>NC_083357.1:75456075-76706075 GCF_030254825.1 Meriones unguiculatus | reverse complement strand
GACCCTGTGAAGAACAGCTCCCTTCTGACCTCTTTTCCCGCTGGGCCCTCCCTGCCCTCTGTCCTTTAGTCAAGTCTTACAGAGTCCCAAGCAGAAAAGTATAGTTAACAACCAAGTATTCCAGTATAACATTGACAACACAACAGAAAGACAACTGATCTGACAACTGGTCTTATCAAGACAGAGAAAGATCTCCAAGCTGAGTGCCTGAAGTCAGGCCCTTGGCTCAGCTTCAGTTCCCTCTATTTCCTGAAAAAGCAAAGAAATGCAGATTCATTTTTCTCCCATGCCTGCCAGACAGGCCCCGTGAGCAGGACTGCCTTGTAGAGCTGTCTACAGAGATAAAGGCCACACCAAAAGATTTTCCCTTTAACCAACCAGTCATTCTCCACGTTAAAGGGCCTTCTTCTATGTTTTTAGCTGTGGAGTACAATATGGAACTGTTCTTTTGATAAGGATCATTCCTCGGGTGTCCTGTGACAAATTTACCATTGACTTATTACTTTAGAAATGAGGATAAAAGATACCAAGGCGGGCCGGAGAGCTGTCTCAGTGGTTAAGAGCACTGGCTGTTCTTCCAGCAGTCCTGAGTTCAATTCTCAGCAACCACATGGTGGCTCACAACCATCTATACTAGGATCTGGTGCCTTCTTCTGGCATGCAGTGTACATGCAGATAGAGCACTTAAATAAAATAAATAAATATTTTTAAAAAGTATGCCAAGGCACAAAGGGTGAAATGCTGACAAGTAGCCAAGTATGTTGACTATCAACCAGGGATTTTTTTTTTTTTTTAGTAAAACTGAGTTACTGCCCCAAACACCCACAGAACTATGGGTCTTCAGACTTACAGATAACATCAGCAATGCAGTCTGGCCCCAAACCCTACACTTCTGAAATACATAAGTTAACAGAAACTGTTAGGTATTTACACAAGATAACCTGAGTTATCTTACCTTCATTTTCTCACTACTGAGGCCCTTGAAAGATCTGACTTTTTACCCTACTTGAGGGCTAACAAGTTAGCCTGTCATATTATCATGAATGCACACAGAAGATATACAACTCCTGGATCGATGGCAAAGATCTTTGTTACAGTAGTAAAATCAGCGACAGCATTAGCATTCAGTGGCCACAACATTACTGTTTTCCTGTCAGTTTCTGATGTGCCATCATGTACAGGAACACTTAAAGAGGACAGAGGAAACAGACAGACCCAGTTGGTTGAGTTGTAAGAGAGGACGTCTGAGATTAAGGAAAGTTGTCAAGACTGTCCTTTGCTCTAGAAAGATGGTCGCTCATATCCAGAGAGACATGCTTAATTGACAGGGCCCAAAACCATGGCAGTTAGCACCCCTTCTTGCAAGTCATGGAGAAACTTAAATAAAATGCCTTTGGCAGTACCTTCTCTCCTTTCTATGTCTTCTTTGCTTCTGGAAAAACTTTATAAACAAAACTTATTTGTCACTCTGATAAATTACTCAGCAGAGGCTGGAATCAAGTCCAACAATCCATTCATACAACAATTAATTAAAACTATTGTGAACAGGACTCTAGGTAGTAGAATGAGGCCACCCTGAAAGGCCAACGTCAGTCATATTTCCCCATCTTTGTCCCAGACCCAAGTAGCTGAAAAAGAATCCCATAAACCTAAAAAGTATTATTTTTCTTTAGGTTTTAGAAGGACTCTATATTTATTGTTCATTATTACTACAAGTACAGCATAATTTATTTGTACCTACACAGATTCCAAATTAGCCCATAATGAAGACCATGGACAATTTTGTCATAATCCAGTACAAGTTGACCTAAAACTGGGTCTCCTCACATCACTGAGGAGAATCACCTTGTATTTATCATGATTCTTCAGGGAAATAATGAAGATAGGAGGGGTATTGTCTGATGTGGTTCTGAGGAAGTTGTCAAGGCCTATGAACTGCCTCCTGTAAACTGTAAGTTCATGAGAGGGCTATAATGTGGATGCCCAGGAGTTAAGAGAGTCACGGATGCAGCTGAAGTGGAAATTTCTGGTTTCCCTGAAGACTGAGTTTTGTTATGTGATGTTTTGCCCAGACTGGCTTGTAAGAGTCACAGTGGTGTTTTGCTGTGAGCTCTCACATGCAAGGGGCTTGACTTTGGCTAGCTGAGAGCATCCATGAATGGACTCTGAGGAGAGGACATATATAGAGGTCCATATGCAGTGAGACATTGCTTTTTGGATCAACATCACTCTGCTGATCTTTGTGCTTTGACACTTGACTTCACAGAAAGAAAGGATCCAGAGAGCGTCTCTGGGCAATCCAACTGAATCTTTTGGCTTTTGATGACTTGGTGTTGCTGCTTCATGTTGGCCTTTGGACTAGACTACTGGTGTCCTGAAGGCTGAGTCTGGTGATCCCCTAGATATCCATCGACCCTGATCATCAGGAAGTAGATAAAAGAGGACTACAGCCCTTTCCCCTAATAGTCTCTTACCTAAAGTTGCAGTGGGTTGGGAAGGAGGTAAAGGTGCTTAAGAATCCTAAAGAAAGTAGGTGTGGTGGAAAAAATCTAAGCCTACATGCAATCTCCAGACACACGGAAGGGCTGGAAGCAGGAGCACCAAGGGTGGGAGAAAGCATGTCCTCGTCTCAAGCAGTCAGGCAGAGAGCTAACAAACCCTTCCATCCTCCATCTATTCAAACATCAATACGGACCACCTACACAGAGGAGAGTCGCTTGCATTCCACTTCAAACTCTCACTAAACACCCTCACTAAACACACTCCCAGAAATAAAGTTTAGTCAGCGATGTGGGCATCTGTGAGCCAGTCATTTTGACACATACAACTAACTCTTGCACATCTGTTACTGGAAGCACCTGCTCTGTGAGAAAGAAATGAATTTGTCTGTGCCATCACATATGTACTGGCCATCCAGGAAAGCCTATCTTAAATGGTGACACAACTCTGCTTTCATATACGACATTTTAAAAAATCATATACATGCTTGTCTCCATGAAGGCAAATCGATGGAAAGAGAAATAAAATGCGATTCACTTGGGTAATGAGATAGAACAGTGAAAGTAAGCTCACTAGATTAACATGCATGGAAATGAGTGAGCTTCAGCAGCAGTGCTGACTGCAGAAGCAGGGCAGAGATGCCGCACACCAGCTCGGATTCCACTTCTGCAGAGTCAGCAACCATGAATTAGAACACTTGTAGTTCTTAATTTCCACACAGAAGTAAAAACTAAGTATCCACAGAAGCAATGCAGAGCAACAGCTCCAGAATGGAGCTTCTCTCAGTGATGGGGGAAGGAAGCGATGAGGAAACGTTATCTAGATTAGCAATTGTTGTTTAAAAGAGAAATGGAAATGTCTGAAACACATGCATATATCATTATGTTGTTACCTATTAAATTGGGTATGGAGTTGATGGTCTTTATTATTTTTTTATGTTTTTCACGTGTTTGAAATATTTTATACTTTAAAATAATCTTTAAAGCAAAATAGGAATATTTATCTATTCCCACAAGTCTGTCAGGATGAACTCCTCCTCAAGTTTATCTAACCCACTTGCATGTGAAAATCTTTGGGGAGAAAAAGGCATAATTTGACTAAAAGCAGAATGTCATAGAATCTGTGCTCTCTAGGGAAATAACACTCCGTAGCTGCCTCAGATGCATAATCAACAGGGAATCGTCTAATTTCACTCATCTTCCACAGATGGATGAAAAAAACCGCAAAGTCTAACGCTCCAGGACTGTGTTGTGGGGCCATGGCAACCCGGGAGGGCTTTAGGTGTACAAAATAATTAATGGATCAAGATCACCAGTAACTGATTTTCTCATCTCTCTAAGAACGTACTGGGAAATAGCTTCATTTAATAGATAACTAATTAGGCCCATATAAGTTTAACTATATAAGTTATAAGTTAAGAACTTATATATAAGTCAACTGTATAAGTTGAAAACATTTCTTATATTTTTAACTATCACAGACTTCAGCTGAAATAGTAATTCTAATAAATATACATTGTTTGTGGCAGGTCATACTGGATTCTCTGTAGGCACAAACCAATTTTCACAAGCTCTTTTGTGGCCCATTCTCTGATCAATCGAGTAGAAAGGTCCCTGTCTTCTAGCCTATTAAAGTTTATATTAAACGTACTCTGTTTCTACCTCCGTGGCTAGCAAACATTAGCCGTGCATTTTTAAATCACTTCTATATGCCTACTTAAAATAGGTTTGCAGCCTGCATAGAGTCTAGCTGGACTTCTCACAGTTAGATATAAAAAATAATTTTTTTAACTATTTTTGCAATATATAGTTCAAGTTTGATTTTAAAATTAAATGATGCTGGCCAAGAATCTTTGATTAGGTGGATCATAAGCCCTGCGGAGGTACTTATTGTTTGTGTTTGCCAAGAGGGCACGGTATCTAACTGCATTTTAGTGCTTACCTTTATACCCATAGCTTATCAGTGCAGCTCTTTTCACGGCTGACAATGAAAGGTGCAGAAGACTCCTAATTGGTCAAAATACAGTGAATAACGATTGAGTTCCTTGATAGGACAAGTATTTTAGGAGGGGTATTTTACATGGGATATCTATCACACACCTCCTCGCCTCTGAAGGCTCCTGGGGCCTTTGTAGATGGAGCAGAACGATTGTGGGAGCCAGAGGTTAGGGAGGAGAGCTGAAAATGGTATCCACTGTGATGACAAGGTGACCACACTCATGAACTGCAGTTGGGCACGCAAGAACTGCATCAGATCAAGCCTCTCCTGATTCCAGTGTGGATCAGGGAGGGGCGCAGGCAGCTCCACATAGCTGAGGCTCTGTTGTTAATTATGGTTGCTGAAGGAAGGAGAGCCAGCTTTCTTCAGGACTGTAGCCCTGGGTAGACTGCCCATACCCTCGTGGCTTGCCCTACACTCACAATCACAGAAGCAGCACTATTTAGACTCGCTAGGCTCTCTGAAATTACAAGGATAAGAAGTTGAGAGAGGGACACCTTAGGGGGAAATGTTCGAGAACTATGATCAAAATGCATCGTACATAAAACAGTTTCTTTAAAAAAGTGAAAAACCTTGTTGTTTTTTAAGTAAGTGGTGTTCCCCTTGGACGGACAGTTACCTTCTAGTCCAGTCTGTGGAGTAGACACAGTCTGTGTCCTATGACCAGTGCTTTCTAATAAATGAACCAGATAAATCAGTAAATGATGCCAAATGCTGTTCAAAGTTCAGAGTAAAGAAAATAATCCTGGTTTAAATATTGAGAGTGGGATAGAAATTGTCCATTCTTGCACTTATCCTCCTTTTAAAAAAATCTTTGTGAATTTGCAAGAGAGAGGGGGGGTGAGATGTCTGTATGCACGTATTGTCTAAGTATGTGAACACAGGCTACAAGGTATGAGACAGTAGATTGTCAGAGGACATTTTCAGTTGTTGGTATTTGCCTTCTGCCTTGTTTGAGACAGGCTCTCTCGTTATTCTCCACTATAGGTGCCTGCGTAGCTAGCCTGTGAGTTTTCAGGGATTCTCCTTTCTTCTGCCTCCCATCTCATAATAGCAGCACTTAGATTACAGGTGTGGGTGCTGCCATGTCCAGCCTAACATGGTTTCATCACATCAACCCATGTCTTTTTCCTTCCATTGCTTTTAAAATGGCAGTAGGTTGATCATTTGCTAACTATGCTCTAAAACAATCATTCCTGAAGGATCTGAAAAATCCTTGCCCAAAAGGGAAAATGAAGACCAATCAGGCTGTATTCCATCCTGTACCTGAAAAATAAACAGACAGAGACATGTAATCAGCACATATCTTCGTATATATTTTGGTATGTAACAAGAAGCAGATTTATTTTTTCTGTCAGTGCTATAGTAAGGACCGTGAAGAGTCGTATTGGACAAGAACACAAATTTTTTATTGTTTTTAAACTTATTATTAATATTATTTACAATTTATTCACTTTGTATTCTGGTTGTAGCCCCCTCCCTCATTTCCTCCTGGCCCCAACCTCCCTCCCTCTTCCTCCTCTAGTCCATAGATGGGGAAGTCTTCCTCTGCTACTGTCCTATCAGTACTCTCTGAATCCTCATCCTCCGTGGGCTGGCTAGATCACCCCACCAAGGAGATGTGATCAAAGAGCAGGCTACTGAGTTCATGTCAGAGACTGTCTCTTCTCCCCTTACTAGGGAACCCCCATGGAAACTGAGCTATCTATGGCCTACATCTGGGCAGGGAGTCAATGTCTCTTTATGCATTGTCTTAGGTTAATGCCTCATTCTCTGTATTGGGACCAGCTTTTTTTGTCTTCATTGGTCTCCTCGTGTGGCTTCTGTCCCCTCTGGGGTCTTTCTATCTCCCCCTTCTTTCATAAGACTTCCTGCGTTTTGTCCAAAGTTTGGCCGTGAGTCTCTGCATCTGCATTGATCTTCTGCTGGGTGGAGTCTTTTAGAGAATATCTGTGGTTTTATTTTATTTTATTTTTATTTTATTTAGTCCTGGCTGTCATGTAAATCTTTGTAGACCAGGCTGCCTCTTTGTAGATCTGCCTGCCTCTGCCTCCAGAGAGCTGGGAATAAAGGTGTGTGCCACCAAGTCCGGCCTGGGCAAGGACACTATTATGGGATTGTTCTCCCTGTGATTGTAAAATCTGGCCAATGAGATCTCATTACCTCAAGGAAGGCGTGAGACAAAGGGAAGAGTCACAGGAGTTCATTGTGGGGTTCTAAACTCCAGACACCTAAACTGTAGAAAGGAATGGGATGAAGTCATGCGTATCTGCCATGAAGCAGGAAATATGTGTGATGAATGAAAGAAAGCTGTCCTTTTTCCCACCCCTAAGGCTTTAATTCTTGATTAAATAAAATTGTACAAGGTAGACAATGAGAGGAAGAGCACAAATCCATTAGCTACTGTAGTCAATGGGTAGGGGGAGAGGAGTGGAACCTTCTCCAGGGACATATTGCCACTTAAGCTCTGAGAATAATGTAAAGAACCACCAGATTCAACTATGAGATTGAAGATACACCTAACAACAGTCATTTATTTCTAGGGAGAGCAACAAGAAGTCTGAGAAGAAACAGTTACACTCTTCATCAGGGGCAAAAAAAAAAAAAGGCCTTGGAGGGTCTGTCTACATCTCCATCATTCAGTTGCCAAGATTGACTAGAAGCATCACATGGGTTTGTTTGCATACAAGGCCTCCCACAGCTTTCAGGTGATAACCCAGGTGGGAGAGGCATCTAGTTTTCTGCCTATCTTAGAGCAGTGGAAATGCTGGAAGGAAAGTCAAATCTTGAGTGCACTGCAGAAAAGGAGAGAGAAAACAATATAGCCAGAACTCTGTGGATGAGTGACAGCATGGCTTCCTCCTCTCAATATTCAGCTATGGGTTTTATTAGCATCAAGAGGCCCTTGGAGTAAGCAATGGGTCTTCAGTGAATATGCATACCTTACCTTAAATTCCTCCCATTTGTTGCTAGACTAGCATATCAGAATTTGGGGTGGTTCTTCAGTAACTTTATACTCAATGACCTCCTTTCCTACAAAGACAAAGAATAAATATCTCAAGTTTTGTAGGCCACAGACTTTGTGACAAGTCCTCCATTCTGTCCTAATGACAGCAGCCGCATACTAAACAGCAAATGAGTAAGTCATGTTTCTAAAAAAAACGTATTCACCAAAACCAGACAAGAGCCTGGGTTTTTGCTATGGTTCATAATTTACTTATCTCTGGACTAGAAGATGGGGGGGGTGTCTTTAAAATCTATTGAAATAATGAGAAGGTGCCACAGGCCTGAGCTAAAGTGGTAAGTGCAGAAAAGTGGCAGCTCTCAGAATGGACATAGGTTAATGAGGGAAGGAAAGCAAGGAAGATGGGGAAAGGGACTGGGTAGCAATCCAAACGTGATGCTGGAAGAACAAGGAATTACTGACAAAAATGGTACAATGAGGGTGGGTTGTGAGTCCACAGATAGAAGAAACTATGAATACTTTTGTTGTCTCACAAATGGGCATAAGGCATCCACACACAGAGAATTTAAAGGGACAGGAAAACTGTTGTTTCTGCAACTTTGAGCTCTGGCAGTCCTAACACTGTCACATGATCTTTATAAGCTGTCCTGGTCAGTACTGAAGTCAAAGCTGGAACTCTCCATTGCCTGCAAATCATTAGTTATACCTGAACCACTCTCCTGATGTCCCTCACCATGGTTCTAGGCACACACCTCACACACCTACACCTCCGCAGCACCAGACGCCAAACACCTAGAAACAGTATCTACACTCCAGAAAGCACAAGAAATTGTTCCGATTACCCAACTTCTGGGAAGACTATTGAACCCAGTCTCCCTGCTTACCCTACCTACCATACACAAACCAGCTCCAACATCATCAATTGATGATGTCACCTTGTCAGGCAATACAACCTCTGGGGCTGCCTGGCCAACTTCCCTCCTTTGGAGCTATAACAATTGGGTCAGCCTCTCCAGGTATTACTGGTCTGTGTTCGAGGATTAAAGCCATCTTTTAAGCTAGTGGAATAAACAAATCCTGCCTTAACATTTTGTTGGATGTAGAGGTAGAGAGAAGAAACTCCCTCAATGGTTTCTCCAAGATTTCTATTTCGTTCTGATGTGGGTACCAAATGCTGCATGCACATCACAGTGCTTGACCAAACATTTCCAATTTTCCAAAGCGAAAACAAACATTTGGAGAGAAAACTGAGGAGGGAGCTCTCCCAGGATGTCTGTTTGCCAAGTTGCTGAAACAACGCTCCTATCAGGGGGTTATTGTGCATCAATAATCAGCACACCATACCAAGCAGACTTTCCTCCCTGGAAACCAGGGGACACATTGTTTTCCAAGACTGACTGCCTGTGACTGTCACATGGAAGTCACTAGAAGAAGTTCTGAAGGCCCCAGCTGTGAGCGCTGTCCTTATGGGACGTCCATTCCCCAGATGCTAGTGATACTGTCTGTAAACCTTGCATCTTGCCATCTGCTCGGCATTGGTCACCCTTAGTTTACATTATCAAGACTGTAAACTAGAGTGTCATTAAGCCTGCAATTCTGGATTTTACTTCCGTCAGTAAATCCTCTCGTAAGCACCAGTTTAGGTTTTCTCTGCTGCTGACCCCACTCCTGTTTCTTAAGCGTCTTCTGACCTCCCCTTCACACTCTGCCCTGCCCACCAGCTTCCAACAACCTAGTTTATCCAAATATTGCCCTGACTTCATTTTCTGAGCCCTTTCTCAACAGCAGCCATCTTGGGGGTTTCTTAATTTCATAGTTACTGTCTCCCAGCAGCCTCATATGGTCTGATATCTTCATCTAAAATAGCTCTCCAAACACCAATATCTGGAACTTCCTAAAGTCTTTGTCTCGACAACGAATGGAAAGACTGAACTTTGGAAGCCAAGCCAGATTATTTATTAGCTTAATGATCTTGACCAAATCTTTGTTCTCTCAATGTTGGTACAACCTGCCAATTTCTGTTGGAATGAAAACTCAACCACTCTGGTTCTGAAGGTGAGCTTTAGGGGCTCATAGAGCCATAGGTGGACCTGTGGTCTTGAATGTGACAAATGTCCCTTCCCTTTCTGATCCACAGGAACAAAACAAGAGAATGCCATCTGTGAAGCAGAGGGGCCTTCGAGATGTGCTGGTGCCTTAATCTTTAACTTGCCCCAGAATGATGAGCACCAATTATCACTTGTTTAAGAACTTCTAGTTCCAGGCCAGAACAGATGGCTCAGAGGTTAAGAGCACTGACTGCTCTTACAGGGGACGAGGATTCCATTCCCAGCACCTACATGGCAGCTTATAACCCTCTGCAACTCCAATTCCAAGGTGACAGATGCCTTTGTCTGGCCTCTGTGGAATCCAGGTATGTGCATGGCGCACAGGCATACACGCAGGCAAAACCAATAAAATAAAAAACAATAATTAAAAATTTAAGAAAAAAATGGACTTACCCAGCCTTGGGTATTTCGCTGTACCATAAAAAAAAAAAATCAGGGCACTCTCTTAATCCCAGTCTCATTTATAAAATGACTAGGAAGAGGAAACTTCCACAGGGATTAACAGCATCCCTCTATGTAGTATGAAGAGCCTACCTAATATGGCAAATGTCAGCTGCACGATGATGCCCAACATTTATCAAATGCTCTGACCTGTGTTCATAATCAAACCTATGCTCCGAATCTAAATTATTGGTTCATCTGTCATTTACAGATAGATCTCTCAATATTGTTTCTTAAAGTATTACTTTATTAATTTACCATATTCATGTGTATGCTTTAAATGTTCATTGTGACAGGAGCGGTAGAAAGAGATCTTTCATATTTAAGGCATCTTTAATAAACAGGTTGAACCAGATATGGGGACCTTTTTGTAACAACCACCAGTTACAAGCTAATTTTGAAAATCTTGATATATAATATTGTACTTTAATACCCTATGGGGAGACTCTATTTTAAATGTACAGTGTCCCACTCAACACCATAAAAGATATTAATATGAATCAAGTTTGGAAACCAAAAACCACTATCAGTTTTGGGTGACTTATCCATTTACTCCAGGAGTGAATAGGATTTAGTTTAATCCTATTTACTTAATAAGATCTATTCAGTTCCTTCTTCATTTCCCAACCTATTTTATGGCTTCAAGTATTGCCACAATGAGGGGAACCATACATGGGGGCTGGATTTAGGATTAAGCCTTTTACTCAAAGGAACTAGCCTCCATCCTAAAGCATTTTAATCAATGAATCTTCTTCTAGGGGTCCAATAGAAGAATATTTATTTTTATTATCAGACTGTTTACTTCCTAAATTCACTCAGAACTGAGAAAAGAAAAGGGAAGAAGAGAAGGAGGAAAAGGACTAGAATGAGAAGACAGTGTGGATAGGAAGAAGAAGATGAGGAGGAGGGAAAGAGGAGAGTCTTTTGTTGTTGTTGTTAAAATGTGCCACAAGATAATTTTCATAGTAAGAAATAGTTGATGTAGAAAACTAATAATTATTAAACATACAAAGCAAATAAAATGATACAAAGTATACTACTCCCTAATAAGGGATAATTATTAAGTAGTAATTTTGTTATATTTCTTCATAAGATTTAGAGCATACATATAAACAAAACACAATGTACTAGGAATTGAATCATTCATACACTTAAGTGTATTTACCTTGTGCATAGGTTTAAGGGCTTACTTATTCATTGCCTTCCTAAAGATAAATCTCTCCACTTCATGAAAGTCTCATAACAGCAAACTGCTGTGATTAGCTTAATTAATGTTTAAAGGCTTAGAACTATTAAGAAGGAAACTGCTCTACCATGAGCAGGAGCCATTTAACAATCTTGATCCAACCCTGCCCTCCTGATTTTCTATGTAGCTGATGGCTAGTTTCAAGATACAATGTAGCACATGCCTGAATATCTGCCATTAGGTCCTTTCTTTAGTTCTCTATTAATCATGGTTTACAAGTATAAAAATTACTGAGTAGTTTATAATACATAAAAATATATAAAATCATATATATTTCATGAGTTATGGATGAATTACAGTAATTATAAACATAATTTTGACTATATGTGATCATTTGATTAGCAGATAACAATCTTCTAATATACCTTCTTTATATAGTCACATAAAATTTTATATATTGTTGATTATTACTCTACTAATTCAATAAGATATGGATGTTTTCTACACTGTTAATGTTTATCTATAAGATACTCTTTAATGGCTGTATAGTGTTCTAACCTATGACTGTACCAAATTTAATTCATACTTAATTTTTAACATTCCAGTGTTGTTTTAAAGCAAAGACTAGTATTTTATAAAATAGGATGTGATATTTTTAGGTCTGCATTCCAATGAAAAATATGGATTAATTATGAAGGTTTTCTTAGCTCCAGAGTCCCCTTCACCGTTCCATAATAAGGTCTCAAATGAAGATTCCAATCCCAAGAAAACACAGAAAACTGTGCTTGTCGTGTTTCTTCAGAAGTTCTCTGCCCCACTGAGTGTGTGTGATTGTACCTGTGCCTGAGTCTGTCTCTGAGGCCAATGAGAACAACTTGCAGCGTAAGAAGGGCACTAGCCCTAAGGTGGCTCAGATGAAGACCATCAGAACACTGCTGAATGAGCAGCTGCTGAGAAAGAACACAGTCACCGCTGCAAAGGGCCGTTCTGCACAGACATTACAGCCACAGAGCAGAAAGTGTGTCTTCACAGTAAGGACATGCTGTGTGTCAGGTGATTGGCTTTAGCAAAAAGGAGGAATGACACCAGCATGGCAGGAGAATAGGAGGCCGCTGCCCTTACTTTCCTCCCCTGAAACAGATTTCCACAAGACACAGGCCAACTTCTTTGTAAGACTTCCAGAGATCAGGGAGCTTCTGGACATCACACAAAGCCAAGAAACCAACCATACTGAGGCCATTGGGAAGCTGCGTTCCTAAGTACTGTCTCTTTCTGAACTCAGCACGAAGATTCCCTGGTCCCATTTGCCACTGGTGTGGGAAGAGAAGACTGATGTAAACACCGTAGGCTGAGATAATTGTTGGGGCTAGCAGAGGAATTGGTATTTGACTCAATGAGATTCATGGCTGACTAGGAGAGAACACCCTCTTTGCGCCTACTGTGAACAAATCAATGATTCGTTCCTGCATCGCTCACGTGACCCGTTCTCAGTTTAGGATGAATTAAGTTAGCTGTTGGCAGCAGGAGAGGGATCATTGAAGGTCAGGCTTCTCCTTGGCAGGCAAACGGTTTGTAACATGCATCAAACATCCTGATAAGTTAGGAGAACCGACTGGGAAAATTAAAGACATAGAAGGAAATTACTTCAACATAGATACAAAGCTCATTATTAACAACACCCTCAGTGAGAACAAACTGAAACCTTTTCCACTAACATCAAAGACAAGGCAAAGATGCTCATTCACCTCTTCCATGCAGCACAGTGAAGTATGGCTGTGCTACACAGAGCAATTACACAAGGAAGTGGGAATTAAAAAGTACCCGCTCCCAGTTCTGGGTACTTGTCCAAAAGAATAAAAAACAGGACACCCATTTCTCTGTGTGGTACGGCTTGTTTGTGATAGTAAAAAAGGGGAAACAGCCCAAATGTCTACCAAGGATAAATAAGGATAAATGTATAAAGAAAATATGGAATTGCATACAAGGTCTGTTAGTTCTAAACAAGAAGGAAATCCTGTTATCATCTGTGGCATGTATAGAGCTAAAGGACACTGTGCTGAGTGAAATAAGCATTGATGTATAGGATACAGCTGATATAGTCCAGAGCACAGAAGAAAATCGGGTAAAGGCTGCTTAGAGCTTCAAGTAAGGGAAAAGATGAAGTTTTGAAGTCATACACAACCAGAAATTTACTGGATATACATACATATATATATATATATATCAGCAACACTTATTATAGATGTAAATTTTAGGAGATGTTGGTAGTTCCCGTACTAAAAGAGAAAGGAAAAAGGCTGCTGTCTCCTTGAGCACTTTTTGTCTAACATTACACCAAAGTCTTTGGCCTCCATTAGAAAAACATTTAACTTTCTGCTTACACATCTACAGCTTGTCTGGGAGTTCTGCTGACCTCGGCAAGGATGGCTGCAAGCTGTGCTTAATTCAGGATGGGTCTATATATCACTCAGTTTTCTAAGATCCAGGATTATTTCCTGGTGTCAACAGCACCTGATGGACTTTTTGACATCCCAGTCACCAAAGAAAAGGATGCAGGGATGCCAGAGTCCAGGCAGGGAATCTACTCTTCTAAAGATTAGAAGAGAAAAAGAGATAACAGGAGAGAAAAAAATATAAATGAGACACTGTTGTATTGTTAGCTAACACAGATCAATTTTAATTCTGGTCACAAGGAATCCATTAGACAAACCCAAAATAAGGAAAATATTTTGTGTTAACTGGCCCAGAAAATAGCCTCAGACATAACAAACAAACAGAAAGTATAGCTACTGATGACTTTTGAGCCACTAGAGAAAATTAAAATATATCATTTAGTGTTTCAAAAATAGATACTTTATATAGATTATATAATTGCACATGATTAATAATAATCATTAACAAGAAAGCATCTTCATTATCAGAAAATCAGTGCTGACTCTCCATGTGTGAAACATTTTAATGCCTGCAATATATGTTCAACTAGTTTATTTTTAAAAACCTATCTATTCGCATCTTAATAAAGATTAATACAAACATGTTAAAATTGATTAACATGAAAGATCAAGACAGGCAAAAGATGTGGGCAGCTGCTGCATTATCCTTTCTCCTCTGTTGCACTTTTTCAGGGTTTTAATGTTAAAAGCAAAACAATACCAACCAAAAAAAGACTGTAAAATTACCTAGAGATACCAAGATAATTTTCAATAACACAGAGGAAAATCTAGGAGAATTACATGAAATTAAACAAAGTGGGGTGGTGACTCTGATCTCCTCCTGAGGCTTGCATAGTGAACTCTCCAGTGCTCCTGCCTGCTTCTGTGGTGTGGCATACCTGAATGCAAGAAAATTTGACATCTGGAGCTCCTTCTGATTTGAAGAAGTAACTGACAACAATGGAGAAAACTAAAGACAACAGAAACATTTCCAATCAGAAGCTAAGAACCTCAGTTAGGTTTGAAAATAACCCCTAAGCCGCAGAAAGCAAGACGTAGAAGTCTGGTATCCCTCTGCCTCTATTAATTCCATTTCCAGATATGATGCAAAGGGCCCCTTTACACGCTCATGTGCCATCCCAAACTACACTTCCTGGAAACATAAATCTGCTCTGATACACTCCTGCTGATACACTTCTCTTAACAAATTGCATCTTGAGTCATCCTGGAGTTCTTCGCCAGTTCTCCAGGACACACAACTTGCAACTTCCTGTAAATAAGTTTGATAAGGCTCATTAAGAATTTTCCCCTTTCAGCCGTCAGATTCTCACTCTGCTTCTGCTCCCGGAAGGATTCCTCCTGTGGCCCCAGGTCCCTGCTCAGGGAGGAGCAGGTGCAGCACAGGAACAAATTTGAACTTGGCTGCTATTATTCACATCTCCAGAGTGACAGCTTTCTAATCTGCATACAATGAATTCTGCAAGTGTTTTCTGAGCCGTGTTCTCTGTTGGGAACAGCAGCCGTTCTTGATGAGGAGGCTCCTCGTTAATAGGAAGTAAAGATTAAAGATTGTTGTGCCATTTTATTCCAATTCTGCAAAACAGAGAAAGCATGTTTTCTCAGTGAGGACACTTTTGTGGCAGAGACTAAATTTTACCACAAAAAGTTCCTCTATCTTGTCTTTTTTAAATTCGTGTAGTAATGTTGTTTTAAAATCATTCTTAAGCACCACTTAATATGATCTTTGCTTTCAACGACATTAGATCTGTTCAGCCAAGTTCTGAGAAATGTCCGTGTGGTCAGAGATGATTTTACAAGGTGCAGTTTGGAAACTGTGGACTTCTTCACTCCTTCATTCCCTTATTCGTCCATTTCTGTATTGCAGGTCTCTTCTGCCACATGTCTACTTGAAACTTCAAGTAGGTGCTGCTGGTGATTCTTAAAACCAATGTTGCTATAGCACTTCTCACAATAGCTAAGTTGAGCTTTCTCTCATTTGTTGGTCTGAGACTTTATAAATACAGAAAATCACATATGTACAGATGGCATGAAAATAGAAGCAAAACTCTCTAAAGAACAAATGAGAGAAGTGAGATGGAGAAGGGTGAGACGAGGGAAGGAGCAGAGCCACAGAGGCTATGTGCTCAGAGTAAAACACATAGTTAAATGAAAAATGGCTTCGTGTAATCTTCTACAATTATTATTATTATTATTATTATTATTATTATTTTTACTTTCAAAAGTAAATCAGTGTTTCTCAAAAGTGACAAGAATCAACATCCATTTCTACCTCTGTGGTCACATTTTCTCTCTTTACCCTATGTAATCATGTTTTGTTTTGTTTTGTTTTGTTTTGTTTTGAGACAAAAGCCAGTCTGAACACCAAACTGCAAAGTTTCAGGGTTTTAAACACTCCTTGTGGACCATGAAAACAACACCAGACAAAGTGCACTTGGAATAGGGAGTAATTAACCAGGTAGCATTTAATTCATCTAAGAAATCTAAAGTCCTTATGAAATATTCAAGTGCTACTTCATACCTTAGGAAAATCATTTGTATCTATTAGACTTTGGGACAAAGCAAACCTCATTTCTCAAGACCAGGAATAGACAGTCCAAACCTTGGGTCTCACCAGGGGCTGGAACATAGGCTCAGTCTTGGTTCAACTCTACGTGATCTCAATAGCTATGCAATGCTCCATTGTGAAGAAAAAAAATGTAGCCCAAGGGATGCCCGACAAGGGAATCATGTATAAAACAACCTGAAGAAAACTGCCTTTTAATTTCATTGCTTCTAAGTTATAGAGGAGAAAGATTACAGGGATTCTGTGCAATTGCATCATGAGTTAAGAGTAGAATATATTTTGTCCTTGTGAAGCTCCTGTCCTCTCCTGGTCATTCTCTCCCCGCCTTTCATATGATTCCCTGCACTCTGCCTAAGGTTTGGCTATGAGTCTCAGCATCTGCTTTGATACGCTGCTAGGTAGAGTCTTTCGGAGGCCCTCTGCGGTAGGCTGCTGTCCTGTTTCTTGTTTTCCCTTACTTCCCATGTCCTTCCCATTTGTCTTTCTAAGTGAGGATTGATCATATATCAGGGCACAGGGGTCCTCTATGAGACTGTTTCTCCAACCAAGGACCATGTATGGATATAACCTAGAACCCCTGCTCAGATGTAGCATAGTAGCCAGTATACAGGTGGGTTTTCCTAGTAAGGGGAACAGGAACCATTTCTGACATGAACTCAAGGACTGGCTCCTTTACCTTCCCCAGCCCCGAGGGAGGAGCAGCCTTGCTAGGCCACAGAGGAGGACATTACAGCCAGTACTGAAGATACCTGATAAGCTAGGGTCAGATGGAAGGGGAGGAGGACCTCCCCTAGCAGTGGACTTGGAAAGGGACAGGGAAGAGATGAGAGAGGGAGGGTAGGATTGGGAGGGAATAAGGAAGGGGGTTATGGCTGGGGTACAAAGTAAATAACCTGTGATTAATATTTAAAAAAAATAAAAATTAAAAAAGTAGAATATAGCATAAACTACTTAAGCATAAACTCTCTTCTGCTCTTGATTTTTCAGTCTTCACTTTCCATTTCAAGCAAATGTGCAGAAAAAAAAAATGACACAGTCTAAACTAACAAATATACAAAGTCAGACCTTTGGCCTACCTCAGATTTTTGTTTTGTTTTCTTTTGATTTGATTTGATTTTTTTTTCATTTCTTTACAATTACTTATTAAAAACAGAAACACTGCCTTAAATATCTATGAATAAAAGGCTTTCCTTAGGCAATTCAGATTTCTACAATAAAACTCTCTCCTATAGTTTGTGTCCTATTGTGGTGATAAAACACCATGAGCAAAGGCAACTGGTGGAAGAAAAGCTTTCATTCATCTTACAACTCATAGATCATAGTCCATCACTGGGAGAGGCTGGGGCAGGAAGTCAGGACAGGAACCTGGAGGCAGGAACTGAAGCAAAGCCATGGAGGAGTGCTGCTTACTGGTTCGAGCCTCACGGTTTATTCAGATTGCTTTATTATACAACCCAGAATTGCATGACCAGGCTTATATTGTATATCACAGGGGCTTGCCCCTCTGATATCAACCATTAAAAAAAAAAAGAGCACCGCACAGACCTGTCTATAGCCAATCATATGGAGGTATTTTCTCATGTGAGGATTTCTTTTCCAAGATGACCCTAGTTTGTATCCAGCTGACAAAAATCTAACAAGTACAACCCTGCTGTCTTCTACCTGTAAACCCTAACTTGATTATCTTGAAAACAAATCATCTGTCCTTCCTAATTCAATCCATCAAGCAAACATAATAATAAGGATTATGACAATAATAATAATAATAATAATAACAATAACAATAACAATAATTCAGGTCTCCAACTTTAAGAACATTATCATTTTATGTAATTGAACTACTTCTTGTAGTAATTCTTAATACAAAAAAACAAGAGAGAAACTCTAAGTAAACATTTGTGTGTACTCAAGATATGTGTATATCCTAACTACAGCGACATAATATACTCTATATATAACATATGGAAAACATATTTTATGAACTCTATGCATGAAATGTGGATTAAAAGGCAAAGAAAATGTTATAGCACCACTTTCCTACAAATTTCAGAACTCAGGACAACACAAAAACTAAAGAATTTTAAAATTAAGATTTTATTATTATTATCATTTATTACAAGTTACTCAATTTGTATCCCGACTGTGGCCCCTTCCCCCATACCCTCCCAATACCACCCTCCCTCCCTCTTCCTCCCCTATGCCCCTCTCCTAGTCCACTGGTAGAGGAGGTCCTCCTCCCCTTCTACCTGACCCTAGCCTATCAAGTCTCATCAAGACTGGTTGCATTGTCTTCCTCTGTGGACCAGTAAGGTTGCACCTCCCCCCCAGAGGGAGGTGATCAAAAAGCCAGCCACTAAAAACAAAACAGACAGGCATGACAGTGGGAGAGAGTCTTATTTGGGAGGGGGAGTTTGATACAGGAGGGTAGTGAGGAGGTGGTGGAATGGTAGGAGCATCAGAATGTATTGCATACAGGCATCAAATTAGAGAAAATACATTAGTCTTTTTTTTAAAAATTAAGAGTTTCAAATTTCAACTTCTAAATAGTACTGCATTTTTAAAATCCCACATATTGAAAAAAAAAACATTTTCAACACATCAAAAGTTATAATTCACAAAGCTGCTTCATAAACTCAGTCCAAACAGAAAGCCATAATTTGAGTCTCTGAGTTTCCTGATTAGAAACTGTTGGTGTTAAAGCCATGGTTGCTTTGAGGCTCCTAAAATGTAAGTATGTGTGTGAAGGGTCGAAAAGAGTGTTTGCACAACAAAAGAAGCCTTCAGAAAAATAACTTGCAGAAAGTACAGGGAAAGCATTCTAGTCTTGTACACAGACAATGGGCTGCTGATTTAGAAAATAGAACTGCAAGAGTGGACAATGACAGATTAAAACTCATTAAAATGAAATTAACTTCTTGTATATCCTTAGCTAAAAGGAAAATGGCTCCTATATAAACATGAGTATGCTCTTTCCCCCGTTTTATATGCAATAATCCTGCAAGGTATTTATTGGTTATTTTAATGCCTAGTCCTATTCCTCCAGCGTTATATACTATATGAAGAAAAAAAAAAAGTGCCAAGGAATCCTGCCATCCAGGACACAGGAGAAACCTTGCAGAAGAAATTTTGTTTGACCATCAGCCACTGGGCTGAAACCAAAAGCAGACAACACTGTCACCGTGGTCTCTTTGGGGGTTGTCTGTGGAATTCTAATTAACCAATGCTCGTTTTCTTTTCAGATATCAGAAGCAAAAACACAATCTGACTTAAGTTCCCCAGGAATTCGGAAGGGAAATATGAATTTATCTGTGGCATGCATTAGCAGAGACTCCCTGCAGATTCGTCAGGAGTCCGTTGAAGCATCAGCTTAAAACACCTCTTTAAGTTGCGAAATTGAAATGCCAATCAGCAGTGGAACCCCTTAGAATATACAAACTTTTATCGGAGGTGGGGAGGGGAGTTCATTTTGGTGTCTTAGAGCTGAAGAAAAAAAAAATCCAGATGATAAATTCTTGAAGCAAAATTATCCCCTTTGTAAGTGCCGTAGCCGATGGCTATCTGCTCTTGAACTCTGAATATATGAGAGAAGGGGGTTAATCAACCATTCATTCGTCTAACCCAAGATTTTCTAGAGAGGCAGTGAGCAGGGTAGTCAAGAATATTTGAGGATTTTCTAGAGACTCTTTCTCTAGACGTGGGAAGAGGTAGAAAAATCGAACACCTAAACCCAGTGGAGAGGTAGGAGGAATAAATGATCAGTCCTGCCCTTGTCACTCAACCATTAGCAGCAGTGGTACCCGAGGCATGAGGGGGAAGGATGCGCAGATGCAACTGACAGGCCTTCTTTGGTCTTTAATAAAGCATCACATTTGCATGATTCTTTTTTCCTTTTACTGAAAATAGATTCTTTTCCTCATACGTTAATCCTGATTATAGTTTTCCCTCCCTCTACTCCTCCCAGTTCCTCCCCATCTCCCCTCCTCCCCAGACTCACTCCCTTTCCATCTCTCCATTCGAAAAGAACAGGATTCTAAGTGTTAACAACCAGACATGACAAAATAAAATATAATAAGGTGAAGCAAAAATTATTATATCAAAGTTGAGTATGGCAATCCAACAGGAGTATCTTAGGGTTTCTAGAAACACCATGACCAAAAACCAAGTTGGGAAGGAAAGTATTTATTCAGCTTATACTTCCATATTCCTGTTAATCATTAGAAGAAGTCAAGACAGGATCCCAAACAGAGCAGGATCCTAGAGACAGGAGATGTTGCAGAGGCTATGAAGAGGTACTGCTTTCTGGCTTGCTCAGACTGCTTTTATATAGAATCCATGACCACCAGCCCAGGCAGAAAATAAACCCACCATGAGCTAGGGCCTCTCCCATCAATCACTAATTAGGAAAATTCCCTATTGCCAGATCTTATTTAGGCATTTTCTCAACTGAGTTTCGTCCCTTTCAGATAACTCTAGTGTGTTGACATAAGACAAGCCAGATCATTAAGAAAAAAAATTCCCAAGAGCAGGTACAAGAGTCAAAGACACAGTCATGAATCCCCAAAAATTATTAATCTAAAATCTATAACTTACAGAAAGGACCTGGTGCAAACCCATGTAGGTCCTGTGCTTGCTGCTTCAGTCTCTGTAAACTCATATAATCCTTGCTCAGTTGATTCACAGAGCCTTGTTCTCCTGGCATCCTCCATGCCCTCTGGCTTTTATAATCTCCACAGGATTCCCTGAGCTCTATGTGGAGAGACCTGCCATTTTGACTCTCTCAATGTCTGGTTGTAGGTCTATACCCATCCGGTGCTGAAGGAAGCTTCTCTGATGATGATGGAATAAGGACCTGATCTATAAATATAGCAGAATATCATTAGGAGTAATTTTATTGATAAAATAGTAGTGTTTTGTTTTACCCTAGGTCTCTGGGCTATCTACTTTCTGGATCTTGCTTATCTGAGCAGTGTCAGAAATAGGTTCTTGGAATGGACCATAGGTCAAATCAGACATCTGTTGGTTACTCTCATAAATTCTGTGCTACTGTTATCGGAGCATATTATGCAGGCAGGACAGACTGTAGGTCAAAGATTTTGTAGGTAGATTGGTGTCCACGTTTCTCTTTCATTAGCCTGCAGAGCACCTTCCACAACAAAGAGACTAGAAGGTAGGGTTGAAGGTTTCATGCAGGCACAGCTCAACTTCTCCATGTTCAGTGAGCTGTACGGGTTTTGTCCTTGGCAGTGCAGTCCTGAAAAAAATGCTGTCAGTTTGTACAGAAATATTCTTAAAGTAATCAACATGATGTGGAGAATCTGAATTCAGTGTTTGTTGTTATACGTTTGTCAGCACCAGTTTTTAAAACCTAAAAAGTTTGCGTAAAATTTTGAAGCCAATACAGATGTGCACACATACTATGAGAATCATGAAATGTAAAACACAGCTCATTCTATATGATGTGTTAGTTCCGGGCACCTGCTCATTTAGAAAACATCTGTGCATGGCTGAAACTAACATGGCTTAAACACAGAAGGCCCATAGACACCCAGACAGGCTGATGTTTGCTTCTGCCTGAGCAGAATTATTCTGAGTCAATATCTTGATGTTAACATGCTTTCTCAGGCTTCGGTAATTACTCCACTCGGCTTCATCAAGCCGGTTTTCACTTGGGACACAATTACCATAGGTAATTACTTGTAGGCAAATGTCTGCCCTTCCATTGGGTGGTCACAGCGTTGTAATACTCCAGAACACTAAACTCACTGTTGAGGGATACATTTGTTATGCCGTTGCTGAAGTCATTAGTATGCTCAAGGTTTTTTGTTGCTGTTAGTACTGATGGGTTTGGGTTTTTTTTTTGTTGTTTTTTGTTTTTTTTTTTTTGTTTTTTTTGTTTTTTTTTTTTTTTTTTGTTGGTTGGTTGGTTTTGGGTTTGGGGCTTTTGAGACTTTTCATTCTTATACAACTCTCTACCATAACCACCTGTGAAATACAAGCACAGGTAATTGGAGTTCAGTGCTCCACTGGGACATGCTGAAATATGGAGGTACTCTCAGTGGTGTTAACTGGTGAGCCAGGTGGAAGGACTTCCACTCTCTCCCCATGTAGTGAGACTGTGCCCACACTGTAGCTGGAAAATTTAAATGCATGTACTGAACTAGTCACAATGGAATGGTATACAAAAAGATTAAAAACAAGAAACAATCTGTGTCATTCAAAGTAATGCAAAACACAAACTCTGAAGAGCACTCTTCAGTGTTCATTTTTCTGCCCAACCAGTTACAGTAAGCATATCTCATGAAATTTAAAATTATATATTAATATATATTAGATTATAGAGCTTAAAATATATTTTATTAGAAATTATAAGAAGTTTTAAAGGCCCTTAACCACTCTGGCATCTCTTCATGCTTCCATGGTCAAAGAACAGGAAAACTGATGGAGAAGTTCACAGAACAGAGTTGGGAGAGGTCTGTGCTTCTGGGCTTTGCTCAGGGAGGAAAACTCAGAGTCAAACAGGCAGGTTCTCTGAGGGATTCTGAGTGTGGCTTTATAGCTACAAGTCCCAAAAGATAATTATCTTTGATGGCTCTCTTGTGATTAGTTTTGATAGTGAATTTTAATTAGTACAATTAAGAGAAGACAATAGATAGAAACATTTTATTTAAGTCATAGTTCAAATAATAACCCTGGGACCAACCTCAGCACCCAGCTCCATGGATCCACCAGCCATATGACTGACTTTTCCATTCTATCCCTCCTGGATACAACTGATGGCTCTCCATTGTTTCCTACATGCTACAGTCTTATAAGCACTGGCCATTTCCTTCATCATGTTGAGGACCTTCAAACTCAGAGAAAGTTTGAAGAATCAGCCATACTGTTCACTGCTCTGCATACACTAAAGTGTGTTTGTGAAGAGAATTAAAAGCATGAATGAATAGCTGAATATTCATCTTGCTTCCACATGTTTCTCTGAAGCAATCAATATTTGTTCTTATGATGAACAGCTGCCACTATAGGATTCAAATGGTAAAGCAAAAAAAAAAAAAAAAAAAAAAAAAGGTAATGTTGATTTCATCTAGTCTAATTTTTTAAGTAGCTAGGGATACTTAGCAAAGATGTCTAACCAAACTGCTGGGCATGAATGCACATATCTATAATTGCAATTTTCTGAAGTTGGAGGCAGGAAGGCCAAAATGTCCAGGTCAATCCAGGATATGTATCAAGGCCATGTCTCAAGGAGAGGAAAAAAAAATTAAAGATCATGTCAGTTTCTACTAGCACAGTGGCAGAAAATAACACTGGAGTGCCAAGAAAGGAATAATTCCAAAGCTGGATCTGGATTTGAGCTGGATGAACAAAAAGATTCAGGACTGCTAAGAGGAGAACAGAAATGGAGCAATGACTCCTGTGTCACAAGTCCATCATTTCTAAACACCAATCAAGAGGAGCAAAATATTACTCTGCACTGAGCGCTGAAAGTCTATATTACCAAAGAAACACGTCCAGCCACAAAACGGCTAACTTCAAGCATTAAGATGACCATGCCCATCAAATTTCACTGTAGTTTTCTTATAGACACTAGCTGACAGGACAACATTAGTTCCAAGTTGGGGAGATGAAGGTAGAATTGCTATCTAATATGAAACTTCTCAGGACAGAGCCGAGACAGAGAAAGAGCAATGAAACAAAGGCTGTTGCTCCTAAAACAGGTACTTCATAATTACTACTCTAGAGAAATTTTACTTTTAACCAAGTTAACAGCTATGAAAATTATAGTGAACTTGTCAAAACTTTCCTATGTTTGTTATTTTCTGACAGGCAGCCATTCCTCCAGTTCCTCCTGAAGCCTCAGGGTTGAAATCGGGTAAAGCACTTATCTTAAAGGCTGAATAAAATATGCATTTCAAAGATAGGGTTATTTTTTTGTTGTTTTGCTTCATCTTTCTGAGACTCCTCTTTGTACCCAAGATGTCTGTGAAGCAGAAAATCATGTGTTTTAGAGGACATTGTTTGCAAACCAAAGAGAGAGTTCAAAACTACAGGTCAGAGTCGTTTGCTTGCAGTTATAATGAAAATTCATAGTTAGATTTCAGAACACTGCTTGATCATTAAAGCATCGTTTATGGAACTTTACCTGAAAAATTAGATAATTGACTCTTAATCCTGAATTTCCAAGCAGTTCTGAAAAAAAATAATAATAATAGAAAGAAAGTTGGCAACATTAAGAAGAGTATGATTGATGTCCTCAGGGTTATTGAAATGCCTCCTAATGGGGGGATGCATCAGTGGGAATACTGCATCCCACAGGACTCAGCTGCAGATAGGAGAGTTTAGCCAGGACAGCTAACTACTCCCCATAGGATGGGATGCACCCTGTTTTAGATAGTGTCAGACTTTCTGAAATATAACAATAATTGCAGTGCTTGCTCATGGATGCACTTTATCCTAAAATAGGTCTCCATTTATCCTAACCCTGTGACCTCAGATTTAAGAAAAAAAAAAGTATATGGAAAGCAGCAGTCACTAAACTGTATCTTCAAGAAAATCATGAATAAATAGACAATGTGAACAGAGCCACAGGGGTTATAAGCTAAATGAGCTAAATATACCCATGTGCGTAAAGTGCTTAGAATAAGGCTTGGGCACATTAATTGACTACAACCATGATCATTAGCAGGACATAGCCACTTAGGTTATCAAACTTCAAAGACAAAAAAAGAAATAAGAGCCATCAGCTATCTTGATAAAAAAAATAATCCACAGGGAGGAGAGGTCAGGCTTTTGCTGTTCCACCAGACTATCTCATTCTCAAAGTCAACAGAACACTTTACAATAGAGTAAAGGGACATCTTGTGCAACCAAGTACAAGCCATCTGCTCAGTCTGATGTGACCAGCAGAGAGGCAACATGCTGGCCTTCTCAAGTATGAAAGGATACTGAGGGAAAGAAACTTCTAATCCCCTTACTAAGAAAATAAATGGAAAAAAAAATTAAATGCACGACAATAAGATCCAACCAACCAAGTGCTAAATTAAAAAACAAACTCAGTAATGAAAAAGTCATGGAAAAGAAATAACGCTGTGCAATGCATCCATTTAAACAGAGAACCCATAATGATCAACAGGGAATTGTGTCTGCAGAACCAAATCCAATGCTACAGTGCCAACAAAGAAAACAATTCAAACCCAAAACCAGGGCATATAGAGAAGAGAAGAAAGGGAAAGAAGTGTACTTGTCACCTCATCTTACCCAGAAGGCTTCTTCTCCATCTTTTCAGGTTGAAATGCATAATTACATAGGTGTGTGTCTTTGTATATATTAGTATATATGTGTGTTTATCTGTGCAGCTGCCTGCAGAAGCCAGAAGAGGATGTTGGATCCCTTGCAGCTTAACTTAGAGGCAGTTGTGAGCTGCCACCCAACATGGGAGCTCGGAATACAACTCCAGTCCTCTGCAAGAAGAGCAAGTGCTGTTAACCACTATGCCACCTCTCCAGCCCCGTGACTACAATCCCGCAGAAATCTTTATCCCATTAGTGGACTGAGATGGAAGCACTGTCTCTGGTGTCTCTTGTTGATCGACAGTCAATGGTAATCCCATAAATTCTATTTGACCTTTTTATTTTAAAATTTAAATGAATTTAAATAAAATTTACCTTAAAATTCAGAGTTTTTGCAGGCATACTAGGTTTGCATTGTTTCCATATTTTTAACGTATCCATCCTACCATCTACCAATTAGCTCCGTATAATTGTAAAGAAGATCTGCAAAATGATAAGCATCACATTATTTTCAGGATATCAAATTTAGGATTTTTATTTATTTATTTGTTTACTTACTTACTGTTTCCTCCATTGTACTTAATTGTGGCTCTTGGCAAACAATGTACGAAATTCCTGGATGCCTACAAAGACTCTTTACTCTTAAACTCAGACCTTAATTTGTGGTTAAGTCCTGTTTCCTAATCTCTTTCTTAGGAATTGATGAGTGGTCTTCGTGAGACCAGCAGCTAACGTTGTAATGTTCACTCGTTCACCAAACTCAGTGTGATCCGTCAAAGAGTTCGTTCAGACTCCTATATGCTGACCAGAACCAACTTAGAAAGCTTGTGCTGTGGATTGGTGAAAGGTTGGGTCACATGCACAAATGAATACGTAGAATAGAGCCCACTCACAGAAGGAAGTGTCCGGCTTCCTATGCTGGGCGGGCCACTAGCCAGTCTGAATTTAGTTCACTATTGAGACTTAGTATCTTAGTTAGGGTTTCTACTCCACTGATCAAACAACATGACCAAGACAGCTAGTAAAAGGGCTCATGTTTTCAGAATGTTAGAGTCCATGATGGCAGGACAAAGGGATGATGGCAGTAGAGCTGAGAGCTCATGTCTTGATCCACAAGAATGTTACAAAATCATGTTGGAAATGGTGAATCTTTTGAAACTCAAAGCTCTCCTCCCCCAACCCCCTGTCAAACTTGCATGATCAAAGCCACATTTCCTAATCCTCCCAAAATAGTTCCACCAACTGGGGGTAAAGTATTCACACAAAGGGGCCTATAGGGACCACTTTCATTCTAGCCATCACACTCATTTTGTTTGATTAGGTTTTAGAGACAGTTTTGTTGAAAATAGTTCATATTCATATTCTATAAGAACTACAGATCCTCGGAATTCAAAGGGAAGCTGGTCTCTGGTCTCATTACCCTTGTTCTCCAGCCAGATACTTCTTTTGGTTCTAGTGACATCAATTGGGCCAAGTCCATGCTGCTCTCCCTGAACTCAGTTTTATTGTCTTTCTGGAACAGTTCTGACACAAAACCCCTTGTACATAGATTAAATCTTAGTTTAAATCTAGAGAACACGGCCAGTGTGTTTTTATGACATGTAAAAGGAGGTTATTCCTTATTATCTGCAAATACATCTCTGAAAACCGGAGCCATCATTTGGATTATTGGATGTTAATCCTAGAAGCTACAAATTTATAAATAAAAAAGAAAATCCAAAAGCTAGAAGATCCCCCAACAGGCCATTTGGCCAAGGCTCTTGTGAGTTAAATTCTCAAATATTTTTCTTAAACTTTTTAATTAAGCTGCATGATGACAAGTTTTCAAATTTTACTTATCACCACTGAGATAAATGGTTTTCAAATAATCACTGAGGATTGGAGTGTGGGAGGTTAAAATAAACCCTCTCATTTAGCTCCTGTCACACATCTGCTCCTGAAAAATCTGTTTTGAACTCTGATTTTTTTTTTTAATTTTCTGAAAGAACAAATTGGAATATCAAAATGATAAGAGGCCTATGTATCTAGCTCCTATTTTATTTCTTGTCCTTGTAAGAAATAAAAGTTCTTCACAATGTTTTACCAGTTAATAGACGACACAAACACTAATTTTTCAGTCAGGAGATATCCAATATCTATTAGAATACATTTAAGAATCTGCAAGATGAAGTTGTTTTCAAACCATCACAATCAAAATATCTAAAACAATGCTGCTTAATTCCTCCCTAAGTTTTGTATCAATTAGTTATTATTCCTAGTGAGTATTGAGCCCCTTCAAAGATAACCATCCCACACTCCTCATTCTTGACTACCTTATTAATTTTGACATTTTTCCTTTTATATATCAAGGTAGCAATAGCAACATTATCAAACTCATCAAGTAGTGAAAGATTCTTCTAACTTGAAATCTAATTAATTTTTCATGTTCATTATCTTTTAAGAGTGTTTCTTACAAAAGGGCATTATCGGCTCCTCTTTTCATAATAACTGTTGTAGTCACCCTTATCCTTTTTCTCTTTTTCTAATAGGTTAGGATAGACCTTAAATACTTAAACTCACAGTTTATGCCAATGACTTCTGAAAGGATAAGCATTAAATATGTCATTTAAGACGTATAATGTGTTACAAAAATCAGACCCATTAGAATAAGAAGCTCATTAAGGGATAAGTTTCAAGAATTTACAGAAGTTCATAGTTACTTTAAGAAGCACTGAGTGGATCACATGAAATGTACTAATGTGTGTTGCCCTTATTTTAAAAAGTTGGGAGGAAAGCTATTTTAATTAAATGTATTAGATAGATAGATAGATAGATAGATAGATAGATAGATAGATAGAGCCATACATTTCTAATTTGCTCCTTCATCACATGGAATACATTACCCTAAATTAATACTTGTATGCTTTAGGAAAGAAAAAAGAAATGCTCATTAATAAAATTTATTTCATATACCTAAAGAACCTGCTGGGCAAAAAAAAATAATACATCAATATTTTACATAGAAAGCATTACCAATTTTAATGTTAGCAGTTTAATATTAGAGGTATGAAAGCTGTCATTCGCTTTTAGAAAACATTTCCTCATTCTATACATAGCTAAACATGTGGAAGAAATACTTGTGACCAAGAAGAATCCCTATATCAATTCCCAGCTAGTCTAGACACTAGTGGTTCAAAAAGTCACTGGTTAGTGATACTCAAGAATAGGGCACCAACCGTCAATTACAGAAAAGAAGGAAACAATGAGATGATTCAGAGGTAGCAGCACTTATCATACAAGCCCGTCAACCTTAGTCCAATACCCAGAAACCCACATAAAGATAGAAGGAGCAAACTGACACAACAAAGTTGTCCTCTGACCTCTACAAATATGCCATCACTCATATACACAGAGAGAGAGACAAATACACACACAGAAACACACACAAGCACACATGTGCACACATACACACACAATTAATAACAAAAAGTAAAGAAAAAAGAGATTACACATATTGTACATATTGGGGGGGTCATGGATTGAAATGAATGGGATCCAAAGGACTGGACTTGGAAGTGTCTTTAAACGCTGCTTAGATTTAAACAAATACAAAGGAGGACCCAGGGAATGGCACCAGAAGGCAACTTCTCTTCAACCACCAACTCACAACAACATTTTCTTTTTGGAGCCATTGCTACATTTTATTACAAAGAACTGTGAATCCAGATCATTCCAGCCTGCCTAACAAGTCAAAAGTTAAGAGAAACTCCAGCCCAGGGCTCTGAGGACTTATTAAATATACCACGGCAATATGCATTGCTTGCGTCGTTCCTTTTAAGTGTGTTGCTGAAATGTTAACCCCCTGTTTCCTCCTGAAGAATATTTTTCTGGAGTTCTCTACACACCGGGGGCATATTTTCTCACACTTGAGAATCTACAAGACATATCAGCAAGTTGAAACCATAGCTTTTGCCTAATGAGGGGCATTTTTCTCTGGGAAAATCTAGCTAGTTCATTAACTAAGATCGAAACCATATACTTCATTAGGCACGTGTCTATTCAAATGGGCTATCCAACCCAAAAAGACATAAAAAATATATATAATGTGCATAGAACAAATCTGAGAATTCATATAAATATATACCTTTGACTTAAAAAGAAAGTGACTAAAGAAGCAAGAAAAGAAACAGATTAAAAACAGCAACAAAAATACATGGCAAGAAGAAAATAGAAAACCTTACATTTTTTGCCTACATCAATCCAAGTCTGGTTGTTGGAGGGGAACACAGCTTTCAGGTGTGTTTACATGTCAAGCCCTACTGGATAATTTGTGCTCCTATTCCTCAGTATTGGGACAAAAAATAAATAAAACGGGCTCTTAAAAAGAACTATTACTTCTCTTAAAGCTGACTTAGATCATAGTTTTTATGTGTTCTAAAATTATAAGGTTTTTACGCATTCATCCTGTTTCTAACTACTTACATTTCAATTTTTTCCCTATATAGAAAAAAAAAGTAGGCAAAATTTGGATAAAGAGGCTAAAAGGTGAGCTGTTTTATAGAGATGAATAAGCTAACATTCCCCTGGTCATGACTTCCTGTGCTATACAATTTGAGAAGAGAATAAAATGAGTCTAGTCTTCAAGGACTGAATCTTCAATTATATTCTGAATAAACCCAATCATGACGCCACCATCTTCTCCTTTTAGTTCTCAATTAGATATGCATAGTTTAAATGATATCCTTTCTTTAGGAACATGAATCCTCTCTCCCTGTAAGAAATACTATTTCCTGTTGATCTTTTGTTTTGCTTTTTTTGGGGGGGAACACATTTCTGTGTCTTATGGATAGTGGTTCTGCTTGCGTGATCATTATCATCATTAAGCATTTATGAAGCACTTTAAACTTATTTACTAGAACTCATGATATCCCTAGAAGATAGGCTGGTATAATGGACTTCTTATAAATGAGAAAATGGAGGTTAAGTAACTGAGCCAAGGTCACACAGATAATTTGGATAAAAGACTCAAAGTCCCTGACTTCCTGTTGAGGATCTAAATGAAAACTTTTTAGTGGTATAAAGAGTTACCTGAGTCAAAACTTCATTCTAAAACTACTAGTGAGGGCAAGTAATGGGACAGATATGTTTTACGCTGCCCCTGTAGTTGCTGGCACTGTTTTGGGCTGAGTAAAAGCTGCTGAATGCCTAGAAAAGAGCAAATGTGTGATGATGTTAGGCCAATGTCTTTGATCTTCTCTCTCTGCCTTTCCTTCTTGGTCAGACAATCGTAGCTCCAGCTTCGGGCAAGATGTCCTGGTGCAAGATGGCGGGGAGGGAATAAAGTACATCACTCCTGGATAGCCCCAAGAGATGGAACAAGCTGGTGGAAAATCTCTGGTACAATTCTGCATGTGAGGCTGTTAATGGAGGCTCCCAGTATGAGTATCTCATTGTCCCCTGTCTTAATAACAAAAACAGAAATCAAGAAAACTGTGTCAGTCAACACTGGCTCCCACACTTGCTTTCTCAGGTTTTTGTTAGACATTCCTTGGTTAAAAATTCCTTGGTTTCATTTAAACTTAATCGTACTAACAAGCCATGGAATCCAGACCTTGTTTATTGTTTTGGTTTGGTTTGAGTTTTGTTTGCCTTTTTGTTTAGTTTGGTTTGATTTGGTTTGGTTTTGAGACAAGGTTTTGCTGTGTAGCCTTGGAATTGCTTTGTAGACCAGGCTGGCCTCAAAATCCTGGTGATCTGCCTGCTTCTGCCTCCCCCAGTGCTGGTGCTGGAATTACAGGTGTGCGCCACTATAACCTGCTTAATCATATCATTTAAAGTTTGTTTCAAATCCCAGTTGCCTCATGAACACTCTCCATCCACTGAACTCAAGGCTCAATCACTTATTGTACATACCGTAAAGCTTTAACTTGCTGAGACATTTACCACTTGCTGTAGGAACATTTACTAATTATGAACATTTGATAAAATTTTCTACTCATCCCCACAGAGCTTGACATTCTTTTATATCTATATAGTATAATATATGTTAAAATAGCAACTAACATTTAACAAGAACTCAAAATGTGTCAGTTAAATAATTTACACATTATCTTAATTATTACAACAAATCTATGAAATTGACTCTATCATTACTCTCATTTAATGTGTGAAAAAATTCAAGTTCAGAGAGGTTAAGGCATTCACACAAAGACACACAGGTGATAAATTGTGTAGCTGAGATACTGATGCAGGCAATCACTCATAAACATTGAATCATTCTGCAGTAAAAGAAAGGGGGGGGTAAAAGCAAGAAAGGAAGAAGATCTAGAGCAAGAAGAGAGATGCAAGTGAGAAGGAATCATGCAAAGGGTAAATCTCCCATAAGCTTAACAAAATATAGGACTCCACAATTTTTTTTTTTGTTTTCTCTCATAACATTAAGAGTACACAATAAAGCCAGGTATGATGCCATATTCCTGTAATCCCAGAACTCAGGGAGGCAGAGGAAGGCAGATCTCTGAGATGAGGCTAGCCTGGTCTGCAAAGTGAGTCTAAGACAGCCAGGGCTACACAGAGAAGCCCTGTTGAGAGAGAGAGAGAGAGAACACACTAAGATAACTGTTGATTAAAATGAACTATGATAGATTTAGAACTGATTGGAAAGTAAGAATAATTACAGTTCAAGGAAATGAAACACACATATATACATACACACCTATATATATAACTATATAAAATGTATATAGTTATATATCGTATATTGCATCCATATGTATATATGTGTGCATGTGTGTCTGTGTCTCTGTGTGTGTATGTATATGTATCTGGGGAGTCTTAGAACCAGCAGTAGCAGCCTAGAGTAAGAGTGCAGGCATAGGTTAGAGCAGAGATTGCAGGAGTGCCCAACCAATTGCTGGCCCAATCTGTGACTCATCCCATGGAAGAGAGGTAACCCCTGACACCATTAATGATACTCTGCTATGCTTATAGAAAGGAGCATAGCGTAGTTGTCCTCTGACAGGCTCCAATGAGGAACAGCTCAAAACAGAGGGTGAGACTCACAGTCAAACATTAAGCAGAGATAGGAGGCCTTGTGGAAGAGTGGAGGAAAGGATAGAAGGACCCAGAGTTGACAAAAACTCCACAAGAAAAGCAACAGAATCAACTAACCATGGCCCAGGAGGGAATATGAAGACTGAAGCAACTATCAAAAGCTACTCACGGGCTGGACTTAGATTCTCTACACATATGGGCAGCTTAGTCCTCATGTGGCTTTCCTAGTAAGGGGAGCAGAGGATGTCTCTGACATGAACTCTGTTGCCTCTTTTTCAATCACTTCCCTCTGGAGGGGCTGCCTTGCCCAACCTCAGTGGAAGAAGATGTGCTCAATCCTGATGCAACTTGATGTGCTAAGGTAGGTTAGTAGGGGGTGATCCTCTTTCCTGAGGAGCAGTGTATGGGAGATAGGGGAAAGAGAGAGGGAGGGTGGGACTGGAAGGACAGGAAGGAAGGAAGGGGCTAAAATTGAGTTATAAAGTGAGTTTTAAAAAATAAATAAATAAAACAAAAAAGAATGGAGTCAAGGTGTGTCCAAGCACAGGAAATCTTGTCCTGAGATTAGCAGGAGTAGAAGTACTCCTGCCCTGCCTGGGGCATGCATGTCCCTGCACATGTTCAATACCCTGTGCCCTTACCTTTGACCCCCGTCCTCCAGAGGAGGTCATGTAGCCTGGTATCCAGATCAAACTTTCCCTCCTCTTATAAGGTCATGTCCACCAGCACCTGGAATTCCTGCTTATACATATGAGGCATCCCCAAGACCCTGGCCTGCCCAATAGTGTACACTTACCTTGAAAGCCTTTACCCACCCTTAAAGGTTTATACCCCTCTTCCCTTCATGAAACAAGCTATCTCACCGAAATCTCCCTTTTAAGAGCCTTTTTTCACTCTGCTCACTACCACCTAAGGTCTTTTTCACCCTGCATCCCACTTCCCTTCTCATGATCCTGCATCCCACTTCCCTTCTCATGATCCACAGGTCTAGGTAGGCATAGATAGATAGATAGATAGATAGATAGATAGATAGATAGATAGATAGATGTATATATCATAACATACACCATAAAGATGTATAAATAAATATAAATGGATACTTAACAATATGGATTGTTGCAATTTTAGAAAAATTTAAAGGTTATTTTAGGTGTAGTTACTTAAGATGTCAGTCTGTGTGCTTCCTGTCTGTCTGTCTGTCTCTCCCACGGGTATACGGACCCTGCTGACCCACAGGTATAGGGACCATGAGTAATTTTGGAGCAACCTAAGGCTAAATAAAGTTTCAGATGTATTGATTTCTAGGAAACAGAGTTTATTTATGTAATGTATAGTTGTCGTTTTTAGTCTCCTTACACAGGAACAGCTTCTAGAAAAACTCTCAGTACTCCATGCTCATTTTTCAGGGGTAACATTGCCTTACAAATGTGGTCTATAGTGCCCAGTATGAAAAGAATTTTGGTAGTAGATGAGAAACAAAGATTAAAATATATGGGACCAGAATAGTTTCAGGAAAATTCTTCTATACATACAATATATGGAGGAAATGTGCTTCATTCCTAGTCAAAACACAAGTTCTTTCTTTGCAGCAATATTATATCTTATGCAGACAATGGCATTATAAGGCACCTCATATTTATTTGTTTTCCTTTGGATGGGAATTGTGCAAAACAGAATTTATCAGCAAGTGTGTGTTTGTAAAGAACAAACCTATAATAGCACTATAAACAATAAAGGTGTCTTTGAGTGGATTCACATGTTTTATGCATCCTAATGTACCTTTTCCACTGCACTGTCAATAAAAAAAGTGTAACAGGAAGAATAATTTCTAATCTCTCAATGGGAAGATATGAATTTCCATCAATTGTACAGGTGAAAAAGGTGAACTGTATTTTTTCTCTCTCTCACTCAGTAAGTACAGAGAATTACAAAGTAAGTTTTCTGCCAAGAGGCAGATAAGGAGTACATAACTAGCAATGTGGATTAAAATATGATTAAAGAATCAATAGAGGGCTATGGTGTTATTCTCTAAATAGTCAACTGTGACTTCGTTAGCTTTTTAAAACTGTAAATTTGTCTTTATTTTATAATTATATAGTCTTTGTCTTAAGGGAACTTCACATATTGCTTATACTCTAGGATTCTCCATAGAAAAGTTCTGTCAGGAGGGAAGAGCTCGCTCGTTTAACTCACTGGTGTTCAGAGCCTTCACAGTGGAGGTGGGTGGGGAAGAGACTATTTGATGCAGTGCTCCTTGCGGATGTTATGTTTTGGTCTACAACTTTCAGTGCAGAGCTGAGCAGAGCTACCCTGAAAGGCAAAATAAGCATCAAAATTGATGCTGCAGAGCTGATAGGACTGATGGAGAGGCGGCCAGCGCAACAAAGTTGCTGGATGCCTAGAAGAGAGAACAACAGTCCAAGGAACACAAAAGACAAAGGAAAAGAACAAGATGAGCAAGGACTTCTTGGAAAAAGTACAGAGAAAGAGTTATGTGTGAGCTTGGTGCAGCACAGATCTGTGACAAATTACTTCTGTCCAAATGCCTCCTTTTCAGAGATTCGTGGAACCAGCTCAAAGCTGTACAAGGGGGTCAAGGACATGGCTGAGCTGATCTCATTGTCGCATTGGCTGGTTGCAGATAGAGCTAAAAGGATATGGGAAATAAAATGAACTAAATGTGAGGAAATGGTGGAAACTCTGATAATGCAGAAGACTATCACCAAACAATCATCTCCACTGTACACAGGCAAGAGCAAGCACAGACAGACAGAAATTCCTCAAGCCCTTCATTCCATCAACCCACAATACTCTAGCTTTGCTTTTACAATAACCATGAGGCAGGATTCCTGGCTTACAGGCTACCATGGCAAAAGGTACAAGGATACCTTAGAAGGACATGCCAGCTTCATTTTACTGCATTGTTCTTGATATAAATATTTTTTACATAGCATTAAACACTCTGTTGAGTGTATGTCTCAACCATATATTAAGATAAGTACTTTATACAATGTAATGTGCATAGCAACACTCAGAAACGGAAACAACTATATTTTCACTTTTATAAGTTGAAATGAGTCGAGCCTAGGAAACTTTTACATGTGCTTAAGGGAGTATGTAGCTCAGAGCTACAGCTCTTGCCTAGTATACACAAGGTCCGTGGGTTGAGTTTAATTTCAAACAAATTAAAACAAAGGTGTTCAAAGTCACAGAAACAGTAATTGGGTAGAATTTAAAGCACTTATTCAAAATACAGAGTTTTAGTTCTTTAGTCAACATCAAAATATCAGATTTTTATAGCATACCCAGCAAGTATGTAAAATTAAAGCAATGTAAATATTAAAATTGAAAATCTACATCATGGCTCTGGAGTTGTTCCTCAGTAATAGGGCATTTGCCTAGCATGTTCAAGTACCTGCCCTCAGTACCCAGCACTCCAGCCCATCCACATATGCACACAGAGTTCTAATTAAACTGGAAGCAAATAACCTCTGTAGTTTTTTTTTTCTTCACTTAAAGCCATCAATAAGATGGCATTCCAACTCTTTATGCTTCTGCTTTTTATAGTCACCCACTTATATCTGCATTTATGGAGAAGACATTCTACTGTCTCATTTCTGCAAGCAGAAAATGCATCAACGGTTTATTTTGAATCCTGTTTATGTTTCTTGTCAAAAAGAAACATCCAAATTTAAATGCATCTTAATGTTGCAGCCTCTATATACATAATTGTTGTGTGTGTTTTCTGTCCCACCTAAGAGAGTTCATCGATGAACAGCTGATGACTTGTGTCATTCTCTTAGAACCTGTATCAGGTCATTGATTACAGACAGTCCTCCTTGCTGACTGGAGATAGCTGTGCTGCTGTTTAAATATCAGTATCTTGTCAGTTTAGTGCACTTACACAATTATAAAAAAAATAGCTATGACACTAATTTCTATTAGGAACTAACGGCCCTTGAAATTTTTTGTTCTATCTTAAAACTGTGGTTTTTTGACTGTGTTTTTTGTTTTTAGAAGCCTATAAGTTTCTCCTCACTTTCCTATAACTTAAAATATAAAAGTTGAAATCATGTTGTTTTTATCATCCAACATGTAAATTATCTGCTGGAACTGTGAGTTAGAGGTTACTAGAGTCCTCTCTATATGTTCATAACTTAAAATACCCAAATTTGTTTTGTATTCTTAACACATAGCATAGAGATTCCTGTATCCACATGCAAAAAAAAAAAAAAAAGTAGTAACTTAGAACTAAAAAATAAATTAGGAAAGTGCAGACATTTTTTGTTGTTGTTTTTTTTCTGGAGGTCTTACTATATGTACCAGGCTGACCTTAACTCACTCTATAGACCAACCTGGCCGCAAACATATGGCAATTAACTTCCCTCTGCCTAAATCCAGCCATTTGTAAATCATTGAAGCAAACAGATCTCTGAAATTCTTAGGAGTTGTAGCCTAGGCTCTGAGGCCATTTAAATATATTTAATACTATATCAAATAGTCTTAACATAGGATTCATAAGAAGCAACCCAAGGCATTAGTGTTATTTCGCTATTAACAGTGTGGGCCGCTGCTAACTAAGAACATGATATTTCTGTAGTCCAGATCAGGGATAAAAACCGAGAACGTGTCCTGAGAGAAAAAATATTCTATGAGCCACTTTAGCTTTCAATTTGTAAAACAGTAGTAACAACAACCATTTGGAATCCTGGGATTTTTGAGTCATATAACAACAAATATTGACCCTGAACAACTTAACCTTTGTGACTGAGATAAAGATAAGCCATCTAGCCTCAGTAAATTTCAGATGTTGTCTGCCTAACTCCTGTTTGTATTATCAGCTTGAAACTAATACACTGTTTATAAAGAATAATGGATAACCCTGCAAGATACCTCTTCTAGAATAACCTATGCACTTCAAACCCAGCATATCTGAAACATGGATTACTTTTAGTAATTAGTCTCCATTCCTTTTGCTCAAGTCAAAAATGGTTGGAATCATAGCTAAATTCCTCCCTTCTACTCTGTACTTGTGTATTATTAGAATTATAAATGCCAACAAGATGTTCTTCCCAATTTTCTTCTCCTTCTGAATCTTCCCCTGATCAGAGGCCCTTGTCTAGTTCCACCTTCCTGAATGTTTTGTGTGCTTGCTGTGGTGTCAAGATGGTGAGACCATTGAAGGTAGAAACTAATGAAAAGCCGTGGCAGCCTAGCCCTCAGCAGCCATCGGGATAACTCTTCCAGACAGTCTGTACTCAAGCATGAGACTGTTAAGAAACCAGAGTCCCACATGCTTATCACATCCTGTACACAGCTGTGTCACTTTGTTCTTCTTCACCATCTCCTACCCAGCTATAAACAAAACAGAGTCACACAAGCTTAAACCTTCAACCTCTAATACTGTGAGCCAAGCAGAAGTCTTCTTTTAATTACCTACTGTTGAACTATCATAGTTAGTCAACATTTCCTAGATCCTGATTTTTTTTTTCTCCTTCGAGTCTACTCTCTCCATCGCTGGTAAGGTATTCTATTTTTCTTGCCATTGCTCTGATAAAATGCACTGACCAAATACAGCTTAGAGGTGTGTTTATTTTGGCCTGCGATTCTGGACTCTAGCCCATCACTGAAGAAAGTGAGGACAGGAACCCAAGGAAGGAATGTAGAGGCAGGAAGTGAAGCAGAGACCAATGAGAAATACTGCTTATTGGCTTGCTCCCTGAGTGGGCCACACTCTAGCTCAACACTCATTATAAACTGGCCTTCTCATACAGCCAAGACCCACCTGATGAGGAATAGTACCTCCCACAGTGGGGTAGGCTTTCCTACATCAATTTCTAATGAAGGTATTCTTTCATGGATATGGCCACAGGCCAATCTGATTAAGGTAATTTCTTTAACTGATATTTCCTCTTCCCAGGTAGCTCAAAGCTGGGTCAACTAGATAATAAATACTAGCTGAGACAATTTCTAGGTTGAAAAATCTAATCTTGTTCACCAATGGCCCTCTCCCAACCCTAGCATCAGTGCTAAGCTTTACAAGCACAAAATGATCCTCTATGTTTTTTTACTGTGTTTCCCTTCTTTGTTCCTAAAATATTTTACTTGATACTCAACACATGTATTAGCAATACTCCCTATCAAAAATGTCCCTATCTCATTTTTTTTAACCTAGGTCACTGTTATTTTATGTAGATTTAAAGCAGTCTACTACAGTAGCTTAATTAAAATTGTCATTCCACGCACCATTTCCACACAAACCAATCAGAATTTCAGGAGCCAGGAACATGGATTTTAATATGTTGTTAATTGATTCCGATACATTACTACAGTTTGGGAAACACTTGCATAGATGATTCAGCATTAGGTAAGTCAAAGTAATTCATGAAATCCATCAGGATCCTATGTGTGGTGCTCTGCATGCCATGGCCATTGTGTGATCAGTTATTTCTTTTTGTGAGTTGTTCATTCCCTTGGAACAAAGGGTGCATCTTGGCTGCCTTTGATTCTCTCTCACATTGTCAGTACTAGTAGACAGTCCGTACAGGGTGCTTATTTTGTGTCACTTGTTCTGCTAGTTCTAATAACCACAATAGCCCCAGAAGACAGATAATGTTATTACCCACTCCATTTTGCATATGAAACTGTAATAGAGGTTATATAAATGTCCCCAAATAATTCAGTCAATGAGTGTCAGGACTAGGATTCAAAGCTGGGCAGGGCCTGCAGCAGGGACTCAGTGCATGTCCTTAGCCGATATAAAGTACCACCTCTGCAGAACTGCAAATGAATGAAGACTTGAATTGTCTGGCACATGATTGCTCAGTAAATGGAGCAACTATTCTCATTATCATCACCGTCAGACTCCCACAAACCAAATTACTTGCCTAAATCTCTGCAATGAGGCCTGCTCACTTCCGCCTACTCTTTGGCTCAATCTCCTTTCAATTCTCATGGCACAATGCAGCAGGATTTCGTGATGCCTAAAGACAGTCCCCTCCTCCCCCCCCCCCCAGCTCCCTTGAAAAGCATTACATCAGCTTCATCTCCTGTTCCCTCTCTCACCAACTAGTGGATCAGGAGCCTCATGTAGCCTAAGATCTGCCACTGCTAATCACACCCTCTTGTAAAACTTTGCCAATGGATCTATTGCCTTAGCTGCCGCCTTCATGACAGCATAAGAAAGTGATGAAAACTTCCAATTTCATTTAAAACCACCCAAGACAATCATCTGTAGTGTATTGATGACAGCCTTCTCACTCCATCTGACTACACATGTGGCATGCTGGGTAAGATAAAGTGAATATTTTCACATGCTTGACAGTGTATTTTTTCACTTTGATGATATTGTTGGATTGATTGACTTGTGTGTCTCCACTGGAAAAAAAATACCTATATGTTAAAGTTCACAATTTCTCAGAATGTCACTTTTATAAGAGGAAATTATGTTAAAAATTGGGTCATTAAAGTAGAAACTAACTGACTGATCTATATCTTTATAGCAAAAAGACATCTGATCACAGTCACACACAGATAGAAAACAATATGAAGAAGTCACGTACACTACCTTAACAATGACTTAAAACAGTCTTCTTCATCACCCTCAGAAGGAACCAATCCTATCAATACATGGACCTCAAATTACAGAAACTCCACAAGGAGAGCAACAGAACCAGAAATTTGAACACAGGGGACTTCCCAGAGACTCATACTTCAACAAAGTACCATGCAGGGAGATAACCTAGAACCCCTGCACAGATGTAGCCCATGGCAGTTTAGTGTCCAAGTGGGTTACATAGTAATGGGAAGAGGGACTGCCTCTGACATAATCTGATTGGCTTGCTCTTTGATCACCTCCCCCTGAGGGGAGAGCAGCCTTACCAGGCCACAGAAGATGACAATGCAGCCACTCCTGATGAGAGCTGATAGACTAAGATCAAAAGGAAGGAGAGGAAAGCCTCCACTATCAGTGGACTTGGGGAGGGGCATGCGTGAAGAAGGGGATGGGAGGGTGGGATCGGGAAGAGAGGAGGGAGGGGCTTATGGAGGGGATACAAAGTGAATAAAGTGTAATTAATTTTAAAATAAATAAATAAATAATTTTTTCTAAAATTGTGATTGTAAGACACCTTACTATTATTTAAGTCTCTTGGTCTGTAGGATAATAGTTATTTTTTATCTGCAGTTTAGCTTTCTGTGGTTTCAAACATTAGTGTCAACCATTAACTCAAATGCTAAATGGAAAATTTGAGAAAAAAAATGTATAGTTCTGTATTGCAGTTCTGAGCAGTGTGATACAATCTTGCATATTCCACTTCCTTGTGCCAAGAATGTGGCTCATCCCTTTGCCAGTGTGCCCATGCTGTGAACATCATCTTTTCAGTAGACTATCGATGTGCTCACTTTGTTAATCTTTACTTTACTTAATGATGGTTTCCAAAGCACAAAGTTAGTGATGCAAAAGAGGCAACAGGAAATGAAACATACTGAGTATGCTTCATACTGAAGATACTGAGTATCGCTGCTTCTCTGTAACAATGTTGCCGGACACACACACACACACACACACACACACATGCACAAGGCATGTAATATTATCTACATTTAGTATTTATCTGCAGTCCTGAAACACATCACTATGCATAAGTGTTCATCACTGTACTTTGTCACAGCAGCATAAGCAAACTAGTACAGTTGTTACAGATGATGGGAGTGAAGGCCAGGTGCTTTCAGGTTAGTAGTTCAAGAGTGAAATAAAGGGACATAAAGATGAAAAACCAGTAAGTGATAAAAACAGGTCAGATTGCATTGTAAGAGAGGAATGGGTCACATGAGTGAAAATACACAGGTGCCCTGGTTATTTGAGGCTTTCTTGTATAGGGTTCAAGAAAAAAAAAAAAAAAACATTTGGTTTCTGAGGGACACAGAATGAGCAGCTCTCTAGTTTGGTTAATAAATTTGGATTATGTAAGTCTTTGCTAATTGCAAACATCTCTCCCCATAACATATCTGATTTTATTTATAAGCATGATCACTTAAGCATAAGATGTAAATAAGGTATTATCTTTAAAGTTTTACGTAGAGACACAATTTTTCCCAATTGCACATGCACCCAAAAGTCATTTGGAATAGATTGCCCCATTCTCCTACTCCAAAGTCAGACATAACTACAATATAGTTGAGTAGGGTCTGTGTAAGTTTTATGGTTATTAAGGGAAAGAGAGACTTCCCAGATTGCTAAGTAGATTGTTAGAAGACGGTTGATGTATAGGCCAAGACAAGTGAGTCCCAGGTCACTAAACAATTCCCTATGGTTATCCAATTCACAGTCAGTCAAATTTCTTCTCTACAGCCCTTTCACCATTTCTGCAGCCAAGAAAGGACCTTCAGAGTGAAGAAAGTGAGATATAGAAGAAGCTTTGTCAAGATGAAAGGGAACAAAAATGATATGGGGACAAAACAAACTTGGGAGAAGGGGAAAGAAAAAAATGAGAGAAAATAAGAAATAAAGAAACAGAAAATGAAATAGAAATACCTCTTACTGGTATGCCTCCTCGCTTTTGTGGAAGCTTGTAATCTTCTTACAGAAACCCTGAGTTCCAGGCATTGAGCTCCCGACTGGAAGGGCAGTAGAAGGGATATTAGCAGGGCAGACTGTCTAGCTGGGTGGAGGATGATGGTATCCCTGTATTTGTATTACTCGGGAAGGCAAAACCTTGTGTGATTCTGTAAAAAAAAATATGTGAACATTGGGGGAAGCTGTGGATTAATACAAGCATGGTTCAAGTCAGAAGCCACAGAGTATAATCGACCAGATGCAATGATGTCCTTAACTAAAACAGTAGCTGCCCACAGAACACCCAAACACAAGGCAAGAACAGCCACCAGCATAGAGCCACGTGCTTGATCAGTGATCAGAAAGGATAAAATAGCACAGAAGACAGCATCTCTCCCAGCCCCATGCCACCCTGTGTGAATGCTCAAGGGTCTTCTTGTACTTATGTAGCTTCTTTTGAGGGACACGGAGAGAGGCTGTGCTCTATGACGGGAGAAACTGTTGTTTGAGTTACAAATGCATTAACTGTTTGACATACTGTAAAACACATTTACATGATTAGATTCAAAAGATGAGAAGCTTGAGTAAGTGGCAAATGGAAATATTTGTAGCCCCGGATGGGAAGGTTCCCAGGTAGCATAAACTTGTATGTAAGACAGTTACTTTTGTATGTTTTATGTTTAAATTATAGAGCAGAATCCCTGAAACAACTGGCTTTCCATGTAACTATCTGTGCAGTGTTGTCTGCTGTGTGGAGGAGGAGTACTGTAGGCGCCTCCGGGAATTAAAAGATGACAAAGAACGGAAAGGCTGGCTACTCACAATCTCACTGTTTGTTGGGCACCTAAGGCAAAAGTTCCCACTACAGAAAGCAACATCGTTTTCCTTTATCCAGCCTGTCCTTCTGCTGTATAGTGTTGCATCTTAGAGTGCTGGCTTCTTCTTAGAAAGGCTTCACAAACAGACTAGAAAGAGAACTATATGCGGTATAGTATAGAGGGGGGGAGGCGGGAGGGCTCAGTCATAGATGGAATGATAATATCCACTTTCAGATCCAATGAGGCTTGAGGTTTACGACAGCATGTTAACTCCATGTGCAGACAGCCCGTGTCTCTTAATCTACATTCAGGTAGTGCTTTTGAGCATTATGCAGCTTGAAAACTTGAAGTGAATTTTCTGAGTGGTTAATAAGCTTTCAGTACGAGTATTAATGAACAGTGACCTTGCTCTTGAAGCTTCGTTCCCCCAGTGCAAGTCTCTTTATAGCCTTGGACTCCTTTCTTTCCTGGAAGATTACTGTGCACCAATGTTTGTACTGTATAAAATCAAACAGGATGTGTACACTCCCAACCTTCCCCTGTCACACCTGAAGGGCGTAACCAAAGCTGCCAGGTACTTTTGTCAGTGCTTAATATGCACAGCCTTGACTATTTCTATAGGTGGTGATTTTTTTTCTTCCTTAGAAAAAGTCTTACTATGTGGAACGAGTTGGCCTAACATTTGGGATCTCATATTTCAGCCTCCCAAGTGCTGGGATTACATGCTGGAACCTTGCATCACTTCTGAATATTTAGATACTATTTGTGTCATTTGTTGATTTGTTTGTCATTCATGAACAGTCACCATGTTGCATATACTACATTAAATGTCAACTATCAATGTGGTAATTTTTTTCTTTTTTTATAATTTTTATTTTTTTTGATGGACTAACTAGTCATCCCTGTCATTTTATTTTTTTTTTAATTTTTCATCAATTACACTTTATTCATTCTGCATCCCCCCATAAGCCCCTCCCTCCTCCTCTCCCAATCCCACCCTCCCTCCTCCCTCTGCTTGCATGCCACTCCCCAAGTCCACTAATAGGGGAGGTTCTCCTCTCCTTTCTGATCATAGTCTGTCAGTTCACATCAAAAGTGGCTGCATTGTCCTCTACTATGGCCTGGTAAGGCTGCTCCCCGCCAGAGGGAGGTGATCAAAGAGCAGGCCAATCAGATTATGTCAGAGGCAGTCCCTCTTCACATTACTATGTAACCCAATTGGACTCTGAACTGCCCTGGGCTACATCTGTGCAGGGGTTCTGGGTTATCTCCATGAATATATTAGTTACATGTTAACTTTATATCCTTGCTGTATCCTGCTCCCTCTCTCCCTCCCAGTCCCACCCTCCCTCCGTCATCTCCTCCCTGCCCCTTTCCAAGTCCACTGATAGGGGAGAACCTCCTCCCCTTCCATCTGATGCTGGTTTATCAGGTATCTTCAGGACTGGCTGCAAAGTCCTCCTCTGTGGCCTAGCAGGGCTGCTCCTCCCTGGGGGGTGGGAGGAGGGTATCAAAGAGCCAGCCATTGAGTTCATGTCAGAAACAGTCCCTGTTCCCCTTATTAGGGTACCCACTTGGATACTGAGCTACCAAGGGCTACATCTGAGCAGAGGCTCTAGGTTGCATCCATACATGCTCCTTGTTTGGAGAAACAGTCTCATAAAAGACCCCTGTGCCCAGATATATTTGGTCCTTGTGGAACCCCTGTCCTCTCCAGGTCTCAATGTGGTAATTAAAATGTCATAAAGAACCTCTAGCTCCCGCAGTATAAAAAGTAGTTCACCTCTTGTCTCTTGGATGGAATGAGGCATGGCTCACACAAAGGGATCTTTTGACCTGGATGGTTCCCCTGAGACTGCCATGCTGAGTTTGGGGCCTAAACTCTGAAGAAACATAAAGAGAGTAAAAGTAAGAGCACAAAGCTGCCATGAGAGTCAACAGACATTCACATAATAGGTACAGCCTGCAGAGAGATAAGGATTACCTTCTACCCTTTGCTCTCCTCCACAGGTCATGGGCTAGGTACCACAAAATCTGTGGATTTAGGGTCCCTCTATCCTTTACTTCTTTTGGAATTCATTCTCATCAAATCATGACTTCTCTCAGAGTAATTGTAGTTTATTATTAAAAATTAAGAAAACATGCTTAATCTTTATGTCTGAGTTGATTAATGTGTCCAGTACTCGCCTACACTGTTGGCCTTCAGTCTAAGGATAACTTATGAGTGCAAATCATTCCAGGAGTGGGAGGCAATCCTCAGTGGCTTATTTACATATAAAAGAAAGATAACCAGTGTTTTTGAGTACTGTCTGTCAGTGCATAAACTTTAGAAAATGAACTAAGGCTGTTGTCATAGACACTGCCATCAAGAACAGGCTTCTCTTGAGCTGTCCCTGAAAGACAAGATAAAAACAAAATAAAAGTTTTAAAGGTATTTTGAGTCTTTAGTTGAACTTATTTGAACACTATTATTTCTCCACTCAAATACCTCATTAACTAAAAGACCATAAGCTTCAAATGTCATCTGGAAGAACAGTTATACAAATATAAGATGTGTTGCTATTAGTTGCCACTACCTGTCAAATTCAGAAACTCTTGTCACCTTGTCACTCATGTTTTCTCTCTGCTCGATTTCTAATCTTTGGTTACTGTGGATGACTAGCTATGATGAAGGAAGCACCCACATATCACAAGGAGACTACAAAAAGAAAAGCTGTCCTACACAAGCAAATCAGGTTGAAGAAGAGCAGCTTGCCTGTGAAGGACCTCTCTTCCCTCTCTTTCTGCTGCTTCCCTCGACTTTCTCTTCTTCCCCATCTCTCTTGACCCAGTAAGATAATAGAGTAAGATAACAAATGAACATATATCTGTTACAACAGAAAGTGGGTGGACTGGGAACAAGTAAATGGAGAATAAAAGACAGGATATAGAAGCTGCTACCTTTTAAGTCATATAGGCCCAGCAGATGAGCCTACACATCTGCTCCTAAAGTGAGACTAAAGCCAGCATAATTTTCTGAATGAAATAGTTTTAATTTTAAGAAAAACATAAGACAAAAAAGTGTGTTTCAACTGGATTATTACTCTTTATGTTTCACAAAGCAAGACTCTATATTCGAATTGTCTTTGGGTAATTCTATCTTAGTTGATCTTGCTCAGATGTGTATGCATAAAACTATACTACACTTTTATGATTTTTCCTATTTAATGCACAGCAGAAAATAGGTCATAGATTAAATAGTTGCAATTTCATTAATAAAGAAAAAATTCAATTATTATTTTGTGTTTCAAGAGTATCTTAAGATCCACCAAAAACAATTTACTCACAACATTTATTGAGTATCTAATCACTCAGAAAACAGTATACTAAGTCTTGGAATTACAGCAGGGATTGATGTTAAGTAGGTACTTACCTTTCCATCCTTCTAGACCCATGATAGAGCAGTAGAGAAAGATAACAACATAACTAATACTGATCATGTATAATGTGTGTTGTGCTAAGAAAGTGTAGAGATGGATAGAAAAACATGGTAAGGGGAGTTAAGGTGAAGGAAGCCCCACAGGAGAAAGATCTGAAGTCTGAGTTGTCTGGACACAGAGTGAAGCATCAGTGAAGGTGAGACGGGAGATGGAGCTTGTTATACTGGACAGTCCAGAAAGACTCCACCTAGAGTCTAGACATGGAGAATGAGGGGGGAAATCATTCCATGACAGGCTGGTCCAGTTATCAAGGCTATCCTGAGAGGGTTTCTCACTGCACAAACAACAGCCCTCTTATTAGTTCATCCTTTCATGGTCTCTGCCTAAAATTCTGTGTCATTCTCTACCCAAGTATCCTGTATCCATTCTTTGACCTCCATCTTTTCTTGCCTCCTTCTTTATTGAAGGGATAGTGATTCCTTGTTGAATAACCCAAAATATTTTGTGTTTTCGTTAAATGTCTCTTCCTTGCTCCTCATCCCAGAAGAAGAAGAATGGTCAATATGAGAACTGCTAGGAACTAAGTATCCGTAAATAATGAAAGACAACTTCAGCAATTAAAACAAATATAAATAGTCCTTAGATAATTCCTGTTCTCTCTGTCTCTGTCTCTCTCCATTCTATCTTATCCTCCAGAGCTTTGTCATCTGAGAGATGAGGAAGGGATATAAAGAAAGATCTTAGAAAGAAAGAGTGAGTGAAGGGATTATGAAGCTGAATCTGGAGAAGGAAAAGTTGGGATTTGTTTCTTCCCTCTTTATTTTTCCTCTTACTAATTCTAAAGCAGTATTTTGACAGTGGAAGCAGTATTTTGACAGTGGAGTGAGAAGACAGGAAAATAATGCAGAAGTTAGTTTTCTATAGAAAAAGTAACAAAGCAGAAAAGAACAAGGGTCAGGGGAAGACAGAAGGATGGGGGTGACCTTGCTCTGAGACTGACAGTGAGGACAATTGGAAGCAATCCTCCTACCCAGAACAGCCACCTAGGAGGGAGGAAGCAAGAGCCCAGGGACCAACCTGAACAATTACCCAAAGAAAAGCAGAAAATAACCAGGCTGATTGGTTGTTGCTTTTATGAATTGTGAGACACTGACAGAAGAAAATTAGACAAGTCACAGGATCACCTGAAGCAAGGAAACAAAGCTAACACATCAAATTGAAGGGATACGTTGCTAGAAGTTGCAATGATATGAATCTTTCATTACAACTGCCTGATAATCTCACTCAAACTTTCTTAAGCAAATATAAAGGTATCACCGGTTGCCTGTTTCCCTGTCTCTCAGTCCCCTTAACCCCAAGGCTTTATTCTCAAGGCTTTATGATATCAAGATGGTCCCAACAACTCCAAGGCTATAATTTCATTGCTTCAAACTCCACTGAAAACAACATTTTTTTTTTCTTTACCGGATGATCATAAGTGAAATTTTTTTTTAACTTGGTGACAGGCATAGTCTAAGAGATATATCTATGTTAGCTCCTTCAGTCATTACAGCAATTCGGCATTTAGCCAAAACACAGAAGGTGAGGCAACTTGTCCACCTAGTCAGTACTGTAGCATTCAGATCCAGCTGCCAAGAAGCCTATTGGTGCAGTAGATCAATTCTGTATCTTTGTACCAATCATCTTCAATGTGATGCTTTAGTCATATACCAATTACATGCTACACACCACTGAGATCAAGTTCATAGCCACCAATGTGTTCCCAACAGACAGTGTAGTGTCCCACAGTTAAACAAATGTGCAACCAGCAGGAAAAAAAAGTAATTAGCTAAGTGAGATATCCCCCTCTGAGCAGAAACAATATAGGGCTTATCCCTACCTCCAATCCCACTCCCATCAATTTTCTCTCCATAGAAATACTCTATGTGTAGAAGCATGCTATAGCATATATACCAGAAGCACAGAATGAACAATAACTAAGTCACAGATTACTTTTCCTCTCAGAGCTTACACTCCATGGAACATGTGACATACAATGCACAAACATAAATGCTAAAAGCTAAAGCCAAGAAGTATTAGGAATATTAATGACAGAGGAAAGAGACAGACTGTCATGCACTCTACATGTGATGATTATTAAAGCCTTTTGGAGTAGGAAGTATTTGAGCAGAAGTCTGAATGAAATGAGAAAGAGACTAAATGATAGGTATTTTGGAGGAAGATTGACTGGCAATGAGAAGAACAAATGGCATCAGAATATCCTTCATGACTTCCTGAAATGCCAAGAAGCAAGGAGGCTGGAAGAAATGATGTCAGGAGAGCATCCTCAGGTTTCCTCAGCCACCATTATTTGCCTTCTCTGCAACCCATCACTGGAAACCTGATCTTTCATCATATTTTCAATTTCTCATTGTGAAATTCCCAACATCTCAAACCCAACATATCAAAGTTAAATGTTTACTCTTTGACTCAGACTCACTCCTGTGCGATTATATTGGCTGTTGAATCCATGGTCTCCTTGTCCTTGAACCATTGGCAGCTTCTTTTTCTCGTTTGGTCGCCAAGACTTACTCAAGTGACCTGTAACTGCAACCGGTCTCATGCTGTTCCATTTTAGAAGACACTCGTCACTTCTAAAAAAGTGAAACAGTCACCACTTTGACCAAACCCCATTCTTTAACCACAAAGTCTCAGTGGCTTCGGATACATTTCATCAACACTCTAACACCTTTCTAATGAAATGTAAGCGGTCTCCATGAGCCTAGTTACTGTACCAGGTCTTTGTGTGGAAGATCCTAGAACTATTGATGGCCTTTCTTCCTGTTTCCCAGCAGCTGAGCAGAATCCCTTCTTAACCTGGGCATTTCCACCTTGCTGTGTGGAAGTCTCTTCAACTAGGGGGTATAATCTCCAAATGACTACTTAACGAAAATCTTCTCAGTTCTCCAGAAACTTTGGAGGCCTGCCTTCATGTTAGCTTGGCCTTATTCCCTCAACTGAAGTCATTACTCTCATGCCATTTTTTCCAAGCGTGGTTATCAATGCCGTCCTCTAAATTCTTCTTTAAATTTTGATCCTCAAATCTACACCTTCTCTGCCTCTTTCCTTTCCACTGAGTGTCAGTAAGAGCTACTCAGGTTTTACAGGTTAAAAACCGGAGCACTGTTGCTTTCTGTGGAACCCTGTGAGCATTGCCGGCATTGGGGTCTCTCAGAGCTCTAGGCGAGGCGCTAAAGGGCTCTTAGTTTAGACCGAGTTGAGTTAAGTCCTCTACTGTGCAACCACGACACTGTGAGTGGCTTGTTATTTGGGGCTTTTGTAACCCTGAGGATTCGGCTCTTTTGTGGCCGGACATCCATTGGCAGCTGAGGGGTACAGAAAGCAGCTCCGACCCACACTCCAGAGAATCCAGAATTAAAACCGCCCTGCCTCTCCTTTAGCGTAATTTCTGCCTGGAGCCTTGTTCTGTATACTCCCTCTGCACGATCTGGTTCCTAAAGTCTCAGCCTTTGCTTTCTGCCTCTACCTAATCAGTCATAACAGAGACCTTCTGGCCCTATCAGAAACACGTTGAGCAAAGATGAGTTAGCTAAAATTGACTGGATGCTTCATATCTCTAATCCCGCCACTTAGAAGCCTGAGGCAGGACTGCCATGAGTTCAAGGCCGCACTAGGTTATAGAGTGAGACTCAAAAATGAAGCAAAACCTATCCAGAAGCGTTCGGTTGTTGTTGAGCCATGCTTTTTGCTCTTTTTGCTTGACACAAATTGTTTTGCTGGTAAGTCAAGGCTCCCTCACCTTGAGTAACACGAAATAGCCAAACTCACTGCACTGGCAGCAGCTGACGAGTCATATCTATATACAGGATAGATGTTTGATGCACACCATACAAAGCCACACAGGGGCTGTACAGCCATCCTTAGTGAAGAGTCGAGAGCCTGGAGAAAGAGCTCTTCAGTAGCCAGAAGATGCAGTGACCCCTGGCCACTCAGGAGGTTGTGACTGACTTCTTTGGATAATTTTACAAACTAAAAGCAAACAGATCCTGCAGAATTGAGAACACAATGGAGAGCAGTGGGTCAGCTGAAGCAAGGAGGGGCTCGCTGTGTGGGAGCTGTCACTGATGGTGAACGAGATTATCTGGAAACAACGAAACAACTCAAGAGTCAGGCCTTTGACATATGCAAAGGTCTTACAGCAAAGCTCCTCCCTGTCTCTATTCTGAACCTCATCTACGTCTCATTTCCTCCACTCTTGCTAACTGCATACCATTTCTCACCATACCCATTCCACTCTAATCATCTTCCATGCGGTTTCCCACTTTGATCTTCTGTCCATACCCCCTCACCACTGCGGCACATACGTTACCCAACATCTTCAATAAGCACTTGCATATCCTTCTCAAAATGCATCAGTGCACAGCTGACGTTCCATACCTGCAGTTTCTGCATCCAGAGTCAATCAGCTGTGGGCAAAAAGGTATCTGCGCTAAATAGGTACAATCCCTCTTCCTTTGTTATTATTTCCTAACTAATACACTCTAACATTTACACTGTATTAAGTATTGTAAGTGCATTGTATTTACATTGTTATTGGGTATTATAAGTACCATAGAGACAACTGACTGTACAAAAGAGGATACGCGTTATGGTACATTTATGGTCTCAGATTTGAGGAGGAGAGGGGTCCTAGAGCCAGCCTGCAGAAAACAGCAAGGGATGCCTCTGTTCCTTTCATACTTAAAACACAACAAAATTCTTCACAGTGACCATGGAGTCCTACATGATGTACTCTCCAATCCCATTCCCTTCCCAAATTCATTTCCTGACTCCTCTTCCTGTTGTTCGCATACTAACAGCCACTTTTCGCTTTCCCTCCAATAAGTCAAGCTTACGCTAATACAAGGACCTTCACCTTTACTGTTCTCCCTACCTGAAACCACAGCCCCCCCTCCACAACCTGATACTTACAAAATTCTCATGATTCAGGTCTCAGCTTAAGCATCAACTGACTGTCCTTGGCCAATTTAGCTTTCTTCATTGAGTGTATTTCTACCGGATGATATATCATACTGGTTTTTATTTGTGTAGTTTGTAGACCTTGCTAGAATATATATTACAGCGTGGCAGGTTTGTTTTCTCTGTGAATTTCTACTGCATTCTCAGCATCTAGACTGTTTAATATACAACAGACACCCAGTGAAAATGTACAATGACAAATGAGCAAATTAATGTAAAGGATTAATGTAAAAATGAATACAATTGCTTCAACCATACTCAATTTTTAGCAACAAAATATTATTTATTCTCATTACTGTTATTAGCATTGTAGGCTGACAGTTCCCTACTTGTAAGGCTGAACTGGGAACACATTCTGAGGGAAGTCATTTGTGATGGGGTTGTTTAGCTTTCTGGACAATGGCCTGCCTCTTAATGTTAGCCATCTCACATTGATTCTTACTTCACCTCAGTAGAACAGTAAGCGAACAGTAGGTGCTTAAAAACTGTCAAGAGTGTTCTTCACGACAGTCCTTCTTCTAAGGACCTTGCAAGTATTAACCCACCTAATCCTCACTCCAGTTTGTGAAATACCAATGGACACGATCAATATTCTGATTTTATAACTAAAGAAACAAAGCACAGACAGGATAAGATGTTTCCGAAAGTAAGATTGGCTGGTGATTTATTTGCCTGCCTGCATTTTATCAAAAATTAATAAATGAAACAAAATTTACTGGAGAGAATCTCCTATGTGGTTGAGAGGCCAGGCAGTCTGTCTGGAAGACTAGCAGCAGGCTGGAGGACTCAGGAAGCTATACAGTCTGCAGGAGGAATGAAATCTTCCTCCAGGAAACCTCACTTTTATTCTTTCCACCCTCTGAATAGTGAGATGAATCTTCCAGATTCTTGGCAATAATTTGTTTAAAGTCAACTGACTGAAGATGCTATGCGCATTCACTAAATACCTTCACAAAACTGATACTAGCATTTCATTGAAGAATTTTGCCAAGGTAATTTGGCTCATTACAGTAAGTGACCCAACCAAGTTTTGAACCAAGCCTCTGACCCCAAGTATGTAATCTTAAGCACGGGGAAAATCTGCCAATTTTGTTGGCTGGATAAAAATTGAAGACCAAAACTCAAATCTGCCAATTTTGTTGGCTGGATAAAAATTGAAGACCAAAACTCCACCTTGGAAATAGATGGCTGCTTTTCTGCTGGAGACAACAGTCTGCCCTCCCTCTCAAACACCTCATTGTGTAACCTGTTGCTAGGCTTCTCTGAATAGAGCTGTTTAAAATATATTTGAAAAGAGATTTGCTGTGTGAAGCTCCCTTGCTTTCTAGCCAGAGTTCTCTCTGCATGTTTGGGATTTGTAGCAGGGAAAACTCACAAATGGAATTTCAGCACATCTGAATTCAAATGTCCTAGTTGCTTGACAATAGGATTGGCAGCCTAACAGTTTCCAAACTGACACTGACTTGCTATCCTGGAGAGTGACTAACAGCAATTTACACCTTACAGAGGGTTGAGAGAGCCTTTTCTTTTCTGCTGTAAAGAGCACTATAACTGATACCAAGACAGAAAGTCAGTTGGAAAAGTCTCCTCTAAGTCCAACTTACTGGAAGGATAAAGTTTACACCTCAGTCAGTCAGCTTTCCATCACTCCCTTCTGCCACTTCCCTCCAGGCCATCTGCCTTCCTGGCTTCTCCAACCTATGACTGTTCCCACACAGTCCTGAAATACATGGAACACTAATTTAAACTTTGAGGACATAAGTTCTTTGTTTTCTTTTGCTCAACTTTTAACCGGTCCTGACTCACTTGCCTGTGAACCAATCAAGTGTTAGAAGTTTCTAAAGAGTGAGTGCTTGAGCAGGAAAGTCCACAGCTAAGGCTTAAGAGTTACCATACCTAAAAGGTCACAGTGGGCCGCGCCTCTGTTGCTTCAGGTTGTTACTGTTATTTGTGACTTTCTGTAATGCTAGAGCATGCTACCAAAATTGCATCATTAAATTTCCTTTAATAAAAGGTATAAATGAATCCAGTAAATATTCACTTCATATAAACAAAACAACAACAAAAAAAGAAAAAACCACCTCTACAATTGTATCTTCAGTGCCTGAGACTCACAGCCAAACTTTGGACAATGCATAGGGAGTCTTATGGAAGAAGGAGATACAAGGACCCAGAGCAGACAGGAACCCCACAAGGAGACCAACAAAGCCAAAAAAGCTGGGTCTAGGGGACTGCAGAGACTGATACATCAATCAAAGACCATGCATAGAGAAGACATAGACACCCTGCTCAGATGTAGCCCATAGACAGCTCAGTCTCCATATGAGTCTCTAGTAACAGGAGAAGAAACAGCTTTGTGAACTGAACAACTACTGGATTCTTTGCTCTTCTGTACATAGACAGACATTGTTGGACTAGCTGGACCACAGCCTATAAGCTATTCTAATAAACCCCAGATAGATAGATAGATAGATAGATAGATAGATAGATAGATAATATTAATTCTATCAATTCTGTTCCTCTAGAGTATCCTGAATAACACAGTGACTGAAAAATTTCTCTCTGAAAAACTGAAATAAATATTTTATTCATTTTAAAGATTTCTTTTACTTTTAATTATGTTTATATCTTTTTCAGTTTTATTAGGTCCCATTTATTATTTTTTACAAAATAAAACATAATAAGATAAAACAATTATGTGTGCATTTGTAGGGATGCGTGAATGTAGGTGCTCTTGGAGGCCAGAGGTATCATGTTTCCTTGGAGCTAGACTTAACGGCTGTTACAAGCCAACTGATGTAATTGCTGGGACCCAAACTTGGGTAATCTGCAAGAACAGTAAACTGTCTTAATCACTGAGCCATCTTTCCAGCCTCCACGGGTGACTTTTACGTATCCTTTTAAAAATTTTATTGGTCATTGTCAACCTCAGTTCTCCCCTCCGATCATCATCTCTCTCTGCCTCTATAGCTCTTATTCTCCCCAAGTTATTATCCTTTCATGGCTTCTTTGTGTGTGTGGCCCACTGAGTTGATGTCATTTCTTGTCCAAGTATGTAAGGAGTTTCTGTGGGGGTCTGCAGAGGTGAACATTTACTAAAGCAATGGTAGCTTCTACACCTATGGAGGAAATGACATGGGCTCCGCCAGCAATCATTAATTGCCAAGAGTTCCTGAGGGAGGATGTGTAGCATCCTGGACCCCTCCCCTATTCATGAGGAAACAGTTAAGTCCAATCTGGTGCAAGTTTCGTGCAGGTAACCACAGCTGAGGTGAGTTCACAAATGCACCAGCTGTGCCAAGTCCAGAAGAGTTCTTCTTGTTCCATGTTTCCCTATCCTCTGGTTCCAACATTCTTTCTACTCCATTTTCTGGAATGTTCCCTAAGAGAGTGGAAGCAGTTACCTCATCTGGAACCAGGCATTACAAAGAAAAACATTCTGAGCTTAGTTCTGAATTTCAAGAAGCAGAAGTTTTGAGCTGCATAATTTCCACCCAGGTAACAACAAAGATAAAATCCCTGAGTATGTGTTCCAGTTGTTCGAGGTGTGTAAAAGAAAGTCTGCTGAAGAAAGGCCCAAGATTATGATTATGATAACCAACCTGAAAGTACCAGAAAGTTCCAGAGACCACGTGCCTTAGAACGTTTGGAAGCCATTACAGGGTGGGCGTTAACAGCCAATCGGTAAGATACGATTTATACTTTCGAAATATCAGACTGCATGTGAGAAGAGAGTATCTCATGTATGTCACAGTGAACCAGCCGGTCCAGGTGGTGGCTTAGATGAGGCTCCTCATTGGCAATATAAGCTTTTGGAATGTCGTGAATATACTTGGTAAGATATAAAGACCCGGTAGCAGCTGAAAGCACATCCCAGACACGAGCAAAGACCTGGATACATGAAGGGAACAGAGCTTCAGTAAACGATTATCCAGAATGTGATGTGCATATCAAGGAGGTGGGGTGCGCTGGGCTGGTAAAGTAAGGTAATATGTTGGTTGATGAAGTCTTGGACATGACTTTTAAGCACTCATTTCTGGGAATAACTGTGATGGGTTGGGAGATCCTTATGGTTGACAAAGGAAGGAGTCCCGTTCTGATAATCTTGCTGTGCTACAAAATCTGAGTTTATATCCTTGATAACAAGGTTGGCTGCCAAGAATAAGTGATTTTTAATTCAATGACTTAACTGAAATACTTAGTGTCCCTAAAATATTTAAGGTTAAATAAACCTAAGAAGTTATCTTCTCTACCCAACACCCACCATTGAAGCATTTTCTTCACCTAAGCAATGATTTTCAAAGAAAAATAGGACCTTCTCCTCGTCCAAGACCCAGAGGCAAGCCATTCTGAACACTACTTTTCAGTGTGACTACCACAGCTAACCATTCCCAGAAACCCACCAGTGTTGTGTGACCTCCAACATGGAAAAACATCCCACAGAAGCAGCTAAGAACCTCAGAGGTACCGGCTCTTAAAGTGTTTGCTTTTAGTCTATTTAAGTCACCAATGCGCAATTTCATATCAGGCAGCAGAGTCTAAGGAAAAGAAAAAGAATCAGACAGGTTTTGAAACCAAATTATTGCCTCTCTGACAGATACCACTGTGCCGCTTACAAGCATTTTTCCTATTAAGTTTTAGCTTAGTGCAAGGGCTATAGTAAATAACCTTTCATCTGCAGACGCCTTTCAGGGAACAAATAAGCAGTAATGCAAAGTAATCCTGGGGAAGTTTAAAGAGAGATTGTATCACCTGAATTTAAAGTAATAGAATAGAAGGGAAAGTAGAAAGCCATATACAATTGCTTTCTGGGGGAGCCCTCCTTTCTATATATAATTTATATGCAAATGTTGGTTATTGTAAAAATAATAACACTAATGTCAATTGTAATAAATAAATATATATATGCTATATATGTATATAAAACATAAAAATAAGCCTTGAAGTTAATTAATGCTATCACAGACATTAGATGGTTTATGATATCAAATATTTGATGCAAAATTTACTTTAATATTTTAAGGTTTCTGTTTCTTTTCAGGGTTAAACGAAAGAGATAATCTCCTCAACATTTAACGGTAGATTTGTTGTGAGGTGGTATTTTCTTTTTTTTTTTTAGGCCGATAAACTTTTTATGCAATAATAGTCACGTTTTGAGGAAAAGTTAGGAAGCCTTATGAAACTGCACATGTAACAGAAAGGAGACCAAGGGAATGATGAAGTTTGCACTGGTTTGAACTAAGTCATGCATAGCTGATCAGTGAGAAAAGCCTGGATCACAACCAAGCCATACCAGAAGAATACAAATGAATACAGGGCATGTGAGTGACTCTCGCTGGGGAGGGGGCGGGGCGGAGGAATTATCCAGCAGTCTTCTGAAAATTAAAAAATAGACACTCAATTATTGGCAGCACAAGTCCTTGATTAGGCAAATCTGCGTGTCAGTCAACTAGACTATACAATGGAATAATTTGGGTTCATTCGCTCTCAATCTACAAACATAATCATTTTCACATGGAAACTTGGCAATGTCACACCTCATTTCTCAGCAGACTTAAGAACAGTGTGCCGTCTTGAGGCGCTTGGATCACCTTTGCAGAGTGAATCCCAGTACATCTCCATGCCTCTTACAGATTGTTATCACGTACAATTAAAGCTCAGCTGCACTTGTCAAAACAAGATAACAAATCGCACGCTCTGGTGCGGTAGCCCTAGATTTCTATTTAATCAGCCTTTGTCACCTGCTCTCAAATTTCACCACTTGAACCCTTTGCAATGCAATCTCAATATTTATTAGTGGTGGAGCTGTAGTTATCGCTCTAATTATAACTTTAAAACTTTATTCTAACAAACAATTAGTACTTAAATGAGTACTTACCAGCTTTATAGGATGTTTAATGAAGCAATAATAATTTACCAGGGATAAGAAATAAAATTTCAGAAAACTGACAGCTTTTCTCTGTCCTTTGTCTTTCTGTTTTGGAGCCTTTCATTATGATAAAATAAATCTTAAGCCTAATTTGGAATTTAAGATCTGAAGGGAAGACGCCCATCATCTATAGATGTAACTCTATATGTGAGTCTATACCAGTGAGCCAAATGAATTGCTTTTTCATCATATACCAAGCACCACTTCTCTGGCTCTGTTGCCTGTAATTGACACAGGTTATCTGGTAGGCTCAAGCCAGCCCCATTCCACACCTGCTGCTGTCCTTGTGGCTATCCCATGATCATGGCATCTCCCATCTCCTGGGGTATTCGCAAAACTGAGACTACACCTTCACCAATGGCCTCTCCTGCCCCCTGATTCAAAACTGTAATTCTGCCACTCAGTATCAAGTCTCAGCTTCTCTCTATGACCCCTTCATGCTGCCAAAACCAGTACCACAAGGGACACTCTTACATATTACCAGTTTCAGATGCCAGCTGAAGAAGCCGCTTCACCCACGATGACCATAGCTTCTATATGCTCACCCAATGGGAACACTTCCCAGAAGATTCTGCCTGTTGATGCTGTTCTCTTATTACTCACAGCTGATTTTTCAGCCCGAGATAGGAAGCATGCCATTGTTTCAATTCGACAGATTCTTAATTCAAAATACCACAGGCGCGCGCGCACTCGCGCGCGCACACACGCGCACACACGCACACACATACACACACACACAATGGCCCCTAAGGAGTCAGTGCTCCCCCTGGAGTTTCATAATACATATAGGCCTCCACTGTCTTCCTTTCTCTGAGCACACTTATCTTCCACATTCTCACAGAAGACCCATTAAGCTCTGAACATGCAATGGCTTTTCCAACCCCCAAAGCTCCAAAACAATCCAAGGCATAAAATCTACCTGATGGGATCTATCGCAGCAACACTTCATTCTCGGTACCAAGTTCTGTTTTGATCTGGGGAAAAAGCAACTTAAAAAGGAAAGAGTTTGGTGCATTTTACAGGTTACACTCCAGCTGTGGGGAAGTCAAGGCAGGAACTCAGTGGATGCAGGAACTTAATTCAGAAACCACAGAGGAGTGCTACTAGCTGGCTTACTGTATCTGGTTTGCTCAGGTGCCTTCTCTATATAACTGCCTAAACATGACACCTCCCACGGTATCATGGAGGAGGCTGCATCATGAACATGAGAAAATGTCTCAAACGCATGACTACAGATCAACCTGATCTATGCAGTTCCTCAGTTGAGGCTTCCTCTATCCGGGGACTCTGGGTTGCAACAAATTGGCAACTAAAGCTAATTACATATTACACCAAATTTCAGTGATATAATTCAAAGGTATCTATTCTTTAATCATGCTAATGCCTAATTTAAAGAAGCTTGGAGGTTAGCCAGTGTCTTCAGCAAAAAATCCAAATGAAGAGACACTATCTCAAGGCATTCTTCCAAAGCTAAGCCAGGGAGCCACACACATCACTTCTAATCAGTGTTCAGAATTCATCAGCAAAAGCAATGAATATGACAAAGCCTGTTTTTCAATGGTGTGCAGAAAAGCATTATCCTCACATGCCTAAAAGCTAGAGAACTTATATATCCATGGATGGAGAGTGCTATTAACTCTTAAATCCTAATATGCAGAAAAAAAGTGGCCAAAAGGCCACTGACAGACAGGCTTCTTTACAATCCCAGGAAGGAATTCAAACTTAATGCAGTAATCTTTTGTTTCATATTTTTCCTCTCTACAGAGAAGACCTAGTTCCACTACTGACATAATAACTTTATAAAATGATCCATGTTGCATATAGAGAAAACCTGAAGTCATCATTTACCAGGTAAATAAACGAAGAGAAGAAAATCTTGTTTTTAAAGAAAAGTCACAAATAACCATCTTCCCCTTTGGTTTTCCACTTATGCATTAATCAATGCACAATGACAGTTAAGTGAGAGAAGTGAGTTCTCACCCCACCCAGACATATAGAAAGGGATGGTACCCAGAGACCTCACCCTACTGGAAGAGTAAGGGAGAGCCTATTACTCAGAAATGACACGTGTTTCACTGTGCCACAAAAATGAATCTTGGCCATGTTCTCCTTAAGTGGAAACATTTATCTCAGGTATTTTAACATAGTTATTCTGAAACCATTTTCTTATCTAGAATGATATAACTAACAAATTTGATACAAACTTTTTGTATATAAATGCAGACTTATCGAAGACTAAAGGAATATTTTTTATTGTTTATAATGTGCATAAAAGATATTTGCAGCTGTCCTAAGAGTAGACTCATCATTAAGCTACACTGAGGGAATAAAGTCACAAAGAAAACACTCTTTGTTAGTGTGTTATGTTTACTACATACTAATCTACAGACTTATCATTAGTCTTATCCTATTGAATGTCTCTCCAGTATTCAACATTAGATATCATTCAGGACCTTCCACAGACCTGGCCCCTTACAAATAGTACCCAGCTTTAACATTTGCGATCCTCAAAAGTCATATAGAACAAACTTTTAAGTTTTCCTCATATTGGAGATTTAATTAAATATTAACAATTGGTACTCATTAAAATTCAATCAAAGACCAAAAGGAATGGATATTATTCAACATGGACATAGCCGTGTCATGAACACCAATGCCTCAGCCATGCAATAACGAAAGCTTCACTGGGTCACACACAGAAGCCTTCCTCTGGCCCATGTGTAAATGTTGATGATGTCTGTAAAAAATGTTCACCATAGCTTTATTCCCCTGTAGGTTTTACAACATGAAGATTATTCCCCTACAGAAACTGCTCCCAATATCCAAAGTCACAGATCCTGGCATAATGTGATTGCATTGGCCATGGAAGAGGCAAAGTAAAGAGTGCTGGAAATAGTTACTTGACTATGTGGTCCATGGATTTCAGGAACAGGAAAACTAATCTAGAAAGTCTAGAAGATAATTCTCCAGAAAAAAGCTATCTTTAAATATGAATAATGTTTAGAAGTGGGACTTTAGCTTAACATTTAAAAAAAAACTTGTAAGCAGAATCTATGGGTGCAGTTTAGGTGTGAATTCTTTCAAGTCAATTTTCTTTTTCTTGTATCACGTTTTGTGAAAGACATTCTGCATAGGCTGTGTGCATATGTTAAGTGTGAGCTGGTCTAGCCAGAGAATGAGTAGTCTTCTATGGTGACAGGGAAGAAATGGTTGCTTGACTTACATCCTAGATGGCAAGAAGAAAAAGTCCCATAATTTTCCCGTGTCTTCAGCATCTACATCCACTTTTTCTGAACTCTCTGAACAACAGACAAGACCCCCTGGATGCTGTGCTTCAGATGCAGAGTGTGAATAGTAAATTCTAAATACCTGCCTCAGTGCATCCATCAATCTGAGAGCATCTTTCTTCTCAATTATGAACAATAGAGAGTTCTCTTTTTGCTAGGTAGACACTGAAATGATAAACCCTTAGTTGCTTTTAGCTAGGCATGCTTCTCTCCACTGGCATTCTCTGAACCATACAGGAGCATACTAACAAATGAAGAACTGGAATTGATGACAAGTAGACTGGACTTCAAGGGAGTAGAAAAGATGAAAGGAAATTCTGGAATTGACCACATTCATTTGCAATCTGTAACTATAGTTGCAGAGCAAGAAAAAGAATGACTCATAAGTATGTAACCTCTCCCAAGGTATGGACACTCCTCTAGAGCCAGGCAGTGCTAGCAGATCTGCTCCTAGATTTTGGACTTGGGGTCTGAGCTAAACATGAGACAGTTAAATCAGATAAGCAGATCTGGCCTCAGTCATCTGTATGATGTGTTGTCCTGTTAGAGAATCCCCAACCTTTCCATTCTCTACCTTACCGATTAAATTATGTCAGTTCTTTGCAGCTTTATCAATTTTTTCATTGAGCAGAATATCCAAAATACAGAAAAGCGGTAATGGACGTAATAGTAAATATTTATAAGTACTGCCCAGTACCATGTAAAGAACTTACATGTGTTCATGTTTGCCTGCTCACAGCCCTGTGAGGAAGGTAAGCTGAGCCCACTCATTCTATGAAGAGCTCAGGGGCAACATGATGAAGAGGCTTCACTAGCATTCTGATTCTGCAGGTCAGGTCACATTATCATTTCTCTGCTTGGAGCTGATGTAAACAGAATCATATTCTGGTCACTGTCACTACCTGGCCAGAAAACTGGAATTCTGCAATTCCTGTTACCACCACCAAAAAAAAGAAAATAACAACTTTTAGGAACATTATTTTTTACTTCTGCTTCTCAAGGATTAACACACATCATTGTCACAATAACGAAGAAACAGGACTCATTCTCTCACTCTGGAAATGGAAAAATTGACTTGAGGACACATAAAATTTTAAAACTACAGAGAAGTGAGAATGGGGCAATAAATTACGAGGGGGGGATGGAGGAATGCGCAGTACCACGGAAGCAGGTGAAAACTTTCTTATGAGTCCGGGAAAGCAGGGAAAGCCAACTTAGCTGACCCTGGGGAGGCTGGCAATGTTCAAACCAGTATAGACTTTATGGTTTACAAAGAAGAACTCCATTAGATGAGTGAAACATACCTCTGGGGGTGTCTGCAATGCCATTTCAGGAGAAGATATAATATATTATAGAGTCTAGCCTAATGGGTGGTTTAACCATCGAATGGATTCATGCTATAATGAATGGGAGGTGAAAACTTAAATGGCAGGGTCTGCCTGGAAGGAAGAGATCATTAGGAGCAGGTCTTTAGGAATATCTTGCCCTGGACCCTTCCCATATTTCTCTCTGTGGTTCTTATCTCCAATGATGTAAAAGGGTCTGTCCTCCCCACTCTAGTGGGCTAAACACTCTGTAACAGAAGCCAAAATAAATAATTCCTTTCATACATTGTTTATGTCAGGTATTGTGGTTGTGGTGATGAACAGTACCACAGACTCAGACATACATTATCCCAATGGCGACAGGAAGCCACAGTAAGTGTCTAAGAAATAGAACTCATCAATTTTACATTTTCCAAAGATCGCTGCATCTGTGGTGAGGAAAACTGACCAGAGAGAAGAAGGATGTCTATGAAAGAAGGCCAATAAAATTATAAGAACACAAGAAGGTGACAGACGTGTCTGGAACCTGGGGGCATGGGGAGAGAGGGAGGGAGGGAGAGAATGCAGGGGAGAGAAAGAGAAATGCGCACATTCAAGTTCAAGATCTTGTTTTAAAGGCAACACATGGGACATCCTCCTCCCATAACGCAGAAAAATTTGTAAATTGAATATAACCACAGGAGTCCTCAGCTTGCTTCCTTTGGAAGCTCCCCAGTACCGTTAAGATCGACCCTAGAATGGCTTCCAAGACCTGGGCCCGCCTGGTCTCCTCACACCAGCCTAAAGCTTGCTCTTCCTTTCACAAGCTGGACCTCTGCCTAAAGCTCTCTTCTGGCAACTTACACTTTGTCTCCGTTATTTAACCCTCCTCAGAGCAGACTCCCCGCACTACCCGGTGGGAGTCAGCACCCAATATTTTCCCTTTTCCAGACTCAGGTATTTAGCAGGTTTTTTTGTTTGTTTGTTTGGTTGGTTGGTTGGTTGGTTTTGTTGTTGTTGTTGTTCTTGTTCTTGTTGTTGTTTTTCTGCTTTCTACTGTTTCTCTTTGCCATGAGGAATGCAAGATCTCAGGAGAGGAGGAAGCCTGCCAGTCTTGTTTCTAAGGCCCAGTGTCTGCACTAGCGTGCACAGACCAGCTCTAAACACACACAGGCAGCTTGGAACAACACAGGTCTCACGCAAACACAGTAGAGTGTCTGTGACAGTGAGAGCCAAAGACCAGCTTAGGTGGCAGAAACTATATTACACCAGCAGTATCATCATTCCCTCTTTCTTCTTCACTGTCCTCCTGAGACTTTCTAAGAAGGAACGGTTAAGAGCCATTGGCCTGCAAACTTCCGAACCACCTGCATAGTTGCAAACTGGTCTTTCCTGGTGTTATTTTGCCACACCCATATTTTGTAGTAATTTCTTTAACATTTCCAGCGCAACAAAAGAGCACAGTATTTAATCATCTGAGCAAAAGGTGAAATTGAGTGACATTTTTATTCATGAGATTTTTCAAATTATTAAAGGGTAGACCATTTTTGCATATGTACATGCATGCATACACAGTGTTAGTATTCGCTTTCACATTGTGGGGCAATTTCTGTTTGCAATCTCACTTCCAGTGATTAATTTTTATCATCTTCTACAGAAGTCAGGGTTTAGAAAATTGTATAATCCTTATATTCAAAATCAGGAAATTGAAGCAGAGAGAGATTACCTTTTCCAAGAAAGAGTGGTTTTTATGGCTGGGTCCATTTGAAAGTCAGACTTCATCCCAGGCTTCAACACTCTACTAATGAACTGTGTACTATTTTCATTTCTGTTTGCTTATGTGAGTACTCACCAAGCCACCAGCACCATATAAGATCAGGATCCAAGCTATAAAGGCTTTTAAAACTGCTAACACTAGACATAGTTCAGTCTTTAAGTACCAGGAAGCAACAGGGAACAGCTGCTTTTGAATCAGACATAAATCTAAGCAATGCTGCAGTATAGCAAAATGGAAAAAAAAAAGGACCTTGTCTCATTAAATAGCTAACGGGAGAGTATATCTGATAGTAAAATCTTGGCAGAACATAAAATACCTGTTTACTGCCAAATTCTAGTCACACAACATTAAGGTTACCTATTTAAACACACAGTACTGGCTGCTGATCATATATAATTCTATCAAGGAGTTTCCCTGATGCATTCCAGGTTCCTTTAGAGTGGGAGAAAAACACTATTGCCAAGATAATGGAGACCCAACCTCAAAAAGATTTGTAGATAAAAATTAATCCCTCTAATTGTGCCCTGAAGCAAAAAAAAAAAAAAAGAAAAAAAAGAAAAAGAAAAAAAATGAAATGACTAATGGAGGCCACTAAGAAAAGAGACAGCCAACTCTGCAAAGCTGTATGCAGCCAAAGCTTCGGAATGCTTTTCCAAAGCATCTTAGTACAATGCAAAGATGAAATCCCTTCTGAGCTTTAGAAATGGAAATTATACAAGCATGGACTGTTTATTTTTCTTTTATCCTTTCTCATGGCACTCCCCCAATTATTGTACTTGAGTGTCTCAAGATTGTTATGGAGTGACCAGCTAAAACTAAAAGGAATTTTTTTTTCTCTTTTACCTATCTGGTAATGTCAAAAATAAAATTCCTGAGGAAAATACCCCCATGAGATATTTTTAATAAAGTAGCACACATTTCCCACATAAATGTTCCTTGGAAACTGCCATGAAAATAACCTATTAAGTAAGATATTCCAAAATCGAATCTAATAAAGCTAGATAGAAAAATCCATTCTTCTGCTTTGGAATAGAATGTATAATAAAACTAGGGAAATGTTCGCATGGCATTAAACTCTCCAAGCCTGGTGTAAGCCCGAGCCCTCTCAACAATGCAGAGAGAAAGAAATAGGAGAAAATGGGGATGGCTTTCTAACATGGCCACAATTAATAGATCTACCATCAAATAAAAGAAAAGGAAAATCAATTCCGTTAGAAAGATGCCAGGACAGAGCAGTTACTCATGGCTAATTACTTTTTAACAGATGATGACAATGGGTGAGTTTTCACGGATATTGATGAAGGAAAACCTTTGGGGAAATCATTCGCAAAGGTTAGCGAGGATATGAATTATTCTCTAGTACATTGGAAGGCAAAGAAGAGGTAAGAATAAGGAAAATACTAGTGCAGCCTAATGAAGGTCATTAAGACAACCTAGCAGACACTTCAGTTACCATTTTCTAAAACCCATGCCAGTCATATCTCACAATGAATCATTTCTCAGAAAAGATGATTTCCTATTAAATTATTATTATTGACCAGACTAGTGGTTTTAAATACTTTTATTCAGCACTGCATCATGAAAGGTGTAGTAGGTACAGTTCTTTTCTGAATCCACAGGTATTTCTTAAAGAGGTAACATGTCAGCCAGATGATAAGAGCACATTTTGGAAGACCCAGGTCTGAGTTCCAATAGGTATATCAGGTGACTCACAATTCCTGAGTCAATATCCAGAACTGTTCAATGCTTCTGGTTTCACCGGGCACCTACACTCATACACAAAAACACATACACACACACACACACACACACACACATACACACTTTAAAATAATGAAAAATTAACATAATTCTTTAAAAAATAAGCTTTAGCAGTGCTTGAATGGGTGTTCTTGGCCTTGGAATGAAGAAAAAAATGATTTATAGTGCCTGCTCAGAGATTTATGGTGCCTCCACTTCCAAAAACAAAAGGTCTTATTGTTTTCCAGAAGCCACCCTGACCATGGGTTAATTATGGACTGCATTCCTGACTTATGACAAGATATCACATATATCTGTAAGAAAATGAACAATGGTACGGTTGGTTCATTCACTTTCATTATTAAAAACTCCCTAGTTAGATATAGATATCAAAGAAATTGTTTTCCTCAGTATGGTAAAAAGGGTCATTTGCCATATACCATAATATTCAGCAACCTATATTAAAACATTTGGTTCACAATACGTATAAGTGTTCATGTGTACACATATAAGTACATAAATGATCAGTCTGTATAATTTTACCTATATCTATATTATCTCAAGGCTGACCACTTGTTTTTTAATTGTGAAACATTTATTTCCAAAAAGTAATGTTTCTCTAACTCCTCCTATCTCTTACAGGCCTGTATGTACTTTGCCTCATAGATACCACAGATAACTCATACTGTATCATTCAGTGTGGGTTGGAAGAACCACTCAAATTAAGCTCACCCTTCTCTTGTGCTGCACAGTGTCACAGTTGGCATTCCCTTACTACCCCATGTGACTGTATCTTTAATGATTTTATAACTTATACACTTCCTGAAACAAGGCCAACTCATGGAAATTTTGGTGTCCTTGAAATGATAGCATCACATCTTCTGTAGAGTAGGTGATCAAATGATACATCTTGATTTATGAGCAGATGATTTTAAGAGTTCCTGAAGGGTGTGTGGATGTGCCGGTGTTTACCTTTCTTCTTTGGTATCATGCAGGGTAGCTTCCAGTACCATGAACACTAGTCAGTACTGGAGAAGGCTCTATATAGTTATCACCTCGATTTCTCCATATTCAATGAGTTATTAGGTATCAGTTTGTGGAGAGACACTAATAGCCTTGCCAGGAGCCTGAGTAGTTTGGAGGTTTCCATGGGGCCCCTTTGGCCAACAGCTTAATTAAATGTAACCCATTCCTGGCACTGGAATTTCATCAAATTTCATTTGGTGTCAGGAGATGTCTAATTGGAGCTCTGCCTCCTCCATCATTTGCTTTCACATATGTATGTACATTAAGAAGCTGCTTCTATTGTAGCAGGTTTCTATATAATACCTCAGATTTTACAAGAGTAGATTAGGCTATAATCAGATGGTATTCATGAAAGAAACTAGGTGAGGTTCTCTTAACCACAAAGTATATGTCATAAATCAACCTCATGCTATCACTGGATTAATCTTAGTTGATTTAGCATCCTGAAGAAACATATGTCTTTATTAGTGTAATTGTTTTTTTCAATTTAGAAATTCAAGAGTCAAGAAAATGGCATCTCTAGCATTTCCCTATCCTTACTATGAATGTTCATAGGTTCATAGGTTCAGTGTCAGAGCACTTACCCAGCATATGAAAGGCCAAGAGTATCATCTAAACACAACACACACATGCACACATACACACACACACACACACACACACACTGCTTCTCAGGAAAGAGCTGAAAACAGAAGCTGGATACAAAGACTCTCAATGAGCATAACTACAGTGGAACCACTCCAGCCTTCCTTTGGAAATATGCACAGAAAAGCAAGAAAAACATGAAGAGACTGATGGAAGAGGTTCATATTCTAACTTACACAATCCTTCATCTGTAACATGATCAGGGAATCCAGATCACATGCTAGACTTCAGCAAGTCTTTGGGCAAACATGCATTAGCCGGTTCTTCCTTTGAACTTGAGACACGTTAGGCAGAAGGTTGCTTTATAAAAGGAAGTTTGAATTCAATAAAAAGAGATCAAGCCTTCTTTTACCATCTTAGCAGAGTTAAAATAATACACAGAGCCTGGTTAAAATAATACACAGCTTTGCCATGTCTGTTTGTTAGTCCTTATGATAAACACAACTTTTGTGAAAGTTTATTTGACATCAGCTAAAGGCATTGGATTTTCAACAATTTGCAGTGTTCACAAGAACTGGTCAGACTCTCCTCTGAGTAACAGGATGTTGTCCCTGATTGTTCTTCCTAGATGGTATCCTGAGATTTTGAGTGGATTGCATCATGTGTTTTTTAACTCAACTTGACTGCCATTCATGAGCATCTAGAGGGCTCTTAAAAATACAATAAAATTCGAGCTAAAAATCCTATGAAAACTCAGATAAGAGGAAATTGCCTATCTTCGGACCCTCTTTGGAGAAGGTTTTTAGAGAATTTGGAAAGGGACATTGATGGATTCCTGCAGACGAAAGTTTAAGAAGTAATAATATCTGAGCTGGGCAGAAAGAAAACGAAAGATGCTGAAGTGTTCTCAGTGTATTCTGCTGATACTTTAACTTCTCCACTTCAGTAATTGGATTGGGATTTCATTACAAGAAGTTCATACCCAGTCACATCAGCTGCATCCTTGTCAGAAAGTGGTGGAGACTGAGTGTACCTGTTATGACCATTACCATCGTGTCTCCAGGGAAACAGCTCATGAAAGCCATCAAAGCTGAACAATACGAGGAGAAAAGCAGAAGGCACTTATAGCAAGTTTAAGCCACCAGAATCCTTGAAGCTTCAACACAAATAAACAAATAATTCATGCAATTTTGCCTAAACAGTTGTAGGGGGAACAAAGCATTAGTCTTTGAAGATTTTAAAGTTTTAATATCAACCACAGCCCATTTTCTTCGGAAAATATTATTTATATCCCTCACTTCCTCAATAAAACTATCACAATTTACACAATTCAAAGTTTAGCTCAGATTTAAATTAGCTGTAGACTTGGGTACTTGCTCCGATTTTAACTCCTTTACAAATAATTATCATTGTAACTTTAGCATTTCTATTTTGGTCTCCTTTGGTATAAGTCATCCTTGTACACGATATTTTATAGAAATATGTTGTATATGAGGGTGACAGCCCAGCCTTTGTCTCTGTATGTAGGTAGGGTATTTTTCTTCTTATTCAGGGCTATCTTCACACTGTGTGCTCTCATTGTGATATGATCAGTGGTATAAAAGGAAGGTCTAGGGTGGTTGTATCTAGTTTGCTTTCATTTGATTTGATTTGATTTTTCCCCCAAGCCTTCTATTCCTTGGTCTAACTCAGACTGAGAGAGGAAGTGTCCTGCTTTATCATTTCTGTGGGAAGAGAGAGATCCTTTAATGAAGGTTGTGGTTGTAAAGAGGATGTTTGGAGACCCACAGGAATGGAAGCCTGCCTGCTTTAGAAATAGACATTATCTGCCATTTTCCCCTCAGGGCTTAGCGGAGTTGGTGATTTCCAGTCTTGTCACAGTTGGCCAGCCACACCTGCTTTGTGCCTTTCTACACAACCAAGTGTAGATCTTGAGTCAACCAAGATCAGCAGCCAACAGAGCTCTAGGACTTCTGAGTAAGGTAAGTTCAGGAACAATTTTCAACCTCTGGCTAACAGGAAGTCCTGAGAATTCATAGTAACTCTCTACCTTGCCCCCACTATCTCCACATTCACAGTCAATGCTCTGATCGCCTGTGTAAGGTAAGGAAGGCAGAAGCCCTCTTCACTCATAGATACAGAGAACCCTGACTAGAGAACACAAAGAGATGGCACGTCTCTGAAACTATGAACCCACAGTTTATTCCTTCTCTGACCTCACACATTTTAGATTATATAATTACTCCACTCTTTTCTTACCCCACTGTCTTTCAGGGGAGGGAGGGAGAGTCAGATCTTTGACTCCAGTAACCAAGAAAGACTCACGATCTATAACAGAAGAAAAACCTTGGTACTAGGCATATTCAGGATAGTGCAAGTGATTCTCCAAAACAAAATAAGCTACTGCCATTGCCCTTGATTGCCTCCTACAGTTTGAAAGAAAGACTCTATCTGTTCTGAAGACACCACATTTTGGAGACGAGATTTGGAGGAATTAAGTTAAAACAGACCTGGACACTAGTTCCCTGAGAACTGACTCACAATTTAAAAAGCTACTTACTATTCAAGCTGCCAATGGGGTGGAGAAATCAATAGTCCTACCTATAAAGACTATGATCCACAATGGTGATGGAATGGTGAGAAGACGTCCAGAATGGTATAAGAGTGACGCTTTTATCTTGGGAGTACTCAACAGCTCTCAAATTGGATGAACGCTTGCTCAAAAGAAGGAAATTCATGCCTGCTATTATAAATCTACCTATAAACTTGTAGCAGAGGAAGTCACAGACCCTAAAGAATAACAAATCATTATCATTCTCCTAAAGCAATATAATGCCTAGCTGTATTCTAAAATCTTATTCTTATACCTCTCATCTGGTATACCAGTTTATTCCTTCTCTGACCTCACACACTGGTAAGTATACCTCTCATCCTTCATACACGAAACTTCTTTTTGAAGCAGATGAAAATTATTATACAGATCCACAGCTGGTCAAAATGTAGAAGATAAGTGTCTGTTTGGTGCCAAAACCCAACTAATATATCTCCAACTCAATCCGTACATCTAAGGTTCAAGGGGAAAAAAATCACAGAATAGGGAGAAAGATTACAAGCCAGAGGCTCAAAGTGACTGCTGTTTAAAATCGTTTTCCTAGACATGACAGGGAAAATGTACCCATGAACTCTCAAAAATAAGATTGCCTGAAGAAGACCAGCATGAAGACATCACCAGTTGGCAGACACATTCCACATGGCTGTAACCCTAGATAATGAGTTATGGGTGGTCAATGGTTACCGAGAAAGAGAGAATCAATGTTCTCCAGGCATGAGTTTCCAACTGTCTGATCCCAAGTGGCCAGCTCTGGACACATACACATAAGAGCAAAACTGAGTAGACTCAGTGGGTCATATAAACATTGTTACATATACATGTCACAATAATAAGGAGAAATCATGAATTTGGAAGGAGAACATGGAACAAATTTGAGAAGGAAGAGGAGGCAGAAGTGACATAGATGCAAAGCTCATGTATAAAGTCCTCAAAAAATTATAAAAAGATAAATAGGAATTCATACACAATGATAATTATTATTTGCAAATACAAAGTGAGGCATTTTGAAAGAGAAGATTTAATAGGAGTCCAAAAACATAACATTTCAGTAGGTAGCCACGGTTGATCCCCAAAACCTGCATACGAGGCCCTTCCTTTTGGTGTTTCTGGGAATAGATTTGGGCTGCCACTACCAACAAGGCTGTGATTCCTGCCCTTACTCTCACTCATCTCTTTTCCATTTTCATGTAATTGAGCTTCAGAAAATTACCTCTTCCACTAATAAGATGCCTGGTTAGTTGAGAGATTTCACTGACGCTTATGAGTCTTTAGTGCAATATTTCATTAAACGCTTGCACATTCTGTTGGATGACTAAAAGAGAAAGTGAACACAGTTATATCTGGCATAATAATAATAAAATAAAAAAATAAAAGCCTTTGCAAAAATCTTCAGTATACTTTTCCAAGGTTTTCTTTTGTTTTACGTGCATTCCTTAATCAAAACTGTCTATTAAAAATACATTTAATTATCATTCCCTCACCACTGCTTTTTAAAATGTACCTAGGTTTGCAAGATAGACAAAGTATAGGCTACAAATTACTCTTAATGGTTAAAATTCAATTGCATTGATGAAATTATAGGAAAGACTCATTTTCTGGTGCTGTCTTTGGGTTTTTAGAAATCCGGGTTGCTGGCGTACTCACTAATTCGGTAATTTGCAACGGGTTCCCCAGTCATTAGTGCAAATTAGCAAGGTTTTGCTATCATTTGAATATTAATATCTTCATTTGGAACCATTGCACATGCCCTCTCCTCGCTTCTAAGGACAAGCTGCTGTTTTAAACCTCAGAGAAAAGCTATATGAAATATGTGAATATGATGTTTATGAAAAGGTATTTGATAACAATGCATCATTTTTTCATCTTCTATAGATCAAATGTCAGTGGCTTTGATAATATTGTGTTTCAAAAGCCTTAAATATTGACAGACAACCTGAAGTACATATTGTGCTATATTAAAAGAATATTGGTCCTTGGCTAGAAAGGATTTTCTAGTCCAGACTAAGCAATAACCACTTGATCACAGATCTCTCCCACATCTGTGCTCCTGATGGCAGAGTCTACACCTCTCATTTGAAGGTCTGGCGACCTCTGCTCAACATCCCACCCAGTAGCTGGTGCTGTGTGCCTTCAGCTGATGGCATCTGAGGCACACTGGAGAAGTGTTACCCTCTGTTCATGACCCTTTGACAACCTTTTTTATGTCTACCAAGTTGTTACCGTGACACTGCTTGCCTTCATAATTCTCCCTGACAACCACTTTCCCTGGATGCCTGCTTTTACTACAATACTAGAGATTTCCACTGTATATTTTTTTTCCTATTAGCAGTAACATTGATATTTTCCTGCAAATATACCAAAACTACCAACTTACTGACTCTCTATGGATAATCTTTTTAAGTTTTGGACCTAGTCTGTGCCATACCTTGATTCAGGCATCAGAGAATTTCAAGGGTGCCTTTCTACTTCTTTCCTAAACATGGCATTATTTAAATTTAACACTTGCCATCAGTCAACAAGAATGATCACATGAAATAGTATCCTTAAGAAAAAGAAAGATGAAATTTGCCAGCTAAGACTTCAAAACAAGATGGCATGAAAAAATCAAAGTGTCTTCTTTTTCTAGTATATTTTAGCTCACTTTTGTGGTTCTGCTGTTCCTAAAAGAATATTGGACCTAGATACCCTACATATATGTAGCAGATGTGCAGTTTGGTCAATAGGTAGGTCCCCTAACAATGGGAGTAGAGGCAGTCTCTACCGCTGTTGCCTGCCTTTGGATCCCTTTTCCCTAGCTGGGCTGCCTTGTCAGGCCCCATTAAGAGAGAATGCAACTAGTTCTGCTTCAATTTGAGAAGGCATGGTGAATTGGTACCCCTGGAACCTTCCCTTCTCTGAGATGAAGAAGAGGGGAGAATGAGACGAGGGGGTCATGAGGGTGGGACTGCAAGGATGAAGGGGGCTTCGATCAGGCTGTAAAGTGATTAAATGAATAAATAGGGAAAAAAAGAATCTTGAGCTTGAGATTCAAAGTCATACTTTCACACACATAGATGAATAAAATGGGGATGATAAGGATGCCCCAAAGGACTACAGAAGTACTAGGAAGCAATGTAACCCTCACACAGAACCTGACACACACCTGAGCCTGGACAAAGATGCTCATACCACAGCAGAAATCATTTTTTTAAAGTCTCAGTCTTGGTGTCTACGCATGCCCCTGCTAGGGCTCTGGGGTTCACAACCAATGAAGTAGCTTTGTAATCCAAGAGTGATTCTTATTTCCTGTATATGATATATGTGAGGGAGGGAAAAAACCTAATAGTATTTTTTCAAAAAACTCAAAGATTAAAACAGAACAAAACAAAACCAAGATGGTAGTACATGCTGACTTCAAAGAGGAAAATATCAAGGCTGGGTATAGGTAGGTCAGAACAAGAATAGTTTGAGTTCTGGCTAATTTTGTTGTTGACTAGACATACCAGAGAAGAGAGAACCTCAGTTGAAGAATTGCTACATCTAATTGGCCTGTGGGCATGTATGATGACCTTTGCTTGATGACTAATTCATGGAGGAGGGCTCAGGCCATGAGCAGTGCCATCCCTGTGCTGGTGTGCCTTGGCTGTCTTTGAAAGGTAGTTGAGTGAGCTGTGGAAAGCAAGCCAGTCAGCAGTGCTCCATGTGGTCTTTGCTTCAACTCCTGCTGTGAGTATTCCTGTCTTGGCTTCATTTAATAATAGACTATAATCTGTAAGCCAAAAACTTCCTTCCTTCTCAAGTTGCTTTTTGTCACAGTGTTTACTTACAGCAACAGAAACCAAACTTGAACTGGTGGGTAGCAGGTGGCAGTCTTCCTGAACTTCAAGCACAGGTGATTATTTGGAACTCATCTTTGTAGCTAGCATTCATGGTCTAGGCTAGGTGGGGCAGGTGAAACAGACACACAATGACACACAGAGCAGAGAGCAAAGATAAGCATCTTGTCAGCTTGTTCGAAATATTTTAACCTATCACTTAAACAAAAAAAACAAAAAAAAAAAAAAAAAACACTCTAATTCCACCCCTTTGGAAAACTAAAGTCTTTAAGGTCTCTCTAACCTGACAGACCATGTGTTTCTGAGCAACAGTTCTATTTCCTGAAAAGAAGAATCAGACATCTGCTTCCCAAAGTCACACTCCCCTCTGTGTAGAGGAAGCAGCTGTGTGCACTTGACCTGTGCAGAAAAACGACCCTGTAGGGGCACCAGAGCTCTGTCAAGTGTCCCTCAGAATCACCTCTGCGTGCCTTCTCCAGCTGCAGTCAATCTGTAAGCAGCATTTATGGGGCACTTGGCCAATGAAGAGCTATCTTCAAGATTGCAGGCAGTTGTGGTAATCCATGTAGGACTCTTTCCAGTAGAGAGCTGGACGTTATGTTCTCAACCCAATGCGCAAGGGGTGCCCCTCTCACTGTAAAAGGCCTTCCTCCCAGTGGTGTCTTATGCTTCCATCCCCACATCCCTGCAGGTGTCACCAGAAGCCCCTGTAAATTTTGCCACCTTTAGCAAAGCATGCCATCTCGTCTGAGTCCTCACACCTGTGCTAGAAATCTGTGGAACTCATGCTTTTCCAGTGATCATGGCTTTTTTCTGCTGGTCAGTGTGCACCCACTTGAAACTTCCTTTTCAGTGTAGGATGTATGGAAGTTTAAGTGCTTAGTCTGGGGAGGAACACAAAGAAGTAAAGAGGGAGGGAAGTGAGCATGTGAACCTCGTGAAAAAAAAGAAAAATCAAAACATATCACAACGAAGCTAAATTGTCTATTCATTTGAATCAAACGCTATAGATTTTTAAGCATAATGTTTGACAGTAAGCTGTCATCAAAGCAACAGACTCATTATAAAAATGTTAAGGGTATATAAATCTCATTGACTGCTTATCATTAACTTCATGGGGTGTGATAGGAAATGCCTAGCTATAATTTATATTTCACTAATAAGGTCCATTTTAATGTGTAGCTGTCAAATCTATTACTCACCTTCCCCCAGTTTTACAGTTTTCTGGACAGCACTGAAATTGAACGTTAAAAGTGTGGCTTCAAGCATTATCTTCTGCTCTAGTATCTCATCCCTGCATATTGCAGTATGCCTCCCTTTCAATCAGGACTCAACAGCCAGATTGTTTTCCAAAAAGTTTACTGAAAGACAGTAAAAGGCAAGATGCAACTTGGTATAGTTTATTCACTTTCAAAATCTGAAAAATAAATATTGATAACAGTGAGTTTTGAGGGATTTGGCTTTCTCAGGGATTTTTTTTTCTGGCCATTTGTAATAAAACATGTAAATTTCTACATGTTTCATTTATCTTTGGGTCAGCTCAAGTGATTCCAAGGAGTTTAATAAATTCGATGTTTGTCTACTTAAAATCTCCTAGAAAGTCAATGAAAAGATGAAAGTATTTGGTCCCCTTCAGATGATGTCTAAATAGAGAAATATTTCCAAGAAAGGGAAGTATTGATACACATACCAAAACAAACAGTATTTAAACACCAGCGCACTTTAGGGCTCATACTGTTGACATGAAAAGGCTTATCCAAACTTTAACAGAAAATCTTTTCTGTCTGGGGCATATGGAGTGGCATGTCATTAATGTACCAGTTCGTACTTCCTGGAAGCCTCAGAAGCATTGAGGAACAAAGAGCAGCAGCTTCCAAGATGTTCCAAGCTGATGTGTTAGGCAAGGCTACAAAGCAAAGGTCATGGCGAATGTTAAGATTTGCCAAAACATTAGCCCAGTGAAGAATAAGTTTACAAGTTCTTCACCTAACAACTGTGGTCAGAGAAGTCCAAATGTGCTGAGCCTAAATTAATGCCTGCTGGGCAGTGTGTGCCCTGCCTGGACATGTGGTTTTTTGTCTGCAGGTTTTTCACCTTGATGACCACAGCACCTGAGTATTTTGAAGAAGTATTGTTCATGAGCTAGTCCTCAAACAAAGGATGGTGCAGTGTGGGAGTAAAACCAGTGACAAGCAATGTCCATACAAAGCAGGGTCATTCTCAAAACTAAGTGTCCTGCACTTCTGTTTTTCATAAAATTAATTATACCAGCCGGTGAATGAGAAATATGAGAAATTTTGGTATAACAAGTAGAAGTTCTCAGTTATCCAAGTAATTCATTCACATCAAATTTGAAACAATTGACTGTAGAAAAAGTCACCATCCACTTCGTTGATGTTTTTAACATTAGTTTCCTACTACCACATCTTTTGAATTCCACTAAAACTCTCCAGGAGCTACTACCCCTTTAGGCAACAACCTCTCTTTAACTGGAAATCCTGACATTCCTAGGAGACTCCAGTCTTACTTATTCTAAGGGTCCATCCCTCTCCCCTCATCCTAAGGATCTGCCCAACTGTTTCTAGGCAGCTACCCAGCCCCCAGAGACTCACTCCTATGTCCATGCTAAAAATCTTTATCTGCCCTGTTTCTTTTAGAGTCTCTACAGCCTTTCTTTTAGTGAGATGAAATTAACACTAGTACATCTAGTCAGCCTTGAGCATCACTAGGTGTTGAATCTGGAAAAGGAAGGCACATAACCTCTCTGAGTCTTCTATCCTCACTAATGAAATGAATTTGTGGATCTGATACAGCAAACCCCATGCAGGTGTGCTGGACAGTTCACAACCAAGCTAAGCAGTAATCTCAGGGCTTTCCTGAACGTGTCTGATACACGCCCCAAGGCACTCTGAACTTTTATACTGGCTTACAGGAGGATGTAGCCAGGCTAGTGAAGATACTTAATTGCAACGTTCCAATTGCCATTTGTTATGATTCCTACCATGATAAACATCTATAAAGTTTAAAGAATTTCCTTTTTAAGCACCCAAGGTCTTCAAATCTGACTGACCTGTCTGTCTGTCTGTCTGTCCCACTCAGCATCCCTTCAGCAAGCCCTCCTTTCATGCATATTCCCAATAATTCTAAATAACCATGCTTTTTCCCACTTCTAGACCCTGATAGAATTTTTCTCCTTCTGAAGCACATTTTTTTCCATTTCCCCCTCTTATTTGTTGTTTCAAATTTCTACTCATACTCTAAATATCAGTTTCCAACTCTGCCTCTGATAGAAGTTTCCCTTCTACCTCCCCTGCCAAACTGTGACTCTCACATACCAACCTAAAATTGAAACCCTCATGGGCTTAGTATTGATGTGTGTTTACTTGCACATCTAGCATCCCATAAATTTTAAACTCCTTCTTGGGACTGTGTTCTTGATCCTGTCTCCAAGATGTACTCAGGGCCCGTTACAGAGCAGCATTCAGTGAATATTGCAGCAATCAATAGATATCACCACTCTCTTCTACAAGACCTCTCCAGAAACTTCAAAAAGAAGCAACTCTTTTTTTTTTTTTTCAATGTTGAAGCTACATAAATATGGTGCTGATCTCATACATTTTCCAGCACCATGTCTATAACGAGAGCCGAATAACAATTTGCTCAAATCAGCCCAGGCCAAAAGCAACTTCATCTAGAAACTTATCAAAATTGACCACATCTGTGAAGTCACCTAACCTCTCAAAATCATAGAGGATTAAACTGTGCATCTATCTAATTCACATTCATTGGAGTCACTGACTCCACCAAGTAGGTAGTAGAGGTAAAAGATGAAGATAGCAATTCAGTGGCCCAAGGGATCAATGAGCATTACATGAGGAAAAACTCCACTGTTTAATGTCTGGCCACATTCCTAATTTCAGCCAGATATTGCACTAAAGTGAGAAAGCACACACCATAAATCCATCTTTATGGGTGGAAAAGAAATTCAATGCATATATATCATGGTTGGAGGAGGGATGGAGTGACTCCCTATATGTGTGTGTGTGTGATCAACTATATGCTTCTGGATTGTTTAATATACTAAGAGTGTAGTCTGAAGTAAACACACATGCAACAGGAGAGCACATAGAAGAGGGCACTGTCTTCCTGATGTAAGTACACATCCTCATTATCCTGAACCAATGACAGTGCCTAGCACCACCACAAATGCTGACATAATGCAGCCCTGCAGAGTACTCTTGAATCTCCAGACATGCTAAGCCAAGAAAAGCAATTTTTATTTTTTGCTGATAAATGGTTTAATCAAACCTAACAGATGAGGCAATATATTTTGAGAACATTGCGTTGTTCAGATCGTGAGGTCAGTGATTTTCTCTGGTGCAAACACATTCCGGTGTAACTGAGTGTGTGTGCTGTGGGAGTAAGCTGGGGAGGAGGGATAACATAGATTTTCTGCAATAGATTGTGTAGCATTTTCTCTCTAGAAATTATTTATATCCGAAAGTTCTATAAAAAGGAAAAAGGCATCAAAATGGATAGGTTTCCTGTGATTTTACAAAAAGAAAATAAACTAACAGTACAGCATTATTCTTCACAATAAATCAAGACAAAAAATTAAGATTAAAGTAATGAGGGAGAGAGTAGAAGCTGAATTTCGACATACCTTTCAAATTCTAACTCATCCCGTATATCATACAAACTCGACTTCGGCAAATGTCACAAAAAATAATGGTCACACAGTCCAAGTACTGTCATGTAATTTGTGTAAGTTAATTCTGCAAAAGACGGAACAATGCCTTATATTGTTTTTCATAGCAAGCCAGCCCTGTGTCCCAGCCAGGATTCTCAAGCATCCGCTGCTGTGTGTCATGTGCTTACAGATTTGTGGCATGTTCCTGCACAGGTCTGCTCATATTCTGGAAACTGCACACTTCTTTTTTTTTTTTCAATGCAGTTTATTCAGGAACCTTGAACAATCATCTGACCCTGGGGAAAGCCAGCCCACAGCTTAAATAGCCTCTGGGTAGCCAACCCCAGCGTGCCACGTGGGCAATGCAGATAGATCCACATACATGGAAGCAAGCCAGATCCTCAGCCTTAGCCAAATGTGGAATTGTTCGTGACAGAGAGCACTCACCATCGGGAAGGTGGAAGGCGGAAACCAGCTCCATCTTTAAGGTGCGGCATTACGCAGCTCTCTACAGTTCCCCCTTTTTGTTTTAGACGCATCAGGCAAGAGTAGAGGTCTGATCTCTGATATTAGAAATAAATTGGGACTTTGTACCAATGTTCATTTAGGTGTCATCCACCCAAAGAGCATCAGACCCGTCCGATACCTTTTCCTCAGAGGCGGGACCTGGGGCATCAACCCGCATGCAATCAGACATGCTCTTCTCTGGGTCCAAAGCGGCTGACCCTGAGTGCAGTGCTTAGCCTCGCATCCTGAGCGTAACATTTTAGCTTTTTATGGTAGCCAACCCCTTCTAAAGCCATCCTCACAAAACCTGCCATGGAACAACCTTAGCCTATGATCATATTACGTTGTTACAGGGAAATCACCACTCCTTACATTGCAGATCACTCCCTCACACACCATCATTTTGAACTTCTGACAACCCATATATGGAAGCATATCCCCATTTACAGATGGAGACCCTGAGGCTCAAGGACCTTAAAGCTGGCCTGAGGTCAGCCAGCTTTGGGAAATCCCTGCCTATATTCCCCAGGATTCTTGCCATGCTCATGACTGCCAAGAAAGAGCTGTGCCCCATATGGACTAGAATGTCTGCTCCACAGCTTACTTCCTAGGACTGTTATGTGAAGTTCTACCTTCACATTTTGTTGAAAGTCGATGTGGTCTCAGGGAGTTTCTCTATTCATGTTTTCTTTCTTTCTTTCTTTCTTTCTTTCTTTCTTTCTTTCTTTCTTTCTTTTTCTGACCCATTCCACTGTACTCCATTGGAAGTGCTGAAGATTCTATGACTAAGCAGGATAGAAATACCAAGAACAAAAGCCCTAATTGATCCCATTTGCCCAGTTACTAAGGACTGTGTAACTACCCAGCATGTGTGACTTTCAAGGCTAAAGCCAGGCTGTCCTGTGGAGCACAGTTTTAAGTGCAAAGGCCAGGACATTTCCAAGAAAGCCAGGACACCCTGAGTTTAAAAAAAAAAATAGTTAAATTCAGTGAATTTAATTCACAGAAGGCAATGTTCTCACTAATAAAAATGCACCAAGGAATTGAACAATCAAACTTACATTGAACAGTTCCATTATGAAGATAATTTACGTCAGCCCTTTATTGAAGCATTGTCTCTCTTTATTTCTTCCTTTCTTTCTTTCTTTGGAACTAGAATTTGTATTTAATCTACCTTCCTTTGTTAACATTCTAAATAGTCTTTCAAAGGTCCTGTGTGGTAGTCTCCTGTCCTATTCCTTGTTTTCTCCCTCTTCAGATGTCTATCCCATTTGCCTTTCTGAATGAGAATTAATCATCTTACCCAGGGTCCTCCTTCTTGCTTAGCTTCTTTTTGTGTACAGATTTTAGTATGTTCATCCTATATTATATGTCTAATATCCACTTATAAATAAGTATATAGCATTTGTCTTTCTGCTTCTGGGATACCTCACTCAGAATGATCTTTTCTAATTCCGACCATTTATTTTCCTGCAAATTTCATGATTTCCTTGTTTTTAATTTCTGAGTAGTATTCCCTTCTGTAATCGTACCACAGTTTCTGCATCCATTCCTCCGTTGAGGGACATCTGGGTATTTCTTTCTATTATGATGTTCTACTTGTCACTTGTCCTTTCTTGGTTGTCTCTTAATCTAGTCTAAGCCCTGTGAAATAGGTATTAAAAGTACTAACCTCAGTAATTATGAGGTTTAAGATACAGCCCAACAGTAAATAAGCCAAGCTCTCAGTGGTTCCTGCCCTTCGCTAGAGCTCTTTCTCAGAGCCTGGTCAGAGAAACCAGCAGATCTGTAAACCAAGCATACGTACTTAAGACCAAGTGAGGGCCTGGATGGTGAGGTACATGAGCTTATGACCACCATAGCAAAAAAAAAAAAAAAAAAAAAAAAAAAAAAAAAAAAAAAAAACATCCAGCCACAGGACTTCCAAGACTTTTGAGCTCATACCCTCTGTAGGTGGCACCAAGGTACCTCTACCAAGGTACCTCTGTCTTGACTGGGGACTCTCAGTTCCCCTTGCCACACCTGGACAAGTATGAGGGATACAACAGGGAGTTACCAACCCCAGTGGGGGACAAGCAACTTCAAAGTTGGTGGCATTTGCTCTTCCTGGCTCTCATCAGCAGCATCGGTCAGGATTGAAAGGGCCATCAATGGACATGCCCAGGTACTAGGCCTGCTTTATAGTCAGTTTTGTCAGCTTCACATTCAACTTGCCCAGGTGGGCTTCAGCCACTGCCTCATCCAACTTCTTAGTCAGGAAGTGAAGCCCAACAGAGTATTTATCCAGGTGGGCCCACAGCTCAATCTGTGCCATCAACCTGGTTCGTGTAGGAGTTGCTCATCATGAAGCTGGTCTGGCCCATTGGAGAATCCAGATTGACGAACTGGTCTTCAACCAGCAGGATGATGTGGTACCCATTCTTTAGCCAGTAGAGGTCCACCTGGGGCTTGATATTCACTGTCTCCAGAGCATTCTTGTTGAGCCACTTCACATCAACCTCCACATTGAATTGTCCCATGTTGCATACAATGGCATCATCCTTCATCTGTTCAATTGCCTACCGAAGATGATATCAGCACAGCCGTGGTGGTGACAAAGATGTTGTCCTCCTTACACACCTCATCCATGGTTGTCACCTCATAGCCCTCCATGATAGCTTGCAATTCATTGATGGGGTCAATATTGGTGATGATGACTTGACCCTGAAGCCCCTCAGGGCATAGGCACAACCCTTGCCCACATCGCCATGGCCTGGTACCACCACCACCACATTGCTCACAATCATCACATTTGCAGCCCATTTAATACCATCTGTGAGGGACTCCTGGCAGCCATAGAGCTTGTCAGACTTGCTCTTTGTTACAGAATCATTGACATTGATGGCAGGCACCTTCAGTATCCCACTGGCCAGCATCTTGTAGACCCAGAAGTGGACCCTAGTAGTGGTCTCCTCAGAGAAACCTAGGATGCCTGACAGAAGCTGTGGTTATTTGATGTGGAAGAGGCTAGTGAGGTCACCACCATCCAGAATCGTGTTGAGGGTCCGTTCTTGAAGTGCAACATCTGTTCAATGTACCACAGGTACTCCTCTGCTGTCTCACCCTTCTGGGAAAACACTGTTATGCCTGCCTTGGCATTGGCAGCTGCTGAATGATCCTGAGTAGAGAAAATGCTGCAGCTGGACCACAGCACCTCAACACCCAAGACCATGAAAATCTCAGGGATGACAGCAGTCTCTACAGTCACGTGCAGGCAGGCAGCTAATGTTAGTAACCTTCAGTGGCTTGGAGGCTGAGTATATCTCTCGCATTCCCATCAAACCTGGCATCTCATTCTCAGCTGTGTCCAATTCCTTTCATCCCCATGCAGCCAGTCTGATACCTGCAACTTCAAGGGGCAGTTTTTAAGACGTGATGGCAGTGCTTCTGGTGGGACAGATGAACTCACTGGAGAGGGCTAGGCGGCTTGGGGAAGGGCAACATCATCTTATTTTGTTATTTATTTATCCTAAGTGTTAGATCTTTTGTACTTTGTGATAAGAGACGTATCAGAGAATGTGCTATTAAGAAAGCCTGACTTACCTGACTGGAGACATGGCTCGAAGGTTTAAAGAAGTGGCTTTGCCTTCAGAAGATTGGAATTTGGGCCTCAGTAATTACATTGAGACGCTCACAACCATCTGTAATTCCATTGCCAGGGCATCTGAAATTCTCTTCTGGCTTCTGAAGGGACTTGTAAACACATGGGCACGTAGACACATACATACACGTGCACATAAAGGAAAATAAAATAATTTTTTAAGGAAACGAAGAGGAGCATGGCAGCACACACCTATAATCACAGAACTTGGGAGGCAGAGGCAGGCAGGTCTCTGTGAGTTTTAGGCCAGGTTGGTCTACACAGTAAGTTCCAGGACAGCCAGAGCTACATAGTGATACCCTGTCTCAAAAGACAAACGAACAAGCAAAATTTAAGACAGCAGGGAGAGAGAGACTTAGAATTTTCCATGAAACAATTTAAAAGATCAACAACAATGCAACAATGGAGAATCTATGTTTTGGTATGAAAGAAAGAAAGAAAGAAAGAAAGAAAGAAAGAAAGAAAGAAAGAAAGAAAGAAAGAAAGAAAGAAAGAAAGAGAAAAGAAAAGAAAGAGCAGGAAAATGACCTGTCTGTTGTCCATAAATCTTTTGGAAGAGAAGAGAAAGAAGTAGACAGAAGAGATTCTTTTTGAAAGGAGAGTTAGCTGATGGAACTTTATTGAACACACAGAAAAAGGGATGGAACTTGGGCTGGACTGGAATGGAACACTCCCATCTAGTAACAGGAGCTACAGGGGCTAGGAGGAAAACATGCATTTTATGATGCTGAGAAGGTGATGCTAGAGAAACAAACATTGGTACCCCATGCTAATGAGTTAAGATTTTATCCTGTCTGTAGCTGATGGCCATCAAAGGGTTCAAGGCAAGACAAAAGCATACACAGATATTTTTAAAGAGATAGATATTCTATCTTCAATATGAAGGCTAAATTTGGAAGAGGGGAGCTGGAATCTACCAGGACCAGATCAGTTGCTATAAAGCAGATAGGAGATGATGGTGACATGTACTAAAGTAGTGTCAGTGGGGATAAAAAAGGGTGCATAGATTTAAGGATTAAAGATGGTAGAATTAAAAGAGCATAGAAATAGATTGAATATAGATTATGAGGTAAAAACAGAATTGAGAAATGAAATTACATATGGCATATGTATGTGTGTGTGTGTCTGTGCACAAGCATGATGAGTTATATTTCTCGTCCTGAAAGAACTATGCTTATACAATATCATACAAACAAATTTCAATATTTGCCTGATTCATTAAGATGCTATGACCATCCCTAACTATTCCTCTTCAAAATATACAGATAATATGCAGCTATAGATAAAAACCATATCTTAAATTACTTTTCCAGTAAAAAATAATATAACCATTTATTTATTAATGAACATTTATCATTAATTTCTCCATGCTGGTGGTGGTGATGATGATGATGATAATAATAATAATGACTCAGAAAGAAACCTTGTACTCAAAGTGTCTACAGCATAGAGAAAGAGAAAAACAATGAGAAAGAAAGAAAGAAAGAAAGAAAGAAAGAAAGAAAGAAAGAAAGAAAGAGTCAGAAGGAAGGAAGGAAGGAATCAAAGCCTAATGTGCTCAAGTCAAGGAAATGCACTGTCAAGGAGGAGCACAAACAGGGAACACTTAATCAGGGAGTAGGGAGACTGGTTCCCGAGTGCTTCTAGAGCAGATTTTCCACAAGCCTCTCCCAGGGTTGGCTATGTACTCTCATCTTACCTTACTCCCCCCGTCCAGGGAGTTCTACAGCAAAAGACTATTTCTTATTTATCACAGGACCTTGCAAGGTAGGTGCTCAGTGAGATGGATAGCTGAATGGATGGATGGATGGTGGGTGAAATGAGTAGGATATAAATGGATATTGACCTGACCTCAAAGGATTGAGGAAGAATGGCCATCAATTCATGGAAATCACCAGGTAAATAGTGCTTTATGGTGAAAAGGATTTATTGAGAAGGCACTGGATTAAATGGACCATTGGTTCAATTTTGTTTTGTGGAGTTTGACCCTTATCAGTTGATTCTTGTTGTTTAGTATTTATTGAGCCAGATTTTCTCTGCACTTAAGCTACTCCCCAGGAGAAGGTTAGGCACTTCTGGAAAGTGCATTAACTCTTTCAAGCCACCAGGGTGCTATTCAGTGAATTACTTTTCAGTAATTAAAGATGCTGCAACACAAAAACACAATGTGCTGGGAAATGGAGAGCTAATCTCTCTGCCTGCCTTCCCCAGCTGCCTGTTTCTGATTACTGAAGAGATAGGGTGCAAATATGGGTGGATTACACAATGACAGTCAGCCCTGGTTTCACATAAGAACCTACAGTATTCTCTTCCTAAAGCCCATGAATTTTTCACATTAGAGAACAAAGATTAGCGGGATCAAGTGACTAAACCACTTAAGGGCTTTAATCCTTATTCCTGCACAAATTCGCTCTGTGCTTTTGTACTTATCTCCTTCAAATTCTTTACTTTCTCCGCCCCTCTTGGTGCGTTTGCAGGATGATAAGAGCTGTTGTGAGCACCAGACAACCGGTATCTCTAATCTTTTCTCTTCTAATATATATACATATATACATAAAATCTTTGCTCTTCTAATACGCAGACACACATATAAAGAGCTGGATTTGAATGACTTGTCTGTCTTTTCTTGATGTCAACGAACAAGCCTGACATTATGCATTAGGCAGAACCATTCTGCCTCTCTTCTCTCCTTGCCCCTCAAAAGCCAGCAATACTCATTTTCCATTTTCAAAAATCATTCGCAGCTAGTTTGCATCTTTAATTACCCTGGACACTGGGCTTGTTTTATATGACTTATAACAAGCAGTTTCGCCCCTAGTTCATTTAAGTAAAATCATCCCCGGTTTGAGCCAAGACATATTCAATATACAATTACCTGGTGGGTCAAGGCTCTGCCGTTTTGTCATTTTTACTGGCATTTTCTCCATTATTGCTAAGTACTGAGCAGCAGAAGCTGTCAGAGCCACATGGCTGGTCTGAAACTTAATTTTCCTAAATTGCACAATTCCTCAGAAACAGCTACCCCCACCCCCAGGCACAGTCCCTTGACAAGGGGCAAACAGGGTTAAGTTTCAAACTGAGTTATACAGAGAGCACTGGGAGGAAGGAAGCAATTAAGCGGAACTTGGGTTTGCTGGGGAATGCAACTTTCAGAGACAATGCAGAATCCCGTGTGAAAGTCACTGCTTGAAAGCTTTTGAGTAGCAAGTAGTTTTAAATCACGTGGTGGTGTGGCAAAGAGACTCAGTCAAGGCAAGGACGAGCGAACTGAACATTATGTAATAGACAAGGTACTACACGTTTTATGGGAATTATTTCATTAACTCTGATAATAATCCTTTAAGGTGGATACTTATATTCCATTTTTTTTTCCATAGGTAGATGAGAAAACCAAGGTAGAAGGTGTTAGCAGACTGACTGAGGCTAACAGAGCTAGCAAGTGGGGCGGCCTCATTCAAGCATAACCTCTTCCGAATCTGTGCATAACGATCTTTGGGCTCACCCACGCTGGAAGCAGTTTAAAGGCAGTTTTCTTGGAGCAAAGGACAAGTAGTCTAACATTATAGTCCCTCTGATTCAAAGAGCGGAGAAGTGAGAGAGGAATACAAAATGACCAGAATTAACCTCTGCTGCCTCCACTCCATTATCCGCAGAGCTACTCATCGGCTTCCTGCCGGGGCTCCAGGTGATCTCAGAGAAGCATCCCCTCGGTCCCTTCCTATTCTGGGTAACATCCTGACTCCCCTAACTCCGGACTTCCTTCTCATGAAGAGAAGCCCTTTGAAGTCCAATAAGCTACCCAGTCTCTACCACCTGGAGAATTTGAGAAAACACAAATCAGCTTAGCCTCATGCTGTGCCTTAGCCTCAAAGACAGACTGCCTGCAGCAGCTTGTAAGGAGAGCAGAACGAGATTACTGACTCTCTCAAGTCAGGGTGTCTGAGTGAGCAAATCAAACCTGGAAATACATGAAAATATGAATGCTAATTATTTGCAGATAACCTAACAATTTTTTTCTGACCCCTCTCTTCTCTTTCCTCTTTTTCTCACCCTCACCCCCTCTCTCTCATATATACACAACTGTATTATGAAGGCTTGAGAGTGCTTCAGCTGTGTTTATTACCTTGACATTAGGTATTTCTATTTTCAGTGGCGTGGGATTGGAACTGTAGACCTCAGATTCATAGCCACTTGTAACCCACTGGAATGTATAGACTGAATAAACATCTCTTTATTCCTCTTTAGGTGACCTTGCTTACCCAGGCTTGGAGGAAAGTTCAGGTGCATACAATTCCACAACTTGGCTAGTGGTCACAAGTCTTTCAGCAACATTTTTGGCTCACCATCTATTCCTTCCCTTGGGGCCTGTTCCAGCTTGATAAACACTATGACCAAAAGCAATGTGGAGAAAAAAGTTTTTATTTCATCTTGCATTTTATAGTCCACCATCAAGGAAAACCAAAACAGAAGACTGAAACATAAACCACGGAGGAACACTGCTTATTGGCTTGTTCCCTCTGGGTAGTATCCAGCAAGATCTCCTATACAACCCAGGACCACCTGCTAGCTTGAAGCAAAAACCATGAAGGAATACTGCTTACTAGCTTGTGCTCTCTGCTATAATAAAGCCCAGAAATCTTTCTTATACAACCCAGGACCAAGGTAGCATTGCCCAGAATGGGCTGAGACTTACTACAATAATTGTCAATTAAAAAAAAAAATGTCTCATAGCCATACCCATCTGCCAATGAGATCAAGGCCCAATTTGAGACTCCCTTGACATTCAATTGAGAACTAAGTGGTATCAATTTGACAGCTGAAGCCAACCAGGAGTCATCACAGCCTGACTTTACTTTACAAGACCTCTGAGTCAACCCATTCTTCCAATGTGAAGAATTTACCACACCAAACCCAAGGTGTGACTTCTGTCTCAGCTTCTCAGGAGAAGTCTTTAAAATCTTGCAATTGCCCAATGATAAAAGTGTCTGCTTTTCATATGGTACCACAGACCACACAGGAAAGTTTAAGCTTAAGGGATAGTGAAGGGTGGGACCAACCACATGGGGATACTTTTGACTGAGCTAGCTTTACCAGAAAGAAAAACTGTGTCATTAGAGAATTATAGGTTTGGGCCATGTGAAGAGTAGCTGACCTCTGTGGAGAGAAGAATGGCTGTAGATGCCAGCAGAAATTCAACAAATCATACACATCAAACAAAGCTTTAATGAAATTGCTATACACTGAAAGTGGGATACATTTCCTGGGTTGCAGCATTCTGTAATGTTACATACTATGACAGTCCTAGACTCGCCTGTGTATCCTTTTTTTTTTTTTTCTTTTTGTTTATCCCTGATCTGGGTCTTTTTGCTATAATAAAACCATTTTGTAACACTATTATAAGTTCTTGGACTTGATCTACAAAATCATCAAACCTGAAAGACTGCCTGGACCCAAATTTGTGGTGAGTTCATTTGAAATGAGTTCTGATATGAGGCTACCCTCAAAGGTGTTAAGGCAGCCTTGGAACTTGAGATTTCCTGAACATAATTTAAGTCTACATCTCTGTGTTTTTTTCTACTGTCCCAGAAAATACCTCACACCGTTCTTCCATTTTCAATTCAGCCTTATCACAATGCTATTTAGTGCCCGAGATGTATCATTTCCACACTTGTTCTAGAAGCCAAAGATAAAATCCTTCTATTTATGATCATTTCTGCCTGTGGCAAAAGAAAATAATTTATGTGTTGGTGCCTGCATGGAGTCTTCATTCCTATGTTCTAGTCTCCTTGGTGCAGAAAGGTATTCTGCAGGCTATCAAAAGAGAAACCTAGATACGAACCCAGCTAAAAAAGCCTTTGACCTACATCCTGCCTTCAAGATGTGTTAGAGCAATGTTAGCAAAAGAAAACTTGTGGAAGTGTCCAATCAAAGGCTGGTTTAACTTGAAGCCCATGCTATGATAAGGAGCCCATGTCCTACACTGCCTGGATGGCCAGGAACTGTAGACAGGATATCTCGGAGACTTACGATAGAAACAGGGTTGTCAAGAAATAAAGAAAGATCAGTGAAATTATTTTTAATGATATCCTTCTATACTCATAGAGTGGTGACTTGTCCAGCCACTATCAGAGAGGCTTTTTCTGGCAGTTTATGAAGCGGGTGCAGAGACCCACAGCCAGACATTATGTAAAGAAGAATCTAAGTCTGAGGTCTCCATCAGATCCTAGGAGCTTGGGGAACCATGACAGAGAGGGGAAGAAAACACTGTAGGAGCCAGAGGGAATGGAGGACACCAGGAGGACAAAGCCCACTAAATCAACTAGTGAGGAGTCACATGAACTCATAGAGACTGAAACAGCAAGCACAGGGCCTGCAGATGTCTGTACCAGGTCCTCTACATATATGTTATGGCTGTTGCTTTGGTGGTTTTGTGGAAAAGTGAGAGAAGGTCTGTCTCTGACTCTATTGCATGCTCTTGGGACTCTTTTTCTGCTATTGTGTTGGCTTGTCCATCCTCAATATGAAGGCTTTTGTCTTGTATCTTCTTTTGTCCTATTTGATTGTTATCTCTCTCCCCAAGACCTGCTCATTTCTGAAGGGAAACAGAGGGGGAAATGGATCTGCAGAAGAGGTGAAGTAGAAGGGATCTAAGAGGAGTGGAGGGAGGAAAAACTATTGTGTGAGAAAATAATCTGTTTTCAGCAGGAAAAAAGAATAACAGAAAATTATTTACATGACCCAAATAATGATGAATGGCTTTCTTTTTGATAATGCACATCAAGAAGCTTCTAATAACATAAAAAGTCCCTGGGTGGAAGAGAAGCAAGGTCAGAGTTTTCCAGGGTGAGATTAGAGGAGCTGATCTCCTGTGGTCCTGATCAGGTAGCAGTTTTCATTTAGAACCGCTGCAAAACTCCAACTCAGAATGTCACTCAACCATTGGTACAGCTCTGTCCCTTAAACTATCACATTGCTCTCAAAAGATGGTTTTTCTTACTTTGTGTTTTATAGGCTTGTTGGGTTCTGGGGATCAGGATCACAGCCCAAATGAAGGTCTGGAGTAACAGGGATATGGTCAGCCTCTAAAAACAAAAACAAAACAACAATAGCAACAAAAAACTGGACATCTTTTACATATCTGCTGTAATCTTCCTGAAGTAGATGTCTACACCCAGGCATTTAGAAGATGAAGTCTTCCAGGGTCTTTTGTACCATGTTCTTCTTGCTAGCAAATGCAGACCCAACAGAATTGTAGCACAAGGCTAGGACAGGCCTCCATGAGACTGAGAGGGAAATCCCAGTAGATCTGTGTGCCACCTAAAAGGAGGCATGACTGGTCTTCTGTGTCAGCTGTGACACACAGTGCCTTTTGGCATCTTGGAGCCTTAGAACTGCGTCTTGTCAGCTGACAGGTTGTCTGAGCTCTGGGGACAGTGATTCTGCTCTTCTCTTTTCTCTTTTTCTTTGCTTTTCCTGTCATGGGGGGAGATGGGCAGTCACAAGGCCAAGAACACTACTCACCGCAGTGGATCTTCTCTAGTCTCCAGGGCTTCCAAGGCAGCTTCTTCCTTCCCACCCAGGACAGGCGTGCTTACTGAGTTGTCAGGGAATCATGGAGCCCTGAGCACCCTTGAATATCCCTAAATACTTGAACTGCTTGGTTTCCATTCTTTTTGTGAGAAACAATCGATTATCTTTTACCATGTCAGATTCATCTTCCATATAAGAAAATAAAAGAGCTGGGCTGGGGGTGGGGGGATTTAAGTCTCTGTTAAAAAAAAAATTAAAAGAGGTTAACCAAAAGCTTGCTGTTCTCAAATGTTACATGGGCTCTCTAATGTCTTATTGCCACTGTGCCTTTCCTAGTGATAGAAAAGTCCTTGGAGCAAAGGTCAAAAGACCTTGAGTCCATCTTCAAGCTCCCCTAATTAGCAGCGTGACCTGTCAGGTCTTATGACCTCTGTAGCCCCGGGCTTCTCTTCTATGAAATGTACAAACGACCTTTGTGGCCCTTTGCAGCTCAGAGTTTTCCTAATAAAGAGCAGGCACAGGAAGACACAGGTCCCCAGGGAGGAGGACCAAGGACCAGAAGTCCAACATGAAAGGATGAGCAGAAGAAAAGGTGGCCCTTGATGTGTGGCTGCCAGAAGAGAGACTCAAACCCGCTTTTGTTCATAAGGGTCTGCCGTGTCTGGAGTGACCCTGAACACTTCGGCAACACAAAATACATTAAATATCTGAGAACTGCTATTATTGTAAGTGGTAAAATAAGCACGGGACTAGAGTGCAGATTAAACCCAAACCGACCTGACTGGTTACGATGTCCTTGACAATGATCTGTTAAGCAGTACTTGAGTAGGCGTGACCAGTGCAGAGAGAAAAGAAATGTTTTCCTCCTAACAGAGAAATAGAGCAGGCTAAATCTAGAGAGGTCATCCCAATAGTGGGAGGAAAGTTAATTTGAGATGATTGTATTAAAATTAATTAGCCTTCTTCATTCACATTCTAAAATATATCTGGCAGATATAAAAATTACATGAACTACATAACTTGGTATGCCAGATACAGCTATAAGTATAATAGTTCTGAAGACACCCCCCCCCCAAATAGGAAAGGAAGTTGTTTTGTGTTTGTTTTGTTTGCTTTTATTTCCTTTTATTCTTGTAGTGTCCTTCTTGAAGTAAAGGTCCAAGTTGTATGCTTAGGAAAGCCCTTCTAGCTAGATTACACTGAAAGTTTTGTTCTTAAAAAATAAAATAAAATAAAACAAAATAAAATAAAATAAAAAGACAACAAGAATATAAGACCTTTAAAATATAAGGAACAAAGCAGAAGGAAGGCAAGGAATACTTTATGCCGAAGATGCCCAATACTTCTAAACAAGAAAGGATTATTGATATGCATGCAACGTCTACCTCTCCACATGGGAACATGGGAATCTTCTCCCCTGCACAGGCACACATTTCTTCATGGAGTTTTACAGCCAAATTCCTCTTTACTTTTTCATTTGTAATTTATTTATGCCTATGTATCATAGCGACTCACTTTTAAGTGTTACACATACATTAACAAATATTCTCTTTTTAAGATTCGGTTATAGTTAATCTTTGGTTCCAAGATGGAGTAGCAGTTATTTGACAAGTGAAAAAGACCTCTCCATCATGTTGTGCTAGACAGAAACAGAGATGGTAGTGGTTCCTGCCTTTCTCAAGAGACAGACATGTGAATTAGGAAAGAAATGTTGGAGGGGCAACAGGAAGGCAGAGAAGGGAAGAATTCAGTGAAGCCAGGAGATGGAGAGAGCATATTTGCAGAAGAAAAACGGTATGCGTGTGTGCGTGCATGCATGTATACATCTCTCTCTTCTTCTCGGTATCGGTGTGTCTGTGTGTGTTTTGAGGAAGGGTGGCTGGCCTCAAACTCATGATGCACTTTCCTTAGCCCACCCTGTGCGGCACTATAAGCATGCACCACTACTCTTAGCTTTTCACGGCTTTAAAGGAGATTTTTTTGCTTAGATGTCCCCACTGGTACAATAGGGGCACGGATGCTGTGGAAGAAACCAGGCACCCTCTGTTTGGATTTGAGGCCCACTCCACAGGAGGAAATCCATACTTAGTACTTTAACTCAGTTGAAAGCTTATGGCTGGGTTTTCATAAGCCCTAAGAGAGCACATATTACTGTTGGGTTAGCTAAATTGAGATGGGGTCAGAACGGCTTCTGAATATTTACATTTATACTCAGACACAAATGTTACTCTTAGCCTTAATCAGAGAGCTTCTCTTTTCAAAGAGTGGCAGCAAATGCAGAACCTTGTCTGTTTAAAGGGCTGAGAATAAGAGACAGTTGAAGGCTCAGTCCGAAACAGGTCATTTGTACCACCCTCTGTGAGTCTCAGAGAATAAACACAGGAGAGGGTACAGAAATAACATGAAAGCCAGACTATAGGGAGAATGGTTGTCAAATGCTGTCATTGGGCATGACAAAGCCATTGCAATCAAGAATTCACAATGGCTATGATTGCCCACACCAAGGCTTCACAAACCTGTGTCTCACAAGAGTCGCCCACGGGTGGGGAAGGAACGTAAGAGGTCTCATTTCTCCCCACTGAACTACTGGCTACAAATGGATTCTGGAGGGCTAGGAATCACGGTATCCAGGTGTTCACTCACTGGGGAGCCCACCGGGCTTCTTTGTATAATCTCAAACCCACTGTCACACCATTAAACTCAAAAAAAATAAAAAGACATTAACATCAGAAAAGGGCCTGTAGGGAGGAGCAGAAATTGATAGGGTAAGAGGAATAAAGGGAGTTGGGCTGTGAAGGCAATCAGAGTACATTGTATACAGATACAGAATTATTACAGAATAGAAATAATAATAATAATAATAATAATAATAATAGACACAAAAGCTTTGTGATCTCTTGGAAGGATGAAACTGAACATCTCCAGTTCTGAGTCATGATCCACGGGCAAAGATCAAAGGGCACAAGACACACTACAGAAGGCTAAGTGCGTCTACATCATGCTTCCTGCCAGTTAGTATCTCACACAAAAGCCAAGCACAGGAAGGACCTCCCTTGGTACACATGTTTTCCCTTGCCTGTCAGCAGTGCACCTTCCCGGTATCAAAGGTGCTGCCAGTAACAGAGGCACAGCAGACCTAAACGAAAGAAAACAAAGAACAAGAATAAAACATGATGTTTCTGCAGGAAAGACAGCTCAGCGTTCCCTAGAAGGCACACGGCTGCTGAGAGGCCCTGGAGAACTTTAAAGATCAGGTTGACACTTGCTATTTAGGATTGCAATAGAAAGCCCATTATATTAGTTGTTAACATTCTGAATAATGCTTAAAAACAGTAATCTATATATAATTTATCTTCTAATATAGCACCATTATTTCTGGAAAGCTTGCAGCAAGACTGAAATGGCCTTATTCCAACCACCAAAATCAATTCTTTTGTACAAATTTGATATAGGCAGCCTGTGTACCATTTGAAAAAGCTCACCGACCTGTGAAGCCTGGCATTTGCACCATAAAATTTAGCCCTAATTTGATGAAGTTATTGAACATTGTACTTACCCCATGGAAGGTTTGAAAGCAATTGTACGTAATGTTTGCTTTTTGTCTTTAGGAAGAAATTTTAGATACAGAATGAGTCAAATCACTTATGCTCTGAAGTTAGGGGAAGACTCAGTCTAGACTACACTTAATGAAAACTGTAAGTTAATTTTGAGTGTGAGGCTGGAGTTTCATTGCCAAGTTGAAATGACAGAGATTATTTTTAAAAGGCCCCAGAAGCAAGAAAAAAATTATAATGTAACATCTAAACATTAGTCTATTTTCTTCACTAGATTGCTAATTAAAAGTTTATTTTTATCTACTCTGATCTTAAAATTCAGAGGAAATGAATGATGCACAAAATCAATCTGCTCTATTAAGTGAAGATAATAAAGACTAGAAACACCCACCCTTCTTAAGAAATGCTTCTACTGTCATCCAGACACAAATGAATCTCTAATTTTTGATGCTAAGTTGCAAGCAATCATGAACATTGACTTATCGCAGCACAAAAAAAGCAATCCAAAACCTCTATATCTGCTTTATTCGTTAGAAGTAAAGGACCTGCTGCTAGGAGTCTTAGCTAGAGTCCCCATCATACCCTCCCATGGGCCTATTCTGATTTAGGTCTGCAGCTTGTCGCAGAGATGCCCCCACCCACCATTTCTCTTTTCTCTTCAGGCCTTCTGCCCTCCCTCCCCTACTCTCCCCAGGTCTGATTTCCACCTTATTTCTCTGTGACCCCTCTTCCACCTCGTTCCTACTCTTCACCCACTACCTCTGTCTATTCTATTTCCCCTTCTGAGTGAGATTTTTTTAATTCTACTATTTTTTTTTAATTTTTCATCAATTACACTTTATTCATTCTGCATCCCCCCATAAGCCCCTCCCTCCTCCCCTCTCAATCCCACCCTCCCTCCTCCCTCTGCTTGCATGCCACTCCCCAAGTCCACTAATAGGGGAGGTTCTCCTCTCCTTTCTGATCTTAGTCTGTCAGTTCACATCAAAAGTGGCTGCATTGTCCTCTACTATGGCCTGGTAAGGCTGCTCCCCCCTCAAGAGGAGGTGATCAAAGAGCAGGCCAATCAGATTATGTCAGAGGCAGTCCCTCTTCACATTACTATGTAACCCAATTGGACTCTGAACTGCCCTGGGCTACATCTGTGCAGGGGTTCTGGGTTATCTCCATGAATAGTCCTTGGTTGGAGTATGAGTCTCTGGGAAGTTCCCTGTGCTCAGATTTTCTTGTTCTGTTGCTCTCCTTGTGGAGACCCTGTCTTCTCCAGCTCTTACTATTTCCCAGTTCTTACATAAAATTCCATTCACTCTGCCCAACAGTTGCCCATCAGGCTCAGCAGCTGCTTTGATAGTCTGAAGGGCAGAGGCTTTCAGAGGTCCTCTGTGGTAGGTTCCTAGGTTGTTTCCTGTTTTCTTCTTCTTCTGATGTCCATCCTCTTTGCCTTTCCGGATGGGGATTGGACATTTTAATTAGGATCCTCTCTCTTGCTTAGTTTCTTTAGATGCACAGGTTTTAGTGGGTTTGTCCTATGTTGTATGTCTATATGAGTGAGTATATACCATGTGTGTCTTTTTGCTTCTGGGACAACTCACTCAGGATGATCCTTTCCAGATCCCACCATTTACCTGAGAATTTCATGATTTCCTTATTTTTCATTGCTGAGTAATATTCCATTGTGTAGATGTACCACAATTTCTGCATCCATTCTTCAGTTGAGGGGCATCTGGGTTGTTTCCAGCTTCTGGCTATTACAAATAAAGCTGCTACAAACATGGTTGAGCAAATGTCCTTTTTGTGTACTTGACCCTCTTTTGGATATATGCCCAGTAGTGGTATGGCTGGATCTTGAGGAAGCGCTATTCCTAGTTGTCTGAGAAAGCGCCAGATTGATTTCCAGAGTGGTTGTACAAGTTTACATTCCCACCAGCAGTGGAGAAGGGTTCCCCTTTCTCCACAACCTCTCCAGCATGTGTTGTCACTTGAGTTTTTGACCTTGGCCATTCTCATGGGTGTAAGGTGAAATCTCAGGGTTGTTTTGATTTGCATTTCCCTAATGGCTGGTGAGGTTGAGCATTTCTTTAAGTGCTTCTCTGCCATTCGGTATTCCTCTACAGAGAATTCTCTGTTTAGCTCTGTTCCCCATTTTTTAAGTGGATTACTTGGTTTGCTGCTTTTCAGCTTCTTTAGTTCTTTATATATACTGGATATGAGTCCTCTGTCAGATAAAGGGTTGGTGAAGATTCTTTCCCAATCTGTAGGTGGTCACTTTGTTTTGATGACGGTGTCCTTTGCTTTGCAGAAGCTTTTCAGTTTCATGAGGTCCCATTTATTGACTGTTGCTCTTAGAGCCTGTGCTGTTGGTGTTCTGTTCAGGAAGTTTTCCCCTGTACCAATGAGTTCTAGGGAATTTCCAACTTTTTTTTCAAGCCGATTTAATGTGTCTGGTTTTATGTTGAGGTCTTTGATCCACTTGGACTTCAGTTTTGTGCAGGGTGACAAGTACGGATCTATTTTCATTTTTCTACATGTAGACATCCAGTTAGACCAGCACCATTTGTTGAAGATGCTATCTTTTTTCCATTGTATGGTTTTGGCGTCTTTGTCAAAGATCAGGTGTCCATAAGTGTGTGGGTTTATTTCTGGGTCCTCTGTTCGGTTCCATTGATCCACCGTTCTGTTTCTATGCCAGTACCATGCAGTTTTTAAAACTGTTGCTCTATAGTACAACTTAAGATCAGGGATGGAGATACCTCCAGAAGATCTTTTATTGTAGAGGATTGTTTTAGCAATTCTGGGTTTCTTGTTATTCCAGATGAAGTTGAGAATTTTTCTTTCCAGGTCTGTATAGAATTGTGTTGGTAATTTGATGGGCATTGCATTGAATCTGTAGATTGCTTTTGGTAAGATGGCCATTTTTACTCTGTTAATCTTGCCAAGCCATTCACATGGGAGATCTTTCCATCTTCTCATATCTTCTTCTAATTCTTTCTTCAGAGATTTGAATTTTTTTTCATACAAGTCTTTGACTTCCTTGGTTAGGGTTACTCCGAGGTACCTTATGTCATTTGTGGCTATTGTGAAGGGTGTTGTTTCCCTAATTTCTTTCTCAGCCCTTTTGTCTTTTGTATACAGGAGGGCTACTGATTTTTTTGAGTTAATTTTATATCCGGCCACTTTGCTGAAGGTGTTTATCAGCTGTAGGAGTTCCCTGGTAGAGTTTTTGGGATCACTCACGTATACTATCATATCATCTGCAAATAGTGATAATTTGACTTCTTCCTTTCCAATTTGTATCCCCTTGATCTCCTTCAACTGTATTATTGCTCTAGCAAGGACTTCCAGTACTATGTTGAAGAGATATGGAGAGAGTGGGCAGCCTTGTCTTGTCCCTGATTTCAGTGGGATTGCTTTAAGTTTCTCTCCGTTCAGTTTGATGTTGGCTATAGGCTTGCTGTATATCGCCTTTACTATGTTTAAATATGTGCCTTGTATCCCGGATCTCTCCAATACTTTGAACATGAATGGATGTTGAATTTTGTCAAAGGCTTTTTCAGCATCTAGGGAGATTATCATGTGGTTTTTTTCTTTCAGTTTGTTAATATGGTGGATCACATTGATGGATTTCCGTATATTAAACCACCCCTGCATACCTGGGATGAAGCCTACTTGGTCATAGTGGATAATATCTTTGATGTGTTCTTGGATTCGGTTTGCAAGTATTTTATTAAGTATTTTTGCATCAATGTTCATAAGGGAGATTGGCCGGAAATTCTCTTTCTTTGTTGAGTCTTTGTGAGGTTTAGGTACCAAGGTGACTGTGGCTTCATAGAATGAATTTGGTAATATTCCTTCTGTTTCTATTTTGTGGAATAGTTTGAAGAGAATTGGTGTTAGCTCTTCTTTGAAGGTCTGGTAGAATTCTGCACTGAAGCCATCTGGTCCTGGGCTTTTTTTGGATGGGAGACTTTTGATGACTGCTTCTATTTCTTTGGGGGATATAGGACTATTTAGTTGATATACCTGGTCCTGATTCAGCTTTGGTAAGTCAAATCGTTCAAGAAAATTGTCCATTTCATTTAGATTTTCAAATTTTGTGGCATATAGACTTTTGAAGTAAGTCCTAATGATTGTTTGGATTTCCTCAGTGTCTGTAGTTATATCCCCCTTTTCATTTCTGATTTTGTTGATTTGGGTGGTGTCTCTCTGCCTTTTAGTTAGCCTGGCTAAGGGTTTGTCGATCTTGTTGATTTTCTCAAAGAACCAGCTCTTGGTTTCATTGATTCTTTGAATTGTTTTATTTGTTTCCAATTGATTGATTTCAGCCCTGAGTTTGATTATTTCCAGCCGTCTACTCCTTCTTGGTGTGTCTGCTTCTTCTTTTTCTAGGGTTTTTAAGTGAGCCATTAGGGTGCTTGAATGAGCTGTCTCGAATTTCTTCTTGAAGGCACTTAGTGCTATGAACTTTCCTCTTAGCACTGCTTTCATTGTGTCCCACAAGTTCGGGTATGTTGTGTCTTCATTTTCATTGATTTCTAGAAAGACTTTAATTTCTTTCTTTATTTCTTCCCTGACCCAGCTGTCATTTAGTAACAAGTTGTTCAGTTTCCATGTTTGTGTAGGCTTTTTGTTATTTCTGTTATTGTTGAGGTCCAGCTTTATTCCATGGTGATCAGACAAGATACATGGGATTATTTCAATCTTCTTGTATCTGTTGAGGCTTGCTTTGTGACCCACTATGTGGTCTATTTTGGAGAAGGTTCCATGAGGTGCTGAGAAGAAGGTAAATTCTTTTGTGTTTGGGTGTAAAGTTCTGTAAATGTCTGTTAGGTCCATTTGATTCATGACCTCTGTCAGAGACATTGTTTCTTTGTTTAATTTCTGTTTGGTTGACCTGTCCTTTGTTGAGAGTGGGGTGTTGAAGTCTCCCACTATTAATGTGTGCGGATCTATATGTGCTTTAAATTTTATCAATGTTTCTTTCACAAATGTGGGTGCCCTTGTATTTGGGGCCTAGATGTTCAGGATTGTGATGTCTTCCTGGTGGAATTTTCCCTTGATGAGTATGAAGTGTCCTTCCCCATCTCTTTTGATTAATTTTGGTTGAAAGTCTATTTTATCAGATATTAGAATGGCTACTCCTGCTTGCTTCTTGGGTCCGTTTGCTTGGAAAGTCGTCTTCTAACCCTTTACCCTCAGGTAATGTCTATCTTTGTGTCTTAGGTGTGTTTCTTGTATGCAACAGATTGCTGGGTTTAGTTTACGTATCCATTCTGTTAATCTGTGTCTTTTTATTGGAGAGTTGAGTCCATTGATGTTGAGAGAGATTAATGACCAGTGGCTGTTAGATCTCTTGATTTTGATGTTGGCTGTGGTCATACTGTTGTGTGCTTGGTTGCTTTTTGTCTTACTGAATTGAGGTTATTTATTTCCTGTGTTTTCTTGAATGTAGCTAGCTTTCTTGGGTTGTATTTTCCCTTCCAGTGTCTTCTGTAATGCTGGATTTGTTTGTAGGTATTGTTGAAATTTGTTTTTGTCATTGAATATCTTGTTTTCTCCATCTATGAGGACTGAGAGTTTTGCGGGGTATAGTAGCCTTGGCTGACATCTGTGTTCTCTTAGGGTCTGCATGATATCCGTCCAGGCCCTTCTGGCTTTCATAGTCTCTGTTGAAAAGTCATGTGTGATTCTAATGGGTTTGCCATTATATGTTACTTGGCCTTTTTCCCTTGCAGCTTTTAGTATTTTTTCTTTGTTCTGTATACTTACTGTTTTGATTATTATGTGGCGGGAGGATTTTCTTTTCTGGTCAAATTTGTTGGGTGTTCTGTAGGCCTCATGTATTCTAACTGGCCTCTCCTTTAGCTTGGGGAAATTTTCTTCAATGATTTTGTTGAAAATATTTTCTGGGCCTTGGAGAAGGGAGTCTTCTTTTTCCTCTATACCTATTATTCTTAAGTTTTGTCTTTTCACATTGTCTTGCATTTCTTGGACGGTCTGTGTCAGGAATTTTTCGGATTTAACATTTTCTTTGACAGATACATCAATTTCTTCCATTGTATCTTCTACACCTGAGATTCTTTCTTCCATCTCTTGTAGTCTGTTGGTTATGCTTATCTCTGTAGTTCCTGTTTTCTTCCCTAGATTCTTCCTTTCCATTATTTCTTCCATTTGTGTTTTCTTTAATTTTTCCAATTCTATCTTCAGGTCTTGAGTTGTTTTGTTTACTTCCTTCACCTGTCTGATTGTACTTTCCTGTTTTTCTTTTAGTTCCTTCAACTCTGTTTCTATCATTTCATTCAGTGTTTTAAACATTTCCTTTCTAAAGGCCATAAACTGTTTGGTTGCAGCTTCTTCTATTTCTTTACGGATGGCAATATTCTGTTTGAGTTTATCTTCCTCTATGTCTTTATGAATCTTATTTGTTTCCTCTGTTATCATCTTCATGAGCATACTTGTTAGGTCATCTTCTTGGATTTCAGTTATGGTGGGGTATCCAGGGCTACTTGCCCCTGGGTAACTGGGTTCTGGAGATGCCATATTGCTCTGTCTTTTGTTGCTTAAGCTTTTACGCTGGCCTCTACCCATTGTGTTATCTTAAGTGTTTGGGGTTATTTTCTGGTGGTTCCTGGGGATCCTGTGGTGGAGAGAATCCCCTTTGCAGAAAGCTGGTTTTTCCTGAAGGATGTCTTCTCAGCTTTTTGGGTATAGTCCCTGGATGGCTGGTGTTTTTTCAGGAGTTGCTGACCTCAGGGATATAGACCTGAGTGGTAACTGTGGTCTTTGTTAGTCGAGAGGGTTCTCCTCTCACCCAGGGAAGTCCTGAGGGCAGCTGCCCTGTTTCTGGGTTTCTTGTTGTAAATTTAATGATCAGCTGCTGTGACCCAGTTGGACATCAGGCGCACCTCAACTGTTTGTGCTTGTGTCTGGAGCACAGCTGAGTGCTGGCGCCTCCGCCCCACTAGACTGCTAGACTTTTTCTAGGGAAGGATTGGGTGATTTAGATCAGTACAGTTTCCTTCCTTCCCCGTGGATTCTCTGGAGACACGGACTCCCAGTGTCTTTTTTTGCCCTGGTGCACACTGCTCAGTGTCCGCCAGCTGGCTGGCCGCAGAAACTGCCTGTGCCTGGAGCACAGCTGTGTGATGGCGGCTCAGTCTCTGCCAGCTGTCTGGTGCGCAGAAACTGCCTGTGTCTGCCTTTGCGGCTTTTGGGAGCCTGAGTGCCTCCCTAAGCTGGGTAATTTTCCGGGGACCTTTTCAGGTTGGGGGTGAGCTGAATGCTCTGAGACCAGACCCGCCGTTTCTTTTTCCGGCGGCGAATCAGGCGCACAGGCAGGCAGGGCTCTGTGCCAGAACCTGGGTCCCCGGCTCTGGCTCCGGGCTGGCTCCTGGGGTGCCCGTGGAACCCACCCGAGTCTTTTCCAGGGGATATCTGGGTGACCTAAGGGCGGTCCCAATCGTTTCCTGTACCCTGGGGTTATCTCTCAACTGAAAATTCCAGTCATTGATAGTGTGGTGCACATGGTTCAGTCTGGGACCATGACCAGAGACACTGGCTTGTGGCTCTGCGCTGGGGCTGGGGCTGGCGGCCGGCAGCCAAGCCTCTGGCGGAACCGGGATCTCTTCCGTGGTTTAGCCGGGTGAGTTAAAAGCTGATTGAATCCCCCACTGTGGGGTATCCTCTCACCTGGGAAACACAATGACTGTGTTTTATGGCCGAGAGTTCTGATTGCTGGTCACTGTGCTGATCCTGCTGTGCTGCTGCTCAGAATGAGAGTCCTCCCGGCGCCGCCATCTTGCCCCTCCTAATCCTGAGTGAGATTTACATGTCCTCCCTTGAGTCCTCCTTTTTACTTAGCTTCTGTGGTCTGTGTGCTGTAGTATGTCTATCATGTACTGGTAGCAGGAGCTATAGAAACCGAAGAGAATGCCTTCATCTAGACAAGAATGCTAGTGGATGGAGAAGATCGTCAACCCACCCCACCCCCCAAAAAAACACCTCAATCTGGAACTTGCCCTATCTACAAGACCTGCAGGGGCAAAGATAGAACAGATAGAGCAGAGATTGGGGGAATGTCAAACCAATGTCAGGCCCAACCCTAAGACCCACCCCATGGAAGAAAGCCAACCCCTATCACTGTTAAAGATACTCTGATATGCTTGTAGACAGGAGCCTACCAGAGTCATCCTCTTAGAAGCTCTACTGAGAAATGGCTAGAAACAGATACTGAGACTCACACCCAAACATTAGGCAAAGCATAAAGAGTCTACTGGAAAAGAGGGGGGAAGAATAAATGTACCTCGAGCTGATAAAAGCTCCACAAGAAGACCATCAGAGTCAATCAACCAGGGTCCAGAGAGGCCTATGGAGTCTGAAGCACCAAACATGACAATGCGTGGTCTGGACCCAGGTCCTCTACTTATAAGTAGCCTATGGACTTCTTAGCCTTCTTCTGGGACCACTTGTTAGTAAGTGGGAAATATATCTGACATGGACTATATTGCCTGTTTTTGATCACTTCTCCCCGATAAGACTGCCCTACCAGGCCACAGGGGAGGGAGGCAAATTCAGTCCACATGTGAACAGATGACTTGGTGTGTCTGGGTAAGTGGGCTCCCCTATTCGAAAGAATAGGGGAGGAAAATGTGGAAGGGAGGGAGGACTGGGAAGAGAAGAGGGAGAAGCCTATAAGTGAGAGATGTGAATTGAATTAATTAATTTTAAAATTAAAAAAATTAAAAAGAAAAAATAGAGGACCTTGCTGTTGCTATTCAATAGTGGCAAGAAGAACCATTAAGGAACTGTTATTTGGAGCTGGAGACACTGCTCAGAGGTTAAGAGGCCTGGTTGTTCTTCCAAAGGTCCTGTGTTCAATTCCCTGCAACCACATGGTGGCTCACAACCATCTATAATGATATCTGGTACCCTCTTCTGGCATGCAGGCATAGATGCAAGCATAATACTGTATAAATAATAAATAATTTTTTTAAAAAGCAACTATTATTCTATTATTTAATACCCTGAGACATAGAGACATAGATGAGAACTACAGTGAAAAGAGAGGCAAGCTTTTCGTACTTATTCTGATATTCACTTTGTTTGTTTGTTTGTTTGTTTGTTTGTTTGAGACAAGGTTTCTCTGTATAGTCCTGGCTATTCTGAACTCTCTCTGTAGACCAGCTAGCCTTTAACTCAGATATCCATCTGCCTTTGCCTCCCAAGTGCTGGGATTAAATGTGCATGACACCACTGCCCGATTTATTCTGATACTCTTCATTGGGTGGGTATGGTTTTATTTAAAGTCAGTCTCCTAGTTCAGAAAGTTAATCAAAGTGATAAAGCAAATGCTTGATCATCTGGGTAAATATTAAGGCTTCAATTCAACAGATCACTGTAGAATTTTTATCAGCACTCAGTAAAATCCATGCCATTTCTGAAATTGTGGTTTTGTTCCTGCCAATCTTCACCTTGAATAACCTATTTCTTTAAGTGTAGGTTGCTTGCCAATAGGAATCTCAGTCATTGCTGTTCAGTTCATAAACCTGCATAGGAAGATATATGAATATTGTGGGACAGCAGTGGGATGATCTCTATGAGCAAGGGGTTAAGGAGACCCTCTAATACTGACACTTTAGGGAGTCAAAGATGGCAGCGACCAGTGTGCACCCTATCTGAGGGGCACAGGAACCGAAACTCCAAAATTGATGAGTAGAGGGGCATCTGAAGCCAGAACATTGACATTGAGTCTTCCTAGGCGAGAGAGGACAACCTGTGAGCTGGGACAGTTTGGATCCAGGTCACCCATAGACATCTCCAGATCCTGAGAGTGGCAAATATTAGACCCTTCTGCACTTCCCTTTGCCCCAAACATGGGACTCCTTGCTCCACAGAGGCAGCCAGGAGGTCCAGGCTTGGTGAAAGAGACAACAGAGGCAGCAGCAGTACGGGCCTTCAAGGTCTGTGGCTGCAACAGGCAGCAGCTAGCCCTAGGAGGAGCCTCCATGCTCAGTGAATAAGACAGCAGAGGCAGCTGCCTCAAGTATGGGTCTCCCTGTCAGGCAGCCAAACAGTGGACCCCACTGAGCTAAAAGATCTCCTACACTTTCATTTGCTCCTGCAGGGCCAAACCTGTGCTTTCCAATTAGCCCTATCAGTGAGTGAGTGTGTCTTCAAGTGAGTGCTTGCAGAGCCCCAGATCCACGCTCCCACTATGCTTGCATCAGATCCCTCCCACCCACAACCCCACTGTGGGCAGCATAGGGATCCTTGGGACAGTGTTCTAAACATTGAAGCCCCTGTTCTGTGGGTCTATCAGTGGAGTCCAGGCAAACAATTCCTGGAGCCCAGACAGATCTGAATACCAGAAGGACAGAATGACAGGCCTGTAGGCCACTGAGGCATTCAGGGCATTCTGTACATGTGTGTTGAGCCCACAAACAGCACCAGCAACCCTTGCTCACTTATGCTACAGCCTTCCAGGCATGTGCATGCTTTAGCACCCTGTCCTTCAAGGCACACTTCTATGCACATGCCCACACTTGTGCACATGTACTCGCGACCTTCCTCCCTTAGCTACAGTTGAAACACTACCATCAACTCTCAAACCAGTGGATTTCTCTCATCTTCCTGAAGAATACTCCAGAAACCAGAGACAGATGGACTGTCTGAAGTACAGACTCCAGGAACAGACAGAGAAGTTACAAATAAGCAGATGGCTAGAGGTCAGCATAAGAACACATCCAACAAAAATCAGAACATCATGGCTTTACCACCAAACCCCCAAAATCAGTGGATATTTTAATTCATCGGAAATACAGGAAAGTGCATTCTAATCTATGCTTATCCAGTTATTAGAGGCACATAAAGAGAAAATGCACAAAGCTCTCAAAGAAATACAGGCAAATACAGCCAATTGCAGAAATTGATACATTTCTTGAAGAAAAAGTAAAATTGGAAAAGTTCCAAACACAAATATCTAGAAATCAAGGACACCATGAAAAGAAGAAATCTAAGAATACTAGGAATAGATGAAAAAGAAGATTCCAGGCTCCAAGGTCCAGAAAATATTTTCAAGAAAATCATAGAAGAAAAAATCCCAACTTAAAAAAAAACAGAGAGATGTCCATTAACATACAAGAGGCCTGCAGAACACAAATAGACCAGACCAGAAAAGAAAATCCTCACGTCACATAATAGTCAAAACACTAAATCTACAGAACAAAGAAAGAAATTGAAGAAGATATCAGAAGATGGAAAGATCTCCCACGTTCATGGATTGGTAGGATAACATAGTGAAAATGGCCCTCCTGCCAAAAGCAATTTACAGATTCAATGCAATTTCCATCAAAATACCAACACAATTCTTTACAGACCTTGAAAGAACAATTCTCAACTTCATATGGAAAAACAAAAAATCCAGAATTGCTAAAACAATCCTGTACAACAACAGATCATCTGGAGGTATCTCCATCCCTGATCTCAAGCTGTACTATAGAGCAACAGTAATAAAAGCTGCATGGTACTGGCATAGAAACAGAATGGTGGATCAATGGAATCAGATATAAGACCCAGAAATAAACCCACACACCTACGGATGCTTGAATTTTGGCAAACATGCCAAAACCATACAAGGGAAAACAGATAGCATATGCAAAAAATGTTGCTGGTCTAACTGAATGTCTACATATAGAAAAATACAAATAGACCCATATTTATCACCTTGCATAAAACTAATGTCAAAGTGGATCAAAGACCTCAACATAAAACCAGACACACTAAATCTGATAGAAGAAAAAGTGGGGAACAGCCTAGAACTCATTGGCACAGGAGACAACTTCCTGAACAGAACACCAACAGCACAGGCTATAAGATCAACAATTAACTCATGAAACTGAAATGTTTCTGTAAAGCAAAAGACACTGTCATCAGAACTAAAAAACAACCTACAGACTGGGATAGGATCTTCACCAACCCTATATCTGACAGAGGGTTAATATCCTGAATATATAAAGAATTCAAGAAGTTAAAAAGCAACAAATCAAGTAATCCAATTAAATAAAGGGGTACAGAGCTAAGCAGAGAATTCTCAATAGAGGAATATCGAATGGCAGAGAAACACTTAAAGAAATGCTCAAAGTCCTTAGTCACCATTGAAATGCAAATCAAAACAGTCCTGAGATTTTTACCTTATACACACCAGAATGGCTAAGATAAAAAACGCAAGTGACAATACATGCTGGAGAGGATGTAGAGAAAGGGGAACCCTCCTCCATTGCTGCTGAGAATGTAAACTTGTACAACCACTTTGGAAATCAATCTGATGCTTTCTTAGAAAATTAGGAATGGTGTTACCTCAAGATCCAGCTATACTACTCCTAGGCATATATCCAAAATATGCTCAAGTATATAACAAGGACATTTGCTCAACCATGTTTGTGGCAGCTTTATTAGTAATAGCCAGAATCTGAAAGCAACCTAAATGTCCCTCAGCTGAAGAATAGATACAGAAATTGTGGTACATTAACACAATGGAATACTGCACAGCAATTAGAAACAAGGAAATCATGAAATTTGCAGAAAAATGGTAGGAACTAGAAAAGGTTATCCTGACTGAGGTATCCCATAAGCAGAAAGACACACATGATACATACTCACTTATAAGTGAATATTAGACATATAATACAGGATAAACATAGTAAAATCTGTACACCGAAGAAGCTAAACAAGCAGAAGGATCCTGGGTAAGATGATCAATCCTCATTCAGAAAGGCAAAAAGGATGGATATTGGAAAAGGGAGAAAACAGGGAACAGGACAGGAGCCTACCACAGGTGGCCTCTGAAAGACTCTACCCAGGAGGATATTAAAGCAGATGCTGAGACTCATAACGAAACTTTGGACAGAGTGCAGGGAATCTTAGGAAAGAAGGGGGAGACGAAAGACCTGGAAGGGATAGGAGCTCCACAAGAAGAGTAACAGAACCAAAATATCTGGGCCCAGGAGTCTTTTCTGAGACTGATATTCCAACCAAGGACCATTCATGGATATAACCTAGAACCCTTGCACAGATGTAGCCCATAGCAGCTCAGTTTACAAGTGGGTATCCTAGTAAGGGGTACAGAGGCTGTCTCTCACATGAAATCAGTGGCTGGTTCTTTGATCACCTCCACCTGATGGGGGAACAGCCTTACCAGGCCAAAGAGGAAGACAATGCAGCCAGTCCTGATGAGACTTGATTGGCTAGGGTCAGATGGAAGGGGAGGAGGACTGAGTTTAAGGGCAAGAAAGGAGAAGATAGAAGGAGAGTAGGATTGGGAGAGGACGAAGGAGCGGGCTACAACTCAGATCCAAAGTTAATAAGTTGTAATTAATAAAAAGAAAAAAGAAAAAAAGAAAAAAACTAATGACATTCACACATACATACATACATACATACATACATGTAACAACAACAAAAGGCTGACACTCTAAAGTGGGAGCAGACAATGTTTTACCATCCCCCACCATTAACCCAGAAGTGTGCAGCCACCATGAAGAGGTAGACTATCTCTGAGGTCAGCAACCCTGGCCATGAGCTATTGAAAGCTGTTAGCTAGCTTCAAGCATGAACCTGACAAGAGAAACCATGTGGTCATAGCCTAGTGCTATAAAGCATTAATACAGGAGTAACTGTTTTCCAAAGCCATGATTTCCAGGCAGCTGCTAATAATTTAGCTTCCTGTGTAGCTTGCCCACAAGGTAACATAAAATAATAAAGCCAATTTGAAAACACAGTCTACTTGGCATTGTGTCTATGAACAAAAATTACAAAAACTAACTATTACTTGTTGCTAACTCTGTACCACATCCTATTAAGCACTGTATTATCTCTTCTACTATCCCCACAGGATGGAGGCAGCCAAGTTATTTATTCAACGTTACACCAATAGTGGAGAGGCTGGAGTGTGACCCTAGGAAACCAGCATTTACCCTATGCACTCTTCACTACTGTGCCTAGTCTGAGTTTAAGAACTGGGACTGTTGGGCTTGGCATTAAACACATTGTCATTTACAGAGCACTTCTAAGATCAAGTATTCAACAATAACAGTCTACATGAGGACTATGCAGATAGATTGGTGCGAAGAGCATTTGCGTTGCCAGCAAGAGAAGCCAGTCACTAGAACCCACTTTAAAAGTAAAATAAAAGTCTAGGCATGAGGAGATGGCACCTGAAATCTCAGAGCTGGAGAGGCAGAGACCAAAAGGCCCCTGGTTAGAAGCCTTGGCAAGGTCCTGAGCAATGAGGGCTCCTATCTCAAAATAAAGTGGATGTTACCTGAGGAAGATTTACCCCTAATATTGACCTGTGGCCCCCACACTCATACACACACACACACACACACACACACACACACACACTACATGGAACCCTAAAAGTTTCCCAGGGAATGACACCCTGTGAGGCAATTTTCTGCCTATGGCCATTAGAAAGCATCTCTATACAGGAGGGCTTCAGGGCAATTTTACTTTTAAATCAAGGATCTGAGGAAGTTAACTACATTCCGTCTGAGGTTTTTTGTTGTTGTTGTTGTTATAATTTCAGTTTAAGAATGTTCAAAGATTTTGTCATTCAAGGAAGGAAGTGAAGCCTTTACAGCCCTGGGAGCCCAAGAGTTTGGGTTTCCCGTGTGCATTTAATTCAGGAAATCAGTCACTGGACTCCTCTGTGTGCAAACTAAACCTTCAGAGCCTGTTTTGAACAGCACTTTCAAGCAGCACTCAGCTGTGGGGATTTGAAAACACAGCCCTGAACTTGATGAAAATTCAAAACAGGATGTTTCCAACACACTGTCCTGTTCTTTACATGAAAAGAAGGTTAAAATCTCCCTCCCCTCTCGCTTTTATTTCTTGTTCCTTCATCTGACCGCAAACACCGATGTCTGTATCTCAGCTGGCCCTCTATAGTATCTTGATGCTACACAGATTTGTGCTTCTACCTCTTCTTATATCACAGTTAAGCGGTTAAAGCATACATTTCTGAACCTACAATGCGGCATGATGTTATGTGTGGGATAGGTGCTCACTGATTTGGGGAAGGGAAGATGTTCGGTTGATTGATTTTATTTTCTCCTTGGGGCATGTTTTATTTTGTTTGTGAAGCTGGAGACTGAACCCGGATGTCCTGCATGCTAGGCACGAGCCGCACCACTGAGGTAACAGCCTCACCCTCCATTTTGAATAGGTTTTTAAATATGAAACTTCAGTACTGTTCTTTTAAAAATATGTTTGGCCAAATTTGCTCCACACAGTTCAGTATTTTCTAAAATCCGTTTGATAAAGCATCAGTTGTGTGAGATATTAAGGGATCTAATGCAAAATCGTTTAAAGCATAGAAAGATCTCTTTTTTCTACAGTAAGAAAAGAACCAGAAGATACTAGTGCCAATAGTAGATGCTGGCAAATTCTAGTTAAACATATGTTTTCCCCACGTGGCTTCTTAGAATCGTTAGTTTATTATCGGTTATGTTTTGAGATCTCTAGGTAACAACCATACCCATTCATACTTCTCAATGATAAAGGATTCTTACGGATTTTTCTCTCCAATTCACAAAAGCAAACCATTGTAATAAAATCTAATAACATTGATTTACTGGAAAAAGCAAAATAAGATCATCAAATACATATAAAATATAAAATTCTACTTTTTATTATTACGTTTAACAAATATAAAATTCTGACAAATTCTTCCTTGAGAGTCTATGATTTTTTTTTTTCACACATCTCATCAAGGTCAGGAAACAGTTTGTAGATTGGCAGCAGTTTGTGGGACAGACAAAATTTCATTGGATACAGCATTTAATAATCAGACAGATCACAATCTCGATTGCCAAACAACGTAATGAGTCTAGTCGGTATGGGAGTGTCTTTCCAAAAGGCGTATGTGCTTGGGACTTAGTTACAGCTGGTGATGCTGTTTTGGATGGTTCTTGAATGATTAGGAGGCTGAACTAGGCTGGAGGAAGGAAGTCACTAGAGAAGCGTCTATTTTTTTGTTTGTTTGTTTGTTTGTTTCCTGTCTGTCCTCGGGTAAACAGAGAATCAGCTTTACCACAGGCCCAAAGCAACAGAGCCAGCCAGCCCGGTGACCAAAACACATCTTTCCTCTCTTAGGTTGTTTATGACAGGCACTTTGTCACGGTAGTGCAAAAGTAACTAAAATGCCAGTTCCAACAGTGTTCCAAAAGGTTGGAGAGTGCTGTTTGTTTTCCAAATGTTTTATTACAGTCTTCCAAGTTTTGTTGCCTTCAGAAGAAAATATTTTTAATTAATTAAAAAAAAAACAAGCCGAGTCCTTTAAGACAAAGGAGTGATGAAGGGTTAAGTGAAAGGTACCTGAGATTAATGGTTGGACATGTCAAGAGAAGATGCTATAGTAAAAGAAGGAAAGGAAAGGAAGATGTCCTTGTTTTCTGTGGATGTTAGCAATGCCCAGAAAAAGCAAGAAATAGTAGGGTGGAATCGGGAGGGGAGGAGAGAGGGGCTTATGGGGAGATACAAAGTGAATAAAATGTAATTAATTAAAAAAAAAACATGTTTGCAGGCCTGGGGGGGGAAGACTAGGGGGAAATATGTAGCAAATGCTTGTATTAGGCTTTATTTAAATAAATTCCCATGGTTAATAAATATGCAATCCCACCCTAGCATCTAGGAAAAGCCCACAGAGATCATAAGACTTTCAACTGGCCAGGTTATACTTGTATTTTTTTTCAGTCATTTTACATTAATAAATCTTATCCTTTAGTTAACTAATATGTACCAAATAATGTGTCAGAGTTTAGATTCTAATCCTATTTTCCAATATGAAAGTCAAAGATTGTTTTTTAAGAGTTGGTATTTTTTTCTAAAGTTTTGTTCTTGTTAAGAAATGCTAAATTATAAATCTGTAAATCATGGTTTTAAGAAATGTGCCCTTGGTTAGGAAAAAAATGATTAATTAAAAATTCTTGGCAAAACGAAAAAATTATTGAAAACAAAAGTAAATAAATGCCACTGACTTTGTATTTGAAACTATTGTTAAAACAAATCAAATTCCTTAAATATAGTTTTCTTAACCTATAATGTGCTCACCAGAACTGAAATGCAAAGCAAGAGTGTTTTTGTTTACCCTTTGCTCTTCGCAGTGGTCTTTGAGAAAGGTAGAAACTGTGATTATACTTCCATAAGCATAGCATGCAATAAAATAATATACAAAAAATGACTGGTTCACGTCCATTAAAAATAAAGAAAACATTATTAAAGTCCATGTGAATGAATGTAAGCCAAAGATCGCCCTGCAGGTAGCCAATAGTCATATTAATAAGTTATTATTTATTCTTTCAACACAGTCTGCTTAAGCAGGCTACAATTCAGAGCCAGTAGTAAAGGAGACTTGCTATTATTGAGACCATCTCCACTTATCCAGGGAACACATAAGTAAAATGTTGTTGGTTTCAGCTGACCTTTTCTCTCAGGTACTCTTCTAGTTTTGGCTAATGTCCCATTTTAACACCTGAAAAGGTCATTGTCTTACTACAGTCAGATGTGTGAAAATTGATAATGATGATGGAAGTTTTTGCCTTCACCATATAATCATAGGAGGCCGCAGATTGTTTGACATTACCATGTAAGCGGAGTCAATGCTGTAGAAAGGTTTTACAAGTGTCATTTGAGAAGTAGCAAAATGTCCACTTTGTCCTCGAAATTTCTCTCCCAGCAAAAGCTAAATTGCCTGGCAATTTTGGGCTTGGGATTGCAATTTGAATCAAGGTTCAATGTCCTCATGATAGATGCATCTTCATCAATTTCATGATGGTGATGGTAGTTTTAAATGCATGCGCCTTGATGGGTAGGGAATAGGAAAGTGCAGGATCAGAAAGGAAGGGAGACCTGTTTTGAGGGGCCACTATTTAGAGCACAAGAGTGCTGAATAGAAACAAAGGCCAAAGAGAAAATAAGAGAGGCTTCAGCATTATCTTGGGGGTATGTAGGAGCCATAGATATTTTTAAGGACTTGAAGTTTGCAGGCAATACATATAAGAAAATAGGCTACTATAATATGTGATAGATAATTTACTAGAGACAGTGTAGTGAATCATAATCAACACAGATCTTTTGCAGATAATAGTCATAGAGCCAAATGGTTAATACACTAAATTCAGACTACCTCATAAGTAGCTACTGTTCTGATTTGCCAGGGGACGTCTCCATATTTATGTTGTGCCCTTGCCTTCTCTAGATGTACCTGGAAGAGCTTCATACAACCAGGAACCTAGAGAAAAGGTACTTTGGATCCCCAAGACATCACTGATATACTTATCATAAGATTCTATAGCTTATCCTCACGCTTCACTACTAAATGTTTTTGCATCATTCTTGAGTACAGCAATTTGTAGGAAATTCATATAACTTGAGGAGTAAAGAATAGCTATCAAAGCCCTTTCCCATATACTAGACTTGGTCTCTTAGTGTGGACCCAAGGTCTCCCTAGGTCTTTCTGGTGGCCTCTTCAGAAAGACCATGGCCTCCTTCTAGTCCATTTCCAGTCCTTTGTGACTCCATTAACCTACAGAACCTCTCTCTACCAGGGACTCAAAGTTGCCACAGTAGACTAAGACAAAGGTAGAGGACATTCATTTTCTCCCCTGTCCCCCTTTCAATTCTCTCTAGAGTTCTCCATAGTCGTGCTGCAAGTGCGCACAGGAACTTCTCCTCCCAGCCCACCTTCATCCTCCAGGGATTAGACCTTTTTCCTGAAGACTCAGCGTTCCCCTAGTTTTTCCCCTCCACTCTGCCCAGCCTTTCATTCTAGCCCACCTCTATTCCTTTATTGGTAGAGACCAATGTGCAGAAGAGCCCTCTGCCAGGGACCCTATACCTAACACATGGGGCTGGATCCAAAGACCTCATACCCAACTCACTTGTCTAGGACCTAGATTAGTAAAATACAACCAAAGAATGGAATATACTTCCCCAAAATACAAGGCCAGATTTCTACTCCATAAAGCACTCTCAGACATCAAAACTACACACACTTATATCCCAATGCAAAAACACAAACAGGAACTACCAAGATGATATGCCTCTTCCAAAAGTTAGCAATCTCACTGGCCCTGAGATGAGTCATTTGGCCCAAAGTATAAGACAAGGACTTCAAAATAACAATTATGAATATGTTAAAAGACCCTAAGATGATATAAATAAATGCTTTGATGAAGATGAGAACACAGTTGAATGAAATAAATAAAACTATTCAAAACATAAAAGCAGAATTTAACAAAGAAATAGGATCATTAAAGAAAAACCAAACTGAAAAGAAATCAGAAATGAAAAACTCAGGATGTTAAATAAAAAACTGAGAGGTAATTCTCAGCAACAGATTAAAAGACATGGAAGAGAGAATTTTAGGTCTTTAAAACAAATATAGAAGAAACAGCTCAGTCAAAGAAATGTTAAATCTAAACAAAAAAAAAATCTAAGCATAAAACATCCAGGAAATCTGGGACACAATGAAAAGGCTAAACCTATGAACAATATGTACAATGGAAAGAAACTCCCCATGACACTTAACAACCAAAGACTAAATGAATGGAATGAAAAAGGATATTAAATTTTTCAAGAAAAAATACATACAAAGATAGGTCCATTAGAATAACACCTGACTTTTTGATAGAGACTCTAAAAGTCAAAAGTGTAAGGACAAGTGCTGTACAAGATCTCAGAGATCATGTAGTCCAACCTGAATTTCTATATCCAGCAAAACTATCAATCATAATAAATGGAGAAAGATAAACATTTCACAATAAAAACAAATTCAAGCAATTCTGTCAACCAATCTATCTCTATAAAAGGCAATAGAAAGTGGTGCTCAACCTGTAAGTCATGACCCCCATAGGAGCCACTTATCAGATACCCCATATATCAGACACTGTTATGATTCATAACAGTAGCAAAATTATAGTTATGAAGTAGCAACAAAAATAAGTTTATGGCTGAGGGTCACCACAACGTGAGGAACTACATTAAAGGGTAGCCGCATTAGGAAGCTTGAAAACCACTGCAAGAGAAGGAAAACTTTAGTCTGTAAAGAAAATAACCATACCTAAGAAAACATGAGAAATAATCACAGCGCAGTTGGTCAAAGGGGGAGGGTAGATCTATTTTTCTACTGCAACCAACAAACACACATCACCACCAAGGACAAACAACATCTCAGGACAAAAGAATGGAGAAAGCTATTCTTTTTAAAAATTTTTTATTTATTTATTATAATTTATTCACTTTGTGTTCCAGCTCTAGCCCCCTCCCTCATTCCCTCCCAATCCTGCCCTCCCTCCCTTTTCTCCTCCCATGTCCCTTCCCCAGTGACCCTGCCTGGAAGTTATATTGAAGTGATAGTAGCACAAATGGTACAGGAGTAACCACTCAGTTTTTGATTGGATGTAAAGCCTACTCCATGAGATGGAATTCATACATGACGCTGCTAAAGTGGCCAATAACCTGATACTAGATAGGTCATGAGCTTTAAGGGAAAACTTTTTACTATTATTCTGCTAAAGGAGTGTAGAAACAAAATGATTCTTAATGAAATATTTCTACGTACATAGAGCAGCATTTCACTCAACTCTTGTCAGAGAGGCTTCCTCTTACAGTACATGGTAACTAAACAGAGACCCAGAACTGGACAACATGAAGAGAGTAAGAAACTTTGGAGTACTCACTCCTAAATGGGATATCTTTGGCAAACCTCTCACCTCAAGTCTCAGGGTTTCTATGCTGAAGAGGAGGCAGTAAAATTAAAATAGCCAGAGGTAGGAGATAATTCCAAGGAAACACCTTACATAACGGGGGCTTTTTCACATATAAATTTACAGAGGTTGTGACAGTATGCACAAGCCCTTCTATGTTCAAACCAGACAAAATCCCATCACTAAGAAGGCAATGTGAACATAAAGTCTACCCATAAACCAAGAAGCAAATTGCCATTTTTCTCCAATGGAATGTGTCTGAGTGTATCAACTGCACTCCAGAGCAGTCCCCATGCCCAGGAGTTTTCAATGGAAAACAGACCCCCATGATTTTTGTATGTGTGCTTCTTGTTTTGGGTGGTGGCGGTGATTTTTTTTTCTTTTTCTTTTTCTCTGTTTTTTTTAAATGTTTTGTTGTTTTTCTGTTTTGTTTTTGAGAAACAGAAAGAGAAATGGAGCGAAAGAACATGAAGTTGTATTGAAAAGGGAGGTGAAATGAATGTGGGGAGAAATTGGGAAAAGGAAAAGAATATGATCACAATAATACATTATATATATCTATAACAATAATATTGTTGTTAAAAATAATTTTATTAATTTTTAAAAGGAAGTAACTATCATGAAGCTATTCCCGAAGAAATAAAAATAAAATTAGATAAATGTTGTATACAGAAAAATATGTATGATTGTCTGAAGATAAGAGTAATAAAAGCACTTAACAAGTAGCAGAAATGCAGTACAGTGGCCAGGAATAAAAAAAAAAAAAATCAAGTCAGACTCCAATGGTCTCCTAGGACATGGTACAAGTTGAAGCTTTGAAGACTGAAAGGCTCCAACCACTGTGACCATGATGGTTTCTGCCTTAGCTAGACATGGAATATTAAGCCCTTGCTCAGGACTGAGTAAGTCTCAAGAAAACTTCACTCCCATAGCTCCCCCTTAACAGTAGTCAGTGAATGTTGATTGTCAGCCTCCATCTAGCATGCCCACACTATTCTCATTAATTTATTTATATTAAGTCATTTAACACTCACAGAAAACCTGCAAATTAGATAATTATCTAACAATTATAAAATATGTAAGAAACAATTATCCCTGCTTCATAGATGAGGAAGCCAAGAGTCAGAGAAAGGTTAAAAATTTTGGTTACCATGCCAGCAAACCACAGAGATAGCTTCTTAATTTCATAATGTAGAGAAACTAATATAATTTCAAAATCAAGTATAGCTACTCAGAAGTTGTATTTTTCTTATAGCTAGAGCTAGATTTCTACACGGTGTATCTATCCAGATTAATAATGAGTGAATAGAAACCCAAGGGTCAATTATATAAATTTGAGTCTAAAAACACATCATGTTGGGTCAGTGAGTCCCAGTGCTAGTCATGAGCCTCACACATCATAAATACATCAGGCACAGAAACAGAGGGAAGCTCAATGGGCAGCCAATGATTGGCATCATAAAGCACATATCTGGGACTTGGAGAGTAGGTATAAGAAGAAAGGGGTGAAATATTTATAGATTTCAACTTCTCATTTACCGGTGAATACCAGGCATGAGAGATTCAAACATCCTTAGTGGATACCACATTGGGGAAGATACAAAAATAAGAATACTGCCTCTAAAAATGGAAGAGATGTTTCCCACCCCTCAGGAATTTTACAACTTCTGGCAGAAAGTAAAGGTAATTCCTAAATAACAATGATATAAGACAGAATAAAATAAATACTCTGAGCATGTACAAATGAAGCCCAGGGACATTCAAAGGTCAAAAATCAGTAAAAACTAGGAGGAAAAAATAAAGATTTTTGAGAGGATCTTGGAGAATAAACCAGGGAGAGACTGTTCCAATGAGGCAAAAGAGAAAAAGTAGTCAGACCAAGGTAGCCAAAAACACTATTTCATAATTGATGTGTCAAAAATGGTGGAATGTATTTCCAATGGAAATGGTATAGGACAAAGAAAAAGCAAGGGGTAAAGTGAGATGTGACCCAGACACACTGAAGGTACACTGGGGAGAAGCCGGAGTGACAGACAAGGCGTTCAGACTCTTCATATGTGACAAAGAATCAAGATGGAGATGTGGAGTGAGGGAGGTATAAGACGTTGGTCTAAAATGTGACTCAATAAAAAGTTTTGAAAACTTATTTGCAGAGATAGACATAAGGATGAAATAGGCAGGTAAACTATATGGAAAGGTTCTACATTAGTCCATGAAGAAGAACTCTAGTAGTGGGTGTAAATATTAAACTGTATATGAGCGAAAAGTCAAAAAAGTAAACAGAGGTCTTGAGCAAACATATTGTGGGTGACGTCTGGAGCCAACATCTATTCAGCCAAGGTGTAGACAACTCTACTGGTGACCTGCGAAGCCAGGGACAGGTAGCAATGTTAAGTGAATAGATTATTCCTCCACAGAAAACATATATCAGAGTTTGGTGGTGGGGGTAAAATCTACTTTTAGCTGCTGGTGGCTACCTAGCCCACAGGAGCAAATTCTCAATCCTGACATATATACGTGTTTCAGTTATGGTTTCTATTGCTGTGATGACACACCATGACCAAAAGGCAAGTTAGGAAAGAAAAGATTTCTTTGGCTTACAATTCCAGATCACTGTTCATCATCAAAGAAAGTGAGGACAGGAACTCACACAGGACAGGAACCTGGAGCCAGGAGCTCATGCAGAGGCCATGAAGGGGTGCCGCTTACTGGCTTGCTCATTTTGGCTTACTCATCCTGCTTTCTTATACAACCCAGGACCTCCAGTCCAGAGATGGCACCACCCACAACAGGCTGAGCTCTCCCCATCAATCACTAATTAAGAAAAGCTTGCCTATAATTAAGTCATATGGAGGCATTTTCTTAACTGAGGTTCACTCCTCTCAGATGACTTTAGCTTGTGTCAAGTTGACATAAACCTATCCAGCACACTACTTAAACGTATCTAACAACCCATGAAAATCAACTTCCGAGGATGTGTTCTAGACTGTGTATTGTAGACTACATATTGTAGATAATTACAAGCCTATAACTTGGATAGCGAATGTTAGCTGTAAAGAATGCTATGTGAGAATTGCTACTACAAGCACGGTAGCTGAAGCTGTCTGAAATCTGATAACACTGAGATACATGGGATACTATATACAACACTGGGACTGTCTGCAACACTGCGTGCATGCGTGTTACGAGTGTGTGTGTGTGTGTGTGTGTGTGTGTGTGTGTGTTTGCATGTGAGAAAGACTGTGTATGTGTCTTTTTTTCTCTTGACCTTAAAAAAGAAAACTGAGATGCCAGTTTTCTTCATAAAATTTTTATGAGAACTACACTTGGATTTCACAGGGATTTCCAGAACCCTTACTTAAGAAGCTGTTAGCCAGCACTGGGCTCATTGGCTCCTGCCTTTCTCCGCACTCCTGCAACCAGTACTAGAAGCCTTTAGAATAAAAGGGAGAGAATCAAAGAACAGTCCAGCTGCCAGAGTATGAGAAGCAGTTTACATGTTTAAGGAAATATATCTTACTTAACTGTTTCTTGTTGTTTGAGAATTTAATGCAATCGTTTATCCCTGCAAAAATAAATAAATAAATAAATAAATAAGAACTGGGGTATGGGCAGAATCTACTCTTAACGGTCTGTGCTATCACTGGGCTATCACTGGTGCCTACCTAGCCCATGGGAGCAGCTCCAACCTAAGCAGACAGACTCACCTCAAAGCAATACAGGAAAAAGGAGCCTCTGTAGTCTGCCATGAAAAATCTATTCCCGTACTTCTACCTTTCCTGATTTTCTTCAAAGTGACTCAGTGAAAGGACCATATAAGCCCACAAGAGGAGGAGGAAGCTTGCTCTATAGTTGTGTGTTAAAACAAGGTAGCATCCATAGAGGTTTTGATAGTGTTATTTCATTGACTTTGTATATGTTTATAATTACATAACAAAATAGTTCATTTTTCATTACAAATATATTCCCTCCAGTGGTCCTGGGCTGCAATTGTGCTCCATTCTGGAGGAAAAAGAAAAATCCCCTGAGAAATCCAGCATTTCCAAGAGTGACTGTTTCCTGAGACAGTTGTGAGTGTGTTTACCCTCAAAGGGAGCTTGTGAGGATAGACAATGTCCACACCTTTACCTCTGAATTCTCAGAAGGGCTCACGATGAAATAACCAGAAGGCTACACAAAGGAAACCAGCCAATCCCAGAAGAACAGCAAGAACAGCAGGCCTGCCATCATAAATTAGGGGAGGTTAGTGAAATTCTGAAAAACGGAAATCAGCAGGCTCACACTGAGGCTGGACCTGAGCAAAGGCTCAAGAGACATCTCAGTGGAATCAGGAATCACTTTCTTCCCATACTGAGCCTTGGGGAGGCCGTGACTCTGAACTTTCTGTAGAGATAGAGTAGAAAACCATGCTGAGTGATTGAAAGCCAGTATAGAACACTGTTTCTGATATTTCAAGAAGAGAGTTATGGATCTAGAGGGATACTCCCTTAAGAAGCTGACCAAAACCTTGGGAAGGATTAAGGCAAGATATACATGGCCCACAGACACTGGATTTGTAGTCATCCTTTGAAATACCAACATTTTGGAAAAAAAAAAAAGGCAATCCTATAGAAAGCACAACAAGCCTGTGATGCTACCTAGATGAGAAGATATTAGTAAGGAAGAGGCTTCTGAGATGTTCAAACTTAGAGCAAGATCAAGGCAAAATCTGGAGATGTCATCCCAAAGGACATAAAGATAATTTAAGAAATAAAGGGTAACCTGTAAGATATAAAGAGTAAATTGAGAGAGATGTGGAAGGAAACAAGAACCAGAAGAGGATGATACCTATGTGCATGCGTGAGCACATGGGCATGTGTGTGTCCACACACACACACTTACATATACACCCACAGGCATATACATCCACACACATACATATGTATACACATACACACATATATATATACATACTGCACAAATGTTAAAATCACAGAGAACTCACAGTGAAAACACTGATCCTCAGAATGAAAACTACAACAAAAGACATGCACGTAAGGTATGAGTGAGGAATCCCCCAACACACAGATAAAAACTACACAGAGATTAAAAACCCCACTCTGTGTTACCAAGTACCCAACGGAAGAACTAAGAACAATGAAAGACAGAAAGTAATTTTTAGAATATAAAAATAAAAGATTTTCCAAAGCTAAAATAAAAGTCCTCATTGAAAAGTCCTCTACTAAACTTAAATTTAAAAAAAAAGAAATACTGCTCTTAAATATAACCCATGAAGTTGAAAAATTGTAACTTCATGATGTGAATACAATGGTTTATCTGACAAAATCTGGCAGAAAAAAATACAATCTTATGCCACATCATAAGGAATCAAGAGACATTGCCTATACTTGATATATCAAGAATTAGATGATGAGGTTGTTATTAGAAATCATACAGGGAAACTACAGATCTGAAAATAAGAAAGTAATCAGATTAAGGAGGGAGAAAGACAGGATGGTGTTCAGCATGTTACAGCACATATCTTCACAGCAGGTGGCAATAAACACCTGTCTGAAATCAATAAATCAGAAACTTGAAGAAACAAGACCCAGGGGTTATACAGAAAGTCAGCAGAGAGACTAGAAACAACACTAGGAGTTTTTTTCAAGGGGACAATGATGCTCTCCTCAGGCCTTGCTGTAGCCTTGTCTTTCAGTATCCTATTCTGTCCTCTGGCCCAGGTACAAACAATACTACAGGTAGTGTCTCTGCCTAGAGCCGTGAAGAAACCATGAGACATGTCTGCCTTGAGGAACATAACTTGGGTGTATAGGTTAAAATATTGAGAAGGAGCAGAAGAGAATCTCTGTGGTTTTACATGAAGACTTTATTTTAAAGTAGGTATATTCTTTTTTTTAATTTTTAATTACACTTTACTTTGTATCCCCCCTCTACTTCCCTCCCTCCTCCCCTCCCAAGCCCTCTCTTCTTCCCCCCTTCTCCACACATGCCCCTCCCCAAGTCCACTGGTAGAGGAGGGTTTCTTTTTCTTCCTTCTGATCCTAGTCTATCAGGTCTCATCAAGAGTGGCTGTATTGTCTTCCTCTGTGGCCTGGTAAGGCTGCTCCCTCCTCAGGAGGAGGTGATCAAAGAGCAGGCCAATCAGTTCATGTCAGAAGCATTCCCTCTTCCCATTACTATGGAACCCACTTGGACACTGAACTGCCATGGGCTACATCTGTGCAGGGATTCTAGGTTATCTCCATGCATGGTACTTGGTTGGAGTATGAGTCTCAGGAAAGACACCTGTGTTCAAATTTAGTTATATTCTTCAAGTGCAATACACACTTTAATTTCCAGTGAAAAGCTCTTACCGCTGGATCAAAACTATCTGAGCTTATGAGTCTTTCCAAATAAGTGAACACGTCATAGAACACAGCCTGTGTCAAGAATAGTCAAAATGGTATGTGTCAACATTGCTATGATGAAAATACCAGGCCTTAAGACAGCAGTGATTAGAGCTAAGTCATAGCAGGCAAGGCTCTCCCAGTGGGGATCACAATGGCCAATGGCTATGTAGTGATATCATAAATAGTTTAGACAGATATTTGCTAGAGCGTTTGATCATTTCATTAATAATTTGCATATATTAAATGAATAAGATAAATTATACTTAGAAAATAAAATGTGCATTTTGTCTAATAATAAACATCGCCATAAATAGCATAAATCCATAAAACATGCTGTGGCAGCCTATTAGTGAGCAGAGAAAAACTACATTTGCAAATGGACAGAGGTAATAGATTAAAATACACTGACCTCCTATTACTAAGAAGAAGAAAAAATACATGAAAATAAGAAAAACTCTAATGAAATTTTATACCACATGCAAGAGACAACAATTAGCAGGGTGAAAAAAAAAAGAATGTTGAATTACTAAAATATATCTGAAATAAGACTGCTAGCCTTGAACAATAAATGCTTTAGAGACACAATCTAAAATGTTAGTGGGAAGAGGAAAACATAGTAATATTAATGTCAAGATACTTGATTTTCCAACACTACAGCTATTGATTATTTCCTCCGGCACATTAGCTGGAAACAACCATTTGTCTGATATAATTTTATTTCAGTTATTATTCCCAGCAGCTACTTTTTCAAATAACAAGTGCAAAATCAACTGGATTTGAAAAGTTATGGAAAGATTTCTTCCACTAGGAAAAAAAAAAGCCTCAAAATAGAAATACACATGGGAAGCTCTATTTGGCCATGCAAAGCCATTGATTTGGGAAATTGATACCTCAAAATAGGGTTGATATTTGAGCATCTCTGAGTCCATCTCAGAGATGGACCCAAGTCCACAGAAGCAGTTCCTGGCCACCGTGAGAGGTGGCATGCTGAGAACTATGACAGAAACCTGAAAAGGTATTCCATTTGTCTGGGACCACTAGCTTCTGCTGGTATCTGAGACATCTTTGGGAAGGCAAAGGCTTTATGTGAGATGCTGGGTGGATGAGGCTGAAAGGGAAGACAGATCTGGACAGGCCATCATTCTGTTAGCAGGACATCCCAAACCCTGCCTAGCTTCTGCCTTTCCTTCTCCCTAGCTGCAGGATCTCCAGTGGCCAATAGCCTGCCATATAAACTGGCAAGATCATCCTTCTTAGTGGACACCCTTCACTTTAAGTGAGAGACTGAGAACAGCTTACCAGCTGCACGGATTTGAGAACATGCTATGTTAGAGCTTCTAGAGGATTCACATCCACACGCCTGTGGAGGAGAATGTTGTCTCAGTAATGCCTGCTCACTCCCAGGCAGCCCACACTGCTTATTTGCTACTGATTTTAATAACAGAATCGCACCATAATGAAACCCTTTAACATATGGTAATTTAATTGTGGAAGCCCTGTCTGTTTCAACAAAAGCCTTCCATAAGTAGCTTTAAAGATTAAGTTATGGGAGGCAACTCTCCTGCCATCTCCCAGTGGATGTGTATTACATTGCATTACATCCCTGCCATTCTACACTGGCACAAAGGAAGGCTCGGATCTCCTTAACTCAGCTCTGAAATTAAAATTTAGGTTTATAAAGCCATGAATCATTCTGCACAGTTGAGGGAGTCAGCTTTCAACCAGCTCTAGAACTTAATAATCTAGCTGTGTTGAGAATCACAGAAAAGGGAATAAGAGCATCTTCTAACAGATATAATGATAGACATAATAATTATGCAGTCACAATAGCCAAAATGTATTAAGCTTCAAATGTTTGTTAGAAACTATTACCGAGTAATCAACTTTATCCCACAAAGTCTCTGGAGTGGGAGCCATCATTTTCCCAGACATTCAAGGAACGGCATGAGTACCATCTTCATTTTCTATGGCTGACATAACAAAGTTCCCCAAGCTAGAGGAGTTGACAACAACAAAAAAAAAAAAATTCCTGTTTTAGTTCTGGACCCTAGAAGCCTGAGATCAAGTTACTGATGGGGCTGCTTCCTTCTCAGAGCTTGGAGGCTGAATATACTTATTGCTTTCTTCTAGCTTCTGGGGTTTTGCTGGCAGTCTCTGATGCTCACTGAATTGTAAACACATCACCTGGATCCTTGCCTCTATCTTCACCTGGCGTTCTCCTTGTGTGCATGTCTGTGTCCAAGTTTCTACTTTTTATACGGACATTAGTCATGTTGGAGCAGAGTCTATATTAATGAGCTGTACTTAATTAATACACCCACAGTAGTCTCATTTCCAAAAAAAGGCCAAAATTGTAGACTTGGGTTAGAATTTTAATATATCATTTTTAGCAGACACAATTCAAGCACAAGGGTAGTTTTGATGGTGAGATCTTTACCAGGGGCCTGATTCTCCTTAATATGCTTTTTGTAGGATCTGCCTCTTATACTATAAGAACTAAGAGATAATTGTTTCCTATCTATACTCTAGACCAGTGATTCTCAAACTCCCTAATGCCATGACCCTCGAATACAGTTCCTCATGTGGTGTGGTGACCCCGCAACAATAAAATTACATTTGTTGCTGCTTCCTGTAACAACAGAACTTCGCATCATCACAACTAATAGTCATAGCCTCCCTTATGGTGAGAAAACTATAATGTTTCTGTTCTTTCCAATGCATCAAAGCAGCATGGAGCAGCATGGCCTTGTGCTGCTTCTTGAAATTACCAGGACTTGTTATGGCAAGTCGCTTATGCTCTAAGAACTAAGAAATAATTGTTTCCTATCTATACTCCAGGCCAATGGTTCTCAGCCTTCCTAATGCTGTGTCCCTTTTAATACAGCTCCTCATGTATGGTGACCAGCAACCTTAAAATTATTTTTGTTGCTACTTCATAACTGTAAATTTGCTACCATTATGAATCATAACATCTATGTTTTCTGAAGATCTTAGGTGACCCCTGTGAAAGGGTCATTCTAACTCCAAAGGGGTTGTGACCCGAAAGTTGAAAATCACTGATACAGACCTACTGCTAATGCCAAGTGAACAGTTCCTATGGCTCTGAGTGATCGAGCCTAATGCCTAGAAACTCTGCTTTGCTTGTGTTAGCCAGAGAGCGACAATCTTCTTTGAAACTGAGGTCGAGGTTTAAAACTTTCGGAAAATTCTGGGATTCCAAGAGTTAGCAAACAATGATTTCATTGTACATTATCCTTGCTATGAAATGGGTTGCAGTTTGGCATTCTAGATCATGCATTGTACTTCTACCTGTGAATACCAAATATCTAGGGGCTGTTCATGGGAAGTCTAGCTACAGGTACAGTGTATCTGAGGAGATCCTTAAGATTCAACATCAACTACACATGAATAAGAGATTGAGTATTAGACTCAAGTGTGAGCTAGACTGGGAGGGTAGGGAAGAGGAGAGAGGCAGATCAGAACAAGAGAAAAAGACAAAAGGAATGAGAACACCATGCATTTTTCCTCACTTCCCAAATGGTAGTCATTCAGTAATTGTACGTTTCTTGATAAGAATAGTGTGACCTCATTGTTCCTTCATTTGCAGAGATCTAAAATGGAACTTGAGCTTCTTGATAGATAGATGCTAGGGTAATGCTCTCCAAGGCAAATAGCCTCTCATGCAGTCTGCAAGTTTTCACCTTCGTTAACCACCTCCACGTCATCACAACAATTGTCGTAGCCTCCCATTCAGTGAGAAAAGAAAACTATAATGTTTCTGTTGTTTCCAATGTATCACAGCAGCCTGGAGAAATGTTGCCTTTTGCTGCTTTTTGAAATTACCAGGACTTTTAAGGCAATCATTTTAAGAAAAGAGCAGCATTATTCCTAATTATTGTTCAGTCTTTTTTCCCAGTGCATCATGACATGGCATAAGTAACCACCACCACTCTCAAAAAGAAAATTATCAGAGTTTAACAGGACTCTCTCAGAAGTGATAAAATTGGTTCTTACAGACTTAGCATGCCTAAATGGTTTGCTTAAGATTTTCCAAAGCACTGTGATCTTTGGAAAGGCTCAGAGTCTTTGATTGCCAGGCCACTTCCGGAAACATCAGCCCAGGTCCTCCATCACCACGTCAGGACCCAGTGTGCCTGCCTTTGGTTTTGTGATATGTTTTCCTACTGTGTACCATGAGCTCAGTCCTACTTGTTAATTTTTAGATTGTTTAAATGGTTGATATCTTATGATTATAATTGGGCAGGGCATGTTACCTTATTAATTAGGTGAGCACGATGTAATTTATTACTGCAGGAGCACTGGGTGTTTCCTTTACTTATAATTGCTCTGAGGGAGCGTACCCAGGGACTCAAAATTGAAGGGGCTGAAGATTTACTAGCCCTGCCTGGGGGGGAGAGAATGAAATAATCCCTTCTTGCTAACTCAAACCAATCTTCTAGGTAGAACAGGGGATGGGGGAAGGGTAGATGCTGACACAGCATCTAACTCTACCTGAAATACCCCCCCACACACACACACACACTGCTTCATCCCCAACAGGCTCAAGGACTCAAGGAAGAGCTAGTGTTAGAAGTAATTGCCTTGGAGCTCTAATTGACTTTAGAGGAGTCCTGGGAGGAGGAGGTAAAACAAAGTTCCTTGCAACCTAAGCTTATCACACTGGGGAAAGAGAACTACCTGGGATTCAGGTCCTAAAAGCCAAGCAAGTTTTATGTACCCTTTAGTGTTTTTTTTAATTGAAGAGGAGACTGCTGATAGCAAAAGTTCTACCCAGAGGACGAGAATGGAAGAGTTGGTGCTTGTCTTCCCTCTCAGGCAGTTAAAGAAGACTCAAGATGAGTGCAGAACAGAAACTTGGGTGGAGAGAGCTTATGGGAGAGCAAAGTGGGCATAGAAGGAGGCTAGGGAAACTTTGGTAGCTAGTTTATATAGAGCTTTGGGGTTCTTTTTGTTTTGGTTGTTTGACTTGACTAAATTCAAACTTATTTCCCACAAGGCAATTTTGTCAATGCCTCAGCTTTCTATATTTACTGACCTGGAAGATATCTGCTTTTAATTCTAGGAAATGAATTCAGACCACACCAATATCTGTTTGACCTAAAACATTTCTCTAGTTTTTCTGTGTGATTGTGTCTAGAAGGCTGGTGAAGATATGTCCTTAAGGTTCTCAGCATTCAGAACAGTCTTATTTGCATAGTAAAACAATAACTTCCTAAACATTTTTGAGTGACTGCACCTTCTATTGAACACTTTCATTTACGGCCATTCAAAAGGTCTGCGCTGGAGACAGCTTACAGGTTGGGGATTTATAGACAAGTAGATAAAACCAAATTCACATCTTAGGTCTATACTTGATGTCTACATGAATTTGAGCAAATAATAATTAAGATGGTAAGTACTATCTCTTCTAATTTGGAAAGAATTACAAGGATTACACCAATGTGGCACAGTGGTTTAATAAATTATAAATGTTAACTATGGTCGTAGGGATGGCTCCTGTGTCAGAAACCAAACATGAATGGACAATGTACAGTACAAATCGAAAGACAGAGTAAAGAACAGTGGTGATATTTATGTGCCTAAAGTCTGACTTTGTCTGTAAATACCACAGCTCTCCATGATTTCTCTAACACAAACTGGGCGTGTCAGTGAGATCCAGAAATAAAAATAAAGCCATAAACTGTAATGTAGGGAATGGTGGTTGGAGTCATGTAAACGGCTCCCAGCTAGTTGCTGAAGTTCTTCTATGAGAGGTTACTTACCCATGTAATCTAAGGAGCATAGGAGGCCTCTTCCAGTTTTGGCATGATCATAGGGCACCTAGGTTTTAGCACTAACATTTTCTAATATATCTAATGTTAGTCTTGTCCTGACTGCTCTCTCAACACTTTTTGTGCTGGGTAGTATAAATACCACATCCATCAATGCCCAAACTGCAGAATTTCATCATCCTCTACTACAAAGCCCTTGAGCAGAGTGGGGCTGTGCTCTTGGCAAACTCGCAGGCAGTCTCACTTCTGATGATAGAGGGCAATGTCTAGGATGCTACCTGGCGATCCTCAAAGTAAACTGTGTCCCATTCGCAGACCAAGCTTATGTTCTTGAGTCCCTCCTCACCATGAACTCCCTAATCCTCAAAAACCTGCAGCAGTGTCCTCCCAATTCTCAGAAATCATAATTCTGATATAGTCTTTTACTAGGTGAGTAAAGGGCTTCTGTGGATCCACCCACCTGATTCTGGTCCTGTCTTAGTTGATTCCTTCTTTTCATTGTCCTTGTGCTGTTTTGATGGTTCTTTGTTTCTCTGAATAACCTTTAAAGGATCTTTGAATGTCACAATTGAAGATTCCAGGAAGAAAGTTAGAATGACCAGCATGGTACTGAAGCCAGGTTCTGAGTAATGGAAACTGTTGTTGCCCTAAATTCTCCAACAATGGGGTAGGAAGGGAGATGGGGAATCAGGGGAAATGAGAGCAGTACAGGCTGTGGATCTTTTCCCACAAAGGTTTCCTTCCCAGCTTTGTCTTAATATGTATGTCAGAAATGATTTCTAAGAATTATCCAAAGGGAGCCTCATCTCAATTTATGTACGGTGTTTTCCAGTGTTTGCCAGAGACTCCTTTCCAAAGCCATTACAAAATTCATGTTGTTTGGGTTTATTTGATAGTTTCTAAATTAGTTGTAGCTCATAAGACTCCACGACTTCTTAAATCTTTTATCCACTGCTTAATTATGCTGGTGTCTCTTCCTCCAGAGCTGCTCAGTCCTGAGATGCACAGGAGCACTCTGCAGGCATGGTTATAGAGCACTGAAAGGCTTCAGAGATTAAGAAGCGAGTGGGAGACAATGAGGTTTCAGATGAGATTGGAAATTAGATGGAAAGCTGGTGAGAGGAAGTTGATGAAAGGAAGCCACGGGCCAATGAAGGGGATCTCTCGAAGAAGAGAAATCTAAGTAGGTGCAGAAACAAGAAATGGGAAAAAAAAATCCAAAGTTCTCCAGTCTTGTCTTCTAAATTGCCTTCCAGCTTTGTGATCTTTTTTTCAAATCAAATTAATATGCAAACCCTTCTGTCCTCTTATTTAGTGAAAACATTTCTATTGAATACCTGCCATGTGCCAGTCAGTTCCAAGTGTTAGGAATACAGCAGTGACTAAAATAGATGATATTTTATTCTCATGGTACTTAGAATTCTGGAGTAAAAGCAAACAATGATAAATAAATGTGAAGAAAAATAATGACAGGCACTGTGAAGAGAAGCAAGGCAGGATGTGAGGTTACAAAGTGACAAACGATGCTAATTTCAGTAAGATGTCCCAGAAGTCTTTTCTGGAAAATGGTACTTAAGCAGGGACCCAAATAAGAAAACTTTGTGGGAGTCTCCCAAGCAGAGGAGCAGATAGAGTTCAGGAGCTTTGAAGAGCTGCTGTATTGAAGGCTGGGACAGGAAGTGCTGATGAGAATCTAGCAAGGAAAGATTCCAACAGGAGGTCAAAGGTCATCAGAACTTGGGCCAGGTAAGTTGTTTTTGAGATTGCAGTTACAGCTGGTGCTGAGAACATCCAGTGTGCTAGGTGCAGCAGCTTTTCCATAGTTTTGCAGTTGAAGAAAGAACTTTAACTTGAATTCAGAATTCCTTTGCTCCAACCCACAAGGTATACCAGATAGGAAGAGATAGTGTTTGAGAATGCAAGCAGATGAATTGGAACCAATATGTAAAGATATACAGTAACTCAAGGGAAACATGAATATTTATATCTACAACATTGCAAGATTATGCAGATTCTCCCATTAATAAATTACTCCTTCAAATGACCCCCCCTAAATTTGCATACAGTCCCCTGAAAGTTCTATGAACCCTCAAAATATCCTCTTTCCATACTGCTCACTCTTCTATGGGTCTGGCCAGGCTATGCACTCTTCTCGTATGAAAGGAAAACCTTATGGCCTACCCAAATATCTACCCCAACCATGAACTGCTGAAACATGTGAAGGGGCCAGTCCTACAGATCCAAAACTGCAGGACCTCCATGACACAGGGCAACAGCAGGATATCTGAGATGAGTCAGAGTGAGGATCCAGTATTGATAATGTAGCAGAAGCCAGAGGCCTCAAACCAGACCACTGACTCATTGTAATGAACATCTGTAAGCAAAGAAGTATGGACAAACGTATACTGTGAGGCACACTGTGACACACAGCTTCCACAGTAAGATTTTTTTTCCCCTTTTGGGAGGGAGGTTGCAAAGGCAGAGGGCAGGTACAAAGGAAGAGGGGGATGAATGGGATTGGGGTGCTTCATGGGAAATTCACAAAGAATCAGTAAAGAGTTAAAAAAGAAAAAAGAAAAAGCTCACTAGGCAGTTGTTATAAAGAACACAGAACCGTAAGAGCGAAGACATTAGTAGCGGAGGAATGTGAACTCAGCTACCCAAAAACAAAAGGCAAAAATGATTTTCCCTCCCTTAATTTATTTCTTCATTTACTTTACATCCTCATTACAGCCCCCTTCCTCTCCTTCCAGTCCACCCCCAAATCATATACCCCTCTCCCTGATTCTTCCCTCTCCTCCTCAGAGAAGGGGGCTCCCCCATGGGTACCAACTGGCCCTGGCACATTAAGTCACTTCAGGACTAGGTGCATCCTCTTCCTGAGGCCAGACAAGGCAGCCCAGGTAGGGGGAATGAGAGCCAAAGGCAGACGTCGGTGGCAGAGAGGGCCCCCACTCCAGTTGCTGTGGGACCCACATGAAAAACAAGTTTCACATCATTTCCATATGTATAAGGGGCTTAGGACCAGTCCATGCATGCTCTTTGGTTGGTGGTTCAGTTTCTGTGAGCCCCTATGGGCCCAGACTAGTTGACTCTGTAGGTCTTCTTGGGGAGTCCTTGGCCCCTGCGGTTCTTCAATCATCCCCCAACTCTTCCATAGGACTTCGCAATCTCTGTCTGTGAGTCTTTGCATCTGTTTCCAGCACTGGGTGAATCCTCTCAGAGGAGTTATGCTACGCTCCTGTATACAAGCAAAACAAAGTAACATTAATAGAGTCAGGGATTGGTTCCCTCCCATGAAATGAGTCTCAAATAGGGCCAGTCTCCGGTTGCCCATCCCCTCTCTTTCTCCATCTCCATCCCTGCATATCTTATAGGCAGGACAAATTTTGGGTTGAAGGTATTGTCGGTGGGTTGGTATCCTTATCCCTTCACTGAAAGTCCTGCCTGGCTGCAGGAAGTAGCCAGTTCAGACTTCATATCTCCTCCTACTAGGAGTGTCAGGTAGAGTGACCCCATACACTTTCTAGGCTTCCCCTATCCTTGGTCTCCAGAAAACCCCAGAGAAGCCCCCCCCTCCAGTTTTGATTTTCTTTCTTTCCATGAGCCCTCTCTCCCCTACTCTCCCTACTCATATAATCTCCACCCTTGCTCTTCTCCCCATCCACTCTCCTACCCAGTTCCCTCTCTCTCTCTCCACCTCCAATGTTTATTTTATTTCCCTTTCTGAGTGAGAGTCAAGAATCCTCCTTTGGGCCCTCCTTGTTACTTAGCTTTGCTGGGTCTGTGGAAAAATTATAGCATGCTTATTCTGTACTTTATGGCTAATTTCCACTTATAAGTGAGTACATCCCATGTGTGTCTTTCCGGATCTGGGTTACCTCATTCAAGATATTTTCTAGTTCTATACATTTTCACTTAAAGAAATGTTCGATGTCCATAGTCATCAGGGAAATGCAAATCAAAATGAAGCTGAGATTCCATCTTACACCCATCAGAATGGCTAAGTCAAAGATGCACGGACAAACATTAGACAGAGCTTGGGGAGTCCTTCGGAAGAGTTGGGAGGATGAGGGAGGGAGGCAGAGGAGCCAAGGACTCCACAAGAAGACCTACAGAGTCAACTAACCTGGGTCCACGGGTGCTCATAGAGACGGAACCACCAACCAAAGAGCATGTGCTGGCAAGGTTGTAAAGAAAGGAGAACACTTCTCCATTGCTGGTGGGAGTGAAAATTTGTACAACCACTTTGGAAATCAATCTGGCAGTTTCTCAGAAAACTGGGAATAGTGCTACCTCAAGATCCAGCTATGCCACTCCTGTGACTATACCCAAATATGTCCCACCATAACACAGACACTTGCTGAATGTTCATAGCAGCTTCATTTGTAATAGCCAGAGACTGAGAACAACCCAGATGTCCCTCAACCGAAGAATGGATCAGGAAAATGTGGCACATTTACACAATGGAATACCTTTTAAAATAAGGTCATCATGAAATTGGCAGAAGAGTTTTTAAGTACAAGGATGAACCCTCAGAGGTAGTGGAAGCCCTTAGCAGGCAGGTTGGCCTGTGGATTGGGACAGCAATGCTAGCTAATGGCTAATGAAAGTTAAGGTTCCTACCTTGCCCTACAGAGAAGAAGAGAGGGACCTTGACTTTCTTAATTACAGTTCAAAAGAATGGCTCTGATACCATGTCTCTCAAAAAATTATATTTCAAAAAGGAAGTGGAAGAGTTTAAAATTACCTTCAGGGTTTACAGCCTGGGAGAAGACTCTGCATAGCAGTTAAGCTGAAGGGAAATTTAAGGTTGTCTAAGGTCAGCAACAGCAGGTAAGCTTCATAGCCAACAAAGAGACACACTCAGTAAAGATCCCCCTAGATGACAGTATAAGGATTCAATGACAGGGGACTTATTGAGAGGTAGTGGCTGGGCCACGAAAGGCTCTTATGGAATATGCCTCCCACACCCTAGTCCATTAAAACTGGACCCATTGTCAATGTTGAAGTCTGCCTGGCCACATCAGGACTACCTCTCAGAGAGGGCAGCCAGGTCAGTCTATTTCTTGCTCTGGTTCAAGAGTCTACAGTCACGTTACAGATCAATACCTGGACTAAGTAATGTTAAAGAAATTCTTGTATTTGTTTTTTCTGAGATGTAATAGCCATGTAATTCATCCTCCTCCCTCTTCATTCATGACTAAACTTTCTTAGTCTTTCACATTCTAGTTCTCTTACTTACTCTATTGTACTTTACTTTTTAGAATAGTTTGTAACTTATAGAAAAAGTTATGCTAGTTGTGCCAATGGCACCCAGATCCAGCCCCTCACTGCAAAGCACATATTAACATCTTACTGTGGCACATCAGCCAACTAACGATTTGATAATTGGTGCATTGTTATTGCCACACTTCAGATTTCTTCACTTTAATCTTGGGTCATTTTTCTGTTGTAGGATTTCATGTGACTCAGTCATTTCAGGTTGCTGTAACAAAAATCGCACAGAATGGAGAATTATAAAAATAGCACAGTATGTTTCTCACTGTTTTGGAAACTCAGAGTCAGCTCATGATGGGTTTCATGATCGCTGGTTTATAATTCACTGTAAGGTTACGTGCTGGGATCACCTTTCTCTTAGGGACACAAGATGAAGACTATGTTCCTGACTAGATGTTTCTCCTAGTTTTTACCTCGTGGGTCTACCATCCTGAACAGTATATTTTTAAAAACTCGTTTCCTTTTCATTTATTCCTATGACCAAGGAGCATATCACAAAATAGTCCCTAATGGTACTGATCTGTTAGTGATGTGCCAAACAGAATGAATCACCAAAGTTCTGGAGGCAAGAAGACAACTGTGGGGGTTTGTAATCATAGTCTGTAACCAATGTGAGCTAATCATGACTGCTTCTTATACAGGTATATAATACAATCTTAACAGGCAAGCCTGCTAGGGAAGTTCAAATTGTCAGAAGTAATAAGGAAAAGTGGGAATGGTAGCTCCTGTACTCAGGAGAATAAGGCAGGAGGATTGCCAGGAATCCAAGGACAGAATGGGCTACATAAGAGTTCCACAGCACATTGAACTACCTAACAAGACCCTATCTTAAAATAAAAAAGTATTGCTGAAGATTTAAAAGAGCAAAAGAGGCATTATTAAATATTAATTCAACACCTCATTCCTCAAACGCATAGTGAAAGTGGTTTCCTATTGTGAAGTTAAGATGAATAATTGAATCTGGGAAACAGGAGATGTGTACTCAGAACCATTAAGTGTGAGGAGAAGGTCCAATTAGTTTGGCTTGTCAATAATAAAACCTTCTATGTCTCACCTGTGTCAAGGCCACAAAGTTCTCTATAATTTAACTTTCCCATCTTAACTTTGGATTGCTTGTCCTGTCTAAATCTCCCTGGAAATTTTCACATCAAACAATCCACTGAAGGGGCAACCATTCATTTCTGTTATGGTGAAAATTGAAGAGATGCTCTTTACCACATCAGATCACTCATGGCTTAACTGGGAGATGGCCACACTGAGCATTGGCTTTCAGCACTGTCATAAAGCGTTCCTGTCAAAAGCAAAAGACAACAAATACTCATGTCACTTTGGTGTCTTTCCTACAAAGCTGCAGCACTGTTAACATTCTCTGCTATGAACTTAAAATAGTATGCATTCTCAAAGTTAATCCACTCTCACGGTTTGAGATAGGGGAGGTGTTGGGAGGAAATTGGCTCCTTTTTTTCTTTAGGAGTCATAACCTTTCTCTCCATGAACCAGAAGAAAACTCCCCAGTCTCAAAGATTTGGGAGATAGGACTCTTACAAATAAAGATGACTGAAAATGTAAGGAAAGGTAGGACCTCTGAGGTGAATGAATTAGAGTCAAGGACCACATACATAATATAGGATTTAGTTGATTACTATGTAATGTAAACAGGTGGTACTGTCTGTTTCTTCCCTGAGAGGCAGATCTGAGCACTCGCTATCATCTTTAATAGTGTTGTGTCTAAAACTATGGTAGCATGGAGCAAATTCATATCTAGTTCTTGCTTGAGTTTTCCTCCCCATCAGTGTTGATAACCTGGACATGTGTATACAGAAACACTCTCGTTTGTAATTATTATCTTGCTTCTTCTGCTTAATTTAGTTGGATGCATCAAGTTATGTGACATCACAATTTCATCAAAATGACAAGAAATGTCAAGCAGTGGGTTGTAACATCATTGAATGAATCAGACAGCAGCATGAGAAGGTTTAATTTACAAATAGTTCTTTTATACCAAAAAAAAAAGGAAATAGGAAAAACTAGGAAAGGTGAAAGGCTATTCTAAAAGGATTTTGAATTGGCACAGTCTATTGTTTACTGGAAGACTGTGCAAATTCATAAAGTTTTGTGAAAGACCTTAAAAATCTCAAATTTGAGAAGAACAAACTAATAAAGTGGTGAAACTAGAATGGATTTTTGAGGTCATACAATCAGGATTTGTGATTTTAAGGGTGAAGGCTTTCTAACTGTCCCAGGAGCTCACAGTAAACGGAGCCAGACCTGAGTCCAGCAATCCTGCTGAACTACCTCACAGGTTTGCAAGCTTGCTTCTTCTGCATATGCAAGTTCTCTCACGTACTAGAGAGCCTGGGTCACCCTGGTGCCTTGCAGAAGGACTAATAAAACCCAGGCTAAATAAAGGACAAATCGCTATAGTGGGTCTTCAAAGATCAAGATGTTTTCACACCTGCGTTCTTCACATGCTCTGTAGTAACTTTATATGTCTGTATGACAGCCCTTCATAGAAAATGCATCAGATCTACAAGTGACTTGGGTGATTGTCTCAAAAGGATAGTTGGGCTAATTTAACTAAAATTTCCCAGAATTAAGTTATTCCTTTCTCAGCCTGGATTTTAATGAACTTGTTCTAATGTCCAAACCAGTCTCTTCCAAGGACTGTAATGATGCTCTCTGTAAAATGTGGGAATGCTATGCCTTAAAGATGGAGCTGGTTTCCGCCTTCCACCTTCCCGATGGTGAGTGCTCTCTGTCACGAACAACTCCACATTTGGCTAAGGCCGAGGATCTGGCTTGCTTCCATGTAGGTGGACCTATCTGCATTGCCCCCGTGGCACGCCTGGGTTGGCTACCCAGAGGCTATTTAAGCTGTGGGCTGGCTTTCCCCGGGGTCCGAGGATTGTTCAATGTTCCTGAATAAACTGCATTTAAAAAAAAAAAATGTGTAAATCTTCTGGTGCTAGGGAAGGCTCCCATCACAGCACCTCACTGCCTGGTAATCTTTTGCGGAAAGAGAGGAGTCCAAATAGTTGAATGATCCTCTGTACTCTGATATATTCCTTTTCTTTCTATACAGATAAGACAGAGCATGATGGATAGATACCCTATCAGTGTTTTCCTGGCATACGATAATGTCAACACTTCTGATACTGAAGGCAGAAACCACCTCCTCCCTTCCCTATACTCTTGCACTGGATGGGTAGCCCTCTGCTTCACAGTAAGAAGGTCTCTCCTTCACTCATCTCTAGAATAAGCACACTTCCTTGTGGGGTGATCCAAGGAGACTTCTTTCTCCATACAGGTTCTATTAGTCAAGCTTCACAGACACAGGAGCCCCAAATGTTCACAAGCAGCTAAGTGTTAAGAGGTTTATCTGAAAACTCAGGTACATTCACTAGATGCATATGCTGTCTGTACTCCCAGCTTCCCGCCCCTTTCCAATTTACAGCTTTGAAAAGTCCCCAAATCCAGGCATTTAATTAAAACTTCCATTTCCCTCTCAGGTTAATGCTTATCCCATCTTTCTGTCTAGGTTCTCTCTTATCCTGATCCATCTATCCTTCTCAAACCATTGTGATAATTTTTCTCTCTTAACCTATCAACCTACTTCTCATTTGCGTTATTAGTAAAACTTTACTAACTTATATTTCATCTGTCATTTACTGTTTCGGTTCCTTGTCTGTATGACTGATATGATTCATGTTCCTTGTCAGTTTGGAAATGTATCTCTTGGAGTTTAAATCTTCAAGTACTGGATCATAAATGTTACCAAGGAGCCTCAGAAGCAGCACAGGGCAGTGTTGGATGCTCTGCACAAAACTTCATCTAAAACCTGGTGAACAGACACTTGTCAGGAGGTATATGCCTCCCACATGTTCTAAAACTTCAAAATCTTAGAACTTGTTGATTTTCTTTTCTATATAAGTGAGTAATGTACAATTCTATTCCCCCCCCCCAGTAAAATGAAAACGTTTTCAAGTCCAAAATTTGGAGACAGACTAGACTTTAATTCCATTTTAATGGTCAGAAAATATTGACACTAACTATTCGGAAACGAGTGAGATGGTTTAGGAAAGTACTGGTAGTTGTTATAGCTGCTCAACAGATGTTGCCTATTTTCTGCTGAGCAAATGATCGGATTCTATTTTCTGCTACTTCTCATACTGCATATGACCATGTATCTTTAATAAGATGTTATTTCTCTCAAAAGAAAGTTCTAGGAACTATGATATGGGTGTACAACTTCTTCTCTCCCCTTCTACAGGTACTGGCCATGCTTTGAAGGATGGCTCTCTGTAAGAATGACAGTGCAGGTAAACCAGCCAATATTTGTGCAAGAAGCAAACCTCATCAGTCTAAGGCACCTAGATTCTGACGAGTGCACGCGTACTTTGCATGAATTTTAAAAAGCACATCAAAACAATTGTATTATTATTTTCCTTTAAAGTGAAGCTAGAGAATAGACTCAAAGGAAAATCAGAAATAAAGGGAGGGCCCATCTTAAGTAAGAGCCTTAATTTCATACATTTTTACAAGAGGAAAATCTGACTGACTATTGGCAGATCAATTAGCAGTACAAGAGGGGTGAACACTTAGAAAAGAGAGGAAGAAATTACGGCATAATATATCAAGGATGTTTGATCTATTCAACACGAGATGTTATCTAGACACCCTTCTCTCAGAGTCTAAATAAAAAGGAAAATAGCTTTATTCACTCAAATGGCTAAGTGTACAGACTCAATGGTACAGAGATTTACATAGCACTGGGTTAACAAAGAAATCCTGAATCTAACCCTTTATGGCATCAAAACATATACTTTTAACTTCACAGAATAAAAACATGTTGATGCTGTTAAAGGTCCCTTTATACCCCAAGCTTCAAGGTAGAGCCAGAAATAGTCATTGTGGAGCAGGGAAGGGAAGAGAGGACCAAAAAGAAGCTGTCCTTGTCCCTTTCTTCCTGCAAGTGCCACCTTGCCAGTGGGTGTGTGGTCACAGACACTGACTGCCTCTATGGCGTATTTCGTGAAAGCAGCCTGCAAAGGGAAGATGGTTATCTTTTATAGCCTGACTGTTCCTAGGATAGCTCTAAACAAATGACTGCCTCAGGTATGCCCTTAAAGTTAAGTTTGTAGATGCAAAGGACGCCAGCTAAGGCCCCAACCTTAGCTTCTGTTCTCTTTTTAAGCATTCATGAATATATAATGCAAATTTTGTTGAAACTTTAACAATGATTTCATTGTTATGAACTGTTCAAATATCCTCATGTACTTTTCACCAGAATGAGCGTAGCACAATTATGAAATGAGTGGATTGCTGAAGCCCAACAACACAGTTAATGAAATTGTCATCAGTGTGAGCAGTGAGTGTCAGCTCTATCTCCATGCTCCGTGGTTAGCATTCCAAGAGCAAGTGCAAAGGGAAATCTGTTCTATTTGAAGTGCTGAGCAGTGATCTGCCCAGCCTGAGCACACACATCAATCCAGACTCCCGGGGAGACAAATGGAAATTCAAGCAAGTATTCAATCATCATGAGAAAGCACAGCCTGAGAATATGAGTGGCAGGAGAGGCTGGGGTTCCAGACACAGCTCTGTGACTGAGCAGCTGTGTGACTTTGAAAAGGTTATACAGTTTTTCTGGGTTGGCTTCCTTTTCAGAAAAACAAGGAGATTGAACTGGATGGTTCCTGAAGTCTCTTCCTGCACAACACCGTGTGATGCTACTGAGTAAGGGAGAAACATTCAAATAGCTGCTGCTCTAGGAGAGCCCTCTCCTAAAGAAGAGTCACAATACTTTCATAAGCAAAAGGCTTATTTCCTACTCCTTGGGATAGCGGAAGTTTAGAAAAAAAAATAGAAGTTAGAATCAAGAGTAGAGTGACACCCTAAGATTATTTGGCTTGGCTGAGTCTCATGACTACAGACAACGTGACTGTTGATCTAAAAGAACTACAGTTTTCTCATGGTGAGGATCTCAAACCATATATTTCTATTCAATGGCATTACCCACCCTTATCTATTCTTCAACTCCTACTGATTCCAAGATGAGTAAAATCCATTGGCATAATCCTGATGTTCCTTCAAGCTCCACCACCCTTGGCCACCTTAACTAACTCAGTTCTGTCCCACTGGTGTCCCCAGCACCTCAGACCCAGATTTTAAACTCTGCTTTGGTAATGGTAGCTATATATAGATAGATCCCTGAGGTAATTCTTCTTGGTGGCCAGTAGGTTTCTCCTCCATGATATGCCAGCATGACTATCAACTGATGTTAACCAAGACACAGACCTGCCCTAACTGGCTATGTGACAAGGAAATGGACCTCTAGATATAAAGTTTCTCATCAACAGGCAGTACCCCTGATTTTTTCCTCAAAGTGGAGTTTATCCTCTTAGCTTTTCCCTCTACTAACTTCTCATGGCTCATTCTTTTTTCTCTCTTAAATTTTATTTTTTATATTAATTACAGTTTATTTACTTTGTAACACAGCTGTAGCCTCCTCCCTCATTCCCTCCTAATCCCACCTTCCCTCCCTCATCTCTTCCCATTCCCCTCTCCAAGTCTGCTGATGGGGGAGGTCCTCCTCTCCTTCCATCTGGCCATAGCCTATCAGGGCTCATCAGGACTGGCTGCATTGTCCTCCTCTGTGGCCTGGTAAGGCTGCTCCCGCCTCATGGCTCATTCTTATCCTTTCCAGAAAACCTTGTTCAAAACTTTGAGCCTACCTTTTCTTTCTTACCTTCTGTGTAAGACACTTAAACTCCAAATCCAGACTCTGTCTTATACCTCAAAAGATTATATAATTTTTATGACCTGAGGTAACACCTCAGAGTTTCTGGGTTAAGCAAGCCATTGCATATTGCCAAGCCTTCAGTTAAAAACACAAGCAAACAGAAAATTAACAATAAAATTTAGGCAAAACAAAGAACCAGGTGTGTGGAAGAGATTTTAAACCTCATTCTCATTTGGCAAATACAAAACCACTTTATAGCCAAAATACCCTGTTTGTCTTTACAACTAGGTCATTGAAGAGGACACTAAGAAAATGTGCATTTCTAGAACCATTTAGAAACGGGGGATAGTTTGATCTTTATACCAGTCCTGGGAGATAGTCATCATTGTCATAACTTTATAGATTAATGAACAAAGACTGATAAATGAAAATACCTTTCAAATCACTGAGTAGCAGAATGTTTGAACAGTGGATCTTGCTGCCTTAAGTCTGTAAAACTACTGTCTTAAGTCTGAGGCATAAGCAGCCTGAAACAGATGTAACAGGTTCACCTTTTAAAATGTAGGTTGATGGGTTTCATCCAGCACTGTAGAGACAGCATCTCCAGGAGGGGTTCCTGGTTGACAATCTCTGCAGGAGGCTCATATACACTAATGTTTATTTACCAGCTTCCTGTAGCACTTTGGCGCTCTCCAAAATCAAAGGCTGTGCCTCATAAATCTTCTATACATTCCTGGAAGCGTCAAACACAGAATTGGGCACCTGGAAGGTGACTAATTAAACCCATTTAAAAAACAAGATCGCTCAGATATAACCTTTTTTCTCAACTGAGAAGCAGAGTCTATGCAAAGGTTAAGGAAGCAAGAACCGCCCCACAAACACAAGGCTGCAGAGCCAAGGGCAAAGCGGGACACCTGCAAGGAAAAGACTCAAGGAAATCCACCAGGCTTTTTCACTTTGATTCCTTCCACCTGCTTGGGTCATGGGAGGATTTTGCTTTCTAAGCCCAAATCTGGGCTTGAAGATCTCTTGAAGATCTCTCAAAAATCTTAATAAAAACCTTTAAATGCTACACAGGTGTACAAAGACACTATTTAGAGAAAATAGAAATAAAACCAACCCAGCCATCTCTAAGATTTCGTGACCCATTGGCCTTGAGACTTCACAATACACAGTAACCGTAAAGAAGTTACTGAGCTCAAATCTCTTCCCTGTTTGAGAATAACTACATCTCTGCCCTGAAGGAAGCATTGGCATCACACCAAAAAAAAGCTTTCCTTCCTGTTCCTAGTTCCTACGTGAAGTGTTAAAACTAAGTTTTTGCAAAATAAATACTTCTTTATGTAAATCATAGGAAGGTTAGAATGCAGTTTAACCAAGGAGGGAAAAAAACGAATGTTACATCTGCTAAGGAAAGAATGCAAAAGCCCATTTTGCACTACCCCCAGAAAGCAAGAAACCTAAAAGAGGGATGCACTGACTTTTCCCTAGTGAGCAGTCTTGAAGTGTACATGTCTGCATGGCCTCAGAAATATATTCAATTAAAATTCGCCCTGATTATTTATTGATTTTGCATTTTTCTGCCCTGCTGCCATGTAGGCAATTTTCGAACCATTCTCAAAATACTTCTTCAGCTACTGAGGAAAAGGCTGATACAAACCAAGAATTCCCAATCAAGAGCTGAAATACAAAGCTAATTATTTCAGGCATGCCTCTGCTTCTACAGCAGGTCTTTATGGGTTCAAGAGACTTCATGGGCTTGTTACAAAGGCCAGATTTCAATTTGGGTAATTAGACTTTGCCCTACCCTTGAGAGTTAGCCTGACATAGTTTTCTTGCTTTTCTTCCTGGGTCTCTCTATGTTTTTAAAAAATGCTTAGTTCCTCCACACTCTACTAACCCCTTTCAAGGAGCTGGCTCTCACTGCATATTCCTAGTTATCTCTCATCAAGGAGATCAGAAACAACTGCCTTGAATCCTTCAAGACCATTGCTAATGCACCCTGACCCAGAAACCCCTTTTCAGTTTGCTTCCCAGTAGAGTTTGCTGTGGCACTTTTCTCTTTGTGTCCTTGTATATCTGTCTCTTCTTAGTGAAGTGATTTTGTTTTAGCCCACATCATAGCTAGTTGTGGCCATGTCTCTTGTCCCAGTGGAATGCAACTCCCTTAAGATTATAAAAACATCCTACTTCTCTCAACATCTTCCATAACCCACCTGTAGGAGAAGGAAGACTTAAAGAAAAAATGACAATACTTAAAACTAACAATGCTTAAAATGTGTTAGGCATTAGGCAATGCAAATAACCTAACTTCATTAAATCCTGAAAATCACAACTATCCTAATATTATAGCAAAAAGAAAAAAATGTTGGATATTGAGTGAGATGCATCAGGCTGTTTGAGGTTGCTATGCTGGAAAGCCTAGAGCAGGGATGGCTTGCCAGGGCATTGAAACCCCAGTGCTCCTTTCATAGTCCAGTAGCCCCAACCTTAGCCAGAGCCTAGCCTAACCTTGACATTAATAGTCAAGGTTAATTAGAATCAGAATTAAAAGCTTTTATATAATCCCTTTTGCCATTGTCTTCACTAATGGCCTTTTGCAGTGCTTGGGAGTACCTTCTTGTAGGCTCCACCCAAGAGCTATCACAGCTCTGACAGAGCCCTGTTTACCTCCAGACAGACAGCAACAAAACATTCCTTATTTATTTTTTCTTTACTGCGAACACCGGGAAGTAAAAGTAGCAGACCAATTTTCCCCACTTTGGCATCATATGAATTGATTCTTTCACCTACTTTTAGACTTTGCAAAGCAAAATACAATCTAAGTGAGAATAAACAATAGAGAATTCATTGTGTGAGGAATAATGTATACTTTCACAACCAGCATGGTCTCTGCCCAGTCATGAATATGAATGAGTCTCCCAAACATAACTTGTGCCACTACCGTAGGTACAATACGTAGCTCTAAAATTGGCCTCTGTTTCAATAATGTTTTCTGTCCCAATCAAATTAACATGTCCTTTCATTTTTAACCATCTAGTAGCAAGTGAGTAGTAATGGCCTAACTATAGTCATAGTTATAAACATAAGGGTTAGGAGTATTGTACAGTAGGAGAACATTTACTTACCATGCACAAAGCCCTAAATGTTGTTGCCAGACCTGCCATAAGAACTATAGAAAGCAGCCAGGTGCAGTGGCGCTGGCCTGTAATACCAGCAGAGGCAGAGACAGAGGCAGAAGCAGAAGAAAGCCGATCATTGTGTGTTTAATGCCAGCCTGGTCTACAAAAAAAAAAGTCGAGGACAGCCAAGGCTACACAGAGAAACCCTGTTTCAAAAACACAAAAAACAATGTTTCAAAACACACACACACACACACACACACACATATATATATATATCAACTTTATTTTGCCTATAACTATAGTAAGAAAGAAAATAACATATATAAAAAAGGTGAGAGCTGAGAGTACACCATGGGTGTGGCAGGAGTAATATCCACAGCATTTAATTCCTAGATTTGGCTAGAAGCTAACATGGAGCTTCTAACTTATCTGAAATCCAGAGACATAAATCAAATTTTTTATTTCTTTTGAATTCATATCCCTTAGTATCTAGGGCCTTTATTGCACATTACCTCTATGGACCTATGGACCATATTATCAAGCATTATCTTTGGAATATTTTCCAAATATTTTCCTCTCCTATCATAAAATCCACTCACAAAGTAAAAAAAAAAAAAAAAGAATCAGTGGTCCTCTATGTTTGAAAAAACAATGTAAGCAACAGAAAGAGACTCTCTTAACCTGCATGCTGACGCTGACCTTTCCCTGAGACTCCCCTCTGGACATGCTTATGGTAGATGAAGAAGAGACTGACCATCCCAATCCATGTTGGGGAGAAAATAAAAATGTGACAAAAGGTTAACAGAGTGGACTTGGCTTTCACATGGCTCTCTTCAGATATTGCTTGCATTGTTTTTTGTTTTTTTGTTTTTTTGTTGTTGTTGTTGTTAATTATTCAGATTTCAGTTTTTGTTTCTGGAAAGCGGTAGATCCATATAATTTTGGAGGCATTAAAAACAGTAACCCAAACCAAGTGTTTGTGAAATCCGTTCCCCTTATTCTCTTTTCATTCTTTCTATGAAGTATAGAATTCTGCGATCATTTATTAGGTTTTTCCCACTGGAGCACTGAAGTAGAGGGAAAAGTCATAGAAAAATTCCTGATCACCTGAAATGAGTGGGCAAGAGAGAGAAGAGGAATCTGATGCCAGATTATGAATTGGAAAGAAGAAAGGCAGATTGCAGGATGGGTAGAATCTTTGCATCTGCACTGGCCTATTCTTGCCCCCTTCTACCTTTGATATTGATGGATGAGTAGAGTAGAATTTTCTGGGAAAAGGACTTGGCATAAACGGTATCTTTTATCCCAAAGTAAACATTTAGAAGAGTAAAAGGCCACACTTGAACAATTATAGTTGCATGTAAAATGACAAATTAAATTTATACCTACTCCTAAAATTGCCATTGGTGATTAGCATATTAATAATGACACAGATGTTGTTATGGATCTATGGCAGATATCATATATCTGACCAAAGCAAGGGCTGTGTTTCAATTTAATTATACAATATATTACATATGTTTATGTGTCTATTCATAACAATTCTCAGATGAGTTGACTAATTTTGATAAATTAGTTCAAATTAGGAGTTGATTTACATCACATAGGAGCTATGAGTCAACACATCAAATGCTAACCGATAGAAGCTTCCACAGAGCTCACTTTCTGGAATTTGTGATGACGTTCAGAGCCTTCTTCCTCTCACTCTCTTTAACCACACTGCAGAACACAAGTTGAGTCTCTCCGATCCAGGTTATTCTGTCTGTAACCCCGGAGAGTAAAAGTCAAGTAAGTCCATACAATCTAATTTTCTACACCTGACTTTTGAACGATGGACCTTAATCTGGGGCCCTGCCCTGCAATGGGACTCTGTGCTGGACCAAAGTGTGGCTGGTGGGCCTCACAAGAGCATTCACCTGTGGCCCCCACCTGCGTCCGAACTTTGATAGTTGTGGCTGAAGGCAAACGAACCCAAAGCATGGCAATCGCAAGCACTAGCTCAGTGAGCCCATGAGGGGCCTGTGACTCATGTACAGAGTAGGGTTCCCATTCAGAGAATCACAAATGCATGGGAATTCTTCACAACAGAAAGATTATGACATGTGTGTTCACAGGAAAGATTATGACATGTTTATTTGGGTGATATGGGAGTTGATTTCTTCTCCCCAGTTAGTCAAGGAAGCTTCAGAAATTTCATGATTCTGAGAACTTAGAAAGGTGAGAAGTGACAATGTCTCCCACTGTAGAATGATTATTGATATTTAATACTGATTCATTTAATTATTAAAGCGCCAATTATTCCTAAACCTGCTATTACATAAACAAATGACACAGAAATCTGTTAGATTTTTGATAAGCCTTAATGTACAGGGGCTCAGCTCAGTAAGTATTAATCCTCTAGGCTATTTTGTCTGCTTCCCAGCCAAAAGCCCCATAAATACTTGCACATGTTTTCCATTTGAGCTGCTTCACTCCATCATGCCAATCCTCAGAGCCAGCTGCTCTCCAACAAGTGTTTCTACTTCATGCTAACCCATGGCGACCTGCTGTCCTTTCTCCTCATTATTCTCTCGCCCTCGTGGTCTTTCTGCCACCCCCAAGCTTACCAACTCTGGCTCTGCCTACCTCTCTTCTGCCCAGTCCAGGCTGTAAGCAACTTTATTTACCCAATAGTAGATAATTTGGGAGGCAAAGTTTACACAATGTCATTTTGGATACATGAGAATTTTCTCGTAGAACAGTAAGGATCTGAGGAGTGGGGAAGCAAGCAGTTAATATTTGAATACATGGTAGCTCCAGATGAACCTCAACATCCCACAGTGGAGTTACTTGGAAGAAAAGTTTAGATAAAGCTGGAAGAGACCAAAAGCCATCATGAAAGTCTAACCTCTGCTGTTCTCTTTAGATGGTACTCCTTGCACAAGGTCCACATAGATCATGTGACATCACACTGAAATTCAGGGTCTGATTCTGTCAGCATGGGACAGAGGCAAATTTCAACCAATTGGTAAGCTACAGATGACAACATGATTGATAAACTAGTTACAGCAATGGCTTATTTACTTTGACAATTAGAGCCATGGAAAGATGTGTTCATGGAAGGAATGGGTAAAACTCTCAGATACATAAAGTTCTTTAGGAACTGCTAAACCAAGTCTATGTAGACTTGGCCTTTATCCAAATTGTGTCACTTCATACCTCAGTTTCTTCATTTAAAGAGTCAATTTCCTCAACATTAAATAAGTATAATGCAATGTAATTTATGGGAATGTTGATACCATTAAATGAACTGAGATACCTGGTACTCTTTCAATAGACAACACAAAATAGGCTGTGGGATGTAGGTAGGCTCCTCCCTGTGACCTCAGCCATGCCTAGTTATCTGGAGATGCTCTCAAAGGCTCAAGGTTCAACCAGCCTCTGTGAAGGAAGTTCCAAGAGGCTGTGATCTCAACTATCAAAGGCTTTGATGATCCCAAGATGCACTGATCCAGGGAACCCATAGTCAGTTGTTCATGATCATTGTTGTTAAAAATTACTTCTGATCAAAGAGCAGGCCAATCAGATTATGTCAGAGACAGTCCCTCTTTCCATTACTATGTAGCCCACTTGGACACTAAACTGCCATAGGCTACATCTGTGCAGGGGTTCTAGGTTATCTCCATGCCTGGTACTTGGTTGGAGCATGAGTCTCTGGAAAGACCCCTGTGTTCAAATTTTCTGGTTCTGTTGCTCTCCTTGTGGGGATCCTGTCCTCTCCAGATATTACTATTTCCCACTTACAAAAGATTCCATGCACTCTGCCCAACAGTTGGCCATAAGTCTCAGAGTCTGCTTTGATAGTCTGCAGGGCAGAGCCTTTCAGAGGCCCTCTGTGGCAGGTTTCTAGGTTGTTTCCTATTTTCTTCTTCTGATGTCCATCCTCTTTGCCTTTTGGGATGGGGATTGAGTAAAATACTCAGGGTCCTCTCTCTTGATTAGTTTCTTTAGATGTACAGGTTTTAGTAGATTTATCCTATGTTATATGTCTATATGAGTGAGTATATACCGTGTGGGTCTTTCTGCTTCTGGGACAGCTCACTCAGGATGATCCTTCCCAGATCACCTCCCCCTGAGGGGGGAGCAGCTTTACCAGGCCACAGAAGATGACAATGCAGCCACTCCTGATGTGATGTGATAGACTAAGATCAGAAGGAAGGAGAGGAGGACCTCCCTTATCAGTAAACTTGGGGAGGAGCATTCGTGAAGAAGGGGGAGGGAGGGTGAGACTGGGAGGGGAGGAGGGAGGGACTTATGGGGGGATACAAAGTGAATAAAGTGTAATCAATAAAATTTAAAAAATATTGATAAACAAAAAAAATTGCTTCTGTTAACACATCTGTCATGCTCTGTTTAACAGTTTGGAATCAAAAGCAACAACAACCAATAACATGAAAAACAGTTCAATAATGAAGCACTGTGTGCATAAAGATGTTTCTATCAATATTCTTTAGAAAGGTTTTTTGTTTCGTTTTTAATACTAATACCTTCCACTTAGATGGTCTTTTAAGTCATTTGAGAGTTTTAGTTCTATTATCTCGTTGGAACAGAAAAAGACCCCTAGGAGTGACAGTGATAATCCTTGCTCACAACCAGAGAGACAGATTTGCGATTTACCCAGGGTAGTTACAGCAGAGAGACTCCAGGCAGGCTGTCCCTTCTGTGCTCTGAGGCTTTTCTGAGCAAAATGTGACTCATCTGAATCTAACAAATACTTTCAAAGCCTTCTACATGAAGAAGCCCTGAAGAAGAAGAAAAAGAGTATACAATAGATTTTATAATACACAGAAATATTTGCTTGTATCTGCTGCACAGCTTTAATTTTACTGATCAGATCACTAAGGCCAACAAAACATAATGACTTGCCAAGCCTGCCAGCTAACTCTCACCATAAGAGAAAAAGCCCATTGGAACATTCTGCTAATCCTGAGTAGCAGCCTTTAATGGTCAATGCACCCAGGTGCCCCAAGTTATCATGTTTGTTCTACATTCTTTCTGACTTGACATAATTACCATTAATTAATCTAGGGCCGTAAGAGTCTTATATTTTTATCAACATGTGAAATTTGGGGATTATGATTATTACAAAAAAGTAATCCTCCAGTTGTCTTTGCCCTCTTTAAGTCCAGTACTCTTGTGTGACTAGAAAGGAAGATAAGTATGTAAGTACTGTAACCAACAAGGACTGCCACTGAAACATTTCAAATGTGAACTGGCAGGAAGAATCATCCACCATCTTCCAGGTAATGAATGAGGTGAGACCAAGCCACTCCAAGCTGCACCGCTGTCACTTCTTTAATCACTGCTTAACCAAACAAACTACAAATAAAAAGTGAAAAAGAAAACATTGATTATGAAAGGCCAACTTGCTAGCTTATATTTTTAGTTCAAGTGACAGTTTTTAAATTACAAAGGTAAAAAAAAAAACTTTTGTTAAATAGGGTTTTAAATACGCTATTTATCAAACTAGTACCTTTTTATGATGCTTAAACTGCTGTTTTAATGGTGAAAGGTAGAAATACTGAGTGGTAGTATTGTTCTTCATCTCTATCACATCCCTGTTTGCATGGAAGTGCTGTTTTGTTAGGATAGAATCTGGACTTCACTCAGCAGAACTCTTAGAAATACACATTTTCATTCACGTCACAATACTGTTAGATCACTTTCTAACCCCAGAGCTCTTATCATGTCACAGGAAAAGGGAAAATTATTCCAGGAGCAATTACAGAATTTCATGGCTGAAGGGAGCCCAGAGGACTAAAGGGTACGGTCTCTAGACTGAGGCCCAAAGGCACACTGACTTTCTGTGTGTCTTCTGTACCTCAGAGCCTCGCCTAAATAATTCTAACCCTCTTCAGGACCGTGAATGATTTTGAATCATGTTACAATTCCTCCTCTACAAACAAACAAACAAACAAAAAACCCACAAACCCCTGCCCCCCAAACTGTTCAGGTTTGTGTTAAGTGCAAGCCTTCGGAACAACTAGTACTTCCTGGTTTCCATCCCCCAGATTTGTTCTCCTCTACTGACCAGAGGTAACAGCTTGACTTACAGAATCCTGAGGACTTATAGATACTCTGCAGACAAAACCAGCATCCTGACGCCTTTCTTTACTGTTCTCAAGCAAAGAAATACATCACATGCTGTTCCTGAGGTATGAGCTGTATGGAAATGAATACAAAGGAACCAAAGTGACTGGCCACTCAGTTGTATTCTGGCCTATATCACAGTGGTGCCATAAGATTCTAATGGCACTGGAAAGCTCCTTTCACCATTGATACCATAGCTGCTGTGAGTGCGCAGCACAAAGCATTGCTAACATGTTTGCAGCGATACAGGTAGATGGAAATAACTAAAGTGCCTACTATTCATGCGAAAGTATGTCACACATGATTATATACAGTACAAAGTGCTTCGTGATGACGGCAAAGAGCTATGTGGCTGGTTTGTGAGTTTACCGCGCTAGTATTTGCCACGATCTTTGAGTAGTCCCAGTTACTCAAGCAGAGGTCCGCTGTGAAGCACTTTATTATGTTATGCAGGCGGTCCCCTCAAACATCTGGGGCTTAGCACCGCCCTTGACCGTATCAAGGAGACACATTGAATGACTGAAGCTATACCACCCAGGTCTGTGTAAGTCCAGCCTGCAATATTAACATAACCGTGAATCGGTGGCAATGATTAATTTCGCAGCACACATTCCGTGTGCGAACAATACATGGTTTTTAATTTTATCTGAAAAGAAGAGGACACAGCGGATCCTCCCCTGTGGAAACAACTCTGCCCCTTCTCCATGATTATCTTCGAAAACAACTGCGTAAATCTTTCTTAAGCAAAAAAAAAAAAGGAGGAGAAACTCTGATTTCAAAGGCACTTTCCTTACAGCTGTGGAGTCTGCCTCTGCATATAAATAGCTATGGCTGATAGGAAGTGAGCCGAGACTGCTCTCTCTCAGGCAGGGAAAAGAGCTTCGGGTTGGATTCTCAGACCAGGTTCTCCATCATGTCTTCCACCGGCCCCTGACCAGCCCACCCTCCCACCAGCCTTCTACAGACAGCGGTGCTTGCCTTTCGAATGAAAGCCCCCATAAATTTTGCATTTGTGTGGAGTTTGCTTAATCCTATCCGCAGAACCCAACACGCTAACGCGGTGTCTATTTCTGCTTGTCCTCCAAGGACCACCACCCAAAGCGTCTAAGCAGACTCAGCCTAGAACGGCAACCAAAGAGGCCGCATGATATCACCGCCTCCCTCAATCAAATGTTTACTTTCCTAAAAATGAACTAGCACCGGTAGTTTATTATTAATGAAATGAAAAATACATTCACATTTGCTAATTATTTTTACTCATGGTTTAAAAAAAAATAAGAGAGAAAAGAGAGACTGAGCTTTAAACCCTATAATTTGGTGACCAATTAGTCTTTGATTTACCGTGATGTGCTTAGAAAGTTTTTTTTTTAATATTAAAAGAGGCTTGCAGCTGAAAATTTACATTTAAAAAGTAATTAATGCCAATTCAATGAAGAAATCTTCGGTTTTCTACAGAATTACATTGAACTTCAAGCCCTTCCTAAGTCTAACAAGGCTTGATCACTGGTTAGGAGACGCTTCATTAGTGTTTGGTTCAACAGCGTGCCCCGGGTGCCCTACCCCGGGTGAACTTGACCTAACTCTGTGACCTCCGCTCCTTATACCCGTGCAGAAGAAGAACTTGACCCCTGGTTGCCTAGGAAGAGCCTAGTCCTTCGTGTTCCAAGTAGGTGCCTCCTGGCAGTAAGCCAGCAAAGACCAGAACAACTGACTCAGCACTCACTGCTCTCCTCCTGGGTCAACTGAAATGTCTTTATTTCCTTTTTTCTTTTTTCTTTTTTTCCTCGCAAGCTCTCTGAGCTTGCATAGATGAACTTGTCTCCTAAAGTGAACTTGTGTTTCCTTCTTGCCCCATAAAACACCCCCCCTTTAGTTTGGGAGAACGAAGGAATCATAGCAGCTTAACGTCCCATTATCACTGTGTTGCCCGAGAGCCTCAATGGTAATCATTTAATTCTCCAAGATTTCCTCCCTAATTAGAACAGGCTATTTTTTTAGTCTAAGTACCACTGGGCCTAAGAGACATCCCATATTTTTTTTGAAAGTCTCTTTGTGTATTTTCTTCTCGTCGTAAAATTTATTTTTCATAATTTCACACATGTAGGCAACAAAATATGATCAAATCTACCCTTCATAACTCCTCCCATGTCCTTCCCAACATACCTCTACCCTAGCTTCATACGCATATATGAAGGAGATACACACACACATTCGCACACATATCCTCCGCTGGGTCCAGTTAATGTTAGCAATACGCCTATATGTATATGGTGTGTCCTTCTGGCTTTTATGTTGGCAAAACCTGAGACAAAGCTTAATTTACTGAGAGATTTTATTAAAAATGAAAATAATTTGGGGTGTGATAGCTGTTAGTGTTTGCTGACAGTATAAATATCAGCGATTCACAACCTCTCATTCTGTCACTGTACCACTCAGTCATGAGCGCTCCTCTAATTCTTACATTTCTCCCATCTGTGGTCCCTGCTGGGAAGGTATAAGGTGATTGACAGTTAGGGATGACTAACTCATGAGGTATATAACATATTAAAAAATAAATGCCAGACCTCACATATGGTTCCTATATGTCTTTGGTCAATACTGAAAATACAAAATAAATAAAACCGTTTAATCGTTGATTGTGCCCATTCACTATGGGTTTATCCAATGCTCTATGCTGAGACTGTAGAGTGTATATACATATGTCATTTCCATGTATTAAACAGTTACTCTGTGCCAGGCATTTTACATACATAAAATTCAAACTTCCCAACAAGGATTTTCTTACTATGGCAATTTCGTTGGCGAGAAATGTGGCGTTGAAAGAAACTACATGACTAGTGTCATTAGCTAGTAAGTGTCAAAGCTCACATTCAAACCACTGCTATGAAACTATAAACTGCACTACAAAAGAGATTTGAAATTGGGATACACCCAGCATTACAGAGTTTATAACTTAAATTCAAACATGTAACCTTTCCATAAGCCATTATACAAACAGATGCTTCCATTATCTGCAGACATCAGAGCTGTAATGGATTACGGTGATGCTTTCAGCCTCTCCATTTGGCAGCTACTTTCTGGATATGTCAATGGAGGTGAAGGTCCTGGTCACCATAAGGTACATGCCCTGTAAGATAGGAAAGGATTGACCCTACTAAGTGGGCAGCATTCCTCCTGTCTGCCCGCTCTTCTCTGACGCCAATCACAAGAGACTGAGGTCCTACCATCCACCCCATGGCTTGGGTTCCCAGCTCCTGCCCTTTACTTATTAGGCTGGGAGGCAGAGCAATATCTTCCATCACATGAGCTCTCAACACTTTTGAATGGAGGCATTGCCTCAAGACAGGAGATCTGTAGCCTCTCACCATTGCTGGGCTTGCTTGTTTGTCATGCCAACAAACTCCTTTTCAGTCCAACAGTCTGAGGCTATAGAGAACCCACAATAAGCCCTTAAAGTCTACATAGCTCCAGTCCTTAGGCCCTTCTCATGTTGACTCCCCCTATAAAACAGAACTTCCTCATCAATTTACCCTGTTAAGGCTGGTTAACATCAACCTCCCAGCCTACACCTGGAAATACCTGGTCCATTTTAATCTTTTTGAGTCATCTCTTCCACAAGCTGAGGTGTTCTGCCTGATGAGCAGGATACCCGGAGCCTTGCCGATTACGAACAGACCTTCTGTTCTTTGCTATCCCACACATATCAAATCCTTGAACTTCCTGGTTCTGCCTCAATGGTTGAGATAGCCCAGATCCCCCACTGGATGTGTGACATCAGACATGTCCTTGGATATTCTATCAGCTCTCTTTAAATCTTACTGAATAATTACCTGAAATGTTTCTCTCCCAGAGCCAGCTCACAACTGCCATGATGTACTTCCGAAGCCGCCACTCATGCTTGACTTTGAAGCTTTTCTAATAGTGCATCTAATAGTGCGATCCTTATCTGAAAAGGCTTTCATTCCCCCATCACCATTTGAGATACCTTTTCCCTAACTCCCACAATGACATGAAAGGGAAGCAGTGTTTCCTCTCTTCAAGTAGTCTATCATTCATCAGATAGCTTGTTATTAATGAGAGCCAGTCAAATGCCCCTACAACCTGATTATTTTTCACTTGATCAGTCTAATTTAATACTGAGTGATCTTCTGGGTATTTAGGGGAATATCTTGAACTATCAAAGTTCTTAGTGATTTTATTTCAGTGATTGCTGCTACTGTGTAAGTACACCAAGAGGCCAGCCAAGAACACTTTAGATAAGGAGGACTCAGGCCACAGGGCTCTGTGTTGGAGATGGAAATGACCAAATAACCAGAGAACATATCCCCAAGCTCTTGCAGGATGCAAGGATATGAGCAGCCCCATCCACAGCACAGCTTTGACTCTACGGAAAGCAGAAACCGTTGAGATGACTATTTCTTTAGCCATTTCACCCTCTGCTAAAATAAATCCCCAGCAAAGCACCACACACCATCAAAATCTGATTTTTTAACCTCTGTAAGTCTCAAAGACAGGAGCCTGATTACTGGGGCTGACTTTCAGATATGTGGTGTGCTTGGTTCTAACAGCTTTCTCCCCAAGACGAAGGCTGCCTCCCACACAGCCTACCTAATGAGTGATGCTAACAGCACAGCTAACTATGCCACATCATTAATTGCTCAATCTAAATTAATCAGATATCTTAACATTTCTCTTGTTTTTCAAAGGTTCTTGTTAAAATAAGCTAAAAAAAATCAGGTCTCTGTTAATGAGTATAATAATAATATCCTATTTCTATATACTGCCTGACACCTACTAAGCAACCTCAAAAACTTAAGGTGTTCATACAGGCAAAGGGAGACCAGAACTGGGCTCTGGCCTTAGCTATATTCACTATAGAGATTTAACCTGGCTCAACTAGACTTAAGCAATATTTTTTCCACAAATAGTGATTTAAACTTTATAATGACCCTGGCTGGTAATGCTTTCCTCGTTTCGTATTCTTAGCATCCCAGAATGATAATGCCAAAGAAACACAGTCTCTTTTAAAAGTTCCTTTGTTGCCTCTGTGCCAGCTAAAATCATATCAATTACAAAATGTCTTCTCCCAAAACGATGCTGAGAGTGAGAATCTAAAGACATGGATTACTTTGCAGCCTTTAAGTGATACCCGATACCTGATTCAGGAATAAGTCAAATACCAAGGCAGGCAGTACATACCCAAAATCCCAAGCACTCACTCGGGAAGCAAAAGTAGGAGGCACGCTGCAAGTTTAGGACTAACCTGGTCTATGCAATATACTCCAGGTTACTCATGGCTAGACCCTATCTCATAAAAATGAATAGGCAGAACAGCTCATCTGCTCAATGTGATGTGAAGCCAAACAAGACCCTAAGTCAGCATAGCCTTTCTCTCCATTAACATGGGCCCCAAGTTACACAGTCACCATGTTTGCATCATGAAGATGTGTTAGTATTTTCAGACATACAAAGTAGGGGCAAAGTGAATGGAGGCAAGGTTTCAGATTTCATGACTGTCTTCATAACTGCGAGGTCCTGGCAAACTGTTTTGCCATGTTGGCGGTACTCAGCTCCAAATACACAGAAAGCATAAGTACAGGCTGTATCAAAATGCTCACAAGTAAATTGCATTTATAAGACTATCGCCAAGCCCTTGAAACATGACAAGTGACCCTTAAAAGTTAGGCCTTTTGTTTTATGGCTATTAAATTATTATTTTATTATTACAAGCAGACCAAGGCAAGGCAAGAGGTCAGTGTTGGAGGAGAGATTGGGGATATGGGATAATGGATATATTTATCCCTAAGTGCATTAAATTTTGCTGTAAGTATGTACAGCTTTTTTCCCATGTCATTCTCTATGTAGAGTTTGGACCAGGTTCCTAAAGCTTCTGCCTGCAAGTAACATGGGCTTCCCCATACTGTTTCTCAAGACAAAGTAGATTATATGGTGCCACCTGAGTTCAAAAACAGCAGGACAGGACTCACTGCTCAGTTTTAGAAAAGAACCAGATGTATCCTGGGAACTGCATGATTGACATCAAGATCCCTTCTTTCCTGCACGTGTTTATAAACTAGCACTTCTTTACTTCACTATGACAAATGGTTTTTATCAAAATAGTCTTACAAACACCCTTACCTGTGAGTTGCCTTCAGGAACTAATGTAAGTACCCTCCTTCTCCTTTAACGAGAGGAGTGAAAAGAGATTGAATAGAGGGGTCCTTTTCCCAGTTTTAGGTGAAGTATAACAAAACTCTAAGACCTCTGATGATTTCATCATCCTTTGCAAGAATTTATCCCAGTTATCTAAAGGAGGAAATCTCTCACAGAGATTTCCCAGCATCCTCTCTCTCCCAGCTCCCCAGCATCACCACAGTTTACTGATGCAGGCCTCATGTTCTTTCAGACTGTACTCTGGGAACATCAAGTTATCAAGTTGCCAGCTTGGAAGCAGCTAATGAGATAAAGTTCTACAGAACCACTGAGCAAGTTCTGAGACCTCCAGAGATGAAAGCAGTTAGACGAGTTGATGTGTGTGTGTGTGTGTGTGTGTGTGTGTTTGTGTGTGTGCGCACACGGGTGCATGCACATGTGCACTTGTGTAGATTCCTAACACACAAAGTAATTTGCTGGAGTTTTTCTGTTTGTGAACAACTTAAAATTTGGAATAGAAGCATGCACACAGGAGGAGTCACACTGACAATCACACCGACAGGAGTCCCTCAAGTAGCATGCTGCTAGTGAATGCCATATGCTCACTTAAACCAACTGATTGGAAAATTGAAATATTTCCTGGATGCTTCAAGCAAACTCGCAGAGCATCGATTCCAATAGATCCATTTGGCTAGATTGGGGATTACAGGATTATTAGGACCACTGTGGATAATTAGACTCATGCCTCACAAGTTAGTGATGACCAAAGCGCTTTCTGAGACTTGTTTGTTTTTTTAATTCTGTGATCAGAAAATGTCTTTGGAGGTAACTCAGCTCAAATACCATAATGGAGGAATCTTCAAAACGAAATACAATATACCATATGTTGTAGAATGAGCCAATGCTTTGCAAGAACCAAAGTACAATCTCAATCCAAAGTTATTACTACAATTAAAAGTGAGTAGCATGATGACTTATAAGATAGGATTAATGATAGCAGGGAGGAAAGGGAGATGGGAAGGAGGGAAGGAAGGAAGAAGAGAAGAAGAGAGGGAGGGAGGACAGGACAGAGGGGGAAACCCAAAAATTCATGTAGGTGGATGAGTAAGTAAACCTCACAAACATAGATGGACATTTGAAATGTCAGGAAAGGGGATGAATCTCTAACATGCACTTCCAAGAAAGAAACTGAGCTGTGGCAAATGCCACAGTCCATTTCTTCTCCCTCTCTTGCTTTTTGCAAAGATTTATGATGCTAAATCCAAGGAAAATCCAGCAACACTTCTTAAATAAAACTGAAATCCTGTGGCTCAACCCAGACCCAAGCACTGCTTACTGAAGTTTACATGTGTAGAATGGCCTTGGACTAAGGATGTGACTCAAAGTAAGAGAGAAGGGAAGACACAGCCAGGCAGTGGCTAGTGCTCTGGATCTCATGTGTGACCTGGCACAGGCTTCATTTCCTGCTTTCTTCAGAGAATGATTTAGCCTTAGCTCTTCCCAAAGGCTTGGGAGCAGAGATAAAGATTATCTCTCTTCCTGCCCATTTCTCCTTCAGTTCTGAGCTATATATCTGGGGTCTGAGACATGTGTGCCCTCGTCCTGGATATTGAATTCTGTGCTCACCTTATATATCACTCACTTGTCTCATTTCCTCACCATTTTTCCTTCTCTTTTCTTCCCTTCTTAGCCCCTCATCCATTTGAGAGAGGCTGCCAGGCCATTTTCAGACTGGAAAACAATGAATCTAACTCGAGGCTCAGAGCCTACTCTCCTGGAATATTTAAATGAGATAAATGATGCCGGTGTGAAAGCCGGTTCCCTGACATATTGGAGTGCAGAGAGTCACAGAGAGCTGTCACTCAGAAGAATGATGCCAAGCTGCCATCCCGCTGTCCTACCATCCTGCCACCCAGGCACCCTACCACAAACGTGAGGTCCCTGCAGGAGCGAAGACAGCAAGCCCATCCATACTGCCTCGGGCCAAAGCCAACCGAAAAGCAGGTATTCCCTTAGAATAAACTCCCAGGAACCAGCCCGAGGTTGGAGTCGAAGAACTGGAACTACAACAGCAGCTCTCCCTCGAAACAAACGTGGTTTCTTATTGGTTGCAAATGCAACAGCCACAGAAGCTGCACGGGGTACGTGATCCCTCTAAATTGGACTATTGTGTTCAAGCTGTCATTTTTCATTTTTTAAACTAGGATCCCTTCAGGTAATCAGTAACCTTGAAAAGAACTGAACTCTCCAGCACAGGTCTGCAGAAAGTCCTCCGAGAGACTAGAAAAGTTGGTGGAAGAAATATAAACACAAGCGCCCACGCTGCCCCCTCTGCCTCCTCCGCGTCCCTTGCTATCTCCTTCCATCTTCGCCTTGAACATTTCACAAAGTTTAGACGGGTTTAGGTTATCACTCAAACGCTGTGACTCAAACTCGGGGAAATTGTTCCTGTAATGGAGTTCTCAATTTATTGGTCAATTTCACCTTGATTTTGTGTCACTGTTAGTTTTGCTAGCTCTTCACCTTGTATTACATTTTCTTAAAAATGTGATACATTTTCAAATATTTTAAATATCACAGATAATTTGATTCAGCTCATAATCTTCTTCTGGAAAAAATAAATAAAAATATATTTAAAAAAAAAAAGACATTGTTCATCAGCCTTGTCTTTTCATAAATGGCTAAAATCTGCCACCTTCTGGATTTTTAGCAAGCTGGTTTACCTTTCAGAGCCGAAGGCTGGATTTTCTTCAGCTACGCAGTGACACTGCCATCTTGTGGCCATTCCCTAGACTACAGAAACAGGAAAGAAAGGGGAGCAAATACTCATTTAAAGCAGTTTGCTCAAAAAAAGCAAAAATTAAAAAGAAATCGGTATGAAGTGTACTAGAGTTCATCCCAAGAGTTTTAATTTGTGACATAATGGAAAGTACGGGTATATTTATGCTCACATTGACACAACCTCCTGTGGAGGGGAAAAAAATGTGCTTTTCTATCTTAAAGGCAATAAACATTAGACAATGCCCAGATTAGCACCACAACCTCATCCTCCATTTAAAAGAAGAAGTGGAGCTGTTTCTCACCGTTTTGATCTCCGTGGTCTGAGGAATAAGCTAAATCATTGTTGATTGCCTGATAGTCTTAATGCTGCGATGAAAATAAGATCGATATGTTTGCACTGTTAGGATTTCTACGCTCTGAACTCTAAGCCATCCTAGAATTTCTTCTGTGCTTGGGGAGAATCCATTTTGAAGAGCACAGGCATCTGAGCTGTCCTCATGGTCATTACCTAGTCATCTCCAGGAATTCAGCTGCTGCTCTGATTAGAGAGCAGAGAGGCCCCTGCCGACGTTTCCAGGATGCGATTTCATTGCTTTCCTCTTGTGGATGTTCTGAAATCTCCCTAGCATTTTCCTTGGGGAAGATGAAGGGTCTTGGGTCATTGTCCCCATGGCCCCCACCTACCCTGGGTCAGCAACTCTCCATCAATGTGCTGGAGTTCTTTGGCTGTCAGGAATCTGACAAACTATTTCAGCTGCTGTAAATCTGCCCTTCGTGCGGGAAACACAGCAAAAGCATACACTGCATATCTGCAGTCTGGTACCAAATTTTGTCTCAGAAGATCAAATTCAGTTTAAAGCTTTTACTGACAGAGGAAAAAAGGAGGGACGGGCACATTACCCTCATCCTTCACTCTTTCCCTCATTCAGGGCAGCTGTCGCACCTCATCATGCAGACGAGCCCTGAACAATCACCACCTTTGTTCTTCCCTGTGATCATGTGATGCTGGCATAGAGTGACTCACTCTTGTGGGTGACAAGGCAGCCTGAAGTCACTGTGGACCCCATACCAGCAGCCTTGAAGCAAGAAATCTTGCCTTTGGTGCTATTTCATATTCCACTGTTTAATACTATGCTTATTTCGGTGCTGTTTGCTTTTTGGGTAGGAGAGTTAGTATAAAAAATAAGTTGGTCTGACCACCCCAGTGTAAGAAACACTGAAGCCAGACTCAAGCTCCACAGCATTTTAAAGCTACGAGTGAAAGAGCATTGGTCCAGCCGAAACATGCAATTCATTCGGGACCTCACAAAGGATTTCAGCAATGCTACTGGCTGCGATGTGATTATCCAAGCCCTCTCCAGGCTGCTATTGATCACAGAGCTGGAGTACTATCAGGTATTAACTTCTCTCTTTCCTTCCTCAGTCTGCTCCACAGGTGAGCTGCCCTACAGCCACACTGGGATCAGATCTGAGGAAGAGAAACATCGGGGGATGAGGAAGGGCACTGTGGCTAGACCAGCAGCCCGAGGCTTTGACTGCACATAGATGAGGTTTCTGCTATGCCTCTGCCTCCTGGAGTTCTCTCCAGGAGGCTCTGACTGTCCAACCCCCGAGGCCATAAGGAAATCCTCAAGGATTCCTCTTTTTCTCCCCTCCTTCAAATGGAAAAGTAAAACAGGTATAGAACATTCTTGCATTTTGCTAAATGTAGTTGCTACTCTAGCTACCAACTGTCTGTTAAGATGATTGCCACAAGGGGTGACGGGAACTCAGGAAGAGGGAGTACATTCTGTAGACAGATGGTTATGGTACCAGCCACTCATAGTGGGCAGACTGGAGCAAGAACAGAAATTGGAGTCTTAGAGGTTGATTTTGATGAGAATATGCATGGCGGTGTGAGTCAAGAATTGCTTATGTATTATAGACACTGATCTACACACACAGTTTCACTTTTTATTATTTCAGTTACTAGTGATTAACTGGGCCCAAGCCTACTAATGGAAAATTGCACAAATGAATAAGTCATGATTTCTTTCTGTGATAAAAAAAAAGAAAACACCTCACCCTGCTCTAGTTAGACAGCAAATTATCCCCTGGTTCAGTACATCCATACTGTATAGGCTACCTGCCCATTAATCACCAAGTAGCTATGTGGCTTATCAGTTCTGCTGCCATAGTATCACAGCCCAGCAGTTATTTTCCAGTAGCCTAACACCTATTTTGCAACTCCTAAAAGCGGGGTGAGAATGGCCCAATACGAGATATTTTGAGAGAGAAGAAAGGAGAGACCACATTCATTTAACTGTTAGTATACTTTAGGAATTGTTCTGCTTTTATTTTTGCTCTTAATCCTTTATTATTCCCAGTTTATAAACTAAACTGGGAAATATTGCACAAGAATTTGCTCTGACAGTTCTTCAATGTGAGTGGTAAACATGAACATATTATGTTTATCTGAAGATCGAGAACCAAAACCAAATCCTTTCCTGGATTCAAGGAGGCTCTCGGGCTAGAAGGCAAGAAAAAAACACCAGCACAAAAAACTGTGAGACACCGTGGTAGGGGGAAAGAATAAGAACAAATTTAATGTTGGGAAGACAGAGCAACTCATTTTCCTGAGAAGGGTCAGAGAAAACTCACACAGAGAAGATGCCAGTAGGGTCTCAGATAATTAAAAAGAGGGGAAGGGGGGATAAAACAAGGCAGAAAAAAATGGCCTAAGCAGAAGAGGTGGCAGCAGAGGCCTTGTGTGAGAACAGGACACTGAGGTAGATTATCTCCTGAGTGAAAGTGAAGGATAGGAGCTGCAGGCAGCGGGTAGTCTTTCCTGGTGGGACATGGTTGTCCTAGCAAGCAGTGTCAGAGGAGGAACCTAGCAGAGTTCTTCAAGCAATGAGGTCTTTTAGAGACTAGCTTTGGCCATAGTAATGAGAAGCGGTCCAAGTGGAGATAAAAGAGGCTGGAGACATAAAACCAGGTAAAAGGCTATTTCAGTGTTCAAGTGAACAACAATGAGATCCTCCACTTCAGACAGAGAATTAAACATGATGGAAGGCTCTGAAGTAGAATTGGAAGAATAGGGTTGGAGACGAGGCGAATGGCCAGATGACTTATGTAGGATATATAGCAGTGGGAACAGGTCTCATAGGTTGCAGTTGAACAAAGAACAAAAAAAAGGGAATGAAGGATGTTAGTAGGATGGGATAAACTGATCATTACCAGAAGACACACACACACACACACAGAGAGAGAGAGAGAGAGAGAGAGAGAGAGAGAGAGAGAGAGAGAGAGAGAAGACAGGAGAGAGTGCCTGTAAGTGCACAAATGAGTGGAGGTAACTACTGCAGCAAAACTTAGGTATTTCATGATCAGGAAAAACGTTTAAAGCCCTCTGAATGCTTTTTTTCTAGATGCCAAAAGCCAATGTTATTTTGAGATTCCCCTCCTGACTTCCAAGATGGCCTTGATGCTGTACATTTCCAGGACTTGCTCCAAGACGATCCTATGCATATACTAAGGCTCTGTCTTTCCTACCCTTGGTGAATGCTGTCTCTCTAGAGGCCAGCAATGTTGGAGCTTTGTAGTAAGGGAGCACCAGTGACCTCCAAAGGTGTTCTCACCACTGTAAGCCTTGAAGCTAAGCTTTATTTGCACTTCTGCTCCAAACCATGAAACACAATCTGCTGGATATGTGCAGGTCTTCCCTTGCTTTGGATAGATGGTCTCACAAGAGTATAAGAAAGCCACTGCCTCTTTTCACCCCTATTTTAAAGATGAGAAACGGGTGCCTAAGATTAAGGAGAGGTGTACCTCCATCAGACTTGGGATCCCTGCTTAGAACCTTCCTATCGGACAACACATTATCACTGAGTTTCTGTTATGTACCAGGCAGAGTTCCAGATGCTAGAAACTGAGAAATGAACAAGGCAGACAAATAGCCTGCCTCCCCTCCTGGAGCTCACATTCTACGTGAGACTTATGAGCCACACACAAAATGCAGACAAAGCCAGATAAGATCATCTCCAGTAATGATAAGGCCCTTTTCCAAATAACCTCCTTGTACAGCTTTTAGTGAGCTGCAAAAATCTGCGATCAGCAACACAAAAATCCTGATTGTTAAGAAGGCAGCACACCCACACAGCAGGCCTGTCTGCCGTGTTTGTGCTGTACCTTCCCACCAAGTACTTGAAATGTGTTAAATAATCATTGCCATTCCACTGCAAGTACATTTCTCTTTTATTTTAATCCTATTATAGAATTTTTTGATGGCAACCTGCTGTTAGAGTACATCTAACTATGTTAAAGCTCCCCAGGCCCTGAGCATGAAAGAACCTCTTCAGAGCACACGTTAGGACAGGTGTACCTTGTTAGCATAGAAATGAAAATAAAAGACAGCACTCTGGGGCAAGAAGGAGGAGCATGGGCATCCTAATGCCATTGCTTAGGAGGTGATCTCTCATTGATCTCTCCTTCACGCTTAGGGGCAGCAGCTTGATAGAGGAATTGAGTTCTTCTCTCTGCCTGGTGCTTGATGCTTAAGAACCAAAAACCAGAGTATAACATGCAACCTTTGGCACATAGGTCATCTCTGCCCAGATGCTTCTTGAGACAAGGGTGTCAGTAGTCAGCGTAGCCTACTGGTCACTCCCCAACCTTGGTGACGGTTCAGTCATAACATGAAAATAAGTACCATTTAAGTACATGGGGGAACATCTTTCCCCAGCTGTAATCATTCAAACGGAGAGCAGTCTGGCCTGGCACAAATAATAACTTCCTTGGACATGTTGAGTTCATTTTCTTGAAATAAAGTTATGACTATGGGTTGCCACCAGCACTTGTATGTTAGTGAGTCATTTCACTCTAAATAAATAACAAGATGTGGTTATTGGCAAAACTGGCCATAAAAATTAGAAAGTAGGCAAGGCCCTCATAAGCCAAGAGAAAATATAATGGAGACTGAAAAGAGACCTAATAATTGAAACCCACTTTGAAAATAGACACTTGCCCTTGTTTGTGGTGGTAACAGTGGAAATAATCACTCACCTTATGTGTCTTCCAAAACACCAGCTCCTAAGAAAACTGCAAGCAAGTTCTCCTCTATGGATTGCATGTCTTTCTTTTGATCTTTCTGACCCACAGAATAAGAAACTGATATGTCTCAATGTATGTTCATGAGTTAACATAAAGGACAGATAGCATATTAATAACACCTTCTAAATGCTGCTTATGTATGCATCTCCTAAGAACAGGAGTGCTAAAAGAAGATGAAAGCAGGTTATTTTAAAGGTGGCCTAATCAAATGTGAGGAGAGGAAGAAAGGAGAGCGAGAGAAAGACTTTGAAGCATCATTGCTGGTATAAGAGTATGAGATGCAGTCACACATACATACATCCTTCAGTACTGTAGAAAATTATACTGAGTAAAATTTTCAACTCAGGGATGATATTTTAAATACTGTATTTAACTACTAGCCATTTAACTACCAGCCATGCCTGAACCCTTCTGAGCAGACTCTTTCTGTACTAATGTGTTTTTTTCATGCTCATAACCAAGCACACCCTTTCCTTGATCAATATGATGCTCTCCTGTAAAAGGGAGCATCCCTTCGATCAAAACCAATTGTTACTGAGTATTTTCTATGGATGTCAGACATTGTGGGAATAAATTCCGGCATGTTAGAGCAAAACAAGGTGGCACTGCCCTCACGGAGCCTAGAATCCAGCAAAGAATGTAAAACACAGATAAAACAATAGAGAATGGATAATATCAAATGTATTAAGAGGGGTCTGTGCAAAGAGCTGCATCTGTCAACATTGGACACAGGAAGGGTATCATGGAGGAAGTTGTGTTTTAAATAAGACTGGAAGAGCAAATGGCATTTAAAGACAAAAGAGTCAGAAAAGATCAAGAGCAAGAACAACAGAGATAACTCAACGGTAAGAAAGCACGGCAAAAAGAAGTGTTTCAGCCTGTTTGTATCACAGGACTGCAGCTCAGTGGAAGAGACACAACCAGGAAAGTAGATAGGAGTCAGATCATAACAAGCCGTGAATGCCAGAGGAAGGAAATTGGACTGAATCCTGTGGATGTTGGAGCACATTCAAAAATTATTTCAGCAGGGAAGTAGCATGAATAGAGCTTCCTCATCAATTAACTTGACAATACTTTAACCTTAGCTGGGTAATGGTAGTGGCAAGCTGGCCCCGGGTGTCAAGCTCAGCTGTAAAGGTCAGGCACTGGGTTGTGTGTGCCCCTTGCACCTGAGCCTGGAGAAATAACTACTTATTCAGACTGTCAGTCATTGGTTTGCTGGAGGCACCCTCTGTGAAAGGATAGTGAGGAGTGCTTTCTTTACTCGGGACTTATCAGCAGGATTTTGCTCTGCCCCACAGCTGTCATCTGGGACTAGGACCAAAAAAAAAAAAAAAAAAAAAAAAAAAAAAGCCTTGGGAGCTATGAGAGCAGACTTTGGGTACTCCCACTCTTACTGTATGTTTCTGAGAGCAGGGCTGACAAAGCTAGTGGTCAGTGTTGGTTTTTTTCTGTGTGAGATAGAAAACAGTTCTGTTGATTTTATGTTTTATGGCTGATCGATGAGGTCAGAGTGAGGCTTTTGAGACACGCTGAGTGGGAAGAGCCGTGGTGCTTTTGATGGCTTCCTTTTTTTTTTTTTTTTTGTATGTGTATGTCTCCTTCTGGGAAGGAGGAAGGTCGAGGTGACTTCCACGTTCAGGCTCCCTGGCTCAGGCAGTGTCTCTGAAGAGGCAATGCTGGGGGTGGCTCCAGCCAAGGAGAGCAGAGAGTGGTGACATTTGAGGGCTTTTGAAGAAATGCTGCATCTTTTGGCTGAGGGACCCCAACTGCACCTGCATTTCTGCAGGCTCTTCACTTGCTTTTTATATCCTCCATAGCTGCATGTGGATTTGCTGAAAGGTGGAAAATACGCATAGCCCTTAGGCATTAGAAAAGATGGCAAGGGCAGGGACGAATCTGCTGATAACTCAGGAGACTCAGGTGCCCTGTGGCCAGGCGTGTGAAATGTTAGCCCCAGTGGTGCTGTCTTCAGTCAGTCCTCCCCCTCTTTATTGCTGCAATATACCACAAAAAAATAGCTGCAGATTAATTAATTAAACAGATTCAGTGCCAAGTCTGCTAGCTGTGTGCATGATACTTAACCCTTATAAAAACCTCTATGGAAATCACTGTTGCAGAAGAAACTGAAGTTTTCAAGGGTTAAGTAGTTAGCAAAATGCTGTGTAGAAATACACAACAGAAAAGTTTTGAGCCCCAAATATTATCACACATGCTCTGGTGTGATCCCTTTGCCTTACTTTGTTCACTGTGTTATGGTCAGAACTATTGTGAGAATGAAGACAAAACTCTAGGGGCTTAGGAGAGAGCTCAGTAAAAATGCTGCCTTTGCAAACCCAGGTACCTGATTCAGATCCCCAGAACTCCCATCCATTTTTTACAGGAAGGAAAGAGGTTGTGGAGACAATTCAGTAGATAAAAGACACATAGTGTTAGCATGAGGACCTAGGCTCAAATCCCCAGAATCCACATAAAATCCAGACCAGGTGGTCTGTAACTCCAGGACTTTCTTGGCAAGATGGGAGCTGGAGAGCAGAGGGTCTCCAGAAGGTCACAAGCCAGGTAGCCTCATATACAGCATCAAATGAGGGACCCTACTTCAGACAAGGCAGAAGGCAAGGACTAAAACCTGCAGCTGTCCTCTGGCCTGTACAAATGTGCTATGGCATGGGCATACCCACATTCTTTCTCACACACACACACACACACACACACACACACACTCCAAGCTATACAATACGGTAAGCAGACTCTATGTACCATAATAGGCTGAGCAAATTAAAAACAGACCTGCTACAATGTTCTCTCTGGCTACGAACATTGTGGAGTAAGATGTGGAGACACTTACAAAACCCCAAATAATTATAAAACAGAAGTATAGGGAGAGAAATCTTTTTACGGTGTCATACAGCACCCATCAGGAAGGAAGCAGAGAAACAGGAGGGGCAGCCCTGAGAGCCACAGGAAACATTCCACTGGGGAGGGAGGTTAAATGCCCTTTTCCAAAAAGCAAAGAGACACGTGCAGAGACACATCTGCTCAGTTCGGTTGTGTAGGAGATGCCGTTCTCGACCCAGCAATCCCCTTTTTCTCTTCTACCAATTTAAGCTTTGCCTCCAATGTTCAGCTCTCCATGGTTTACATGTAAAAGCAGCACCGTGTGGCCATCATTAAAAACACCGTGTCTAGAGGCTGCAATGAGACACTGATTGTCCCATTAAGCAACAGATTTCATAAACAAGCGCAGTCATTCTGCCCGCCGCCTGACATTGCGGTCTGAGGAGCACCGCTGAAAGCAATTTATCTGCAAGCATTCTGCCTCAAGTTTAAGGTTCCAGAGAGCCCTGCTAAGTCACAAAATAGACGCGCGCAAGTGATTTGCTGCAGGCATTCAGGGGTTAATGAGCCCCCCTCATCTAACACACACGCCCACCCTGGGAAAGCCTCTGAGGGTCCTTGTTACTGTTAAACCTCCATGGCTACAAAGTCGCCAACTCAACCAACCGGAGCTGTGGCCTCCCGAGACATGACAGATTTAAAGGAAGAAAGACTGTGCAGTTGCTGGAGGCAAGTTATTTTAATATAATGCCGGGATGACAGCTCTCCACATTTAATCATCAAACTCCTGATTTTTCGCTGCGACATTAGAATTTCTCACAATTGAAGGGAAAATGTTTCTTTTCCATCCATGCCTGACAGTTGCACATTTGCAAGAAATGTCTGTAAACTTTTCCAATTATTTTTAATAAAATGTAAATTATTGTCTACATAAGCCCTCTTTTCCCTCAGCCACCACCCACAGCGAAGAGAAGCAGTTGCTTTTGCTCTTGGGCAAGGACTCTGTGGCTTTGTCATCTTCCTCACAGAAATAACTTCCCATTCAGAAAGCTGCTTCTGTCTCTGTCACCTATATTATGACCATTTCCTTTTTAATTGTGTCTGTGATCAGTGCCTGTCAGGGAAGCTATGCATTTGATTATCTATGCCTCAAGTGGGCTGACGCAGCTAGGCTGGCTCCCATGAGCACAAATACATCTCGAGGTTTGGAAGCCATTAAAATGGACATTTGCATAAGGTCCCCTAAGGTCTGCATTCCTCTCACCCATGTTTCTCTGTAACAGATCAGAAGATGACAAATAAAGATATTTTATATCTCATTTAAAGATATATGCCAGGTGTGGTAGCATACACCTTCAATCCCAGGACCTGGCAGGCAGAGGCAGGTGGCTCTCTGAGTTCAAAGCCAGCCTGGTCTACATAGAGTTCTATATGTAGACAGAGCTACGTACAGAGACCCTGTCTCTAAAATCAAACATGAAAACAAACAAGAAATAAGAGATAAGGGTCTCTGTCTGCAGACAGAAATGCACAAGCAAAGGCAATAGACATGGGAAAATATAGAAGGTATCAAGAGAAGTCTCTGTAAGCAAAATAAGATACATAATTCAATGTCACACTGCCAGGACTCACACCCAAGACATGAGGTACTTCATTTCTTCCTTGGGGAAACTTGCAATAAATGCCTGCTGTCTTGAGTCCCTATGAATGCAAAAATAGATAATGCATCTATATTTATCATTGACTCTTTTGGTCATTATCCAAAGAAGTTAAGAAGGTAATGGAGTAAATGGGTGAGTTAATGAACAATCCGAGAATTTGAGAACACTGTGAAAGGCAGCACAATCTTGGTAAGCTCTGAGGGCCACAGTTGAGTGGGTCATTCACCCATTCCTGTGAGAGGGTCACCGTGAAGTGAAGGAGGGACTCTGAGATGACAAGGGTCTCTGCCTACAGGCAGACCCGCACAGGCAAAGGCAATAGAAATGGAAAAATGTGGAAGGTCTCAGGAGCAGTGTCTGCCTGGAGAAAGTGATTGTAGGTCCATGAAGGAAACATCCAGAAGTAAACTGGGAGTCTAAGGATATGATGTCTTCTAAGCACTGGATTTGATCCCCCCAGTGTATAAGCTAGATGTGATGGTACGAGCCTTCGGTCCAACCACTTAAGAGGTGAAGGTAAGAGAATTATAAAGTTAAGGTCATCTTCAACCACAGGGAGATTTTTACTAAAGCCTGCAATACATGAGATGCATCTTTCTAAAAACATAATAATAAACTTAAAAAAAAAAAGATGAGTCATACTCTATATGGCTTTGGTGGCTCTCTAGCTACTGTAAGTATGCTCCAAAGTATGCTGGTGATACACAGAGCCCATCAGAGGTGATCACTCAGATACAGTTTATAGCCAACTAAAAGTTTTTTCTTTTTTTTTTCATCTAGATGAGACTACATTCAGGTGTTCAGGACCTGAGTTTAGACCCACGTGTTTAGAGTAAGAGGATCTTGATGTCGAAAACCCCATCTGGGGTAGGGGTGGGATGGGAAGCATTACACAAGGACACAGTTTAATAGAAGCCAAGGGGTGAAAAAAAGGTAGCTGGAGGAGGCTCTTAGTTACATGGAGGTAGGACTTTTGTACAAACAAGCACAAGCTAAGATAAGCTAGCTGGGGCATCTTGACCTCGAGTTTCTAGACCATAATTGGGCAATTTTCCACAGGGCTTCTCATCAAGGATATCAAATTCTAGTCAAAGCTAAAATGGCCTCAGCAAGAATACAAGGTAGAGGAACCTCTGCACTGTCTTGCCCTGTCGCATTGGAATGGATTCTTAAATGCCATTAACCCTTCTCAATTTTCCCTAAAGAAAATACAGAGATTCTTAGGACCATACCAACTCACTGGGTGAATTTCCCACTGCTTACTGGGAGAAAACAGTCAGGGAGCCTTCCAAAGGACAATGCAACCCCAGGACTAAATAAATCACTTCTGGCCTTGAGTAATAAAGAACTTTGCACTTGGAAGAGGAAATTAGAGAAACCAGCCTATTCTAATACTCCAGTTAAATAATTCCTCACCTGCTTGCTAGCACTGGGCCCACCTTCCATGCAGAACCTTTTCTATTGGGCCTTTTCCTTGGTTCATCTTATTAACTGGAGTGTGGGTCTCAGAGAAAACCTGACTGTCATTAATTGCCCTCCCCTGTCACCTGAAAAGACAAGTGCTGATCTGCATTCTCCTGGAAAGACAATGAATCACAGCCACAGAACTGGTGCGGGTGTGCCTTGAGAGCTGCCACCTCCTTCTCTTCTCATTTGCACCTATTTCTGAGGTGCCAAGCTAGGGCCAGAGAACTGGTACTCTTGATAATAGCAAGAGGCCTTTTGCAGACCTGGATTGGCTTCTGGAGTGTTCTACGGGTAAATAATTAGTGCTTCTCTCCAGTAATCTATGTTCCAAAGCTTCACACACCAGAAACAACAAAGACGTGGTCCTATTCTGCAAGGAGAAGCCTGGAGAGATCAGCACCCAGGATCCATGGATTTCTGCGTCTGACACAGGGCACGTATGCCAGCACCATGGACAGCGTCAATGGCTTGGCTCCCCTATCCTGGAATGTCTCAGCTGACAGCTTCTTTGTACAGGTAAAGTATTGTTCCCAGCAAAAAACGGAAGCTTGTTTCCTAGCCAAGTGTGTGATCCAATTTTGCAGCCACTAGCACCTGTGCTATCTTTGCAACCTTGCTTCCTTCTCTTTCAATGTGCTAAATTGAGATACAAATGCAGCTAAACCGGATTCAGATTCTTTTTACAAGCTATACACTTCAAAAGGAAAAGGAGGGGGGAAAAAAGAAATACTATTTATTCTACCACTGCTCAGTGTAACCACCACCATACCATCTCTCCACAGGTCCCAAATGAAAAATTTTGAGGGCTATTGAACACACCGCAAGTTTTCAGAGCAGATCGGTGAAAAGTTACTTAGCACAGTTGTCTCTGTAATTGTGACACATTAGAGAAGGGTGTGATGTTCTGGGGCCTTCAGCCTTGCACTTGCCTGTGTGGTGGGATAGCCGGGGGTTAGGATTCTGCACCACAAACCATTAACAGCAGCAGGGAGATGGCTGTCTGACAGTCACAACCCCAGCTGGGTTCTGTAACTTAATCCTATTTGGTTTAATGGATTTACTTCCTGAATCAGATGGTCACAAATAGAAAGGGGATAAAACTGGTACCCCAGCAATGCCTTTGAACTGACCTGGTGTGCCTATCGAGTAGGCTGTCTTCCTCCTGAGTATATGTGTATCACCGAGGTGCTTCACTACAGGGTGTGAAATTCCTCCAGGGTCCTCAGCCCCAGCGCAACTAGAGTTTCCTCTCTGCCACCTTCATTACCACTTGTGTTCCTTACTATCATGATCCAATCCATCAAAGCCTCGGCATAAAAGGGACTGAAGGAGTTTTAACAAATACCTTTTTTAAATTCAGCTACATGTATATAGCCTCGTACTTTTTAAATTTGCTCGCTGACAAAATAACACAACATTAACATAACCCGACTTTGGCTGTGGGCTGAAAGATAATTAGTGATCAGCTTGTCACTGCCCTTTTCTTCATAGCAGCCCTGTGAAGCACCTGTGGTTGTTACATCCATTGTGCAGATAGCCAGCTGAGGCAGACAAATAAAATTATTAAGTAAGAGTTAAGGATTGTCACACTGTATATATTACTATAATACCATAATGGTGGACAGAGGAGGACTGGAAATTCCCTATAGATTATCAAAACTCAGATTGTAGAATTGGAAAGACATGGGTTAAGATCCCAGATTCATCATTTGCTAGCTGTGAAACCTCACATCATTTTCCTAATGTGTCCGGGATTTAAGACGATTGGTTTTAGAACTGAATATGGAAAACTGTATGACAGACTTAGTAAAAAGTGGAACTTTGACCTCAAAAATCTTCCCCTTTTTTTCTCTGCTCACCCATCCCGGTTACGTATCTCATAAGCCACATAGCAGCTGTCGAATTGCTTGTGGCAATTTGATATCATTCTTCTGGCAGTTTTAGATTTGATTATGACAAAATACATAAATTAGGTATTTAGGTCAATATTCTTCCAATCATTCCTACCCAGAAAGGATACCAAGTGAGGTCTCATATTGGCAACACACAAAGATTGCCTGTTTGTAAATAGAAGTTATTTATGAAGAAAGCCTTAGATAACCAGAACCATATAATAAAATAACTTAACTACAAATTATTCTCCCTCAGTCTAGAAAATTAGGAAACAATAATATATTTTTTTTGCTTTTATTCATATAATTTTGTGGTTTTAGTCTTTGACAGTCTCACATGCATAATAAACTGAGCTTTAGGTTCTTTCTAATGTACCCCAATATCATTTTTAACCATCCCCCTCTGAAATTCTTCTTCTCAACAATGCCCCTCCCACTTTATGTTTTTAAACTCACTGAGGCCATTTTTGACTTTTGCCATGAGCTGGAGTTTATTTACTAAAACAGGAGCAATGTCTCGGTGTCAACCATGAACTACCACAGTCCTTCTGTGAAAATGGTACCTCATGAGCCCCTACCCAGTGCATGATGGGACGGTGATGGGGCCAAGCTTGCACAGGTCTTATGGAGGAAACCCCAGCTGCAGTGAGCTCATGAGTGGAGTGGCTGCAGCATATGGAGCAAACAGTGCTTCGCTGGACTCCTCCATCTGTGGCCCTCACATTGCTTTTCCCCGCTTTGTCATATGTTCTCTGAGTCTTCAAATGGGTGACACAGATGTTCCTCTCATGGCTAAACTCTCCAGTCACCTGATCTCCACATTATTACCAGTTGTGGGGCTCCATATTAAACACTGACCACTGCCAAAAGATGAAGGTTTAGAGCAACACTGTCTATGTGTTTAAGCTAAAGTACCCAGAAGGCAGGTTGAGACGTATCCATTTAGCAAAACAACAGTAATCAATTCTCTCCTACACATCTACTTTCCAGGCATCGGCTCCTGGCCAGGGTCACATGATAGGGCATGGTTTTTCCTGCTCCTGAAACAAGCACAAATCTAATCATGAAGAGGTTAATTACTCCCCCACACCCCACATAATATCCGTGCCACTATTTTTACCAATGGGCACATCTTGCCAGACACGCCATTATTGTGACTCCTGAAGCCCCAAACTGGATAGGACCATTTGCGAGTTTTTCTCTTCCAGTACTTTGATGATCACTGCTTGGCATCATGAAAGCTAGACAGCAGGGAAGAAACTTCAAGCTCAGATCCAGCCTGATTTCTCAATGTCCTGCAACAAAAGTAATCTTCAGTAAAGGGTCTCGTGATCTAGAGGAATACCTCTTAAAATAGAATTACCTAGCCAAGTAATGAGCCTATATCACTGGATATATTCAAGCAATTCTAGACAGCCAGCTGTGAGAATCATCGTAGAGGGGATTAATGGAGGGGCTGAGGAGTTCATGAGATTGGTGATTTTCAAACTGCTTTTAGCAGCAGAACATAAAAAAGGCAATAGCAGAGCCACACAAGGTGAAGAGAGGTGGGACACTCAGGTCTCTCTACGAGGCCCTAAGGAATCCTTGTGAAGTCTTAGGTCTCCACAAAACTGTTTATTGAAAACCAACTGGCTATACCATCTTTTTTTTTGCTTTTTAAAATTATTTTCTGAAATTATAATATATTCATATAGTTTCTCCTCTTTTGTCCCTCTAAGCCACCCCCTTTCTCTCTTAAATTCACGACCTCTATTTTGTTAGTTATTTTTATTTTTGAATTTTTATTTTCTTTTTATATTTATTTTGCATTCCAAGGGTGCCCCTTCCTCCTCTCTACCCAGGCCCCCCCTTCCCTTTTTCTTCCTCCTTCTCCTCTCCCTTTCCCCCAGAAAAGGAGAACTCCCCTTATCAACCTTCCTGAGCACATCAAGTCACATCAGGACTGAGCATATCTGCATCCCCTGAGTCCAGGCAAGGAAGCCCCATCAGGGGGAAGTGATCCAAAGCAAGCAATAGAGTCCATGTTTGAAACACCCCCATCTTCACCAGGCAACCCGTATGAAGACCAAGTAGCTCACTGGCTGCATGTGTGCAGGAAGCGTAGGTCCAGATCATGAATGCTCCTTGGTTGATGTCTCAGTCTCTGAAAGTCCCCATGAGACTGGCTTAGTTGTCCCTGTTGTTATTCTTGTGAGGTGCCTGTCCCCTCCAGGCATAAAGACTGAAGTGACCACCTCCTAGCCAGGTAGGACTAGTGGAAGTAGGGGCACAACAACCCATCGACAAAACCTGTGATCCAAAACTTACCCTGCCTACAAGGAGTGCAGGGAACAAAGATGGAGGGAAAGTCCAGCCAATAATTGTCAGTTATTTTTACAAACATGTATAAATAAATAAATACATTCTTCTCACTCCATATAATGTTATGCCTGCGTGTGTGTTCAGAGAAGACCACTTGGTCTTGGGCAGCCAATAGATGCATTGTTCCTTCATTTCCCTGGAAGACCATTTCTCCTGCTCTCGGCAATCCTTAGTTGCCTGTAGTTCTTTGTGTAGGGGTGATGCTCCTCAGCTCTCCCCTGTCTATGTTAACGTGTCTATCAGTGTCAGCTCACGTTCAGGCAGTCATGTTGGTGAGACTTTATGGTTGCTACTATACAGTGTTTGACAGGATAAGTTCAGAGAAATATACCCTGTGATTCACAGTGATATGTATTTGGTATTTGGAAACCTAAATAAGCTGAGTCAGAACTGATTGCACTGTAGCCACACTGGTTATCTTGGAAGCAAGAGGGAATTTTTCTGACAGGCTGGGGAATGGCGTTGAAGAGAGAACGTGACGAGGGCTACCATACTGTAACTTCTCCACAGGGGTGGGGGAGCAGTCAGTTTCTAAGAACTACTGCTTCAGTTCAAGCAACTACAGCTTTTACATTCAGAGGCCTACATAGTTTAAAAAGTTGAAGAATGGAAGGTAAAGGCCATTTTTTGGCAATAAACGTCTACAGCTAAATTTTGTCGTGTGTACTCCGTAGGAAAGTGATGGCCTAGAGTCTGGCTGCTCATAGCACTGGACAATAAGAAAGTAAAAGAGAAAAAGTGGTAAGAGTTCTAGCAGGATAATCCAATCCATGGAAACTCATGCATCAGGTTTATGTTTGTACAACTACCAACAGATAAAGTAAGATTCTTCAGCCCTTATAAATTAGCCCTTTCTTATACGAGGAGCCACCATCCCTCCCAAGCCAGGAAACACTGTGAATTGTGGAGTTCCAAGTCCCCAACTTAAAGTACATAATCGAGTGAGTTTAAGTCAAAATAAATGTAACAGTGCAACATGCAATGGATATGGATATATGTATATATCAGAAGCTTGTGGGGAAAACAGCCAAACATATAAAGTAATTATTCTGCGTTGAGCTTTTTTAAGAAATTATTCTCAAGAAATCTCAGCCCAAAACTGGGTCACACAAAGAGTAGCTGCCATAACAATTCACTTCTGAACCCTGTAGACTCCATCACAGCTGTGACAGCAAAAGGAATGAGTCCCAGATGAAAGCTGCACATGGATGCACTTGATTAGTAGCACTTTGCCAGGCAAAGAGCCCCAGCTGCAAGGAAGCCTGGGAAATGTGATTATTAGGACAATCACATCTTCCTTAAGACAAGAAGACAGTTCTAGAAGAAGGGATAGAGTGGACACAGAACAAGCTAATCCTTGGAGTCCTTAACTGAAATAAAACAAAGTAAAAAAGTGAAGAAGACTGAATGCAGTTCTCTTAGCCACATTTACATGAAGGTTCCACTTGTCAGTTAGTGACAAGGGTTGAGAATTAAGACAAGGTCAGGTGAGTGATTATATACAGCTTGTTATTGCTCAAATTTCGATCATAAACTAAGTATTTTTTCTATAGCATGCAGGCATCTTAGTTCTTATCTAATTCCTCTCCTATGATTACGGGATTCCTAATTGACAGTGTCCTACCAGACAGAGGCATGATGGTGAATTTGACAAGAAAGGGCCTTTGGAATCAGAAAGTCCATGATCTAAGTCACAGCTTTAGCACTTAGAAGAAGCCTTCTGGAATCTGGATTTTCTCTTCTGTTAAAATGAAAGTGCTTCTGCTAAGCATGCCAGGTCATTGTGATTGCTGAGTAGGATCGTGTCAATTGTTTAGACACTGTTCAGAAAGAGCAAATTGTCAATAATAGATTGTTTCTCTCTATTGTTGCCATTGGCAGTCAATGAGGACTCCTAAGTAGTTGTATAGAAGTTTTGTGGCTGCATGTAAGTCAGACTAATAATCAGCATTCCTGGGGAAATGATATCTCAATTAAACCTCTCCCCAGGTGAGTGCATACCTAGTTGAAAAACAATCCCCTTGTCCAAGGTGAATGCCTGAAGGTAGTTTAAGATACTTAGACAACAGAAGATTACTTGCAACCTTTTTTAAAATAATATTCAAAGGAATATTTGTGTGAGGAATTCAAGTGTAAACTACTGGCAATCATATGCTTTGCAAACACAAGTCCATAGATTTTATGTCTAGTGTAAGTAATAATAATAATAATAGTAATAGATAACAAAATGACCTTATTAAAATTTAGTGGTAATTCAAACAAAAGCTTTAGTCCCCAGGTAAACAAATAAGCACACAGCAGGACAAAGTAGAAGTTTGGGAGGTTGTACTGTGAACTTGAACTCATGCAAGATCAAAGGAGAAAAAGAAAAGAAAAGGTTAAGGCAAGTCAACAGTGCACACCTGAATCCTGAGATGGGAAGACAGAGAGGAAGAGGACAGGGTAGACAGCAGCGCAGACAACGGTACAGTCCCGACATACGTTGGCCCACAGGAAAGCCAGAGTAGCGATTTCTTGTTCGAAGGCTATTTCCTGTTTAGTGTGGCTAGCCTTTGGCAAAATTAAAAACTTGCTGTCCCTCCCTCAGTTGAGGGTCACCTACGAAGCTGGTCCCACTTTTACAAGTTGGGGTGGATTCTTTCGGCACTGATACTGGACCGTTGACCACGTCTCTAGCTGCTGAAGGTCATCTTTTTGGAAGGGTGATCCAAGTAGCCCACCTCCATGATAGATAACTAAGGAGCAACTGAGAACTGCTCAGCACCCTTTAGACAAACACTAACATTTCAAGCTCTGCCACATAAGAACTGAAGATTGAGAATAGCTGCTTCTTTTCCTATCTAATAAATATTAACTTTACTCTGTCCAAGAACTGACTATGACATTATTATGGCATATATTTGACTCTAATATGTGGAGTCAAGGCAAGCTGTGTGTGTGTGTGTGTGTGTGTGTGTGTGTGTGTGTGTGTGTGCATATATGACATGGAAGCAGAAGGATGGAAACCAGCAAGAGGAGAAAGTAGAAAGGGTAATAGAAAGTGAGTACAATGGTAATAAGTATGAAAATGTCGTGATGAAAGCCATTATTCTGTACACTGACTGAAATTTGATAACAAATTATGAATAGCTCTTGCTCTTGCAAAGCTTACATTTTGTAATGAAAAAGCAGAAAAGCAAGAGAAAAGTTATGAGACGTGATGTGGTAAGCAGGGCTCACCACCCACATCCTGGCAAGTGTGTTCAATTACGTAACTTTAAATTGGGCGAGGAAGCCTTCTGGAAGAGGGGATTATCCATTCAAAGATATCAACATGCTTATTCTTGGAGAGGCTTGTTTGAAGCATAAGTAACAGCTAGCATAAATTCCCAAAATGAGAATAAACATAAATGGGAATCTAAAGATTATGAATTCAAGAAGACAGAGGAGCAGAAATTAAAACCAAATACAGCATCTAGAATATTGGCTTCAATAACAAGGAAGATAATGGCTCCATGGGCTTATCACTTGGAGCAGAAAAAGTTCCCTATCAATTAGCTAAGGAAGATATTTTTAATACAAAAAATAATATAATAAGTATTTTGAGTGAGAGACACATTTGGAGCATTCCAATGTGCTCCAGATCCCCTTTTCTTCATGCTCCTTTTTATAAGACTTCCAGGTGAATGAAAGAAGCCATAACATAACAAAAAAAGCCACAAGAGAAGTTGTTGATGAGGGAAGACTGGCACATCCGAGTCACAGCATCTCCAAGAAGCTCTGATTGAAAAAGAAAAAAAAAAGGTGGAGGGTCTGGAGTAAGGGAGTCAGGTCAAGTGTGTACAGACAGACAGGCTAGATGGGGAGAAAAACACTGCTTGTAATTGCTGCGAGAATGGGTTTGGAGCGGACTTTTGAAATGTGGAAGCCCCACAGACATGAAAGCCAGGGAAATCTATCTTGGTGGCTGCTGTAGCTGGTTTAAAGTTGTTCATAACTAAGTCAATCCAGCTAATAACAGCACTTCCCTTTTCAATGGCAACCGCCCAGAATTCTTTTCAATCCTTTCCCAAGATGTAAGTTTCTTAACCCCCGTGTGCTCGGGTTCCCCATCACAGAGGATTATAAATTCTGATCCCCTTACAATTTGGAACTTCAGTGGAGTATTCCCAGTTGTCACCCCTTTAACCCAGCAAAGATTTTATGCCTTTCAGATTAACTTTGGTAATAAATCTGATTTCAAAGAACATTGAACCCAAGCACCTGCTAATGTATTTCAGTGCTTTTACTAATAGCTTTAGAGAACTTATTAATTTATATTTCACTGTATATTAAGATATCCTCCTCCAATTCACCTGCCTCATTGTGAGAACATTTTTCATATTTCAGATCAGGACACCAAACACTAGAACTAAATGGATGGTATCATTTTAAATATTATGCAGATACCCACGCAGGTCAGGTATTTTAATATTTTCTCATCTCTAATTTATTTCTGTACTTGTTCAGTGTGGCTTCTCATGTGTCCTTTTAAGTACCTTCTTAGTTTTAATGACATTTTAGAAAATTATTTGAGTATGTTCTGTATGAAGTTTTTGGTATAATAGGAAAAGGCCATAAGGTAATGAAGTAAAAGCTATTCTTCTATGCTATTTCTAACATTATGAGGCCCATAACTCTGCCATTAGTATTTTTACTCACCTCAGACACACCAGTTAACTCCCATGGAAAATGAGACTGTTGATGTCCATCTCATCAGCCACCACTCAACTCTCCCAAGACAAGTTTAATTCCCCATCTCTTTCATGTTCCTCAACATCTACCACATCTGACCTGTCTCTAGTTTCTCGATACCATGTTTTCAGTCCCATTCCCATCACTTTCTCCATAATGATCTCTCTCCAGCTCACTCCTCTGCCATCTTTCATATTTTATCCTTCATCCTAGTGCCAGCTTCAGCTCTTTTTTAGCCTTCCCAGCATAACTATCTGCTTCTAAAATCTCTCTCCTAGACTTAAACTTGATAGTACAATTTACCAGCCAGCCATCAAGTGAGCCCCCAGGGGCTTCTCTGATCCTGGGAAGTCAGGAGTCAGATGCCAAAAAATTCCTTGGTCTGACAACAGGAGACTTTCAAAACTTACTAACTGAACCAAAGTTGAGAATCATACGTACAAAGGACAAGACAGAGAACCTTTGACAAACTGTCAATTTTTCTAGACATTTGGGGTTTTACTTAATTGACAAAAGTGAAAGGAAGAAAATGGTGCATTGGTATCAGGACTTCTGCAATAGTGGAGGAAATAAACCCAGAGGAAACAGAAAAAAGCAAGCATTGGATAACTCTGAAGCTATTGAGTTTGGGAAGTGAGTTGAAGGGTATCCAGAAAAGTCAGCAAGATTCTAATGTAAGAAATGCAACTTCATGGCTCTATCTTTCTCTTGGTGTACATATGAATTCCTGTTCTTCCATCTTCTCTTTATACACCTTCCCCACCTCTACACAGAGAGAGAGACAGACAGACAGACAGACAGACACACACACACAGAGAGGAGAACACAACTTAACTATATTGCCCTATTCTCACTGACAGATCATGAGACAGACTTAGCGCTTAGAGAGTAATAGGTGGACACCAGCCAAATTCCCCGGCACAGACCGTGGGTGCTCTTACGGAGCACATAGTCAGCAGTAACAAGCTCAAAGGATCTCAGCGAAAATACCAGATCAGACAAACAGGAGCAACTCATCCTGAGTCACAGCTTGAGGGAAAGCGGGGCTCCAGATATTCCTACAAGAGACATAGGCAAAAGCTTCTGTGGAGGCTTGGCTAATATAGAACATCCTTAGTACTAACATAACCTCGTTACACTCATCAGGCATGAGAATGTCTCATGCCAACATCACCTATATGTTTTATTGTGAATAATAACCTGTGTTTCAGGTCCTTAAAACCCTGCTTCCACAGTTCTAGGGTCTTGTCCCTTTTTATTCCTTCTCTGAGTGGGTTTGTGCTCTTCAACTCTCAAGACCTACTTCTACTGTTAACTTCTCCATTAAGTTTTCATTCTCACCTTTACACTTCCAAATCCTGGCTGTGGGGTGTGTGTGGTGTGTGTGTATGTGGTGTGTATATGTGTGTTTGTGTGTGCCTGTGTGTGTGGTGTGTTTGTGTGTGTGTTTGTGCCTATGGTGTGTGTATGTGTGTGTATGTGTGTATGTTTGTGCCTGCTTGTGGGGTGTGTGTGTGTGTGTGTGTGTGTGTGGTCCTTCACTAGGGTGAAAGGCACTGGATAGATTTTATTATATGCAGAGAGGGAAAAGTGAGGCTTGGCCATCTGACCCTTCTGGTCTTCTATCCTCCTAAACACAGACGAGGTCAGGCTCTTTTCCTCTTGGTTTTTATGCTCTCTGTAGGATTACTCTGATGTGTACACTGAGAATTCTAGTCTTTCATTTTGGATCTGCCTGTAAGCATCCAAAACTGCTAATTAAAAGGGGAAGGGATGAAAACAACCCAAGTGAAAACGGAAGGTGAATAGGTGATTGACATGCAGTGGATATATACAATTTCACGTTAAAAAGAAAGGAAAGTCTATCGTACGCTGTAATGTGGGTGAATGTTGAAACAGTTTTACCATGTGAAACAAACCAGTCACGAAAAGCATACTGTTCGGTTTGCATATGACGTATCTGGTGTAGCCAGCCTCACTGGGGCAGAGTGAAGGAAGGAGACAAAGGAGCCGGGTAGTGTCTCAGTCTTAGCTTTGCCAGATAAAGGGTTCTGGTAGTGGTCGTGATAATGCACTTGGCACTACTAAAAAACACGCTTAAGAATAACTACAACAATAAATTTAAAACAAAACCATATGTATCAATTACCAAAAAACAAAGAGAGAGAGAGAGAGAGAGAGAGAGAGAGAGAGAGAGAGAGAGAGAGAGAGAGAGAGTTCAGGAATAAAACCTAACTCTTAAATTCCAGACCTTGTCAAGGTAGAGGTAAGGAAGTAAGGCATCAAAACGCCAAACCTCTGCTGTGGTCTATTGTCTACCAAAGCCTGTTATGAGGGAATACACCACCTTTATTCTTTTCTGTATGGTTCTGAGTGAAGGCAGTAACTGTCAGCACGGCACCGTCATACTCACCAGGAGGGGAGGCCTGCAATAGTCTCATGACAGACTCACCTCTCTCTACCCTCCATCCTCAGCCTCCTGGGGATAACATGTGTCCCTGGGATCTGGGGCTTTATAGCACTCTGTTGAGCTAAGGGTAAGTGTGTTTCTGCGGGAGAAGGCTTGCATCTCAGCAAAGGCTGGCGCAAAGAAGTCCTCAGGGAAGGGACTCAGTGTTACCCCAGTGTGCTTTATTCTCATAAGTAAGAACTGGTCATTTTGCACCATGTGCTCAGTATGTTTTCCTTTCTTTTCTCTTAAACACAACTGATTCACAAAGAGCATTTGCTTCTCTTTCTTTCAGTAATTAACTAGGCTGTATCACGAGCAGGCCACTTAACCTCTCTGGATCTCTGTTTCTCCGAGCCAGATGAGATGGGGGGGATACAATGGCACCTGCTTTTCCTCCAAACCATAAAATCATGATTTTATGCTGAATTATAGTGTTTTCACTCCTTTCTCACCACCTCCTCACCCCTTACCAACATGCACAATACAATTTTATATACTTTTCCTCCTTTCAATATTTGAAAATTTCAAGTAAATTATGTCATTAAATGAGATCTTTCTGCATTATGAAGGCTATGTTTTTAAAAATCCAACACATACTTTCTCCTCTAATACAACTATATATTTTGCTTCAATTTAAATGGTAAAGAAAAAAAACACGAAATTATCTCCTTGCTCTGCTCCCCTTATTCAACAGTCACCAACCATTTCATTACTCAGGAAAGTTCCTTCAAGAAAACTGAAGAGCATGATAAGATGAAATGTTTTCTTCCTGAATTCTCCTTAAGCTTGAAAGGAAATAAATTGCACAAAGACAGCCTTTCAACTTATGGCAGTTTCTGTTTTGAACATCTTGCAACAGAAAAAAAAAAACCACATTAAAACTAAAACTCTCTAGAAAAGAATAAAAGCAGTCTGCTTCTTAGTATAGGGTCTAGTGGGAAGCAAGATGGGAACAGATGAGTTTAGTCAAGATTTCTTACCTTTTTCCTGTTTTAAGAAAAAAATACACATCCTTTGGGACTAGGTTCTACAGTTCTGCATTTTCAAAGGTTATGTTTTCTGTAATAGTTGTCGTCTGTGGCAAAGAAAAGTTTCCTTGATGACAATTATACTTATCTGTGAGTATAAGGACGGGTGAGATACAGTGTTATTCAGAAGCTATGCCCATTAAGGCTCACTAGCATGACTACCCAAATGTGAGCTGAAAAATGGACATGCCAAAGTGCATGGGGGGAAGAGACTGCAATGCCTCAACCCTACACACACAACTCTAGGCAAATGAGAAAAACTGCAAGTGGGAGAGGTCATTTCCTCCAGGGAAGAGCACACCAACTGGTTGTCCAGTACCAAATGGTCAATCATGAAAGCATACATACAAGTAACAGCATATAGACTGTTATATTTAGGAATCTATATATATATATATATATATATATATATATATATATATATGGTTATATGCAATAACCACTAATGAAAAAAAAAGAAGTCATGAAATTGAATGAGAAGAGAGAGGATAAAATGTGAGGGCTTGAAGGGATTAAAGGGAAGGAAGAAATGATTTAATAAAATAAAGCAGATGGCAAGTGCGGAGTTGGCGTTCATCTTCTGCATACAGGAACAGCCCAATCTGCTACCCCTGGCTGTTCCTCTAATGATTGGCCGAGCAGCCTTCCCCATGGGTCAAGACACTGCTCTAAATGACCAGGTAGTTGTTCTGGTTGACTGGCGACCATGCCACACATGGTCATTAAATGCCGTATTACTGCCCTTTGTGTTACTAAACAGCAGAAAGTCTTTAGTTTCTGACTTGCTTACTCATCCAAACAATAGAGTGATACACAATGAGAAAGAAAACAGAAGAGAAAAAGGTGGGAGGGACATGAAGTTGGTGGTGGGCGGATGGTTCACTTTCATCACACTTGGAGCATGGGAAGCACAACTGCGTATGAAGTTCTCACTTCCCACACATGAATTACAGAAATCAAATTTTGTTTTGTTTCATTTTGTGTTGTTGAGACGAGGCTTTCTGTGCAGCTCAGACAGGTCTGGACTCCCCTTTGTCGTTCAGACTGACCTTGAACTCAAGATCTTCTTCCTTCAGCCTCCTGAGTACCCACGTTATAGGTGTTTGCCATTGCAGCCAGCTCTAAGTTACATTTCTTTTAGATAAAACGTCGATGATATGGTTATCTAAACAAGAATTCAAGAATGGCAACACCAGATGACATCCTGGAGGGGATGGGGAACTCTCACAAGACTCTGCCCCTAGATGGAGAGCTTCAGACAGTTAAAGACTGCCGACCGAGGGGGAATTAGTATTCCCAGGTATGTATCCCCTAATTGCTTAGCCAATGCCATGTGGTTGGTCCTAAAAATATACACATATGAGCAACACTGAATGGAACCATCAGGTTGTATTTATATACTATTTGTATATATTCTATATATTTATAGCTTCATATAGATAGATCTTTAGGATATATATATATGAATATATATTAGAACACACAAGTGTGTGTGTGTGTGTGTGTGTGTGTGTTTCTGAGTATGCTATAGGAAGAGTTGGAGGAAGAAGGAAGCAAATGCTACTGCAATTCCTCAGGAGTTATAATTTCTCCTCAGTTTGTAGAGCTGAAAACTAGAAAAAAAAATAATTACACACATACACACCCCAACTCAAATACACTGGTAATACTAGCATATTGCAAATGTAATAGATATTTCCATTCAAGTGGGTGAGGCTGGGGCGTGAGAGGGGCACACAGGGATAGGAGTCACATAGAAGTCACTGACCCAAGCAGTCCTGAATTCCTTTCTTCAGCTCTTATTTTTACTCTCTGAAACATCATCTCGTCTCTCTTGGAGACCAACTTTAAACCTCACTTACCACAAGAAACAGTCTGTCTGCATATGCAGTTAAGTAGAAACCTCAGCCTGATTCTAGCCCATAAATGATCAGGAAGGTGAAGGCTTCTTCCTGTAGAATCTTTCTGGTCCCACTCAGTCCGAGCTTCTGATGTTCTGGGGATTCAATTCTCTCAGAGAGTTTGTGCGTTTCTGAGGAATAGTAGTGGGCTCAGTCCATCTGTTAAAGCTTTAATTCTCTTTGAAATGGTTTCTAGTTTGTCACATGTTGAGGAATAGCGCTCTTAATATTTTTTAGAAAATAAAAGGCCAAAAGTATTTGTAAGGTACTTTAGATGGAGAAGTAGACAGGAGCTCCCAATTGTCAGCCAAGAGACCATGTCCGATTAATACCCACTCCCTAAGAAAAACTGCTTCCAGTATATCAAGTTACAGCAAGACTAAGTACAGTCTCTTCTATTGCAGCTAGACTAGGCAGCCCAGTAGGAGGAAAGGGTCCCAAAAGCAAGCAACAGAGTCAGAGATAACCCCTGCTCCCACTGTTAGGAGTCCTACATGAAGACCAAGCTTCACAATATGTGTGGAGGCCTAGGTCAGTCCCATGCAGGCTCCCTGGTTGGTGGTTCAGTTTCTATGGGTCCCTGTGGGCCCAGGTTTGTTGATTCTGTGGGGTTTCTGGTAGTGTCCTTACTCCTTCTGGCTCCTACAATCCTTTCTCCTCCTCTTCCACAGGACTCCCTAAGCTCTGCCTAATGTTTGGCTGAGTCTCTGCATCTATTCCCATCAGTTGCTTAGCTCCCATCTGAAAGTATAGCAGAAGACCATGAGCAGTGCCAGGACTCCATCTCATGGCATGGGTCTCAAGATGGACCAGTCAATGGTTGGCCGCTCCCTCAGTCTCTGCACCATCTTTACTCTAGCACATCTTCTAGGTTGAAGTGTTTTGGCTGGGGTTGGTATCCCAATCCCTTGATAGGAAGTCTTGCCTGGTTTCAGGATATGGCCAGTTCAGGCTCTATATCCCCCCCTTGCTAGGGTCACCCTCAGAGACTCCTGGGAGTTTCCATTGTCCTAGCTTTCTAGCTTCTCCCAGAGATGCTCCCATTCCAGTTGTGTCTCCCAGTACTCTTCCCTTTCTTCCTCCCCCAACCGGATTCTTCCTGTTCCCGTGCCTATTTTCACTCCATCCAGTCTCCTCCCCACAGTGTCTATTCTGTCCACCTACAATGTCTATTCTGTTTCCAAAGGGGCATTTCTCTTTCCTTTCCCCCTCTATCCTTTCTCTTCTTCCGCTCAGTTCCTTCCTTCTTGCACCCCTCTCTTTTTCCCTTCTCTTGCTCTCCTTCCTTAACCCTCTCTCTTCATAGAAACCTATTGTCTAAGATCTTAGAGGTTTGTTCCACAAGACTTTATTCTCTTCTGACACAGTAGTCTCAGAGCAGTTGTTCTTCATATTAGTCAGCTTCCTAGGGTGTTTGATAAGAGTGAATGAGCTGGAAAGCAAGGCAAGCAGTGAGGTTTCTAGTGCATGGACCTCAGAAGTCACTCTGCATCCAAGCTGGTAGACTTTATTGCTGGAATGTAAAACACATGAGTACCTTAGACCAAAGGAGAAGGGTTGATAAGGGCATAAAAATTAAGAAGCATGAAGCATGGGGTGGAAATCTTTGGAAACTAGCACAATGAAACTATTAAAAAAAAACTCTGGAAAGCAGTCAAGGAAAACGGAACATAGTACTTTCAACAGAATGACAATAGGACTCATGTTGACTTTTCAAAAGCAAAATAATGACAGTCAGAAAATGAAGGAATGGAGTCTTAAATGGCAAAAGAAATACCTTGCAATCTAAAAACATATACCCAAAGTAACAGCTTATAGCAATGAAAAAATAGAAAAATGCTTCACAACAGCTGCCCCCAAGAAATAAAATTCCTCAAATCACATCTTTAAAAAGTCAGTTCAAGACTTCTAATAAAATAAATATTTAGCATTAATCAAAACCCACAGAAATGATACAATTGAAATTAAGATGCTCGCGGAACCCGAGTCTTTTCCAGCAGTAAAAAACAAGGAAATCATGAAATTTGCAGGAAAATGGTGGGATCTGGAAAAGATCATCCTGAGTGAGCTATCCCAGAAGCAGAAAGATGCACACGGTATATACTCACTCATATAGACATATAATATAGGATAAGCCTACTAAAATCTGTACACCTAAGAAACTAATCAAGAGGGAGGACTCTTGCTAAAATGCTCAATTCCTATCCAGAAAGGCAAAGAGGCTGGACATAAGAAGAAGGAGAAAAGAGGAAACAAGTCAGGAGCCTGACACAGAGGACCTCTGAAAATCTCTGCCCTGCCGACTATCAATGTAGATACTGAGACTTATGGGCAACCTTTGGGCAGAATGCAGGGAATCTTAGGAAAGAAGTGGGAAATAGTAAGATCTGGAGAGGACAAGAACTCCATAAGGAGAGCAACAGAACCAAAAAAAAATCTGAGCACAGGGGTCTTTCCTGAGACTGCTATTCCAACCAAGGACTATGCATGGAGATAACCTAAGACCCCTGCACAGATGTAGCCCATGGCAGTTCAGTATCCAAGTGGGTTCCATTGTAATAGGAACAGAGACTGTCTCTGACATGAACTGATTGGCCTGCTCTTTAATTTCCTCCCCCTCAGGAGGAAGCAGCATTACCAGGCCACAGAAGAAGACAATGCAGCCACTCCTGATGAGACCTAATTGACTAGGATCAGAAGGAAGGAAAAGAAGTCCTCCCCTATCAGTGGACTTGGGGAGGGGCATGCATGCAGAGGGTGGAGGAAGGGAGGGATTGGGATGGGAGGAGGGAGGGAACCACGGGGGGGATACAAAGTGAGTAAAGTGTAATTAATAAAGAAAAATAAAAAAATTAAAAACAGAAGTTAAGATGCTAATATGTTTACAAAACTCACTGGATGTTTCTAGGAAAATGAAGAGTCAAAAATAGGTAGATGGGGCTAGAGATACAGGTCCATGACAGAGTACTTATCTATTTTCCCTTAGGTCCTGGGTTCAATCCCCAACACTGCCATAAAGAAGCAGTCAGAGTCATCAAAAAAGAGCAAAGCTAGGATCTTAGTTTGTTATATTGCTACTTATTATTGAATCAGTATAGTAATTATGCTGTAAGAGAAAAACTAACTTATGTAGCAGAATAGAGGCCTCAGGAAAACATACACAGAGAGAGAGAGAGAGAGACAGAGAGAGAGTTCAGTGGAGTAAGCTTTATCTTTTCAATAAATTACATAATATCTGTTAGATGTCCACATGGTGGGGAAAGTGTAACTTGAGTGAGTCTCATTGTGTAAGGGATATATCCTCCCAATATTCATATGACAAAGGCCTAGCCCGCCCCATCTCAAGTCACTATATTTGGATACAAGGCACTAAAGAAAGCAATTAAAGGGTTGGGGATATAGCTCAATTTCTAGAGTCTTTGTCTAGCATATACAAAGCCCTGGGTTTACTTCTTGGCACCATACACCACATACACAGCCTATAAATGCACACATCTGTGATTTCAACACTGTAGAGTGGAAGGAAGAGGATCAGAAGTTAGCTATATGGTTGGAGGCCAGGTTGTGCTACATAAGAAAAAGGGGGGACAAATTAAGATTAAACGTGGTCTTAAGAGTGATTTCCTAATTCAGTAGGATTAATTTCCTTCTACAAAAAGGATCACAGGAGAGATGGGACCACACAGAGAAAAGGCTTTATGAAGGAACACTAAGCAGATAGCCTTCTTCAAAGCAAGGACAGAAAGCCTGGTAACAATAGCCCACAGGTAGCATGGTCACAATAGTGGGTCCATGGTTTTTGCTATTTAGGCTACAAGCCCATGGTATTTTAGTAATAGTCTGACTTCAATGTCTTGAAGTAGAAGATTCTACCTAGCATCTTGGATGGGGCTGTGACTTGGGATAATAGAAATGACAATACCATCCAAATAGGACTGTAAAGCAAAGGGCCAAGCCAAACAGGACTATTCCCTAGCCCTATGGGCGTAATGGAATTTTCCAGATGGGTTTAGAATTTGGTTGGGATCCAGAACTTCCTTTTCTAGGCAGTTCCCCACTTTTGAAAAGGAAATGTCCATCTGTTGTCAATTCTCCTGGCATGTATTGGAAGCCCATCAGTTGTCTGGTTTCACAAGTTCACAGCTACTGATGAATTCTGTCTTCTGGTAAATCATGTGTCAGTGAGTCTTTGAACCTGAAATTGATGCTCATATTAGTTGACTTCAAAGATGGTAGAAAGAAGCTGAATATATGGTAGGTGGGAAGGACATGGATTTCATAATAAAATATCTGTGGCCATTTCTACATACAATCAGCCAAAATTGTCATAGTAAATAGCAATTATCTAAACATAAATAAGTATCATTGAGCTAATTTTAAAATGGATTTTAAAAACTGTCAATATACTAAAAAAGTATATGAATATATACTAAATGCAAACATATATAAAGTATGTATAAGCATATACTCTAAAGCATATACTTTATACTTACGATATAAAGTATATATATAATACACATATACTTAAAGTATATATTAGTATGTGAATATAAAGTATACTAAGATGCTTACATATATTATGATTTTAGTAAATAAGCTTTTCTATGTGAATATACTTCATACTAGTGAGCTGTACCCTTAAAAATAGTTAAGACTATAGCTAGCAAGACGATGACTGAGGATAAAAACACTGGATATGCAAGACCAATGACCTAACTTTGATCCCAGAATCAACTGTTAAAGGAAAGAATCAGCTGCTAAAGTTGCTCTGTGACCTACACACACTGTCCTGGAACACACATGTTACACACACACACACACACACACACACACACACACACACACACACTGACACACGCTTTCTAACAACAGTATTATAATAGTGATGACTTCAACATAAATGGCTAAGATGGCAGTGTTCATGCTATGTGTTTTCTATAATTGATCATTTAAACCTTCAAATAAGCATTAGAAGATATAAATAGAAATATTATGATAAAAGAGACAATCTACCAAAGAGATAAAACAGCCTGTCAGAAAAATAAAATAACTCTGAGCTTGAATTTACATAATATATAATACAGTCTCAGAATATAAGAGCCAAAAGGACAAACAAGAGAGATGGTTACGAAGACCCCTATCCTCTAACTGATATGGACACAGTTACCTGCTATTGGATCACTTTCCTCTAGCTGGGCAGCTGTGTCTGGCCTCAGTGGAAGAAGAAGTGGTTAGTCCTGATGATACATGAAGTGGTGTGTGTGGAGGGGGAATGGCACGTGATGGGGAGCTTGGGGGACTCCCTTCTCTGAGAAGAAAGATATGGGGGAAAGGGGAAAGAGGGTGGAAGGGTTGGTACCAAGAGGAGAGGAGGGTATGTGATCAGTATGTAAAGTGAATAAATATATAAATAAATGAAAAAAGAAAGAAAGAAGGAAAAAAGAAAGAAAGAAAGGAAGGAAGGAAGGAAGGAAGGAAGGAAGGAAGGAAGGAAGGAAGGAAGGAAAGAAAGAAAGAAAGAAAGAAAGAAAGAAAGAAAGAAAGAAAGAAAGAAAGAAAGAAAGCAAAGAGAAAAAAGAAAAGACCAGTACTGTCAGTACAATGTGGATTCACTAAGTCTCACTAGTTTCCCACATGCTGGTACTCAGACAGAGCCAGGTCCTGGGGAAGACAATTCACTCTAGGTATACAGGTCCATGATGTGTATTTTAGATGCCATCTAAGATATCCAGAAGAATGCGTGGCCTCCATGCCTATCAGCTAATCCCCTGAAGGTAGAAATGGAAAGATTAAAATGAATCATCCAGTTTGTCAGAGGGATCATAGATGTACAGGTATGCTTGTTTCTATGTTGTTTGTCTCCTTTGCACTTAAAGATGCATTAGAGATGAAGACTGGCTGTGGTCCTCAACATCATCCCCGTCACTAGAAATGGATGTGATCAAGGTTGATCCACTTTCCCTTTGCACAGATTGTACAGAAGATTTGAATACCCCCTAACTCTATCCCATCTTAAGTGGGATAAAAAGTAAGGAAAAAAAAGGAAAGCATGTGAAATGAAGTCATGGTTTGTCCTTCCCAATCCCAAACCACCCAAGCCCTTTCCCATACGTGACAGTGAAAATCCATTTCTTTACAACAGGCTGTGGGGTGCCATTTGATGGGCACTCACCAAGCAGAGAGAAGATGGTTACAGAAAAGATGCCTTTTGACACACAGCTGGGCCTCCATCTGTCCCCAGACCGGGAAGCCACCTCCCTTTCTGGGAAGAACAGGTGATGAACAAGAAGGAAAACTCAGAACAGAAGCTTTACAAGTCCAAAGACAAGTTTCAGGGTTGGTGGAACATGCCTTTTATGACCTGCCTTTTTTCTTTTCTCACAAAGAAACCCAAGTAAATGAACTTACTAACCCTCAGATTATGACGCATTCTTAAATAATCCCCTTCCTTCATTTGCTTCCTTCAAGCCAAAATAGTTATTTAAAAAAAAAAAAAAACTTTCATGCCATTAAACTGGACTCTTTCCATTTTCTGTATTTGTTTGGTGAAATGGAGTTTGTAAGTGTGACTTTTGTCCTCAACAGCTCTGAGGCATTCTATGCTCACTATCTTGGACATGTAGATCATTACTACCCAAGTTTAGCTTCACACGCTGAAGGAACAGGGACAATTAGTTGAATGGTATAAACGGGTGACTGGGCCCTAAGGCATAAAATAATACACTGTTCAAGAAAAAGATTTTCATATCAATGACAGAAATATCTTACTTAAATCTATACCCTAGCCCAGATTATTTCAGGTGTTTGGGAAAACGGTGAAAAGTGGAGCTCCATACCCAAAAATGGCTGTTTCTCGACTAACGCACGAAGTGTGTTTGTTGCTCACATACTTTGTTAGGCAAATCACAAAAGAAACCAAAATTGTGCATTGGACTTTATGCACCTGTTTGCTTTAGTTTCAACACTAGAGAAGTACTAGTGAGTAAGGAATGTTAGCTGTCTGCAAAATGGAGGGAATAAGAAACTGGAAAACAGAGACTGAAGCAGAAACTGAAAGAATAGTCTAAAAATCCACATCATCTTAGAGTTAATTAACATAAACTACATATACAATGATCATTATGTAAATTACATATATAATGATCTATATAAAAAGTAGGATCCATCCATACACACACTATAAAGACACACACACAGAGATACATAGACACACAAACACACACAGAAACACAGAAACACACACAGAGATACCATGCATACACACACACACACACACACACACAAGGTATGGTGTCATCAAAGGCATTACAGAATTAATTGGGTATATAATATGTTGCCTTAACAACATATTATGGTGCCCTGAGAAATTTCAAAACAAATTCTGCTATTGTCTCGGCTCTAGCAAATGTTCCCCCTTTTAACAAGCATCATAAAAACACGTCAGATAGCATCTCCATAATCAGAAGGAGGAAGACAAAAGAAAGTCAAGCATTTTAGACACTATATTTTTTAAAATGGCTTTATGTTAGAAAGCTGGTGGCTTAAAGATTACAGTAAAGAAAAATTGGTTGCAAACCAGTGAAGTCGCATCAAAGGATCATTGCATTACAAGTATAACCTCTAACCAGACCACTATTTTCTAGTGTTTTATGTAAAACTCAAAAATTGAATTTGCCAGCAGTCATGGAAAATCAAAATCCCTTGAGAAAGTTGCAAGAACCCACACTTTGCTATAGAAAAAAAATTAATGTAAGCTGCACGATATCTTTCTTTTTTAATAAGAATCTCGACAGGGCTCTGAACAGTAGCATGCCTCAAAGAAAGTGACAATGAGAGGGGGAGAAGTGTTTCCTGTTACAGGACCTGTCCTGTCTAGCAGGAGCCATCATGATGGATGAAGGATGCTCAGCCAGGTAACAGGTCACAGCATCCAGTGGGTGAACATGCCTTCCAGATGTTTATTTACCCCTGTGGACCTAAACACAGAAACTTCTAAGTGAGTGCTTGGATTTCTAGACCTCTAGACATAACTAGATAAAAAACTAACACACTGAAGGAAAGAAAGGTTGCGGGTAAGGTTACATGTGTGCTGAGCCAGGAGGTACGGCCTGGCATTGAAGCTCTGCCACACTCTGGGTCTAGGATCTGTAGTAGTAATTTTACTTCAGTTTTCTTATATGCAGAGGAAACAATCATGGCAGCTATCATTTGGTATGGCTGTACAAATAGAGATCCACAGTACATTAGTTACTACTCCACCACAAGCCTGCTATGGACATTCACCTGAACACCCTATGCTCTGGCTAGTACAGAAATAGGAGGGAAATGTTGCCTGGGAAAGGAGCAGACAGCTGTTCCGTAGAACGCCTCAGAGATATGCACTTATTATCTTTGTCAGCTGGCCGTATTATATGGCCCAGCTCTCAGGAACACAGACTCTGGGCCCTGATTATGCAACACAAGAAACAGATCCTTCTCTGGGAAGGAGAATCAAAAGAACCAATCAATCAAGCCTCATGGTATTGATGCATAAAATGAAAATCACAATTCCCTTACAGCTTAAACGCTAGGATGGGTATTTTTAGGCATGCACACTAGTCTCTCCTGGAGGAAAAGCCTACACGGAAAATGAAATGATAGGGCGAAACAATGAAGCGCTCACTCCAGGGACCTCTCTCTCTAAACTTCAAGTGTATGCTGGCCTTAGGGCCATCTAAAAGAAATCACAGCTTGAACTGTCTGCCTACATTGACTGTTCCATCTCTGCTCTGGAGGACATGGACCAGTGAGACTGGAGCAGAAAATAAAAGCAAAAAGGATACAGGAGATGTCTAACAAACGTTTGTAAATGTTTGTACTTCTACTGGATCTTAAGTAGATGGGATGGCTATTCTTAACTGTCAGCTTGAGTACATCTGGAATCAACTAAAATCCAAACATAGAGGGTATATCTATGAGGGATTTTAACTTAATTTGAAATAGAAAGATCCATTTCTAGTTCTTGTTCTTGAGGCAGGAAGACACACTTAATCTAGCCCACACCTTCTGTTGGAAGCCTATAAGGACATGGAAGAAGGAAGCTTTACTCTTTGCCTGCTTGCACTCACCTTGCTAGCATGTCTACTCTTTCTCTGGCATTAAAGCACACTTCTCCAGGATTTCAATGTATAACAAAGACCAGCTAAGACATCTATCTAGTCTTTGGACTGAGCAACTGCTGGATTCTTGAAATTTTCATTTATAGGCAGTCATTGTTGGATTAGCTGGATGAGAGCCTGCAAGTCATTCTAATAGATTTCATATATATATAATGGTTTTATATAATGTTTTATGTGATGATTTCATATATGTGAGTATATATGGAATATATATAGAATATAGTTTTTTCCTATGGTATAAGTTCTGTTACTCTAGAGAACCCTGACTAGTACAGTAGGAAATTGCTATAAGCTTCCTGGCTCCACATTAAAGTCCTTCCCAGAAGAATTCCCTATTACTTACAAATGCCTCCCCCAACCATCCTATCTCCAGCTACAAACCTGAATGGGAAGTAGATCCTTTGCTCTCAGTTACTTCATGCTTCCTGAAGGTGGTTGCCACAAGTGCATTATGGGAGTATCTGAGGTGAGAACTGGATGACTTCTGGGCTTATTTAAATAGCATATTAATACATGACAAGGTAGGTGAAGATAACATGTTTTGTGAGATTGTTAAGATTCTTAAAGAAAAAAATACTGTTTATATTACTAAATGCTTATATTTCCACACAAATATACTTATATGTCTGTGAAGATCTCTGCTGGCTTGAAATGTAAACATAGACAGTATAACCAACTGTAGCTATAAGAGAAGCACTGTAAGATACCTTCCTACTGAGGACTTCTGTGTCTCACACCTGTAATTCCACCATTCCAGAAGCTGAGGCAGGATAATCAAGAATCTGAGGCTAGCCTGGACTATACACTGTGAGTTCCAGGACAGCCACACCTACAGGAAAAGACATTTTCTCCCCCAAACATTTGTTGTGTCCTTTGGGAATTTAATTCTTTATTGCTGATCAGTTTGAAAAGTTAGTTTAAAAAATTAAAGTAGCCGAGCATGGTGGTGCATGCCTGGAATCCTAGCACTGGGGGAGTCAGATGCAGGCAACTCTCTCTGAGTTCAAGGTCAGCCTGGTCTACAAAGTCAGTTCATGACAGCCAAGGCTGCACAGAGAAGCCCTGTCTTCAAAAAACAATGTGAGTGTGTGTGTGTGTGTGTGTGTGTGTGTGTGTGTGTGTGTGTGTATACTAAAATGGATGGTCCAGCTATCCCACATCTTTCTATTTACCTGAATGTCTCCAAGTAAACCTTTCAGAGATACCTGTATACCGTGTTTACTGCTGCATTATGAACACGAGTTAAGTTAGCCAACCAACCTGGAAGTGCAGCCAAAGGGGGATGAATGAGAAAAATTTGCCATATACACTCCATGAAAATTTTTTCAGCCATAAAAATGAATGAGTGATGAGCATATAAATGAATGTGGGAGGAAACTTGTCTATTGGAACAAAGAAAATTATCAGGCAAAGGAGGAAAAAAAAGAGGAGAAACGCAGGTAAGGTACAAAAACAAATATGCTCACATACAAAACATCTAAAAATAAATAAAATATTAAATAATTTTCATTTTAAAGGTTATGATAGTAGCCAAAAGGGGGATGGAAAATTAAATGTACTTGAGATAAAAGACAGAAGTAAAAATATGGCATTATTTAGAATGAAAACTATATTTCAACAAGAAGAAAAACATTGTGATATCACTAATAAGAAGGCATTGCTCTATGCACCTACACCTACTACTTCTGTCTGTCAGCCATCACAAAACCCCAGTGCATAAGTCCTGTTATTCACATGTTGTATGTAAAGAGAGAAAGAGATGGAGGTCATGAATGGAGTTGTGGCATTTCTTTCGAGAAAAAAAAAGAAGACTTTCTTTCTGTCACTTCAGGTCACATTTTACATAAACATTGGTGTTCAAACATTCTGTGTTGTGCCAGGGCAGAAGGCACTGCACGTTGTCAAAAGCTTACAGATCCTGTGACAATGGCAGCATGGATCGCTCCTTGAGAGAAAACAGGCGGGCTATGGAAACCTGTTCTGTAACACACAGGTCAAACCATTCTCTTCAAATGTAATGTTGCATTGTCAAGGGTTCAAGCACTCGTGAGAGCATGGAGCTGGCCTGTAAAGTGAGCTTTATCCCAATCTTCTAACTTCCCATCACAAAAGGGCTCGATCTGTACAACATCCACCGATGAGAATCAATGAGCATTAAATCAAGATGAGTTAAGTGTCTGAAAGAAGGGGCAGCCGGCCGAGGGTTCTCCTTCCACTATTGCTAAGTATTTCATCTTCCTCAATCAAGTGAAACGCCGAGCCCACACCTAATTCAATAGCACAGTGACTGCCCTGCCACCTTAAGGAATGACAGGCCTGTTGCCTCTCCAGCAGGAAGCAGCAGGAATCAATAGCTGACATTTACTCAATGAAATACAAATTGAGATTAGCTAGCTTCACTTTTTGTTCAGCAAATTCAAATCCGCAATCAATTTCTGTGCGTGGATACACTATGGAAGTTGGCTTTGAGTTGATTTGTTTCTTTCTTAGCTAATTACAGTGTACAAGTAAATGAGGAATCAATTGCTTGCCTTCCTCTTACTGTATACATTTCAGTGCGTAAAACAACTCTGTCAAAGATGGGGGTTATTACAGTTTTTCTAAAGAGAGGCTACCAAATGTTCTACACACTTTGTGGTGTGTATGTAATGATAATTTAAGACTCTCTCATGTTGAACAAATATAAAACTTTCCCTTCTGTCATTAGTTAAGCTGACAGAGAGTTCCTGATTGGATCAAGCGCCTGCTTACAGAACTCATAGAGAGTTACATACTATTTATTGCACAGCTGATAATACAAAATTCAGGGCACAAAATCTGACACTCCTTGACCTAACAATTCCAAACCTGAGCGTGTGATCAAAAGAAATCAGTATTTCTATCTACGGAAATATGCATGGATTAACGTTTCATTCACAAAATACAGAAACTGTAAAACACCTTAGCATCTTCAATGACAGCACTATAGCTTTCATAAATAAGTCGAGACAAATTGATTCAGTCAAGTGCTACCCATTAATAAGAAAGGCAAACTACCAAAATGGTGTCCAATGAATAGGTATGGCACATGGCATAATTTTTAAACTGGTTTCTATACACAAAACCGTGGTGCGCTTTTGCTTCTGTGAACCTCAAGTTTAGAAAAGAGTAACAAGGTGGCAAGATATTTGAATAGTATTTACCCAGTAAAATGGTTTGAGTGCCGGTGTTATATGGTTAAGGCACAGAAAATGATGTTGTTGTTTTTTTTTTTGTTTTTGTTTTTGTTTTTGTTTTAAGGTACCTATGGCGAAGCAATCACTACAGATGAGCTAAGGTCCCATCAATATCTTTGTCTTGTGGTGAGAAAACTTAAGAAAATGTCCCCATGCTGTCTGTTAGATCTCTATAACACGCCCTACACAAGTGACGCTTCATACCTTTTGGACAGCATCCCACTCCTCCTAACCCTCATCTCTAGACCCACCATTTTATTCTCTGCTTCTTTGAATTTGCTTTAATAACACATTATGAATGAAATCATGTGGTGTTTTTCTTTCTCTGTCTGGATCATCATTAGCACAATGTCATCTAGCTCTGTCCATACTGCAAACAGGGAGATTTCCTTTTGGTCTGATGCTGAATATAATATCCACATACCAGAGTGTGTACAACTGTATCTGTTACAGCAATGACAAGAATGCATGCATGTAGGGAGTGTGTGGTGTGTGTGTGTGTGTGTGTGTGTGTGTGTGTGTGTGTGTACCTATTCCATATCTAGGCTTTTGTGGTAGAATGCTTTCTTAGCTTGGATGAGGCCCTAAGCAAACATTCTACCATTGAACTACACAGCCAGTCTGTGGTGACTATATTCTAGCAGTCCTCAAATATTAAATGTGAGCCAAAAGAGAACTGTCCAGTTTACTTTGAACTCGTGATTTAGGCGAAGCAAAGAAAATTCACATTTGCCGTTAATCTGTTGCTGAGACCACTGTCTGGAAAGATGGCAGGTGGCATGGGGCACTAGCTTCTGAAGACAGCATGGGATCCAGACATCAACTTATACGGCAGTAATAAGTTGAGTGAGTCCAGAGAGCAAAAGTATTCTAAGCACTTACCAGTTTCTTGCCTGAACATGGCTAAAACATGAATCACGGTCTCATAACTCCTGAATTATTGTTGGGAAGACTGTAGGAATGAGAGAAGACAGGCTTTATCGTGACTGCTGCTGCCCAGTCTGCAGGGTTATCGCACTGATTGTGAGGGCTATAAAGTTACAGTTCTAGCTAGCACGGTGAAACAGCCTTTGGAAATTCTCCAGCCCGGGGGGAAAAAAATACTTTCACTACTGAAAATTCTTATTATAAATTTTTCAAAGATTTTATGGTAAATGATGGAAAGTTCAATCTATTTTGAAATACCTGAGCTCGTAAAAGGCTATAACAGGCCCAGGGAAGTACAGAAGTATTAGTCAGCATTCTCTAGAGGAACAGAACCAATAGAGTGTATATTTATATGCACATACTTATATATGATTATAGAGGAGATGTGTGTGATTGGAAGCGGCAGAATGCAATAACGGTCATCTGCATTTGGAAAATTCACGTCACCCAGCAGCAGCTAAGCCCAAGAAGCCGAAAGCCTCAGAAAAAAGGGAACCAATTATGCAGCTGAGGCCCAAGACAGAAGAGTTAGAGGCTCCCTGGAGAGTTGTTAGTATGAGTCCGCACTAGAAGACTGAGGAAACCAGGGTCAGAAGTGTATAGGCTCAGCAGCACGAACCAACACTCGAGCACAGGAAGAAAGGAACTGCAAGCCCTAGCTGGTTCTCATTTCATCCAGGAGACCAGCCTGTTGGATGGTACCACCCACACGCAAGCTGAGTCCTTCCCTTAGGTCGCTGCCCCTTCTCGGTGATCGCAGAAATCACCTTCACCATCACGCTCAAAGGTGTCCTTTGCTAGTGGCCTCGGCGTTCCTCGGTGCAGTCAGGTTGACAAAATCCAACCTCTGGAGAGCTCACAGTTCTCAAATATGTCTGGAGCCGCAGCCTCGGCTCGCGGAGCTGGCCTCCCAGCTTGTGTCATCTTGGTCACTGCTTCCCATTAAAAAGTTTTCCGATTCTGGAGAAGTTACGTCACTGTCAGGGCTGCTCCAGCCCTACCGGCCATGTGTGGCTACTGATTTTAGATTTTCATCCACTGCTAACGTCTCCCAGTCGTTTACCCGTTAATCGCTCGGCACCTTCTCAAATGACAGGCTAGAGACGTGGCCCCACCTCTCAGAGCAGCCTGCCAGAAGAAATTTCCCCACACACTAGCTTCATGATTCCGGTGAGAGTTTTTCCAATTAAACCGGTATAAATTTATTCTAAAGAAAAAAAAATCAGATGCGCAATCAAAAGTATGTGAACAGCTACATGGGACTTTTATTTACATTCACAAAGGGTCTTAGAACGTAAAACAAATATTCCTCTGCATTCACGACAATAAAGACCACTTCAAGACTCGTGAAACACCCCGGATTACACAAGGCTATCATTCACTCTGTCACAGACTTGGTATAATTTATGTCAAAATGAGGAATCTAATGTACGTAATTGGGCTTGCGAAACACCTGGCAGAAACGTAAGTGTGCATTTTCCCCAAAGATAACGGTCTACAGGAGCGGCAAAGTTTCAGGAGGAAGTGGCAGCTTCGGCAGGACGTCGAGGAGATCTGCACTCGGAAGGGTGACTGAATTCATCATTACTTCCAGAAAAGGGGAGGTGGCCCTGCTGCCCGGCAGCTGTAAGCCACGTCATATACTCTCGGCAGCCCTTCACTTTGAGAAGCCTAGACTTGACAGTAACATCGCTTGAGTTCTCAGCGCCCTGGCTGGAATTTCATAGTCTTTTTTTAGCTTGGAAATGTGAAGGTCTAAGGTTATTGACGAAAGTTCAGTGCTGTAAGTATTTTCACAGTGTGACGTAGGAGTGAAATTGGTAGTTTGCTGCTATGGGAACTTCTGGCTTAACCTTTCAGGACCTTTAGATGTTTTCCTTATGAATAACCTGGAATAATTTAAAATAAAACAGACTAGTTTAAGCTCCAAAACCAGAGATGCCAAAACGCTAAATAACAATATGCCTTAAAATGTAAACAACACTCAGGAGCCCAGGGATTCATTTCTTAGCTGTTAGCGCCTTCTCTTGCGATTTTCCGTTAATAACTTGCAGCGCCACCTACCGGTACACTGAGGAAATGCAGTAGACATCAAATTGAAGCAAGTCTGAAATTACTGGCTCTGGTTAACACAGATTTGGTTAGGAGAATGAGCTAAACTACAATCAGAACTAAAATGTTGACAAAGCCCCACGTTCTAACTCCAGAACACACACACACACACACAAACTTCAGGAGATTATTAGTGTGTTTGCTAATCATTCAGTATTAAATATTAAGAAATACAAACAATAGTTTAAAAAATCCCTTCACTGGACTTCCTGTCATGTAGCTCCCAGGTTTTAATTCACGTGTTGCGGCATCACCTCTAAGTCATCCTTTCAATACCACCACTAAAGGTTTTATGAGAGAGGCCACAAAGAGTACAAACTGATCTACAAACCAGAACAACACATTCAAACTCAAAGATAGAAACATCCTCAGAAACATAAATTGTTCCTAAATCTTTAAAAAGACTCAGAAAACACGTGCTTTTAAATCTATTTAAAAAAAAATATGCCACAGACAGAGAAGTAAGAGGGTGGCCAAACTTTGCAGGCTGAAGCCAAGCCCTAGCTTTCACAGCTAAGGTCCTTGAACAAAAGATTACAGTCTTCTTGTGCCTTGGTTTTTCAGCATGCAAATGGGATTCCAAGATAAAAACCTATGGTAAAACCTTTGTTTTGCAGTTTAGGTGAGTTGATATTTGCAAACAACCTACATAAGTTTGTGGCACGCATTTATTAAATAAATGAAAGGCTATTTCATGTATTTAATAATAAATACAGATAGGAAGTCACGTAAATGTTCTTCTGGGCTTTTAATTTTAATCTTGATTTTTATTTTTTACACGCGTTATCTGCCCAGCACTATTTCCCCTACCTCCTCTCTCCCCTAGATCCGCTCCTCCTCCATTTTGGAAAAAAAAAAAGTGTGGGGAGGGAGAGGGGAAGCCTCCCAGGCATATTAACTGAACATAGCATAACAAATTACAATAAGACTAGACACAAACCCTAATATTAAGGCTGGTCTAGGCAACCAGTCAGGAAGTACTCTCCACTTCCACTGTCAGGGACCCACAAGAACACCAACAACACAACTATAACGTGTGTGCAGAGGCCCTGGCTCAGATCCATACAGGGTTTGTGATTGTCTCCATGAGTGACAATGAGCCCTGCTTCACTGATTCTGCGGGCCTTGTTCTCATGGTGTCTTCAACCCCTCTGGCTCCCTCGATCCTTCCTCTCCCTCTTCTTTGGGGTTCTCCTGGCTTCACCTCACGTCTGGTGACAATTGGGCTAGGCACCTATCTATGAGTATAGCAGAATTTCATTAGGGATCATTTCATTAGCCAGTCATATTCGGTTCTCTTCTGGGTCTCTGAGCTGCCCTGCCTCTTGTTCCTGGCCACCCACTCAGGGTCAGGCATGAGACTCAAGTTGGACCAGCCATCGGCTGGCTACTTCCACAAGCCCTGCACCACCATTTCCCCAGCACGTGTTGCAGGCAGGACAGCTTGCAGGCCAAAGGTTTTGTAGCTGGGATGATGTCCAGTCCCAACTGCTGGGAGCCTTGCCGGATTATAGAAAATGTCCAGTTTGGGTTCCGTGTTTCCCATTACCAGGGGACTTCGTGAGGGTCATTCTTATGTATTCCAGAAAGTTTCAATGTGAATTTTTCTTTAGTTGAGAACAACTTCTCTTGGTTGGAGTACATATTCTTGATAAAATTACCATCTTGCACATGAACTGTGATGGACCAAGGGTATCTGCTTATTATGCTAGGAAGAGGAGCTCAAATAAAGACCAAAAATAAGACAGTAATTCCAGACATATATAATAAACAGTGCTGGGTTTCAGAAATTCGATATTTTTAAAAGGCTGTTTTAGCATAAATGGTCTGAAAAGGATAAATACATTGTAGAAATCCCCGAGTACTGAAAGGATCCTAGAGTTTTCATAAAGCAAGTGAATCCAGTGAAACTTCTGTAAAATGCCCATCCTCTTTCACCTTACTCTAAAACACAGTCACAGTCACGAGAAACCAGCGTGCATGTTGCTGTGAGTCTGATTCTTACACTCTCTCCACCCACAACCCCCTCTCCCTCAAGAACTTTTTGACAGGATTCCAATGAAGTAAGTGAGTAAAATGCACATACAAGTCAAACATTTCCTGACATACCTTGGGGATAACCCACAGCTGTCTAATGTGACTGAAGGCCTTCTCCATGGGAAGGAAATCATGCTCAGGGAACATTGCTGGCTTGGTTTGCTTTCTGGTGGTATAATAAGCCTCATCACCAAGAGCATCTTGAAGAGGAAAGGGTTTGTGTCAGCTTACACATCCTGATCAGAGTCTATCATTGAGGGAACTAAAGGTAGGAACCTGAAGGCAAGAGCTGAGGGAGAGGCCATGAAGGAATGCTGCTTACTGGATTGTTCCCCGTGGCTTGCTCAGATTGCATTTTTATACCTTAAGGACCAACTTTCTAGTTGTGGCATCACTGACATCAATCATCAATCAATAAAATGACCCACATGCTTGCCAACAGGACAATCTAATGAAGGTGTCTTCTTAATTAGGGTTTTTCAATCTCAAAAGGGCATCTGCTCCAACGGTGTCTGCTTCAAACCAGTGTCTTCTTTATATAAAAGGGAAGCCGCACCAATGAAACAAGGCCTGAATAAGACAATAATGGCCACAGATGGAAGAAATCTCATAGGACCCCACCCCTAAAAGAAGACCAACAGGAATTAATGACTGCTAAGAGACTCTTCTTCACAAGGACAAAATATATCAGGGCATGAGTTCCTCCATGAGACTGTTTCTCCAACCAAGAACCATGTATGGATATAACCTAGAACCCCTGTTCAGATGTAGCCCACGATAGCTCAGTATCCAAGTGGATTTCCCTAGTAAGGAGAATAGGAACTATTTCTGACATGAACTCAATGACTGGCTCCTTTACCTCTCCCCGCCCCTGAGGGAGGAACAGCCTTGCTTGGCCACAGAGGAGGACATTGCAGCCAGTCTTGAAGATACCTGATAAGCTAGGGTCAGGTGGAAGGGGAGGAGGACCTCCCCTAGCAGTGGACTTGGAAAGGGGCAGGGAGGAGATGAGGGAGGGAGGGTGGGATTGGGAAGGAATGAGGGAGGGGGCTATGCCTGGGATACAAAGTAAATAACCTGTGATTAATATTTAAAAAATAAGCTTTCTCTTCAATGAGGAGGCCGAGGGGACCCCAACATGCAGATCTTCCTGAAGACCCTGACGGGTAAGACAATCACTCTTGAGATTGGGCCCAGTGACACCATTGAGAATGTCAAGGCCAAGATCCAAGACCTGACCAGCAGAGGCTGCTATTTGCTGGCAAGCATATGGAGGATGGCAGCACCCTGTCTGGCTACAACATCCAGAAAGAGGCCACCCTGCACCTGGTGCTGCGCCTGCGCAGCGGCATCATCGAACCATCACTCCGTCAGCTGGCCCAGAAGTACAACTGTGAGAAGATGATCAGTGCTATGCACACCTGCACCCCCGTGCAGCCAACTGCTGCAAGAAGTGCAGCCACACCAACAACCTGCACCCCAAGAAGAAGGTCAAATAAGGCTGGGCCACAGGTGCCCATGACCCCGGGGCCAAATAAAGTCCCCTTCCATCAACTGGGAAAAAATATATATATGAAAAAAATAAAAAAAGAAACAAACAAACAAACAAAAAGAGAGACTCTTCTTAATCAGACTTCTTTAAGGAAGAGCATCCAGATAAGTTATCCAGTCCCAACTGGTCAGCCTTACAAACACATATGAGCACTACTGTATGGACTCCCCAGTTGTCTGTGAGTGTGCAAATGCTGCTTTGTTATCATTACATATGCATTATGTAACAATATTACAGATATATTGTTGAGACAGAGCGAAAGCGGTGGAAAAGTTATGAATACTGTTCAGATGCAGCAAATTCTCAAAAAAATTAAAAGTAAGTAAATGTCTAATTTAAACTTTTTGTAGTGTATACAATTTTACCATTTACTAAAAACGAGAGGAAACTTGCATACTGATGAGACGAATGTCTTTGTTTTACATCTTGGATGCATATTTAATTGCAACCTAAAATTGTAGTTTCACATATGTTGGAGCATTTCACAGTAATCCAGAGATGCTTGAGGCCTGCAGGTCACAGGTTGGACACACCTGGTTGGGCATCCTCAACGCTTTTCAAAGTTGATCAATATTCTGATTTTATAATTGTCACTGGACTCTACTTCACATAAATAAGTAGTGCAAGAGTACAGAAGTACTTAGGGCCATTTTAGGAACTTTTGAAAATCCTGTGCTAATCCTAAGCCAACTTTTACTTAACAATTCCATGTTCTAGGAAACTCAAGTCTGCAGCTTAAACGGCAATTTTTAAAACCAAACATTCTAAGGATACAATCCAGAGTTTTACGCATTTGATACCTATACAATGAGGAACGGTGGTAGGAAAACATTAAACATCTTTGTTTGGCTTAACTGATTATTTTCTGTAAGAGCAGCATACAATAGTCTTTATCTGAGCTGACGTGTTTCAGGCAGGCTTTTTCTGTGCAGTGGTGACATCCGTGTTCAAGTCTTCTGTGACGTCATCATATGTCACACAAATGAGCACTCCCAGCACTTGGATTAATCACCTAAGATTGGGAATAAATTTTTGGTTGTATATGCAGAACCTTTTACAGTATCCAAATTGACTCCTACCACCATATGGGGTCACCACACACATTTTAAGAAGTTGAAGGTTAGGTCCACATTTCTTTCGTTCATACACTCAGCAAAGTTGATATTTTTTGTTTTGCCTCGCTTCACTTTGTGCACGTGTTTGATACTGGAGATTCAATGTGGAACAGGGAACAAATAGCAAGCATAGAAATATGATGCCTTAAGTAGATGCTGTGGAGGGCAGTAATTCAGAGTAAAGGAAATTGCAAGTAACAGGGAGGAGAGGCAAGCCAATATTTGGGAGTAGAAAGACATTTAAGTAAAAGCTCAAGGGAAGTAAACAAGATGGATGAGCTTCCCAGGAAAGGGAGAAGTGGTTCTCTCAGGGCTGTGACAAAGATATGTTTGGTGTACTCAACAAACAAGGTCACTGAGACTATCTAAAGTATCCGGGGAAGAAAAACTGTAAGATATCAGACAAGTGAGGCATTTGGAGACCAGATAATGTAAAATTCTTTTAGATCAGGTGTAGTTGATGTCAAAATTCTTTGAAATATATTTCAGTGCAGAGATTGGCTCTTTGTCTCTTCGCTTCAAATGTGGGTGAGCTTAGAGCAATAATAAGGTACAAAATAAATCACTATCATTTCAGACGTGGGTCATAAAGGAAAATTGAACTTGAGTCTGTTTGCATTGTTCATGTATGCTGCATTAAACTGTCATGTGACATTCCTGAGACCGCTTTGCCACAGCCAAGCCACATGTAAAGGGAGCATGGAGCCTGCCTTTCTTCCCCTCAAGTCAGCTCGCCAGTAGCTTGAGTCGTGGGAGCTCACACCACACACACAGCAAAAGAAGTATGCAAGTAATTCCAAAGTGCAGCCATCAGATTTCCCCAGGTAAGGCCCCAGAGGCTTTGGAGTAGAGACAAGCCATCTCGGTGGTGCCTTGTCCAGACTGATCCATACAATCCATGATCATGACAAAATGAGTTTTAATGCACTATACTCTGGACTATAAGTTACACAGAGGTAGGAACTTGGACACCACAATAGGATCTTGGATTTCATTTTGAAATAGAAAACTTTGGCAAGTTGAGACACAGGGTTGGACAAGTGAAGGAAGAGGACTGAAACAAGCTCTTGCACACGGACTTGTGAGAAAAAGGGAAAGAGAAGAAGCAACAAGGCCGGTTTGGGCCTGTTGCGGTCATTCAAGCAGGAGTTGATGATGGGGCCAGGAATGTAGTAGTGGCATTGAATGTGGTAAGAAGAAAAATGAATGAGACTCACCCAGATAGCAACCTCAAAAGGATTTGCTGTTTGAATGGAAGTTGTGTGTGGGAGAATAGCACTGAAGAGCTTAGCTAGAGCAATAAGTAACTAGAGGTATCCTTTACTGAGACATAGACAGATAGATTTGCGAATAAAAAGCAAGCATTTCGTTTCAAACTTGCAGCACGTCCATTGTCACTCAGAGTGACATGTTGAGACCATTTTGGTACGTGATTTTGCAGAGGCCTGGCTCTGTAACAGTTGAACTGCAAAAGCCATGTTTTAGGCAAGATGTCTACAAACCAAAACATATTCTGAGGAAGACAATCAGGGTGCAGCTATTTTTAGATGTCATGCAAATTTTCGGAAGCGGAAGGCTCTATAAGCGCATATTGGCAAATGTGTCCTTCGTAGTGAGGATGCATTTGAGCCACAAAGGCATCTTGTTCATTGTCACCTTTGAATAAAGTTCTAGCTCTCACAGAGTTAGGGCCTGGCCTCACCTTCATGAAAATTAACACTTTTATGAAAACTGTTCACCCCACTTTTCCCCACAGGAACTCCACCTCAGAACCACACACCCCATGCACCATGACAAAGAATTTGACCATCAGATAATATGTTGGCTGGAGACAAAAACCTCAAAATATCACGGCATGAGCCTGTCTGTGTGCAGCAATCTTTAAACAAAGTTAAGTCAAGCAAAGCCGTGTACACATGTTCCAGCAAGGAAAATCTGGCCCTATACAAAATTTATGTATCAATTATGAGAAATAGACACTTGCTTAGGCTGCTCAAGCTAGGGCACCTTGTTACAGCAGCCTCAAATGACTAGAACACACTCGCTGCATTTTGGGGGCAATGTGTTTACTCTTTTCTCCCTGAGATATAAATATGATGACTTTGAGAGTAAGGGGTTCAAAGGTACAGTTTGAACTTATTTAATCATCTGAGAGGTTTTTTTTTTTTTTTTTACTCCCTCTCTTACTGGTACCAGAGATGCTGTCACTCGATTCACTGTCTCCTTCTCCACTGTCCTTCACACTAAATTCATCTGGATTCAGATGTGTCCTGAAACCGAAAAGAATTACTTTGCTACCCATAAAATATGTACAGAATGTCAAACACATTGCTCAGCTGTAGCGATAAATATTCAGAAATTACCTTAAGCTTGCAGCAGATTTATCCTCTCTGTTAAGGGATGGGGAGTGGAAGGGAACTAAGATTGAACCCTATTTGTAAAGAGCGGAGCAGCAGCCACTACTATTTCACCCTTTGGTAAGGAGATGACAGCTCAGGCTCTGCTCCCCTCATCAGGAGTGCATCAATCAGGAGCTGACCCTGAGGAAGGTTTGTGTTAAATCTAGAGTTACCACGGACAAAGGGACAGCAAAGGCAGACACAGACTCCCGTGAACGGTGCTATCAGGCCTCCTGTGATCATCTGTAGATATGCTCCCAACAGCAAAATTGACATTTAAAGTCCCAAATAATCAGCACCGAATTTGCAAAAGGCTTCCTGGCATGAAGGCATGTTAGTGAGGTCTAAATGAGAGCTGTGTGTGCTCCCCTGTGATAGGGGAAACCCAGCCTCTCCAGAAGGCTTCAGCCGTTGGCCAAACCATCAATCCACTAATTAAACAAACAAAAAAACCTTCTGCCTCTCTACTCCCAAAGCTGAGTTCCACCACCAGCTCATTTTCTCCTTGATACTAATGTCAACTCTGAGACCAACACAACGTTCCCGCCAGGTGGCGCCCGGTCCACAAGCAATTATAGTAGAATAGCAGCTCAGGACAAGCAAGAGGACGTCCTTTCTCGGGGACGAGGGAGGGAGCACAAGACCGGTCAACCTCAGCTTTCAGCTGCCAGAAGCTGACCTGGCCACTGGGGCTCAGGATCACGTGCCAGGCGATTATCGTGGCGAGGGAGATGTCGGAAGGGTTGTTCTTGAGCAACGACACCGCTCTGGCTTCGCGCAGACCGTCAAGTTGTCATTTTGTCAACTTCGCTCTCACAGTGTGGGTCCTCACGGCCCTCCGCTACCAAGGTCAAGTCGTCCTCAGTGAGGCATTGGCTGTCTAATGACACTATCTTACCGCTAGGTGGCACTGGGTGGCTTGGACTGACACTCTGAGCGGAAGGCTTTGGCGCCCAGATCTCTGTCCGAGGTGCTGACCAGTTCCAACAAGTTAAGGAGCGAGCGCTGCACCCTTCTCTTCAGCAAAGTAACACAGACCTCCAGTGTCGTGGGCTTTTCTAACAAGGTCACCTCTGCCGCAGGGATAACCGAGAAGAGTGTGGGCACTGGGGGACGCTAGTAGGATGATAACCACTTTGAGAGCATTGACAGCTCACGATGGCCTTGTGCTTTAGAGTCCATCTAGGCCTGTAGATGTTCTGGTGCTTGGAGGTGAGGCTGCCAGAATGCAGGTAGAGCCAGAAAGTGTGGCAGGCTCCAGTGGGGTGTGGGCAACCAGGATAAACACCTCTTTGCCTTTGGGACCCTCATGGGGACTTGGCATGATTCAAGTCTAGCAGCAGCTATCACTCTGGTTCATGGTCAGAGAATTCCACGTCAGCCAAGGTAGCCTGAAAGGAGCTGGGATGGAATCATTGGCATCTAGCAAAAGCAAACTGGGAGCTGAGATGGCAAAAGGAGGTTGGCAACATCTGTCCTGGGCTACCAACTCCAGGCTGTAGGCAGCCTGGCTCTCCAGGGTCAGGTCATGTGGCTGCATCAGATTGGCAATGGGCATGTGTCTCTGCAGCTCCCTGCAGAAGAGGCTGTGACGCTTGGCCAGACACATGTTCTACCATTCATTAGCACCCACACCCTCATCATAGGCACCTCCAGGGGGATGCTTCTGCCTACAGAGTTCTTTCTGAGACTCCCCCCAGAATCTGAGCCCAGAGAAAGCCAGGGGCCTAATCATTTATAACCCTTACCTCACCTTCTGGTATAGGAGCTGATTACATGGAAGGCCAGTGTACCTTGTGGGGCCTAAATGCACAAACACTCCAGATCCAGGACCTAATCAACTGCCCTCTGTCTTTCCATACCTAAAGCAGAGAGTTGTATGGCTTCACCAGGTAGGAGTGACTTGAAGTTCTGTACTGAGGAGACTAAGCAGAACTTGATCCTCTAGAGCACCTAAGGCTATGCCAGGATCTCCCTCCTCATAGATGTGAAAATTAATAATTTTGAAGCAAAACACTTACCAGAGCTCCAGCCACAGAACTAACACAAATGCAATTCCAACCCCTTACAGTGTCACCAGAAAATCCAAAACTCAAGCAAAAATCTTTATTCCTTAAAAAAAAAAAATACAGACTCTGGGCTAAGACTTCCAGTTCTTTCAAGCCCAGGAGACACTTACCCTGCTAAGCACATTTTCTTACTAAGTGTAATCCCTTTTCCCCACTCCAAGCTTAAGCATAGCTCTGTAGAACTGTACGGAGTGGATGGGAGTTGGTACAGAGGAAAAATATGCAAGTAGCTACCTGTTTGGTCCAGTCTTCAGTGTCTGAAGGCCTGCAGAGCTGAATAGTGCCCAGAGCTGTATAGGAGTCATTAAGATCTATTTATAAGTGTACACCATATCAATACATCTTACTTGCTTTTGCAGTGTGTGCATTTTTCACATTGAGAGTAAGACCATGGCACGCACAAGCTGTTTATTCCCTACTAAGCAACTCTCTTCCTTGGAGGCATAGCTACCCCTGGCCTTTAACACTTGAGGTAATCATATGAGCTCATTACAATTTACAATTTACATCCACAGTTATCATCCACGTTGGATTGCCATTTCTTGTCTCGGAGGCTTCTGGAATAACGTCTCCAGAGTAAGGCAATGTCTAATCAGAGGAGAACCATCTTCCAAAGTAATCATTTCTGAATAGCTTTTCTACTGCAAAGGAAGCATTAATGATTTTTAAAAAATCTCAGCCCCTTCATCTCCTTTTATGCCAGTAATTACGTATACGTGATGAATCAGTGTCAGAGAAGTTTGTCAGCCTTGAACTACTGCAAGGGATAGTTAAGGGTAAGAAAGAGATTTGGGGAAATATACTGCAGTCAGTCTTGTTAGAAAAAATTGCTGTCTACCAATTATTTTTAAAAAGCCCCTGGCTGAAAAAAACCACGGGTGGCCTGACTGGCTGAAGGCTAACGACACATTAAACCATCCGCCTAAAGCATGATAAATAGTCTTGTGTTAGGTTTCTTTATATGTGAAGTGCTCTAAATGCTAAACAGTCCCACATGTTAATGATGACATTGTTCTTCCTGCCTAGGAGACGTCATCACTGCAGAGTGCTCTTTTAACGAGTCATCTTGAATCAGGGAGCAGACTGAGTTACTCATATGCAAAGGCTTTTCTTGGCTCCTCCGTGATCTGTGGCACGGCTGATTTCTTCAGGGGCATGTCAGTAAATGACTATTTCTTTTTTAACTCTTGGAAAGGCATTGGGATTTATTTTCACACTAGGACATGTGAATCTAATTCTGAGACCAAGCCACCTCTGATGAGATCATTAAATTCTAGGCGTTTAAGCTTAGTGGCACATTTTGGCAACTACTCTCCTGTTAATTACCAATAACTGTTATCAGGGAAGGACAACAGGAAACTTGAGTTGGTTTGGATAGGGTAGGCTGAGATTTAAAAAGGAAAGATTTCTTTCATTTCTTCTAGACTTTTAATAAATAGTGCCTGATTGGGCAGCCTCTTGAAGAGCAAACAGCTGTACCTCAGCATTGGTGACTGCGATTCTTTTTGAGCAAGTATTTTCAGTGGCATACAAGGAAGTTTTCTTTCTTAAAACTAAATATAGCAGGAAGCCCCTGGTTATTCAGGCTTTGAGTCTCAGAGAACAACAGGAGAATCTTACTCTCCTCCTCGGCATCTTTATTCTTACATGTCTTTCAACTGAAAACTGAAATTACTTCAGCTGCTTTTCAAGCCCTTGCTTCCACATGCATTAGCCACAAGGGGGACCCGTTTAACCACATTCTGAGTCCTTTCCCTTTCTTCTCTCACACAGCCCCTGCTGGCCCAGCCTCTACCAGTCTTCAGCACTGTTGTCACCATTCGTGTTCAGAAAAGCCATTTAGGATACAGAAAACGAAGAATAATCTAAGATTTCATCCACATAGCATCAAAAGATCCAGATGAAGTACGCAAAAGGCAAGTAATCAAACCTATTACTTCCACAATGCTATACATCTGGATGTTTATGTTTGGAAACATCCAGCAATGGTGTTTAAATGCCTGATTGCATTTTCACCCATCTTTCCTCCAGCTGTTTGGCATCAAGGAAGCTGTCACTGGGAAGGAATATGCTTTGCTGTTAGGGATTCGTTATTAGTATTATCATTGTTTTGTAGTAAACAACTACCTTATTAAAATGCTGCTTTATGAATGAAGGGCAGCTGGAGGAAAAAAGACATTTTCTGAGGCAAAAACCAGCTCTATGCCAATAGAATGACGAACTGAATAATATAGAAACTGTATGCTCTGTTTCCCTCAAGGGATGTGTCATCAGAAAGCTGTGTTTACAGCCTTGAGCTGCTGGTATGCTCATGTTCCATTCTGTTGGTGCTGTTAGATGAAAATCTCTCTTAATATTGAAAGCACTATTGCAGAAATTTACTTCAGGTTGCTTGTGTTCCCTTTTCCAGCCTATTGCCAAACTATAGGTCCATAAAATATATCTTGATTTCTGCTGGAGTCAAACACAAAGTAAAACAAACGGCAGGGCCAAGAGTGGTAACATAGCCACAGGAAGAAGAAGTAGACGTGAAGCAGCAGTTTGGTCCCTCTTGCTCAGTTAGGTTTTAAAGCAGGAGGATTTGGTGAACAACCTACGGCGTACATCTTTACTCCCAAACCCAGAACACCAGACATGCTGCGGGTCCCCGACATGCCAAGAAGACACATCTGTAATGCATGATTCACTCTGTGCTCAGTTAAATAATACATGTCTTATTTGGCTGAGCACATAAATCACCAATGTGTCCTGTTACACACAGAATGTGTTGTGTGTACACTAAAGTGATTTTCACCAAAAACACATAGAGAGAAAAAGTTAGCTTCATAATTCCTAATACCACCTGTGCCTTTTTCATAATTCTCCATGCCTGTTATACAGAATTAGTAATAGATACTTGGAAAAAAATTAAGCCACAGGAAATTCCTAGGGTAAAAAAAAAAAATAGTAATAAGCAGGGGTATCCTGCCCAGGTGACAGAAAAAGCATTGGCTTTGATGGGACTCTGTACCAGGCCCCGTCTAAGCCAGAAACAGTTTCACTGACATTTAGGGCAAAGCACTAAGTGTTCTGTCCTGAGACACATTTTCTTTCCTCATCTGAACAAACATTCCAAAGCTGAATGAGCAAAGCTTTACCAAATGTAATGTCGCTGTCTTCAAGGAGTACGTCCTAAAAGTTGAAGCTATTAAATCTGATTGAAAGAAAACAAATCAATCAAATAGCTTTTCAAAAGAGAAGAGAAGAGAAGAGCCTTTCTGAGAATCATACCTTGAAGAAGCTAGTTTGTCTTTAGCAGAAAAAGCCCTCCAAATAGAGCAACTCCCTCACGTTACCTCACAAGAAGCACCATTAGGTCCAATTCGTGCTCACCCACTGCATAGATCACTGTCACATCTTGGCTGTGTGGATGTTTATATGAAAAGGTATAAGCAAGCTGATGATGTTTTGGGGGAGAAAAAAAATCACTTAGGGAAACAGTTCATCCCAAAGTCATCCAAAATACCAGCTACACACACAGCATAGAAACAAATGATATTTTATCAGCCACTTAAGTGGTTTAACCTAAGAAAAATCACCGAAAACCCACTAGAGAATATCAACACTAATCACAAGCCACCCTTAGCATAAAATAAGCATTTAAATGATGTAATTTTCACATAAAAATAACATTTCTCATCATGTTAATAAAGATTTTATCAAAACCATGTCATCTTCAAATGCTACATAAACTGGCAATTTCACACTCCTGACTTTATTAATATCTCTGCATGAAGAAAATTAAGTCAATAAAAAAAAGCCTTTTTTTTTTTTTTTTTTTTTTTTTTTTTACTATTTTGGTTCAGCGATGCCTCAAATCCAAGTGAACTAGTGAAGCTGACTTTAGATTGAACCTCACCGCCAGAACAATCAACCACTGTGCATTCACAAGGCAGAGAAGGGACCTTTTCTCCAATGGCAACACAGCAAAGTAAGGAGAAAAGGGAACAACAAAGACTGAGAAGGAATGCCACGTTGTTAATTGGTTCTGTTTTTCTCTTAACCAAGCCCTGTGTTTCTGCTCTGCACAAAATTGTGTGTCCACACCAACGAGAGCGTTTCCAGTCCCATATTCAGTTACACATGCGGCCCAATAAACTACACAGCCTTGTGAGAGGAAAACATTAGCTTCCACGTGAGAGTTCAGAGAGGGCACAGGTGCCAAGTGTGGAGTACAAACAAGAACTGAGCAGATAAGACCATAGTCAGCTAGAATGGCCTGGCATGGAGTTAACCCGGATGGGGAGTTAACAGCCGCAAAGTCTTGGTAGCAGGATTGGATAGGTCATTGCTTGAAAAGCCTGGCTCAAGGAAAGCAATATACTGGACAAGTTAGATCGTGGGGTCAGGAAGAGAGACTTTTTAAAATGTCAGCGGATCTAAGGTAGCAATTAGAAAGCACTGAGGTCCAGAACAAAGGGTTGCTGCCATTTTCCTAGATAGATGACGTTTATGATTGCCTTCTCCAAGCACTGATGAAATGCTGAATGATGATCAGACTTTATTTGATGTTCTAAGCCAAGATGTAGCACAAAGACTGTCTGTCTTGGAATGAATATCTGTCAGGTGAGTTATGCAGGTGGTATTTATGTGGCCTAAATGTTTTCTGCCTCAAGAATCCCTACCAGAACAAATTAAATACACACTGGAAGCAAAAAGGAAAGCCAGTTAAGATGTCAATTTCTTGAGCAATGAGTAGCAAGATGTATCAGGTGGGAATTTGAGGAGCATTGCAATGGACAAATCAGTGGGGTATCATAAGAGATAAGCCCTAGGCATGGGGAAATGAACTTGAAAGTCTTAGAAGATTGTCATGTATCTTTAGGATCTCCAGTTTCTAAGAAAAGCAGTATCCATCTCCTCCCCCACCCCCCCCCCCCATAGGATCCCAAGACTTCCTCTGATGCTCACTAGCTAAATGGCCAAAGTCAGAAGACTTCAGCAGCAGCCCTCAGTGACATCTTGGAAGAATGCCCAGCTTAAGGGATTCCTATGAAATTTGGATTAAAAAGCTAAAAAGAAAAGTGTTCAATGCTTAGTACCCTGTGAGATCTTGAGACAACTGTGCCTTGAGACAACATTGTAGCTATTTGCACACCATGCTGTGATTTATTGATTGAAGAGCATATCTCTTACTCCTATTAGGAATCAGAGTATGATTCACATGTTACCAAATGTATAACAGGGCACATAGTTAGCCTATATCAGTGACTTCCATGTACAGGGACTCATCAATATTTGTGAAATATCAGTGAAGGTCTCATAACACCATGCTATTTCTATACAACAGCACATAACATCATCTAAATTCAAAGCTACAAAACAGGCTTAGGAATCATAGGGTTGATATCTGGAACTGAGTGTGATATGAGGCCCCTACCATTAAGTGAAACTTACTAAATAATTATGGCCCATGTATAATAAAACTGGCTTCTTGGGTCAAGAAGCTTATCAGGAAGTACAGGACATTAACAGTTTTGCCGGATCAGCATCTAAATTTGTTTTGAGACCAAGCTAATTCATATGAGAAGACAGGCATCTCTCTCATCATTCTGGAATAATAACAGAGTATCCATATGACCTCTGCTTAGTCAGACCAGAGTGTTCTGTCATCCTAACTTCAGTAACAGACTCATGTAGAACCATGTGTCCCAGTTAAGGACATCCAGAGAAAAACTGAGCTCGGAAGGTATAATTTGTTTGGTGCTTTTCTGAGAGTAGAGTTGGTGAGCTACCATGAAAAGCTGAGCTGGTGTGGAGCACTTTGATATAACTATTCCTGATCAACTGCTAAAATCATTTAAGTGAAACAGTGAGTTCCACTGTTGCATTGAAGCCAATTAGTTGAATTCTATTACAAGCTCATTAAAAAATACTAATGTTTTCCAAAACCGGGAACGGAATTATTAGAAACAGACTCCAACAAGAGCGATCTGCTGACGAAATCCAGCAAAGAGGTCTGTTGGGGCCTATCCATTGAGAAGTTGAAAGCCTGGTTTGCCTTCATGGTATGTTGTTTGCACAGCTGCTGGTAAAGTTGCTCATAATTTACATTCAGATCACGTATTTTCTAAAGCCGGAGATGGGGAGGTCAAGGGTTAAAAGGGCTTGGCTACACTTATAAGAAAAAGTCCATACTAAATTGCCAATAATTGTACATCTCCAGTTGAAAGCAGAAAGAGACAAAAATATATTAATGCTAAAATAGACACTTTCTGGCTGAGACCAACATTCCAAGAGAGATGAGAGTTGGCACATTTCAAGGTAGAAAAAAAGTTTCTATATAAACTTAAAGTTAGTGCAAAACAGAAAGAAAAAAAATCAACAAGGGTAGTTGTTCACTGGGCCTGATATCCATGCCCCCTCCCAAACTTCCCTTAAACATAGATTAGAAAGATCTGATTCGAGGTGAAATAGTAATTACCCCACAGTCAAATTAAATCTGTTGGAATGCAGAGTGGGGGTAAATGTTCTAAATGGCCCTGAATAAACCCTGGTGGAAGCCATTTAGGCTGGAGACCAGCGGGGAGGCACGATGGACTCATTTGGCTCTGTGCTCAGAATGGAACCTCTAGGCTGGGATGGATTTCAAGCACTGTGTCCAGGTTTGAAGGTGGAGCTCATCAAATACAAGAGTGAAAGTCCTGCCCAGAAAACAAGGGCTGGCAATGGGCAAATCCCCATTTGAAAGTGGCCCTTTCCCTGGAATAGCTACCCTCCTGCCCATCTCAGGTACAGTCACTAAGGGTGGACACCGAGAAAGACCATGTCTGTGGTCAGAATCTGGGAGAGACACTTTGGCCAAGCAAAAATAGAGAGGATAGAAAAAGAGGGATAATAGTAGGGGCACAGAATGGAAATGGGCCCCTTCCCCCAGAGTCTGGTTGAAGCTTCTCACCATTTGGGAAACAAGAATTCCAATGTTTGCTTAGGGCCTTTCTCCCTTCTCAGCCTCAAAGTTGTCATTGTCTAGGAATCTCACCAGAAATTCCCTTTACAGTATTATTAATTTATTTCTCAGTTTCTGTGGTAAAAACACTATGATCTTAAGCAACGTAGGGGTGAAAGGGTTTCATTTGGCTTATAAATTATAGTCCATCATTGAAGGAAGCTGGGGGGGGGAACTCAAGGAAGGAACCTCAAGGAGGCTGATTGCTGGCTCTTTCCATATGACTCACATAGCTAGCTTTTCTATACAACCCGTCTGCCCAGGAATGCAGTACCCACCATAGTCCTGACCCTTCTACATCAATTAACAACCAAGTAAACTCTCCACAGATATGCTCTACTCCAATTGAGGTGACTCCTCAAATGGGGTTTTCCCTTCCAAGGCATGTCAGGTTGACAACGGAAGCTAACTGCAACACAGTGAAAGGACACGTTTCAACTCCTCCTGGTGGGTCTTGGTTTTGCTTTGCCATATTGCAATTCCTATTCAAGACACCTACAGAATGACCTTAAAATCTCAATCATTTAAAAAGAAGACATAAGTTTTAGACCTTATAGAAATGTGGATGCCTACCCTGGGTCTGCACAACATGGTTCAGTCAGCAGGCAGACATGGCTTCAGGAGGGGCTGAGCAGGACTCACCTCCTACTGCTGAACTGTTTGCAACTGACAGATTCAGGGACTGGAAGAATCATTGTCATTCCACTACGTACCCACAAATTACATGTCAAGGTTCCAATGGACAGTTCCAACCCAATGCTCACACACAGATGGTCTTGGCTTCATCAGCTGGGTCACATAACAAAACAAAAGGTCATGAATCTGTTAAAAGCGCTGGTAGGGATGAGGTGGTGGGTTGCAAAAGATGGGAAGGAAATGAGAGATTCACTATATTCATGAGTAAAATTGTCAACGACCAAAAGCAATGAAGTAAAACAGGAAAAAAACAGACTCTTAACAGCCTGAAAGCCATTCAGTGTGTCTCTTGCAAAGACAACTTTGTATCTCCTTTAAAAAGCCCACACTCATGATCTCCAGTGTGCCTTCTACTTCCCTGTTCACCTTTCTTTTTACTTTTAATAAACTCAAACTCTGCCTTTTACTGTCTTTTTCCTGAAATCCTTTCCTGTGGCTAAGCCAAGGATCTGGATTTACCAGAGTCAAAGTCCCCAACAGCTAAAGAGAACTCCCTGGCTGCTACTTGGATCTGTCTCCATCCCCTCACCACTGACAAGGGGACTCTTCCTCTTCTAGGCAACAGGACATGTCCCTGTGTCACTGACAATGGCCATCCTGTGCCATTTCCCCTTTACCAGAATTTCTTTTTTTTTTTTTAAATTGTAGTAATCTGCTATCACATGTGTTAAGAAAAATTCAATGTGAGACATGAACAGGCAGATCCCAGGCAAAGATCATGAGCAACTGTGTCCACATTTGTTTGGCAGCACTGACAATCTTCCCAAGGGCCAATTTGCTGTGAGATGTAGTGATTATATACATCCCCGAGTTTTCTCGGTCTCTATCTCTGCTCTCTTTCTGTGTGTGTATCTATGTGTGTGTGTAGGTGGGGCGTATATGTGAGTGTGTGTGAGTGTGTGTGTGTGTGTGTGTGTGTGTGTGTGCTGGGAGTTGAACGTAAGGCAGTATACATGCTAGGCAAATACTCTGCCGCTGAGATACATGTCTGGCCATTATTTTTTTTGAGGCAATCTTACGATTGGCTGTCCCCCAATTCATGATTCTCCTGCCTCAGTCTCCCGAGTACTGAGATTCCCAGTGAGCTTTGTTGATGAATGGAATGGTTCACTAACTATCCGAGTCAGCAAGGCCCATGCAAAAGGAGCAAAAAAATGTCTAATTTTTTTTTCCTTTCTCTAGCTTGTGCTCCTCAATAAATGCAATCACCCTTCATACAAAGCATCCTATGTCCAGTAGTCCTTATCCCGTCTTTGGCTCTCAACCAGTCATTAGATGTCTTTGTTAACTCATCCTGAGTCGGTAACACTGATGTCAGTCTGTAAATGAGGATCCCATCAAGTTGACTCACCTGCTGTCCCCAAATCCTCTTCCCTTGTCCTTTTAATCCAAGGTAGACAAGACTTCCCCTAGTGCTTAAGAAGATGCTGTTTATCCGTTTCTCTTGTTCCTGGTTGCCTCATTCAGGACAGCAGACAGTTTACAAAATGGCTCTGTCTCTCAGATTCTTCATCAAGGGGCCTTAGGGGAAGGGATTTGGCGATACTTCACAGACTAAGGAAACCAGACCCATGCACACAGAGCAGCCAACTTTGCTGGTTTTTGTTCCAACTTCGCAAAAAGGGCTAGGTTGGATGGCTTTTAAAGCTCCCAGATCAGTTTAACTCTCAACTTTCCACCAGTGTGAGGGATGGGGAATCTGGAGCAGTCCTGCTCACCTTCAGGATCTGTGCAATGTCTTTTAATGACCTCCATAAGCTGAATACCTATTAATGATGGATTTGTTTGATAGCATGAAGAACATAAGAAACATTGCAGTTGCATCTTACCTCAAGATAAAGTTTCAGATTTACCTAGATGTATTTCAGAGAGCTAAGAAATAAATGTTACCACTACATCAATCTGTGATGCAAAATTTCCATTTATCTCCTGAGCTCTACATCAGAAGGGCTCCCAGGCCACTCACAAGTGCAACCCATTTCTCCACTGTTTGCCCCCTTCCAGTCCTTAAGTTTGTTCTAGCTCAACCAGCTATGGTATTTCCCTGGATCTGCGTTATCCATGCTGTTCCTGTAACCACCTAGCTGTTTCTGCCCTATGAGCTTTGAAATGTTATACAGATACATGCTTCTCAAACCCTGTGCCTGCCAATCATGAGATGGTCCAAAGAGATCAGCAGTGTTCTGAGATTCTGAGTTTCGGACAGGTGTGTCCTCGTGCTGCTTAAATAGCTGCTCTTTCAGAGTAGGGGCCTCAGCGGCTATTCGAAGGCCAGCTCTTTGATGAAATATGCACACACTGCCTCAGAAGCTGGGGTGCATCTTATTTTCCTGCTGTTCTGATTAGACTTATCCCATTTAGCCGTGCGCCTTATTGTAGAGCGAAGCTTCCAGCTAAAATTATGATGTGACACAATTAGTCTGGCAATCTTAGCTATGTGCTTTAATATCATAAGAAGGAGGCATCGTGATCTCAGAATTCACGACAGCATCAAATTCAACATGGCTGTTGTCCAATGTGTGTTGGAAGAAACTACACAGATAAGCCTACACTGCCACAGGGTCATCCTTCAAGGAACACATTTAGATCAGACATTACAACTTCCTGGACACTGGACAGAGAGGGAGCACAAGCATAGGCAGATGGTCTGGGTGTGAATCCTGCGACAACCATGCCCTGACAATGTGACTTGGACAACTCATTTAAATTCTCTAAATCCCAATTGTGTTCTTTGTTTTAAAACTGCAATGGCAATACTACATGATAATAGTATCAGTAATACTACTGTAAAGTTTAAGTCAGGGAAAAAACTCAAATAAGACAGTGTTTTGCCACTTGCGTTCAGTGATAAATATGAGCTTAGTTATTAGTTAAGTGGCAATTCGTTAAGATGGCCATGAAAATCCTCACAGGGCTTTTATATTCTTTGAATCTTTGGATCATTTTATGGTTCTTCTTCAACATATCCACTGAACTCCACTGTTCCATTTACCTCTTAAGTGGCTTTAAATTTTATTATTTTTGAGACCCAGGATAGCCTTGAACTCATGCAGCTTGTCTCAAGCCTCCAAGCGCTGGAATTCCAGATACATATTGCCACGTCCTATTAGCCCACTACTCTTTCCAAAGCTTAGCCTTCTTCACAAATACAGCTGTAAGGCTTAATAGCATTCACTTCTGCTTTCCTATGTGCTGAAGCTAAGAGCATGCTCATTCCATGCCAGAAACCAAGAGGATTTGTAAAGTGTAGTCTTTAAGGGTACCACAGCAGCTCTAGACATCTTCAGAATGTCCCTCTGACCCACAGCCCAGCTGAGCAGGAGCTACAGGCTACACACTTACCCATCTACCAAATAACTAGCCATGCAGTTTTAAGGAGCAACCAAATCTGTCCATGCCACAGAAGGAAATGCATATCACTGCAGCATATCTGCAGGAATGCACAGAGCAAGAGGAGACTTCCCCAACATTCAACTTCTTCTTTTTGCTTATCTGCTCACATAGTAGATTTCTTTAAAGAGTGGCACTTTCACAATTAAACTTGCTCTATTTGGGGCGAAAAAAAACATTCTTTTATAGATTTTTTCCAAAATATATGTGTGCAATGTAGTGCCATTCAAGAAGAACAGATGTCCACATATTGGTTAAATATATTAAGAGATAAAGAAGGTTAATGAGAGGCGTATATTTATAAAGGGAGATACACATATGCATGTATAGAAATACATATAAATACACATACATCTGCATGTATATAACAAAAATTATTTTTGCAAATGCTATCTTTGATGTGCTTTGGAATATGACCTATTCTTTTCCTCCTTGCCCTATGGTAATTTTTGCATGTTAATAAATTCTCTGTATGCTTGCATGCTGTCTCTTGAACAGTTGCTCGGGATTATACCGTATAAGGCTCATGTGCATATACCATAACATTCCATAATTTATCCATCCCTTTGCAATTGAACATTGCATTCCTGAGTAATTTCGTTACTTGTGACAGAAAAATTCAAATGCAATCACTTAAAATGGATTGAAATTAGTATTCATTCATGCAGAATAAGTCTCAAAGCCCTGATTCCTACAGTGCCAGAACCCACAACCCACCATCCATAGAGTGTTGCCTCATGTTCAAAAACAAAATACATGCTTCATATCCACCATCACTTCCACAGTCCAATAGAGGAAAAGGTCGAGGGCCCTAAAAGTGTTCTCCTGGAGATCCTTTGAAATCACATACATTTTTATTTGCCACAGCATAGGTAAAAAGGAGGACCAGGATGTGTAACACTTTTTACTCAGGAACCACATACACATCCACAAAGAAGGATCCTTATTCCTAAAGAGGAAGGACCAGGAAAACAGCAGTCTCTAACCTAGACAGTGGCTTGCTGCCCAGTTTTGTTCTCGTTCATAATGCTGTGTTAAGCACCGCTGCACACGTATCTATACAAATATCCCCAATGATTTCTTTGGGATGAATTCCCAGAAGGTAAATTGCTCAGTCCAAGGATATGCCAAATTTTAAGAGTTTTAATATGCATTGCTAAATTTCTCTCCATAAATATTGTGCCAGTTTCTATTCTCATCAGAATGCAGGTGGGGAGAGGAAAATGCTAATGGGAGATTCAATTTTTAATTTAACTGTTCAAAGATTCTGTACCTCCCGTGAGGAAGATAAAGATCCCTGCACCTCTGGAAAGCAAGTGATTGAGATTTCCAGAAGAAAACTGTGACCACTGAGAAACTCTCTGACTATACAATAGCATCAAAGAAAATGCAATTTGAGGTTCAGCTATGAAAAGGACTTTTTTTTTTTTGCTGTGGTTATTGAAAATATTTTAAGAGAGTGTGTATAGGAATGGCCTCGGATTTAGTAAAAAGTACTGGCTTTGGATCCCAGCTTCCATTTCGCTCTAACTCTAAGCAGCGCATTTAACCTCTCAGAGGCTCATTTTCCTTAATATAAAAATGAGGCAGTTAAAGACTCTCTCTCTCCTGCTATTGTGAAGTTTAAATTCGTTAATGTGCGAAGGTTTTAATCGTAGTAGTGTTTGAATTGAAGCTTGCACTCTCCTTCAATTTTATGATATTGCTATTCAGTGTTTTATATTCTCCATAACTGCCTGGAGATGAGTAATAAACCTTTTTTTTTTCTCCAATAAAAGGAATCATTTGGTGCAGCATCCCTCCGGGCTTCAGTTTTGTCATTGTTGTTTTGTAATCTTTATTAATAAAGGATATTAGTTTTTTAATCAACTTTAATACATAATAAAATACACACACATTTTTAACTTTGTGGCTCACTTTTGTAAAGCGCATACACTCATGATATTGCCATCTTGATCAAGACGCAGAGTAATTCCACTGTCTAACAAAGTCCCCTTGCGCCACTCCAGGCAACCCACGCTCTGAATGCTTTCGCTACTCACTAGTTCTTGCCTGCTTACAATTTTCGCTTAAAAAAAAATCATAGACTAAATCCTTCATTTCTCTTTTCTGTGCTGTGTATTATTTTAGATACTTCCATGTATTTTACTTTGTTTGTTGATTGGGTTATGGCCGAACATTGTTGCGTGAACATGCTGACCTTTGCATAGCTGTGTGAACCTTTGAGTTGTTCAGAATTTTTGGCTCTAATCAACAAAGTAAGAATGAATATTAGTATACACATTTTCACACACTTTTTATATTAACAAGATGGGGGATAAATTCCCACCAGTGAAATTGTTAACATAAAGAGCAATTGCATGCTTAATTTTGTAACTACTAAAATACTTCCCATAATGATGTGCCATTTACATTTGTTGTGGTATAGTATCCCCAGAGGTGGTTTGGCGATCACCAACAAAGAGCACAATATTGCCAGACATAAATCTTTGACAGTGAAATAAGCAGAACAATACAGCTGAAAGCTAGGACTAAGGTAGCCATAATAAGGCATTGACACATCCTCACAGAAGGAAGGAGAAAGGTCAAAGACCTTCACTTGAGATTCTAGTCTCAGATGCACATGGCCTTGGGGTGCTAGACTGTAGAAGGAAATGGATGATTTACTGAGATGGAAATTCCTCAGTGGTGGTTTATGAATAACCCATGCTGGGTTGGGACCTCCTGGTTGTGCAGCTGCCAAAGAATTACACTTTCGTAAGTAACCCAAATGAACTCACTGGTGCACCACACTGGGCTGGACAGAACCCCTTCTTTCTTGTCTATCACTCTGTCTCTGGTAAATAGGCACTTTTTTTATGCCTTCCTAAAAAAAGTAAAATGTGATTGCACCAGCCGTCATCAAGATTTCCAGCTTCTGGTCATCTGTATCCACCTACTACATTTAGTACTCCAGATTTTACTCTTTTTACTGTAGCCCGTGTGAACTGATGTCTCATTTTCCTGATGATTAACAATGTTGAGCATCTTTTTCTGGCTTCATGGGCTCTCTCTCTCTTCATATGTGTGTGTGTGTGTGTGTGTGTGTGTGTGTGTATGTATAGTGTTTGTTCAAGTCTTTTTTTATTTTTTATTTTTTTTTTGGTTGATTGGTTGTTACTTTTTTTTATTAATTACACTTCATTCACTTTGTATTCCCCCCATAAGCCTCTCCCTCCTCCCCTCCCGGTCCCACCCTCCCTCCGCCTTCTTCTCACTTGCCCCTCCCAAGTCCACTGATAGGGGAGGTCCTCCTCTCCTTCCTTCTGATCTTAGTCTATATTCCCTCCCAAGGAACATGCATGGAGATAACCTAGAACCCCTGCACAAATGTAGTCCATGACAGCGTAGTATCAGTGGGTTCCATAGTAATGGGAAGAGGGACTGCCTCTGACATAACCTGATAGGCCTGTTCTTTGATCACCTCCCCCTGAGGGGAGAGCAGCCCTACCAGGCCACAGAAGATGACAATGCAGGCTTTTTTATTTTAATGACTTTTTTATCTTCTAACTAAAATCCAAAGAGATTTTTTTTTGTACATTTTCTGTGTGAAGTGTTGTCTATTCCCTATTTTAGTATTCTGGTTTCTGACTCATAAGTTATCTTTGCATATTCTGATAGGGAGTCTTTGGCAGATATACATGCAGGATCAACTTCCATCCTACTCTACAGATTACCTTTTCAGTTTTTGAAGTTCTTCACTTTGATGAAATGCAAATTATTGTCTTTTAAGGTGGTATTTCATGGCTTTTCTATCCTATCTAGGTAATACCTCTTTATCCTGATAACTACAAAAAAATTTTTTTCCTAACTCATTTTCTCAAAACTTCTTAGATAGAGCTTTGACCTTTATGTCTGTGATCCATTTTAAATTACTTTTTTTGTGTGGTATTAGTAAAGGGTAAATGTTTGTTTGTTTGTTCATGTTTCTTTTTCTCATATGGATAACCAGCTGTTGTGGTTCCATTTGTTGGAAACAATGTTCACTTTTCCATTGAATTATTTTGTTGCATTTGTTGAAATGGGTTGTGTTCCTGTAGCTTTATTCCTAAGTCTGTTCTGCTCTATCTGCCTGTCCCTCTGACAGTTGTATTCTATCCTGACTATTGTATTTAAAACAAATCGTGAAACTAGATCATATATGTCCTCTACTCTTTTCCCCAAAATGATTTTCACTAATCTAAGATGGGTTTTGTTTTGTTTTTAAATTTCTGTATAAATGTTAAAATCAGCTTCCAATTTCTATAAAATTGACCTCTGAGATTTGGGCTGAGATTGCCTTGAGTCTTTCTTTCAAATTAGAGAAAAATGAACAACTTAACAATCCTAGAACAGCCTGTCTGCAAGCGTCTTGCATAGTTTTATTCGTTTGCAATCCTAAAATTTTCTCCCAGGGATGATTATTATTGTAAACACACAAGACTTTATATTTTATTATATTTATTTAAAAGTACTTTATGTTTTGTTACTGTGCTAGAAAGCAAGCATTCATATTTTATAGTTGTTTGTCACTAATACATGGAAATACAGTATTTTATCTGTGTGTTGGGGCAAAGTTTGGCCAAGAGGCCAGAAGAGGGCATTAGGGCATTAGATCCTCTGGAGCTGGGGTTATGGGTGGTTGTGAGCTCCCCTACATGGGTGCTGGAATCCAAATTCAGGTTCTCTGCAAGAGCAACAAATGTTCTTAACTACTGAGCTGTCTCTTCAGTCCCATAAAAATATAATTTTAATTGGTATTGCAAAAAAATTATTATATTCATACATTAATTATAGTAATTTTTTTCTTTTTTGCATTTAATAGACTTCCTGGGCTTTTCAATGCAGATAACTACCCTCAAATGAAGACAGTATTATTTCATATTAATTTTTTGTCTTTACTTATTTTACTGGGTAATGGCTCTAGTACAATATTAAATAGAAGTGGTGAATAGACTTTATTTCATATTCCCTGTACTAGAGAAAAACCATTTGGTATTTCAAAATTAAGTATATTATTATATATAATATACTATATAGTTATACAGTATAGATAAAATACTCTATTAATATGTAAAGTTTTTTCTATTTCTAATTTTCTGAGAGATTTTTATCATATGCAAGCATTAAATACTGCCATTTTTTTTCTCTGTATCTTTGGGCATCATTACGTGAATTTTCTCCTTTGTTAGAGAGACAAATTGCATGGTTTATACGTGTCACACCATTCTTTTAGCTTTAGAATTAACCCCATCTGGTCAGAATGTATACCCTACCCTATTTAAGATGTAGCTGGTCTTGACTTTCTAAAAAAATAATTTTGGGCATTTTTTGTTAGTGAAAGATGTTATTTATTATTCTTTTATGATGTCCTTGACAACAATTAAATTACTGGCTATTAGATCTGAACATGTCAGCACAGGTTTTAAGCTGTGGGATAAAGCACCAAACCCTGTCACGCCTATTGGTCTTATCAAATGTTCATTTCTTTGGCTTTATCTTCGTTAGGATATCACTGGTCTCATTGTAAGACATAGTCTTCTATGGTATGACCTTTATGTGTCTTCAAGTGAATGCTAGGGGTAGTAACAGGAACTGTCTTGTCAGGATGAGTCAGGGCCCCAGCATCTTTCAGCAACATTTGGTCTCTGGGGTCTCTCTTCTAGCTCTTGACCCTACACGTATGTATCCAGTGCTTAGCTGCAAACTTAGAGGAAATCTTCTCTTTCCCTATGTCAAAGTCCAGCACAAAGCCAGTGGCAGTAGCAGTGGTGGTGCACACCTTTAATCCCAGCACTGGAGACAGAGACAGGTGGGATCTCTGTAAGAGAGGCCAACGTACCTACAGAGTTCCAGGACAGCGGAGGTCATGTAGTGAGAGCCTGTCTCAAAACAAACAAAAAACCAACACGGGTCCCTCCTGCAAAGCCCGCAACCGCTGCAGTAGCTGGTGACTACCATGTTTTTCTCTTTAGCTACGCTGCGCCACCATGCTGTGTGCATGCTCTGGCTCCTTGTACCACAGCAGAAAGCTGGGCCAGCACTTAACGGAGCATTGGAAGACATTCTCTCTTCCCTTGAGGACTGTTCTTGTTTAATACCAGAAAACAACTGCCTCATATCTTTTCCCAGTTTCAGCGTCATTTATGACAAAAAGCTGAAGTCTACAGGGCTTTGTTTTATATTAACTCTGACTTGTGGCAGCCAGAGGGAAGGCTCCAAATTTAGGACAATGATAAAGTGAATTTCTTTTGCTGTCTTAGAGTTATATTGAAAGTAAGATGGTTGGAGTTCATACATGGACATTTCAAAAATATGGGTATTTATTGGCCCTTCTCATCACCTTTTCCCCACAAATTTTTATCATTCTCACAACAGCGCATAATTTTCTGGCAATTACCTGCTGATTAGCATGGAAAAACCAGATTAACTGATGCATGCTGCATTCTGAAAGAAAAACTTAGGCAGAAAACCGCAGCCATGCACTCTGTAGAGTCAACAGAACAAAGCAGCTGTGTTTTTCCTGAAATTAAATATTTTTGGAAATAAAACAAAACAAACAAACAAACAAAAACATGGCATTGCTTCCTGGATCACCTTGGAAATAAGCAATATGTTTATAAAAACGGGACCCAAGCATTTGGTCCCCTATTCAAGGAGGAAAATTCAGATTGCTACTGCCTTCTCTTCAATCTACTCAGCACTGCTCCCTCAAGACTTTGCCTTCCAGCTAGAGGTCTTGCCACACACCATCCTAACCCCAAATACTTAAGTAACCACCGTTTCACTTGCACTGGTTCTAGAGGCCATCAGTCAGGGCTGAACTCAGCTGAACGGGGCCTTTTCTGCTCTCATCTTTGCTCTGCCATGTGGTTACAGTCATCTGCCAGCACAAATGGGGCTTATTTGACTAAGCTCCCTCGCAAGTTGTATAGAAAATAGTGTCAGTTGAGCCACATGTCACCAACGGGCCGAAAGGCTTCTTCATACCAAAGCTATGTCATAACAGTAACAGGAGACAGGACAAATCTATGAGCAAGCATTTGTTCAGCCTCCACTTGTGTCACATTTGCTAATGTCCCATTGCCATGGCAAGTCACATGGCTACAGTCAACAAGGGGGACAAGCTAACAAATGTGGTTTGTTGGTGCTGTGACAATAAAAATCCAGTGTATTTACTTAAACACCTCGCTGTGTCTTGGTTCTGAGAGAAGATACAACAGCCTACAAAATCTGCAGGGTGTGCTGATGATCATAACACATCTTCTGCTTTGGGAATGTGAGTCTAGGGCTCCTTTCCCCTGGGAGTGAATAATGTTGACCTTGTATTGTTTTACTACCAGCCATTTATACAGTATCTCCACTGCTGTAGGGCTGGTAATCCTTGGCATAGTAGCCTCTTGCAACATTCTAACCCAAGTGTGACAAATGCTGTAGACATAACTCACAGACTTTTAACATTGACCAAAACTTTGTAGGTTTCAGATAGAGAAATGAACACATAAAGATCAGGTGATTTGCTGTAGTAAAGTCAAAGGTCAAAGACTGTATAAGTAAGCTTGGGGTCCAGACCTTTCAGTAGTTAGAGAAGTGTGGTTTCAATAAAACATCCTAGGCTAGACTTAGTGCTTCACGCCTGTAATCCCAGCACTCGGGGAAGCAAAAGCAGGCAGATCTCTGCGAGCTACAGGCCAAGCCTGGTCTACAAAGCAAGCCCAAGACAGCCAAAGCTACACAAAGAATCCCTGTCTCAAAAAACAAAAAACAACAACAATAATAAAAACATCCTACTTGGTCATGTGGTTCACTCTTGCCTTCTTGGGATCCTATCTCCTAAGTAATTGCTTTAATTTACATCTTTCACATCCACATTCCAGCCGGAATCTGGTGCTACACCTCTGTAATCTCAGACTGCAGCAGGAAAATCAACAGAAGTTCATGGCTAGCTTGAGCTACACAGTTAGACCCTGAACCCCATCCCCACAAAAAAATATGAGCACCGCAGTCACACATTTTAAGTGGAAACTGATTCATAAATAGGATTCCAAAGGCATTTATAATTCTTACTTCTTATTCTTCAGATACTTGGCCGGATCTTCTTTCATCCTTGCAATTCCTTTCCTGGTAGGGCTGGGTACCAATGAATGAATGACAGACACAAAGTGATATTTCTGAATTTGCTTCACTCACTTCCTGAGCCTGATCCCATCAAGTAAGCCCTGATATTGGGGAATTTCAGCACCTCTCTTATTGCTTTTGCATGTCAGTCACCTTCAGAAATGTTTCTCTTCTGATTTAGCTACCTATTAATCTGTGCCCCAGAACTGCTCTGGTTCCAGCACTTTGAGAGCTGGGATGTCTTTTCCCCAAAGTAATCTCTTAGGGTAGATCTGTGCTATCCTCTGAAAGGAGAATTTTGCAATTGCTCTCTAAAATGGACTAGAGGGCAAGATACTGAAAATAAAACTACTTTCTACCTCTTATAAACTCCAAGTGAGTCTGTCAGAGAAAACACAGGAACACCAGACCAGGAAAAGGTCAAAAACCCTAGGCCACCTGGGGCCACTCAGAGCCTCAAGGCCTTCCAAGTCCACGCATCCTTGCCTACCTGTGAGCTGGGCATTTGTGAAGACGGGAGGACTCTAAACAGCTACAAATCACTAATAAGTCTGTACAAAAGACGCTGAAAAAAACCCAAGTTCGTTTTTACCAAGTGAAGAGCATGCTAACAGGAGGGAATATAAACAGAGCATGCCGAGAGATCCACAAGCAAGGGACTAACACACCGATTCAAACGCTTGTCAGACATCTCTTCAGAGTGCCTGACAGCAGGAAGCCAATTACTTGAGAAAGAATGAAGTTTGTTTTATGGGCTCGATATAACAAACTCAGCCCCTTCATCCAAATATCAAGGAAGAGTTTTACATTTCCAGTGGAAGCCAGCAGAGTTCTCAGAGGATGGGCTTGAGTTTTCCTTAGAGATTAAAGCTATGCGCAAAGAGAGGAATAAACAGGTTTCTTAATTCACTAAAATTAGCTCTTGTGATTAATCTGTGGCACTCAATTTGTGGTAACCTGCAATGGAAGACACTGGCCCCAGAGTGCAGAAGTTAATGCTGGATCATAATGTCTGGCCCCACGAGCCGCTTAAGCTCTCTAATGTGGCAGGCTTTTAATGCTATTGGCAGGGGAAGCTCATCATTTTCTACAAAGAGATGTAGGAAGAGCCAAAGAGCACCGCTCTCCTTTTCGTGATTTACCAATATCATTATTAGTATTTAATAATGTAATACTCCCTGCAAAGAAACAATCTCTTGAAAGTTTGCACATGAAAAAAAAAAAAAACTTTGCGTTAAAAGTTCATCTTTGCTCTGATTTTGAACAAAAATACCTGGTTTGTCTCTTTTGTTTATCTCCCTCTCCCTGTTAGAGTCAAAGGAACAGAGAGTGGGATTCTTAATTACTTCACATACTACGCTTGGTTAAATACTGTTGTGCTGTGCCTCCCTGTGCTCCAGAACATCTGCCAGACAAGAACACGGTTTTCCATGACAAGAAAAGAAAGGCTTGGCCATTTGAGGTGATAGAAATGTCTGGCTAACTCCTGAGCATAGTGTTCAATGTTTGTATTGTCCCACAAGGCCATTCTAACTCATTCATGTGACTATAAGAATAATTTGATCACCTCTCCCTGAGGAGGTAGCAGCAATTGCCAGGGGAAGACAATGCAGCCAGTCCTGATGAGACCTGATAGTCTAGAGTCAGATGGAAGGAGAGGAGGACCTCCCCTATCAGTGGACTTGGAGAGGGGCATGAGAGAGAGGGTGGGGAAGAGGGAGAAAGAGTGGAAATGGGAGGGGAGGAGGGAGGAGGCTACAGCTGGGATACAAAGTGAATAAACTGCAATTAATAAAAAATAAATTAAAAAAGAATAATGCACCACATCTTAAAAAAAAAAAAAACTTTAAAAGCCCTACCATGGCACCTCTGTGTCACTGACAAACTTCTTCAAACATCAACAGAAAGAGAATGAAAAGGAAAGAATCTATTCCTCCTTCCTCTAGATTGTGGTTTACACATTGTGGTATACATACTGTGTGTGTGTGTACATGTGTGTGTGTGGGGGGGGTTGTAGGCTTGTATTATCTCTTTCCACAAGCTGAGTTGTGACATTCTAGCTATGTGAAGTGTGGTTTTCATGTCAGCAACATGACATCTTTTCTCCCGCTGAATTATGAACTCTAATTTCTAGTGTGAAGCTATCATCGGCCATGGCTTACCACACTGCACTGATTACTTATTTTCCAAACACTTGGGAAAGCTTCCTGTTATATTTTCGTGATTAATATTTACATTCATTACACTGTGGTTGGAGAGCGCGCCCTGTCAGCCTCAGCCTTTGATTATGATCAAGTGTGCAGCGAATGCCCTGCATGGACTTACTATCTGAAGCTGGTTGGCGTTTGTGTTAGCTAGACTGCAGCCGAAGAAAGCCATGATCTAGGCGTGTTGGTTAGTCAAGTATATTAAGCATATTGTTCAATTCTACATCTTTAACTACTTTTTTCTCTGCCTATTTTATATATTTATTTTTATTTTTTTACTATTAATTACACTTTATTCATTTTGTATTCCCCCATAAGCCCCTCCCTCCTCCCCTCCCGATCCCACCCTCCCTCCCCCTTCCTCATGCATGCCCCTCCCCAGGTCCACTGATAGGGAAGGTCCTCTTCTCCTTCCTTCTGATCTTAGTCTATCAGATCACCTCAGAAGTGGTTGCATTGTCATCTTCTGTGGCCTGGTAAGGCTGCTCCCCCATTAGGGGGAGGTGATCAAAGAGCAGGCCAATCAGCTTATGTCAGAGGCAGTCCCTCTTCCCATTACTATGTAACCCACTTGGACACTGAACTATCATGGGCTACATCTGTGCAGGGGTTCTAGGTTATCTCCATGAATAGTCCTTGGTTGGAGTATGAGTCTCTGGGAAGTTCCCTGTGTTCAAATTTTCTGGTTCTGTTGCTCCCCTTGTGTGGTTCCTGTCCTCTCCAGCTCTTACTATTTCTCACTTCTTACATAAGATTCCATGCACACTGCCCAACAGTTGGCTGTAAGTCTCAGCGTCTGCTTTGATTGTCTGCAGGGCTTCTCTGCCTACTTAATAAAATGTATGTGCTGGACTGTAAAGCTGGCTCAGCACATACGAGTGGTCAATGATTTTCTAAAGGACCCAAGGTTCAGTTCCCTGTGCCAGTACCAGGCAGCTCAAACTGCTTCTAACATCAACTCTTGGGAGTCTAGTGCATTCTTCTGGCCTCTGTGAGCACCTGGATACGTGTGTTTTACAATCACACAGACATACACATACACATAAATAAAAAATATTACATCTATACATATTGTATTTTCTCTTTCCACCAGCTGAGTTGTTATATTGTAGCTATGAAAATCTGTTGGTGTTGCTTCCCAGCCAACTAGACATTTCATCACCATGAAATAGCCCTCTAAACATTCTTAATGATATTTTGCCAATTTTTCAAAGCAACTTTCTTTTGGCTAATAATAGCAAGGCATACCTTTGCCATCTTCTTATTCTCAACCTTTCTGTATTGCTTTTGTTTTAAATACTGAAGATTAAAGCTCAGAGCCTCAAACACATCAGGAAGGAATTCTAACTGCAAGCCACCTTCCCAGTTCCTACACGGTTTTAAGTTGTTTGCTTTGCATAACACAAACTTTTGAGTGTGCAAGTATGATGTATCCACCTGTGGCACACTGTGTGGGTGTATGCATCTATCTGTGTGTGCATGTATGGAGGCCAGAAGTTGGTGTTGATGTCTTTCTCTATTGCTCTCCATCTTGTATTTTGATGCAGGGTCTCTCTATGAATGTGGAGCTTGCCATTTAACCAGACCGGCTTGACACTGAACCTCTGAGATATACCTGTCCCGACTCAGCCCTGTGGGGACAGATGTGTGAGACTATGTCTGGCTTTTACATTGATGCTGAGGATCTGAACTCATGTTCTCATGCTTGCAAAATGAGCTCTTCACTTACTGAGCCATACCTTTGGTCCTACACAAAGCTTTCTGAACTTCCAATCTAAGACTATTTGTCTTTTGATAAGAAGATTTTTTTTCATTGAGTGCCCTTATTGATAGCAGTGAGCCCAAACCTACTATCTTGTATATTTTCTCTTTTTTCCTCATGCTTTATCTTCCCTCTGCTTCTTATTTCTTGCCTGATTATTTTCTAATTAAACATTTTATATTATTCCATTTGCCATAAATTATCTAATTTTTATATTTTTACATTTATTTTCTATTGTTATTCTTCTTTACATTTATTTATTTATTGAGTGATGTGTGTGTGTGTGTGTGTGTGTGTGTGTGTGTGTGTGTGTGCTGTGCATATTTTAGAGGAGAGCTAGTGGAAATTTGTTTTCTCCCTCCACTTTATGGCTCCCAGAGTCAAACTCAGATTGTTTTGCCTGGCAACAAACATCCTTCTCAAATGAGCCATCACTCTTGCCAGCTTACTATTCTTTTAAGAGTCACCTTAAAATAAAACCTTCTACCAGGATATAAAGAAAGGGCATTAAATGTGGGCTTTTACTTATTCATTCCCTAGGTGTTTTAATTTTGACATATGTATACCTCGTGGATGGGTGGCTATTTAAATCCCACAAAGCAGAAGCATCATTTTCATATATACTGCATGTTTTCTCTTAAATTTACCCAGCTGTTGACCCACCTTGTAGTTTTGCCCCCTCTTATCCCAACGCCACGTGCCACTCCATTTTACTAGAGTACTATGCACAAGCAGCATATGCCTTCCACCCCTTTGGCAAACCTCTGCCTCCAAAAGTATTTGTATTACAATTCATAACAGTGAAAAAAAAGTTCAGTTATGAAGTAGCAATGAAAACAATTTTATAGTTGGGGTTCACCACAACACCTGTATTAGAGAGTTACAACATTGGGAAAGTTGGGAACCACTGGTCTACAAAAACACCAGAAAGCCTGATGATAGTCCTTCAAAAGAGATTGGCTGGAATCTTTGTCTGTTTTCTGTTCCATAATTGAATATAACATAATGAGTAATTTATTAAAGATAAAGGTTTTTTGGCCTCATGATTCAAAAGAATGCAAAATTTAAAACCGAATGGCTATGACAGCTGAGGTCCTTTCAGTTGGTGGAGTCCCAAGGTGGTGAGTCAGTCACATTAGGAGACAGTAAAAGCTTTCTAACTTTGTCTTTATTTTCTTAGAAGACCACTAATACAATCATGAGACCTCGCCTTTGTTATCTATGCAGTCCTAACTACTTCCCAAAGGTGTGGCTTTCAAATGCTGTTAAGATACATTTGGGAATTGAACTTCAATATGAACTTGGTGACGAACCAAGGAGTATTTTCGAATTTCTTTTCTGACAATCCCCATTTTTACAGTGCTTTTTGTCTTAAATAATGGATACAGTATTTACTACACTTGTTCTTTATGCTTTCACATAACTCAAGAATTCCAGATTTTTTTAAACACAAATTGTCACAAGACTCCATGAATTATTAAGTATTTTATTACAAAACATTATTTTTTAAAAACCAAAATGTTTGACTTAATAACATTTTTTTCCCTTTGGAGAGGAAGATTTTCAAGTTAATAAAGGACACATAGAAAAGAGGCTATTACTATACAGTTGGCATTCCTTTCGTGCTGAGTGACAGAGAATAAGCATTAATGTCTGGCTTTAAAAACGGTTTTATGCTAGTAGATATATTGAGCTAAACCATCTTTCTTGTACACAAACATGGGCCACTATCTATGTCTGAATTTCACGATACAGCATACAATGTATATTCATGGACAACTCTTCGGTTTCCCTCTTTTTCTTTCTCTCCCCCATCTGCATTCTTCACCTTCTCTTTCATCCCCACAGCCTCTCTGTTTCCCCCTCCTCCATCATTTTTTCAGATACTAGGGATTACATATGTTAAGCAAGTGCTTCTGTAGCTATAAGTATGAAGCCAGAGATACAGTGAACATCTCAGGAAATTAGAGGTACCAAGAACATGAAACACCTACTGAGGGAAGCCATAGGAAAAGAACCAACCCAAGAAACATGGAGTTTTACAGTCTGTAATCCATGCTGGATTTTAGTACTGCTTTGGTCTGATTTTTATTTCTGTCTCCCTATCATTCTCTTTCAGAAAAAGATTGCTGTTTTCTTTGTTATCTTGGAAGTAGGTAATTTTCTTTTGATCTTTGTAGGACCTGACAGCTAAGAATTTTGTGTTCTGACTCAGAGACTTTAGACTTAGACAACTGACCAATGCTGGAACTATTAAGACTTTGGTGAGTCCTGGAAAAGGATGAAATGAATTTTCTGTTAAGAGGTAGACAGGAGCTGTTGCTAGAACAGAGACAGAATGTTACAGCTTGGATCTCAAATACTCCCCTTCCTAGGGCCGGGTACTAAAAGCTTGGTCTCCAGGAGAACGCTGGTGGTAGGCAGTGGAGCACTTAAGAGGTAAGGCAGAGTTGGATGGAGGGGCTTCTGGAAGCATGCCTTTAGAGTGGATATTAAGACTTCAGACCCTCTCTTGCCTCCAGATAACCAGGACAAGCAGCTTATTCTACCCTGCTCCTGCTGTCATGACAAACTGCCTGACTACAGGCCCAAAGCATCAGGGCTAAGCCACCACAGACTGAAACATTTAAGCCATGAGCTGATTTGTTGTTGTTGTTGTTGTTGTTGTTGTTGTTATTGTTGCTTATCTTAGGTGTTGCATCATATTGACAAAAGGGTGGCTAACACTGGATTGAGATACTGAGTGGATAAAATCAAGGAAGACTATATGGAGAGTTTATGTCTTGGGGAACCTCATGAAAAGAGTGGATTTCCTTCCAAGAAGGAAAGTACACATAAGTTCCTGGGTACACTTCCAGTCATCTCTGAAGTGAGTCTCTGAGTTCAGTTTAAGGTTGAATCAGATTCTGAGACATATATCCAAGCATGAGGCAAAGCTTGGAGAGTCCTGTGGAAGAGTGGGAGGGAAGGATAGAAAGACCCAGAGGGGACAAGAATGATGCAAGAACAACAGAGTCAACTAACCTAGATCCATGGTGCTTACAGAGATGGAAGCACCACCCAAAGAACATACATGGACTGGACCTATGCTCCATATACATATGTAACCGATGGACAGTTTGATCTTCATGTGGGTGCCCTAGTAAGTTGAGCAGGTGCTATCTACAACAAGGACTCTGTTGCCTGCTTTTGATCACTTCATCCTAACTGGGCTGACTTGCCTGGCCTTAATGGATGACAAGGAGCTCAGTCCTGATATGACTTGATGTGCTGGGGTGGGTTGGGGTGCGTGGGAGGAGGACTTTTCTGAAAATGAGGAGAGGGAAGATGGGAAAAGAGAATGTTATGGAGGGACCTGGAGGAGAGGAGGGAAGAGGGCTATGATTGGGATGTAAAGTAAACATATATGTTTGGCTGTTTTTGTTTTTGTTTTTTTAAGAAAGCTCCATGTCAGGAAGATAGAAGCCGTAATATAGGAAGTGACTTGATGGGTAACCCATCAACCATGATTCAAAACACTGATGCTCAGGATAGCATGCCAGACAAAACCATCCAGAAAAAAGAAATTTGAAAAAGTTGGTTTTGTTAAAACAAGTTTTTTAATAACTGTTTAACTATGTATTACCTGTCTTTGGACTTACATAGTCAATAAAACATATTTTCACAGAATCTAAAACCAGAGGCAATTTTGAAATATACATGTGAAATGGGGTTGGAGCTATTCATATCACAGCTCCTGAGAATATATCAACCTGGAGATAATGAATTCCAGTTTGTAAGGATGTTTACAGCTCAGGAGAAATTGCATTTTTTAAAGCTTTTTTTCTTTCTTTAGGTTGCCAGAGTATTGTGCATATGCTTCTACTATAAAACTCATTTCATGCTTGTTGTTTACAAGTTGACCTAACTCTTTCAAAACATTAAGTTCTGTCCAAAGAAGGATTGATTCTTATACACCTTCGTCTCCCCACACCAATTCTATCAAAGCCCTTTTATCAATGCACACACACACTTAATAAATACTTGTAGAAAAAATAAGAATTCTTCATCTGTGGTGGTTTAAATGGCCATGATAAACTCATATGTTTGAACGCTTGGTCCCCAGTTGGCAGAACTGTTTGGGAAGAATTAAGGGGTGTGGCCTTGTTGGAGGATGTGTGCCACTGGGCATGGGCTTTGAGGTTTTAAAAGCCCACACCATTCCCTGATAGTAGTGTGTGTGTGTGTGTGTGTGTGTGTGTGTCTTTCTCTCTGTGTCTCTGTCTCTCTCTCTCTCTCTGCTTCATGGTTGTTTTATCAACACGTAAGCTCTCAGCTACCATTTCAGTGCTATGCTTGTCTGCTTGCTCGCTGTCATGCTTCCCACCATGATGATCATGGACTAACCCTGAGGAGCCATGAATTCCAATAAACGTTTTCTTTATAAGTTGCCCTGGTCATTGTGTTTCTTCAGAGCAATAAAAAAGTAACCAAAACAACAGCAAATCACAGAATCTTCATACACCTGAAGCAGATCTCAAAGTTAGAGAAGGCAACAGGACAATGGATGCCGGAAGTCAAAAGCTCCAGTTGCCTCTTTTCAGTGGAAGGCTGATGCTTGTCATTTCTGTAACAGTTGTCCCCAAAGCATCAAATAAATGCTGCTGAACACACCAGGGTCATCACACCACTGGTCCCATGTTATACTGCACATTGTGCTATGGAATTAAAGAAAATGAATCTAGAGGATAGAGACAATTCTACATGTGAAAATGATCTCCTGAACAAAAGAAAACTATCATTTATGCAGAGAAAAGGAGAAAGCAGGTGTTTGTACAAGAAGAGATCCTCTCACGGGTCATAAATCCAACCCTTAGTGCTACATAAATTAAAAACACACAAATTAAAAACAAGTGTAGGAATTACATCACAGCTTAGCTTTGTTTGCCTGTGTAGCTTTATAACTGAGACTGGTACAAAGTACATCTCAGAACAGTCTGCCTATGCCTGAAGGGCAGCCATTTTCTGACCTTTGCAGATTTACATTCTCACCTAGCAGGAAGTGGATCAGAATGTCAGGAGTATTTTCAGAAGAATGTTTGCTTTGGTCTCTTGTTGATGCAGTCATTACCTAGCACCAATAAATCTTTGCTCAATGTTTATGAACTGAGTGCTTTTGGCTTCCATTCCTGTCTACAAAATGTCTAAGTCTGTTGCAATATCAGACAAGGTACTTTGGGGATTATGTATCGTTATTTTTTTTATTGTTTTTCTCATTTTATTAGTTTTTCCATCCTGAGGTATGTAAAGAACACTTAAACTCTGATGCCTCATAATTCAAAACATGAGGTAAAACCAGGTGGAGACCAATTTCAAACTAGCCCTGATTTGCTGTGAGTTTCTCGAAGTAAACTGAGGACAAGCCAAGCACTAACTGCGAGCTGCCCAGACACCTGCCTTTCATGATGGTAGAGGGTGAGTCCTGATCCTCACAGGGCCAGGGCAGCTCTGAGGAATACAGAACCTTGCTTTGACCTCCAACTTTCTCCTACCAGAAAAAAAACCCTCCCTCCCTCTCTCATGCATTTTAATTAGAATGTAATTATATCACTCCGCCTCCCCATCAACTCCTTTAATTTCCCCGTCAAATCAATAGTGTCTTTTTCTTATTACTGACAAACACACACACATGCACATACACATGCATGTCCACACATATGCCCACACAGACACACACGTGCGCACACACACACACACATACATTCACTGCTTTTCAGGAAAGAGCTGAAAACAGAAGGTGGATAAAAGACTCAGTGACTATACCTGTAATGAAACCTGTCATAGCATTCTCAGTTCCTCAGTTCATTTATCTTTTGTGTAAGAAGTTTCCATAACGCCATGTAAAGAGTTCATTTTCTCTTTGTGTGTGTGTGTGTGTGTGTGTGTGTTCCCATCCACATCAGGCCTCCTTTTTTTCCCCTCAGAGAATACCTTCCCGATCAGTCCAAGAGCATCGTGTGGCATTATATTCATCATTCTCTCCTCAGAACTTGTCATTATAAGTGACAAAAATTTTGCTTAATGACTATCTGTTGAGTCAGTCCAAGTGGCTCACAACAGCAACAACAAAAATCCAGGCCCCCAGATATTTAAACTCAACGAACAACTAAAAGAATTAGTCACCATATTTAAGACTCAGCCTGAAACTAGGCAGGGAAGCCAAAACAGTGGTGTTCAGATATCTGCCTTCTAAGCTACCATCCAAAAAGAAACTGGAATGGTGGCAATGTAAGAAAATAAGGTGAAAAATTCATCAGCTCCTTTGGCTCATATTCCAAAGAGATTTTAGCAATGGGCATTTTTTTTTTCATTAAAAAAAAAAGAACTGAAAATATTTATCCTGAGGTGTCCCCATGCACTACATAATGATGCCCGCCCACATCAGTGTTACAGACCATATGAGTAAGGAGCTGAGGCGTCTCCTCCCACTCAGAAATCTCTCAGTCCTGTTTATGAGCAGCCATTTAACACTGTTCTTTAGAAGGAACGAATTTAAAGCGAGGGCTGCACGGACGGCTGCACAGATTGCCATGGACACTGTCCAAATGTCACTTCACAGTGTGATAGGAACCTGAAGCTCATGGAAAAGAGTCCATTTCTTTTCTATAAATCTATTTTCAAAAGTACATTTAAGTACATACCGGGTTAATAGAATTACTCAAATGTGGTATAATTTGAATAGCCTTTCCCACAAGAAAGCGTCTCTTGATTCCCTATGAAGAAGACTACATGATGCTCTATATTATGTGTACCATGAAAGCTCTCTCTCACACACACACACACACACACAACACACACACATACACACACACACACACACACCACACATACACACACACACACAACACACATACACACACACACACATACACACACACACACACACAACACATACACACACACACACACACACACACACACACACACACACACTAAGCCACAAGGCTGCTCAATTAAGAGAGATCATTTATTTGCAGCATAGGTAGTGCCTGCAGTTCCATAATGAACCGGATGAACCAGAACCTTGTAGGTTTAGTTCAGTTGGCTGTTGGATTTTGAGGCAGGTAGCCAGTAGCCCAAGTCCTATAATCTATGTCTTGTTTGATTTGTTCTAAATACTAAAGATGAGTCCTCACACTATAGAAAATGCCCTTGGTACAGCTCCCTAGGGAATATGCTGAAATCACAAACTAGGGGTTGTCTAAAATGGCTTTGCTTAGCTATGAAAACATCTTGCTGTCACTTTTTGAACTCCAGTGAATGGCTACTGCTCTTCCCGTAGGCCCCACCTTCGCTTGAAACCCCACAGACGTGAGATCTTTGGTGACATGCTTACCGTGTCACCCTGCCCAAGGTTAGCACTCTGAGGAAGGTATGAATGAGACAAGGTGGCACACAATTCTCATGCTCACCATAAGCACATCCAGGTTGAGTCCAAATATGGGTGTCTGCCAGGCCATACGGAGCCTCCTGGAGAGAAACAAAGAAGGAATTAGAAGCGTATCTGAAAAAAAAAATGCAGCCGTTCCCAGGTGTTTGCATGGCTTAATTATGCCTTTATGAGTATCCATTTCCTCCAAGCGCTTGACGCACTGTGGAAGCCTCCTTCACGTACAGAAGAGACTAAGTCACACACACATACTTGCCATACAAATTATCTTTCTCCGATTAACGACACAGGAAAGAAATGACTCAGCTTGTACTTACGAACAAAGAGTTGAGCAGTTGTCCTATGACACTAATCAGAGTTAGCAGAAAATATGTCTAATTCATTTTCTACCTTTTCCCTTGGTTGAAATGTTTTGACCAGAAAATCAGAAAATTGTTTCAGATTTACACCTCATTAGTCTTACGCAAGCATCAGTCCACTTCCACTGAAGATAAGAGTTACCTTGAAGGTTTTTATCTAATCCTTTACGCTGGATGAATGAAGCCTTGAAGTAGATTCTCAGCAAAAACCTGAAGACATGGGTGCACTGTTGTGTTACACGGTTTTACAAGGTGTAGATGACATCTTTAAATCAAATGGGAGTTTTCTCCCTCTTCCGATGTCTGTCTCATTTGCCTTTCTGGGTGAAGACTGAGCATCTTCACCCTAAAATCTATACTGGGTCCTCCATCCTGTATAGATTTTAGGAGAAGAGGGAGGGAAGGTGGGATTGGGAAGAGATGGGGGAAGGGGCTACAGCTGGGATACAAAGTGAATAAACTATAATTAATAGAAATAAAAAAAATTGAAAAAGAAGAAATGTGTGTTCGGGATGACAGAATAATGTTAGTTAAGCATCTATTCTGTACCTAGAAACTTAGAAATATTATTTCACCAGTTTATATAAAACCCCTTATTGCTATTCTTACTTTATGTATGAGATCCAGAGATATAGTTACACTGTACACAGGACTCCCAGTTGATAAATACTAGAACTGGAAAAAAATCAAATGGGAGTGCAGAAAGAGTAAGGGAAGACATCCAGTGATGCAAACAAAAGGGGTAGTCAGACGGATTTGCCAAAGTGAAGGCAGACACTGCATTTACTATGCGTATATGAAAGCATGCATGAAGATATGCATTTTATATGTGTGCGTACAACATAGTTGAAAAGGGATATTCAAATTGACCTGCACAGACTTTCCTCTTCTGCATGTTTCCCCTTCTTTGAGACATTGCAACATTTGAAAAGCAAAAAAATACAGATGAAAAGAAGTGAGTTTGAAAACTGTGTCGAAGTTGTTTTGTTTTCAGTTTAAAGTTAGCCATCTTGTTCAGTTTGTCCCCACCCTGGATGAAACAATGTCCATTTGAAATGCTACAAGAAGATGTTTTGGCTTTTGTGGAGATAATTGGCTCTCAACACCCAAGGTAATTAACAGCATCAGGTACCTCAGGCCGCATTTGGTCACTCACTGCCTACCCATTTGTGAGCAAATGGAAGAGTGCAAGGATGATGGGAACAGATGGGGAAGAGACACAAGTACCTCACTGGCACCTTGCATGGATGCCACATGCTGTTGGTCTTTCTCTGTCCCTATCACTAATGCCTCTGGCTTCAAAACTAGGTCTGAAGAGCCCATGGGCAAGTACAGCTGCTACCAGCTGTGCAGGCTGCTCTTCCCATCTCCTGATCCACTTGGCACCCTCCGGCACAAAGAAGGAATTTCTGTGATGAGTCCTTCAATGTCTGGGCATGTTGCTTTCACAGTTGAGGTTTTTTTTCCCCCCAACAATAACAACTCAGTAGGAGCTGTAGTTAGGGGTTAATTGGGCATAAAGACAAAATGTGAAAAGCCCCAGCTGTTCCTCTCAGGGAGAATTCCAGAGAGTTATTATGATGAGAAGTACCTTTCAACAATGATGCTCTGTCTGGTGGTCACACCAAGCCCCAGATGTGACCAAAATTCATGGAGAGGAATGTAAATAGGAGATGCTAGAGAAAAGGGAAAGGCCATGAAAAAAAAAAAAAAAAGAAAGGACAGAAAAACAACAACTACTAAGAAATAGAATTCAAATATTTAAATATAAACAGCGGTGAAGTTTATTAAGCAGAAAGTCATTAATAACACACAAAACTGTAAGCTTTGGGACAGTGTGATTCTCCTGTATGAGAATTTTATGAGAAAATGAGAATTTTACAAATGAGAATCTAAGGGCTCAAAAGAATGGTTGAATACAACTAACCAAGAAATACCAGACTTTGCTTTTAAGTCGAATTAGTCCCTTGGGCAGCCCCTTGCCACCCAGCTCTGCTGCCCCCTGGAGTCTTCCTTCAGAGTCCCGCTGCTCTGAGCCAACCACTGTTTAGCAGAATAACTCTCAACTTTCATAACCCTTCTCTATAAACAAGAGTGTCCATTCCAAGCACGGTGACAGCTTCCTGCCTCAAAATTATCTGACAAATGTATTTTAAAATGTGAATTTCTGGATCTTTTCCTAAATCTAACAATCAAAATCTCTGTGACAAGATGCCCTAGATTCATTCAACTATTAATTTTCCTCAATAATGTTGAAGGGCTGATGGAACAGCCGAGTTCCAAAGCATCATTTAGATGCAAAATTCTGTGGCTCTGGTGGTAGCTGTGAAACCCTAGGAAATCTGGGTATATTCAAATTTGCTTCCTTAAAAGAACACTCAAAATAGTTTTATGTATCAAAAATTATTTTTAATCACAAGAAGTAATTTTGTTGACTTTGCTTTGTTTCCAAGATCCAGTCCCTTCTTGAAGGATAAAGATTGATTTCCAAAAGTCAGTGAATAAAAATTTCAAATTTAGGACTATTAAAAAAAAAAGCCCAAGACCACACATCATTTTTAAATCAGACCTCTGTGATGCTTTTAAGGAAGCCCATACTCTTGGGGAAAAAATGAATGATATTTGGTTGTGTGCCTAGCCTTTAACAGCTGAGCCATCTCTCCAGCCCATGAATAATTTAAAAATAAAAATACAAAAACAAAACTTGATCATCTTGATTATCCTTTCTGAATGGTAAATTGTATGAGGTTGAACCAGATGAAATTGCTTTTTACTTGCAAAAGCAGTACTCTCCTGTGGTTCAACCTACCGTGTATGTGTATGCTTATGTGTGTGAGCTTACAATGGTTGAGTTTAGTTCTTGTGACTACAGCATTTAATTTGCAAACTTGTTTGATCCTCATACTTCAAGGCTGCCCTTTTTTGTGTGTGTATTCTCCATAGATGTTAAGGCATGGTGCTGGCGGTAAATGAATTTTCTCATCTAGCTGCTTGCCCTGTGTCTAAAATCCTTAGATCTTAATAATTAACTCCATGAGACCAATGAACAATCCAGCAAATACCCTAAAGTGTTTCCTCCTGTTCGTTCCCCAGCATAAGCTACTGAAACCTGTTCCTCCAACATGCAGGTGCCTGAGTATTTCCCCAGTTACTCTGAATATGGTTTAACTGTGTCTTTTGAAAGGAAGTTTCAGAGTCTAGCAGATTTTTGTCAGCTGCGTTTCTTTTTTAACTCTTCAGGCCATTTTCTTCAAACTAAGCATTCAGTCATTGTCACTAAACACATGAATAGGAGAAAGAAATCTAAAAGTTAACAATTAGGCAAAATGGCATGGATTTACAGGGATTGAATGCTTGGAGAAGAAATGAAAACAATTACAGTCTCCGTCAAATGAAGAATTTTGTGCCTCCCCCACTCCCACCCCACCCCTCAATCTTCCTACGAGTTTCCCAATTTGGGGTGCCAGCGGGATTATTGAGCACCCTCAACTCTAACCAAAGCCCCCAGAAGCCCTCGTTCAGCAGTGAAATTGTTGTCTTCCTCTGATCCACAGATTATGGAGATGAGGAGATGAATGTACTGCGCTAAGATTCCCTGCCGAGATAGCTTTTCACTCTCTTCGGTAAGAGAAAGATCAAAAGGAAACGGGCTAATTAGCATACCAAAGAAGACAAAACCCCTGGAGCTTTATCGTTGTTGCAATCCAATAATAAACACCCGGGTACAAAAAAGATTATTTGATAATGACACACAGAATTGAAAGCCTTTGAAACAGCAGCTTCTAGAAAAAAAATATTTTTGGAAGTGAAAATATCCATAATTATACAGAATAATGCTTATACGTTGGGGAGAGGCGTTTGGTTCCTGCGAGGGCTTAGAGACCCACTTTCTCTACCAAGAACAACCATGTGGATCTCCTTCATCTGCATAGCTCAAAAAGCCTACAAAAGGTTTCAAATCCCTGCCCAAGCAAACATTCGGCTCTTTCATACCACCACCCCCCACTCCACCCTGAAATTAAATACAGAATTCTTGCTTTAAAATAAGCATCCCCTTTTCCCAGACCAGGACCAAGTCAGAAGCTTCAGCTCCAAAACCAAGGACATTTGCAACACTTTGAGATTCATTATCCTTCTCTGTCGCTTTTCTGAGTTTAGAAACCTTGTTAGTCTCTGCAAATATGGACTTTTTTTTTTCCAAGGGAGAAGAATAAAGCAACTGTTTAATTATAAACAGGTTACTCTGCCAAAGCAAGCATAGGATTCCACCAGGAAAAGACATGCTTAAAGAAAGTCAGTCCCTTGAGTTTTTTATCTTAGCCATTCCCTTGCACAGATGTAGCCCATGGCAGCTCAGTGTCCAAGTGGGTTTCCTAGTAAGGGGAACAGGGACTGTCTCTGACATGAACTCAGTTCTTTGATCACTTCCCGCTGAGGGGGAAGCAGCCTTGCCAGGCCACAGAGGAGGACAATGCAGCCAGTCCTGATGAGACCTGATCAGATGGAAGGAGAGAAGGACCTCCCCTATCAGTGGACTAGGGGAGGGACATGGAAGGAGAGGAGGGAGGGAGGGCGAGATTGGGAGGGGGCTACAGCTGGGATACAAAGTGAATAAACTGTAATAAAGACAGAAAGAAACTAAAAATAGAAAAAAACTTAAAAAAAAAAAGTCAGTCCCCTCGATCTGCGTGTTAATCTCAGAATTGTGACACTTGTCTCCAGACACAGGCCAGACATATATATGGTAATCAGAATTGATTCTTAGTCTTGCTGGATTTGATTAATTTGGAAGCCTGTTCCTTTTTACAAGGCAGGCACATACAACAATGGCCATTGCCTTGGTCTGTAAGTGAGCAACGCACCCTCCCAGGCTAATCTTTAGTACCTTCCACTAGGACAAATATGATGTTCCTTTGAGTATGGGAGCTTAGGGACATGGAAGTAAAAAAAAAAAAAAAAAAAAAAAAAAAAAAAAAAAAATTTGCATGAGAAAAAAGGGGGTTCCCCTAGGCCAACCACCAGTTCCTATTTAAAATACCTACACACACACACACACACACAGAGAGAGAGAGAGAGAGAGAGAGAGAGAGAGAGAGAGAGAATTATTTTCCATGGACTTAAGACAGGGGGTTGTAGTGTGTGCACTTACTAGAAACATCTAGCCTAAGGCCGCACTTGTTAGAAATATTTTAACTTATTTTCAACCAAATAAATCAGTGTTAAAGAGGCAAACATTACTGAGTCTCCTTACAAAGTAGAATTTAGATGAATCTTACCTCTCCTATTTTGTAGATTTATATTTTTTTAAACAAAAGTTGGTTGAGAAATGTTATCTTTGGCTGTCCATCCAATGACATACATTTATCCTGGTGTGCCCTTTTTGGTTCTTTGCAATTGGATAAGACACTTAAGGCTATTATTTTGTTAGTTTCAGACACAATTCTTTTGTTGCCATTCCTTTTAGAAATCATCCATTGGCAACGAAGCAAGCTTCAAATCAGAATTTTACTTAGAAAAAACTGTGTCTACAGAAGTTAAGGAAATGTCATTTACCCACCACTCCAAAGTATTAATTAGACTTAGCTGTTTGCCAGCTAAGTACCAGAGGAGCCCACGGTGATTAGCTTCACTAATTGGAATTTCAAGTGGTGCTGATAACCACACAAAGATAATAGGATTATACCTCCTGCCCTGGAAAAAGAAGTAGCTTTGTCATAACTGTTTAGATGGTGGTTTTAAGTCCTTTCACACCTAACTACTCCCAAAGAAAAAGAACACTTTGAGATTCTATTTTTATTCCTTCAAAGAAATTAAATTTTAAAAGAAAAAGAAAACTCTTGTATGTAGCAGTGAAAACAAAAAGAACAGCCTCCTTTGTCTCTGGGTACTGATTTGTCACAGAGAGATACAGGAAGACAACTTTACCTGACCCCCACCCAGAGTTCCTAAAAGTCAGTGAGTCAGTTAGACCTGAACCTTCCAAGAGGAACATATTTTGTTTGGATGTGAAGACACTCAGACATTTGTGAACACTGCCTGGCCTGGGAGAGCCAAACCTGGACACATAATTCATGTTGTGAAAGCGTTCTGCAGAGGTTATTACATGTACTTTGTGTGGGAAGAAACTATCATTTAACATGGGGTGAATTTATATTCATAATTCCAGTGCTGAAAAGGCTGATGAAGGGTAACCACGAGTTTTGAAGGCAGCCTTGACTATATGAAAATTTTCATTTGAAGAAGATCTGAAGAAGTTAAAGGTATTTTCCTCTATTCTCTCTTCTTGTGACCATTTCCCACTTTGGGAAATGGAAAAGTTTCTAGCCATGTGCTAAGGCAGAGAGCTACATGACAGGCCTAAGGACAGGCACAGATTCAGTACTCCTGGTGCACATGGTCATGATTACGTAGAGAATCTCAGGGGGTGTAGATGACATATGGAATTACCGTGGCTCCTGAAAGACCACTACAGATTTTCCTTACAAGCCCGGCAACAGCTTTAGACATTGTTTAGGTTGGGATATTACATCTATAGAATACTGTCTAAGAGTTACTGTGTTATCATAGACAGCAACGACTACCCATATCACACTATTGTATATGTAGGGAAAGTTAGGAAAAGGCAAGGCCATGAAAAATCCAAAAAATTTTACAAAATTGAAAACAAAATTCAAAACACATGTATCCATGTGAAGAAAAGTTAAGGAACTATAGCAAGATCCTGAGACCTTTTCTAGAGGAATTCAAGGGAAAAAACAAAGATGTCCCATGAAAACTTAACATGGCAAGTAGAGTAGATATACCCATCAAAATGGGAGGGGTAGGTGAATTGGACACCAATTTTGTTTACTTTAACTTTTTCCTTTGGGCTAACAAATAACCAAAATAGATTCTGTGGTTCATTTGATGTTTAGGATAGAAAAGGAGTAAGTTCCATACTAGAATGTAAGCTTCATACATTAAAATATTTTGATGTTTTATTTCTATACCCTAATGTTAAATAGTATGCACCAGAATCACAGGAAGGGCATAGCAAATGTTTTAGGTTGAGAAGGAGATAAGAATAGAGGGAAGGAGGAAGGGAGGGAAAGAAGGAGGGACGGAGGAAGGGAAGACACATTCTGATGACTGCAAGCAAAGGCTTTGTAGGGTTGTGAGTGCTGATGTGTAGCCTGAGTTCCCAAGCTCTTACGTTGTGTGTCACAGTCAATGTATTGAGTCACATAATGAATGCAGGCTAATGAAAACTTTGGCAAAAGCAGAAGGTTTGTTTCCGCCCGGACAATGACCAAAACTGAATTTAAAAGCAAGCATGGCGTGAACCTGAAATGAGTTTGGCAGTGCTCATCTATGTCACATCACTCAGCTCCACTGCAGCCTTGGACCCTTCCACTGTGCACGTGGTGATACCATGCAATGCCACACATTGCTAAACAACAAACAAACCGTAACCGTACGACGCCATGCAGTGTTAACCAATAAACAAACCCTGCTTGAAAAAAAGAAAGAAAGAAAAAACAACTCACGTTCAAGATTTTCATGTTACAATTTTTAGTGCTTTTGTCATATACACACAATGTTTCCTGATCTTATACAAACATAGTGGTTAAATTGCAGAGAACAAAGACTGAAGGTTTTTCTTACTATCATTCGTTAGCTTATAAATAGTAAATTACTATATCGTTAGACTATGTTGTGTTAAAATGTTTATTTTTCAATTAATTTTTGAGTGTCATAAAAATTATTAATGGGTTTTAACCTGTGATTAATATAGAATTTCCAATAATTTCTGAAATTATCTCAAACATGCTTCTCTATTTTGTACTACACATGTATGCAAAGTGGCATTCTTAGCATTGATGGCTATAAAATCAAAACATCAAAGGTTTTCTATGTCCCACAGGATCACATAGTCAAAATTTAATTCGTTGTGCAAAATAAACAAACGTATCTAGTTAGAGAACAAACGAGCTTGAATCTCTAACATATTACTAAATTATGGGTATACTAAATAATGAATTATGATGTATTGCCAGTAAATGTTTGGTTTGTATGTCTATTTTATATGCCTATAGCCTAGGAGTGACATAAAAATATCTCAGACAGAAAGGGTCACAAGTGGAAAGAACTTTAAGAAGCCTTGATCTAGAAGCGATGAGACTAAATAAAAGTAAAGAAGAGGGGACCTAGGGACTAGAAAAACAGTAATTAAAACAGACATTGGAGGCAATGAGAAAATTTGCAATGAATACCCCAAAGTGGAGGCAACAACAAGAACTTAAAACATGTAGAACTTGAAATTAGGCATTGACAGAGACCTGATGAACATCAGTAAGACCCTGACTGAAAGGGAGAGTGGTAGGAAGTAAATGGCTCTGGAAGGTGGAGAAGTGAAAACTTGTTTTGTATGAGCATATTAATTTGCAGAACTATCACCTGCACACAGAAAAGAGAAATTTACCTCATTAATTTATGGCTTCAGCTCTAGAGATATTCATGGCGGATGTTTAAGGAAACATCTGGCATCCTTTAGTTGCCTAAGATATATTATGACAGTAAAATGAGCTAAAAATTAATTTTTGTTCTCCAGTAGAATTTTAAGAATGTGCAAATTAAGCACTTTGGGTGGGAGGGTCCAAAAAAAGTAAGTTTTAACCTTAGTGTTCATTAGGAAAATATTTTCAGAGCAAGAAGTTGCCTGAAGGAAAACATCAAATCTAGGACACTGCCATGTAAAACAGGACCTAAAAGCAAAACATCAAATTAAATACAGTGTTTTTGATACATCTGAAAGAATAACAACACTGCCTTTTAGCTCCCAGACAAGGGAAAGAACTGTGACTCTTCAGAGCTTTCCTCATAGACTTTCAGTGTGGGCTGGAGTAGGGCGAAAGAAGGGGGAAAGGGGATTATCCATGAGTGTGGCTTGAGGAAAAACCAGAAAAGGGTCAGCCCTGTAGATCTTGGAGGATATAATTTTTGTCTGGTGAAATAAACCTCTAAAACTGATAAGAAAGAAACAGTCTTAGAAGAAAATTGTGCTAACATGGGCATCGACACACACCCAACTAATTCCAGGACATTAAGGGGCCAGAAGCATGGACTCTAAGTCTGCAATTCCCCACTGGTCCTTTGTGAATGGGAGCTGTTACTACTATGTCTGTCCTGCCATTGTATGTTAGTAATGGCAAGGGGTAGGGGGACATACAACCTGTTGTTTCAGATCACAGGTACTGAGGCTGAAAGCAACAATCCCGAAAGAGCTCCATTCTCATTTGTCCTGACACAATGACAACATTCTATACTCCTGGGACCTGCTGCTATTGTGGAATCAGTCTTTAAGGGGGTCTCAGCAAGACCAGAGTGGATTGTCTCGGTAGATGTAATGGAGACTATTAGGGGGCATCCAGTTGCAGAAGTAAGGGTTTTTAGTGGCTCATAATAAACCCCAACTCTTATCTTACTCTCAAGGGCATTGACCATGTGGGTAGTTTTGGTCTGTAGGGACACTGGGATGCATAAGGCAAGCAAAGAGCTCATAAGCACCTTAATATTTGGGCTGATCTTTTGGGAATGTTCCTGAAACAGAGCTGACTTACTGAAAGCTTAGCTAGCCATTTTCAGAGATTCATGGGGGTCTCAGTGATTCTATTGATCTAGTGACATAGTCAGTACAATAAATAGAAAAGACATCTCCAGCCAAATAAACCTGGGCCACCTGTGAATTCTCCACACCAAGCCTTGCCCAAATCTCTGAAGTGTGTGTGATTTATTATAAACAGCAAAGTAATGAAAATAGCATGTGTTCTTCCATTTTAAATTATCATATCTTTTGATAGTATGATGTGTGAACTCATTTTCTCATGACTTTGATTTTGAAAGCCAAAATTACGTTGGTTCCAAATTATTTATATGTTCTGTTCAATTAATTTCTTGGTTATATCAAACAAGAGTGATAATATTACATTTTAAATTTATATGATAAAGCAACAGTGAGCACCAATTTTTCAATACAAGGTTAAGATTCTTTGAACAATTGTCCCCGAGTCCACAAGAAAGTTATTCTTCACCATAGGTTCCTGTTCTTTTGTTATTGTATTGATTCTAGGCACAACTATCTCATGTGTTTGGTCACTGTTCTTCATGCATCATGTGTAAATGTAGAGTCTGGTCTGTCTTTTCTGGTTAAGTCTGTAATCTGAAGCACTGCCTGGCATATAACATGTGCTCAGTGAGTGCTAAGGCCAATTCTGCTTCTAAAATTAAAATAAAAATCACCCCAGATGGACATTTCTAGAGCCCAGTGGCATTTCTAGTCCTCTGTCTCTTCCTGGGACATAATAAGAAACATAGATGATGTTTCTTATCCTCCTTTGCAGTTTAGGAGGTCATGTGACTACTTCTGGCCAGCAGACTGGGAGCAGAGTGACCCCATCACATGACTATTTCACACAGTTGAAACACTGAAGACCCAGGGAAGTTGCTTCTTGTTCTTCTCCCTTACCAGGCAAACTCCTGACATCTAATGATAAGATGGAGTTGCCCAGGATGCCGTGCTCCCACATAGGTTATAACCACTTGAGGTAATACCAAGACCTGCAAGTAATGAGCCTCTCTGTAGTAAGTCACCGAAAGATTAGAATTGTTTGGCCTTACATCACAACCCTGTCTTTCTGTGGTTGGTATGGTACAATAATTAACAACAAGCCTTTTAAACTCTGTAACTATAAAGCCTGGATGGATTTCAGAGACGCGATGGTTATGTCTGCTATACACAATGTTCAGTGGTAGGCCCCAAAATATGGACACAGGTGGAGTACTTTTAAGCAGTTTATAGTTTTATGAGTGATAAATCATCTATATAAGAAACTGTAGTGAAAGGAAAAACATGTGTCAGAGTATAGCTGTAAGTAAACTGACACCTACCTGAAATAGACAGGACAATGATGATTTCTCAGTTACACGCTTAGCAGGACAACTTTCAAAAATGAAAATGGCTTTCCATTCACATGTGCCACACTGGGAAGTGCCCGGCTGTTGGAATGTTTTCTTCACTCCCGTTTCTCAGTATAGGCTCCCCTGTAGGCTCAGTGTGCTTCAAACTGTGTCTGCCAAAATTTAGGTTAAAGGACTTGTCCTAGGGACCTCAAATGTGACATTTAGAAATAGTTCCTTACAAAAACCATCAAGTTAAAATAAGATCACTGCAATAAAAATCAATCCAGTGGACTGTTGTCCAAAGAAATGCAGAAGTTTAGAGGCAAACAAACACATAGAGAGCAAGGAATATGTTTACAATCCAAGGAATACCAAAGATTTCCCACAAACCACCAACATCTAGGGAGAGGAATGAAACAGGCTTAGAGAGCTCAGAAGCACCAACCTTGCTGGCACCCTGATCATGAACTCCTGGCCTCCACCATTATTAAACAATGTATTTATGTCAGTCAAACTACTTGGGTGTGCTACAGAGTGGCAAAAGCCTTAGAAAACCAATGCAATTCTATTGATACACAATACAAAAAAGGAAGGAAGGAAGGAAGGAAGGAAGGAAGGAAGGAAGGAAGGAAGGAAGGAAGGAAGGAAGGCAGGCCTGGCAGAAGAAAGCTATATCTGAGGCTTAGAGAAATAAAATGATAATTGCATAGCTAGTTTTAAAAACTGTTTGAACTGGACCCAATGCAGAGATCAATGAGTCATGGGGGGCCCAGGCCCAGTGGACATGTCCACATCACAGTTTCTGCATTTATGGCTCAGGAACATTGTAAAAGAGAAGGCAGAAAGATTGTAATGGACAGAAAACCAGGACATCTGTTGTGAAACAGTCTCTCCTAGAAATGGCTTTATAAATATACAGGAATGATGATAATATCAATAAACATACTACCTTGGAAGGAGGGAAATCTCCCCAAGTTCCCATCCATAGACAAAAAAAAAAAAAAATGCTATAGGCAACTAATGGCTGCCAAGAGAGGAAGTACTAGTTAGCCTCTCCCAGGGATAAGCCCCCTGGTTGCTTATCAAGTACACCTCTGTAAGCATATCATATAACAACAAAAATGGACTCAGCAGGCTTTATTTATATATTTGTACATATGTATTCATATGTGTGTGGCAATAATCATCAGAGAAAAATAGACTAGCATTTTGAGAATGCGTAGGGAAATAGTTATGGAAGAAGTTGGAGGGAGAGGACTTGGGAGGTACTGAAGGGAAAAAACAGAAGGGGACACACACACACAGAAAGAGAGAGAGAGAGACTGCTGAAGAGGAAAGAGGCCAGAGGCTTCAGGGAGTAGAGCCAGCTCTGTGTTGCAGCTGCTCATTATCTATTTCTCCTTTCTCTTCTTTGCTGGCAACAAATCACACTGATGAGGAAAAAAAATGTGGAAAGTAACAAATATTTCTGGCTTTTGTTGCCTGTGGTGGAAAAGGGAAGAAAGAAACAACTGTTGGGGGTGAGTGGAGATTGACTTTGTTTTCATCACTTGATTAGGCTACCAAAACAAAGAACAGAGAGAAATGTGTGTGTGTTTCCTGTTTGCTTTCATTTCTCCAGTGATTGTCTTTCAAATATGATTTTTAGTTTTTCCCAACCAATATAATATAATAAAAATTCTAAATTTAAAATGCTCCAGGAGAAACAAAAAAAAAAAAACAGAATTTCCAAAATGATCCTGTACAACAACAGATAGTCTGGAGGTATCTCCATCCCTGATCTCAAGCTGTACTCCATCCCTGTACTCAAGCTGTGTTTTTATTATGTAGTAATAAAAACCACATGGTATTGACATAGAAACAGAATAGTGTATCAACAGAACCGAATAGAAGACCCAGAAATAAACCCACACACCTATAGATACTTGATTTTTGACAAAGAAATCAAAACCATTCAATGAAAAAAAGACAGCATCTTCAACAAATGGTATGGTCCAACTGGTTGTTTACATGCAGAAAAATGAAAATAGATCCATATTTATCATCCTGCACAAAACTAAAGTCCAAATGGATCAAAGACCTCAACATAAAACCAGACACACTAAATTGGTTAGAAGAAAAAGTAGGGAAGAGCCTGGAACTCATTGGCACAGGTGACAACTTCTTGAACAGAACACCAACAGCACATGCTCTAAGATCAACAATCAATAAATGGGACCTCATGAAACTGAAAAGTTTCTGTAAAGCAAAAGATACTGTTGTCAGAAAAAACGACAGCCTACAGACTGGGAAAGGATCTTCACCAACCCTATATCTGACAGAGGGCTGATATCCAGAATATAGAAATAACTAAAGAAGTTAAAAAGCAACAAATCAAGCAATCCGATTAAAAACTGGGGTACAGAGCTAAATAGAGAATTCTCTGTAGAGGAATACAGAGTGGCAGAGAAACACTTAAAGAAATGCTCAATGTCCTTAGCCATCAGAGAGATGCAAATCAAAACAACCCTGAGATTTCACCTGACACACATCAGAATGGCTAAGATCAAAAATTCAAGTGTGTATCCTAGTAATGGGAACAGGGACTATTTCTGACATGAACTCAATGGCGGGCTCTTTGACCTCCCCCCACCAAGGGAGGAGCAGCTCTGCTAGGCCACAGAGAAGGGCTTTGCAGTCAGTCCTGAAGATACGTGATAAACCAGGGTCAGATGAAAGGGGAGGAGGTCCTCCCCTATCAGTGGACTTGGAAAGGGACAGGGAGGAGATGAGGGAGTGAGGGTGGAATTGGGAGGGAATGAGGGAGCGGGATACAGCCGGGATACAAAGTTAATAGACTGTAACTAATATTTAAAAAAAAAATTTAAAAATGCTCCAGGAGACCAACAGAACCAAAAGATCTGGGCCTAGAGATCTTTGCAAAGACCAATACTCCAATCAGGGACCCTGTATGGAGATAACCTAGACCCCTTCCTCAGATGTAGCCAATGACATCTCAGCCTCCAAGTGGGTTCCCTAGTAATGGCATCAGGGGCTGTCTCTGATATGAAATCAGTGGCAGGCTCTCTGATCACCTCCCCTTGGAGGGAGCAGCCTTACCAGGCCACAGAGGAAGACAATGCAGCCAGTCCTGATGAGACCTGATAGGTTAGGGTCAGACAGAAGGAGAGGAGGACCGCCCCTATCAATGGACATAAGGGGAGAAGAGGAAGAAAGGGTAGAACTGAGAAGGGAAAGAGGAAGGAGGCCACAGCTGAGATAAGTGAATAAATTGTAATAAAAAAAAATTCTACAAAACTGTTCAGTGTTTAGCAAGTGATGTGGCTGTGTTAGCATCAGACTACTTTTTTTTTTTTTTTTTTTTTTTTTTTTTTTTTGGTGTTATCACAATGGTTCCCAACTCATTGATTCCCTAAGCCTCACATACACTGACACAGAGAGCTCTGGTGGGCATGTTTTCCAAGTTTTTTTCTTACACTCTTTCTTTGTATAGCATGTGACATAAAGTAATCACGCCACCCGTTGATGCGGCTTGTCCAAGTGCTCCTGGAAGCAGCTCCAAACTAAGAGAACCAAAATATTTGGGAAAATATCAGGTAATAGCAGCACCTGTGCTGCAATAGATTCTAAAATTTCCCATAGTGGCCACTGCACAGTGCCAATCTTTTTAGTCAGTTAATTCATTTTTTTATTATTGTTTTCAATCTTACAGATTTGGAGTCCCAACAGGGATTTTAAACATATGTTTTTGTCTCCTAAAGACAAGACAACCCTTGCCAACATATATAAAAAGTGACAAAATGTGCATTGTTTCATTAGACATCTTACAGAAAAGATAGATGATACATCTCTGCCCTCTAGGGAGGATAAAAAGAAACTTGAAAGAAGTTATTTTCCCATACACACATTTATTACTTTATTAACATTTTTATAGAAGGAAGAATAATTTCCCTTGAAGTTAAGATATTTCATCATTGACTTAACAGTGAAAAGGTCACAGGGCCAATAATAACAATTAACACTTAGGCAGCCATCTCTATTCTCAAAGCATTTTATGAAAGGCTAACTTATTCTTCTTCATGTTCTTGTCAGGTTTGTAAAGCATTGGAAGGTTCTGACATCCTTTCAGTGCAGCGCCATACAACCTGTGATCGTTCCTATTGTGTTTTGCCGACAAACACATATGACATAAGTTCTGAGGAGCCTACACATGGACAAATTTAGACCAGTAAGCTCCCACAGATTTTGATGGGAAATACAAATGGTACTGATTGGCTCCTTAGTTCAAAGATTCACTCAAAATTGAAGGATGCATGGATAATGGATTCTTATTGTAAGCATCCAGCCAAATTCCACTAAAGTGGCATCTCTCTGTACTTTTGCTCATTTATGTCATGCTTACCTGAAAAACAGGAGCTGTGTGGATTTTCCTGTAAGTTCCAGGCATCATCTGAACTTGTGCTGATTTGCAGGGATGCTTAAGAAGGACTTTTTGAGGAAAGCTCTTTGTTTATAAATTGCTATTAAACAATGAATATATATCTACCCTGTCCTCTAGAAAATCAGTACAAAAGAAATCACAGTTACATACAAAGAGCAACTAGACATAAAATACAAACTTCAACTGTATATAAAATATGAGCCCCCAAGGCTCATTGTTGAAGGTGTGGTTCCAAGCTGATGGTGCTATTATGGGAATGGAAGCTTCTGGAGGAAGTAGGTAATTGAGTATTCTTGACATCTGTGTCTTGCCATAGGCCCCTGGTCACTTGCTCCCCTTGCTTCCTGTTTGTCATGATGCGAACAGCCTCTGCCACATGCTCGAAGCACCAGCAAGTTCTGTCGCATCATAGGTCTGATGGAGCCAGGGGCTCCGTGTTCAAATCCTGAGAGCAAAGCAAATAATTATTTTTTTAAAGATTTTTATGTCAGTTACTTTGTCACAGTGAAGAAAATCTGAATAACATAACAAGTGACATATATGTATCACAGAAATGAGTCAAAAAGTCTCTTTCTCTCTCACTTGTTTGTTTTTTGTTTGTTTGCTTCCTGTATTTCCAGACCATTAGCAGTGCTGTCTTCCTTTGCATTTCTCTATGTTGAATCAGCCTGAAATAAAATGCTACAATAGGTAAAATAAGATGTTTCCTTGTATGTTTATTATAGAAAATTCCATTTGTTTGGAACTACATACATGTAAAAACATTTCATTCTGTGCAGAACAACAACAAAAACATCTGCAGCATAAACCAAACTTTAATGCTATCCTCTCGTTTCTTTAATGGTGTGTGTGTGTGTGTGTGTTTGTGTAAGAGAGGGAGAAGGAGAGAGAGAAGGAGAGAGAAATTATCTCATGTGTATCTTTTCTCAATTGCTCTCCACTTTTAATTTATGAAGAGATCTGACTGTACCTGCAGCTTATGGACTTTGCTAACCATGCTGGACAATGAGCTTCAGAAATCATCTCCATGTTTACTCACTCTATTCAAGAGCCAGGGTTACAGGATCACACCACCACCCTTGGGTTTTACATGGGTTGAGGGACTTGGACTTGGGTCCTCACACATGCACACCAGACACTTTACCAACTGAGCCCAAGTTAAGTGATTTTTAAGCTTCACTCCTGGCGTTAGCTGTTTTTCAACATTTTTAACATTTTCTTAGGATTTCTTAGGATTGAACCTAAAACCTCACATTTTGCTAGGCACCCACTCTCCACTGAGCCATATCTCTTACAATTTCTCAGGTTTTTGTGAAGGTGAAAATTTCCTAATTTCTTTTTGAGACAAAGTATTTCTGTGTAGCCCTGGATGCCCTGGAACTCACAATGTAGACCAGGCTGGTCTCAAATCCAGAGACTTACCTGATTCTGCCTCTCGAGCACTGGGATTAAAGGCATGTGCCACCACCACCAAGAATAAAATTTAAGAAAAAATGAAAATTTGCCATTCTTTTTCTTTTTACGCGTGTTTTTCTAGAAATTTGTTGCCCAAGAACATACACATTTAATCTGCTGGCTTTATCAAGGACATTTTAATTTTTTCAAGATAGTCCGTGGGTATCATGAACTCACCTAACTTTTCTAAACAGAATACATCACCTTCCTCCAAACCCTTCTTTTTAAACTCCTCAGCCACACTTCTCTGATTTCCTCCCTCCAGCTCCAAGCTGAGCCCTTTCAGAACCATGGTCAGCGCATCGCCCTCAAGGTTGTTGCTCTCTTTTAGCCTCTGCAAGCTCCTCTTGAGTGTGTGAAGATGTACCTGTACATGTTTTTCTTGTGCTTGGGGTGGGGTGGGGGACTGGTGTTCTTGTTTGGTTATTTTGTCATATTCAAATTTTCTTGCTTTAGCCTTATCTTACTTTATTTTATTCCTTTGATGCCTGTTTGACTTTTTTTTTTCCTAATGAGAGACAGAAAGAAAGTGGATCAGATGGAAGGGGAGGAGGTAGGAGTGGAGGAATATATTGCATGAAAAAAAATATTTTCAATGAAAGAAATACAGTGTGAAAAATAAAAGTAAAATATGCGATGCAGAAAAGAAAGACAACCTACCTGCTCAAGCCAACCTTTATTTTTTTTGTCATCTGTACCAGCTACTAATTTATTTCACTATGCCTCAGACATACCTTTCTTGTTTGTCTGATGATCCTGCAGCTGAACTCAAAACACAATTCTTGTGTGAGCAAGTATGATGTTAGGGTCTTCATTGAAGGGCACTGGAAAGATAAGTCAAGAGCAGGGAAGGTATCTTCTGATTTCAGGACTTTCCCTCCTAGTAAATGCTGAGTAGCCTCCAGGACAATAGGCAGCTCCCTGCTATCAGTATAAAGTCCTCAGTAGCATAAACCCTGCCAAGACTGTTGCCCTCACCGTAGCAAGTTGCTTCCTCCTGGAAGTTAAATTCTCAGCTTCCCACTGCATGTATCACAGTGGTGGCATTGGCAGGGGCTTAATCAGATTTAGCCGTCCTTTTCCTACTCTACTTCACCCTCTAACTAGTATCTGCTCCTGCATGCCTAATTCCTTAAGGGTCCCTTTGTACTTCCAAGTGGTAAATAACATTTAATTAGTTCATAATTTTTAAACAGCATTACATTTCTACATGTTCAAATTACTATTGTGGCTCTTGATCCTCAAGTCTTTACTGTTCCATTGCTTTTATTATTTCTAAATATAAATCAAACTATGCTAATCAGCCACCCTAGACGCACTGGACGCTACAAAGGTTATGGTGGAGAACAGGGGTTTGCGATAATTAAGAAAGAACTCATAACATCACCTTCCTCCGAGGTCAGAAAGACACAGAACACTGAGGCGACAGAGAACAGTTTCTCTTTGCCACCCCCAGCATCAAGTGGAGCCTGCTAGAGCCAGAGGGATCTGGGGACGTCCCCTTCAGCCCCACTCAGCTGTGGCATCAATTGACACCGCAATAGTCCTTCTTTTCCTTATTTTATACGATTTAATCTTCATTCTTGAGTGTGCTCCATAATGTTTTTACTCGCATAAGTACATTTTTCAGTCAAGTCTTAAGATTACTGTGTATGTTTCTTCAGCCAGCCTAATACAAAGAATCTTTACTATAACATCTGCCCATATTTCATATACTCCTCCTCTCCTTCCTGTCTTTCTCTCATCTTTACCCCCTCCACTTTTCACTTCTTAGTTATAAACTTCTATAGATTTAACAATAGTTAAATCTGTGGACTCTAACACTCTCCCAACTTTCACCTCCCCATAACTTTTTCATCTAGACTTTTTTTCTTTCCAAAGTGGATCTTATCCCCATCCTTACCCATCCTACTTACTAACTAATCAATTATAATTTTTTTTGTTTTGTTTAGGCTTGGTTTTTTTGAGACAGGGTTTCTGTGTGTAGCCTTGGTTATTCTGGATTAGCTTTGTAGACCAGGATGGCCTCAAACTCCCAGAAATCTGCCTGTCTCTGCCTCCCTGAGTGCTGGGAATACAGGCATGTGCCACCACACCCAGAGAATGTAGTATAATCTTGTTAACTAAAATTTGAACCTACTCTGTACTATCCTTGTTTGTTTCTCTTTCAACAGTTATTGAAGTCAAAAGGAGATATTGTAATTAATCAGCTAGTATGCAATTTGCATAGTGGTAACATCCAACACTTGGGGTAGTTTTCAGCATATTTCTCAAGGAATAATATAGAGCCTTTACTATACACTTTAAACTCATGCACTGTCCTGGGGAGTTGTTATTTGGACTGCATACTCAACTCTACCACATCTGAGTCCTAGTGGAGCATTGTGAATACATCAACTGAAAAAAAATCTAGCTGTTTCAAAGAATCCTAAGTAATGAAATACCTCCAGATGCATATATCCCAATGCAGTGACATGGAAAACCAGACAACACAACTCCTCCAGAAATTACTAATGCTGAAGTAACAACATTTAGTGAAAATGATGAAATTATGAAGAACTCAGAAGAATGATTCAAATAAGTGAAAGAAACCCCTATTAAAAACACAAACAGCTGAGTATAATAATAAGGGTAATGCAAGCTATGGAAGAATAGTTGGACAAAGATAGGTACTGAAATGAAACCAATCTAAAATTCTGGATGTGAAAAATGTAATAGGCCTAACAAAAAGCTCCGTGGAAAGTCTCTCCAAGAGAACAGATCAAAGAGAAGGCAGAACATCTAAAGTAGGCAAGCTGGGAGAACTGGAGCTACCAACAAGGACAAAGGTAAATGAATCAAGTTCCAGTGGGACTTCCAAGATAGAACTGATACTTTGACTAAAACCAAATCTGTGAGCTATAGGAATAGAAGTGTTGAATTTTTGTTCTAAAAGCATATAGAACATTTCAAAATGATCATATTATAAAAGTCCCCAGAATTAGGGAAAAAAATGAAAATCCAGATGTAGGAGGCATTTGGAACATTAAATAGACAAAACCCCAAAAAGAAGCATTCCTGACATATTTTAACTAAAATACTAGTGCTGGTGAGATGGCTCAGTAGGGAAGGTAGCTTAACACCAAATCCGTCAACCTGATTTCAATCCCAGGGATCTACATAGTGGAAGAGACTCCAACAATCTGTCATCTGCTTCCACACACACTATGGTATGAATTCATGTGCATGTGTGGCTGCACATGCACATGCCACATGTGTGCACACAAAAATAAAATGTGCACACACATGCATGTGTGTCCACGCAGAAATAATAAACAAACAATCAAACAAAGGATATTGAGGTGGCAGTAAACATCAAGTCACATATAATGGTAAACCCACCAGAATAAGAGCAGATTATTCAACTGAAAACTTGAAAGCCGTAAGCACTTGCATTGATGTATGTCAAGTTCTAAAGGGCAACTCCCAAACTGGAATAAAACACCCAACAAAGCTAGCTGAAGAATACAAGATATGGGTGGAAGGCAGAGTAAAGAATGCTTTGTATTAGGATGAACACTAAACCAGCCCTACAGAAAATACTTGGAGGAATCATTCTGACTTGCAAGAAAAGCAAACCCATCAACAAAGCCTCAGGCAAGAATAAGCCGCATAAGGATAATAGTCAAGCAAAAGAGGTAGAGAAAAAAATCCAAACACTATAAAAAGACAAGAATCAACACATAACTTTCCATAGTAACTTCCAATATTGATGGTCTTCATTCCCCAGTCAAAAGATACTAAATTGCATCAAAAACCAGAAACCATCTATTTCCTTTCTCTAAGAAATGTATCCCACCACACAAAAAAAGATACAACTATAGATAAAAAGGATCAGAAAAGATGTTTCAAGCAAATGCACTTAGAAAACAAGCAGGTGTCACTGTTTGAATATCTGGCAAACAGACTTCAATCCAGTCCTAGTGATAACCGATAAACAGAGAGAACATTATAAATCTAAAAATATACGTGTCAAACACAGGTACACCCAGTTTCATGAAACAAATACTATTAGATGAAACATCTTAGATTAACCCCACCATGATACTAGTGCATGACTTCAATACCTTTCTCTTTATAACTGATAACTGATAACTCTTCCTAACAGAAAATAAACATCAATATACAAATTAAACATCTTTGCAGATCAAATCTATAAATTTGTAAGACCTCTATAAAGTATTACATCCAAATACTGCAGAGTACATATTCTTCTCAATAAGCCATGGAAGCTTCTATAAAACAGACCATATATTAGGAAACAAAGCAGGTCTCAACATGTATAAGAAACTGAAATTCCTTTTCTTCTATCTGGTCACATGGAATAAGACAGCAAATCAACAGCAGGAGAAATTGTGTAACATACACAAGTTCATAGAAACTAAACAACATACTACTGAATGATGAATGGATCCTTGAAGAAATGCAGAAGGAAATTAAACAGTTTCTCGACTCAAATGAAAATGAAAACACGGCATACCAAAATGTTTGAGATATAATGAAAGCAGTCTTAAGGGGGAAGTTTACAGCTCCATATGCCTGCATTAAGAAAGCAGAGCCACAAAACAAGCTTTTGAGAAAAAGATAATGTCCCTTCATGCTAAAAGTCCTGGAAAAAAAAACTCAGAATGGAAGAAACAGATCTCAACATAATAAAGGTTAATTTGAAAAAATCTACAGCTAGCATTATATTAAATGAAGCAAAACTCAAAGCATTTCCACTAAATTCAGGAACAAGCCACGAGTTTCCACATTCTCTACTTTTATACAATATAGTACTGAAAGTCTTATTGGAAGCAATAAGACAAGAATCAAATATCTCTACTTGTAGATGATAAGAGTCTATACATGAGACCCTAAAGACTCCAATAGAAAACACTTAGACCTGATAAACATTTTTAGCAAAATGACAAGATACAAAATTAACAAACAAGATCAGCAACCTGAGGGAAGTTATTTCATTCACAGTAGCCTCAAAAATAAATAAATAAAGCCAAAACTAAAGATATACAGAAAAGCATTATGGAAACCCACAGCTTTTCAAACTAATTAAAAATGTAAATCTTTATAAAGGAGTTTGAACAAGGTACCTTCATGGGTAGAAATTTCCCCAGAACTTATGGGTTATGAAATAAAAATCTTAGTGCCAGGCATGTCTCTACAAGTTATTGGTCGGCGTCCCCAAAGGACCCCTCAAACAACAGGACTAGGACTATTGTCATTGCTCTTGGTTGCCCACCGTAGCTAAATGATAAGACCTTATTGCTGAAAGCAAAGCATACTTTGGCTGTAGAACAAAGAGAAGCAGAGCTACAGGTGATCTAGAAACTTCCCCTCTGCTGGCTAGCTTTCACTGTGCTGGAAGGTGCTATGTAGGCTGCTGGGGAAGAAAGACCCTGAGAGAACTTATGGAGCCATAGACTGTGGGCTACAGTATCAACAAAGTGTGTGCTTATTGATGCTATTGTGGCAAGACTCTTAGGAGGTTAACCACTCACTTTGTGATTGGATTTGAGGCAGGCTGGCTCAGTGGGAGGAAATTCTTGCTTCACAGTGTGAATTTGGTCATAACCCCAGGAGAGCTGTATGGCTAGGGAGATCATAGGCCTCAGGGAGTAATGTTTTGTTGTTTTGCTAAATAGACAGATTATTAATGAACCTTCTAAATATCTGTGTTTAATATGACAGACTACTGCTGCAAGGCCTTTATTTTTTGTAATGTGTAAGTGTCTTGCCTGCCTGTACGTCTGTGGACCACATAAAGGACAGGAGCCCACAGAGGCCAGAAAAGGGTGTTGACTGTCCTGGAACTGGAGTTACAGATAGTTTTAAGCTACCATGTATTTGGGTTCTCAACAAGTATAAGAAACTGAAATCAAACCTGGATCCTACTCTTGGCCACTGACCCATCTCTCTAGCCCCAACTGGCAAATCCTGATCTTGGTCAAAAAAGCTTCATTTTGAAATGGGCAGACATCAGTGAAAAGACTCATAAGTGACTAAAGTGTTGGGAATAAGTGACTCTGAGTGCTCTCCTTCCTCCTTGCAATGCTCAGAGAAATTGGGAGAAAGGTCATGGAAAGAACGTAAGGACTGAAGGATAAGGAGGAAGGCAGTGAAATGGTGTCTTCTGGACATGCACCTTACAGTCATGAAACCATAGCAGTGGCTTTTGTTGTAGTTATTTATAAAAGACAAGGCAAAGATGCATCAATATTCTCTTGCGGATGGAAGGGGGATTCATGAGGCTTCATTCCTGGCTGAGGCTGAGGAGTTATTGGAGCTAATTGCTGCTTAAAGAGGAACAGTCTTTTTTCTTTGAAATGCAGCCCCTGTTTGGTTGCCAGCACTCCAGTGGATATAACCACATACACAAATAGTTCTTATTAGACATAATGGGTTGTAATTTTTTCTTAAAGAGGGCATCAATGTAAAGAGGTAAGATAAACAAAAGACTAAAATCATTCTTTTAAAATTCTTCTGTATGGCTGGATTATGTAGATATTGTTTAAGTTTAGTTTTGTCATGGAATATTTTGTTTTCTCCATCTATGTTGACTGAAAGTTTTGATGAGTATAATAGTCTAGTTTGACATCTATTTTCTCTTAGAGTCTGCATGACATCGGTCCAGGCTCTTCTGGCTTTCACGGTTTCTGTTGAGAAGTCTGGTGTGATTCTTATAGGTTTACCTTTGTATGTTACTTGGCCTTTTTCTGCTTTTAATATTTTTCCTTTGTTTTGTAGAATTAGTGATTTGACTATTATGTGACATGAGGAGTTTCTTTTCTGGTCTAGTCAACTTGGTGTTCTGTAAGCCTCTTATATGTTTAAGGACATTTGCTTGACAATTGTGGTGTACCATTTTGATTGCCAAATTGACAGCATCTAGAATCACTATAGAATCGTGTGTCTGGATATATCTATGAGGATGTTTCCAGAAACGTGTGACTTCGGAGGCAAGACTCACCCTGGATGTGGATGCTACTAAGAGAGAGGACTCTGACTAAAATGCTCAATCCTCATCCTGAAAGGCAAAGAGGATGGACATCAGAAGAAGAAAACAGGAAACAACCTAGGAACCTGCCACAGAGGGCCTCCGAAAGCCTCTGCCCTGCAGACTATCAAAGCAGACGCTGAGACTTATGGCCAACTGTTGGGCAGAGTGCATGGAATCTTATGTAAGAAGTGGGAAATGGTAAGATCTGGAATGGACAGGAACCCCACAAGGAGAGCAACAGAAGCAGAAAATTTGAACACAGGGGTCTTCCCAGAGACTCATGCTCCAACCAAGTACAAGGTATGGAGATAACCTAGAACCCCTGCACAGATGTAGCCCATGGTAGTTCAGTGTCCAAGTGGGTTACACGGTAATGGGAAGAGGGACTGCCTCTGACATAATCTGACTGGCCTGCTCTTTGATCACCTCCCCCAGAGGGGAGAGCAGCCTTACCAGGCCACAGAAGATGACAATGCAGCCACTCCTGATGTGATCTGATAGACTAAGATCAGAAGGAAGGAGAGGAGGACCTCCCCTATCAGTGGACTTGGGGAGGGGCATGCGAGAAGAAGGGGGAGGGAAGGTGGGATAGGGAGGGGCTTATGGGGGAATGCAAAGTGAATAAAGTGTAATTAATAATAATAAAAAGAATGTCTTTGGGTTCCAACCTGAATGAAACTGAGGCAAGAAACTAAATACCAGCATCCTTTTGCTCTTGCCTCTGGATTGGCGGTGCCCTATGGCCTGCTGCTTCAAGCCCTTACCTCCGTTCTTTCCCTTCCATGACGGATGTGCCCTTAAACTGTGAGCCAAGTAAGCCTTCCCTTCCTTGGGTTGCTTTTGTCAGTAATTCTGTCACAGCTAAAAGAAGAGTAGTTATTACAGTGGGTCATGCTATTTGCCCACATGATTTCAAGGGTGACTTTCAGGACTGCAGGACTCTACCTATCTTGCTTCCAAGGGCCCACGGTGCTCAAGGAATGTAGTTCCAGGCTGCCAAGTCTTGCTCCTTTTCCTGCAAACATCACCAGGAGCTCAATTTGTCCCATTTCTAACAGCATTCTTCAGAGTTATCTGTCAGGGCAAAGGATCCCGATTAAAAATGAAACAACCATTTCACTTGCTTGACAAGAAAGGACCTGGTCTGCCAAATTTCCATCCCTATCACCAGAGAACAGGACGTTGGGAAATAAATAATGAATGTGTTCTGACCCAGGGCAGCCTAGCCTGGAACACTTACGGAGCCCTTATCTTAGAGGAACAATTATTCCAGTTAATGAGTTAAGGGATATATATATATAAGATTACCAGTAATCCTTTCACACTGCTGTTCGGTGCTTCCTTGAGATGCAGGGCACACATATTGCAGCATTAGCTCTGTCTCTACTTACTTATACCCTTAGAGAGATATCACTTCCTGCTATCTTCTCTCGTGGAATAGAAATGAAGAATAGTTACACTAGGGGAGTTATTACAATCAGGCTCTTTTATATCTTTAAGGCAATTACAGGCAAAGACAAGAGGGCCTAATGCATTTCCAGAATTTGTCATTTCGGCATCTCATCTTGCCAAGCAGTGATAACATCCAGATGTTGCCCTACTGAAAGGTGTTAAATAGAATAAACCTCCATCCAAGAGTACTTCCATGTAATATTTTGGGAACTTCCACAATGTAAAGGCTTTTTTTTAATGTATCAAAAATTCAATGACTTTGGAGCTAGTCTGTATGTTGTCTTAGGACCTAATAAGACTAATAACCACAGTATTATTTAGTGCCTTAGTTTAGCAAGCCCTTATGCAATGTTGATTGTGTGCTTCTCAAATATTAACTCATTTATTCCCCTCTGATTATCCTGGTACAACAACCTTCACTGAAAATTTCTCTAAACTGACAAACTGACTTTTGGCTAATTCTGGTCTGGTAGTTTTAAATGTCACTTTTCCAGGGTTGTTTGTTTAAAACAACCCTGACTTTATTTATTTATTTTATTTTTTGAGACTTTGCTTTGCCAGAAACTTGAAAAACTCTACAAGAAGAAAGAACCAAGAACCACTCTTAGGTTAACCTCCAATATCAATATATCCCATTCGCATTCTGTGTACAAGTCACCCCCAGGAGACATTCAAGGATGGCAAGCTCTTCCACAGTAGACTGACTACCCATGGGCAAGGGGCCTGCCTATTCTGCTCCTTCAGCATATCCAGACCGAATGGCTGTGAAGCCTCTGGGAGAGGTACCAGTGATATGCAGGACACTAGCCCTTAATTTACACTCTTGTTACTTCTGATGCCAGCCCTATGATATACTGGGCGCTGGCAGAGATATTGACCCAGTGTGCTGCAGTTTGCTCCAAGACACAGAATCCAGCCTTTGGGCATTACAGAGGCCTTCTCAAAAACTGAAGGGCAATCTGGATCATGTGCTATGGACACAGCTTGTGATGTAGGAAAAACATTAGAGCCAGCTCTGCCAGATACCATGTGTGATAGTTTGAATAGGAATGGCTCCCATAGGCTCATATATTTGAATGCTTAGGCATTAGGGAGTGACCCTGCTAAATAAGGATTAGGAGGTGTGGCCTTGTTGGAGGAAGTGTATCACTAGGGGTGAGCTTTGGGGTTTCAAGTGCTCAAGCCAGCCCCAGTGTTTCTCTCTTCCTGCTGCTTGTGAATTAGATATAGAACTTTTGGCTCTTCCTCCAGCACTAAGTCTACCTCAGTGCTGCTATGCTGATAATAATAGGTAAAACTTCTGAAACTGTAAGCAAGCTCCAATTAAATGCTTTTATAAGAGTTGCTGTGGCCAGGGATGGTGAAATAACTTTAAAAATCCAATGTCCAATGCATCTCTTTATGCCTGCCTCATTACAGGGTATTTCCTGTTTGTTTTGCTTTGTGTTTAGGGAGGAGGCAAGAAGTCTCAATAGTGTCTTATTCCAAGCAGGTTCTTTCTTTTTTATTTTATTTTTTTACATTTTTAAAAGAAATTTGTTTATTTTCTTTTTTATTATTATCATTCATTACAATTTATTCAATTTGCATCCTGGTTGTGTCCCCCTCCCTCATCTCCTGCTAATCCCACCCTCCCTCTTTCCTCTCCCCCTATGTCCCTCCCTTAATCCACTGATAGAGTAGGTCCTCCTCCCCTTCTAACTGACCCTTATCCCCGAAGCAGAAAGATCTTCTTGAGTGAGGTAACCCAAGCAGGTTCATTATAGCATCCTCCAGCTCCTTGTGGGATCCAGCCTGGGCATTTTCTGGTTGTTTTTTTAGCAGAAAGGTACAGGTCATACTCCTACAACACTTTTACTGTTTATCTAGCTGAATAGGGCTAGCTATGTATTCCACAGATGGGATGAGGGGAGTGTGTGAAATAGAGCTGGGTGGGGAGGGGAGAGAATTTTTACCTTAAAGTGTCAAAGTAAATCTTCCCCCACCCCCATACACACCTCCAATGGAAGAGATGGAGTCCAAACATTGACCCATCTTGCTAGAACTGGGCCCCTTTTCTGGGGATATAGGCTATTTCATCCCATGGAGCAAAAAGGAGAGTAAAAGATGAGTTTCCTGTGAGTAAAACCCCTCCTAAGAGCATCAGAATCAGGCAACTGACTCCAAATCCAGCAAAGAGATAACAGTGGCCAGTCCTGATGAGACCTGATAGACTAGGGTCAGATGGAAGGGGAGGAGGACCTTCCCTATCATTGGACTGGGAGAGGGGCATAAGAGAAGAAGATGGAGGGAGGGTGTATTTGGGAGGGGAAGGAGGAAGGAGCTACAGCTGAGATACAAAGTGAATAAACTGTAATTAATAATAATTTAAAAAGCCTGGTGAATGCCTGCAATCCCCCAGCTGGAGAACTAGAAGCACAAGGGAGCATCCAGTCTAGGAGAATTCCTTAGTGACTGAGGAGCAAAACAGGTGTGCATATTCACATGCATGCTTACACTCATGCACACAGCAGCAGGCGCGCGCACACACACACACACACACACACACACACACTAATAATAAAAATACAAATAGAAAATTTAGATAGCCTGTGGCCCTGAGGTCCTTAGGTGACTACATCCCAAGTCACACCCACCTAGTCACATGACCCTCTGCCCCTGGGAGTCAGCTGTTGAAGAGGGATTTCTGCTTTGGGAAGGTCTCTGGATGCTGAAGACAAAGGTATTATTTCAGAAGAGCCCGTGCTGAAAGGTTCAGATGAAGTTGGAAAGTAGCTGAAGTCTTCATTTCACACCTGGCAGGAAAAGAGAAAGCTATTGCTCCCTCACTGCTGCTGAGGATTAGCATCAGAAACTCTTCAGAACAGAACATTCAGACCAGAAACAGTCTTACTCATGGCTGTGTCATGATTGCCCAAACACCCCCATCGTTTTCCGAGCTACTCTGATACACCGGAATCTTCACTTTATATGGCCTCCCAGCAGTCCTATACCCAGTGCATCAGGGATGAGGGCAAAGAGAAAAGACCACTGATCTCTGCATATTTATGGGTGGTTTGTTCTAGCACCACCAGCATGTTTTTAAAAATCCAAGAATGTCCATTGTGGAAATTGGCAGTACTTGAATACTGAGTACAGTGTAAGTGGACTCTGCTCTTTAGAGAATAATAACAAGAGACTCAGTCTATCTGTGCTCAGGGCACATGTAATTCTACAAGAGTCTTTAGCATGAGGTAGCTGAATCCATGGATGTGGACCTCACAAATGCCGAGGGCCAACAACATTTCCTTTCTAACAACAACAACAACAAATTAGTATAGAATGTATTTTAACTCTGGAAGTTTTTCCGAGTACACATTATTTAGGGACACAGAGATGAGAAAGACTCATTACTAGAAGCGTTCATGAAATCCAAAGTAAAATATACAAATGAATAAAAGCAATTTTGAAATAATCCATGCTCTCACTTATTCAACAAACGTCTCTTGCTCACAGCTTTAAAAGCCCATGCAAAGAGTAAAGGGACACAAGGGCTCTGCCAAGAACATCAACAAACAGAAAGAAAGGGAACCAGCTCATGTAGGAGTGGGTTGTAATGAACCTTCTCACCCTGCTTCGACAATCCTTGTGTGGAGGGGAAGGTCAGAAAGGCAATTAATGGGGAAGAGACGTGGCATTCATTTAGTGCTTTCTCCCTAAAATCCCGAAGCGGTCCATGAAAGTTACAAGCTAAGACCATGTCGCACTCACCAGGGATACAGCTCTTCTTCAGAACCTGGTATGTATAAACAGGCTTCAAGCTGAGGTTTTGACATTCTTGTCTTTCTAAGTTTACAGGATAGTACCAAAAACTGAAAACCACCAAAGAGGAAACCACATAGTTCCCTAATATGTTGATTCTTGAGACATTTTAACCCTTTGTTCCTGTTCTTCGATAGCCCTTGTCTGTAAAACAAGGTGTGTGGGGCTGCACAGGGTGATTGAGAAATCATGGAACATCAGGGGGTCAATTCTACTACCTCTGTGTCATAATCTATTACTTCCTGTCTTAGAAAGATTTGACAATCCTATTTAAGTTCACATCTCCAGAAAACAGGTGTGGCTGCCATTGTCTCAACCCATTGGCTTTTGATCAGAAAGCTATCATTCTCCTAGAGAAAGCCACCTCCTTCCAAAGTGGAGGAATTTAATAGGAAACATTTCTTTTGACTCTGGTAACAATAAAGAAAGCTTGAATCTTGTCGCTAATCACTTCAGGCCTGTCTTGCTTACTAGCCCAGGCAGCTGCTGGGGCTCAGGGCAGGCTACATAAGGGACAGAGGGCAAGAGCAAAAGAAGCAACTCTTTTAAGCATCACACAGATTCTGCTGTAGCCTTGGAAGCGCCTCTCTGCCGGCACCTGAGTCCCCCACCGAATTTCCCAATGACAAAGACTATTTGAATGTGCTGCCCTAGTAACACTGCTGACCTCGGGGAGCTGCCGGTGTTCATTAATAGCAGTTCCTGAGTCTCGCCAGTTAATATAAGACACTCTCCAGAGACGTGCTCCATCACTCCTTATTTGGCTTCAAGGATCTTGATTGCAACCGAGAGACTTAGAATTTAAGAGGACTGTGAGTGGAGGAGGGGGAGGGCTAGCAGAGGCAGGGGCTGGGACGCAGGTACTTGTTGGAGGGGAAGGAATACTGAGGAGGGATGGATACTCAGAAAATCACAGATGCAGGACAGGCGAGACAGAACAAGGCGAAGGCAAAACAGAGCAGGGACTAGGAAAGGTTGGCCGGAAAAGGGCATTTTTAAAAAGCAGGGCTCATTATTCCCTTTGCAGACATGCTAGTTATGAGGCTCCGATGCCACTGACTTGGCTTGCCTCATATCCTCAGAGCTGACCACGGTTATTTCGGCTCGGCTAGCACAGGACCTGAAAGGAGAGGAGAGCAGCATGTTGCAATTTGGGCAGTGATTTCCAAGAAGGCTGTTACCCACAGAGAAAGATGTCCCGCTCCTCCTTACCAAGGCGGCACGCATTTAGAGCAGACTGCCAAGACGACTTGTCTAACAAAATGTTTGAAGAAAATAATTTGAGGGTAATGGAGAGAAAATAAAGGCTTTTATCCATATTACCATGCCTGTGCTTGCTCATTAAGTCCCCCTTTCTTCCATTTTCCTCATTTTTTTTGTTTGTGCCTCTACTTTTCGCATAGGAAAAAAAAAATGAGGACTCACCACATTTCTAGCAGAAAGGGGGAAAATGAGTGATTTCCATAATGTATTATTACATCAGGAAATTTTAAATTTAATGTTATAAATCTCTTTTGCCTGCCGAATGGGCTGTCAATTTGAAGAACAACTGTTTGGTTCTTCCTATTTTATCGTGTGTGAGTTTAATTAATCACAATGGAATCCTATTCAAACTATTTTCCAACCCAACAGGCAATTGTTTCCTATAGCACGCCATTTCCTTCTAACTAAGGATGCCACTAACTGAAGAAAACATTAAAACCCTGATGCGCATCGTAATGAACTCCATGCAAAGTACTTATATTAATGTAATGGAGTTGAGATCTTAATTGCACTCGTGTTTATATTTGCAACCTCCTTTTCTGAAGCCTTTTTATTTTACTAAATGGTTTGAACAACGAGGTAGGAGAGGTTACATGGCCTGCTAAATAGAGATGTGTTTCTCACAGTAAAGGAGGAAAAAAAAATGAATCTGGGAGGGGAGACTAGCTAATTTAATTTTGTAAAGTAGGTTTTATTCTCAGCAGATAATGGTGGAAATTGCTCTGTGAAGCAATCTTTGTAGAGCCCGAAAATGTTCCCTGGATGCTTAAAAAGAAGCATGTCCAAGAGCCCTTTTTTGTTCCTGCCTCTGACAACCATTAGCTGCCACTGAAAAACCTCCAGCTTGAGAGATGAACCTGTGCAAAGCAATTTAGGCAGATACATCCTGTGGCCTTTGGTGTGAAAGAGCTGATAGACAGTAAGCTCATTTCCAGCTGAACTTGGGATCGGTGCTGTGGGTGACGGGAAGGGCATCCCACATAAAGTCTCAGATTCAGTTAATAAATATTAACTGATGAATGGATGAATGAGTGAGTGAATGTACCAGGCTTTGAGTCTGAGGGTGGGAACTCACCTTTCTGCTCTTTCACCTATCTCTTTCCATCAGGCATGGGCCAGGAGGAAATACATATCTATTTTCTAATTAATCTACTTTATGGATACATTGGACAGAGAGGACACTCCTTCTCACTGACAGCCAGAAATCTCCCTTTATGTGTTGGCTGTTCTGAGAGAGGGGACAGTGGGGCTCCCCAGGTCGCAAAACATCCTTGTGAGGTGCCTCCTTTGGCTCTCGGGGCTTAGTTACTGCTGCTTTCAGGGGTGTGAGTTGTTTGGTTGTAGGAATACTAATAACAACATGGACTGATCTTGAACCTTCATCTGGGAGAAGCTGCCTAGGAGCTCAGAAACACACTGTTTCCAATTTCTAGCACCTGCGCTACTCAAGGCAAGTAGACTCTTCACACACCCAACCTGTGATATAATCCCACCACCCTTTAGAAAAAAAAATGTTGATTAAAATCATTGTACATACTTGCGAGGTATCACAAGATTATTCTACATATAAATATACGGTATGTAAAGATCAAAAGCCAAGACCGTTAGCAATTCTATCAACCTCAATATGTAACATCTCTTTGTTCTAAGTAACTTTCAATTCCTAGTTACATTTTGGTCATTGTTGTTGTTATATTGCCTTTGTGTTTTACAGAGTTAGTACCTTACCACTGAATACATTTCCAGTTCATATATATGTATCCTTGTATAAAATATATATAATATATTTATATATATATTACATTATACAGTATTTTAAACTATAGACATCTGTGCTACAGAATATTAGAACTTATTCTTCTCCTCTAAGTCTATTTTGGTACAAATCTCCTTTTCTCCTTTCTTTTTAACCCTTCCTGGTTTATAGTAATAATTATTCTGCTCTTTATGAAATAAAGTTTTTAATGAGTGAGATCTTGTGTGGTTTGTTTGTTTTTTCCCTTTTGCTGTATCCAGATTACTGTGAAAACTGACATGAAAGGAAGTAAAGATGGCAAGGAAGGTAATGAGACAAAAACACATGGAGATGAGCAAGGTCCACTGAAGAGTCGACTTCACAAAGCATCCTTGGCTTTTCTGCTGAATCCAGGCACTGCAGTGGCTGCAAGAGAGGTCACAGTCTGCAAGGAACAAGTGACAAAGCCAGAAAATTATCATAGTCATGCCACAGAACCACAAACAAAGTACAAAGTGCCTATGGTGTAGAATGGAGGTCACTGCCTTCCTTGCAATTGTGAATGGTCCCTATAGAGCTGTGTGTTAAATACTGAATGCAAGATTCAGGTATATTCAAATGGAAACTTGAAGAGATGAAGCCTAATGGAATGCTTTAAGGTCACTGAGGTTTGTGGCATAGCCATTACTATCCCCCTTTGCCCTTTGTTTACTGGCTCACCAAGAGGGGTATATTTTCCTCCACTTCATACTCTAGTCACGGTTGTCTCATGACAGTGTCAAAAGCAATAGGATCAACAAGTCAGACTAGAATCACCAAAACTCAGAGCCAAAAAAAAAAAGAACTCTGTCTCTTTAGAGGTTGATTATTTCAGGAACTGGTACAGAAAACTAACAGTCACCGACACTGACTGAGGGAATTACTACAAATTTTACAAAGAATTTAACATTGCTGTAGATCATGAAGATTAGAAGATTTTATTAGCTAAAAGGTAAAATAATAATAATAATAATAATAATAATAATAATAATAATAAAGGCATCCCACATAGAGAAACCAAAATACAGAGACACAAAAGATTCTTGTCCAAGACACAAAGAGAAACTTTATTGTGCTTGGAGATGGGAAGAAGAAGGCTTGAACAATGGAAGGTAAATCACAGACAGATTTGGGAAAACTTAAACTTGCAATATAGGGCATCTGGAGAGTTATCCCAAGCAGGAAAGGCAGAAGCAATTTCAAGGCAAGACAGTGATGTGATCACCTTTAATTTAGACTGTAATGAAAAGAAATATTGGCTAGCCATGCTATGTTCAGTGAGAAATGTTGATGAGGAAAAGGATGACAAGAAAATAGATACAAGAGTATTTTGATTTGGAATATCAGAGTTTGTTAACCAAGCAGGCATAGAGGGGTACCTCATAGAAGGTACCTCATTTGGATGATGGAGTGTGACTGATGTCAGTAACTAAAATCCAGACTAGGAAAAGGAAAAAGGCAAGAGGGGAGGATGGAAGACAAGGTGAGAGGTATCTGCAGGACATGCAAGTGAAGAGCAGGTAGCTAAAAATACAGATGTGGATCTTGGACAAGGCATCAGACAAGGGAATTATATTTGACATTTCCCAGTATATATTTAGCACATAAAGAGAGAGAGAGAGAAAGAAGATGAGAACATGAGCAAAAATAATGGAGGCAGAAGAGAATATGGAGCCTGAGGGTGGGAGATTCTTCTAATTCTATCGAGGGAATAAGTCCATCTCTTTTTCAGGGAAGTTAAATATAGGCTGTACATCTCCCTCCTTGGAGTAGACATTCCTTTAAGCAGAACTGTCAGCCAAGTGATCTGTTAAATGAGTTCAAATAGTTCTCCCAGGCAGAAAACTAAGGTCCTTAGAGAAGCAGTTGGACATCTATAGTCTGTTTAGTTTTGTTGAAATAGCACAATACAGTAACGTTAGCAAAAGAGCACCTCTGAGTGCTGGGGAACAAGCATGCGCTATCCCACAAGGGACCGGTCTTGTGCTTGGAAGGAGCAACAGAGATAGGAAACAGGACTGTGTTCCAGTTCCAAATAGCATTTTAGAATCATTCCAAACACATTAGAATCTATGAGACATGTGAATCGGAAGTAGTGAGGAGCTGTGTTGCTGTCCAGACATATACAGATAAAGGCAAGAAAGTGACAGCTAGATGCTGAAGTAGGTGAATGGCATCACTGGGGTCGGCGTGCTGCCGTGTTTAAAGGGTTATGAGAACAAAGAGAAAGTCACTAAAAGGAGAGGGGTGGGGAAGAGAAAAGTCACATAATGGCAACAGACAACAGTACAGGGAAGAAAGCACACAGCAGAAGCCCGAATTGCTTGTCTGGGGTGAAAGGAAGGCCAGTGTCACTAAAACACCCAAGGAGCAAGCCAGAGTGGCCAGAGAACATTGAGGAAAAGAAGAGATCAAGGGCAGACAGGAGTTCCCAGGGTCAAGGGTAGAGACGAAATAATAGAAGAGGAAATAAAAGCTGCTGATGACTCGATACACTTTGACCTGACGAATAGACTCTAAGTAGAAACCTTTAAGTTAAATACAACCCCTGGCACTTTCTCTGTGATGGGATGGGCAAGCTAGCTCTTTGATATGTTTAAGTTTCTGCCATCTCTCTTGTAAACTGGGACTGAAACTGTACCTTTCTAGGCTACTTGGAAGTTCAATGGAATAACAAAATAAAAGTACTAGGTCAAGCATATTGTGAGAGCTAAATAAAGAAATTTTATGAATGAAAAATGTGAGAGAAACTTTGCTGTTCCCTTGGAATTCATGGAAGGCCAAAAGGACTGATCAGAGCCCTAAGGAGGAAGGAATAAGATATTGTTTGCATCACCTATGTGTTGAAAGGAGTATGTCAGAGTCCTCAGTCCTAGTATCTCAAGGAGTGACCTTCTCCATAAACAGGATCTCTGTAAAGTCAACTAACTTCAGATGGGGTCATTAGGTTGGAATATAAGCCAGTACAACTAACATCCTTATATAAAGTGAAGACTAATGCACAGGTATTCACAGGTATGCACAGAGACTATATACTACAAAGATAGAGACAGAGACTGAAGTTACATAGCCCTGTGTCAGGAACACCAAGGGTGGCTGGCCACCACAAGCAACAAAGGACTAAGGACTCTTACATCCAGATTTCAGAAAGGACATCTTGGTTTTGGATAGCTACTTTCCCCACCTGTAAGATAACAATTTTTTGTTATTTTAAGTCTACCAGAAACTAACGTGACAGAGAGGGATCTAGAAAAACTAGGAATCCATGAAGCTCCCTGAAACCTGCCAACAATAGTTTCAAAGGTACAGTTGGATCTTGAACCCCATATATTGGCATGTCTCAGGACTTTCTTGGTTATAATTGGAGTGTGTGTGGAGTCTGGGGTGTGAGAGTTGCATGGATAGTGTGGTAGGGGTGACAAGGCAAAATGACAAAGCAAGCCCAAGGCGAGATAGAGAGTGAAGAGTTGGGAAGCAATTTGCTAAAAGCTAGATTTATTCTATTTGTCCATCTGACAGAGGAAAAGCAGCATAAGTCAATGAAGGAACATGACAAATATAGACTATGCTGTTATACCACCCTTTAAAAAGTTACAACATTCATTATTATGGAAAGAAACTCAAAATAGAAGCATTTATGTCACATTTACTTACCAAGTTACCAAGACAGGCAGAGAATTAGAAAATAATGGTGAGGAGGTATCTAAAAATCAAGTAAGGACTAAGATTCATCTTCCTTTGTTAGAGGATGAGCTTATCCACTGGGAGGGACGGGAGGAGAAAACATCATGCATGGAGGGTGCTTGATGATAGACCCTTGCTAAGCACAGGACATGATCACTTCAGTTTTCTCCATGGTTCTGTTCTATAGCAGAGAACATTGAGACTCAAGAAAGTAGAACAAAACATGTCTAAGCTAGGGAGGTCGACATTCTCTAAGAACTCGGACTTAAACCCCAATATGCCTGACTCTAACGGCCTGCTCTCTCCCATACCTTGTAGACCTATGAGGATCGAATTCAAATTAAATTCCTCGGGAGACCTAAAAAGCCCAAACCAGGAACAGACCATGACAGGTTCAAAAGGGGGACCGAGGGGGTGACTCAGCCAATAAGTGCTTGTACAGTGTGAGGATCTGAGATTCATCTCCAGCACCCATGTAAGGCTGGGCATGGCTTTCTGTGGTCTACAGAGACAAGATGGTCTCTAGAGATTAATGGCTTGCCATTCTAGCTGAATAAGCTCCAAGTTCAGTGAGAGGCTTTGTCTCAAAAAGTAAAGTGAAGATGTGATTGAAAACAAAATAGACCTCTGCCCTGCACATGTGTGTGCACACAGACACGCAGTTACAGGCACGTGTGCTCTCTCTTGTTCTCTCTGTTTCTCTGTCTCTGTCTCTCTCATACACATCCACACCCACAGACAGAAGCAGAGACAGAGAGAGATTTTGAGGCAGTCACCTTTTCTGCTTGGAACATAGAATTCAGCTTGGGTACTCATTCAGCTACTGGCTTCTACAAAAGCTTAGCTCGTTCTCTATCTCTGTCTCCCTCTCTTGAGGTCTGTCCTCACATATCATTCTCCACTGGGACAGTGTTCAGCTGAGTAAGTTTCCAGGGAGGGGAGAGGACCTGGACACTGCTGAAATTGTCTTCCTTCAGGGAAACAAAGCACAATGACTCAGCCCCACTCCCTGGAGCCCTCTAGCCCTGCCCCCAGCCAGGTGTATGCTCCCCATATCCTGAAGTAGCTCATTACAATCAAGGGCTGAAGAGTAAAACAGAAATTAAATTGACACTTTGGAGCATTAATCTAAGCACAAATTAATATTCATCAACATCTGCTATTTGTTCAGGTGAATGTTTGACTTTAAACAAAAAATAGCATTCTTTTCTACCCAGAGATGGCATCTACCAAAGAAAATGGCCTAGGCAGTGCCTCTGTGCACATCCAACCAAAAACCTGGCTCCCTGAGGAGACAGATTTGATGAAGATCTCTCAGAGGAGCACAGAATGTTTCCAATAAATTATTTGCATCTGCTGGACCATTTTTTCCTGACTCTCAAGATATTACTATTGTTCCTTTTCAGTTGGGAAGAAATAGGAAGCCAGAAATGTCTCTCTGTCTCACACTTTGTGAGTGATATGGCTCTGTTCTCTGCTGTTTTGTGGTCAACTGGGCAGGAGATATTTCCTCACTGGAACATCACCAACTGAAGACCAAAATGCATGTCCTAACCAGTTAGCAAGTAGACAGTGGGACAGTGGAGCCAGTCTGTAGCTATAGCTCCACATGGATAGTGAATGGAACAATTGCAAAGTAAATGCTGCTCTGCTACAGCCAAAGAGGCACTGGATATTGTAACACAGAAAGTGTCATGGAGTCCATAACCTCTTTAGAGCAAGGAATAATTTTCAGATCATAACTCAGCTGGGAGTTGTTCTCTCCCTGCCAAAAATCCAGAACGACTTCTGAATGCTATCCCAGGACTGCAGTAAGACAGTTCTGAGTGGTATTTACAAACATCATCTGCTCAGGGGTAAAAGGTAAGCTTCAGAGGGCATTTGAAGACTGATTGTCCTTACACTGCAATGCTTTCCTCACACAAAGTTGGAACATGGGCACAATGCATGGGACCTTAGCTGAAGTACTATGCACGGTCTCTCTAAAGGCCTGGCTTCCTTACTGTTCTAGTCAATGCTTTCCTCATACAAAGTTGGAACGTGGTACAAATATAGTTAATGAAGACAAAAAGCAAGTTGAGAGGCTTACAAGTTGAGCATACTTTTTCACACAATGTCTGATACTGATGGGGTCCTACAAATCTGGTAACAGCATCGTCCTGTGTTGAGTAATGACGGGGAAAATGCATGCACCTGTGCTTGTCTTGATTGGCAGGCGACTGTTCCGAGATTAAATCACCATTAAATCATTTGGCTGCTTAATACCTGAGCCATCTTGAGCAACTAGCTTAGTTTCCCTGTGCCTCTCTTCTGTTTCCCTAGAATGTGGGCATCATATCGAAATGAACTGATGTTTAAAAAGCATTTGAAACAGTACCTGCACTTTGGAAATAAAACCATTAGATATTGTTTTAAATACCTACTGAGACGGATTGAACAGGAACTAGAATCAAAGATTCAACCAGTTACACTGTGGAAAGAGAAGAGCAAAGAGAGAAAAATTAATAAACATAGAGTGATGAGAACACTATAAAAATGTGAAAAAAAATGTATGTTTGACATTGAGATCTCTGTCTGGTTGAGTCATCAGAGTCTGGGGGATGTCACCCCCGAGGTGACAAAGACCCAGAGAGATTCACAGGGTGAAATACCGATGTAAAACCCAGGGAAGAAGGGATGCAGTGGGCAGGGAGAGAAGTAGGACAAAACGGAAACAAGACAGTAGTAGCATAATGATAATAATAATGAAACACCAGGACAGAGAGGTGGGTTCGACACATAGGATTCTGCAAACAATAAGCAACTGGATTTTTTTTTTCTAAAAAGTAACAAAGGTCCTTAGGAGTTTTTAGGGTTGAGATAATATGACATGATTTTGACCACTTGCTCTTTAATCTCTATGGGGATAACTTCAGGCAGATCCCAACTTACAGAGTTTGTGGTCATGTATAATTTCTTCTCCTTGAATATGGCCCAGACTTACTGACTTGCTTCTAGCTAATAGGACATGGCAATGGTGGTGAAAATTAAGTCACAAAGCTAGGTGTGAGTTCTCATGTGGGTGTGTGTCTGCTGCCCACCTCCCCATCTCATGTTGCATGTGTCTATTTGGAGAATACCACCTGATAAAGGATCATGAGAGGTGACTTGAAGAGAGGGAGGCCCATTCAGTTAGACTTTAATGTAACCTTGAAAACTTGCTGTGCCATTTGATGTCATCTTGAGAGCAAAAGGTAGAAACGAAACTAGCAGAATTTTGACTTGAAAAATGGGATGTATACAGAAACGAGGAAAAGGCAAGATTCAGAGTTGAGGGTCACGGCTTACTGCCAAGCTCTCTGGGTCACATTGAATTCCAGACGTTGCTTCTTAAATGCATGAAAAGTTAATGTTGACACTTGGGTAATTGGATTTAAGAGCCTGGAGTTTGGGGAAGAAACCAAGGCTGGAAAGTATATTTGGACCCATAAGCATTTACCTGTGATACTCAATGTCACAGGACAAGGTGAGGCCTCTGAGGGACTCTATCGGTTTCACTAACGTCTAAAAAACCACCCAAAACCTAGTGACAGAAGGCGAACATTTCATGATGCTTACACCTTCTGTGGGTTTACAATTTGACAAGCCCAGCCTCATACCACCCTCTATAATTCCAGCACTAGAAAAGAGGAGGCAGGAGGATTAGCAGTTCAAAGCTGCCTTAAATATTGTCTGGAGAAACCACGAGCTTAGGCTATGATACCCATGTTTGCCTAGTATGCACAACCCCCAGGTCTGATCTCTTACACCATGGAATAAATAAATAACTACAAGCAGAATGATAAACGCTCATCTCTGCTCCACAATGAATGCGACCTTAGCTGAAGTACTATGCACGGTTTCTCTAAAGACCTGGCTTCCTTACTGTTCTTGTCAATGCTGCAAGTTCAAGATGTCAAAGACCAAAACCCCAAGAGAAACAGTTGGAAGCTTCATGGTATTTTTATCTTTTTTTTTTTAACTTTTCTTTCATTGTTAAATCAATTCTTTTGTTATGTCCTATTGATTATTAACAAATTCTTGTTTTCAGTCCAAACTCCAGGGAATGAAACCTAGAGATGTCCAGATTGCCAGGGGATCTTGCAGGCATGCTTTAAGGCCACTGATAGAATTAACTGAGGTAGAAACAATAAGTGACTCCTAAGCAGAGGACTGAGGCCTGCCAACATTTACATGATGAAAAGAGACAAGATGGCTAAGGAACAGGGAAATTTTAAAAAAGTCAATGAGGTAGGGGAAAAAAAAAAGACTGGGTATGTTGGATGCCCTGGCAGTCCAGAGAAGGCTCTGTCTATTCCAGACAGTTACATTGTGTTTGAAAAACAAAATGTCATAAGGCCCGAGAAGATTGGAGTTTAGCAAAGGAGAGGTACCTGTGACTTTGATGGAAGCCATCTCCATGACCGGGCTTGGACAGAAGCCAGCTCTGTACAATGGACTGAAAAGAGCCTGACAACATGGACGAAGTGTCAGCCCGTAGCTGGTAGCTGTGGATGTACTTGTTCAAACAGGACACTGGCAAGACCCCACTAAGCCAGACAGCCACATCATCTTTGCCTCAGGAGGTCATCTGGCATATTATTTAAATCTCTCTAATAGTGCCTTCCACAGTGCCTCGGTTCATGACAGTCTGGCTTAAAGGACTCATTTCTGGTGTCATTTGTGCTTGGAGTGAAGTTGAGCCTAATTGCTCGAGTCACTGATATTTCAGGTTCTTCTGTAGAGAAGGCATGGTCAGTGTGTCAAGAGGTTCACTGCTTCCTGCCCAGTGTTCATCACTCTCCTTTAAACAAGTTCAGATGTCTTCTTGACTCCTTCACACTGCGGCATTTCCAAACCGAATTCAACCCCCAGTCCAGTCACAAGACGCCACCCTCAGGTCCTCCGCCACCCCCGTGGCTGTTTCAGAGTTCGTCATGCTGCTGACTCACAGAGTGGAAACCAAGAGCACCACCTGCCATCCGTACTGTGCTTTATCACTGCACCTCTTCTTCATAAATGTTCAACGATCAGTGATAGCGTAACCTTCATTTTTTCTAATTTTAATTTTTTTACAGTGTATTCTTTGTGTATCCCCATTGTAGCCTCCTTCCTCCTTTCCTTCCGGTACCACTCTCCCTCCCCCCCCCATCCCCGTCAGGTAGTCCACAGCAACAGAGGCTGTGTGAGGTAATGTTGAAGACTTCCTCTTTGTAGCTTCTTCCGCAGTGTTTCTGGGCTTGGCAGCACCTGGCTTCGCTATAGAAAAACAGTTGGTTAAGATGTACGATATCACGCCAGTAGCATGTGGGCCCCCAAACACCGGCGAGATGCCGTAATCTTAACCAACTGTTCTTCTACAGCAAGGCCGGGTGCTTCCCAGCCCAGACACACCGCCAAAGAAGCTACAAAGAGGAAGTCTTCAGCATCATCTCACACAGCCTCTGTTGCTGTAGCTTTTTCTTTCCCACAGTGATCAAACAGGTAGGAACAGGAACTGTCCAGAGGACACAGGATCCAGGTTAGACTAAGATTCTGTGAGGAGATATGAGGGTCATGTAAAAGTAGGGCCGGGGAGGTCCTGAGCAAGTGTCCCGGTTTGCCAGCCTGGATACCCTCAGACTCGAAGGCTTAGAGGCTTTTCTTCTCTTACATGCATGAAATTCATAAGGAATCAAGGCACATTCTTTCTAAAATCAACTCACAATACCTTTGAGTTAGCTTTTGAAAACTTCACTTTCCTCCTGCTCTTTGTATGAATAGGGGACTGTTTAAAGGTATGTCTAAGTTGTCAAAAATCAATATTGGTACCCGTTGGATTTTTTTTTTTCAACTTTAGAAAAAGGAGAAAAAGCTTGCCTCTGTCTAGAGTGGTAAAATTTTGAGACTGAGGTAAGAAAACTGGGCTTATTCTAACAGCGACTACTTGAAGCAGGACATCTGTGCCCTTATCCTGGCATCTGTGTGAGGAGAAAGACGGCGGATCCAAAAAAGGCAGCCTTCGGTGGGTGGAGAAAATGTACTGACCATGCTGGATCGTCATTTCTCCAGCTCCCCTGTCATGACCTCCCCTCTTTTCCCCCACATCCTTGAGAGTTTGATGGTCCATATTTGGCTAACAAGAAATAAGACATATAAATTTACCAGTGAAGAATTTAGGTGTACCTGTTCTGGTCCAGAGCCTGGCACACCAATTTAGGATTAAGTGATATGCTGTAATCTCTAAACCCATCAAACTCTCCCAACTCACAAAGTTGAAGCTGTGGTGATGGCATTAATCAACCACATGCTTTTTCTTTTTAGTGTTGGCATCTTTGGGACCAGCCCCCTCATCATGAGGTGTTCAAATGCCTGTTATTCCTCTCTGCGTGATATGAGCAAGGGGATGAAGGTACCTTTTTCTGAGGTGGGGAAAACTATTGCAAATGCTTCCCCAGACTAGAATGGGAACTTCAGACAACTTTTACAAACTTTTAAGCCTCAGTTACCTTTGCCTTACACTGCAAACAAAACTGGCTTCTTGTTAGCATATTTCTGAAGACTGGCGAGAGACTACATCATACAGGTGCTTTTTTAAACTGTTTATGCTGCTATTTTCAACAACATAAAATGGTTATTAGTGGTTAATAATGACGGATGCCTTTTCAAATGTAACCAATCCAGTATGTGGCAGATTGTGCACAGAAGTTAAGTGTGATTGAACTCCAGTACTGGTTCTAGACATTTCCCCAACTTGAATCATAAAAGATAAACATGGCAAAGTATTAAAAGAATGAGAGACTCAAGAGGGATGATCTAGAACTTCTAATATTTAGAAGTGTTCTAATATATGTGTACCAAGAATTCCAAAATGAGAGATCAGAGCATTTCAAAACTAACTAAATAAAAGGTCACTTGTAAAGAAAAAGGATTCAAGTCTCTTTGGTCAGAAAGGATTCACCAGATATGGAATAATGAATAACCGGGCACACACCAAGACTTTAGTAAAGCACTTGAAATTCTTAAATTTAAGTTTAGCAGGTAAAGCTAATAAATATTCTGTTCCTTTTCTTAAGTTCACAGAGATTCATATATATAAAAGTCACCCATAAATCTCAGCTCCTCTTCATCTCTCCCATTTTAATCTGTCCACTTCAAGGATAAAAATATAATCCAATAGAAGCTTTACTTTGATCCTAGCAGTCCTTGTTGAAGCCCGAAGCACCTTCTCCCTGGACAAAGGATGCATCCCAGACCTAGCATCGCAGGTCTCAACTTATGCCATGTTTCTTGGCTACTAAGAATGAAGTTAGAGGCTTCAGTAGCATGAGTGTCAGCGCTGGTTTCCCTTCTCCTTTGTCCATTTCTGTATTCTGGCTTCCTTGTAGCCATACCTTTTCTGGAGAGTCCATTTTCTTACACATTATCCAATTAAAAGCCTTTAGGCCCATTAAAAAGCAGCCCAAATGCTTTTTCACGGAGAGCCATTATATAGAATCAATGTTTGCTTCCAAACATTCTCTAGGACTGATTCCATTTCTCATAAGCTGGTAGATATATGTTACATTATACACATGGCAGAGGCAGAGGTTATAAGGTGTTATTCCTGTCTGTCTGTCGAGGTTTTCATTGTCTCCACTGGCTGGGAACTTCTTTTTTTATTTTTTTATTTAACTTTTATTAATTATGCTTTATTCATTTTGTATCCCCCATAAGCCCCTCTCTCTTCCCCTCCCGGTCCCACCCTACCCCCCTTTCTACTTGCATGCCCCTCCCCAAGTCCACTGATAGGGGAGGTCCTCCTCTCCTTCTTTCTGATCTTAGTCTATCAGTTCTCATCAGAAGTGGCTGCATTGTCAGGGTTCTAGGTTAAGTATGAGTCTCTGGGAAGTTCCCTGTGTTCAAATTTTCTTGTTCTGTTGCTCCCCTTGTGGAGTTCCTGTCCTCTCTAGCTCCTACTATTTCCCACTTTTTACATAAAATTCCATTCACTCTGCCCATTAGTTGGCCATCAGGCTCGGCATCTGCTTTCACAGTCTGCATGGCAGAGGCTTTCAGAGGCCCTCTGTGGCAGATTTCTAGGTTGTTACCTGTTTTCTTCTTCTGATGTCCATCCTCTTTGCCTTTCAGGATGGGGATTGAACATTTTAGTAAGGGTCTTCTCTTTTGCTTAGTATGTTTAGATGTACAGATTTTAGCGGGTTTATTCTGTTGTATGTTTGTATGAGTGAGTATATACCATGTGTGTCTTTTTGCTTCTGGGACAACTCACTCAGGACGATCCTTTCCAGGCCACACCATTTACCTGCAAATGTCATGATTTCCTTATTTTTCATTGCTAAGTAATACTCCATTGTATAGATGTACCACAGTTTCTGCATCCATTCTTCAGTTGAGGGGCATCTGGGCTGTTTCCAGCTTCTGGCTATTTCAAATAAAGCTGCTATAAACATGGTTGAGCAGATGTCCTTTTTGTGTACTTGAGCCTCTTTTGGGTATATGCCTAGGAGTGGTATGGCTGGATCTTGAGGAAGCGCTATTCCTAGTTGTCTGAGAAAGCGCCAGATTGATTTCCAGAGTGGTTGTACAAGTTTACATTCCCACCAGCAGTGGAGAAGGGTTCCCCTTTCTCCACAACCTCTCCAGCATGTGTTGTCACTTGAGTTTTTGATCTTGGCCATTCTCATGGGTGTAAGGTAAAATCTCAGGGTTGTTTTGATTTGCATTTCCCTAATGGCTAATGAGGTTGAGCATTTCTTTAAGTGCTTCTCTGCCATTCGATATTCCTCTACAGAGAATTCTCTGTTTAGCCATGTTCCCCATTTTTTAAGTGGATTACTTGGTTTGCTGCTTTTCAGCTTCTTTAGTTCTTTATATATACTGGATATGAGTCCTCTGTCAGATAAAGGGTTGGTGATGATTATTTCCCAATCTGTAGGCAGTCGCTTTGTTTTGATGACTGTGTCCTTTGCTTTACAGAAGCTTTTCAATTTCATGAGGTCCCATTTATTGATTGTTGCTCTTAGAGCCTGTGCTGTTGGTGTTCTGTTCAGGAAGTTTTCTCCTCTACCAATGAGTTCTAGGGTATTCTTCACTTTTTTTTCTAGCCGATTTAATGTGTCTGGTTTTATGTTGAAGTCTTTGATCCACTTGGACTTCAGTTTTGTGCAGGGTGATAAGTATGGATCTATTTTCACTTTTCTACATGTAGACATCCAGTTGGACCAGCACCATCTGTTGAAGATGCTATCTTTTTTCCATTGTATGGTTTTGGCACCTTTGTCAAAAATCAGGTGTCCATAAGTGTGTGGGTTTATTTCTGGGTCTTCTGTTCGGTTCCATTGATCCATCATTCTGTTTCTATGCCAGTACCATGCAGTTTTTATAACTGTTGCTCTATAGTACAGCCTGAGATCAGGGATGGAGATACCTCCAGAAGATCTTTTACTGTAGAGGATTGTTTTAGCAATTCTGGGTTTCTTGTTATTCCATATGAAGTTGAGAATTTTTCTTTCCAGGTCTGTAAAGAATTGTGTTGGTAATTTGATGGGCATTGCATTGAATCTGTAGATTGCTTTTGGTAAGATGGCCATTTTTACTATGTTAATCTTGCCAAGCCATGAGCATGGGAGATCTTTCCATCTTCTCGTATCTTCTTCTAATTTTTTCTTCAGAGACTTGAAATTTTTTTCATACAAGTCTTTGACTTGCTTGGTTAGGGTTACACCAAGGTACTTTATGTCATTTGTGGCTATTGTGAAGGGTGTTGTTTCTCTAATTTCTTTCTCAGCCCTTTTGTCTTTGGTATACAGGAGTGCTACTGATTTTTTTGAGTTAATTTTGTATCTGGCCACTTTGCTGAAGGTGTTTATCAGCTGTAGGAGTTCCCTGGTAGAGTTTTTGGGGTCACTCACGTATACTATCATATCATCTGCAAATAGTGATAATTTGACTTCTTCCTTTCGCTGGGAACTTCTTAGGAATGGAGACACCTCTCATTGTCTGTATATCTCTGGCATCTTGACATGAAGCCACATACCTACTGCACATTCCAAAAATCGTCACCCAAAAGGTTGACTCAACAGCCCTTTGATTAAGAAGTAATTACCCACTCAGATTCTGCAGGGGCTGGGTCTTACCACGTAAGTGCTGACATAGGCTACGTCAGGGCAATTCAAGGGGTGTAAGGACTGTAACGTTTTATAAAGAGGGCGGGCGATCCCAGACGGCAGTAAGAAAGTGGGCCCGGTGTCATCAGGAACATCTGCCATTTAAAGACGGCCCAGAAGTCCTCATCTGTGAAAATTCTTCAGCATTAGAAAATGGGATAATTATTCGTTTGGTGTGGTGCTGAGCAGGCCCACCATACCTGTCAAGCCAAGCACTACCACAAGGCCTTTTCACAACCATGACAGACCTCAAGATTATCATGGAACAGCCTGTGGAGGTCCAAATTAATGAATGATTGGAGGCAGAACCCAGGCAGGGATGACTTCTCTTCCTACCTAGTAAGATAGGGAAGCAGATGGAAAGCTGGGTGGTCACGGGTGGGGAGAGATGGAGGAGGTGAGTCAAGTTTCAACATGATGAATCCGTGACTTGTGGAACACTGATTTGCCAGCTGCTGCTAGAACAGTGAGCCAAATGGAGATCCTCCCATCCCGCCCACTCACCATAACTGGCTGATGTTTGCTCTAACTCAGTTACCAACGCCACCAAGGGCCTGCCTAGGATGAAGTTTAGAACAGATAACTCAAAAACAAGAAAAGAACACAGACACAAAGCAAATATCACTTGAGAAATCATGCGTAGGCATTAGGTACATCATAAAAAAAAACTATAAGTCTTAGAAAATAAAATTTATGAGTTGAAAGTCACAGCAAAGAAATATTATCATGACTTTAAAAATGAGACTAAGGAGATAAGACTAACTCACACAAAACAGAATAGACAATAACAAAGCTGTAAAACAAAGAGAAGGTAATAGATATGGAAGGCAATCCCAGGAGAGGCGACACTCAGGTATCTGGTATTCAGAAAGAAGTAACTAAAGCAGATGCAACCCTCTCCCCTGGAAAAAAATATATGTATGAAAAGAAAAACCCAAAGAGAACTCATATTTCAGAAACAAATTACATATGGTGGTGAGTTATTACATTTTGAGCAACAAGGGAAATGTAAAATGGCCATTCAAGCCAGACACATAAGATATATATAAAGGAAAAAAAACAAAACAAAACAAAACAAAAACAAGGCTGGTCCCAGCCACGGTCAGTTACAGAAGTGAGGGGGAAAAATACAACAAAAACATGTAGCTGTTCTTTTGGAGATGAGGGGTAGACGATACTACTTTTTAAAGAAACTCATCCATAATGAGGTAGGTAGATCAGTGAAACTGACAAAAACAGGGAGTCCATGCACAAGGGTTGCTGGGGAGAATTGAGCTCACCTACACCTAGAGTACAATGAAAGACCTAGACAGACAATTGCTATACGTGGGGTAGAGAAAGCACATGGCACATAGAGGTTAATAATATAAAACAGTAATGCTGTTTCTTTATAGCTTTAACTTTTACATAATGTGTTTGTTCTGTGTGTGCACACGCCTGTGGAAGTCAGGGGACATCTTGTGTCATTTCTCTCCTCTCCCCATGTGAATCCTGAGGATTAAATTCAGGTCATGCAAGCACTGTTATCTTTCCGGCCGTATATATGCATTTAGTCAGCCCTGCCCATATGTGACACTCAAGGTCTCACATGTAATGAGACAACAATGTTTCGAAATTAACTACTTTCTCAACTTAACATTTCAGAAACTAATTTGTCTTCTACTTAACATTGATCAGAGGGCTGGGAATACGGTTAGTCAATAAAACCCTTGCCACACAAACACAAGGACCTGAATTTGGATCCCCATCACCCATGCATAAAGGTGTGCACAGTGGTGTCGGCCTGTAATACCAATGCTGGAGGTGTGGAGACAGGAGGATCCCTGGGACTAGCCAGCCAGCCTGGCCTAATCAGAGAGGTCTGGATTCAGTGAGAAAGCCAGTCTTAAAAAAATGAAATGGAGAATGCTTGAGGAACGCAGCAACATAGATCTTTAGCCTCCACAACCATGCGCACAAGGGTTAACACTTGTGCAAACACATAAGTGCATTCATTTATCAATCCATCGTTTCTTCACTTCAGTTTATTAAGGCTTTATAGTTAAAGCAGTATTCTTAGTATAGTTCCTAGTATACTTAATATAGTGTTTTTGAAATATTCCAAATAACGATTCCCTGTATTTTCTGTGTATTTCTACACAGAGAGATCAGTAAAATGGAGGCACAGTTGCTGATGATGGTTATGTTATATGGTGAGACTCAGGCTGTCTGCCATCTTTACGTTTTTCCTTGTAGCTTTATTTGTTTATAAGTGGTATTGTTTTCATAAGCTCAGTAGAGTTGTAATTTTTTGAAAAAAAAAAAAAACACATAGAAAGTTTGAGTGAAGCTTAATATTTGGTACTGCTGACTGTTAAAATATGGCATGCACCACTTCCTATCCCTGATCCACACTGCCTGCTGACTTCCAAGCTTAATGACCCTAGAGCAGAAACACTGAGCTATTTTAAATCTGCGGGACAGGGCTGGTAAGATCACCCAGCGGGTAAGGGCCCTTGCAGCCAAACCCAATTACCTGAATCCCATCTCCATAGTCTCACAGTAGAGGAATGGCTCATACAAGTTCTCCTCGGATCACCAAACACAAGGACGTCATGTGTTCATGCCCAGGTACACACACTAAACAAATAAGATAATTTTTAAATTTTTAATCTACAGGATATCCCCCTCCCCCAAAGTCATCTAACTGCCTGCATTTCTTGGCCCCAGGAACTGATGAATCTGTTCTCCAAAAGGTTGTGCAAGTGAGAGAGCACTGTTTGGTTTCCCCTTTAGAAAAAGGCTTTCCATAAGGCTGAGGGCCACCTGATCTTCCTCCAACACAAAACAGCACAATGTAGGTTGTTAGCAATTGTGGCAAATGGGAAGCCATTTTGCTGCGTATGCAGTTTCTTTGTATGTTCAAAAGCTTTGAGGCCCCTGACACATCCCTACCCTTTCCAGAAAGTAAGATGGCAATTATTTTCTATTCAGTGTTTACCCATGCCAAAGTTAACTAGCCAGACCTTTTACATCAGCCCCCAAATGACTATATATGTGACTCACAAGCATTATCAGTGCCCTGGAGACTAACATGAGGTACACAAGCAGACACCATCTGAAAGCAAAAAGAAGAAGCCAGAAAGACTAAAATAAGCACTCTTAAGCAATCATTTTTCTAAAAGTAGATGTCAAAAGTAAAAGTCTTTAAAATCAATAACTAAACTCTTTGAACTCACAACACATACACAGAACTACTCTGGAAGCTAGTACCAACAACTAATAAAAAGATAAGGTCAATTCAGAAAATAGGATCAAGAAACTATATCCAAGAATTTTCTGGGAAGAGGGTCGTCAACTGTATACCTACCTTTTTCGGACTGGACTGTAAGAAAGCCTATAGGGGCATTTTCTTGATTAATGATTAATGTGGGAGAGCCCAGACCACTGTGAGCAAGACCCTGGGCAGGTAGTCCTGGGAAGTACAAGATAGGCAGCTGACTGTGAGCTGGGGAACAAGCCAGTAAGGAGCATCTCTCCGTGGCCTCTGCTTTAGTTCCTGCCTCTTAGTTCCTACATAGGATTCTCAAACAAGCCCTTTCTTCTCCGAGTTGTTTTTGGTCAGCATTTTATCATAACAGCAGACAACAAACTAGGACAGACTGATCTCTCCCAGTCTTTCTCTTTCACTATCATCAGTCATTCATCTTGTCATCAAGCCGGCTGTTCTCATGGTCGCAAGATGACTACCACACGTGCGGACATGTAGCAGAAGAATAGAGCTTCTTTTCTATAAGTCTCCAACATATGCACCTCTCCTTAAAGCCCTTACCCAAAATTTTATCATGACACAACCCTCAAAAAAGAAAAGCTTCTGATCAGAGAAACAAGAGAAAAGAAACTTCAGAACAAATAAAACCACTTGAATAAAATCAGCAGTTACACAGAGAGCCAACAGCAACGATTGGAAACACCCACTTTCCTCTCATCATCTCTCTTCCACTTCAAATGTCATGTTCTACTCTCTGCATATCCACGAACTTCTATTCAGCCAGATCATTCCTCATCTCTGCTTTCTCTACACCTGTGCGTGAAATGTTCTTCCCTCCAAGTGTCAAACGCCTACTGACACTGCCATCCTCTACTGAACCATCATCTCATGAGGCCTTCCTTGACCTCAGATAGTTAACAGTTGCGTCGATGCCCCCTCTGTATGCCTGTCGTTTTGGTTACAGCATCCCTCCTGCCGACAGATGTCCCTTTGGTTGTCCTTTCATAGTTCCCTTTAGACTAAGAGCTCCAGTGAGCAAGACTATGTCTTATTCATCTTTGTATCCCCAACTTCCTAGTGCACTGGCATGCATTTACAGGAACTCCATGAGAGCTTGATAAATTGAGTGAAACTGAATGAGCTGGACTGAATCTGGCCGTGTGTAATATTTCCAACAGCTTCTGTAATGTAGCTGTCTGCCGTGGGGGAATCTTTAAAAGAATAAGCGTTGGAAGGCCCAGCAGGAACCGTGCCCTAGGCTGCCCTCCATAGATGATTCTAGGGGTGGGTGGAATCAGAGCCATCATAGAGCTTCTGAATCCTCACCTGGAGGACTGCTCATGTCCCTAATAGGATTGCTCAGGCTTTACACTGAAAATCCTGCATCCTTAGGAAACTCTGCAGTAGCAAGAAAAACAGGACAAATGTCACTGAACCCTCAAGGGTCCTGTCATGGCTTATTTCCTCACTACCATCACAATTGGACCTCTCTTAAGAAGAGGGTCAGTCCCCACCACATGCTTAATGTCTGTGGAAATGAGAAAGGATATTTGTTATCACCCTCACTGGGGAAAAAGGATCAAGATTTCTCACCTGGGGTTAAAGGTTTAGAAACTGTGGGTAGACGAGAGCAAATTAGAGACCCTAAATGGTTGTCCAGGGAAGAGAATTACAAAACATTTCTTGTTTCTAAGGCAACAACCTCTCAGATTTATGCTAGAGCTCGGGAACCATTTCCCCCCAGAGCAGATGATTATATGTTCATTCATCTCCACAGAAGCCCTTAAAACCTCCTCTTTCTCAGAAAACCTATTTAGAAAAAAAAAAAAAAATACAGCGTTTAGGATGGAAGGTTACTCTGAACATTCCTGAATCCCCAGGGAAACGCTCATGGAGACTGCAATGCCATCCTAACATTTGGCTACACTCCCACATGGCTTCAGTTCAGCCGTTTCTCAGCAGCCACATGAACTATTGTTTTGAAAAGAAATTCTAAGGAAATATCCAAACAGCCATTTATGCTCCGGGACCTCCTCAGAGCACTTCTTATGTGCAGTGGGACAATACCACAAAACAGCACTCTAGAATTAGTTTTACAGGTGAACAAAAGGTGAGTCTATAAAGATAAAGTTACGCTCCTCAGACAGTAAGCATCCTGCTCACTTCTGATGAACAGTGCCCAATAACCCCCTCTGTGGGTGTCCTTACAGTTTAACAGAGGGCCCAGCTCAGCTCAGGGTGAGAGCTGACTCTCCTTCTGGTGCCTGCTGAGAAACCAGCATCTAGCCCCTGGCCTGAGCTGTGACCTCCTACAATAATGCTCTAACCCAAAACTCACTGGTTCCTGTTGCTGGTTACACTCACTTCTACAGAGTGTATCTCGAACAGTCTGAAAGAGTACCCTATTTCCTCCTCTAGTTAGAGCCCTCAGATTGTAAATATTTGAAGGCCAAGAGATTATGTCCTGTTTTTCATTGAGCCACTCTACCTTTGTTCAAATCCCAGCTCTGTCACTTACGGCTTATATAACCTTGGCAGTTTGCTTGAACTCACAATGCTTCCACAAATTAAACAGAGATAATAATGGTGCCAACCTTATCATGTCTCAAGGATTAAATGAATAATAGCTGCCAAGGGTATTAGACCACCTTCTGATACCTCACAAGTATCATAAAATACTTAGCTATTGTCATTCTTTATATTTCTTGTGTCCAGCAGGGTCCTTTTCACCTATCAATCACTGAAAAAATAAAATTTCCTAGTGGCACTCAATCTTCCACACACAAGCAAGACATAAATGTTTATCAGTATACTCATTTCTGATTGGCTGTTGCTGCTTGGCTGGCTTACTGGAGACAAGTGTCATTTCTCCTTAGCTGGGTGGATACATAATGGCCACAATCTTCAAAGGAGCTTAGTAGAAAGAAAAGACAAACGGGAATATCTCTGATCTCTCCTGAAGTCTCCTAGTCCCAGTGGGTTCATTAAATGTTAGCCCATTAAAAGTTTAGAGGAAAGGCAAGCAGGCCTAGACGGAGACCTACGAAGCCACACTAAGGAATTGCTGTATGAACTGAACCTTAAATTCCAGGAGACAAAGAGCATGAAGAACATTCCCCCAAAAAAGGAAGCCAAGAAACCAAAAAGAATGTTCCAGGAGTACTGAGCAGTCCCTGTGGGCGTGGGCCATAGAGGGATCCTGCTTCACTCCATTCCTGCCCATTTAGAGTTCTAAGGTTGGCAGGATAGCTCCGATTAACCACGAGGTCATATGAAGAAAGAACTGGCATGCATCACCCCTTGTGTTTTTTATCTCAGCTGTGTTCATAGCAGCTTTATTTGTAATGGCTAGAATCTGGAAACAACCTAGAGGTACCTCAACCGAGGAAGGAATACAGAAATTGTGGTACAGTTACACGATGAAATATTACTCAGCAATTAAAAACAAAGAAATCATGAAATTTGCAGGCAAATGGTGGGCACTAGATAAAATAATCTGAGTGAGTAACCCAGAAACAGAAAGACACATATGGTATATACTCACTTAAAGTGGAGATTAGACATATAATATAGGATAAACATACTAAAATCTATAGTCCTAAAGAAGCTAAGCAAGGAGGAGGACCCTAGGGAAGAGGATGAAACCTCACTCAGAAGGGGACTAGGGAAAGGGCATAGAGGGAGAAGAGGGAGGGTGGGTGGGTCTAGGAAGAGATGAGGAAGGGGGCTACAGGGGAAATACAAAGTGAATAAATTAAAAAAGAGAAAGGAAGAAAGGAAGAAAGAAAGAAAGAAAGAAAGAAAGAAGGAAGGAAGGAAGGAAGGAAGGAAGGAAGGAAGGAAGGAAGGAAGGAAGGAAAGAAAGAAAGCAATCACTGGCTTTTTCTTTCCAGTTCCCACCAGGATTCTGTGGATTCACTGTATCAGCTGAGTAGCTTTTAAGGACCTTAGAGTTTGTCTAAGTTTGGGGAGAATGCAGAGACTTGCCTGTGGCAACACTGTACCGCCATTCTTAAGCAGAATCTTAGTGAGTATCTGAATAAGATTAAAAACCATCCGTGTGTTATTAGCCACAATGCTGGGGAGACGGTACAGTGGCTACACCCAGAGAGATGGACGTGGGGCTTATGGATTCCATGCCTTGTACTCCAATGTGGAGTTCTTTCTGAAAACAAAACTATGTGATTAGTACACAGCATAGCCATCCACAGTACAGCTGTCCTGATAGACCACCCCCCCAGAATTCACCTTCCGTAATTTATATTTAAAATAGTATTCTTTGTCCTGTCAATAAGAGACCCAGCCATTTGGGTCGCACCATTATGATGATATTAATGCGATCATAGATGTACTTATTGATGGCATGATGTTTGCATGGGCTCCAAGTTTGCAAAATAAAAAGGACATCTTACAGACTGAAAAAAGAAGAACCTCCTCCAAAGCCAGCATGGATTCCCAAAGAGAAAGAATACAGTTTCTTAAAAAATGAAATGGCATGAATGCAGGGCTGGCTGCAGACCTATCTTCGAGATGCCCAGGTGGTAAGAGCATGTGATCTCGAGACCAGCCTGGGAAACTTAATGAGAGCTGCTATCTCAAAACAGCAGGAAAAGGGGGACTAGGAAAATGGCTCAGTAGGAGAATGCTTTTCTGGCACACAGGACACAGACCAGCCCCCAGCATAACAAAATGGATTGATTGACTAATTGATTAAAACTAAACGGCAGTGGAGAACTGTTATTTTAAAGTGCACTGAAAAAAAAAGATTTTGCATAAGCTTTAATTGAATTCTAATAGGGAAACACCAAATTTTTTTAGACAGTCAAGAACATTTGAACTTGAAATAAATAATAAGTGACATCTAAGAATTCCTGCTAATTTTGATAAGTGTGAATGGTAGCATGGTTATGGGTATTTTGTGTCTTTTTAGAGCTTCCTACCAAATCAGTCACAGGATAGCTGAGATTTACTTCAGAAGACTGTAGCAACAGGAAAAAAAAAAAAAAAAAAAACAAGAAACAAATGTGCCAAGGTAGGAGCTGAAATGGCAATTATGCGGTAGTTTCATAGGTTCGTTTGGACTGTTGTCTCCCACAGTGTGCGTTACCCCCTCAAGCCCACTCATGTTGGCCAGCTAATGGGTGTGTTCTGATAACCAGTGTAACCAGGCATGTGACCAAGGAATGCATTCCACTTACAGGGAGCAGCAACCCAAGAAAAGACAATAGAGATCTGACCACCCATCCTGTGCCTATTGTCCCGCTACGAAGCCCAAGGAAGTGTGGTCTCAGCCCAGCATTTGCTGGATGGGAGTAAGTCTGTGATCAGCATGCTTCTACAAAGATCTACTCCCAGCGAGTTGGTGATGTCAGTTGCTAGGCAGACACCTACCTGCCCTGGCTCATCTCAGGGAAAACTGTAGGAGTCTAGACAAGGAAAGCATGATCCAAAACTGTCCTTACTCATGATGGGAAGCGTGGCAGCAGGCAGGAAGACATGATGCTAAAGCAGCAGCCGACTGTGTGCATCTTGAGATACAACCACCCGTCAATGAGCAGTAACTGGGAATGGTGTGGACTTTTGAAACCTCAATGCTTCTAGCCATGACACACCTCCTCCAGCAAGACCACACCTCTTAATTCTCCCCAAATAGTTCCACCAGCTGAGGAACGAGTACTCAAATATTTACACCTATGTTGTGGGGGGAAGGGGCAGCTTTTTTATTCAAACCACCACAGCTACTGAGGAAAGATAACCAAGGTCAACATTTGGCACTCACACACATGCGCGCGCGCACACACACAGAAGACTCCTATAGGATTAAAAGAGGGAGTAAGTATTCTCTGCTTCTAATTGGTATTTCTCAGAAGTAGGATTATTATATCAATTCATTCCCCATCTTTGCATATTTTTATTAGCATGTATCACTTTCGAAAAAACATTTAATTTTTTTACTTATTTTTTATTGTATGTGCATTTGTGTCTTGGCTGCATGTATGTCTGTATGGAGGTGTCGGATCTTGCAGTGACAGACAGTTGTGAGCTGCCTTGTGGGTACTGGGAATTGAATCTGGGTCCTCTGGGAGAGCAGCCAGTGATCTCATCTCGCCAGCCCCCACATTTAATGTTTTAAACATTCAGAGGGGAGTTAGAGTTCCAAACTCTCCACCTGTGTCTCTAACAAGTCTGTGTCCTCTGTGATATGGAGAGCTGGTGACTGACGTGGTAGTATAGCATTTACTCGGAGACAGCAAGGACCATAGGGCTGCAGCCAAGCCTCAGGAGACCTGTCACTCTAATGCTTAGGGCAAAGAGCAACATCCCCATAAGCGGAAAAACGATCCGTCTCAGATCTGCTCTGCTACTATCTCCCTCCTGCGATTTCTCAGCCTGTGAATTATTCCACTGCCTGTATATTTATTTGTTAAGCACACAACAGAGGAGTTATTCTCCAAGTCTCTATCAGCTGAAGTATTAACAGCTTCCAGCTGAGAAAATATCTTTTCACTTTGCTTAAGCCTAATCATTATTTTCTCCCTCCTACATGAGTTTCAGTATCATATAAAAGATCCCAATACAAAAGGCCATGTGGATGATTCTTTGTGAAGTTTCTGGTAGACTTACAGTGTATAATTTGGGTATAAATCTATTTAAAGATGTCAGTAGTTTGGATTTTCTTTCGAGAAAGAAAATTATTGCCCCCTCATTCTTTGAGAGCTGAAATATAAATACACCCAAACGAAGAAGCAGAAAAGAATGAGAAAAGACTTCTTTTTAAAATTTTTATTTTATTTCTTGAAGACTGTCTTTTAAAAATGAAAATTATAGACACGGAGAACTGAGTACTCAGAACGTTCAACTGTCTAAACAGTTGAGCTGCCTGGCTTCCCGTAGGGGATATTCAGAGCAACAACACCTCCCAGCTCAGGATATACCTGAGAAATGAATCTCTAGTCAAAATGCAGAGCACAACCAACCATGGATTGCCCGCCCCAGTGGACACACCTGTAAGACAGCTCCTGCATCTAAGGCTCAGGGAACACGTGGGAAAGGGGGCGGAAGGACTGTAAGCCAGCCAACCAGGTAGTGTGAGGTGAGGTGGTACCTTCCAACTGTGAACAAGTACAGCACCAATAGACGTGTGAAAGAGTGAAGGGAGATGTCTCAGTCAGTGTCCTATTGGTGTGGAGAGACACTATTACCACAGCAACTTTTATAAAAGATATATATTTATATAAAATTGGGGCTATCTTATGGTTCAAAGGCTTAATCCATTATCAGCATGGCAAGAAGCATCCTGGCACACAGACAAAGACGGTGTTGGGAAAGGAGTCAAGAGTTCTACGTCTTGATCTGCAGGCAGCAGGAAGAGAGACACAGGGCCTAGCTTGATCCTTTGAAACCTCAAAGTCAGCCAACAGTGACATACTTCCTCCAACAAGTGCCAACCCCACGAACCTATGGGGGCCATTGTCACCCAAACTACCACGGGTGACATCTCACAGGGCCTCACCCATAGACAACTATAGACAAACAATGCTGAAAATGATTGGAAAAAAAAATGTCCCCGGGAATGAGCTGTATGATTGGTTATTTAATACCAACGGGTCAGCCCTGAAATCATCTACATACAAGCAACACTAAAGGAGGTGCATGCGTGTGTGTGTGTGTGTGTCTGTGTGTGTGTCTGTGTGTTGTGTCTGTGTAACTGTGTGTATGTGTATGTAAAAAGAATATGAGGAAATGAGGTAATCAATTTGAAACGGAACAAGAAGAGGGGAATATGGGATGGATTGGGGAGATGAAAAGAAAGAGAGGAAGCATTTTAAAATTATATTTAAAAATAAAAGTTTTAAGTAAAATAAAGTACAAAAGATATTTTAAAAATAAACAACAGATCCACCACAATGTTGTGTTTTCCTGTCAGTTTACTGCACTCATGAGTCTGTGTTAGCTGACTAGGTTAGAACTTCTCGTTAATGAAGTAAGTTAGAAATGCATTCCCTTTTCAAACACATTTACTTTGCTCCAAGGTGCAGTGAAGCTCAGACCAACTGTCCTGTAAATGTCTTCCTTTGCCCTCCTCAAGGTTAAGAGAAAGTGTCCCAGGTACCCAGTAAAAGTAATGGTTAATGGATAGAACATAGCTTCACCCCTCCAGGCCCCCACTTCTTCAGTCTTTTTTTCCACCCTGGCAGCTTTCCTTCTGTCCTTAGCTATCAAAGTCTTCTGCTCTCCTCTAGATCATTTCTTTTAACAAATGTTTTTCTTTTAAAAATGTTTTTCAGAATGTAAACCGCTTTCTTTTCATAGAAATGAAGACTATCCCAAATATTTTTGCTGCCCAGGCTCTTCCCTGCTTACGACACTACATCCTTTGTGAAGTATTCAGCTAAACACTATAAAGGAAAGTCTTGCCATGTGGCACACAGCTCTAATCACAGCACTCAGGAGACAGAGACAGGAAAATCTCTCTGAGTTTGAGGACAGCCTGAACTCAATGGTGTGTTCCAAACAGTTGGCTCTGCACCGCGAGGCTTCGCCTTAAGAAGAGGAGAAAGAGCAGAAAGAGGATAGGAGGAGGAGAAAATAGAGGAGGAAGAGAAGACAGAGGAAGAGGAGGACAAGAAGGTGGAGAAAAAAAAGGAAGAGGAGGAGAAAAATAAGGTTTATTGAATTGTGAGCTTTTATGAATCGGTTATTTCCTAATAAGATTCTGGAACTGAGAGGGATTCTGTGTTACTGACTATAGTAAACAAGTGACTGTTTAAGGTCAACACCTGTAGTACAGACAGGAAGGCATCCAAGTCTCTAGTATGGATTTAATTTCTTTTCCTGTAAAGTAGTAATAATAATAGGGGTCTCATGGAGTTTCCATGAGAATTAAATGAGATAATGAATGTGAAGCCTCCGGCACACGGTAAATAATCAATACATGTTAGCTTGTTAGCTCTCTTCTTTGCCTTCCCTTCATTTATTCACCCATTCAATTAATATTCAATGAACCAGTTTCTTCCCAGATTTGAATCACTTCCCAGTGGTGATATGAGTTAGTGCTTCGGGACATGCCTGCTCTCCTCCAGGCTAGTAGGATACAATTTACTGCCCCTTAGCATAGTGTACTAATTGGTCCCTTAGTGACCTGAAAGAGTTAATGCATTATTGCAGCGTTTAATCTACCACTTCCTGACAAAATGAGTTTTAGTATTTTTATACATAAGTTCCCTAAACAAGATCTACCCCCTTCCCCCAGTACCACACACATACAGGCCAGATAAACACTGCAAATCTTTAACAGCAACAATACAGGCTCAATCATACCATTAAGCAGCCTGTTTATACTTTATTTTTCTATGATCACAAAAGCAGCATTTTCGGTGCCCCTTTCCTCAAACACAGTTTTCAGGAAATACTCTGCGTATGTCGCTATATCTTCTTCACACTTTTGAACTTTTATATAATACGTATTCCAAATTTTAAATGCTTTCCCATGTTCGCCATGCATTGTAAGTGGCTTTATAATTAAAATGTATCATGAACATTTTTTTAAGTCACTGAAACTCATTTAAAGATCTTAACAGCAACTTAATGTCCCATCACAAGGACCTTCCATGATTTGTTTTAGCTAAGAGTTGACTGTGGGATGTTTACATGGCTTTCTTTTTGTTTCTGTAAATGATAGCGAGATAACCATTTCACACTAACGTTTCTGTTATCCATTCAGATTACAGCCCTATCATGAAATTACCATATGGAAATGAGCAGACATTTTGAAGTCTCCTAAGGAAGGTTAGTCAATGGCCCTGTGAAAGAAAGGAGTACAAGACTTTTTAATTTCATCTACTTTTTCTTTTATTGAAAATAGATTTTTTTTTTCTTACATAATATATCTGGATTATGGTTTCCCTTCCCTCCGCTCCTCCCAGTTCCTCCTGACCTCACCTTCAACCAGATGCTCCCTATCTCAGAGATTGTCTCTCACTAGTAATCAAACAGGTTTCTGGGGCATAATAACAAAAAACAAAACGTAATAAGATAAGATTAAAAACTACACATTGGAATTAGACAAAACAGACAAAAGGAAAAGAGCCCAAGAAAAGGCACAAGAAACAAAGACTCACTTGTTCACACACTTAGGAATCCACAAAAACACGAAGCTGGAAAATATAATAAACATAACATAACATATAGCATAACATAACAATTCCTTTACAAGATTCTCAGCCGTTTGAATTTTCTTTTGTGAGAATTTTCCATATCCCATTTTATAATTGAGTTATTTGTTTTCTTGATATTCAGTTGTTTTTTGTTTTGTTTTGTTTTGTTTTGTTGAGCTTTTTATGTATTTCAGGGCTATTCCACACTTTCTCTTCTATCAGGTTCAATGTATCTAATTTTATATTAATGTCTTTGATCCACTTAAAATTGGGTTTTGTTCAGGTGATAAGTATAGATCTATTTGGATTCTCCTACATGCAGCCATCAAGTTTGCCCAGCACCATTTATTAAAGATGCTGTCTTTTTCCAGCGTGTTTTATTGTTCTGTGTTCCCGCCACTGCTGCGGGAAGTACGGGCTCCTCTCCAGGACTGTCTCAAGCGCTGCCATCTTCAGGCAGGAAACTGACGGAGCCTGGGAGTCTCGGTTCCACTCTTCTGAGGAGTGGCTAGAGCTCTCAGAGCAAGATCCTTGTGCAAAGTTGCCAGATGTCACTGAGAGTGTGAAACAGAGTTTTCCACAGGATTTTACAGTTAGCTCTTTTTAAGGAGATCGCTGGTGGCAGACAGCAGAGGTCACTCAGGCATTCCAAAGACGGTGATGACACCGCAATGTTACAGCCCTTCCTTTAAGCTGCTGTGCTAATGGCAGAGGATGTGGGTGGACACCTGTGCTTCTTTGGTTCACTGAAGCAGGCCTGGCCACTGGACTTGCCTCCTCTATGGCTATCTGGCAGAACGCCAACCCCCAGGCATCTTGCATTAAGTTCTTTATTCTCTGGTGCTAGGGATATTCCATTTACCTGCAGTAGTGTAGTATTTCATTTTCATGCGTGGCACAGTTACAGGCAGTTGTGAACTGCCGTGTGGGTGCTGGGAACTGGACTTGGATCCTCTAAACAGCATTCAGTTCTCTTAACTTCTAAGCCATCTCTCCAGCACCAGAGTATAGGTTTTTAAAGTATGTCCTTCTCAATCTTTGGATTTGCTCAGTGTGTATTGTTATATCTACCCTTTCATCTCTAATTTTGTTATGTATATTCTTTCTCTCTACCTTTTAGTTAATTTGGATAAAGTCTTGTTAATTTTATTGATTTTTCTCAAAGAACCAAGTATCTGTTCCATTAAGTCTTTGAATTATTTTTGTTTCTATTTGATTAATTCTTGCCATCTACTTTTTGGGTGTGATTTCTTGTGTTCTGGATCTTCCAGGTGTGCTGTTACATTGCCTTTATGAGAGATCTTTAGTGTTTTTTTAAGTAGGCATTTAGCTCTTATGAACTTGTCTCTTAGATCCATTTCCACTGTGTTCCCTAAAAAAAACGTATGTTGTGTATACATTTTTATTCATTTCTAGGAAGTCTTTAATTTACCTTGACCCATTTCTAAGTCAGTAGTGATTTGTTCTGTTTCCATCAGTTTATAAGCTTTCTGTTGTTTCTGTTGTTGTTGATATCCAACATTAATTTATGCTAGTCATATAGGATGCAGTGTGCCATTTCAATTTTCTTGTATCTGTTGAGACTTGCTTTGTGTCCAATTATGTGAAAACAGTTCTATGAGATTTGTAGGCATACATTGCTTAAATTTGGTTTATCATCAAATGTCTTATTTTCTCCGTCAAGGGTGATTGAAAGTTTTGCTTGGTAGAGTAATCTGGGCTGGCATATGAGGTCTCTTAAAGCCTGTAGAACATCTGTCCACACTCTCCTTGCTTTTTAGAGTCGCCATTAAGAAGTCAAGGTGTTTTTCTAGTAAGTCTACCTCTCTATGTTCTTGGTCTCTTTCCATTAAAACATTTAATATTCTTTCTTTTTTCTGTACATTTAATGTTTTTGTTATTATATACAGAGGGGAACTTCTTTTCTAGCCCAATCTACTTGGAATACTGCATGCTTCTTTTACCTTGACAGGTACCTCTTTCTTTAGGGAAAATTTTTACTGATTTTGTTGAGAATTTTTTCTTTGCCTTTGACCTAGCTCTCATCTTCCTCCTTTTTTCTTCTCTTCTTCCTATTACTTTTTACTTTGGTTTTTGTTTTGGTTTGGTTTTAAGTTCCAAATTTTCTGGATTTTTTTTTTTTTGTGCCAGGGTTTTTTTTTTTTTTTAATTTAACTTTTTTTTTTTGACTGAAGTGTCCATTTCTTCTCTTATCTCTTCAGTGCTTGAGATTCTCCCTTCCATGTCTTGTATTCTGTTGGCAATGCTTACCTCTGAGGTTCCTGCTCAAATTTCCAAATTTTTTATTTTCAGATTTACCTCAGTTTGGGTTTTCTATATTGATTCTTTTTCTACTTTCATGTCTTGAACTGTTTTATTCATTTCTTTGCATTGTTTATTCATGTTTTCATAGATTTCTTCAAGGAATTTATTTATTTCTTCTTTAAGGACCTCTGTCATATTCATAAAGGCTGTTTTAGGCCTTTGTCATTTGCTTCAGCTATGCTGCAATATTCCGAGCCTGCTGTGAGAGGGTTGCTGGGCTCTAGTGGAGACACATTGTCCTGGCTGTTACTAATTTTGTTTTTATTCTGGCATCTGGGCATCTGGGTTTTGAAAGATTGTAATTCTAGATATCTGGTCTTGTCTGTGTTAGGTGGGTGCTTTATCGCTTTGTTACTGCTGCCCTCTTCATTTCTTAGGAGAATGTTGTGGCTGTTTGTTGCCTGGTAGGAAATGCTTCTGAGATCTTGCCAGGTGTAGCCACTTGGGGTTGGGAGCAAAATGTGTTCCTATGCATGGAGATCTGAAACTTAGAAATTAGGGTGTGCTAGAGGATGGTCAGAGGGGGTCCGCAGGAGGGAGAAAAGCAGGGTTCCACCAAAATCTGCTTAGTCCTCTGGGAATGCAGTCAGAGAGTGAGGAGAGGCCACCGCTGGTAGAGCTACAGAGCTGGGGATGAGACTTGGGACTGGACTTGGAGAGGTGATCTGCAGTTAGCCTACCTGCTTTGCTGGCTGAAGTGGCCTACGAGTTCCCAGGGAATGCCTGCTGAAGTCCAGGCTGAGGGAAACCATGAATGGGGAAAAGAAAGTTTGGAGGGGTAGATCTGTGTGATCCACTTGAAATGGGGCGAGCAGGGGTGGGAGAGCAGGGAGGAGTACAGCAGGTGGTCTGCTACAGACAAGACTGGAGAACCTGTTTTACAGGAGCAGAAGGAGAGGTAGAGATCTGTCATTGGCCTCCCTGGCTGGACTGCGCTGTGAGTTCCCAGGGACTGCTTGCTGGTGTTGAGAAAGGAGATGACAGGAAGCGGAAACATGCAGACCCACTGAAGACTAGGATAAGAGAGCAAAGTGGAGTTGCAGCCTGTACTTAGCTGCTGGAGTGGGGATAAGCCCCAGGGATTTGATTGGTTTTGGAAGAACTGAGGTGAAGATCTGCAGTCAGCCAATCTGCTTCCCTGGCCAGACTCAGGAATAAACATCTTTGTAATACAATCTGGCCAGTCCTGGTGTATTTACACCGAGCAATCTGCGTTAATCTTATAGACAAAGCGTTAAATTTTATTTCTGCTTTTATTTCCACCAGAATGATTGCTAATGAAGTTGAGCTTTTATTCTTGCTTATTGGCCATGTGTTCTATCTGTTCTATGAATTTTAGGTTTATGTTTTTGCTTACTTTATTGAGAACATAGAAGTTTTATTACCAGTTATATTAACTCATTACATATTAATGTTTTCCCACTGTTTTATTTTAATTTCTGAAATATCTACTCCACAGAAAAGAGCCATAGACCTCAAGCAAAGCTACAGTATCTTTCTTGTTAATAAACATATCCCATCAAATATCAATAATGCATAATCTCCTCATTTGCTTTTAAATTTTTATGGTGTTTTTGACATAGAGTGTTTAATTTTAAATATTAAAATTAATCTTTTCCCTTGCTATTTAGTCTGTTGTCTGTAAGCCTGCATAGTCTTTCCCTATTTGGGATCAGGTAAATATTTACCTAAAATGTCTCCCAATTTCTTAACATGGTTTCACTTTTCATGCTCTGCCTTCTAATTCCTCTAGAATTTACTAGGTTGTACAGCAAGAAAATAAATGGTTTCTAGCAGTTTACAATAAAGCATCCTTTTGGGTATTAATTTCCTATGAATTAGGGTCTATGTCTTTCATTTGTGCTGCTCACCATTCACTTCTGGTGTGTTCGTTCATCTTGCATTTCCAAGTCTAATAGTTCCGGCCATTCTTTTTACTAATCTTCAAAAAGCCTTATTAAAAAAAAAGCAGAAAGCTTTATCTAAACTGTTGTTTCTTCAGATAAACTCTAGAATAATTTGGCATTTCTGCTACCTGCAGAGCACTGAGCTGGCTGGCTTTCAGCTCTTCTTTCTCTCAGCTAGCATAGCCACTGCTTTGCTCAAGGAAAAAAAAAAAGATCACAGCCTCTAACCCTCAACACATTTCCCAGGCTTCACTGCACTGAACAAGTAACTCCAGATTGGTCAAGGAGACTACAGTGGTTTAGAAATACGTTCAGGACTGTGAAGATGGTTCAGTGGGTAAAGCCACTTGCCACACAAGCTTGATGGCTAAGATTGGGTTCTAAGAACCAATATAAAAGCAATACTCATTAGCATGTATGTATGATCCCAGCAGCCCTACCGTGACATGGGAAACAAGAGAATCCTGTAAACTCTTATTATTACCACATGAAATTTTGGACAGGACACCTTTAAACTACAGTGTTAGCCATGGGTAGCTGTTTCACAAACGGTAGCTTCTGCCTTGGGGTCCCTTAGGTCACTTGTTGGGGAAAGCAAGTTGCCATGTCATGAAAAGACAACACGGAGACCTTGAAAGGTCCACATGGTAGGAGGCAGGTCTTCTGAGAAAAATCACATCAGGAATGGTTCCTCTGGCCCTAGTCATGGTGGTTGGTTGGTTGTTTTAAAAATTAAAATAAAATGAAATAACAAAACAAAGAAGACAGCATTTATTTGAGGCTAATCAGTGTGACAGTGTAGGAAAGTAGATGCAACCAGTCTTGAACATGGACTCTCAAATTTTTCAGAATAGTGGCTGCATTTTACCTACTCGTGCTTCAAAATGATTGCAGCCACTGACAATATCTTAATCAAGAGCAATAATCAAGAGCATCCTAATTACAAGAGCAAAAGGTTATAGAAGTGATATGAGAGCGCTACAGAGGGTCTGATCAAAGTAAATTATATGCTTGTATGAAAATTTTACCATAAAACCCATTTGTACAATTAACATATGCTCATAAAAATACAACTAGGAGAAGCTCTGAACTGGACCTCCCCGGGTAAGGTTCTGTGGAATTCCTGATCTTTAGAAATGATAAAATAATTGCTTTTTTATTAGTCTGTTTTATCCCATACTGTATTGCTGGTTTTTTTGGTTTTTTTAAGTTTTTGTCCTACAGGATACAGTCTTTCTACAGCTCTCGACTTTGCCCAGTGGAAGTGACAGAGCTACATTGGCCCCTTTCTCCTCCCTTTACACCTTGAATACACACATTATGTGTGAAGTATACCAGCCACCCTGCAAGCATCGGGCTACAGCGTGAGCGTCAAGGCTGGTACACTGAGAATGACAGAGCAGAATGAAGGAGCCAGAAGATGCCTGAAGATATTCTTGTGTAGCTGTGAGTACCGTCTACTTGCTGGCAAATATGTCTCATTATCTGAGGGCAATACACAGAGCTCCTCTTAGCCAGTCTGTGTGCCGTCTCACCAAAGGTTTCCTGGGTGGCATTTGGGATTCAAAGTTGCTGGTGGTCAGCACAGAGGCAGGCTCTCTGTGAATACGCTGATGTGATTTTAGAACAATGAATGGCAGTGAATTTAACAGCTGTAAGAGAAAAAGAAACACATATATGCATCCTTTCCAAACTCAGCTTGTAGAAATAAGGGAAGTCAAATTAATAAATGATAGCAGAATTTAGATTTCCTCAGGGAAAAATACTTCCGAGTATTAGCATGTGAATGGACTCCCCAGCACAGCACTTTTTTGTGCTGATGTAGATTAAGCAGTGGTCAAATTGCCTGCAATCAGGTATTGATCTGAATTCTTTAAAACGCCCAAGAAACATCACATGGGGTAGGAAATACGTCATTTTTATTTAGATTCTAAGATGCGGCCGGCACCTTAAAGCAACCCTGCAGGTTTTTTCTACAGTAAAGACTGTCCACCTTCAGAACACTGTTCATGCATGAGTAGCCTGTCACCAGTCATTCCCACTGAGGTCCTCTGGATATTTGTCTTATGTAATCTGCAGAGCAAAAAAAATTACTTTTAACATACTTTCAACACTGACTTTTAACACGCCACTTATGTTCCACAGTGTGCATATTTTTAAGAACACGGTGTTACTCATGCAGATACCAAAAGGGCTGAACTGTCAAATGCACCAAAAAAAAAAAAAAAGCAATGGTGAGAAGACAGAGAAACCCCAAGTCTCAAGCCACAGTAGTAACTGTAGCAACTGAGTTGGAAAACCGTTCAGCATTTGCTAACCATGGAACATATGTGTACTCTTTGGCCCATCAATTCGCTCCTAACTATGTAACCATCAGTAATAGCACACACACTTAGCAAAAGATCCGTGATTGCACATTGCAACACTGCTTCCAGGAGGCAAGAACATCAGGCAACCCAACCTTCATCCCCCAAAGAGAAGATGGACAGTGTGTCTGTCGGTACCACATGAAGGGCCATGGGAGCGAACTGATTCACACTGCAGCAGGAAGGCAGCAGCTCACCTCCTCTTCACCTGTGCAGAATGAACGTTGTCAGACATGAACAGACGCATGCTGTATGATCCCACTCCCTTAAAGTGGATATTTTAAAACTTGATCTGCTGTGTTAGACGTCAACAGAGTGATTATCCTTGTCAGGGTGGAATTAAGAGGCTACAAAGTAGTGTCTTGAGTTCTTATAATGCTCCATGTCCTTGCCTGTGTAAAGAGTAGATGGAAAGGTTCGGTTAGCGAAAACCCATCAGGTGCACGCTTTTCTCAATACGGCACTCGTCACAATCCCTTGAGATGGTGTCTTTTCTTCCCCTTATTCCTGTCGTGTGACTTTTAAAGGTAATATATTTAAGTGTTTGCAAATGCAGGGAAAAGACACTGACATATAGGTGTTGCTTCAACAAACCAAAAACAGGAGTGGCCTTGGAAAAACTGCTTGCTTGAAAACAAACCAAATGAGAAAGGAGAGGGGACGAAGAGTTTTGTCAGTGAGGTCCAAACCGCAAAAGTCTGTCCCAGTGTAAGAATAACACCAGCAGTTTCTCTCACCTTTTTAACCAAATGGAAAGAAAGGTGAGATAGCAGAAGGGGAGGAAGGGTTCACCTCTAATCTCTTTTTCAGGCTTCTTTTTTTTTTTCCTTTTTGCTTTTATTTATTTCATCGCTTTGTAGCCTGATCCAAGCCCCCTCCTTCCTCTACTCCCAGTACAACCCTCACACCCCTTTTCCCCTGTTACCCTTCTCCTTCTCAGAGAAGGGGAGGCCTCCAAAGGGTACCAACCCACCCTGGCACCTCAAGTTGCAGCAACACTGAGGCCTGACAAGGCAGCCCAGCCAGGGGAAAAGGGTCCAGAGGCAGGCAACAGAGTCAGAGACAGCCTCTACTCTCACTGTTAGGGGACCCACGTGTTGACCAAGCTGCTACATATGTATCAGGAGTCTGGGTCTAGCCCATGCATGCTCTTTGGTAGGTAGTTCAGTATCCATGAGCACCATGGGCCCAGGTATGTTAACTCTGTAGGTCTTACTTAAAGTTGAGAAAGGACTTAGACAGCAGACTTGCAGGTAGCTATGTCCAGACTTGCTGTAATACACAGTTGGCTTGCCTTGGGCCTCTCCCTGGTGTCCGCCCCTGTGCCACCCTCTGTCCACTAGAAGTATAGGCGACTACATAAGAATGAAGGGTGTCACTTGCTTTTAATGTGTATCAGAGTTCATTTCCACACTCCAGACTTTATCAGGCAAAAAGAGTTAAGCTTCTATCCAATTCAACTCTTCCTCTTACTGGAGCCTGTGGCATATTTCATCTTCGAAAGAATGTGCATTAAAGATGACTTTTGTGCCCTTAGGACACTTAGGAGGATTAATCTGGAGGTTGATATCCAAGACAGTAAACTTCTATCATCAAAGTTTAACCAGAAAACTAGATTCCCTTCCCTTGACTTCTAGAATTCGAGAGTTCCACCTCACATGGCATCATTATTTTATTAAAAATATGCATCCAGAATTTCATCAGAAAAAAAAAGAGTAACTTAAATAGTTTTCCAACATAAACATTCCCCCAACCCAGAGAACGTCACAGACTATCTGCGTATGGTCAAGCTACAACATCTGCAAGATGGAAAACCACAGGCGCCTTAACTTCTTTAGGTGTCCTGAATTTGGAGGTTTAAAATAGTTCTTTGTAGCACCTCCTTGGGATTTTGACAGATGCTCCGGGCTATCGGTAAACTTTGAAGCGGTTTAACAAGAAACTGCATCGCACCATTTTCTTTTAATCTGTGTACATAGTTGTCTAGCTACGGCTGGCTTTAAAGTACCCAGAAGCTGGAAGCATTCTAAATCCTGTTTGTTCCATGAGTGGACTGTTCATTAATGAGCTTATTTGCTTGGTTGCTTCTGAAGCTAAATCTTATTTCTACATCTATTTTCTCTAATGACATTTTTTTTTTGCTTTGATTTGCTCAGCACAATTTGATTGTTGGCTTGCTAATTGCATGTTTCCCAGACCTTGGAGTTTATTTTAAAAATATGTTTTAAATGTCTAAAGTTCAAGATATCCTTAACTTGCCTCTTTTTAAAGGAATAGACACTTCAACAGACACTGTTTTTTAGGAACAAAAGGGACTAGCAGGAGGTAGGGTGGAAAGGTGGAGTATTCAGGGGATGTGTTCAAGATACAGTGTATACATGTGTGAAAGTGTCCTTATTCAGTGAATATAAACAAGAATTTTCTTAAGTGGGAAAAATAAAAGCTGTTCCCTGTTCAAATTTTCTTTCTGCTGCTATAATAAAATACTTTAACCAAACGCAACTTGAGGGAAAGATTTGTTTTACCTTACAGTCCATCACCAAGGACAGGCAGAACAAGAAATCAAGGAGGGATTTCTTGGTATTTCACACAGCATTACCTCCAAACCAGGGTACCCACAGCTAAAGAAGTACAGCAGAAACCAGGGAGGAGTGTAGCGTGACGGCTTGATTGCAGGCTTACAGGCCCAGCTAACCTTCCTATACTGCCAAGGACCAGCCTGCCTGGGAACAGTGCTGCCCACGGTAGACCTGGATCTCCTACATCAATTAACAATCAAGACAGTCACAGTGTGCACACACGCATACACACACACACATACGCAGATAGACAAAGAGACTCCCACTGAGGGATTGATCCCTCAGTGGAATTGACTCTAGTCTGTATGAAGTTAGTAGTCAAAGCTAGCTAGGAAACTTGAAGTTCAGCCTTATTTTTAATTCAAGATTCTGTAAAGAGCTAACAACATCCACTCCAACCTTCAACTCTCCTCATTCCTGATTTTTTTTGGGGGGTACATAATAAGAAAAGTAATTAATAATAATAATAAATACTTTCTGGCAAAAGATTAAAAATTATAAGAATAAATTTACTAAGCCATTCCCCACCAAGAGTACTGTCATTTCTTAAGCCACATGCTATGATATATAAAAATTCATAGATTTGCAGGGACGGCCCATTCTCAGGTCACAGGTGTAAATACAGGGTCATCATCTTCCTGAAGCTCAGGTAAGCTATATCTGATGACCCTGGTCACCCCTGCCTTCTACTCTCCGTGCTTCCTCAATCCTGTGGCCTGCCCTTACATGCAGGGACCACGAGGTCTTGCTCAGTGAATGAACAGGGCTACCAACCAAATTTCATTTTAGTCACGTGTATGTAAACCTAAATCAGAGTGAGAGAGCATCTCCAAAAAATAAGATATCTGTTTAGGAATAACGGCTTTTACAATGGTAATACATGGGTAATTAATTGGTGAACTCTGAGTGTGTCCAAAGAGGATGAGGCAAGGGAGAGAGTTTAAAGGTGAAATGGGGAGATATTTTGAAATAGTCATCCTTACTCAGATGGTTGTAGGGCAGGTGCTCCTGCAGAAGCATTCCTTCTGTTATGTTGGGTAGCTATAGTGCAAGGTTGCACATTGGACAGTTTTTTGATGGTGGTGGTTGATGTTGTTTTGAGTAAATCATTGGAGGTTATGAAGGATGGGGATCCTGGCCTATTTGTGTTTTGAGGAGCTAAGATTTCACAAAAGCAGCTCCACGTTGATTCTGACAATCTTCACTTGCAAAAGTCTGTCCCAGTGTAAGAATTCTTCCATAACAAGAATGATGAATGTATGATAACAGCCATTTGTAGATGATGGAGTGAGGATGGAGGTGTTCCTGGCTCACAGGTCTAATGCAGGGTCATCTCGTGCATCTTGGGGAAGTTCTTCTCCATCTGAGAATGCATGTCTTCCCTCTGCTCTCTGCTCTTTCTCAGTTCTGCTGCCTGCCTCACATCCAGAGGTCAGTGGGTGTGTCAAATAAACCTACCTTTATTTATTTACTGATCCTCTTGATTGGCTTCAGACAAGGTTTGTGGCTACATACCCTCTCAGGTCACTGTGACTTGGGTAGAGCAATACTTGGACTATCAAAATCCTTCCGTCCTTGCGGTAACCTACATCCAAAGTGCAAATTAAAGTCATCCAGCCTTCAAAGAGAAGCTTTCTGTTTGAGGATTTTCAAGTATGCTTGTCAGGTACGTGCCCATCATGGGTAACATCTTTGGAATATACTTGTCGTCTCCCTGACATCGGTAAATCCATTCGTTCTCAGCTGTAATTTATCTCTTGATAAATCATGCTATCAAGTTGAAGTGTGAAAGCAATACCCTCAGGACATAAAATACCACTGAATCCGCTGTTTGGTTAATTTATTACTTTTATTAGGAAACTGACAGGATTACTTTAAAAATCAAGTGCCCAGGGGCCTCAGGTTTTATCAGGTATTCGATACTAGAACACTGTTCAATCACGCCTCGCTGACCCAGCCACTTTAAAGCTTCAGCCTTCTTTTGCCACCCATCCCTCTGGAGAATTTCTGTCAGCAGAGGCATGGTGGAAGTCAGGCATGGCTCCTTTAAAATGTTCAGACAGATAGTAGGTCTGACAATCGGGAGAATAAAGCCTTGGGGCTCTTCTCAAGGAGCTTGTTTCCTTGCTTTAGAGAACCATCTCTATTCAGTCCCTGACAGCATGGCATTATGAATGTTGGGGCACAGAGCTGAGGACTGACATAGCAAGATGACAAGAGCTAAAGCCGAGAGGCAGTAGACCTGACTTGAAGCCTAACTGCCACTTCTTTAGAGTGTGTCCAGAGGCAAGTTATTTAATGTTTCTGAGCCTCCGTTTCTTTGCTGAATAGTGAGGGTAGTAATAGAATTGTTGGGAGAATTAATCAAGGTATGTAGAAATGCCTGTCTCATAATAGGTGGCAGATAATGCCTGTTACTTACAACTTGCTTCCTCTTACAACTGCATTTTAAAACATCTATCTATCTATCTATCTATCTATCTATCTATCTATCTATCTATCTATCTATCTATCTGTCTATAACTTTGTAGCACTAAGGGTTGTGCATAGCAAGCATTCTTCTATTGACTTATGTCTCTAGCTCTGTTAAACAAAGCATTTTGGAGGACAAAATTTATAGAGAAAAGCCACCAATATTAATTTGTGAGTAGCTGTCTCTGAGGCCTACTCGTATTTTTTTGTGTTTCTTTGCTTGCTTGTCTGTTCAGTCGAGGTCTCACACAGCCCAAGCTGGCCTCAAACTAGATATGAATCCAAGGTAGATCCTGAACTTCCACTCTTCTTTCACCTCCTTAAAGCTGTTATTATAGGCATATGCCAGCAGGCTTAGCTTTATGTGGTGTTGGAGAGCAAACGCAGGGCCTTGTGCATGCTAGGCAGGCACTCTCTACCAACTAACATACATCCCCAGACCCAAGATTCATTTTAACTTTTAATTCAACACTCAACTTAACATAAGCTTCAAGGTAGATAGTAAATTAATGTGCTTTGGTAAGACTTTTCATGCCTCACTGTCTCATGAGATGCACAGCAAATCCCATTGCAACCTCAATTTTATGAAAAGACAAAAGAAAGGGGAGACCAATGGCCATAAGAAAGTGAAGCTACACTCTAGTCATTCAAGTGATATTTCATAATATTTAATATTTTCAGTGTTTGAGCTTGAACTTTGTTCTGACAGGATATACCAAAATGTGCACCTGTGTCCAGGTAGCTGGTGACAAATCAGGAACCTACTTAAGTCCCATCCTTTTATTGTTCTTTGTACTTTTTCCAGCCACTCCAAACTTCTCCAGAACACGCTGCCTGCAAAACCTTCTGGGGCCCTTTGCATTTCCTGGTCTTTCAGCATAGGATACATGCGCCTGACCCCAGTTAGCCTCCCTTTGCCATTTAACTTGTATGGAAGGTCAATTGTCACCTCCTCAGAATAGCCGTTCCTAAGCACCTCTATTAATGAACATTTTCACAGCCAGTCCCCATGCATAACTTGACACCTTACCCTCTGTGTTTCCATCACTGCTCTTTCCATTTTCTGGCATGGCTGAGTCACATGAGCAGAACAGACATTTGCCCGTCTTACATAATGCTTATGAACACCCATAATTATTCTCAGTTTGAAAGGGAGAATGGAAAGAAAAGCTGGTGGCCTCTACGATCACGACGGGGACCACCTGCCTTCTCTAAAGCTCAGAGTTCAATTCCTAAATGCTTAAATCCCAGGACAGAAAAGGAATAAAGCCAACTGGACACCAACTGCCCAGCTTTGCCCCGAGTCCCACAGCCTCCCAATGATCTTCTACAGGATCATCCTAACCATTTTCCCTTCCTCAAAGCACCTTTTGATCGTTACACAACCTGCATATTCCTTTTCTTGTTCATTTTGTTTTATTGTTTGTTTGTTGCTTTTTTTTTTTCATTAAGAAATGACTGGCATACAAAAAAGTGCCTATATTTAAAAATCACTGTTCATTGAGTGTCACATACAGCTATACCCGTGAATCCACCAGGCATCTCCAAAGATTTCCTCCTCACCACCCCCCCATTACAGCCCCTTGCCAGTTTACTTGTTCTAATATTCAAGGCTGAAGACATAACCTAGTTGTAGAGCAGTCAGCTAGTGTGAAGGGAGGCCTGGCCCCTAGAATGAATACAACTGTGTAGTCTAGCTTTTCATGTAACTGGAATCATAATGTATCTGATCCTGTTCACTTGTTCATTTCTTTAAATTTGGGTTCTTTCATTCAGCACAATTATTTGAAGACGTATCCATGCTGTGGGTATCAATTTGCACTTCTTTCTGTTTGATTTGCCAAGTGGTATTATTTTGGATGGCTATATCACAACTTGTTTATTCAGTCACCTGTTGATGGACATTTGGATTGTTTCCAGCTTCATGCAATTATGACTAAAGCTGTTATTAGCATTCATGGGCATACAAATCATTGCTCAGATATGCTTTCATGTGAAGATCTACCTAGAAGAACACTTAATCATATGGTAGGCTTATGACTTACTTCTTAAGGACCTGCCAAATTTCTTTCCAACAGAGTTGTTGCATTTTACATTCCCAACAGCTGCTCATGAGTGTTCCAGGTATACCCCCCCAAACATTCAGTATTCCAGCATCAACATCTAACTGAAAGACAAATCTGATCACGTGACTCCTGTGCTTAAAAATTACCTCTGGTTTTCTGTATTCCCTGCAGAATAAGTTCACTATCCTGCCAGTCAATAAACACACATCTACTCATCCCCGTTCCCGAAATCTTTTCCATCAAATCCATATGTCTCTTTGGTTTTTCCAACTACACAGCACCCAGTCCTGACTCTTAGCCAGTGTAATACCTTGGTGCCTTGTGTCACTGAACTGTGTCCTTCTCAAAAAGTGTCTATTGATGTCCTAACCCCAAGTGCCTTAGAATGTGGCTGAATTTGAGATAATACTGACCAAAAAAAAATGTTGGGGAAGAAGAGGGAAAATATAACCCAATATGACTGTTATCTCCATCAGAAGAAAAACTGTGGACACAGGAACATACATGCACATGGAGACTAGGACCATCTCCCAGTCAACACAAGAGGTCTAGGCAGGGCCCACCTTCCCTCAGAAGGAACTCTTTCTGCCAATACTTTCATCTCAGACTTCCAACCTTCAGAAAGACAGAAGATAATGTGTAGCAGTTTAATCCGTCCACTCTGTGGACTCTGTTCTGGGAGTTCCAGCAAACAGTATACTTACCTCACTGATGAATGAGCAACTGGGTTGTTGCTTTTTCTCTGTTAATTCTCCTACCTAGCTTTAATTGCCTTCTTTTATCCTTCTCTTGGTACTTTGTTCATACATCCGTTGGGACTTTCATCTGACTGTAGTTAATTATTGGCTTAAGTGTTGGTCTATCTTCCCCACTAGGCGAGATTCTTTTGTAGATGTTTTATCTTGGCATCCCAAGCTGTCTAGATTAGTCTCCTGACACCACACAGGCTTCTAGGCTTTTTCGTTTCATGGATTCTCTGCAATTAAGTTGCACACCATATTTCTTTCCTGAAACGACTTCTATTGTCCTTTTTAGAAGAATTTTTAGCAATGCTCCTTTACGGGAGTTTATTCCAAAGAGAATTCTGAATAAGTACATAAAAATGGATGTACAAGAAAGTTCATTAAAGCATTGATTATAATATCAAAAACTTACAATTGGCATAATTATTATTCAATAGAGATTAGTTAAATAAATTACAGTATGTCTCACAGAGGAATATTGGGCAGTCAATAAAAATGATGGTGTGGATCTATATTTGTTGACACAGAAATTAAAAAAACACCACCTAGTATTGGATAAGAAAGTCAGATGTGTGGCAGTTGGTGCAGCGTTACTTATTACAGGAAGTTGTGTGTGAGTGTAAGTGACGGCACGCAGTCAGATAAAAGGATATTTGACAAGCAATAGTTAAATCTGGGTGGCAAGAGTTCGGATAATGTTTCTTTTTCTCTGTGTATCCAAGAATCACTCTAATTTTAAGAGTAGACATGCATTATTTGACTGGCGAATAACAGTATTTCTTTTGAAGAAAACACAATAAAGAGCAAAGTAGCTGCATGTCCCTCCTTTTCTTCGCCAACACCCTCCCCCAGAGGTGGGAGAATGGCTCTTATTAGTCAGGAACATGGTTGTTCCAATTCATTCCTCAGCATAAGGCTGGACTGCTAAATTCTGAGGTGGAAAAAGAAAGATGAGAAAATACAGAGAATGCATGATAGAGTTGGCTACGGGGGTGGAATCTGAAACAAGGAAACCTAGTCCCTGGAGAAAATAGAAAAGCACCAAGGTATTAGGACTCTCAGAGAAATAGAATCAATACAATGTCTGTAGTTATGTAAAGATCTGTATATCAAGGAGGAGATCCAATACAGGAATTAGCTCCCAAAATTCTGAAGGTTTTCCTCTTAACATGCTGAAGAAACATGAAGTCCAGTGCTATGGTTGACTCTAAGTCTAGAGGACTGATGACAAGTGTGTCAGTGTCCAAGGGCAGGGAGCAATGGATATTTTTTTCTCACAAGGGACAGAATTTGCCTTCATCTTTTTTTCTATCCCAGTCCTGAATAGATTAGGTGATGTCTATGAACATTGCAAGGACAATCGTGATAACCCAGTCTACTGACTCAAATGCTAAATTTTTTTCTGGAAGCATCCTGCAGATGCACTTAGGAATAACATCTACCAACACTTTGGATCTCCCTTAGTCCAATCAAGCTGACATATAAAATAAACTGTCACAGACAGCGAACAAAAGCAGCAAACAAGGAGCAAAACTGGGACTATCTATAAATATTCCAGAGCAGCCCTTATCGCCTACCCAAGAGTGCAGGATTTCATTCTCCTTGACTGTGCCTTACATCTGTTTGCTCACACCTACACACATGAATAGTGATTGCCGGTTATAGTCACAAAGTATGTGACAAAATGACAAGTGACACTTTCCCCAGCACCTTCTATTGTCCGTATTTTCTGTTAGTCTCCCTGTGGCAGATTACATCTTCCAGAGGCAGACACACCAATACATACTCTTAATGTGACGTGGACAGGCCTTGCAGTCATAGGTAGGGTCAAGGCTTCAGGCCAAATCTTCCCTGCGACACCATTGACGGGTGGACCTTTGTAACTGCCTCAACTTGCTAAATGATGTTACCTGCGTCTCTTATAAGCTTTGTCATAGAAGGAAGCAGGACTTCTTTCTTCCTGATGCTCTCATGTGCATGCTCTCCTTCCCTCCTTCCCTCTCTTTCTCTATGTCTCTCCTTCCCCCTTCTCTCTCAGTCTCTGTCTCTCCCCCTCCTATACCTCTCTGAGTCTCTGTCTCTGTGTCTCTCTGTGTGTCTCTGTCTCTCTGTCTCTGTCTCTGTACCACCCCCTTCTCTCCTTCTCACATCTCGCCCTGGGAACTCTGCTACCAAATTGTGACAAGCCCCACAGCACATTGATAGAGTAGTCACGTGTGGATCTTCCAGTTGACTGCCCCACAAAATTCCAAGCCAATAGCAACCCCCTAGCCACCACATTCACGAGTTTAGGATGATTTTAGCCCTCCACCTTAGATAGATACCAGCAGAAGCCTCAGGTATGCAAAGAAGCCAAAATTCACTTGGAGTGCACCCTGTCTGAACCCCTGACCCACAGAAATGCAGAGACTATAAGGAATGAATATTATTGCTTCAGTGAATAACTAGCATACCCACTGCCCCCAGGTCAAGTTGTTAAGGGAAAAAGTGTCAACTGTTTTTTTTGTTTGTTTGTTTGTTTGGTTGGTTGGTTGGTTGGTTGGTTTGGTTTGGTTTGTTTGTTTGTTTGTTTGTCTGAGATTCAAAGCAGTTTTGGAGAATTAGCTATAAGATGATATCTTAAAAAAGTGAGAGTTTGAATCCAAGTGTCCTAGCATTTGACTGTCAAATGCAAAGCCCTCGAGAATTTAGAAGCACAATATTCTTCTTACCTAAACAGAACATCTGGAGAAAGGAAAGATGTAAGTGTGAGCATCTAATAAATAATTTAAAACCTCCTTTTTTGTCTAAAAATAAGAGCAAGTGTATGCTGGGTGAATCTGAGGGCATCTGCAGCTGCAGAGGGCATCTGCAGAATCTCAGGCAGCACAGCCTAGAAGGAGGGCTTGGTTGGTATCAGCAGATCCCAGTGAGTCTAATGACAAGCAGCAACCCAGAAACTGTATTCACCATCTCAGCCAACACCCTCATCACCTGAAGATGATACCCTGGGGCCTGATGAGTCCTTCAACAATCAGAAGTTCAAGGGGCAACTTAACGCCAACACATATGAACATTATTAACTTGGAATCAATCATGTTACATGATCTGCTATCAGCCGTGGAGTGGTCAAGACACCACTCGAATCTACACATTGGAAACTAGAAGCCATTATTTGTATTTACTAGCTTCTTCACCATCTCATGATTTACCTTCTTTACCAAAGAGTTACTCCCAAGAGGAGACTGTCCCAGACCAGGCACATAACACAAATATGTTGCATTAGTAAATGAATGAATGAATGAGTATAGCAAGCTCTGTGTCCAAAGTCAGATCATCCAACTATCTACAAGAAAGTTACCCATAGGGAGCCCCAAGAGTCCCTATACGTGTCTCTAATCACACATCCAAAGCTCATACCCCACTGGCCCTTAAGCTACTGAAGAATAAAGTTCAAGCCTCAATCTTTTTTTTTCTTTTTTTTTTTAACAGTTCTTCAATCTAGCATAGTTCCTGGTAAACAGCAAACTCAATAAATATTGCTGAAGGTATAAAATGAATGTAAGGCTACATTCCAAACCCTAACAAGGGCAATGTGTAATTTGATTTCCTTTATCGGTGCAAATGTAAAAAGAAAGCCCAAGAGTAATAATAAACTGAGAATGTCTTAATGTCTTTCTCATGGTGCAGCAACATTTTCTAGTTGTCCAGCACTTAAGAAGCAGTGCTGTTGTTGTCCAGCAGTCCAGCACAGTGATTTGCTGTGACTTGTCTCTCTGTCCCTATGACTGAATACTGGTCTGAGCTGTCTTTTGCTGAGCAGCTATTGCCTCTGGTGCTTATCCAACACCCCCCCCCCCTTTTTTTTTATCAAAAGTACATACGTGCTGTCATCTTTTATAATCCTCAGAACTTGAAGATTGCCCTTTACTTAAGTTTTCTGAGCTGAAATTAGGTTTGAATAATAATCAGGATTGTGGATCTTCTAAAGCAAAGGGACTTTATGAGAAAATGCTATCTTACGATTCTTCCAGGCATAGAGTTTCAGAGTTGAAAGATTTTTTTCCACCCTAGGATTTTATCTTATTAATATTCTTCTTTGCAATTCAAGTGCCAAGAACTGGAAAAATCTCTGATTGTCCTGCAGCAACGGCATTAAAGGCTCTTTATAACACAGAGGACCAGAATTGTTCCATAATTTAGTGAAATTGAACATTACCCTGTGACTGCTAATTTTCCATTGAGATGATTCTGCCTCTAACAAGAGAAGAAAAGGTAAAATCTTCATAGAAAATATAGCCTCTTTCTAACTACATGATGACTATAAGATAATTTAAGATATACATGCTATTTTTTAAACACAATATCATGTTGCTCCAACTGGCCTCAACCTCACTATGTAGGTGAAAATGACCTCACATTTTTGACCCTCTTGCCTCTGCTTCCTAAGTACTAGAATTATAGGGCTGTAGTACCACCTTTGTCTGCATGTGTAAAAGGTCCTGCTAAAAATACTTGTTTCTAGAATGTCCTAACTGACACTTCCTTATTTTAGTCTTCCATTTGGTAAACCCAGTTATAATTGTGCAGCGATGGTGCATTCTGTTTTAAGAGACTGCTGCATCAGCATGTTTATTTTTAACCTTTATTTTCAATTATCTGCAGTTTGGGATTTGGTCTCCAAAGTTAATTTGGGAGAGTTCTTCTCTTTTAATAAAAGAAGCTAATTTACCCATTCTGCAGACAAACTCATTCAAAAAAAAATATAAACACATGCAAGTTGCCATTGAGCTTGGGAATGTGCTTTTTAAACTTTCTTAATGTCCTTGTCATCTGGCTACCTCATATTGCTCCATATCTCTTCAATGTAATGCGCTCTACAATTAAATCTAGTCAACTTCTGAATTGTTGATATTGTGATGGTTCGTGTTGTCAACTTGACATAATTTAGAATCATTTGGGGGATGGACCTCTGAGCAGGCATAACCAAAGGGGGGTTATCTTGATTAACTTGATGTGTGCATCCTATTTGTGGGTGGAGCCATTACCTGCAATTGATTGCATAAATGGAAAAGACAAACTGAGCACTAGCATCCACATGCCCTTCCTCTGTGAGCAGCTGCTTCAAGCTCTTGCCACCTTGACTTCCCTGCTTTGGTGGGCTGTGCCTCAAACAATGAGCTAAACCCTTCCTTCTGTAGGCTGCTTTTTATTTTATCATCTGAGAAAGAAAACAAAGACAGCATTCTCATCTCTGTGGCCAAAATACCTAAGAGAAAAAAAAATGAACAGAGGAAGGACTTACCTTGGCTCAGTTTCAGATATTTCAGTCTGTGGTTTCTTGACCCCACATGGTTAGACAAAGCAGAATGGTGAGAGCAGTTGGTAGAGTTTCTTCTTCAGGGTGGACAGGAAAGAGATAAAAAGGACAAGAATGGATCAAGGACAAGATACACTCAAGAACTCTTGCTTGGTACTTCTTTCAGATACATCCCAGTTCTTTGAGTTTTCAGAAACCCCAAGGATAGTGCAGTCATCTAGGGACCAAGCCCTCAACACCTGTGTCTTTTGAGGGAATACTCTACATCCAAATCATAACAACTCAGATCTCCGGTTAAAGTGTTCTGCTTCTTTCTTTATTTGTTTTCAATAGCTGCAAAAAATAATAGTTACATATTTTTTTTTCTAAAGAAAGCATCCACTTGCTCCATTAAAGTAAATTACAATTGTTTGCTTCCAAGTATTGATCCATCATATAATTTTTTTAGCAGGTGCTAAGAAAGCCATTTCTGTTATGCAGATCTTACCTATGACCTTGTTTGGCTGGATGGACTAGATTACTGTTAGAGGTGCATAGGTGAGTTAGGCACCTCCATTCTCCATAGTGTCTGCCCCAATGCACAAGACAAAATCTTGGTGCCACTCATTCCCTTTGCTTAATGACATCTCCTTGTAAATGCAAGCATATCAATTGAGAGTCATAACATATTGTCACATCAAATAGTGTCTGACCATTTAGGGACTGGTTGAAGAATTTAGCTAATGGGCTGGGGGGGGGGGGGGGCAAGTACTTGAGTTTTGAATTGGTAAGCTATAAAACCAACACTAAAATAGAAACTAAAAACTTACAATTTTTATCACCCTCCCCAACAGTATTGAACACATGCCAGTTTTGCCATTTACTTAGTATTTGTTTACATTTAGGTAAACTACCTTTGCCGGGTTCCCTAGAGACAAAAGACTTAGACAAAGGTTAGAGGTCAAGGCTTCCCAGAAGGTATAGTCCAAAGATAGCAAACGAGAATAAAAGAATGAGGAAAACAGGACACACATAAAACCAGTAGAATATTGTTGAAATTAGTAAATCTTCCTATAAAATAACTAGTCACGTGACCCACCTTTCAGCCTGGTGCATAGCAGTACATTTCTCAGAACAGTCTGTCCTACACAGAGGGAGGAGTGATTTGCCAGCCAGAGTCCTCCAACTCCCATTTATCACTGGTCAAAGGTCACCCCACAAACTTCCCCTCATACCTCTGAGCTATAGTATCTAGTCCTTCTTGGAAGCTGCTGGAGAACCAGATCTATGGCCAGTGTGAGGATTTACCTGTGATGTCATAACTGATGGGCAAGTCATAGCTCACCAGTCTTTCCTTTGAGTTCAGTCAAGTCTGATCTAAGCCAAGCAGCCCAAGCCTTACTTCAACTCAGAAAAAATGCACACTGAGGGATTCAGGCCCTAGCAGTGGCCAGGGTTTCCATAGATCAATTATCCAGGGTGTGTGGTATGTGGGACTAAGCAAAACGTGGAAAGAACAAATGCACTTTCAAAATGGGATTAATTTGTCACTTAAAAAAAAAAGAGCAAAACTCCCTGCATACTGTAGTATTTAAAATGACAGGCTCTGAAATCTGTTAGACCTAGTGATACGTTTGTGTAACCTCAGACAGGCTACCTCAGCAGGTCTTCGGAAGAGCTAAAACCCAGGGGCAGTCACATTATTGCATTGTTAGAAAGTGGGTATTAGGTTACACTATGCTGGCTTAGGGAAGTTGGAGCCAGTGTTTTCAAGACATCTGTTTTCTGTGTGACTCAACTTGAGCATTAACCAAAAGAGAAACTTGCGTAGAATTTGACACATGAGAGTGAAGCAGTACAGAGAAGGACCGGGGTCCCTCTCCGCTGTTGAATAATGACTGAGGAGAATGCCATGTCTGATGGAGCCCAACAGGCTCTGACTCCAATCTGTTCCTTACCACTTGTCTTCCTGATGTTGACACCGCTAAACAACAGTGGCTGTGAGTATCCGCCACCTCAGATGCCTGAGCCCACACAGGAAGTGGCTGAGAGACAGCAGCTTCCCATGGGCCTCATTAAGGACTAGGCTTTTGCTATCTGTCTTTGGTAGCTGCCTCTCCACACCATCAAAGACTTTTCTGGAAGCTCTGAGTTGTCCACCTAGGGGTCGTACCGACGGCCTATTCCAGACGTTCGCTCTCCTACCTCCTTCCAGTCATGCCATAAGCCTGCTCTACAGGAAGCGTGATGCCTGCTCTACAGGAAGCGTGATGCCTGCTCTACAGGAAGCGTGATGCCTACTCTACAGGAAGCGTGATGCCTGCTCTACAGGAAGCGTGATGCCTGCTTTACAGGAAGCGTGATGCCTTGAGATGCTAGCCTCTCGGTGTAAATTCTCACGCCTCGAGTTACCCACATTAGGTAGCTGAAGAAAGAATTAGCAGGAGAGGCAAGCAGGTACTCTCAGCAGGCTCTGGGAACTGGAGGTGGAATGTTACTGATTGATAAACCCTATTACTCACAGTGGCTCTGTTCCACCGGCTGAACTCCATCTGCTCAGACAGGGAGTAAGGAGATGGCTGTTATGTGCAATGCAGCACCTGGCACAGAATAAATACTCAATAAATTAAAATTAGTGTGTCACACAAACCAGCCCTTGATGACTGGATTTATATCTGCTCAGGCTATGTATTTGCCTGAGACCTGCAAAGGGGGGTGGGGGGGTGGGGGGGTGGGGGGGACAGTTCAGAAATGGAAGGATTTTCCAACTAATGCAAGAACAATTTTTACATGTATTAACAAAAACTGTTACTTTCTTTAAAAAACTAAATAGCCAAATTCCATTTTCTACAAGACAAATAGATTAAATAAACTATGAATTCTTTTGTACATGTGACCAAGAAGAGTCAGAGCCTATGAATTTTAAACAGTGATTTTGTAGTTAACATTAAGTGAATATCTCAGAAAAAAAAAAAAGAAAAAGAAAAAGACTTACAGTTACTCAGTCTGTCCAGAAGACTGGAGCTCTTTTCCAATAACCGTAATAATAGACAAAGCCTGTGCAAATTTAAATGTAAATACTGCCCTTCCTCTCCGGCCTGCTCTCTTGACTGTGTGCTCTCTGGCTATGTCGCTATGGTCGCAGAATATAAATATCCTTATCTCGTCAGTGAAACACTTTCAAAATTCAAAGCACTTTGACATACAGAGTTCTTCACTCCCCGGGCTTGTCAGACAACATACTGACTTAGAGTTGTATTTAACTTTAACCAAGGTTTTTAGATGAAAATTTCTGTTTTTCCATCTGAGAATGGTTAGATCAATGCTCACTTTTGAATTGATTGTATATAGATTAATTTAGGTATTAGCTAGGGCATTGAAAAGCATATATAACCTATACGCTCTTCCTGTGCTCATTGGTTTCTCTCAACTTGACAGGAATCTACACATATCTAGGGTAAAAGATTTTTTCTTTCTTTCTTTTAGATTTTTTAAATTAATTTATGTCTATATTTATTTATTACAATTTATTCACTTTGTGTTCCTGCTGCAGCCCCCCTCCCTTGTCTCCTCCCAGTCCAACCCACCCTCCCTCTACTCCCTCTATGCCCTTTCCCTAGTCCACTGATAGGGGAGGTCCTCCTTTCCTTCCATCTGACCCTAGTCTATCAGGTCTTATCAGTACTATCTGCATCATCTTCCTCTGTGGCCTGACAAAGCTGCATCTCCCAGGGGGAGGTGATCAGAGAGCCAGCCACTGAGTTCATGACAGAGACAGCCCCTGTACCCCTTACTAGGGAACCCAATTGGAGACTGAGCAGCCAATGGCTTTCCTTTGAACAGGGGGTCTAGGTTCTCTCCATGCATGGTCCTTAGTTGGATTATTGGTCTGTGCAGGCACTCCTGGGCCCAGATATTTTGGCTCTTTTGTGGAAAAGGAATCTTAATTGAGAAAGGCCTCCATAAGATTGGCCTGTAGGCAAGTATGTAAGGCATTTTCTTAATTAATGATTGATATGGAAGGGCCCAGCTCACTGAGAACAATGCCACCCCTGGGCAGGTGGTCCTGGGTTATATAAAAAACAGACTGAGCATGCAGCAGAGTTCACGTCAGCAGCATCCCCTGTTCGCCTTACTAGGAAACCCACATGAAGACTGAGCTGCCTATGGGCTACATCTGAGCAGGTAGCCCAGGTCTTCTTGATTGGTGCATCCATTTCTGGAGGCTCTCCTGGACCCAGATTTGTTGGCTCTGTTGGTGGTCTTGGGGGAAGTGGGACTGGGATGAGATGAAGATGGGGGCTATGATCAGGATGTAAAGTAAATACATTTTTTAATTCTTTTTTTTTTCTCAATTTTCTTTTATTTTTTTTGTAGTCACTTTACATCCTTGTTGTAACCCTATCTCCCTCCCCTCCCCTTTTCCTCAGAAAATGGAAGCTACCTTTCCCATCCAGCCCAGATCATCAAGCTTATCAATACTGAGCATGTCCTCTTCCCCTGTGACCTGGCAAGGCTGTCCTGCTAGGGGAAAGTGATCAAAAAGCTGGCAAGTGAGTCCTTGTCTGATGCAGTCCCCACTTCTGTTACTAGAGGACCCACATGAAGCCTAAGAAAAAAGAAATTTTAATCAAAAAAAATGAGGAAGGAAGGAAGGAAGGAGAGAGAGAGAGAGAAAGAGAGAGAGAGAGAGAGAGAGAAAGGAAGGAAGAAAGAAAGAAAGAAAGAAAGAAAGAAAGAAAGAAAGAAAGAAAGAAAGAAAGAAAGGAAGGAAGGAAGGAAGGAAGAAAGAAAGGAAGAAAGAAAAGAAAAACAGGCTAAGCAAGCCACAAGGAGCATGCAGTAAGTAAGCAGGGCTCCTCTGTGGCCTCTGATTCACTTCCTGTTTCCAGATTCTTGCCTGAGTTCCTTTCATGATTTACAGCAACAATGGGGTATGACCTAAGAGCTGTAATCTGAAATAAATCCTTTCCTCCCCAAAATGCTTTTAATCATGGTGTTTTATCACACCAATAGAATGTGTAACTATGACACCTGGTGAAACTTGCAGCCAGACTTTGCTATGAAGAAAATGTCTCTCCACAAATACTGTACAAATTTGCTTTTTTTCCTTTGCCTTGAGGCTGCATGATTTGCTAATCCTCTTTTTTGCTTTACAAACTTCTGTGTCTGGTACCACTGTGCTCTGCCAAGGACGCTTCTTTGTATGAGAGCTTTCAGTCTAAGAACAGAAAGCTTTCAGTATCTTGGTCAACAATTGTTCAGAGTTTACCTTTAAGTCATCAAGCTTATTTCGGAGACTATTTAGTTGCCTCTAAGGTGTACTCTGTCGACAAATAGTGGTTGCTTGTAGTCACTTGGAGATGACTTTTCTTCCTTCTAATCTGTCTTTTTGGACTGCAGTGTGGCAATGGGAAGGATTTTATAAATCCACGGGGAGAGGAAACGTTATAAACTAGACGAAGATTAACTACAACCTAAAAAAAAAAAAAGGTGTCCCTTTTGTACACAATTCACTGCCTTTACATTATTTCTTAGATAAAGCTATCAAAATTGAAGAAGGAGAACTCACCGCATCTCAAGAAAGCAGCATGCACCAAAGCCTGGTTGTGGAGGAAGAACATTCCATGGTTCAGTAGCAGGCTATTTGCCAACACAGGACAGAGGCGGTGGACTCACGGCACCATGAAGTATGCCAGGTTTTGCCTCTGAGTCTGAGTCAATGAAGTGTCTCTTGTTGTCACTGGTCCAGGAGCAGGCTATGCTGGAGGAATGGAACCAACCTTTCTTTACATTTTGTGAAAAGAATGACATCAAAGTGCCTATTTAAGTTTGAAATGACAAACTCCAAAGCCAAAGCTTTAAGAATTGGAGTGGAGGGATGGTTCAGTGAAGAAAGTGCTTGCCATACAACCATAAGGGACGGAATTCACATCCTCAGAACCCACACAAAGCCAGACGTTCTAACACACACACACAAAACATACACTAGATTTTTTTAAAAAAATTAATAAGTTGGGAGTAGATTGGGAAAATAACTCAGTAAAGTATTTGTTATGAAATCTTCAGGACCTGAGTTCAACCCCTTGCAACTATGTTTAAAATATATATATATAGTTATGGTAATAGGGAACTATAATCCCAGTGCTGGAAAGGATGAGGCAGGAGGATCCCTGAGGCCTGCTAACCAGGCAGTTTAACTAATCAGTGGGCTCAATGGGAGGCACATTCTCAAAAATAAAAATGGAGGATGATTGAAAAAGACCATTGACATTAACCTTCAACCTCTACACACACAAGCACATACACACACACAGCACCTGCATGCACACATACACAAAGAATCTACTAGATAATTTTTAGCACACAAAGTATGTGAGCAAATTTGAATCCAGCAGAAAGACTGAGGCCAACGACCAATTGGGAATTCCTGACAGCAGCTGTGTGAAAGCAATAGTACCCAACTAAAGCGAGCACTGAAACATGGCAAGGATTGGGAGCTGACCGATAAATTAGGAGTCCCACATGAAGACTTTTGAATTTTTGTGAGGACTTGCGGAGGGGTGCCTCCTAGGGGTATTCTTGTGATGTGAGTGGGTTTCCACTTCATAGGGAAAACAGAAAAGGAAATGTGGGGAGTAGAAGAGCTTCGGCATGAGTGCCGGTGGGGTTTAACTTTTGTGTTCTTTATTGTCACTGTGTCAAGTTAACTGATAAATTTAACCTAAATGAGGAATTGGCACACAGGTTTAGGGACTTCGGTCTACAGGCTTCATTGACGTGAGGAAGAACAACTCAGCAAAGAAAGCATGATGCAAAAGAGGTGCTTATGTCATGAAGGTCAAGAAACAAAGGAGAGTGTGAAGGAGAGACCTGGAAAAAGATACCTCCTTCAAAGGCGTGCTTCCTAGCAAGCAACTTCCTCCAGCTAGCTGCCCCCTCCTATGGTTCCACAACCCTCCAGTAATAACGTTAAATTATGACTCCGTGAATCACTCAGAGGCCTCAGGACCGATCACTTTCTAAAAGCTCCATCAGCTGGCAAGCAAGATAGAGGACTATGAGCCAACATTGCTGTTACATGAATCCTTCTTTTTCTGCCCATACTTCCTGAAGATCCCTCAAGGTCCTCTATGTTTCTGCATATCCTTGATGTTTGTCACTTCTGTTCCCTCCATCAGTAATATGTCCTCCTACTTTTCTCAAAAAAAAAAAAAAAAAAAAAAAAGGAATTTCCCCAGGGTCAGATTTCTCTCTTAAGTTCCAGACCTTTATATCTAACTGCATCTAAAACTGTCTATCCCTCAGGCACTTTGGCACCACACAACAAGCATGTAATAGGTTGTCTCCCAACTCATGCAGTCTCATGGTTTGTCTTTCCATATTTTCTTATTCTTCCCGATTCACAATCTTCTCTGTAGCAAGTCTGAGTGTCTTTCTTGACGCGGTTCCCTTCACACCAACTAGTAAACAAATCTTGTTGACCCTTACTCTGTTGCATTCCCATGTTGTTTCCCTTTCTGTCCTTCATCCTAGCCTCAGCACTGTAACTCCTGCATTTCCTGTTTCTGTGCACAACCACTTCCTGAATGAACTCTTGCCTTCTCACCTGACCTCTTTACAAACTGTCTTCTGTCTTATTTCCAGGAAGCTTTGACACTGTCATCTTGGTTGCTATGTTTTCAAATCCGGACTCTCCAGAGGACACCCCACAAATTTCTAGGTAAAGCTTTTGAGGCTGGTGGTTGCTGTCCCTCATGCTTCGTTTCATAACCTGCAATCTATGAAGTTTGCTCTATTCCTTCTCCCTATGTGCCTAGAGCTCCAGCCTCTGTCCCTGTCTTTCAGGAGTTCATCAGAAACCTTTCCCCATGTCTCTAGGCAAATCTTGCATTCCTTATTTTCCCTGTAACCACCTGTGAGTCCCTCTCTTTTACTATTCATCCTATTTTTAGTCTCGCCCACTTTTATCCCCTGGTGGGCTATAAACCATTCTAGAAAAAGGTTCATGTTCTTTCTCCCCAGTAATTTGGGTGGTACTTGGGACACAGTTCCCTTTTGATCGATGTCTTCTGAATCAATAGATGAGTAGCTATCTGAGGGCAAAGGAACAGTCACTCCTACATTCCTTCTGGAACCTGCCTGAGATTTCTTCAAATTTATTCTTATGATACATTTATTTGCATTTGGAATTTCCTGAGAGCCTATAAGTAAAAAAGAAATAATGAGGCATACAGTATTGTCTTTAAGAAAGCCAAGCTTCTACTTCTTCCCCTCCTAATAAATGTTAAAAGAAATATATCAAGTGAATTCGTGCACAGAGCACTGGACAGCATACTAGGCAGTACCATTCAGCTGTGCTTAAAGGAGACCCAGACATATTCTTTACTGCTTTTACGATTAATGCTTTTAAAAAGATAAAGCCCGAGCAGTGAAACATGGTTCATCAAAGAGTGTTTGCTGGAGGAGGCTAAGCTGGTGAGCACCTCTTTGGGGAGTTTTCTGCCCGTGCAGTTTAGCACCAAGGAGGGAGACGGCACATCTATAAACTCCATTTCTAAAATATCAATTGTCTCAGCCAGGCTTCAACAGGAACTAAATGACAGCCCCAAACTGCATTCTCTGATGAGAACCTAGAAAACTCCCCCTCATTCAAGGGGAACTATTTGTAGCACATAAACTCTTGCCAGGCTGAGTGGAGAATTTGGCCCAGGGAATAAGAATAAAGAAAGTAAATGTGCAGAAAATGTAGGAGGAAATGCTCAGGGTTGATTGTCTAGCCATCCTGCTTGACTTTAATGTGCAAAGAGGCATCAAAAACAAAAAGTTTGCAGTGTGTGAGCTTGTCAGTGGCCCACAGAAACACCAGGACGCACAAAGTACCTTCTTTCTATGTTTATGTTTTGTTTGTTTATTTCAAAGGGAAATATTCTCTTCCCCCAGCCTTCATCTAAAAGACAAATTTGAATGCATCAGAAATTAAGCTTTTAGAAAGGGGACTTGGGATAAATTGTCAAAGGGAAACTAAGATAGCTGAAGAGCTAACAATGCTTCACAATGTGAAACACAATCACAGATTTCATTTTAGTCTCTTCCCTGCTTGCACGTGGGGAACGGAGCCATCCATAACAAGTCAGAGCAGACAGGCATCAGGCTGAGCCACACAGCTGCCAACATTGTCGGCTCTAGCTCTATCGTTGTTCTAACAAAAAGATCTGAGTGTGGCAAAGTCAAGACACAGCCATGACAATATTCATGACGGGATCATCCGAGGAAGAGGCTCACCAGATTAAAAAAAAAAAAAAAACATAGAGGCCCAGAGCAAAAAGCCATTGCAACAATGATCTCCACAGTTAGCACAGCTAAGTATCGAGACCCCTGACACAAAGAAAATGAAAGAACCCTGGCTTCTAAAGTAAAGCTGCTAGAAATACAGCAGCAAAACAGTCTCCTAGAAGAACACAGATGGAAGTTGCTTTAGACTATTGATTGAAAAGAATTCAAACACATTGACTTATGTGTAATTAACAAAAATGTTTAATTAATCTGATGATGGAAAACGTCATCAATCTTATTTGAGTGAGTTTTAATTCAAAGACAATACCATCATGGGTATTGTGCTCAAGTAATTTCATTTAATTAATCATAAAACTGGTTCTCACATATGCCTTTAGTTGCAATAAATCACAAAAATGGCTGACAAATTTTCTTTTCAGGAGAAAAATTAAAGATATCAGTTTGAAACACTTTCTTTGATATTATCGCTTGATACGTCCTGAAGCAAAAATTAAATGTTAGGAACAATACCTTCTTTCCTCTCTCACTCAGAGTCACAGAAGATGGCAGCTCTTTTGTGAGTGTTCCTGGATCCATGAGCAAATTCTTTCAATTATTTTGAAGGGAAGGTTGTGTTTTCTCAGGCTGGAGGAATATCTGAGTTTGTTTTTCTCAAAACTTGGCAGAAAAACAAAGGCCAACTACTGGATAATCACTCAAATGAAAAGTCTCCATTAGGTTGAATTACTGAAATGAAACTATTTCGGTAATTGTCATTCTCCTTCCGTCCTATGCAGCAAACTGAAATGAACAAAATGCACTTTGGGTCCAGGAAGCAGATCCCCCAAAGCCAGTTAATGCTCCCAAGCTACTAGGATGCTAATTAGCAATTATTTCTGCCCACTGATGCCCAGGCATCCTGGGTTGCTAAATTTTTCCCTTGTCTAGGTAAGTCTTTTATTTTCTAAACCCCCAGAGCACATTCACAGGATATCAGTAGTTCTGTTTAGAGTGTTTTACAGCATATGTGTCTTTAATATACCAAATACCCTCATCCTAAAATAAATAAAGATAAATTGTACACAGATAGAAAAGGGAGAAGTAGGGACATAAAATGGAGATTGTTTCTTAAAAAACAAAAACAGCAGAAACAGAAACGGTAATGACTGAGTGGCCTGGAGGCCTGGGGAGTGTAAGACAAAAGGCAATGGTAGAATGAAGACAAGGTGTTTAGATAGAGAGCCAAGGAAAAACCAGAAGAACACAGCAGAGTTACCCCTTCCTGCTTTATTCTCTCCACAGTGTAACTCAGTTCTTAGAGCATGCAGTAAGACCTAATTAAACCCCCAAAGTCACTCCTCAGTCCTGTCGGCCTTAGTAATCAAAAGGCCATGAGCTCAGATATGCCCCAAAGAAGAAAATCCCATAGAGAGGATTGCCAGGATTCTGGACTATTGCCATAACACTTATTTCTGCTAAGTGCAATTTTTCTGAAATAAATAAATAAATGCAATCGTAGCTTTTTATATATACCAAAAGAGAAACTCAGAACAGAAGATGCTATAAACTCTGCCTTCAGAATCTATGGATCTCTAGCAATTAATACATTAAAATTTGAGAAGATTCTTTGGTAAGCCACGGTGTTCATAGTGGGTACATTGTTCCAGTGAAGATGATATGTTTCTCACCTTTATTAAATTTTGGTTTCACAAGTATTTATTCATATCTTGATTTCTAAAGTTGTATCCTATGAACTTCAGGAAACTCAAATGTAAAGTGTTTCTACCTTTTAAGTGGTTTTACCACTGAGAAGAATGGACACAGGGAATAACAAAAGACATCCACCCACATTAACAAAATCAAATAATGCAGAGGCCATAAAAAGGAACAGGGAAGGGAAATAAAACAGAAAGCCATGGAGAATGACTCTTGGTTTCCCTGGGAGATATTTGTTTGTTGAGGACTCGTGACATTTACCCAGTCTGTGGGCTGCATCCAGTGTAGGGCCTGCACACAGCAGTGAACAAAACAAGCAAAAAAAGGACAGCTATTTTGAAGTGTCAGCCAAAGCGCTGCTAGATACCTTTTCCTTTTGATAGCTAATGGTGTATTTTTCCCACATGCTCACTATTTCATGAATGTGTAACATTTTGACAAAAAGAAAACTCATTGTTCCTTGCTTTAGTCCACATCATCAGCACCTGTTGCAACGGACACTTCTTCAGGGCTGCATCCTCTTCCACTGTGCTCGATGGCGCTGGCACCTGAGCCTAAGGCTATGCCCACCACTCAGCTACACACTGGACCATATTTCTTTTCTATATTCTTCATTTCTAGCTCTATTTACCTCCTCTAGCCTTTGATTATTTTTTTCTATTTCCCACTAGGCTTATTTGAATTTATTTGCAGGGATCTTTGGTTTATTTCTGATGCTGATTCTTTCTTCATCATACAGGCAGGAAATATCTTCTCATCCACAGCAAGTATTTGGTCTTGATGGAATCAAATTTGCTTACCATTTTCTCTGTGGCATATACTTTTTGATTTTCTTAAGAAAGAATTTCTTCCTTATCATCTCAACATTTTTCTTACATTTTTGCAACATGTTTTCTGATGGTTTTAGAGTTTCAGTTTTTATGCTTCTGCCTGGAATTTGTTTGTGTATGGCATGAATTAATAATCTAATTCCCATTTGTTTTTCTTGCAGAAAGTAATTTGTTGCAACACCATGTGTTTTATACAGTATTTTTCCCAAGTTATTTCAGTGTCATTTAAGTAATAAACCAAGTTGCTTATCTAAGTCAGTATCTGGGGTCACTGTGCTGCTCCAATGATTTGCTTATAGATTCTCTACCAACCACATGTTGTTTTCAATACTGTAGCTTTGTAGGAAATGTCTGCAAAGTCATAACCCCCATTGTTCTTCCTTTTCAGAATTATCTTAGCCCACAAAACATCCTGTTATTATTCCTATGAATTTTAAGAACACATCACGAGGTAGCAACACTATTCTGTAGAGATTTTTAGAGGGATGACGTTGAATTTATAGGTAAATTCAGGGATGAATGTCTTTACCATCTAGTCATCTCCTCCATGAGCATGTTATGGCCCATATGAATTCATGCCTTCCTTACAGTCATGCCTTAAGATTTTCACCGTATTTACATGTAAGGTGTTCGCCTTACATATTTAATGTTTTCCCTCTCTCGGGATGTTTTGTTTTTATTAATGTCATAAATAGTGTTTCACTATATATTATTTTTATCTTGTTACTGTAACCCTCAGTGTCTGCTTTGATTTTTGCTTCTCTAATTAGGTTCTTGTTCTCTCTAGGCTATTATCTGTTATTATTTGGATTTTTGAATGGCCTCCAAAATCTTATGTGTTGATGGCTTGGTTCCCACTCCGAGGGTGGTAAGGTATAAAGGGCCTTTGGGAGGTGACTAGACTGTGGGGGCCCTGGTCTCATGAATGGACAGCTGTGTCAAGTGCTGGAAACTTCAGGAAATGAGGCCTAGAGAAAAGAGTTAGGTTACTGGGGTGCACCCCTGGACGGTATGATGTGCTCTCCTCCCCCCCCCCGAATCCTGCTCCCTCCCCGCTTTCTCCTTTGCTTCCTGGACACTGTGAAGTGAAAAGCTGTGCTTTATCACATGTCCTACATGATTTACCCCAAGCCTACAGCAACAGGACCAAGTGACTATGGTCTATGACTATGGACAAGTGACTATGGTCCTCGGCCACCCTGAGCTAAATTACAAATTTGTCTTTTAGTTGATTTTTCTCAAGTTTTTTTTTCTTTCCAATGGGTGGCCAAGAGCTGACTAACACAGTTATATTCATATAACACTTTTCTCTGTGCAGTCTCTGGGTTTTTTTTTTTTTTCCATAGTACATTTTTTTTCTTTTGTCTACATTAAAACTGCTGTGGGAGCTTTCTTCTTAGTTAATCATTGCATGGCGCTTCCTTTGCCTTTATTAATTTTAAAGATTCCCATATTCTTATTTGGAGATATTTTGCGCAGAAGACATGTTCACACATTGGTTTGTTGTTTCACCTTCTAAAATCTTGCCTTTTAATAAGTGAGTTTGAGCTCTTTCTTTTTCATTTGTTGGTACATGGTGCAGCAATTAAAGTGTTTTCAGACTCGGGGAATAAATGATGCCATCTGTAAGTAGGAAGACATCCGCTCTTTTTTATGACTAGAGCGATGTGACCACTAGCTCAGTGATATCATTGGGGTCCTGGGAGTTTTCTCTCCTTTGTCACACTTCCTCCTAATCTGGTCCCCTTGTGGCTGCCAAGAGGCTACCAGAATAAGATGGAGTGACATGCTTCTGGCAGGAGTCAGAGAGAACTTGCCCTTGAACTAGACAGAATAAATTGGTTTATTGAATCATCTGGGACCCTTGTCTTCCTACAGTCATCAGGCTACTTGGCCTACGCGCATCACATGCAATAAATCTGAGGGAGGTACAGAGACTCGGCCTCCATGCTACTACTAATAGGCTTTAGTTCTCATATCATTATCTGTTGTTTTTATCTTTGTTCCGATTTCATTCCACTATTTTAAATTTTTTTGTCCTGATTTATTAGTTAACCACACTTTATTTGAATAATTTTTCTTCACTCCACCTAAAGTTAAATAGTCTATGTCATTTTTTAGTAATTATACCCAAACCTTTTATTTATCATATGTAAGAAATACAAATATGTATCTTTATATGGAAAATATAGAGAGAAGGACTAATTTAGACTTTTCTCTCAGAACCTCAAGAGCTAGTACACATATCCACTTTCCTGTCACAGTAGGTTAAGACTTCTGTACACTGTAACTCCCTTCTAAATTTCTCAACCCAGCTCCCCTAATACTATGTTCTTATGACTTGTTTGGTTGATATTTGGTTCCATCTTGTCCTAGACACATATCACACTCATTTTTTTTTTAGTTGGTTCATTTCGACTTGTCACCATAATTAAGTGTTCTCTCTGCCTCTGGCGTCCACCTCGTTTTTTCTGGTTTCTGATTCAAGCTAAAGTTTAACACGTGGCCATCATTCAACGAGTCCAGTCTGCTAATGGAGATCCTGGTGGGCCTAAGACGCCTTTATCTTCATTTCACCCTTCTACTTAATTTCTTGAGTAGGTATAAAAGCACATGTAGATATTCAAGAAGTATAATTGAAAGGTTGGCTCATTACAGATTTTAAGAACTCAATGATTTGCCCTTAGCACTTTAAAAATGCATTTTACTGTTTAACAATTATTCTGTAAAGAAGTGAGTTGCCAATCTTATGACTGTGAGATCATAGCTAATCTTTCACATCCCTGTCTCCACTGGTTTTTTAAGGTTTATCATTATTCTTGCTATTTGGGAACTGCACTATCAAATGTCTAGGTGTTGAATTTATCTGTGTTTTCTATTGTTAAGTCCCCAGTTGGCTAATTTTATAGCTGCTGTGCCCAGGCATCATGGAATTAATCAGTGTCAGGGCAGATTTAGAGTTAGGGTATGTTCCTGAAGCCCTTGCTTCACACAGGTAGCATAAGTCAAGCCTACACAAGACACAGTCTTGGAGTAGTAACCCCCCCCCCCCCCAGCCCTGGACCACAGCTTGTCTGAGGCAGTAGCTAGCTTCAGACACAAACTCTCTCTTGTTAGTGAAAACATTTTCACCCCTGTTCTAGAAAAACATTTCTATCTTCACATAAAATACCCAAATTCTGTTCTCCTCACTCAAGGCCAAGACTCATGGGCTTCCTGTTACCACAGGAATATCAGCACCTGAGTAAAAACATCTCTATTCCAGATCATCCCGAAAAGGGTGACAAGTTCACAAATTTGCTTTTTTGGTTTCCATCATTGCAGAGTCTCCCTGCTCTCTTTTAATATTCATTTGGTTTTATTTTATGTGTATGGAGTGTCTTAACTGTATGTATGTATGTATATATGTATGTGTGTGTGTGCACTGTGTGTGTATTTGGTACTCATAGAGATCAGAAGAAGTATCAGATACCATGAAACTGGAGTTACAGGTGATTGTGAGCCACCATGTAGGTACTGGAAGCCCAACTGGAATTTTCTGCAAGAGCAGCAAGTGCTCTTAACTGCTGAGCTATCTCTCCAGCCCCATCCATTATCTGTTTGCTTTTGACTGTGTTTGGTGGAACTGAGGGCTTTATACCAGAGTGGTGTGCCATTAAGCTCCCCCGCCCAGGCCAACAGTTTTCTTGCTTTTTGGTGTGACTTGTTGAAATTTTTAATAATGTTTTCCTTATTGTGTCTATGACTTTGAGAAGCATGTTTTATTATATGCAGTCTACTCTGTGGTCCAGAAAATTCCTTGGTCCTTAAGATCACCGAGGTTAGGAATCTAGAAATTATATTGAGAAAAACTGAAGATGACAGTTTGCAGCATGCACAGCATCTGAGTAGCAGGACCCCAATGACAGTAGAGCTAGGGAGAGGCTGTACTGCAGACACCAAAACACCAGAGTCTGTGTTTCCCAGGTGAGAGGAGGGCCCAGGAATGCTAGAAGCCAGAAGTTCCTGCCTCTGGACAACCAGCTATTCCCACCATCACAGGAAAGCTCCTTGGTTCCGGGGGCTACTTGTGGTCTCAGCCCCTAGGCACCTGGCTACTCCCACCATCCTCAGGAAAGTTCCCAGGTTCTGGGAACTCTAATCACCCTATTTCACTGCCATGGAACTTAACTTGATGTCATTACTCTCCATAGCAGAAGAGCAGAAATGAAGAACCAGGTAAAAGCTTCCAAAATTTGCCTACTGGTAGAGTAAATGAGGGGCTTTAGGACATCATGCCCAAAATGATGTCCAGTTGCTGATCATGGCAGATAAAGAGGCTGGAGCTGGAGTGGAAGCTAGCCTCTGGGGTCCCAGAACTAAGGTGACATGTCAGGAGGTGGAGTTAAGAGCATCCCAGCACATTTTTTCCTAGAACAAAGAACACGGGCATTTATGGAGGGGAGAAAAACTTCTCATAGTCAAATATTTGGAAAACGCTGACTTGGATATAGAGATGATTTCTTAGTAGCAAGTTGGCTCAGAGACTTAAATTTTGCAAAGTGCTTTATGAACCTTCCAAAGTGGGAGGCAGTACCAGTTTTTGTTCACTGTATTTAGCAGACTATATGTGTTAGTCAGTCCTGGTGGAACACAGTTCCCAGCAGGATGGCTTGGGCGACTGAAATGTATTGTCTCAGAGTTCTGCAAGCTGCAAGTCCAAGATCAAAAATGTCAGGAGATCTGAGTCTTTCTGACGTCTGTGAGGAAGAATCTGTCCCATGCTTCTTCCTTAGTTTCTTGTAGCTGATTGGCCAGATATCCCTTAGTGTCTTTGACTCTGCTTAGCTCATAGAACAGGCCTGCCCTCCACGTTTATATTCAAATGCATCCTCCCTGGTGGAAATATGTATCTCCACATGACCCTTCTTGTAAGAACATTAATTATGTTGAATGATAGACCGTCCCTACTCTAGTAATTAGCTGATTACACCTGCAACATCTTCATCTACTTCCAGATGAAATTCATATTCTAAGGAATTGATAGTCAGGCTGAACTTGAGAGGAAAACAAGCCAACCTGTAAGGTAGCCATGGGGGTGTAGCAGAACTGTGGCCTCCCTCCAGAACTGAGCATTAGAAAGCTCTGCCTAGACAATGGGGGAACTGATCAAGAGACGAATGTGCTGAGTCCACAGGATGTGCTGACAATCCAGGAACGGTGACGTGGTAACATTCTCCAAATGTGGTAGCAGTCTATGATTATGTGAAGAAGGCATTCATTCAAAGTGAAGTCTTCCTCACTACAAAATCAGCTCTCTCTCTCTCTCTCTCTCTGTCTCTCTCTCCCTCCCTCTCTGCCAACTTACTGCTTCCCAAAAGAATATGAAGCTCATTAAAATGAAATCCTAGCTGTGGAAATAATGGGGTTATTTTTCCACCCCTAATGCCTAATCCATACTGAAAAGTGGATGAGATTCGAAACACAGCAAAAGCAATGAGGCTTCCTCCTCATTGCTGAAATAAATCTGTTTAATACATACGAGGCACTCCTGGTTAAATGTTTACCTTTTGAACCCTACACTGAAGAAAATGGTTTCCTGAAGCTCTGGCTAATCTTTCAGCAAACTGTCAAACTAAAAACTTGGGTGCTTCTTGATGAGGATTTTAACTGCACTATTGATTAGAGTGCAGCTAGAAACCATTTTCAGTCTTATCTTCATATGATTTAATTGACATTGAGAGGTATTTTAATTGAAACGTTAGGCTTCCTCAGTAGAACAACCCTTTGTTTCTAGCAAGGCAATCTAGCTTTTATGCTTTTAATCGCCATCTGTTGTTCAATAAATGTCAAATCGTTCCTAATGGTCTCTCTAAGCATAGGGTTGGTTTTGTTTAATTTGCTTTTGTGCTCAGTGTTCGTTATGGGCAAATGAGTCCTTGCCATAAAAAAGTGCCATTTCTCATGGTGCTTCAGCCCCGTTAGAAGGAAGGAGTGATTAGAAGTAAAGAGACAAGAGAAATGCTTCTTTTTTTTTTCCCCAACCCTTCTCAGCAGTGGAGAGATTTAGAAAGTCTATAAAAAATGTTTCCTCTCAGTAGTACTTTGTGATTTTAGTCCTACTCCAAAGCATAAAAGGAGAAGAGACCCCCAGAAGTCTTTGAGTCACATGAATTATCTGGAATGGTAGATAACATGTAAGAAAGAAGGTAAGTGGGATGGGATGCTCTAATGGGTACATCCAAATCCAACATGAAGTGAAGGTCTCTGAATGTCATAAGCCAAAGGAACCTTTTTTTTTTTTTTCCTGTGAGTGTTTTGTGGGAATATGGAAGCATTGCAAGAACTCCATTAGGCAAGACGCCCGTGAAACCCTGAGCTGACCACCCTTCACAGAGCAGGAAGATGTTTGACGGCGGAGGAGAGAGAGACACTTTCTGAGAAGATGCAGAGAACCATTATAAAATATGTCAGTGACTTTGTGCTCACCCCTCTTGGTTTCCTGACAGGAAACATCTAGTGTGAAAGGTCAAAGTTAAGTTAGCACATAACATGTGTTCGGGATAACTCCCAAGAAGATAAGGGTTATATAGCTATTTGGGGAAGTCAGGGCATTTACGGAGACCCATGAATATCAGGGCACAGTTTTCCAACCAAGAAATATGCTTGATTGCTTACTTCAGGGTTTAAAATATTCTCTCAGAGCTGAGAAGTATATTCTAAGAGGTAATTAGAATGGGTTGAAATACAGGGCTATAAATGGGGGGCTGGCACAATTTTACAAGAAACAGATCATAACTCAACATTCTAATGACTTTTTCTCCCGAGAAGGTCAGCAAAGCTATTAACAAGGGAAGTGGTCATGCAGAGCTCTCCATCCCAAAACGTGGCTGAACTTTGAACAAAGTACCTCTGTCAGGATTCTTACTTTAATTATCTGGGCTGGCTGCCTTTTTCCAAGAACAAATGCTGAGGGGGCTAAATGGGCAGCCGGGCTACTGAGTGCCCTTCTGCTCCTCACTAGAAATCTTCCCCCAAAGGGACAAGAATAAAGATGCTGACGTGTTCATTTTGTGTAGGCACTGTAGCCCAAAATACAGTAAACTGTTGAAAAGAAAAAATTAGTCCCCCAGACCCAGGTAGAATTTTCCACACTGAAAACAAGAGATAAGTCTTAGCAGTGGCACCTCCATCAATCTGTTCCCTGGCCTGAGAAATGAGTAAACACACCAGTGTGTGTCATGGCCACCATGGAGTTTCAACAATGAGTTCTGCTTGGTCTCCAGGACTTAATCTTTCTAAAATGCATTCACTTCCCCATTGCTGCCTAGGATTTTTCGGGCATACACCCACCCTATAGCACATTAGGTTTAAACTATGGCCAGAGAATTGGGTTTTTTGTTTCCCCTAATCCTTATCCTTTGATCTAAAATGGATGCCTTAGAACCTCTACAACAAATATTTACTGAATTTTTAAAAATTATGAGCTAGCAAGGAGTGGTGGTACACTCTGTAACCCTGGCACTTGGGAGGCTGGGGCAGGAAAATTGAGCGTTGGAGGCCAGCCCAAGACACAGAATGAGACCCTACCCAGAAAAAAAAATAATAATTACAGACTAGAAGTTTGAAGGATGTTGAACTTCTTCCAGATGCTATGCTTCATCAATTGACCTCAGCTTGGGGAAAGGGGGTGACCCAGGAGTTTCTCTAGAAAACTCTCACCTCTATAGACATGCAACATCTGTTCTTTTCTTTGGTTCCTCTTGGGTTCACTTCAGGCTTAACTTCTATAATGCCTGAGGGTGTCGCCCACATGGTGGAGCTTAGCATGCATCAGACTCTAGACTTCTCCAGCATTATATAACAGATTTAAAAAAAAAAAAAAAAAAAAAAAACCTCTTGATAATCTTAGCTTTCAGAAATCAAAAAATTTAAATGATTAGTCTCATCTGACTTAGCTCCTTATAGCAATGGCACTCCTAGCCTTGGACTCCCTGATCGAGGAGTCCATCCATGTCCTGCCTCAGAGTCACCTGAGGTCCCTTGGTTTCCTGAGCCCCCTGGCCCTGGATACCAAGGGTCATACTTTGGCGATGGTTCTGTCTAACCAAGATATCAATACATTGTCATAATTACTGTTCAAAGATGTTTATAATAGAATGCCAGAAGAACTTTTTCAAGCCTTCTGCTATTAAGCATTCTAAAGGTTAAGGCCTCCAGTAAACTGTGATTAGGAGGGGGAAAATCAACGAAATAACTGTATAATTACCTGCTATATTTAGCAGGCTAGATTTGCAGAGTCACCTGGCATTTCTACCATGCAGCCTTCTTCAACACCTCAGGAGGTCTCCTGGCCAGGACATACTACCTTGCCAGCCCAGCACCTGGAGCACAGCTACAAGCCCAAAATACCTCAACATTTCCCATGATAAAAGGGAATCCAGCTCCAAAAGAAAAAAAGAAAGAAAATGACTTACTGTAACAAGTCCATAAAGCAAAACTGTTATATAAACATTGAGCCAGTCTTTTTGTCCCTTCCAGCTGGTGTGGGATACAGATCCACTCTTTCTATTACACAGGACCCAGTACCAAGCACTGTTGGATGTCAGAGAGTCTGTGGCCTCTTCTGTTGTTGTTTTCTCTTTTATATTATTTTATTTTTTAAATATTAGTTACAGTTTATTAAATTGTATCCCAGTTGTAGCCCCTCCCTCATTCCCTCCCAATCCCACCCTCCTTCCCTCATCTCCTCCCTGTCCCTTTCCAAGTCCACAGATAGAGGAGGTCCTCCTTCCCTTCCCCTGACCCTAGCTTATTAGGTTTCTTCAGGACTGGCTGCAATGTCCATCTCTGTGGCCTAGCAAGGCTGCTCCTCCCTCAGGGGTTGGGGGAGGTCAAAGAGCCAGCCATTGAGTTCATGTCAGAAATTGTCCCATTTGCTCAACCATGTTTGTAGCAGCTTTATTCATAATATCCAGAACCTGGAAACAATCCAGAAGTTCATCAATGCAGGAATGGTTACAGAAATTGTGGTACTTTTACACAATGGAATACTACTCAGCAGTTAAAAACAAGGAAATCATGAAATTTGCAGGCAAATGGTAGGATCTAGAAAAAATCATCCTGAGTGAGGTATCCCAGAAGCAGAAAGACGCACATGGTATATACTCACTTATAAGTGGGTACTAGACCTATAAGATAGGATAAACATACTAAAATCCGTACACCTAAAGAAGATAAACAAGCAAGAGGACCCGGGGTAAGATGATCAATCCTCACCTAGAAAGACAAAGGGGATGGACATTGGATGTAGAAGAAAACAAGTAACAGGACAGGATCCTACCGCAATGGGCCTCTGAAAGACTCTACCTAGCAGTGTATCAAAGCAGATGCTAATATTCATAACCAAACCTTGGGCAGAGTACAGGGAATCATATGAAAGAAGGGGGAGTTAGTATGAGCTGGAGAGGACAGAAGCTCCACAAGGACCTAATATATCTGGGCACAAGGGTCTTTTAGGGGTCTTTTATGAGACTGTATCTCCAACCAAGGACCATGTATGTATATAACCTAGAACCCCTGCTCAGATGAAGCCCATGGCAGCTCAGTATCCAAGCGTGTTCCCTAGTAAGGGGAACAGGGACAATTTCTGACATTAACTCTTCTGTTTGTCTGTTAAACCTTTTTCTAAGCTTTCTTCTAACATTGCTCTGTTCTCCTTTGTCCTAAAGAAAAGGATACTTGTCAGGAAGGCTGTCATTCATACCTCAAGGTGCTCTGGAACTCACCTATCAGGGGAAGAGACAAGACAAAATAATAGCTAATGCTGATTGCATACGATGGGTCAGGAACTGTGAAATGTGTATTAATGCACAGTGTGTTTTTATTCAAGCTTCAAAGTCACTCAGTGAGAAGTTTTGCTATCATTTAATTCTCATTTTACAAAAAAAAAAAAAATGGAAGTGTATAGAGAGGACAAAAGTCCCCTGTGTCACATAGCCAGTAAGAACCTATTGCTTTGAACCTAAGAAGTCTGACTGCCAAATTCATCTGTCCAGACTATCCTACTTTTCAAACTCTTTCACCACCATCAGAATTCTCTTTTCAGGAGAAACTGGAGTAGCGTGGAAGCACAGTCCAGCCCTTTAGAAGTGTCTACAGATCCTACCTGTACTTCAACCACCCCTGTACAGAAGGAAAGAAGAAAGACCAGCCTCTCTCCAGAGAGACAGAGGGAAGCTGGGGGGAGGGGGGAGGGAGGGTGCTTACTGAGATGCTCATCCCCTTTTCTACACTCTGGATTTTGCTGCGAGGGAGGACTGAGGACTGAAGAGAAGCTGATTTCCGCAGGCCGGCTTCACTCTTAGCTGCCTCTTAAACAGAATGTCAACTTCATTAAATAGAGAGGTTCGCTGCTCAAACAGGATTGGGAACTACTGAAAACGAAGCAGTCCCCCAAGTGTCAGTTTTCTTAATTGTCCAGTCCTTCTCACATCTGATTTACACAGTCCAGTATTCCCTGGAGAGGAAGGGTAGGTGTGCGTAGACTTACAGCACAGCCAGTCATCCGGCTGCCCATCATCATCTCTGACTGTCAGCTCTCCTTGCCCAAAGCAGAGAGAGGTCTCCTAAGGGAAGCAGACATGCTGGGGAGGACTGGGACTCTATCTTCAGCCCAAGCAGGCAACCCTAAAATATGTTTAAGAGTAAATGCAAATAAGATGAATCTGTGAGAAAGCGCTTCCAGCAAGCTTTCTGGATATCCCTTTCTTCACTTGTCTTCAAAATTCCTTAATTTAGTTGCGGGGTTCTCCTCCAGTCCTTGTGCGGTTTTTATCCTGCCTATCTAATCCAGTGAAAGGCTTAAGAAAATCCAGAAACAGGTGTGTGTGTGCTCATACATGTGTGCGTGCATGTGTGTATGTGTGTGTGTGTGTGTGTGTGTAATGCTAGAGGCCAGTTGGATAGTTTATTCAAGTCACATGTCTAAGCAACAAAATTTCATTCTCCTTTCTTATTCCCTTCCTCTTACTCTTCTTTTCCCTTCCTTCCTTCCTTTTTTCCTTCCTTCCTTTTTTCCTTCCTTCCTTCCTTCCTTCCTTCCTTCCTTCCTTCCTGACCTTGACAGGGTCTCACTATGTAGCCCAGAGCAGCTTCAATCAGGAAATCCTCTTCCCTCTGCCTTGCAAGTGCTGGGGTTACAGGAGTGTTCCACCACACCCATCCCTGGACTGTTTTCTGTAGAGCAGAGGACCAATGCCCTCTTCACAGTGTATGTCCCAACTCATCATAGATCTTATTTGGAGCAGCCTCAGACACATGTCAGAGCACAGTGGTCAAGAGGAGGACACTGGAGACTCCCTGCTGCCTTGGTCTCTCAACCCAGTACTGTAACAAGCTGTGGGCTTTCTGGAAGCATCCTAAACAACCTCTGGGTACCTGATATAACATGTGAAAAGTGAGACTATTGTGCCTACAGATAGGGTTGCTCTAAACGTGACATGCCAGCAAGAGTTCCACCAATGTTAGCTTTGTAAGGCTACAGAAGGGCCTAGCAAGCTCCTTCCAGCCCAGTCCTAATTCCACTTCCTCTTTCATTCCCACGAGAAGCCACAACTGCTGGCTTTGATGAATGCAGACACCCAGTTAAAATGGAAGGCCAGCAGGCATCCTAGCTGCTGACAATCAGAAGTTACAAGGTCCCTGGGAGAGACGGGCACTTCATTAGGCTTTCTTGCTGGTATAACTTAAAATGGAAAAGGCTGCCTCCAGCATCTTGTGATCAGAACGAATATTCTTCATTCATTCGCCACACATTCATTAAGCACATTTTAAAAATAATAGCCAACATTGCATAAACACTCCCTGAGTAAATGCTGTGCTAAGTGCTTTCCATTCCCCTTCGTTGACAACAACGCCGGAAGGAAGGTAATGTTATTCTTTATGTTTTTTTTGCACAAGAAGTAAGAAAACGCGCCTTGGGTCATACATTAAATGGCACAGCTACAATTCAACCCTGGCACAGCCCAGCTTTTCAATACTCTGCCATTTTCCCGTGTCAAAGAACTTAGCTCCCAGATCCACACAGACAGAAGAGTAGAGGTAGCCCGTGGCATCGTGTCCTCTCCCTCCACCCTGATCTGTAAAGCTGGAGGCTACGCATCTCATCTGTTTTCTCGCTAACTTATAGAAAAGTCCCCAGGCTTTACTCTACACACTGAATCAGAAGAGAATAACGCTGGTAAAGCATTGCTATTTAGATACACAAAACCTAGCCTTCAGTGTAAATTTTGCCTTCAAACCCCTCCATGCTCTCGGCCACCATTCTCAGACAAAAGGTGTAAAGAAAATGTACCGTGATTTAAAGCTCTTCAGATGTAGTTGTGATAAAGATTGTCTGGGCATTTATAAAATTGTCTCGGGTATTTATAAAATTTTGGGCTGTTTCAAGAAAAGACTTTCTTTTTTCCTTTAAAAAGAGAAATTAAATCATTTGTTTATTATTATTAGTGGTGAGTGTTTTATCAATTGAACAATAACACTACACAGGAAGTAGAGATAATGTAATTACAGCATGTTCAAGAGGTCTCTATAAATATTCATGGTGACACCATATTAAATATGTAGCTCCTGAGCACCCTTCACCACTATACACTATACATGCACACACACATATTCAGACACGGACACACATACAAACACACACAGATACACACACATACACACGTATACAGACACACCTACACACAAATACAGACACACACCTACAGACACAGACACACACTACCTACACAGAAAAACACAAAGAGACCTTGCTTGGTGATTTAACTTTATAATTTCCATTCAAACTCAGTGAGCTACATTGCTAATATTCCGTGTAGTGCTTTGAAATCTTTTATTTAAAAAAAAAAAAAACACCCATAGAGCAAATCTTCTGATTAAAAGTATTTTTAATGCAGAGACACAAATAGGAGGCCCAGAGGGGTCCCCTGAGCCCAGTTTTGTTCAGACGCTTAACCTCCTGCGGACAGCACAGAAGGTGCTGCAGGCACTTTGGTTCATGGAGTCCATGTTGGGGGACAAAGCTCCTCGAAGAGCACACAGCATCTCTGCCCCTCTCATGGTGCTGGGGTGCTGGTAGACAGTATCTGTCCACGTTCAACCCTCTGGGCTCACTCCTTACCGACAGCTCCATCAAAACCACCACCAGGACAGGAGCTGTGGCTCTGTCTGTAAAGTGCTTGCTGTGAAAAGCATGAAGATCTGAGATCAATTCCACAACCCAAGTAAAGATGCCAGATGACACACACTTTGATCACATTGTTGCAATGGTGGAAACAGACTGAGTGTCTTGGAACACATTGGCCAGACTCAGCGTGCTCCAGGCCCATGAAGGAGGGATACCCAATGTTATGTTGTTTAGGCTATTCAACTGGCCTGCCCTCAGGGGCCCTTAGGGTCCTGACAACATCCTATATCACCACCTGCATCCTATGTCATCACCCAGCTCAGGTGCTCCAGATATAACTCATCTTCCAGTCCCCCCTACTGTCTCTTCTTCGTTTTCTCTCCCCTTCCCTCCTCTGTGACTTTCTCTGTGGGGTGAGGGGACACCATCACTCTCTTTCTTTTCTCCTACACTCTCCCACTATCTTTCTGTTTCTGTGTATGTCTCTCTCTCTCTCTCTCTCTCTCTCTCTCTCTCTCCCCTCCCTCTCCTTCTCTCTCTTTCTCCCTTCCTCCCCACTTCCATACAATAGATCTCTTTCTTACCAGATCTGTTGAGTGTGTGGCAGGGTTTTGTTATTGTTGTTGTTGTTTTGTTATTGTTTTTTAATAGATCCTAAAAAAAAAAAGAAAGGAAAGGAAGGAAGGAAGGAAGGAAGGCGAAAAAGAAAGAAAGAAAGAAAGAAAGAAAGAAAGAAAAGAAAGAAAGAAAAGAAAGAAAGAAAGAAAGAAAGAAAGAAAGAAAGAAAGAAAGAAAGAAAAAGGCTGCAGACTACAGATGATATGTAAGGAAAAACACACAAAGTTGTCCTCTGGCCTCTCCATACAGCACATATATGGGCACACGCACTCACACAAGAATGTGTGCCCATGCCTCATGTCCTATGCCAGTGGCAGGTGGCAAGCTGGGGACACAAAATTTTCAGGAATTAGGGTCACTTTGGAGACTTCTGTTTCCTACAAGTTCATATCTGCTAGATGATGGAAACAACTTACAAATTAAGACTAGTGTGAGAGGAAAGACACAAAGGTATTTGGTGAACATTCAATTTAAGACGCAGCCTACATTCACTATGTACTTTAGATTTTATCTTCTTTTCCTGGCAGAGTTAAAAATTGAAGTGACTAGTTAAATGGCGTTGGCGGTAGCAGCATCCTGGGAAAGTGAAACTGAAAAAAAGAATAAAATGTGACCCAGAAGACCAGCATTTGGATCACCTAGAGCTAGCAATGGGAAGGAAATGTGCCATTACTCCCACTGTTCTTGGGAACTGTATTCCTTTCTACCAGTTGCTCATGACAAAGCAGAGACCTAGCCTTGCTGTGTTTTTTAAAATAATACTAATACTAATAATACAAAAAATAAATAAATAAGGGCTGAAAAGATGTCTAAGCATTTAACAGCACTTCCTGCTCTTCCAGAAGACCAAGTTTGGTCCCCAGCACCCAAATATGGGTGTAGTAAGAATTTTGGTGTCTTTAAAAACTCAGTTATGCTATGTAAACATGTTTTTGTTTTAATCCAAGTGTGGGATATAGGACTGATTCAGACTGTCCACAGCAGCAAACTATTTGCCTTGTGTGGGCTCTGAGAGGGGCTCTTTGCCAGCTGCAGACAGTTTAATTCTGAGGACTCTGGAAAGGGAATAAATGCCAGAGTCTAGAGAGAAAAAGAAGGCTCTGAGAAAGAAGAAAAGGCTGCTGCTCCTTGTGGCTGTTGAGGCAGTTTGACAAGAATTTGGATATATCCTGAAATGAAGATTGGACTTGCCCCAGGAAACCCAGACCCTAACTAGCAGGAAGTACATAAGAAAAACTATACCCCCCTCTCCCTGCTAACCTTCTTTCTCACCTACCTGGTATTGGGGTGTTGGAAGGGATTGGGGTGGAGAAGGGAGGTAGAGGCATTAAGGAACCCCAATAAAATAGTTTTTAAAAGTATGCCTATAGATGGATATCTTCTTTATGCTCTCATAATTTTACTCTGTTGTCATTCTCAAGAAACATGGAAAAATGTAAACCACTAGCTGAATTACTTTGTAATACTGGGGATCTAAGTTAACAGAGTGTTTACCCAGCATGAAAAAAAGTTTTGATCTGTAGAATTACATAAACCAGGTGTTGACACATGCCCAGCACCTGAGATGGAAGTAGAAGGCTCAGAAGTTCAAGACCATACTTGACTATGGATTAAGTTTAAGGCCAAATTAGAATTCATGAGACCCTGTCTTTAAAAGAAAACCAAGACAAGACTTATTTTGTGCTCCTTACTTTTTTCATTCAAAGTTCCACAAGTGAAACTAAACAAACCTGTCTATGAATATGAATATTCTCATGGTTGGAATGCAGTCACACCAAGGTACAAACTAGTATCAGGAGATTTAGAAAGAAGTCCTCTTTTTCCTACAACTTTCTGACTCTGCCCAACTTCCCCCTGGGAGGAAAACACCAATTAAGTCCATTGTTTATGTCATTAAATTTCACACCAGCTGTAAGACGTATTTATCCTTTTACAGATAATATTAATGAGTTTCAGAGAGATTAAAAATCTTTGCCAAAGTCACCCAGCTAGTAAGCAGTGGGGACTTGAATAAAAAACTAGAATGGATACGGCTTCTAATTCCAAGCTCTTGTTGTCCATGTGACAAATCCTGCACAGCCATGTTCAAAACCAGACTGGCCTGAACCAAGACTGCATTGTCACATTCTTGCCCTTAGGACACACAAATAAACGTTTGATCCCTAAAAGGCTGCAGTCATCTTGCTTACACAATAAAGTTTTGTGGGGCAGAAGCAACTGAATGTTGGAATCTCAGTGACCCAGGAATATGAGCTTGATTGATGCCCTCAGACCTCAGGTTGATGCTGAAAAACAGACAGATGACAGCAATGGCTTTAGCCCATTTCTCCAAGTGGTTGACTCTAACTACAACAAAACCATCAGCATGTTTGTAAATGCCATCTCTTCTTCATCACTATCAAACCTCTCCAGACAGGCTGACGCAGCTTAACTTATGTCCCTCATCTACTGTGCTCCAGAATCTGCTCCATACAGCCATCAAACTCCCTCTGTGAAAGGCACCAATAACTTCTTACTGCTCTTCAGAATAATATCTGGCTCCTGATGATGACTTATAGGTTTCTATTCTGTGAGCTCCTGCCTGCTCTCCTCACCTTTAATTTACCCATTCTGTGTTTGCTCACACAGAACATTGATCTGGGAAAATACATGGTTTTCTTGTGTTTTTAAAAGCCAGTATCCAGAAAGCTGCCTGGATTATACTCACTGCTCAAAACTGTCTGTTGACTTTATAATTAACATTATCTGCAACATGTGAATGAGCACAAAACCCTTTCCCAAAGCTGCTTTCTAGATGTCTTGGTTTGAAGGACATAAGGAGTTCGATGGCCTAGAAACCGGTCTTGGATCAAGCATTGTATTGGTTTTTGAAATAAGTGCATGAGCCTACAAAGATCTTCATATTAGTGTTAACTTCATCATGGATAGATAAGGTGGTGCTACTCATCCATCAAATGGCATTGGATGACAACTGCATACCAAGCACTACTCTGACTTTGCCAATGAAAATGAGACAGAGTGCCTGCCTAGGAGTTAACTAGGACCAGAAAGGTATGCAGAGGTCATCCACATAACTATTTACTGTGTGCTGCAAGAGAAAACCAAGGAAGACCCAAGATGACACAAGAGAGGAAGAAGTCAGCTCATCTGAGGTTTTGAGTAACAAGTCTTGAGCTGGTTATAATGATCAATAAAATATTCTCTGACACAGTAGGGTCATACTAATGTGTGGACCAGGCAAAGGTGTGATAAGATAGTTAATACGCACAGAGCAGAAAGTGTCTTGCCACCAGTGCTTATAAAACATGAAGTGGAGATGGAGTTGGACAAGCAGGCAAGGAATCCTACAGGAGATGGGTTTTAAACAGGGTCAAACCAAAGCATGTCCTTCAGGGGAAAAACAATGATTCTAAAACTTTCTTGGAGGGTGACATAGGGGGATAAAAGGCAGAAACAGGCAGAGAACAAGTTGGAGCAATAATATGAGCAAGCAGGCTTCATGTGGGGTCTGAGAGATGAAGAGGTGGAACAGCTGGGACCATTGAGGACTGGGAAGTATCTATATTCCAAAACAGCCGGAAGTTCCAGGCTCGGGTCACTGATTGATAACATTTTCTAAACACAGCATATGGAAAGAGGTGTTTAGGAACAAATGTTCAAAGTCTGCTTTTGAACCCTTGCGCCTGCTCCCTGTGGAAACAGAGAAGTGTAATGGACTGTGGTTCTTTCCCTTTTTGCTTTAGGGTAGTCCCAAAAGCTGGGACCCCCTTCAACTGACCCATCATTCCTTCATCTCCTGTCAGGTGTGAGGAAAAGCAGTTATTATGGCTTCTTTCCTCACGGGGGTGTAGTGGGGCTTTCTTAGCTGTTGAAAGAGCTGTGTCACATTCAGAGAGAAAAGCTCTGTTCGTGAGGAGCATAAGGAGACCGAGCATAAAGAAGCATTTAAAAGGCCGCCTGAAGGGTAGGAGACAGGCTTGCAGGGGGCACATTCTGGCTTCATAATGAGATTTAAAGATTCAGAGATGAAAAACAGAAGATAACAGGCGGCAGAAGATGTGGATCCGTTCTCTCTCCAGATGGATTAACATTTGGATTGTTTTTCCCAGATGTGAGTGCCCAGGATTAAAACCCTACCATATTTCTCCTGCAGGGGGATTCTCACACAGAGGCAGTAGAGACCCCTCAGGGTGGCATAAAGACACAGCTGTCATCAACTCACTGCGGGGACATCACTACAAAGGTGCAGAAGCTGGGGGCCGAGCAGTTTCACACATGAGTTACAACTTGTCACGGGCCAGGGAGCTACCATCGGTTCCCCCCACCCCATCCCCACGTCCTCACAAAGACCATGGGGAATGGACATCAGACAAGTGAGCCCAGGAGCCTGGAGAAGGTAGAAAACAGCTTGTTTGGTCCTAAACAACAGATGGTTCCCTTTCAGTTACTACTTCCCCAGTGTCCCCAGCACCCTCTCCTCATAGCTAACCTTTGAGGTAAGCCCCCTTTTTCTTCCCTGGCTGCACCTGGCTCCTGCCAACCATCCTTTCCCCAAGGGCTCTGGGAAAATGAGTCAGGCTCTGTAAGTTCTGCAGGGGAAAAACAACTTCCCCCCCCCCAAAAAAAAAAAAAAACAAGTCTCCAGAAGCAAGAGTGGCTTCTTCAGCCTGCATGACGTGACTCCTTCACACACATTCTTCTCCCTCACTCCCCTCCTGGCCACCAGCACCAGCACAGGGCTCTCATGCTTACCCTTGAACCTGAAAAGTCACATTTCCTCCAAGCTTCAACCCAAAGCTGGGTTCTCACTCTTCCTCACTCTCCCAGATCATCTATTGTCTACAAGCCTAAATCTATTTGAATATACTTTCTGTGTATCCAAGTTTCCCTCCTACTGCCACACTGAAATTATTTAGTCAGTGTTTGTGGAATTCATTAGAATAGGTGAGGAGCAGCCACCCAAGGTGCGCTGCTGCAGCAAGGAAAGGCAGGTGTTCTCAAAATAAGTGTGTTTATATGAGCTGCCTGGGTTTCATAACCCAGCGATATTGCAGGGGGATTTAGGGATGTCTGGTCTGGCAGGAGCCATGGTTATAAGCTTGACTATTCTCTGGCCAGACCTGCCAGCAGTTCACAGGGGCAGCTTCATGGTTCTGCAAAGCATAATGCCTTAGACACAGACTGGTAAAGTGCTGGCACTGGCTCCTTAAAATAGCAAGAAAGTGTCTGTGTCTGGGCCTCTGACTTCCTCAATCTCTTCTTCTTCTTCAACGTAGTAAGCATCATTCCTATGTTCACCAGAAGTTATACAAAGAACAGTACATGTGGAATGTGTGGGACAGGAGTGTGCTTTTCAGTGTCTGGTACAAAACTGGCATGCAACCAATTTGTTTAATAATTTATTCATTGGTGGGAGATATTGACTAAGAAGTACATAGCCTAGAGATGTAGGGCCCTCAGCCTTCAAACAAGGCTAGATTTTGAGATGCAGGTTAGCAGAAATATCTCTATATTAATGCCCTGGGAATCCACATACCACGCCCACCAGAGAAGCAGGTAGGCTAACTGCATATCTTCATTTTTCCTCTGCTCCTCCAAATCCAGTCCCCCAGTCTCATCGCCAGCTCTGTAGCAGATGACCTGCTGCAGCCTCCCCTTCCTTTATGCCCCCATCTCCAATGATCACGCAGATCTTCTCCTTCAACCTCCCTTCCCCTTCACTTATTGTATTTCCCCCGCCAAGCAGGCATTCCCTGGAAACCCACCAGTCAAGCCTGCCAGGGAAGTGAGAAGGCCAGTTAGGCAGGTAGCCTAGCTTCAGGTCTTCATTCTGCCTTCTCTCCTTCAAACACAATCCCCCAGTCTCATCCCAGCTTTACAGCAGACTACCTGCTACAGCCTCTCCTTTCTCTCTCACCCCATTTCCAGGGGAAAAGCAGTTCCTGATGGCACACCTAGATTCCTCCCTTGTGTGGACCCTTTACTGTGTAGCCCACCCCCATTCCCAAGTGTCAGCTCCCAACACATTCAACCTGGAACCACACTTCTGGATCCCAGAAGAATTTTCTAGAAGGAAATACACAGCTACCACAGCCTCCTAAGAACCAAAAAAGGGAATGAAAAACAAGGAACAAGACAACAACCCAACAAAGACAAGACCAGGTATCAGCACCTCGAATTACAATCTTCCCAAACTCAGATGTCTAGATGCCAGCATAAAAACACAATCAACAATAACCAGGACAACATGTCTCCACTAGAGCCCAGCAACCCTACTAGAGTAAACCCTGACAGAAGCAACATGACTGAAACACAAAACAGGGACCTTAAAGTAGCATTTATGAATATGATAGAGGAACTTAAAGAAGAAATGAATAAATCAGTCCCTTAAATATATCAATCCCTATCCCATAAATATAGATGTATGAAAACATGAACAGTGGAAAGAAATTAATAAAACAGTTCAAGACCTGAAAGGAGAAATAGAATTATAAAGAAAACCCAAACTGAGAGAAATCAAGAAACAAAAAATTTAAGAACTTGAACGTAACTTCAGAGGCAAGCTTTACCAACAGAATACAGGAGACAGAGAATCTCAGTCATTAGAAACGTGATAAAAGAAATGCATACCTCAGTCAAAAAATGTTAAATCTAAAATTTTTCTTTAAAATCCTGGCAAAAAAAAAAACAACAGGAAATCTGGGATACTGTCAAAAGACCAAATCTAAAAAACATTAGGAATAGATGAAGAAGAAACTCAGGTCAAAAATCACAGAAGAAAAATTCCCAAACCTAAAAAATGAGATACATATCAAGGTAAAAGAAGCATAAAGAACACCAAATAGACTAGACTGAAAAAGAGATTTTTCTCAGCACATAAAAATCAAAGCACTAAATGTACAGAAAAAGGAAAAATACTAAAAGCTGCAAGGGAAAAAGACCAAGTAACTTACAAAGGCAGAACTATTAGAATTAAGACCTAAAATACCTGACTTCCCAGTAGAGGCTCTAAAAACTTGAAGAATCTGGACAGACATTCTACATACTCTAAGACACCACAGATGCCATCCCAGATTACTATGCCAGCAAAACTTTCAATCACCATAGATGGAGAAAATAAGGCATTCCATGATAAAGCCAAACTTAAACAGTATCTGTCTACAAAAATGCTCTGAAATCAGACTACAGAAAGAAAACTTTAACCTGAAGTGGTTAACCACACCAAGAATGCATGAAGAATAAATTGTCCCAGACCAGCAAATCAAAAGAGGGAAAACACACACACACACACACACACACACACCACCACCACCAACAACAACAACAACAACAACAACACAATAACAAAATAGCAGGAATCAATAAACACCAATCATTGATATCCCTCAACATCAATGGTCTCAATTCCTCAACAGAAAGATACAGACTAAGACCACAGGTGTGAAAACAGAATCCATTCTTCTGCTGCATCCAGGAAACACACCTTAACATCAAAGATAGACATCACCTAAAGGTAAAAGGATGGAAAATAATATTCTAAACAAATGGACTTAAGAAGGAAGCTGGTGTAGTGATTTTAATATCTGACAAAATAGACATCAAACTACCAAATAACCAGAAGAGATAGGGAAGGACACTACATACCTCATCAAAGGAAAAAAATCCACCAAGAGAACACTGTGGTTCTTAACATCTATGTACCAAACACAAGGGCATCCTAAAAGCTAGCTTAAATCACATAATGACCCTCACACAGTGATAGTGCGAGACCTCAATACCCAGCTCTCAGTAACAGACAGTTCATCCAGACAAAAGAGCAAAACGCAGGAGCTAACTAAATTAATAAACCAGGTAGACCCAACAGATTCCTACGGAACATGTTACCTAAACACAAAAGCAAATGTCTTCTTCTCGGCACAGGTCTTCTCATAGAACGTTCTCCAAAACTGACCGCATACTCAAACACAAAGCATGTCTCAACAGATAAAGAAAATTGAAACAAAGCACTGAATCCTATCTGAGCACTACAGATTATAAGCTGGATATCAACAACAGAAGCAACAGAATGCTTAAAAATTTGTGGAAACTGGGGTGAGTAGAGGGAAGGGAAACTGTAATCAGGATATATTATGGGGGAAAATATATTTTCAATAAAAAAGAAGCATCTATACATTAATGAAGCTGCAAAATGGGTACAGAACTTAAGTGCTAACCTAGCTTCTCTGCCACTCTTCTGAGCCTTTACCACACAGGATCAAAGCCATGGTTCTTGTTCCATGGGGTTATCGGGAGAGAAATAAGTCACATAAGCTTGCTGACTCTTGCAGAATTTGAGCGCCTTCTGTAGTTCTGCCTTCAGCCTGCAGTGAGAAAGCCACGAATAAGGGTTTGCTTTTGTTTGTACATTTATATCGCTTGAACCTCCTAGATTCTAAGTGTCTTGGAGTCAGCAATTGTGTCAGTTGTACTTCGAACTTTATACTCAAATTCTCAATATAGTATCTGGCAAGCGGAAGGCTCTAGTGGGTAAAAACAAAAAGGAATTAATGAACGGTCAAGTCTTTCTAAACTGAGAATCAGAAGGCCTGGGGTGATCGGTCATGTTGACCCTGTTCTATTGGCGTGAACCGATTTCTAGTCGAATGTGGTGACCAGTGCAAGGCAGAAAGCAGTTCAGCTGTTGAATCTGTGACTGCATTGTATCGTGAATAAAAATAAATCAACATCTTTCTCAATCTACTTATTATCTCCCGGCAGTAATTGTGGATTGGGAGAAATTCTGTGTTTCTTCTTTTTTTAAAAATGTTGACCAACAAGCTTATGATCTTGAATTTGTATCCGTAATTAGTATTGATTAACTTAATCTGCAAACTTGGCCACAATTGCTGCAGGGTTGGAATTCTGAAGATCTTCTTGACACCGACAGAGAACAATCAGAATCCATAACTACCCTGAGACAGCTCTGGGCCAAAGACCCAGACTGACTTCCCTTGCCACCCAAACAATAGCTCCAGGAGTAGAAAGGAAAGAGAAAGTGACCATTTTAATGTGATATCCCTATGCAGGTGCTTTGTATTTATGTGACGGTAACTCAGGATGCCTACCGACTAAACATCCCAAGCTCTTCTCTTAGCCCCAGGTTTGATCTGAACAACGAAATGTGAGTAGCGTTTTGAAGACACAGTTTGCACAATCAAAAACCCTCTGCCATGGCAATGAATCATGTAGTGGTGCCTCCTCCTTCAGCTGCAGTCCAAAGAAAAGGTGATCTGGACCAGTATCCTCAGCTTATTCCACATGAATATGTGTCTTTATTAAGGAACCGGTTCCAAGGTTTAAGGGACAGAGACCTGACAGCCACTGTTGCTACAGTGTAGCATTTGCTAGGCCAACTGATAGAACGTTAGAGCCTTCAATGCTCTGATTTGTTTTTGTTTTGTCGATGAGGTTGGCGTTGAAAGACAATTCTTAAGGGCTCTCATGCATACTATATGTCTTTCGAGCCAGACGCTAGCTACTGACGCTAGCTACTGTTGTTTCAGAGTGTATTTTCAAGGACATCGATAGAACCAACAGCCTGGAAAAGTAGAATAAGTGGCTTCTTCCAGAGGAAATGCTAAGCATACTTACTGTCCATTTTAAACTCGTGTAGTCTCAGCTTAAGGTCTCTCTCATTTAATACAGCTCACTGTGTATGTAAGCATCCCTCTGGGCTATTTGCAAGGCAAATATATGTAAATATGGTGAGATCCATACTCTGCCTTGCAGTGAGTAGTAAAGTCCTCACATCTGACTTAAAACTTTCATGTCTTCTGCCAACATCTTTGAGACTGTGGCAAGCAAAAGTTTTAGATTTGGTGGTTGGTAAAACCTTGAGAGTTAGCACAATTCTCGACAGTAGCTGTTAGCCCTGATGAAACAGAGCCTCTGAGAGAGCAGTGTTCAAGGTGATTCCATTAATATTCTTTTAAAAATCCATTTACCCTATTATTCTACATTGGTTGTCATGGATAAAAATTTCTGGACTTATTTATTCTTTTATTCCGTTGATGTTTATTAACTACTATACTTCAAGCATTATAGGGTTTTCTAGGGTTCTTTAAAAATATCACCATGGAATTTCCCCAAAATAACAAGTTTGGATTCCTAAAGTGATTTATTTGAGATTGTCTTATACTTACTTTTAGTGACCTGCATAGCATAGCAGAGAATCAGACGTCCTACAAATTAATATCCAAGGCACACTTTAGCTGCTAGTAGAGTCATGTAGGTCTGGCAGCTTGGAGACTTCAGGAGCAAACGTAGAGCCTATGCAGACTCAACAGTATTTGGAGCCTTAAAAGCTTCTTACTTCTTACAAAGAGCACTGAGTCTCAAGCAGAGTCCCAAGCTTCACTCAGTTCCTCTGGCTTCTCCTAGGCCCTATCACAAATAAAAGAGAACCAGCGGCTAATTATAGCTACTCTGAAACTGGGGTATGCACTTTCCCACGCTGCAAAAGCCTGGGCATCTGGTGCCCCTAGAAAACCAAGCCAGACTCTCCCAGCAGCCTACCCCGAAGTCTTCAGTGTCAGCATGCTACAGAGGACTTGGGCTGACTAATGAAGACTTAACTCTCAACTCTGTGCCTAACTGACTAGTTCCATGACTCTGGTTTAGGCTCTTTTGAGCTGTTCTGAGCTCTCATCTTCTCTTCCATAAAAGTCACCATCATGCTCTATAAAATTCTCATGAGGGTTAACAAATAAGACCCTGTTAGGTAAAGTACAGTACATAGCACACAGTAGGCTTTCAATAAGTAGTCCCAACTTACATTATTACCATCATCATGTTGCTTTGGCTGGATAAAATGAACATCCCTTTAAACAAAAGGAAAATTAGAGATTAGGTGCGGAGCCACTGGCTGAAAGCCAAAGGGGGAAGATAAAGCTTTATAATTGCCTCTCCTGGGAAAAGCAATAAATCCAGGCAGCTGTGCTGCTCCCACACTTCAGCAGCCAGAGGAGAGCTGGGCCTGAGGATTTCTGTCTTAGAGCACATGAGCATCTACTGTGCATAAGGCACTCTGTGCCTGGTACCATAGACACAGGTTACAGCTTCAGCCCTGCCCTCTGGGGATGTGTTATCTGTGCAGACTAGACAAAGAGAGCATTAGACAACCAAAGAAGCCATTTTAAGATAAGGCAAATTGGAAAAGGGAAAGAGCATGCATGAGATGGTCATCAAGGGTGAAATTTCAGTGTGGCAGGAGGGTGTATTACAGGCCTTAATAGGAACATAAGGGCATTAGGGATGAGACTGGATACATAAACTTCAGTGGAGAGACCCAGAGAAGCAACAATGAAAGTAATGACTCTGGCAAGGAATGGGTTCACAAAAGAATACTGAATTAAAAGAAATAATCTACTGAACTGTATAAACTTTAGGATAGTGTACTGTCTGGTTTTGTGTATCAACTTGACACAAGAGTCATCAGAGAGGAAGGAGCCTTGTTGATGGAATGTCTCCATAAGATCCAGCTGTAAGACATTTTGTCAATTAGTGATCAATGAGGAAGTGCCTAGCCCATTGTGGGTGATGCTATCCCTGGACTTGTAGTCCTGGCTTCTTTAAAAAGCAGGCTGAGGATAGACCAATTATTGTTTGGACTTTCCCTCAATCTTTGTTCCCTTGTTATCCCTGAACTTCTTGTAGGCGGGGTAATTTTTGGATCAAAGGTTTTGTCAGTGGGTTTTTCTCCTTCTTCCACTAGTCCTGCCTGGCTAGGAGGTGGTCACTTTAGTCTCCATGTCCTCCCCCAACCCTCTTAGAAGTCTCAGCTAGAGACACATCAATATCCTCCCAGGAGCCTACCTTGTCACAGGCTTCCAGCTTGACAACGAGACGTAGCCCCCAACTTGAGACCCACCCCATGGTAGAGAGCCAGCCCCTGACACTAATAATGACACTCTGCTGTGCTTTCAGATAGGAACCTAACTTGACTGTTGTCTGGGAGTCTCCAGCCAGCAATTGATGGAGACAGATAATGTGACTTCCATCCAAGCATGGGACAGAACTCTGGGTATCCTGTGGAAGTGCTGGGGGAAGATGGAAGAACCCGGAGGGGACAGAACCTCAAAAGAAGACCAACAGAGACAAATAACCCAGTCCCATGAGAGCTTTCAGAGACATCAAACTAAGGAGCATGAATGGTCTGAACCTAGGCCCCCTGTATACATGTAGGCAATGGGTGGCTTGGTCTTCATGTGGGGCATCTGACAAGAGGGGGGAGCTCTTTCTAAGATGGGCTCTATTACCTACTTTTGGATCACTTCCCCCTGGCAATGCTACCTGGCCTGACTTAGGGAATGAAGATATGCTCAGTCCTGATGTGACATGATGAGCTGGAGAAGTTTAATGCATGGGGAGGGAAGCTCCCCTTTCCTGAAGAAAAAGGGAAAGGGAAAGAGAGAAAGGAAGTGGGGGGACTGGGAGATAGAGAGGGAGGTGCACCCTCGGGATGTAAAGTAAGTAAACTAATACAAAAATTTTTAGAAAGCAGGCTGAACCAACCAAGGACCATGTATAGACTGGACCTACAACCCCTACAGATGGGCAAATGGATAGGTCAGGCTTCATGTGGGTGCCCTACGAAGGGGAGCAGAGCTAACAGGTACTCTGTTGCCTGCTTTCTAATCACTACCCTTAATGGGACTGCCAGGAGAGGGAAGAGGGAGGAAGGGGGGAAAAGGGAGGGAGGATGGAACCTGGAGGAGAGAAAGGAGGGGGCTAAGATTAGAATGTAAAGTGAGTAAATAAATTATTAATTATTTTTTAAAAAGCAGGCTGGGCAAGCCATGTGAAGCAAGCCAGTAAGCAGCACCCCTCTATGGCCTCTGCATCAGCTCCTCCCTCCAGGATCCTGCCCTGTTTGAGTTCCTGTCCTGACTTCCTTTGGTGATGAACAGCAATGTGGAAGTGTAAGCTGAGTAAATCCTTTCTTCCCCGACTTGCTCTTTGGTCATGCTGTTTTGCTGCATCAATAGAAACCCTAACTAAGACAGATAGCATGCTATCACAGTAAAAATGGTTTTTCCCTCAGTCTGTCTCACCAGAGTTGTGTCAGAGGCTCTTGGATTGAAACAGATTTTATTTCCTTCTTCAGAAACCTATAAATTCTCTAATTTACATCCATAAGTTTGTATTAACAACAATAACAGACATTCATGGAAGACTATCCAGTTCCAGGTAAGATGCTATGGACTTCACATGTGTGTCATCTCATCTAGTACTTGTGATAATAACTTCAAAACAGAGATAATTGTTGGACCAATTTTACAGCTGAGGACACAGAGGCTTACAGAGGTTAATTGATCAAAGCCACATGGGTGGAAAAGGGCGGTGGTCAAAGGCAAAGTCAGATCCAGTGGCCTCAATCTCTCTATGCTCAATTACTGTATTAACTCTCCATTTTCACTCACACTGTCCTTTTCCTCCTGCATTTTACTCTTATGGGAGCATAGTATTATTCAATAGAGGAGAGTATGACCTTCAGAGCTAGACTCTGGTTTGCTGCTGTGTAATGTACCTTTTGATGGCAAGGTCACTACAATACTCCTTTGCAGTTGAAGGAATATGCATTACAAAAGGCCAAGGAAAACTGCTTTCCATTGTTAGCAATTAGCTAATTAAGTAAATTATGTTAGATAGTCAACACTAGAGCCAGTCATTAGAGTTTATGAGTAGATTAAGAACAAGTAAGGATGTAATTTTTTTTAACTTTGGAATAGAATGAAATTAGAAAGATCAGCCCATTCCCGCCACCTCCTCCCCAACTGAAACTGTTGTAGGAGCCTTGGAAAAATATCCACCCAAGAGACTTTGTTTTCTTATCTCTAAAACAAAGGGGTCCACTTATTGTTTCTAGCTGTGGTGATATCTGTCCTATGACAGTCAATATCGAAGACAACCCTCTCTCCCTTACAGTATGTGAAAAGGGTAATAGGCTTCCAGGCAGAGGAATCCAACATTTTATACGGCTTTTTCTCCTTGAGAAAGAAGGACCCCTGCTTGCCATCCTTCCAAGTCTAGAAGCCCCAGCTATACTCACCGACCACGGCCAAGGCTATCAGAGGCCAAGTAGCCAAAATGAGGGTTTACTAAGAGACCAAGTAGTACTGTGCAGGAGGGAGAATATGCCTTTCTTGAGATGGCCAGATCTATTTTTACCCATGATGCCCTTTTGGAACTGCTAAGAACACTGTGTTCTGACTGCCCCACCTTCTTTTCAAAAAATTCATAATCCCAAGGATCACTGAACTAATTTATAAAATGAGAAGAGGAAGTTATTTCCTGTGCATGTGGCGTGATTTCCCCCCTGACGATTCCTGCACTGGGCTGGCAGCACCTGGCTTGATTTTCCTCCTCACCAATTGATATTCTGCTTATGACACAGAACTCAGGAAAATCAAGGCCAAACACAGATGCTGTCCAACAGAAAGGGGCTGAGAACAGGCTGTTTAGTGGGGAGAGATCCTAGTACCATCTTACCATTTCGGAGTAACAGAACAAAGGCAGAGAAGCAGGACCTCCATGGCCTCCTTGAAAGTCAAACACCCTCTGCCCTTGAAAAAAGAGGGAGATGAAAGAGCTGGAGGGGACAGGAGCTCCACAAGGAGAGCAACAGAACCAAAATATCTGAGCACAGGGGTCTTTTCTGAGACTGATATTCCAACCAAGGACCATGCATGGTGATAACCTATAAATCCTGCACAGATGTAGCCCATGGTAGCTCAATGTCCAAGTGGGTTCCCTAGTAAGGGGAACAGGGACTGTTTCTGACATGAACTCAGTGGCTGGCTCTTTGATCACCTTCCCCTGAGGGGGAAGCAGCTTTACCAGTACACAGAGAAACACAGTTCAGCCAGTCCTGATGAGACCTGATAGGCTAGAGTCAGATGGAAGGGAAGGAGGGCCTCCTCTATATGACTAGGGGAGGGTCATGGGAGGAGAAGAGGGAGAAAGGGTGAGATTGGGAGGGGACAAGGAAGAGGGCTACAGCTGGGCTATAGAATGAATAAATTGTAATTAATAAAAAATAAATTAATTTGATTTAAGAAAAAAGTAAGTCAAACACTCACACTAAATCCCTCCAGGACTGACCTGCAGAACCTTCAAAGAACAAAACAACCCTGAATTCCCGGTACATCAACATTTCTGTGCCTGAGCTGTCTTCATTTTTCTAGTCAGCCACAGTACAGCAACCACAAATGGAATCACTGACACATGCCCAATCCTCTTCACATATGAAGTCAGAGGAGACGGGCCAGACCTGGACATCACTCATTAAGATCATGAAAATGGAAATGAAATCAAAGATGGCTTCCTCACCAGCAAAGAGAACATTTCTTTCTTTGGTAGCCTCTCTCTGCTCCAAGCTCAGGTTCTGAAACACGACAACTGGAAGATAAAATGAATAATAACTAATGACTAACAAGATGGGTCAACCATGCTACCAAAATTATCAAATAATCCTCACAACTACTAGTTGTACTAACTACAACTACTATGTCCGTGCCATAGCAAGGGACACTGAGACTCAGAGGTTTAGAAACCTGATAATACCAACACAGTTAGCAAATTTGAGGGGGTGAGAAAACTTAAATTTGGATTGTAGTGCTCTATGCCCTCCCAAAGCTGTTCAGTTTCTGAAAAGCTTCTCATAGTATTCTATTAATATGTTGAATGTCTGTGCAATGGTGTGTGTGTCTTTCGGTATGGATATCTTCAGAACGGAGCACAAGTTCTGACATCCAAAATGTCATCCAAACAGGGCAAGATTCCCTCTCCTAGAGAGGACTACAAGATGTATTATCAGCCTTCAGTGCCTGCTGGAGTTAAGAGCAGATGTGACTAAGTACCTCTGCCATCAGATGCCTCATCACTTATCCACATCTTCAGCATAACGCTTCAAAAAAAACAACTCCTCTCAAGAAGCTCCTGGGCCATTTCCAAAGCCTCCTCTTTGCTCTCCTGGCACTTCAGCCTGTGAACATGACGGTCTCTGCCAGCATCCAGGGGCTGGGTATTCTATTGCACTTGACAGTTTTTTGATGTAGCATGGTTTCCTTGAGACTAGTCTTGCCTCCCCCACCCCCCGCAGTGGAATCATGTTTCTGCTCGTCACTACATAGCTTGCCCAAAGCAATAACAAAAAGAGTGAGAAGATAAACAAAAAAATACAAAACAAATAACTTTTTTCCTGTGAGGTAGCTACAGTTAGGGTGACTTTATGAGCTAGTGTTCATACAAGAATGTTTCTGAGAGTGAAAGTCCACAATCAATATTTACTCCAAAGCCAAGTGTGGAGATGCATGCTGTAAACCCAATTCCGTGGAGGCAGAAGGATTGTGAGTTACAAGCCAGCTTGGACAACACATTGAGAACTTGTCTCAAACACAAGCAAACAAACAAATAACCTGACAACACATAAATGAAGCTGTGCATGGGAGGCATGATGTCAAAACCTTAAACAGGATGTAACTTGAGGAGCAGGGTCTGTATCCCTAATCTTGTCTGTGTAGCTTGCAGCATACTAGGACAGAGTCATGGTTGTTGTTATAGTTTTTATATCTATTATCTTTTAAAAAAAAAAAAAGAGGTTCGTCCCCAGGGAAGAGGCTGAAAGAAGGGAAAACAGTATGAAATACTTGTGGGTTTTGGGTGGTTCTGTTTTCACTTGCAGTGCTTCTTCGCTATCCCTTGAACCATCCCAATGGCCCTCGTTTTCACTTAGGCCCCCCTGCCTCAACATCTTTATGCACCCCATGACTTAAACTTTTCAGGCAAGGCTTTGAAAACCAAAGCATCATAAGTGCACTATTTCAAAGATATTTGCTCTTTAACTGTGAACAGATCACTAAATCCAAAGAATGGCTCTTAGCACCTCAATCTATACCAGGTATGAAAACAGCTTACTCCTCCTCTCAGGAGGCCCCTTCATAATGAAAAGCACCACCCCCTTCTTAAATTTACCAGAAGGCATGAAGGGAATAACTTGTTCCTGCATACTAAATCCCCGGGATTAACTGACTCTGGGTTTTGTCAATACAAGGTTAATGACAGGCTCACCCTGGGGATGCATGAAATGCCAAGCGTATATCTCTGCACATACCCCACAGATACAGGAGCCCACTCTAATCTCTGTCTTCTGTTGACAAAAACGAAGTTTCTTTCCCTGTAGGCAATGACAGTCACGAAGACCTGAAGTCTGCTGCTGGCCGGGTCTACAGCCAAATGACAGCAGACACCACCAGGAGAGAGCTTCTGGGATACTTCTTAAATGGTTGCATAGAATCCAGAGTCTACTAATGGCCGTTTAAATATCAGCACCATTAGCTGCTTCACTGTTGAACAACTTACCAGATGTATAACAACCATCTTTACTGGTCTGTTCAGCTGGTTGTACCTTCTATGGCCTCATGCCCTATTTGTTCAAATAGCTGTCTTCCCATCTGTTTAAATGAGGGGAATGTGGTACAGCCCAGAGACACGTCATCTCACAGGCACCCACAGAATGCCCAGTACAGGATCAGGAAAGAAGGCAATGTCAAGGTCAGCTGACAGCAACCCTCGGATTGTTTTTGTTTTTTTTTTTTTTTTTAAGAAAACAACATTGAAGAACAACTGTGCTCTTGCTACCAGAATGCTGTACTTTATTTTGCTGTTGGAAGAGGAAAAGCTTCATGAATATTTTATCCCACAGGACTAGACCACTGTTACTAGAAATTTTCTTCCCAAACTAATTCCCTGAGCACAGCCTGCTGGAATTCCTCCTTCTCCGGGGCAGTTCTGCCTTCTTTTGCTGACTTCTCAGCTCCAGCTAAGAAACCTGCCACCTGAGTTTCAGCGGAGGGTTCCTTGTAGAAAGAAAGCCTAAAAGGTGCAGTGTGTCCATGACTCACCTTGACTCTTCAGGTGGAGGTAGAGCCTGCTGAAAGCCTGGGTGCTCTCCAAATGTGACGCCGCCTTAGGATTCTGGGGAAATGTCCCACAAGCAGCAGCTTGTCAGCCAAATGATCCCAATGGCCAAGCAAGGAAAAAATATATATAAAGGGTGTGATACCCAAATTCAGGAAGTTTCTGGTTGATTTTAAATATCGAAAACATTGCCACCCAACAGGAGAGGAGACTTGAGGTGTCTGAGCACCTCCCAGGACAGAGTGTGTGACATAAGAGTTACTCACTACATGGAGAAGTTTGTCTCTAATGAAGTCTAGAAGAGGGACTGTAACATTGTAAAAGCCAGCACCTTTCAAAGCTCACTCAGAGTCATGACTGTTGGAAAAGACTCCCCTCACTCTGTTGGTATCAGACAGAGCTATCACTGCAGTGTGACGATCAAATATATAAAAACATGTATTTATGTAATATATATTTAAATCTATATTTATGCACACATACACAGATGGCTTTGAGTTAAAATGGTTCAACTTTATGATGGTGCAAAAGCAATACAGAATCCTCAGGAATCGTACTTCACATTTTGAATTTGGATCTTTTCCCAGGCTAGCTATATTCAGTACAATACTCTTGAGAGGCTGGGCAACAGCAGTCACGTAGAGCTCCAAGTCAGTTAGACAATCATGAGGGGAGACAGTATTCCACAGTGTACTGGAATATTGTGTATCATGGAATAAAGTGTATCATGTTGCTTAGCTATGGAGTTGGGGAAGTCGGAGATATTCAATGGATTTTTTTTTTTACTTGATATTTTAAAACTAACAGTAAGTCCATCTGAACAAACCCCAACAGAAATTGAGAAGCATCTGCAGTCCATAAGGTAAATTATAGGTGCTGAGGAAAAAACTCACCTACGGCAAAATGGTGGCACTGGTAAGAATAAAAGCAGTAGTGGCACTAACATCAATTCCACACCTCTCCTGTCGTCTCCACTGTATCACAAGGAAAGGATAGTTTCAAGAACACATAGAGGAGAGACACAGCAACCAAAACTAAGTATGAATGACACAGTCATAAGGATACCCGTTAGCTTGTGTGCTATTTGAAAAGGAACTATTTCTTTGTGTTCCTTAGAGATATTTTCCTGCGGGTACTTTAGACTCAGTCAGCAAAACCCATTTATGTTAGTTCTGGAAGGTAAAGGACTTCTTCAGTGATAAGAGATAAGTGAGCATCACATTGCTGAGTGTCAGCAATAGGGAAACACTGGTTCCATTGTCTGGTGCCAGGATGGAGGTCTGCAGGGATGACACCTAGGTAGTAGATGCACATTCTTGGCTTCTCGCTTGCAGTAGCAGTATGACCTCAAGGGCAAATGTCAAATGGCAATCTGTGGTTGTTTGACCTCTAACCTTCCCTATAATTTCTGTAGCAATACTTTATATTAAATCTTTTCTTTGTAACACCTTCAGTGGGTAAAGCAGACTGGCTGACTAATTAAGAACCCCTTTTTCTTTCTGCTGTGTTCCCAGCTAACTGTACTTTGCCCACTTGGCTTTGCACCTAGCTTGTCCTAGTGCTAACGGCTGACAGACAGGAATGATGCACGTTGCTTTCAGACCAGAGCTGAGTCGACCTTCCACATACAATGCTTCCTATTCTTCGCCTGACTAGCTATTTTGTATAAACAGCCACAGTGACCTTAGAACCTTCGTGGAACAAGCCTGAGTCCTGGAGTCACGGCTTAGAAAAGAATCATTTTGGAAGAGAGAAAATAAGTCTTGGTGGCACCAGGAAAAAAGAAAAAAAAAAACACAATTGGGACATGGAGTAGAGTAGAAAAGGTTTGGGTCATGAGGAAGAAGTTAAAAGAAATACTTTTGAGGATAAAATAGTGAAATCGGTGCCGCAGAACTGAAGGAGAAAAAGCATGCTGCTGTGCCAAGCCATTTGTTCTGGTTTGAATATAAAATGTTCCCTACAGACTTGTGTGTTTGAATACTTGCTCCCCAGATACTGGCATTGTGTTGGAAGATTATGAAACCTTTGGCAAGTGGGGCACAGCTGAGGAAGTGGGTCACTAGAGGGCAGGGTTAGGAGTTCTCCTAGTTAGCTCGAGCTTTCAAATTGACAGTCTATAGTTATCTGAGGGAATCTCATCTGGGATATTGCCCACATCAGACTGGCCTGGGGCACATCTGTGGGGCATTTCCTTCATTGCTAATTGGTGTAGGAGGACCCACCACCGGCATCACCATCCCTAGTCAGTGAGCCCTGGGATATGTAAGAAAGCTAGCTGAGCATTAGAGTGAGAGTGAGCCAGTAAGCAATGTTCCTCTGTGGCGTCTGCCTCAAGCTCCTGGTTTGCGTTTCTGCCTAGGCTTCTCTCAATGACTGCCTATCATCAGTAAGCTGAAATAAACCCAAGATAGTTTTGGTCGTGATGTTTATCGAAGGAACAGAAACAGAGTAGGATGGGGGTGACAGCTGGGCCCCCCCATTTTCTAGAGATCTCGCTCTCTGCTTCTTGGCATGGCAGGATGCAAGCTGACAGTGGTCAGACACTAATGCTACCACTGAGGTACCACCACCAATATGCCCTTTCTGTCATATTGGACTATATCTTCTCAAACAATGAAACAAAATAACCTTTTTCTCCCTTAAACTGTCCTGGCAGGTATTTGGACATAGTGCCACTGAATTAATTGGGCTTGATTAAAAGCAGAACCCTAGCTAGAGAAACTGTCTCTATCCTTAAGATAAAACCTGGCCAATAAGAGCCACCAATGTGCAAGTTGGAGAAAGCCGCAAATAATACCTGTATAAAAACATCGTTGAAGGTTGGGGTGTGGCTCAATTGCAGAGCACCTGCTGCCTAGCATGTTGAAGGGCCCCTGAATAATCCCCAGTACCACAAATGCATGGAGAGAATTATTGACTGCATTTCAAGAGCACATACAGTTAGTTCGCAGAATCCAACCAAGAGAAAAGAAATTCAGTCCTTACGTGAGGCAATGAGCATGTTAATAAGGTCAAAAGCATTGGACATTTTGAAATGCACCACAATGGACATACAATCAAAGTGGAATGCCTAACGTTAGTTGTTTTTTTTTTTATTTTCAAGAAAGTTAAGTGGGAATTGAAGGAAGGAAGGAAGGAAGGAAGGAAGGAAGGAAGGAAGGAAGGAAAGAAAGAAAAAGAAAGAAAGAAAATAGAGAAGGAAATTGAGAGACTTGGAGTCACAATACATTTCCTGGGTGAAAACAAAGGAATCTAATTCCTTTGCACTTGAATCCTGACCTATCCATCATTCCATCTTATCCTGTCACCCTTACATCCACAGAGATCCAAGCCATCTGAAAGTTCTCAGTCACTTAGGGCTTCCTGTAGTAATTCTCATAAGAATCCAGGTCTGTGAAGTCATCCTTATAGTGGGACTCCTGGCTCTAAGAAATCCTTGGGTGATACCCTATGAAAAAGACCCTCTTTCAGTGCAGTGAAGGTCATCTTTCTCCACCATGGATCTTGATTCTAAGGATGGTTCTTCCTGAAAGAGCTCCTAGAATACGTACAAATTTCAGAGACAAAAGGGAACATCCCATGCTTCCAATGTGGAGCCTGGCAATGAGCTGACAACTTAAATAGCATGCCTCACCCATGAGCCAGGCCAGCTGGTCTGTTTTACTGGTTGGGACTATGCCTTAGAAACGTGCATGCATTTTATTTCCTGGTATGTTGTAATTCGCCCCTTTGTTGCTATGGGATATTTAGGAACACGGAAGGCTAATCACTTTTCACGATATGACATCTGTTTGAGATGAGGAAAGGCTCAGACCCAAATCTTAACTACAACAACCTAAAGGTGGCCACACACTGTCCCCTGTCTCCCTTTTGCAGGGCTTTCACTTCGCAGTGGTTCACAGCTTCAAAAGAAAAAGCACACCGCCATGGTTAGTAAGAGATCCTTAAATCCTAACAACTTAACAAACCCAAAAAGGTAGCTACACTTAACTAAAAGTGATGTGCAAAGTGATATCCATCACTGGTCTTAAGACTGGTATCCCTGTTGACTACAGAAAAGTAAGTGGAAACTACATGCATCTATTCTAAACTTATCCACAGAGCATGATGAAGCCAGCCTCCAACTAAATTAAAAAGAAAACAGCAATGAGCTCAGTTTCTACCGCTTTCATTGGTCTCATTGGCCTGTCAAGGCATGGAGAGCATCAAGCCTTAGGACCAATCTCTGATGCAGGGACAAAAAGGGAATGTTCTCGTAACATTCTCTCTTTCAGGCCAAAATGTTCCTGTTCAAAAGAGAAGCTTCTTGCAACAAATTTCAGAGATAGAAATGTCACCTCCAGCCCCAACTATCTTTTTTACCTTGTCAACACAATGAATATCCTGAATCTAAAGTAAGAAACAGAGGTAATAGTTCATGAAGGGCAGAGCACATGGCAGAGAGTTTATATGCTTAGCATCATTTAATTTACCTTCCCCCAAAAAGACTCTTATCTGGGTGGTCATACAGAAAATGACATTGCGTCTCGGGAAAGAGAAATGCACCTGCCCACAGGCATTCTGTTAGTAACCGATAGATGAGACAAATCAGCTTTGCCGGATTCTAAATCCTGCACTTAGAGACACCCCAGGTGCCATGAGTTAGCATCAAGACTCACTTGAGTAAAAGGTCTTCAAGTCACGGAGTACAGAGTTGAGGGAAACCTTTGTACAGCTGGGAGCAAGGGAACTTTCACACTTCGGAGGTACTGCTGAGAGCTTGAACCCCACCCCTTCATGGCAGCGCCAAGCCTCTAGGCTCCACAAGCCCCTATGCAGCCCCAAGGAAAATAACAGAAAAATGAAGAAAGCCTCAAGAGCTCTGATAAAGCCCTGAGATAATTTAGACCCACTAACTATCCTTGAAAGGAAAACTGAAGAAGCCAGACTCAAAAGGCTACACTTATGTCCTTACATACTGATGACCTTCTGGAAAATTAAAAAGAAAGAAAGAAAGAAAGAAAGAAAGAAAGAAAGAAAGAAAGAAAGAAAGAAAGAAAGAAAAACGCTGTGCAAATATAACATTAGTGGTATAAAGGCAGAGAGGTGAAATAGGAGTCGACTATAAAAGGGTCTGAGACATGTTTTTATGGTACGATAGAAATGTTTTCTTTCTTAATTGTGGGAGACATCACATTACTATCCATTTGTCAAACACCACTGAATTATACATCAAAACCTGGTACACTTTACACATGTAAATTATATATCAGTAACCCTTAGTTAAATGTGTATGCATACAAGAAGCTCAAGTGACAGCTTAATCAATAAGTGCATGTCGTGCAAGCCTGAGGACCTCAATTTGAGTTCCGGCACCCATGTCAACAGGTAAGCGTGGTGATGCACACACTCATAAGCCCATAGCTGGAGGGGCAGAGACAGCAGCATCCCTAGGGCTTGCTGGCCTGCCAGCCTAGCCTAATCTGCAAGCCTCAGTCCCAGTGGGAGACCCTGTCTCAAGCACTGAAGCGAACAGCCCCTACTTAACAAAAACCAAAGACTCCAGACACGTAAGCGCATGCGCATCTGCACCTGTGCAAGCGGCTGGCTCCTGATTAACAAAAGCCAAAGACTCCCAGCCTCCACAGGTGAGCAAATATGCACTACAGGTGTACAAGCACCTGCACACACAGGATATCTCAAATAAAAATTTCAAAGGTTGTGCGTGTATGTAAACAAATACGTGCTTCAAACGGACAATAGTCGATAAACCTTGGGCTACAATTTCTATTCTATAACTGCGGTGCATAAACCCGTGAGTCCAAACACCTCCATCATTCAACCTTCCCAGTGGAGAGATTTCATGGGGGCAGCTACTGCCAGCTGTCACACCATGGCCAGGAAGGGTCTGAAGGGAATTTTCAGGCAAACACTTCTGTAGCAGACAGAATGAGAGGCTGATTGCTGGAGTTATCTAGGCTCCCTGCCTCCTTTCCAGAATTTTTCAGAGGTCATTCTGTGTGCTGAGTAGGAACACTCATCTGGAAAATTGCCTTAAGCCAGATTAAATATAATGTCAGTGTTTTTAAACCTGTATTTCACATAGCATGGGCGTCTCTATCTTGATATCCTGTTGCAATTGGAAGGCTGTGCCTGTCTCTATGCTGAGCCCTGAACAGATAGGGAGGGAAGCCTTGCTTAAAATACCAAATGGTACAGCTTCCTGTCGCCTAAAACAGCTGGGCGTGTACTAAAAATGAGAATTTGGTAAGCGTAAATACACTAGCCTAGCCTCTCTATTCTTCCACTTGGGCTACAAGTTCTCATACGCATCTTCTTTCTTCTACTTTGGCTGTTCTGTTTGTTTGTTTGTTTGTTTGTTTGTTTGTTTGTGTATGTTTTTATTTCTTTGAGACAGGGTTTCTCTGTGTAGCCCTGGCTGTCCTGGGATTCACTCTATAGATCAGGCTGGCCTGGAACTCAAGAGATCCTCCTGCCTCTGCCTGCCTGAGTGCTGGGATTAAAGGCACTGTGCCAAGGCTGCAGCAATATCACCACAACCACCCAGCTGGTATTTCTCTTTCTAATTCTGCCTCTTAGACCCTTTGTTTTCTACCCAACACCTGTTATTTGAGAAGGATCTGAAGGTTTTCAGACTCATTGTTAATAGCTCAGCTGTGAAAGGAACAAGAGCCACACAAATGCAGGCTTGCACTGAAAATAATCAGGTCAGTCATGCAAATTAATAAGCCCTTAAGGTCAGATCTCTGAAGATAAAGGGGCAGACTGAGATGATAAAAAAACTTCCAGAAAGAATGGATTCCAAAGGGAAATGAACCCTAAGACCCTTCCAACTCTTGGGCTCTTCTGGAAGTTATTGATATTTTCTGCTAGCATGTGTGCTTCTGATCTCTAATGTATGGGAGGCAGACATTGTGAATGTCTCACGGGAGAATGTGGTCTGTGTTAAGTTGGGGGTTTGTCTGTCTTTTTAAAATTAAAAACGGTAAATAAAACAAAAGTCCTTAGTACAGTGCACTCTTTAATCCTTTATTTAAAAAAAAAATAGGAGTACAGCATGTGAAGATTAGGATTTGAACATCAAGGGAAAATAGCTAAGACTATACGGTGGAGCTATCCAAAGCCACTAGAGTATTTGCGCCTAGCGTGCTCTCAGGCACTGCACTGATTAACCAGATACTTAAAGAACTTTCTGTATCCTTCTATATCACTTTCTAGAAAAAAAAAATTGCACTTTCTTACAACTTCTAGGTTTAAAGAGAGAAATTACATGAAATAACTGGTACAACTTATTCCAAGATCTTTATTATACAACCAGAAAAACCACCATTATGTCACTGTCAACTGATTTTTTTTTACAATCTTGTAGTTACATAAGCCAAAATGGCATGATAAGACAAGAAAAGGTTAGTTGTGTCTTATATCTGTCCCATAGAAAACTAGTTAATGTTAAAGAAAAACACATAATCAGTAGAGAAAGGCAATTTGTTGTTAAGTCTGCTTCTAATCCCATAGCTGCCTTGGAAACTAAATTATGAGGTAAAGGGTTCTGGGTTATGTAGGTGAAGAGTGAGAGAAAAGAAGAGCCAAGTATATCATTTGAAACCCCCTCCAGGATTGATTTTCAGCGTACAACTTAATATACAAAGGGTCCATTCTCCAGAAAACTCAAAATGTCTAACATATTATTTAAGATGCCAAATTTACCTATCTGGTATGCACAAAGCAGTTTCCAGGAGCCAGTGAAGAAAACAAACTTAGATATTCAATCTCTTGTTCACCTTCTGAGGTTGATCTACCTAACTAAGCCCCAGTGTCCTTTCCAGCATGGACAAGCCAATGAGGCTACATGATAGATGCTTGATCACCATGCAAATTTTCCTAGAAAAAGAATCCCCAGAATTCATGCAGAGTTCCCCTTAAGTTCCTTAACTGCTAGACTTCACCTCCCTAGAAATTTCATTAGATTCACAATACCCCAGCCTCTGAGAAATTTATCTGGAAGGACCTCATTTCGGTTGTTAAATTCATCCAAAGAAGATGACGGTTCCCAAAAGAAATAAAATTGGAACAAATAGCCTAGGCCTCTACTGTGGTAGAACTACTATCTCAACTAACATCACTTCTAAAGAAGCACACTCCTGGACTTCCCTGCGGTGCCTAAATATGTGGAGAAGGACACTTCCAACAAACTTTTTTAATTTCTTTTTGACCCTAACGCTGAAGCAGACTCAGGGCTTCTGTAAGAAGACAAGATCATAATTCAGAAGATAACCATCATTGTAGACATAAAGTTTTTGATCAAAGGGGTGGTAATTCATGCTCTGAATTCTTTCCTGCATCTTTCTCATGGTGATGGCTAGATTGCCTTCCCTCCTTGTGTGTGTGTCATAGTAGTAAAAAATCTCTTCTGTTCTGGTGGTCAAAGTGCGAGTAGCATAGAGAATTCCACATACCATGAAGGCATTGGAAACAGATGGCTTGTACTGCTTGGTAACCCAGGTGTTTATCACCTCAAGGGAGGTGTCATTGAGTTTACTAATCACTATGTTACCAGTGCTGTCCTCAGTTGCATAAATTACCCACAGTCCTTCCTCATCCACAGAGAAGTCTATGTCTTGCCAATTCACATTAGCATATGAAAAGCGGTTATTATAGGCAGCCCTAGGGAGAGCTCGAGTCACAGTAATGTCATTGGTAGTCAGGTTAATTTTGACCATGTTCCCCCCATTATGCCAGTTCACATACAGGTTGTTGTTGAATGCCACTGCACCACCCCCTTGGCCGAAGCGAATCCGATATTCTCGAAAATGTGAATAGATTAACAAATTGTCCAGTGAGTTATAAAGTCTGTAATATTCAAGAGCCCTTGCGTCTAAATTCAAAGGTGCCACCCAGTAGAGGGTTCTCTCCGGATGCTCAGGAGAGTAATCTCGACCCCAGGCACCATATTTATAGTTAAACCCGAGCCAGTTGAGCTGAACCACGGAGGGAGCACTGACGTTCATCACCCCACCATGACTGCAGCTTCCTGTAAAAGAAGAAGAAAGACGCGCTTAGAGAAAATGGATGATTACACAGTTTAAGATCTTTAGAACCAAAACAACCCTCAAAACATGTTCTGGTCATGCTTCAATCACAATGATGGCTCCAGAGGAGAAGGGCCACCCTTTGTTTCCGTCTCTGCCAGATCTAGAGAACTGGCTCGTGCTTCCATCAGTAGGTTTTTAAATTGGAAAATGGGCACAATATAACTCCATAAAGCCGTACTTTAAAGTCTGAGATCCCAGGGAGAAAAGAGAGTTGGTGCTTCATATATTTTCTTCTCCCAGGAGGCATGTTTGCAAATATCTTAAATTTTCTGTATCAAACTGAGAAAATAATATTCTAGAAGCATGTTTTCCTCATAAAGCCAAGGGGGCTACCTACCAAGGTCAGCCCTTGGGAGCACAGTGGTTAGTGAAGGATAGTCCTTGGGGAGTCTCCTTGCCTTCCCCGGAACCCCAAGTGAACACCCTCAGCAGCCATCAAAGTAGCTCTAAACTAATCTCAGAAGAGAAAGCTTTAAATACCTCATTTGATAGGTCCAGACAGAGAGTCCTATAAAAGGCAGATTCCAGCCTTGAGAAGCTACAGCGTCATCTAGCCGTGGACTTGCCTAATGTGTACCCAGAACATACCTCATCCCATAAATCATCTGGTGACTATCTTGCCTCAGAGCTTTGAGATGAATCTACACGGACCCTTCATAATCCATATGCTACTGCACCATAGAATAGCAGACATGTATGTCACCCTTCCCCTCCTAACACAGGCATTGTCAAAATGTGTGCAATCGAGTGGGACCAGATGCACTGATCCATTGGATCTTAATTCCATATAACCCTTGCATAAATTGCGCAGGCTGGGCAACTGGCCCTTTGGTTGTACAGCCTCTAAAATGCTTGCCAACCCAAATGGGCTTGTGAGCTATATTTAAAAAATGAAATAAAATCCCTCCAGCATTTTTATGACATCTATCCAAAAAAAAAAAAAAAAAAAAAAACTGGACACATTTTTCTGGTGTTATTACAAATATTCTTCTCTTAAAAAATAATAAGATACTTTATTAGATAACAAAGAAAAATACAACTTCAATTATGTTTGAAGTCCCTTTTCCATGTTTGCTGCTCAATATATGGAGAGGGAAGGAAGGATGAGGAGGGGAAGGGATGGAGAGGGAGAGAAGGAAGGAGGAAGGGAGGGAGAGAAGGAGGGGCAGAATATAAATGCTGTATTTGGCTCTGAGTGCCTGGAAAGAATCAAGGAGCCATGGAGAGCACATGTGTGAACTATAGCCAAAAGCAAAGCTCCACAGAACTGCCTGAGATTAGCACTAGGAAGTAAGAGGAGCCAAGTAACTGACTGGGTCAAGGAGGGAAAAGACCTGTTCCCCTCCTTGCTAAATGCCTCACTCTCTCCCCTCCTTACTCAAGGACTGCTGGGAGGTGAAACCATTACTAGAAATCCTGCTTTTATTTTTCCAATCTGCTGGGACTTTTCAGTCCCAGAATTAAATACGTGCTCCTTAAATGCTCTCATAAATCCACAGTTGGTGGGAAAGCCAGCCAACCATACAACAGGTAGAGAAATAAAACCACACTGTACCCAACCTCAAATAATTTTGCATATCATTAAACAGAATACAGTCACAGGTTGATTTTAATAATGCATGCACCATTTCATAAATAAAAAAAAGCAACGTGTGTTCAGCCAGGAGACTGCTCTCTGCTAAAGAAATAATAAATAAAATTATAAATTATTATTTCTTCCCCTAAAAGTGATCTCTCAGATGAATGCTTGTTTGCCTTTGTTTATGAAACAATGCATGAATTATTAAAATAAAGTTAGCAGTGTGTTCAGTTTAATGATAACAAAAACTGTTCCAGTTTCCATATGCTAAAACTGGATTTCCTGGCTAAAATACCTAGCAGAAAGCTTATTTATGCAACCACATTTCACTGGGAGGAAATGAAAGTCACTTCTCTTCTTTCAGGTTGGGAGACTTAAGAGTTGCTTGCTTCATTGAACCTGACTTTCTTGGAAAGAAAATATCCCAAACCAACAGTAACACAATATTTCAGAAAAGTTGATGATGCATGAAACTTATCCTCACATTATCAAGGAGTGAAAGAGAGGCTGTTCTGTCTCCAGTGTGAAATTTTTAGATATGAAGGAACCAAAATACACGATTAATACTGCTAAAATTACAGCAATGGTTCCATCGTTAAAACAATAATTCCACCTCAAATATAGCACTAATAGTGTTCCAACTGGTAATAATAAAGGTTTATTATTTCTTAATGTTGACCAGAAATTTAAACTGTGCCTGTTACAAATATTAGAATTGAATGACACTTCAATTTCTTTTCCTCATCTCCCAATCATTCCTAAATACTCATCTATCCATTTTGTTACTTTCCGTTTATCTTCTACCCCCTTTGGATATTTTTAGTGCTCTGGATATGGCTAAAAGGAAATAGAAATAGGGTTCCCCTCCCCCCAAAAAATGTTATTCTCAGGACTGAGGCTGTGGCTGCAGTAGTGGCAAGTCAGGGGAAAGGCTGTGGTGGGCTCCCCCAGTAGCCAGAAACAAACAAACAAGGAAACTGCTCAAAATGACAGCCATCTTCATGCCCACTGCTCAGCAGAGTGGCCCTCCTCTACCCTCCTTACCTGGATCTTCCACCCACCCATCTTTGTTTAACACCCTCTTCTAGCTCCTGCCTTCATGTCAAAGTCTTAGATATATTCCATTCCCTTTATTGCTCATTTCCCATCCCAACTTCACGAGAGCCCTTTGACAACATTCAGTTGTCCAGCCTATGATTCAAGAACTACTGAGGGCCAGTGAATCATTTTGCATGTGCTGGTGGAAAAGAGCAAAGCAGCAAACCTTTGGGATCCAGGGTATGCTTCAGCTACTCCATAAATAAGGAAGCAAAGATAACTAAGAAATAATCAGGTGTGTGCCTTGTGGAACATGCCGTTCATTCCAGAAACCGCAAGGACATTCCCTTTGTTAGGGCAGCTCTGGCACAGAGAAGGTGGTACCAGACAGACTCAATCCTAAATCCTGACTGCACTCTTTAGTAACTGTCTATCATGGGGCAAGTTGCTTAATGATCTCAGACTCAGTTTCCTTAAGTCAAATAAGCAATGACTGCCCTGCAGGACTGCTGGAAGGAACAGAGATAAGGCTTGATAAGTGCAACTCAACCAATAGTAACCACCATTATCCTATTTGCGTCATGGCACAAGCTCTGGTTTACATGGCTGTTTCCTAGAGAGTGCCGTTAGGTGTTTCTTCACCCCTTCTGGTAGTCCTGGCAAACGTAAGAGGACTGCCATATAAGAGAATAAAGGAATAAAAGACGAATCGAAACATTAAACCCAACCTTTCATTTACAAAGCGCTAGAGATAGAACCTGCTACACAGCTGATGAATTTACTGTATAGAATGCAGAGCAAGGGATTCCTTGTGCAAAGTCTGCTCTTCATCATGCAACCCATTAGCTCCTGCTCTGGTATCCTCATACTCCTGAGCCTTGAAATAGGGCTATGCAAACTTTTTAAACTAATAGAGTGGATTTTTTAAAGACAAACATTGGTATGCCTACAGAGAATGCTTAATTATGGGTCTGTCAATGCAGATTCTCCCCTGGTCAACTAAGATGTCTGTGTGCTAAGACTAGAGAAACTATGATTAATTTTAAGAATTAGGCGATCAACCCAGGTGTGATGGCTCACACTTTCAAGCAGAGTATTCAGAAGCCTTAGGTTGGCATGAATGTCAGGCCAACCTGGGCTACATGATAAAAACCTGTCTCAAAAAAAAAAATCCCAAAACAAACCAAAGAACTAGGCAAGTAAATGATTGTAATTGTAAGAAAGCTGATTAATAGATTGATTCTGAATCATTGGATATATGCCCAACACGGTGTGCATAGGAATTTAGCATGCCCCTCCTGCTAAATAAATTATGCCCCGTTCAATAACCCACCATTTACTGTAGGTACCTTCTATGTACCTACAAAGCCTAATGTCTCCAAGTAAAATGATGACCACTGAGAATTCTCACCATATTTTTTGCTAATATGCTGCTGTCCTTTAGATCAGAGGGAAAAAAAAAATAGATTGAAGTCGTTGTTTGCCGGGGGGTGGGGGGGGGGGTCATAAATAGAAGACCAATTACTTTAAATTAGAAAGTTCTGCAAAATGAAGCAGGAAAAAAGATGTTTTGAAGCAACACACACACACACAAACACACATTTACTAAAACCAAAATATATTGGGTGTAAGTTCAAGCCGATCACTAGATTATCAAACTACAGCTGCAAGGGTGGAGCACAGAGAGGGCAGAATTATTTTAGAGCTGAGACTCCCATACAGACCTTTTTTGTTCTGTGCAACTCTGCAGTGAAGAAAAAAACAAGCAGACAGGCCAGATTTTAAAGTCCCATAATAGTGAGGAACTTTAATTAAAGTCTCCACAGGCTCACAACTTTGTGGTGCCTGGGGATTTTCCAATTCTGCATTATCAACCAATCCAAACATGAAGAGAGCAAGTGAAAGAAATTGATTTAAAAACATGACAAAAGTCAGTTTAATATAAACATCATAAATATAATATGAACAAAACTGGAGAAGGGCCAAGTGGCTTGGCAGGGATCCAGGTGCAGCCAAGGTTGTGAGAACAAGAGTAGAAGTCTGGGCTCCGTTTGCTTAAACAACACAGCTGGGCTGTGATCGCTCACAGAGGTCTAGGTGTAAAGGCCTCAGGAAAGGTTCTGGAGACATTTCTAAGAAAAATAACACAAAGGGGCCACTTGCTTTTTTCCCTCCTAAATACTAAGCAGCACATTTATCTCCCTCGGTGCCACCCTTAGGTGATTGACACCTTACACTCGGAGTTACCAGGGGGTTCTGAGATGGCCAGAGACAGATGACATTATACTGTCACCGAGTGCCAGTGTGCCTTCAAGAAAAGCAGCATCCTTCAGACTTACGCCCCTCCACTGAGACATAGGAGAACTAAGTGAGATGGCCCTGAATACACCTTCTTGCTTTAAAATGCCCTGGATTCCAAATGGTGCATAGCAACCTGTGCCAGGAAGATCTTTTGCAAGAAAGATGGTTGCCGGGGGCTGCAGGCTCATCTTTATCAAAGGTCGTGTCGCTGCTTTGACTCCTGTCTCACAGAGCTGTCATGGTCCAATAGAACCAGCTCCTTCTTCTGACATGCTTCTAACACTGATCCCAGACTAATTCCACTTTAGTTTGTCTCTGAAGACAGATGACAATCCTTGTCCTAAATGTCCACTATAAAACAGAGTAGAACAGACCTCTGACTGCAACTGGAGGGTATGTCCCCTGAATAACACCAAGAGGCTTAGAACTATAGTCCTCGTTAATTAAAGCCTTGAGGAAATCAGTTACACTGGCAAGATTCAGAAATATACAGTCCAAAGGAAAAAGGCTCTTGAGAACTGGAATTCATAAAAACAACAAAGGCTTCACAATTTGATGACAAGCAATGCTTCCGAGATGCTCAGGACCCTGGGAGAAGTTCCTTCGATGCAGTGTCTCTAAAGGATGGGACCGAATGGTGCGAGCAAAATGCCGGCAGGAGCTACCTCAGTGCACCAGGACATAGGCCTATCTCTGTTCACAGCCAGGTTTTCACTTCAATTATCATGATTACTAATAATATCCATTGCCGGTGTATGGATGCTGATTACAGAGCTCTGAGCTTCGCAAGCACTGTCTCATTAATCCCCATAGCAACCCTATAAGGTGAGGACAATTATTCTCCCGGTTCACAAAGAAGATGAAGGATCTTTTCTCTGCAGCTGCATAGCTGGTAAAGTCAGGGATCCCTATACTCTCCAAGCTACCACTCCTCTTTTTCCATTAAGGGATGAGTTTAGGTACCTGCCTACCACACACACACACACACACACACACACACACACACACACTATCCAATAGGTAACCTGGAGGAGAGAGAGAGGCCATCCTCTCCTGCTGGATGGGTAGCAAGGCATACCCATAGCATGTGAGACCACCATCTCTGTAATCCTTAGTTTGTTCCAGGACTCAGAACGCAGCAGAGAGCATGCACCTCAGAGAGGAATAAAGGTAAAGTACAGAGGAGTGTGAAAGAGAGCACAAGAAAAAGAAATGGCAGAAAAACAAAGGCATCTGCCCAGCCTATACATAAATGAGCTAATCTACCAAAAGGCAATGCCACATAAAGATCCTAAATGTGCTGCCATCCCCAGCCCCATAGCTCTTCTCACCTTTAGACTGTTTTTCTGATAGGGCAATGCAAAAGTAATGTGTGTAACTAGTAGGTTTTGTTTTGAAAAACGCACTGTGCTCTTCCTCTGTGAACTTCAGACTATTGAAAACAGATGTAGAAAAGTGAACCCAGAACTGCAAAAGTGCCATGCTTCGTCCATCACTGAGGTCCCAAACCCCTTCCTCACCCAAATCAAGGCTCATTATGGGGTTCTCACTAATGGTAAAAACATATATAAAGTACGCTCACCAGGGGCGGGAGGAGGGGGCGTGGCAGGCACAAGCCCGCTCTTAGAGTCCTCACATTCCTTCAGCCTGGTCTTCAGAGCCAAGATCTGTCGGCGAATGCTCAGGACATTGTTCTTGTCTAGCGTCTCCAGCTTCTCTACCAGGAGAGTCATATTCCTTATCTAAGGAAATAAAAATTCAGAGTGACTTTATATTATTGTGCAATTTCTTTCATAAACATTCTGGGGCTGAATTTGTCATTTAGTGAAACATTGCTACAGAATACACCAGAGATTCTTCTGAATGGTTTCATTTGGAAGAATACATTTTATGGTTTAGACTGAACGCCTGTCACATCTCAGGCAATGTGTGTGACAAGAAGAAAATGGCAACGATTTTAACAGCTTTAATAATAGAGCACAGGCTCATTCTAAGCATTCACAAATGTCCATTAAAGTTCATTTCTAATAACCTTCCCTTATAAACTCGTGTTTACTCATGTTGTATTATAATTAAGTTTCTAATGAATAGTGAGAGCTAGAAAATGTAAATTTTAAAATATGTAACTAGAATTCTTAATTATAGCCCATGTCATGACTGTGCTGGTAAATGATGGTTGATGTAAATTATCCAACCATAACATTAATATGATAATCTTATCCATAGATTGTTAAAACTTGCTAAGACATATTCACAAGAAAACTTTCTTTTTTGCTTAATTTCTGAATGTTTTTATTTTTCAATTTATTCTTTTACACAATATATTTTTTTCATATCATATTCTTTTCCCCCTACTCCTTCCAAATCCTCCTCCTCCACACTCATTCAACTCCATGCTATTTCTCTCTTTTAAAGAACAGAAACAAAGGGAAAAGATAACTAAAAAATATGGAGTCCAATTTGTGTTGTCAATCTACTCCTGAGCATGAGGTTGCTCTTGGAGTGTGGGTGATGTGCTCAGTGTCCTTCAAGTAAAGAAAACTAATTTTCTTTCTTTTAGTAGCTATCATTTACCAATAGCTTCTTGGCTAGGTGTGGGACTTCGTGCTCACTTGCCTTCCTTCATGCTTAGATTTTTATCTTCCTTGAGTTTGCACAGGTTTAATTCATGCTGTCAGTCTCTGTAAGTTTGTGGGTGTATTCTGTTGTATCTGGAGAATGCTATTTTCTTAAAATAATCCACCACCTCTGACTCTTGTCATCTTTCTAAGTCTTCTTTCCTTATAGATCCCTAAGCACCAAGGGCAGTGTGGTGATAAACACATCCTATTCAGACCTGAATACTCCAAAGTCTTTCAATTTCTGCACATTGTCCAGCTGTCAGTCTCTATGTTAATTACCATCTATTTCAGGAAGAAGCTTCTCTGCTGAGTGTTGAATGATGCACTGATCTATGGGTATAGCAATATGTCATCAGGAGTTGTTTTATTGCTATGTTGGACAAATCACCATCCCAGATTTCAAGCTGTACTAAGAGCCATCGTAATAAAAAAAAAAAAAAAAAAACAGTATGGCACTGACATAAAAACAGGCACATTGATCAGTGTAATAGAAATGAAGATCAGATATAACTCCACACACCAACAAACACTTGATTCTTGACAAAAGACAAAAGCAGAAAATGCACCCTGTAGAAAGACAACATCTCCAACAAATTGTGCTGGTTAAACTGGATAGCTGCACATGGAGGACTAAAAACTGATTCATAGCTATTACCTCATACAAAACAACTCCAAACAGGTCTATAATGTAGATACACAAGAAATTTAAATATGTAGAGAATAATTCTAAGAGAAACAGATAACATTCAAAAGGGGGAGATTTCCACAATCAAGTAAACTGTATTTCTAGTCTCATGAGGATAAATCCAGGACAGAGAAGATGCCTGAGCTAACACGTCCAAAGACAAGTCATTCCAATTCATGTCATCACTTTCTAAAGAACTGGAAAGGTCATTTAGTTCTGGGGCAGAATTCTTAGAGTTCAACATCTGTTTCCCAGTCAACATGTTCCCAGTACACTTAACTTATTATACAAGTGTAGGCATTCATCCAAAACAGAACATGGATGTACCACATGGTCCTGAGACAGGGTTGAAAAAAGAGAGTATGCCATTTAGGTCACAGCACTTGCTCAGTCACTAAATGACATGTACTATTTTTTATTTTTTATTTATTATTATTATTATTATTATTATTGTTTGCTTTTGTGGCAGGGTTTCTCGGTGTAACAACCCTAGCTGGCCTGGAACTCTCTTTATAGACCAGGCTGCCCTCAAACTCAGAGGTCTGCCTACCTCTGTCTCCCAAGCACTGGGATTAAAGGCAAGAGCCACAACTCCTAGCCCAAACGTATTATTGATGTACTAAGTGAGTCATTCTTACCTCCACTTCCAGCAAGTCAATAATTTCTGTGCTTCCAACAAAATTCTTCTTCAGCTCTATGACCAGCTTATGCATCTCCTTCACTTCCAGCTTGATCAGCTCAAAGTCCAGCTCTGTGTAAGAAAAACTGTCCTTCTCCATGACCTCTACTCGGACAGTCAGGTTCTGGAGTGTCTTCTCATACACACTGATTAGCTGGACATAATCCTTCACCTGGAGGAGAAGCAGAAAGCCTAGGTGGACTCACAGAGTGATGCCAAATGGACTTCCTCCACTTCAAAATACTTGAAGATTGCTTGATCCTTGTCAATCACTGCAAAGAAGTGGTTCAAAATATATCCATTCTTTTTTTTTTTTCCCCTTCACTGGCAAATGAACTTTATTTTTTTTTCAATGCAGTTTATTCAGGAAACTTGAACAATCATCTGACCCTGGGGAAAGCCAGCCCACAGCTTAAATAGCCTCTGGGTAGCCAACCCCAGCGTGCCATGTGGGCAATGCAGATAGGTCCACATACATGGAAGCAAGCCAGATCCTCAGCCTTAGCCAAATGTGGAATTGTTCGTGACAGAGAGCACTCACCATCGGGAAGGTGGAAGGCGGAAACCAGCTCCATCTTTAAGGCGCAGCATTCCGCAGCTCTCTACAGTTCCCCCTTTTTGTTTTAGACGCAATCAGGCAAGAGTAGATAGCACATTGCTGTGGTTTTTGCTTTCACTTACCTATACTGAAAAATAATCTGTACTTATATCTTAATCTCCACGTTAAAGTCTGAGGACGTTAGCTCCCTAGATTGAAATGATTGGGAGCATCTCTCTTCTCAGCTCATTTGCTCAAAATCGGAGTTTCTCAGCCTCAGCACTATTGATACTTTAAGCAAGTCTCTTTCTTGTAGCGGTCGGGAGGGGAAACCATACAATGCATTGTAAGATATTCAGCTGCTCCGAGTTATGACAGCCCGAAATGTCTGGGGACATTTTGAAATGTTCTCTGGAGATAAATAACTGCCTCTACCATCCTTTTGTTGAGAGCCATTGCTCTCTCTGAGTCTAGGTATTTTCTAAAAGAGGAGAAATGCACTGAATAGAAGCCTTTCCTTATGAGTCATGTCCCAAGAATTTTGAGCCCCTCTGAATTTTTCCAAGAAACATAATGGCCCAGCAAACTATACAATACCTGAGTGTAGGCACAACTGTAAAGTGCACAGTTCATTAAGCGAGTTCTCATTTATCCCAAGAGCTGATTATTGCAATCAGACCTTTAAATTACACATTTGCTGCATATATTTGAATGTCTGATTATTAAGTTAAAATTCCAAAAATTTCCTTGGTGGTTGAGTGCATTATCGGAATCTCCAAAAGGTTATTTCCATAAACAGTCGGTGACACTTCTTTGTGTGTGATCGCTTAAAGAAATATCCTGTCTTTCACAAAGACCTGCTCGTTAAAAAGTTGCTGCTTTCAAGTTTTCTTTTTTTAAATGTGAGCATAAGGAATACTTCTCCCCAAATTGCAGGAGTGTCAAATGCCTGGATGAATTCAGACAGATGTTGACCTGGGATCTTTCAAATGACAAAGGCAGCCCTAACTCCTGTCATTGTAGCTCTTCCACTTAACCCCACCATGCAAATTATAATACAATCATAGGCTACAGACCTTCAGAGCTAGGGCCTCAGGAAGAGCAGAGTCTAATGAACATTGGAGTAGCAGCTCTTGGTACCACTACTGTGAATATCTCCTCAGGATATTAGCTGCCACCACTGTATTCTCACTGCCATCAGATGCCCCAGTACTCGGAGGCTGATGGGAATTGTGATATTTCGGTGGATGCGGGTTTTTTGAAAAAAAGTGGGGGAGGTGCATATAACAGTCAAGCCCTCCCACCCTCAAAACATAAACACAGACATAAGGTGTTCAGGTTTCAATTTCCTTTAAAAAAAATGGTCATAAAACCTTGCCTGTGGTGAAAACATAATAATAACACACCAATCCATTACAGAAATGGAAGTTTGAGAAATGAATGTGCTTGTTGGCATCTGGCCTTGCCAGCTCTTGGAACAAATGAAGCAGCCTCGGCTTTCCTGGAACACTTTGGTGGCACATTACAGCTACTGCTCTGCGCAAATGAGCAATGCAACTGTCATCTCTGCTAAATAAAATGCAGTTCCCCCTGGTTCTCACAGAAAATGGAGGCATGGCCTAGAGTTTGTGACCTGTGAGAATTTGTGCTGGGCCTGCCCCAAGTTCAGGTGCAAAATAAAAGGTCTCCCTAAATCTGGCAGAAAATTTTGAAGGGTGATCCTTTCTGCTGACATTTGGGGAAAAAAAAAAAAAGCCGGGTGGTATTCGAGAAAGACTGTAATTATGCACAGTTATGGTGGGCAGGAGAAAATTTGTAGATGGGCCAGGAAGGCTTCACGCATGAAAGGTACAGTTGTATAGATTCTGTGTGTAGAAATGGCACAGACAACCCTGAGAACCTGAGGGTTTATCCTGGGCAGTTTCAGCTCAGTAAGAGCAGGCCAGATACAGTGCCCAGCCCCACACCACTGGCATTTAGTACCTTTACCACATTTCTTCCTCCTGATTTACAACACTTGCTCTAAACAGAGAGAGGAGGCCAAAGTGGTGAGTTTGTCTCCAGAGGCTACTCAGTAATGTCTGAAGACATTTTGGTTGTTACAGCTGGGGATTGATCATGAAGTACTGGCATTTAGAGGCCAGGGATGCTGTAAAATGCGATAGCAAAAATATGGGTGTAAGTTGGTGACGACACATAGTTGGAGCAACATCTTTGCCCAGATTTCATCACTACAGCAAGTGCAAGCCTGAGAGGACTCACAGTGCTGGCCTCAATCACCAGGCTGACCTTCACAGTTTCCACTTTGTTTTATTTGCTATGCGCTTAACCATGTCATGGAGTGTGTGTGTGTGTGTGTGTGTGTGTGTGTGTGTGTGTGTGTGTGCGCGTGCGTGCATGTATGTGTTTGGAGTTTATTTGGGCATAGCTGCTGTTGTTTCTTGAAATAAATGAGGATTTGACATAAATAAGAAGGTAACGTGGCTGGCTATCCAGTTAAATAATTAGTGTGGTTCATAGTTCTGTTGGCTCCTCAAAACCCATGATCATAACTATAGCCAGATTACTTGAAATAAGTAAATGGCCTTTGAAACACACTGTTATTTTCAACATATCCTTAAAAGCAAATGTAATTAGGTTAATAGACCCTGAAAATATCATCAAAATGTGCAGTATTTGGTACAAGAACTGCCTGAGCTCAAATCTAACTTCAGTACCCAGTGGGCAAATCACTTAAATTCTCTTAAGTTTTCCTATGCTTCCAAAACCAAGGGTAATGACATCAAGCTTGCAAGATTATTATACAGACTAGAGATTATGTTCACTAAAGGCCTCGCTAATGGACGCTCTCATGAATTCTAGAAATTAATAGATAAATGGTGATTTCAGTGTTTTTCAATCTGACCTTTTCATTTACTTTTATTCCACTGCACAAAGCATTGCTCAATCAATGTTGTTTGTTTATAGGTTGTTCAAATGTCTTCCAGGCCTCCTCAACCTTCTCATGCATGAGCGTATATTAGCAAGTGTGTAATATTAAATGACTTGCCCCGAAGACCAGGAGCCGAGAGAGAGAGAGAGAGAGAGAGAGAGAGAGAGAGAGAGAGAGAGAGAGCAACCACAACAAAAACTGAGCTGACTTTTGTGTCATCTCCTTCCTAAGTCACACAGGATGGGCCATAAGCAACAGAAACATCTAAAAGGCCTTTGACGTTTTCTGCAGCGGCAGCTTCCTGAGTTCCCCGTGTACTGACAGGTAATGAATTAATGGAAAGCAGACTCAAGCCCTTCACCTACTCCGAGTAGGCATTCCCCCAGGTCCTTAGATAGATGGTGATTTCTAAGACAGCCTGGGGACAGCTATAATAATTCACCTGGAAATCCAGAAGCCCTAAGCTAAAGAGATAACTCGGGATTTGAAGGCATGACTGACCTACTGCCTATCTTGGGTCTTCTCAGAAGAGTCATAAGAATCTGGACAGGGGAAAAAGATCTGGCTTGATTCTGAAGACCCAAATCCCTGTCCTGACTATAGCAGCCAGAAGAGGAATGACCTGCCTTCACCTGGGTGAACCTTGGGTTCTCTGTCATGAAAGTGGGAGTGGAGAGGCCTGCCTGTCTCCGTTGAGGGCTTGCTGAAGAGGACAAGAATAGTAGAAGCATTTGGACAACTACAAGTGAAGACTTCTACTATTATCACTGGTGCCATCTACCACAGCGAATCAGCCAGCAAACCTCAGCTGATGGTAAAATCCTCTGTGAGTCTTGAATTTCAGTTTTTTGAGGGGAGTGGGGGCAACAAACTATTGACACCTTCAGAACTAAAAATTTTCTCACCTGTGCTGACCCCTCTCTCTGCCTGTTATTAGCAAAGCACGTGCCACCTGCCCCATGCCCACTTACAGCACTGGAATGAAATGGCCCACATTCACAAGCCTGGCAAACCACATACTCTCCCTGGAGCAGCTTGAGGTTTCAAACTGCCCTTTATACTCCTGCCAGCAAAGATGACATGCAAATCAGTGGCTTCCACTATTTCAAAGCGAATGATTCCAACTGAAAAAGATCTTTACCTAGGATTTTCTTCTGCTTGTTATGTTTTTATGCATAACTTCTTATCTCTACTTGATTATGCTGGAATAAGGCTATGAATATTAATGATTGGAATTTATAATTTAGTACTGTGCCTTTTCTGCTGATTAATTCAAGGACATTTTATTTCTTAGGAAGCTAGGTTCCTGGAGTAGTCAAACACATTTTCCTGGACACTCATTTTAACTTAGAATATTTATCTACCAATTCAGGTTGAAAGCAGGGTCCCGAGCTCGCCGTAATCTTTTGTCTTAAAGGATAACTATATTGGATGTTGAGGTGGCTACACTTAAATTGCTCAGGAAAACTTACTTGGAGGGCTGCAGTAAAGCCAGAACTCCTTGGAAATTAATGGGGTTGTATTAAATAATGCATAATGTGATTATATTCTAGCCTAGACTTCACCTGGGCATAAAATAGGAGGCTTTCTAATTGATTTGTAGCTTGGCTAAAAAGCTGGCAGGGGTCGAAACTGGAATAGCAAGTCACATTGCTCGAGCAGGCTCAGAGAAACCCATTAGAATAAATTCCTCTGGCCACACAAAGCAGAAAACAGAGGGTCTTCTAGCCAGGGTTTTTCCCAAGGCTGAGAGACCTATTAATCTTCATTCAAATTCCTACAGAAGACTTCAATTTTGATTTCATGGATGATATGTGGAATGAAATGTTCCTGTTGTGACGTTCAAAAATAACTGGGGGGGGGGAGGGAAGTAGGAAGATTTACACGATTTAAATATATGCACCATTAAAGGGGGGGAGTAGAAGAGGGAAGGAAGAAGGGCAGAATAGAAAATTCAGAGTGAGAAGAAGAAAGAAAGGAAAGAAGGAGAAACAAAAAGTCAAGGAGGAGAAAAGGTAAGAAAATACCAGCAAGAGCACAATAAAAAAGAGTCAAAGACAGAAAACTGAGAATGGGGGAAGATTTGAAGGAAAAGGGAAGAAGAGGAAGTGGAAGACGAGGAGGAGGAAAGGAACATCTAAAGGTGAGAAAATGTCACAAAAAGAATCAAACAGGAAAGGTAAGGAAGATTGGGAAGAATGATCAAGAGGAAGAACCACGGCAAAGTGAATAGGAAACCAACGGAAATAAGAAGGGAATAGGAACTGAAGAAAGGTAACAGAGATCTGAATAGGATAGAGAGGAGGAGAAGGAAAACAAATGGAAGCTGGAAAGCTGGGCCAAAGCCAAAGAGAAGAAACCACTAAACAAAGTTGTGTCACCGACCGGAGGGTTTCTTGAGCTTTTCCACTGCGTGAGGAGCAGAGTCCTGCTGTAGATTTTTCCATAGTGTGCGAAGTCTTGATCTCCCACTCTCTGCTATGAGGCGCTCGGAGATTTGCTGTAAATCAAGACCTTCTTTGAAAAGAAACCGCTTACCTTTGAAAACTCTTTCTCGAACTTCTGAGAGAGGATGAGAGCTGTGAACTCCAAGCGCTCCACTCTGTCAGCCGGAAAGGTGGTGTCTGGCAGGGAAACAGAACACTGGCAGGTCCCGTGGCTGTCCAAGGAGCCGGTGAAATTGGAAAATGGCTGTAAATAATAAAAGTCAGTAGTAAGCTGGGAAATGGACCTTTTAAAAGGCAGCAGGAAATACAGAAATTGGCTTGTCAAAGGAGTGATTGGAGGCAAACAAGCAGAATCCTACACATCAATGAAAACATTATAGAGACAAGCCAACCACATCTCCACCTGTTGGTTGAGGCACCATGCTAGCAGCTCGTATCAAAAGGAAGATTCTCCATGCTTGAGGAGACTTAAAGAAATCACTGCTGCCTCTATGCAAAGAAAGGGAAATAACGAGGGGACAAGAGTACTGTGTTTGAGAGACTATTAAGGCTGTCTACTTCCTCCTCTATGAAATTAAGACCCACTGATTGATGGGCCGTCCACTGCAGTAAGCAAGCTTTGTGAACTGAGTCTCTGGTACATGGCCCATGGTTGGGGGTGCTGTCCTTTCTCTTTCTTTCTACTAGTTTGCACACACACACACACACACACACACACACACACACACACACTTACACTCCAATCCCAGCCCAGTTTCTCCCAATTATAATAAAGAAACCATGACCATGATAAGGTCACCCAGTGAGAATTCAAATCCTCTCTTAAGCTGGGAAATTATAAAATTTACACTTTTCCAAATGGAAACAAACCATCTATTTGCTCAAAAATTGAGCAGTGTATGAGTTTGTAGATTCCTTCCAAATTTCTCAAATAGAAGATCTCTAGCTTACCAGTTGCAGAAAATAAAAAGTCACTTTAAGTTTCTTTAAGATATTCAGGCTCACACTTCAATGCCACTGCATATTTTAAAATGACAAGTTTGGAAGATTCTGTTTTTCTTTTGTCCCCTTTGAACTACCCCAAGGGGATCCTGGCACAATTACCATTTTTCATTACTACTCTTGACTTGCAGAGTGAGTCTTGTCAGCTAACTGGCTGTGCCGTCTAATGATCTTATCGGAAGGCCAGCCCAAAGCACCTAAGGGAGCATCAGCCTGAAGGGACCCTTTGTGAGACTAAGGAGGAGAAAGCCGATTCCAGAGTCTGAAGAGATTCCTGCCATGCCTCAAAGTTCACACCAGCTGGCTTGCAGCTGAGTGTATCTGCTGCACACACAAGCTACCCTTACTGGTACCCACGACCCCTGAACAAACTTGGTCTAGGTGGTTTTGTAATCGAGATTTAGCCCATCAGTGACCTCTGGGCCAATCAAGGCTCTTGCAAAGGATGGTGGCTGTACTGGTTTTTAAGTGAGCCTAAGCTTCTCTAAAATGATAAGAATGAAGTGTGTGTGTGTGTCTGAGAGAGAGTGAAAGTGGATTTGTGAATGTGTGCATGTGTGTGTGTGAGAGAGAGAAAGAGAGAGAGAGCCTGCATGTGTGCATGCATGCATGTGTGTCGGTGTGTGTGTGTGTGTGTGTGTGTGTGTGTGTGTGTGTCTGTGTTCATGTTTGTGTATCTGCATGGGGAATCCAGAGAACAACTCTGTGTCATTCTGCAGGCAACATTTGCCCTTTTTGACTGAGACAGTCTCTCGTTGGCCTAGGATTCACCAAGTAGACTAGGCTGCTGGCCAGCGAGCCTCAGGAGTTCTTCTCACTCTGCCTCTCAGCACTGGGACAACAACCCCATATTGCCACTCCTAGCTTTAAATTTGGGGTTCTCAGGACCAAGCTCAAGTCCCTGACCAGCTGTGTTATCTTTCCAGCCCTCTATTCTAGGAAAAGTCTTGACATAGCCCTCTCTTGTCTAAATCATATCCCTTCCTCATAGGAATCAGGGAGTAAGGCGTAGGAACAATCAAGTTTATGATGCACATGGGAGCAAGGGGTGAGAGTGGGGGAGGGGATGAGTCTTTGCAAAGAAGGAATAGAACTGGACAATATATATCAAGAGTTTGTCAGAGCAGTTGTATTTTCTTATACTCAGATCTATTACTCCATCTAAAGATAGAAAGACTAGCACAGGTATGCCAAGTCTTTTACAGGCTTTGAAGAGATTCCTTATTATAACAACCATCAAGCAAAGAAAAAAAATCTTGCATTGACAAGGGGAGGTTAATTAGTTTCACAAGACAGGGTGGACCATTCCTGGAGTTCTCTGAGAAGCTCTGTCAGCTCAGGAAATAGCAGATAGCATCAAGCAGTCTCTAGACAATCAACTAGGAACCACTAGCTAACAACTTTTAGTCCTGAAGTTCACCTGAAAGACAAGCAAATAATTATAAGCCTTGCTGACAGCCATTCCACTGGCTTCTATTGAACATCTCTGTCCCTGTGCTGTGGGCTCCATCCTGCTTATCATCAGCCCAACATGCTCAGCTGACATCAAAACGGTCCATAAGTTTGATCAGTGTCTCCCATTAGAGATATTTCTGCTCTTGGAATTCAAAGACAATGAAGCTAATGGTGATGAGTCTCTCTCTGCAGTGAATGCTTAAACTACATGAGTGAATTGTGGGGAATGGGACACAAAGGCAAGTGCTTGTCCCCTTGGCCTTTGAAAGGATGTGTAATCCCCTTGGGGAGGGCAAGTAGGAACTCTGTGTGACCCACAAAAGTGACTACACTGCTAAATTCTCACTTGGTACATGATCAGTTAACATTGACTAAGTCTACAGTGCACCATGCTCTGGAATTAAAAGCTGATTAAAACCAATTCTGGCCTAATCAGGCCTTCTTTCATTCTGAATGCCCTAGGGGCTTTTCCAACGGCTTCATACCCTGCTGACGAAAGCACACATACCATTGTGGCTCCCACTCTGCCAGCGACTGTGAGGAGCCTTCCCGGCATCTTTGAAAGGAAGCAGCCACTTCTTGGGGGGAGGGGGGGCACAGTATTCTGAGCCCTCCAGCAGACGGTGGGATTCACATTTGTGATTTAAGGTCGCAGTTGGCTCTAATTAGCCGCCAAGTCTAAGTGCCCACAAAGATTCATGACATAAAATGATGGTACTCGGCATTTCAGAAGTACAGAAAATGATACGTTTGGAACTGGCTCAATGACAGTTATAAAAGGGTTTTCCACCACTTTCCAACAAGCTCATCAAGCTGACAGCCAACCCTAGAAAATTAGGTTTATAGTGGAGTTGACACCTGGTCCACCATAAAAAGGAGGCTGGAATTGTGATACTGACTCATTCACCACAGGCAGATAAGCAAACGAGGCAGGAAATTGAAGCCTCTAAGTACAATTTAAGTACTAGTTCTTACCTACTTTTAAATATTTGTCTTCTTACCAGACAGTGGGCACTTTGGATTCCTCTGTTCCTTCACTGGTATTTTATTTTCTATTATTACAGCTGAGGATGTTACAGCCAAATGCTGGATTTTGATTGCTAGTGAAGCTCTATAACAAATTATTATTGTTAACCACATTTTACAAAAAAAAAAAAAAAGCCCATTCTAATTGTCCCCCAAATTTGTTTAGTATCCCGAGATAAGATTTCTGGATACTGAGAAGCCAGTATATGATTGTGATTCTCTGAACTTGATTTCCTTTTAAAGGCAATTTTCATCTGTACCCTGGAAATATAGAAAACTGCATACAATGAGATGGCTTTCGCAACAGGCTCCTTTGAAACAAGTTAACACCTGATGGAAACTAGCGGGGGCAGACTGATCTGGGGAGACATACCTTCCCAGTTTGGTGACTTTAAGCCAATGGCCTCACCATAGTAAGCCTCAGATTCAACCTCTCTAAGATGGGACCGTTACCTTTACCCAACGCTTGGGGGTTAAGTAAACTGTATTATGCATTAAACCAGCCTTGGCATAGCAGGCACTGAATATTATTGATGTCGATGCCCTCTAGGCCCCATCCAAAACATTTGTTGACCACATTTTCATTGCCTATACAGATCTGAATAATGCTAACTCAAACAAAAGCCCTTTCTCCTTCCCTTTGTCTTATTTGTCCTTCCACTCAGACATCTTCATGAGAGCAGCTGGCTAGAGGATCTCAAAATGAGCTCGAGTACGTCTGATGGAAACACTTTGATGGAAGGTCAGAGCCGTCACGCACGAGTCACCCTCCAGCAAGGCTAGCCTGGGAAGTTTTGCAGAGGGGGACGCCTGCCAAAGGGCCCAGAGGTCTTGTGGGCAACTCTTTTCTGTTCCACATCTTGCAGCGACTCCATGCCTTATTTTATTTTTTTTTCTCGTAAAGGAAAGCCAAAGAGTTCTCATCCCCCAAAGAATTGGGCAATCTGTGCATTCTACTTCAGGAGCCTTTCCAGGCCCATCCCTGTAGAACATGGAGCCTTTGTTGGCTCATTTCACTGTTGCAGTTGTTAGCACTGGAAATAGACCCAGTTATTCCATATTGAAAAAAAAAAAAAAAAAAAGATTGAAAAGTGTTAGAATTTCCTTGGGAAATTTCCACATATTACAGCATTTTCCTAAGACTAGTAATTCTTCTTCTTATAACCCATGCTCTCTCTCTCTCCCTCTCTCACTGTGTGTGTGTGTGTGTGTGTGTGTCTGCGCGCGCATGCGTGCGTGCGTGGAGAGATAATGCATGTCTTTCTCTACTACTTACCCCTCTATTTTCCTTGAGATAAGATCCATCACTGGATACAGAGTTCACGAATTAGACAGAATGGTTCGAAAGTAAGTCCCAGGGATCCTCCTGTCTCTGCCTGCTCCATCCAGTGACAGGGCGGCAGATGTGTGCCGCCTTGCCTGGCGCTTTAGGTGGTTGGTAGAGACACAGACATGGATCCCCACACTACTGTGGAAAGCGCCTTACTGGCCATTCTGTGTCCTCAGACCCACTTCCTATCTTCCTTCTAAACTAGGTGCGGAGGAACCGACAGGGCTCCAGCTGTCACATGTGTATTAGTGACCCCCAAAGGCTCCCTCTGAGCAACAAATCAGTTGGATAAACTTTGCTGGAGTGGCTATTTGTGGTATCCCTTTCCTAAATCTCTCAACTCAGACTACTTATTAGATTCCATTGGACTTTTTTTTTTATGTCCAAGTTGTAAACAATTGTACAGGGTAGGACCACAGCATCTGGATTTTTAGGATTCTCCTCACCACTGATCCTACAGGTCAGCCTGGGTTGAGAACCTATTTAGAACCATGCTTTCCCACAAATACATTAGCTAGAAAACTGGGATGTTGTCTCTCCTGCTAACAATTTAATTACTTCACCCAGGTTTTAATTCATTTCCCAGGCATCTACAGTGAACAGAAAGAGGCATAAATCCTTTAAAGTGCCCAGGTCTAGCCATCCATGAAATTGTATTCAGGGCCCCCCCAAAAAAATGAGCAGAAAGGAACTGAACATAGATCAACCAGACTCAGCAATTCCCTCACCTGAGACACAATACCACCTTTTGCCTGAGATGTGGCGGCTCCCAAGGGTAACCAGGTAGTTGTCGCCTGAGGTAATTCTGGAGCTGTGGTCAGGGAAGGGGCAGAGGTCAGAGTCTCCAAAGCCTTGGAGACAGAGCCAAGGTAGAAGAAAAGGACCAGAAGGAAGACAAGGCTGTAACTCATCTTGCCTTCTTAGCTAAGATGCTAGCTTCTCCCCAGAGCCCCAGGGCTTCTTATAGTTCCCAGTGGGGATTTCCCCATAGGTACTGTGTGAAGAAAGAGGAAACGGCCATACAACATGTGACCCACCCTAGAAGAGTCAGGACATCTGCAACCTGAGTCCTGTCCACGCCCCGCCACCGAGCCCCACTCTGTGACCTGACCTTAGAGACAGATTTCCCCCCTGACAAATATTAACTCACAGAAGTTTCCTCCAGCCAATATCCGCTTTCTAACTTGATACTTCCTTGAAGGAGATAGAACCAACATAGACTTAGTGGAATGGATAAAGTTTGGAGGCCGTAAGAAAAATGCAGCCCTTGGCCTTCTGCCTAAAAATGACTTCTGAATGTTTGCTCCCATTTTGTTGAATTCTGCTTTCCACAGAGAGAGTGGTATGCACTCACTTTAGAGACTAGGACTTGCCTCTAAGATGTCTGAAGCCATCCTCTTGAGGACTACCGCCTAGGTTGGTTCTGACCTGCTCCCTGCCTTGTCTGCTTCTAGATGAAGTTCTTTAAACAGCCCCACCAAAGCTTTGTTCTCAGAAATCCACTCTGCACTCTAGGCTTCTAAAGGAAAAAAAAAAAAAAAACAAACTGAGCAAGGGACCTAGATGACCTATTGATTATTTCTCTAGGTGAGTGAGTTGCTCCCAACCCAGCCAAAGAAGTCCAAAGGAAGAATTTCTCTGACCTCTATTGATACCCTCTGTGTGGACTAACCAGATATTCAGGACTCACAGATCACTCTTCACGCTAGTGAAAACTGCCAGGATACTTTCTCTGTTACCTCGCTGACCTAGCCCAGAGCTTCAGTCACCTTTTGCCTGTCTCCAACAATGTACACACCTCTGTAAGCTAAGGTTTCCCCCCCCCCTGCAAAGGGAAAAAAAATGTATAGGTCTCTATATTAAAACCTAGCCCTGTCACTCAGGAACCGGTGGCCTTGGGCATGCCATTTAGACTCTTTGTAGTTATAACAATCCCTAAATTATTAGAACTCAGTGAAATGGTATTTAGAAAGTTGCTTATATGCTTTAAAATGCTACACAAATGTCAAGGTTCTTCTGGTTTTGTGTTTAATTTCCAGACGCCCGGATCGTTACGTAAGGCCATGGAGTTTAAAACAAGAAGACCAGCCTGAGACTACTCTATCTCAGCCCATCCCAGCAGCATTTGCAAGAACCTGGTCTGCAGAGTTTTTTCACAGCTTAACCTCATAAGCTCCATGAACTCACCAAATCAACATGGTGCTCATGTGAGAAGCCAAGTAGCTGGTGCAAATCCTCAGGGGAAGAGGATTTGAGGCAGGAAAAAATGCAAGCAGGAGAGTGGAAAGAAGAGATGGGGGACAGGACTTAATAAAAGCAAGCCTATGCCTTTTAAGTACCCCTAAATCTCCTTGGACTGTTTCCCCTGGTCCAGGGCTCCTGACTCAGGAGGACTGAGTGAGCATACCACTCAGACCAGTCTCCACAGTCTCAGAGTCCACACGACCCCACCACCCAGGCTGGCAGTGCTGCCTCCACCACTGTCCACACTGAAACACACTTGTCAAGCCACCAGAGGGTGTCTGCTCAGGCCGTGCTATGCCTAGTCCATGGGACTTGGGCTTGGGAGCAGCTGAAGGAGACCTAAGAAGGATGGGAACTCAATGACAGAAGCGTTTTAGAAACAACGTCATCTGCCTAACATCAGTCCAAAGGAAAGCTGCGGTGAAGGTCAAGGTCAGAGACAGCTGACCGAAGGCAAGCTGTTTAAGGATAAGAAATGTATTTAAGCTCCTATCTCTCTTACTGTTCCCTCTACAGTTTCATGTTAAAAGTTCAATAAGCTTATTACTCTAGGATGATGTTTCTGTGTAACCTGTTTCTATCCACCTCAAGGAAGAGGGCAAAAATTGTAAGCTATTCCCCTAAATCTGCAGTCATATTAGATTTCAAGAACAGCCATGATTAACAGAACAGGCTATTTCTCTGATGATAATAACTCTTTGTGTTGAAGAAGCTACATTAAAGAGCAGATTACCTTGTAAATTCTTATGCGTATCACCAGAAAATTACATAGATTAACAGATTAGCAATTTATCAGATTTTTTTTTTTTAAGAATGGACAAGATCACTAGTGATTATGGGCAACACCACATCTTGTTCAGGATTTCTGTGTTAATTACACATGTTGTCTTGTGACTTAATTCCTACTTTTAAACTTAAATCTCATGTTAAGTTCAAAGAAAAACCTGAAATTAAAAAAAAAAAGTTCAATAAGCAACACATTAGGTTTAACATCAGTAGGCCATTTCATTTTGGGGATATAAATACACATATAAATATATATATGTTTGTACATATATATATATGGATTTTTTTCAAGACAGGATTTCTCTGTGTAGCCCTGGCTGTCCTGAAACTCACTCTGTAGAGCAGACTGGCATCAAACTCATATTGATCTACCTGCCTCTGCCTCCAGAGTACTGGGATTAAAGGCATGTGCCACCACGCCCAGCTGGGGCCATATTTATAATAAAATAAAAGCAGTCTGTTTAATATTCAAATTGAACAAGATATCCTTTATATATATTTTTTTTATTTCTGGGACTCTCCTATTGAAGCAGGATGTGGACTGTGAAATTCATTATTCCCTGTTGGAAATAATTCAGCCTTGGCTTCTTTGACAAAATGTTCTAGTCTCTTCAATGTTTAGCCCAAGACAGAGAAAGCATAGGACATTTGTGAGAATGAAAACTGATGCACAGACTCCATTAGACTGAGGCTGAATGCTATTAGTATAGATGTAGAGAAGAAAGCATGCCTCTGCCTCCCATCTCAGGTCCCCTCTTCCTCCAGATTCCCACCAAAACAAACAAAAAAAAAATCTGCTCTCGTTTGCTGATAGCCCTGCCTGTGACTATAATTAGCCTTCCTTATCCCTGTTTTCAAAAAGCATGTTGGGTCCCTTGTCGGGGAAGGGGGGTGGAAATCTCATTAACAATTGTTGCCTGTTGCCATGACTACCCTTGAAGGCTTCTGTGTGTCCTAGAGGTGAGTCCTCTAGAAGATGCCTTACCAGAGGAGTTGTAACCTACAGAACTGAGGCAACAGCTCTCCCAAGCAGAGGAGAGACTCAGCCAAGAGAACCAGCACCCCGTTGTGCTTAGAAGCCTCTTTGTTCCTGAATGTCTCTATGTTTCCAAACTTATTTGGAAGTCTCAGATACACAAAAGCCTCAGCGCTACCTCCACAACAAGACCATTAATAATAATGGTTTGATCAGTTTCTCTGCAAACACCTTTGTTGTAAGAAGCAATAAGCCTCTGGTTATTTGACAGCCTCGGAAACTATGAGAAAATTATCAGGACTTCAAAGCAAGCATTGTTTTATTTATAAAAAAAAAAAAAAAAAAAAAAAAAAAATGTAGCCCAAGCTGGATTTCCCTTATCGTAAGGGGTCACTGAAATCCACTTCACTAACACAGCATTCCTCACTGACAACTTGGAAGTTATTTATGCACTTCTTGGGTCACTCCCCAGAGCTATATTTCCTGAGCAGGTGCAACACATGAGGAAGAGATCTGAATAGATAACATCTTAATTTAATCCTCCTATCATTAAAGAAAAATAAAGAACAATGCCAAACTCACTTTCACACGCTTTGAGAAAAGAGCACCTGAAGAGCATGAACAGCATACAGAGACAATAGAGGCAAGGTTGACTCTGCAGATTGACAACAGAAGCTATGTTTAGGTGACCCTTTTCACATCAGTTGTATACATCCCTAAAAATCATCAAATCTTGTTAGCAATATCAATAACCAACTGTAAAAGTACGAATCAGTTGACTGCATATACCCGTTCTGAAAAGCGGTCCTTTGTTAATAAGTGGACTAGAGCCCAATCCATGGAAAATAACCTACTCTATCATGAGTTCTAAATAATAAAAGAAAACACTGTAAGCCCAGCCAGCACCGGGGGAGTAGAGAAAGATAAAGCTCTGAATTGCTTATTGGCCATGCTGCCTACCTTACCTGGAGAGTTCCAGGCCAATGAGAGACCCTGCTTCAAAAGAAGAGATGGGCAGCACCAGAGGAATGACACCATAGATTGACATCTAGTTTGCACATGTATTAACACACACACACATACAAGAGAAAAAGGAAGTGAGAAGAAGAGGAGGAGAGAAAAGAAAAACACAAAGAAAGTGAAAGCACACATTTGCTAAAGAAATTGTCCAGTCATTTTCAATGGCAGACCCTGCTGAACACAGTATCAACTGCATAAATCCCGAGGAACACTAGACAAAGCATGGAGACCTGAGTAGGTAGGTTAGCTCGAAAGAACTACCCACAAGCTGAATGTATAAAGGGAAAAGATAATAGTGTGACTCTCCAGCTCCTAGACCAGTGTCTACCACTTGGTGACCAAAATACACTGAAGAAAATACTAAATGAATCAATGAATGAATCAATCAATCAATTTAGCGTGGGTCATGGAGGAAATTCATAAATAACTATTGGCAAAGGCACACATTGTTTAAATTAGTGTTGAAGATAGTGGAGTGAATTATAAGCAGGAAAAATTTGGGCCCCTGAAGTCTCTCCAGGATCAGAATTACACCCATGCCCTTGAAGTCTTGTGCAGTCAGCACTCACCTCTCATCCTTGGGTCAAATTCATCCCTGAGCCTCAGTTCCACAGTCTGTTGCAGACCCCCTGAATCAGCATTTCTAAGACCACTCTATACCAGACACTACCTAGCTTAGCTATCCTACCATCATGTAAATACCAGATCACAGATTTCAACCAAATTCTTAGATTTTTCAATTGTAGAACAATCACAAAATATTGACAAAACACAGAACCAGTGCAAATTTCTGATCAAATAGCAATGGAGAACAGTGATGTTGAAAGGTAAAAATATTATCCTTTAAGGAAAAAATGAAACTTTACATCCTCCACAGAGATATTTTACGCTAAGGAAGTTACAATGGTGTTCAGGAGAATTTCTTCATTCAGGAAAAACCCATGAACACCTCCAAGGATTCACTAAGGAGACTTCACATTTCTGGACTCCAAAGTGAACTCTTGCCATCGGACTGTATTGAAATGCTCCTTCACTTCAGTTCTTCTATATTCCAAAGTTTTACATACTTTTTTGGATGTTGTGAATTGTTTTGTGGTTTTTTTTTTTCCTCAACTATCAGGTAAGTTGGCTTCTCCAACCAGAAGTAAAATGTTTTCTATTCTTATTCATTTTTCCCCATTGCTAAAGCTTTGCTTGCCTCACATCCAAACCTGAGTAATGTCATCCGAGTCCTTAGCAAAGACCTGTTTTCTTCATACGTGATTGCACATGTTTAACCATGCACACTTTTTACTGTGAGAAAGACACAAATTGCTGCTGGACCCATGAGATGTTGCCTGCAAGAAAGGCAAACTCAAGCCACTTTAGACTCTCCAGATTCAGTCAAACATCCATTGCTATAACAAAATACTTGAGATAGTTGTATTGAAAAGAAGAAAGGCTTCTTTCAACCCGTGGTTTTAAAGGTGTCAGTCCACAGCCCCATTGCTTTGGGACTTGCTGGAAGACAGCACCTTGTGGCATGGAGTCTACAGCAGAGAGACCTGCTTAGCTCTTGTGCTTCTGGAGAGCGTTAGAGGAAACTGTGGTCCCACAATAGCCTTTGAGGGTGCACCCCTACTAATGTAAGGTTTGAACTGGGCTTCATCTTTTCAGGTTTCAGGCACCCTCCGGTAAGTCCAAGCTGAAGAATGATCACTGAACACATGTGGCTTTAGGAGAACATTCCAGGTCTACACTGCAAGACATGCCTTTTGCTTTTGTGTCTCCACCATTTCCCCGGCAAACACTTCTCAAGAAAGACCTGTGTCATGAAGGGAATGTTTATGTTTCCAAAATTTCTCATGTTCAAATTCAAACCCCAACTATGACATTGGGAGGCGGGTATTGGGGAGGTAATCCTTTAAGGGCAGAGCCTTCGTGGTGGGAGAGCAATGTCATATCTACAAAGGAAGTATAAAGGCCCAGAGAGGTCCTGAGCCCTTTCCACCATGTCAGAATGTATCAAAGCCTTAAAGAAAACAGATCTGACCTTATATCAACCAAGGGTGAGAACCAACCTTCTAGATGTGGGGCCTTGTGTAACTTGGAGATCTCCTGCCTGTGAAGGTGATCCGAGTATACTGAGGTGAGTCTAAATTCTGGGAGAGTTAAGGACATTCCTGAAGAAGAAAAAAAAAATCTCCAAAATGAACCCTGAAACATTTTCTAATCTTGGTCACTGGAATTATGGGCAAATGTCTGTAGTTAATAAGCCACCAATTCTGTGGCACTTTGATTTATCAGGTAAAAATCAAAACAGTTTACAACCACTAAACCCAACAAAGATGTCAAAATTCTGGCCTTAATTTACTTAGAAGCCAGTCAATGTGGTAAAAAGGAAAAGACTCCAAATTGCAAGATAACGTCTCAGGCCCAGGCTTCAGAGAATGGTAACCATTAGCAATATATGGTGTTTGAACACCTGAAATATACTAGTCTAAAGTGAGATATAAAAACAACTATGTATTTAAAAAATTATATTAAAAAAAGAAAAAAAACCCTATGTATTCAGGGCTGGATAGCTGCCTCAGCAGTTAGGAGGACTAGCTACTCTTCCTAAGGTCCTGAGTTCAATTCCCAACCACCACACGGTGAATCACAACCACCTATAGTGGGATCCAAGGCCCTCTTCTGGCTCTGCATGCAGACAGAACACTTATACACACACACACACACACACACACACAAATAAATAAATAAATCTTTTAAGAAATGTCTTGCATTTCAAATATTCAACATGAAAAAAATAACTAAAATATCTTATTAATAATTTACAATTGACCATATACTGAAATGGTAAGTTTTGATACATGGAGTGGTTTAAAATGTTCTATTAAGATTACTCTCATCTATCTTTACCTGCTAAAAACTTTTTAGCACATTTGTGGCTTGTATCGCATTTCCACAGAAGTGCTACACAAGAGCAAACTTCATGATGCACTATAGTGCATCAGATTCTGAAGGTGGCAGGAAAGCCAATGTGGTACCAATGTCTCCCTCGCAGAAAGGTTAGCTCACCAGCTGGGCTGCTGTCAGGCTTCAAATTAAAATTCCTTCACAAGTGTTAAATTTTACGGACGTTATCTCTAAAGAGCTTCAAGATGAAACCAGACTTTTCTCCTTTGTCTCAAAAAAAAAAAAATTCATCATAAGAGAAAAATGGAAAGCATGTCAATGATATTTGAGACAAAGTAAATGCATCATGTCAAGAATTACTTCTCCAAAAGCAATCACATGCAATATTTTTGATTCCCACATCCTTGAAGATGAAGAGAGTTCACACGAATGTTTATGCATCAGACTCCTTTGTGGAGGAAAGAAAAATCTCATGGCCCCAGACATGATACTCTTCATGGTCATGGTGAGCTGAAGCTCTGTGACGTCAGCCAGTGTACAATCCGTTTCCCCTTCTCTTCTCAGGAGAATAGCAGAATGTAAGAAATGTACTTTTGGGTATAATAGTGTCTATCACACCTTCAGATCTGTAGTTCTGGGAAACAACCATACCACCAGGAAACCAATTTTAAAGCTGTTATTTAAATGGGACAAAAGTTAATAAAACATTAAATAAAGTAGTGTCCAAACACACGCAGAAAATCTTAACAAAAAATTTTTTACAAACTTATGGACTAATCCAGCCTCATCTGTGATTATGTTAAAGGCCACAGTCTCATCCATCCTGGTCCTCACTGATCACTCTTCAGCCTACCCAGCCTGCATTTACTGAAATGACTTGGCTCTCATAGGGCACACAGCAAAATAAAAAATATAGAGTCCCTATTCAAAATGATTAAGACATTTAGGTCAGTAACAGCCAGGTCTTAATCCAAGTGTGAGGGCCCTCCAGACATGGAGCCTTGTGTAACTGGGGGCCTTCTTCCCATGAAGGTGATCTCAAGTGAATCTAATTCATTCTTTGAGGATTAAGAAAGTTCCTACAGGAGGAAAAAACATCCAGATTTGAGTTGAAACATGATCTAATCTGTACTACCAAAACTGAGACTGAGTAGCATCAGATAGAAGGGATACATAGAGCTGACACCTGTGCCCATCAAACAACAATTGATAACTCACTGTTAGGACCTCAAAGACCCAGAAACACTGTGATGTCAGGGCCGGAGGCTCCTCTAATTTAATCACACTGCAAAATTTTTTTTGCATTTCAGTTGTATATAATGATATTACATGCTTTCATATTTTCTTGGTGTATGCAAATCTTGCTACTGTACTTAGAATGGCTATGGCTTTGATGTCATCATGAAAATTTTATAAGATTATTTTTATTTAAGTACATTTGTACACCAACCTGAATTTTTTAAGCTTATTGCTTTGTTCCAACCCTCTGGTGATCAGAACAGCCATTACCAAATACAAATAGTCTACACCCCATCTTGACCTCACACCTTCCCCCTCTCCCTGGGACAAATGCTCCTATTTCACTATGCCTATGCTTGATTATCTTTCATTTTGTACGCATATGTGCTTTGGATTTTACTGAGTCCCTAGTCCCTCATAGAGTAGAGAAAAAATAATATGCAGATTTGATAAAAAAAAAACTGTTAATTTACTTACAAATATTTGATGAGTGTTCTTTATACCAGGGATTATTCTAGGTGCTAGGGGATATAGCAACAGAACTAAAGAGATCGGCTTTCATGGACCTGATAGGCATTTTAAGTAAGTAAAATGAATGCCATAGAAAATAAGAGAAGGACGTGGGGAATGTGTTGGGCAGGGGCTGCATGTCAAAGCAGGCTGGTCAGGGAGCATCTCTGCAAGAAGGGAGGAAGACAGGGGACTGCCTTCGGGGAAGAGAAAATGCATTCCCTGGAAAACAAATGTTTATCCTTGGATAAATGACACAGCAAGGAGGTCATGTCATGTGGCAGTCAAGCAGTGAGGTGGAGGAGAGTGGTCTGAAGTCAGCAACCACCTTTAATGCCATTTCAAGGATTTGGTTCTTGCTCTGGGTATGTGGAAGCCCTAGGAGTAGAGAAATCAGCCTGGTTAATGTTTTGGCTGGGTCTGCTCTGCTGAGATCAGAGAGCACTGAGCAGAAATCAAAGTGGGAAACTGGGGTGGGGGCCTGTGAGCTAATCACAGCAGGGAACCATTGGATTTCAGGCCAGGTGACAGGTGACCAGCTGTGGAGACAACCCTGAGACATGGCCACATACTGGACGACACTTGGAAATCATAGTCGTTATGGAAAGAAAGAAGGAGAGAGAGAGAGAGAGAAGGGATAAAAGGATTCAGGAAGACACTGAGGTAGTTTGCACTTAGCAAACAGAGGGAGGAAGTTGGCAACTGAAATTGAGACCACAAAAGGAGCAAGTTCAGAGGGGAAGTCCAGAGGCTGTGTTTGGGAACGTAAAGTTGGAGATGGCTTTTAGAATATCCAAGCACAGACAATATGTAAGTATTGAAGGTGATTCTGGAAATAAGAGGAGAAACCTCTGTGCACGATAACAATTGAAGAAGTTTTAGCGTATTGGCGGTACTTAAAACCTGAGATGAAATGAAAGCAGTGTTAGGCATCCATAGAAAATAAAAGCCACCTGAGATCTGCGGTTTGGAAAGGTCTAATCGTGAAAAGTCAGGCAGTGTAGGGCTCTCCGCCTAGGACATGGCAAGGAGCTGCTCGTGAGGTCAGAGGAAAATCAGGCAGGTATGACGCCCTTGGAGCCAAATGAGGAAAGAATTTCAAGTGAGAGAGAGCAATCAGCTGTGTCAAATGACTCAACTGGGTCAAGGCAGATGTGAAGACTTAGAACTGACACCTGAAGGAGCTGCATGTCGGTCATAGCGACCTGTACTCGCCCGGTGCCAGCAGAGCTGGATCAACCTAAAAACGTAATGAGGGGGTTAATAGAGAAGGAAAGAAGCTGTGGACCTCCGGTATAGGCAACTCAGAGGAGACTTTTGTTTAAAAAGAGCAGCAGATATGAGGATCAAGTGAGACACTGTATAAAAGAATCTGAATTTATGAGCACTACATAAATACTGGGTATGATTTTAAGAACCAAAACCTATCATGTACTAAAAACGTGGCTTTAAAATGTCAGCTAGGCTAAAGAATTATTGTATTCTATTAGAGCTTTATTATCCTACAAATACCATGTCCTTACTGTACCCATGCCTATTTGAAGCAACCACTAAATTCTCAAGAAATCAGAATTCAGAATTCTGGTGACAATTAGGTAGGGTCTGTTAAGTTTCCACGCCCCACTTAGTTCTACAACCGGCCCACAAAAGGCGGGATGAGGAAAAAGTGAGACATAGACACAAAGAAAAAGCTACAGCTAATCTCCCTAAAGGAAAAAATAAAATAAAGAAGGAAGGATGTGGGTTCTTTTTTTTCTCTTGCAGTTTGTAAAAGATTCTTGGGGAAAATCTGAAGCTAATGAGTACACCTTGTTTGATTTCATGTTCAAACACCAAGGCGGAATTTCCAGCACCAAAGTGCCCTTCTGTACTGCTCGGAGGAAGCAAACAGCCTGGTGGCATCAGAGGATGTTGTAATTGTTTGAAACAGTCTGCCCGGTCCTGTTCCAGACACCTTGCTAAACTTGGGTGGAAAAGTGACCACAGCTACGCAGTGTGCCTGCAAGGAGGCGTCCTCAGGCTTAAAACAGGGCGTTCTATCCCAGGTTACTCCACCCTTTGGGGTCCACACGCCCCTGACAGTCAAGCTGCCCAGCTGAGAGAGCTGAGCCCGAGAGAGCTGTGAGGCTGCACCTGGAGCAAAGGACTTGCGCTGAGGCTGAGGTGGGAAGGCAGACATCATGGCTCCATTCCCTAACGTGTTCGTTCAAGCAGATGTGGCTGACAGCGCGTTCCGGACCAGCAGAGCTCAAGGAAACTGCGATGTGAACGCCAAAGACGAGCTGTATATATGTCTTAAATTTACAAGTGGCCACATGAAACAGGTGATTAAAATTAATAACGTGTCTTCTTTTAAACCGCATGTCCTAGGATGTATTTCAACAAGCTGTCAAAATTAAAAGGCGAAAATAAGAATATGCAACTACCTTTTTGTGGTGCCAGGTCTTTGAAAGCCGGGGTAGGCTTTGTACTTCCTGTATGTCTCAATGCGAAGGTGCCACACCAGTGTTCAGTAGCCACCTGTGGCTAGCCGTTTTCAGAGCAGACAGTGCAGCTCTAGACATGGAGGTTCCACAAAAGCAAACGGCAGGCCCTACCTGTAGAGCTTGTAGACTGTGAGGGATAAAGAGGACTCTATCGGCCCTAGGCTCCACAACTCGGCACTTTGATTGGTTGTGGTCATCTGTAATGGTCTCTGCACGTGGCAAAGAGGAGTTCCCTTGATAAGGATTGAGGACTACACTTATCTGTGGGTATGTGTCCATAACATAGACAACAGACCTGCAGCTGAGGCTCAGGGTTCATGGCAGAAGAGAGAGACAGAAAGAGCCAGAAGAACGGAGACTTTACTATGAGATTGCATCTCCTAGAATGTCAGCAGCTACACCCATTACGTCTCAGCAACATAACTTCATTAAAAATGACCTAAAAACATGAGCTGAATGGGAATGACAGTAGACATTGCTAACATGGGTGGGGGAAAATTAACCAGGCCTCCACCCTACAGAAAGAACTATAGGCAACTAAGCAATGCTGGGAGCAGGAGAAATAGCTTTCTCCAGGGAAGAGCATACCAATTCATTATCCAATACCAAATGTTCAGTCCTGAAAACATAATATAAGTCACATTTGCAAAATGAACATTTGTAGTGATATGTTTAAATATATATATATCAACATTGAAGAAGAAAGATGTCATGAATTTGAAAGACAGCACAGTAAAGGGGGTGCCTGAAAGGGAGGAAAGGAAAGAGGAGAAATGATGTAATTACATTAAATCTCAGAAAATAAAAATGGTATTTTTTAAAAAGAGGACTCATAAGAAAACAGGCCATGAGGAGCCAATTAAAATTGAATTAAAGGTAAAGTGTTAGTGGAATGTAAGAAAGTAGCAGCCACCAAATCTGAGCAAGTAGGAACCAGAAAGTTTAGTTTAATGCATGAGGTCTTAGTGATAGCCATTAGAACTGAGACTCAGAAAGAGGAACAGGAAAAGAGATGAGGACAAAGGGACAGTGTCTGAAATGACTATGACTAAGAAAGAAAATGATCTGTTCTGGGAGCTTCACATTGGTCATTATCCGTGGACCACAGTGTCTAAAAAGAGAGAGAGAATAAGACCTCAAAGTGAAGAGGGACCAGTCCATGAAGGGCTTTGTGGACTACAGTGAATAGAAGAGGCTACCTCCTGGTGGGGATGAGAGTTCTTAAGGAATTTTGAGTAGGGCTTCTTGATTGTCCATTTTCTAAGCCCCTCTGCTAAAATAAAGAATAAAGGAACTGCAGGAGACTGGGGGGTTTTAGGATCCCCTACTGGCTAGCAGCAGAGCTAAGGACTCAGATCATATCCTGGACCTCATGAGGCCTTTCTATTACCCACCTAGCAGAACACAAGTGTGTCAGGGCATAAAGGGGATCCCATTGTTCTACACATCTGATGCAGATCACGGAGCAGACCACGGGAGAAGGTGAGAAAGAAAAGGAGAGTGTCCAGAACAGAAGTAAGAGGCCGAGGCCCAGCACCGTTCACCTGTCTGAACTCTGGTGAGCCTGAGGGGACAAGTCCCACCTCTTATAAGGAGAGAAAGTATAGAGGTGGCTGTGGTCAGCAGCCTTAGACTTGTTGGCTATAACACAGGCCATGTTGGGGAAATAAGAATGAGAACATCCAGCCCAGAAATCCAATGAGTGAAATGAGAAGTCTGAAGCGAAGGCTGGTTTTGATATGAAAGTAATATTCAAGCTGGACACAACTAGAAGGCAGACAACATTTGTCCTGTTCCGGAGTCCACCAGAGATAAGAAGCTCAGGGGCTCAAGTCAGCCAGCTGTAAGGTGGGTCAAGAAGGAACGTCATTTCTCTAATGACAACCGGGAGAAGCTGAGTTCAAAACCCATGTCTTCTGGCTCCTTGTTCACTCAGTGTAAAAAGTGCTTAGAACCAAAGTTCCTCGTTACTCGGGTGTTCCTCCATTTTGTCTGTTTCTCCGTGTCAAGGAGTTCTTAGTTCCACCATTACCCTTTTTAAATACAAACACCTCCAGGAAGGTTGTTCTTAAAATACCATCTATTAGCAGAGAGTAATTGGAATAAATCAGGAATTGCCCCCCTAGTCCCAGGAAAAGTTAATGATCAGGAGTCAAAATGCAAACTTCTTTCACCCCCTACACATCCCCCCAACCCGGAGCCTCAGTGATAAAGGGGTCCAAGGAAGCAAGATGCAAAAAAAAGGCAGCTTTGTCCCTCTTATTAAGGTTCTTGGCACCAGGCCTGAGGCCATAAGCAAACATTTACTTAGTGTCTAATGTACACCCAGCACCAGGCAGCCATCTGAAGACTGTCCTAGCTTCCCGTTGCTGCTGGAACAAAGTGTGAGTACTTTAGATCAGCATACATTTATCACCTCACTGCTCTGGGGCTCACTTGTTCCACCCCTTTCTAGCAGAGTTGAAAATCAAGATATGATCACAGCTATCTGCTCTGAAGTCTCCAAGGGCGAGTCTGTCACCTTGCCTTTTCCAACTTGTAGAGGTGTATCTTGTGACTCCTTCTCCTGCCTCTCTGGAGGGGGGCTTCCTTCTGTCACAGTTCTCTGACACCAACATTTCTGTTTTCCATTCTGCTTCCAGACACCTCTATGATCATAAGGCACATCGAGCACAAGAATATAACCCAGGATCAATGTCAGCTGTTGAGCTACCGTCCCCCCACCTTCAGCCTTCCTTTCCCTTGTCATGTAACATCACGTGTTCCAAGGATTAAGGATAGCAATTTTTTCTTTTTTTTTTGTAGGGGGGAGGGTGGTGGGAACCATTAGTCTGTTTACCATGGGGAGGTTAAGTCACATACAAAGTTAACCATAAGGTAAGGTAGGGACCATGTGGATCCTAAGTGCAGTAGAGTTGAGGAACAAATGTCACTTCCTGCTGGGGTCATTGGAAAGACGAAGCAGGACAATGGGTTGTGCAATGCGCATCAGGTACAAGATAAAGGACACACAGCCTCTGCAACCCATGCAAAAGCATTGTCCCACAGATTCAGTGGAAGAAACCATGGACTCTGCTGAGATGGGATGACTGGGATGGGGCACAGAGAGCTCAGGAGGGTAGGCCCACAGATGTAACTGTACCTCAGGCTCAAAGTAGCAAAGAAAGTAGACCCCACAATATGTCAGGTAATATTTCAGGGACAAGTGTGGGGTAGAGAATGATGAGATGATGCTTTCAATAATACAAAGGTAAACAGAGGGAGGGTGGGGTCTCGGGACAGAAGAGCACAGAGCTCAGACCTCTGCCAATGGAACAGAGAGGACTGGTGGTAAGAAGTGGGCCGGAAGAGTTGAGCAAAGAGAGATGCACAGTGGCAGGAGGAAGGCAGCACAGAGCAGGAAGCATGGTTCTGCTGGCTCCCAATGAGAAATGGTCCAGCTGGCGGAGGACACACAGGCTGGCCTGGAATAATGTCAGAGGGAGAAGTCCAGAAGAAACTAATATCTGTGATTATGAGTAATGCTGAACAGGACAGGAACATTGAAGACATCGCCCGGAGGAGGTGTATCCTGCTTAGGGGTCTGGGACTGAAGAAGGCACTGCAGGAGTTAGAGGCAGAGATGACCCCTGGCATGAAATCACCTCACCTTACCAGGATAGTAGAACATAATGACTTATCTACCACACCACTGATCAGCTACTAGATTATCAAAGCCATAGCTCACTGAAAACAAAGCGGTCCCTGAGATGCTATGACAGGCAGATTGGTTTGCTGATTATCAAAACATAAGAGCTTGCCAAGGAGGAAGAACTCAAGCAAAGTCTTCTCCCTACAGGCTGAACTGGTACTCACCCTTATTGGGGGGGGCTTCCAAAAGGACTGGAAATGACGAAAGCCAGCTGACCCAAGCTCTCCTTGCAAGGCCACAGGACCAAACAGGGCCCCTTCCCAGTTTCCTCATAAAACCTCAGTTGCAGATCTGCAATATTTCTTGGGCAACTGGGTATGGCCACAGACTCTGGAGCAATGTCCATGTACAAAAGAACAAGAGTGCCCATTGTGTGCAAGAAGAGACAGAAGTAAAGGACAGAGCTACACAGAGCACTGCCCAGCAGAATCTTTCTCCACACAAAATTACTCTATGGTGAAAAAAAATATATATATATCATGCTAGCCTAGCCTATTATACAAAAGAAAGAGTGGGGTGGGGGAGAAAGGAAAGAAAAGCGAAAAGAGAAAGAAAGAGAAAAAAATATTTGAAGTTTTGGGTGCTGTAAGTCAGAACAGAGGGGACAATATGGTTTCATGGTCCGGGCTTGTTACATGATAAGGCTGCCAATGAATTTGCTGAAGAGTGAGTGTGCATTCTTTTGCATATATATCCTACTAGTATTCAAATAGTTTTCTTTTTAAAATGTAGGGGCTAGGAGATAGCTGAGTTGGTAAGCACAAAGGTTTAAGTCTATTACACCAAACCCATGTTGAGACGGGTTGGGGCATAAGAGACAGACAGAGAAAGAGACAGAGAGAAAAAGAGACACATACAGAGAGAGAAGAACAAGAAGAAATATCCAACCATTGTAGTAAGTACTTGTAATCCCAACACAGGTAGCAGAAACAGGCTTATCCCTGGGGCCCACTTCCCAGCCAGCCTAGTTGAATCAGTAAATAACAGACCAGTGAAAGACATTGTCTGAAATGAAAACAAAAACAAAAGAAAACCTGTACTAAGACAGCTGTGGATGACTCCCAAGTTTGTCCTCTAGCCTACACACACACATGCACACACACACACACACACACGCATGCACACGCACACTATACTTGCTCTTTTACTGAAGAAACCTGACTAATGTGATGTCCAGTAGTGTGTTTCAGGAGCCCAGAGCATCTTCCTCAGACCTCCTCTGAGAGCAGATAAAGCATGGCAGTACTTCAGCTTGGGCGCTGAGGTCTAAAGTCAGAAGTTCTCTTCTGAGATTAAAAAAAAAAAAAAAAAAAAAAGAAGAATGAAAAAATCCCCAGTCGGTGCAGGGGTCTCGGTGCCAGCTTTGTCTTTGCTTTCAGCTCAGCTAAGTCACCACTTGCTAACCTCTAAAGAGGGCAAGTACTGGAAGAAAGAAATATTGATGGAAACCTGCATGTCTTCAGCCTATCGGCTAGGGGTCCTTACATGGCTTTTTCGGGGTCCCCAGAAACTCAGAGTCAACAGCCACATTCCTCAAAGTGTATTCCAGTCACCTAAGTCACTCTGACCTGCTTTGATGCATCACAAGAAGTGTACAAAACAAACAAGAATGTTTGCTGGCGCTTTAATCTTCTCCAAACACTGAAATATTGAGATGTTTTATCTTCTCTCGCACACAGAGGAGATTAAAAAGCCGTGATGAATGGCATGCTCCCCAGGAGGGGATGTCATGTATAGGGCAATACATAATTTCCTGCTTCTTCTACCATTTGGGATAATTGTCCTGGTAACGTGAGAACAGGGGGGATATTAATTTAAGATTAAAGCACAATTATAAGTTCTGCCATACTGCTAATTTCTTTTAAATGTTCCTCTGAATAATTCCACCTTTGCAAGATGGAATAAATACACAATTAAAAACTGCATTAAATAAATGAATAACTAATTAATGGATAAAAAGAACTCTGAAAATACAATGGGCCATGCAAATCCTACACAGTAATTTTTAACAGGTTAGCTCTTTATCCCTCAGCTCTCTGAAAGAATAATGCGTGGGTGCTGACAGATAGACTTTCCCTTTAAATGTGAACCTGGAAAGATTGTGGTTTCCACTCAGTTTGCCCAGAGAAGCTTCAGGAACCAGCACACAGGCAGTGAGACACAATGGACCAGCTGAATACCACCCTGCCTCTCCAACCTTACCACCATTGCCTTCCCCACAATGCCTAAAGACCGGGCATCCCTTTGTCCTCCAGTTAGAAGTCCCACCAGGGCAACTCTACCATCCATTAGGACTTCTGTTGAAAGGTGCAAAGTTCCTGTGAGAAAAAACAAAAATGAACAACAAAACCCCTGTGAAGGGCAAAGATTGATTGTCCATTGACACTTTGGCATGACTCCCTTCAATTCAATTGCTTTCCTTCCAAAACTCCACTGAGGGAAGCTTCTTTGAGGGACAGGGCTGGGGAGGAGGAATAATCATTTTGTGGCAAATGGTAACAGTAGGCAGAGAACAGTAGAGGGCCTGGATGTGGCCCAGTGCCTAAGACTCTACAAAGCACATACCAGCTTCTGGATAGGTAAAGAAAGTGTGGTACAGAAACACAATGAAGAGAGCTCAACCATAAAGAAATGAGATCATCCTTTGTGACAACGGAGATGGAACTCATTGTGTTAACCAAAATAAGCCCTGAACAGAAAGGCCAGCGCTGCATAATCTCACTCACACTTGGAATGCATCTAGAATGTTGATCTTATAGAACTGGACAGCAGATTGGGAACTTCCAGAGGCTGGGGATGGCAATGGGGATGGTACCATGATCCACTGGAGGCGGAGGTATGCTATGATTATACGAAGAGGTGACAATAGCTACTGATTATGTAGCATGTATCTCAAAATACAAGAAGATTTTGAACATTTTTACCGTAAAGAAATAAATGTCTGAGGAGACAGGTGTGTTTAACACGATTTAAATATTATACGAAGCACATATGTACTGAAACACCCCACAGTACTTCACAAATGTATGAAGTTTGATGCTTTTACGTATTAGTGAAAAATAAATGTTAAAACTTGAATTAAGTAACCTAACAAAAAGATTCTATATTAAGCCATTTCCACATATCCACATTACCTATTCACATAGGGGCTACACATTAAGGATAGGCCAAACACACGAAGAAGAGGAGGAGGAAGTGAAATCTGAAGACTACAATCTAACCTGCTGTTAAAATGGTTGTGTAGAGTCTCCACGGACCATTGTATTTTCGAGCAACTGGCCTGAAGACTGGTGTCCCCATACCACATGGAAGTCGTTATGATTGAATGTGATGTACAGTTGACGAAGCTGAGACTCATAAAAAGTTAGTAGGAACTCAAGGGCGCACAGCACTGTGGTAAATGGAGGAGAAGAAATTAAAGCAATTGCCGCCTGACCCCAGACCTACGTTCTTTCAAACACCCCCACATCTCCTCAAAGCAACCCCAGGGTCAGCTCTGATTGTCCCCCACTTTTAATGTCAGCAAACCTAGGCCTGCAGGAACTAAAAAAGCAGCACAGCGTGACCCATTTGCTCCAGGTGTAGAGCTACCAGGAACATCTAGCACCTGAGCCTGCCAGGCCTCACATACTGAGTGCTGGCATGGCAGGAGGTGAGGCTTAAAGGTGGGAGGGCAAGCCTGTGGAAAACAGAGGGAAAAAACCACTAAAGCTGCCCACAAACATTAAGAGTCAAGCAGAAATCCTTGCCTCCAGACTCTCAGGGGGGACGTTCTGACCTTGCTGTAAAGCCCAGCCTTGAAGCCTTGTTTTCATTGCAATTCAGCTTGTTCCAACAGCAATTGATAAGAGCTGCAATTAACAGTGCTGATGCCGGGGGCCAAATCTACCAACATGAAATCCTGAGGTTATTAAAAATCATCACTGATAATGAAATGCCTCACGGCAGCAGGTGCCAGGCAAAGAATTGAGATGTGAAGCTCAGGAAATGGTCTGAGACTCGCACCGGAGGAAGGTTGGTGAGGCCGTTGATAACAGACAACACAAAGCTCTTTTCTTTGGAGAACACCTGCCTTCCAACCAAACCAGGAAGACCCTGAGGGCACCCCCCTCCTTTCCCCTGAAGGCCACTAGCCTGCTGGCATATAACCCAAGCTAGGAGCCCCACGGGGTCCTCAGAGATAGCCTACCACCTGCCGTGTCTCAGACAGTTCTTGGACTGTAGGCCTTTGTCAGCCTCCCCGATGCTTGCACAATTGGGGAATCAACACCTCAAGTCTCCCAGAACTGTTGGAGGTAGAAAAGGTACCTAACATAACATCCTTGTTCCTCATCCATCCCAATCCTTACCTCACCCAATGTGTCCATCTTCCAGGGTTTTTTCCTCTTCTATACTCTTCTGATAAGCTCACGTACCTACCTCGCCTCACTTCCAGCCTTTCTTGCATTGCAGAGGGATGTTGCCATGCCTGTCCTTCCCACTGATTTATCATTTCCAGTGTGCTGTGGGCACTGTGGGATGTGGGGCTCTAGTTGTACTGTCTCTGAAATTTCGGACCCTAGTGAGGTATCCGAGACACCATTCAAGTCAGAGGGCAACATCAAAGCTAAGGGGGGCAGAATCAGTCATGGGGGTTTTATTGCTATCTTAAAGTCCTTAGGTGCCAAGGGCCAAAAGAGAATCAATAGGTTTTCCAGCATAGATAATATATTTACATCTTAATGAAAACCACTAATCCTATAAAACTCATTGTCTAACCCTTCTCCCCCATCCCCCGTGCCCATAGTCATCACAATTAGGATTTCAGTTTCTGGAGTCAAGGGGAGACATTTGAAGGAGAAGCCTCTTCAAACACCATATATTAGGGGCTTTCTGCTACAGGCAGCATTAGGAGAGACTTATCCACCTGTATTCACTGCCCAACAGCTGGCAGACCTTTCTGTTCTACAGCATCTGGGATTCTAAAACTTACAGACAGACAGACAGAGGCAATTTTTAAAACTTATTTATTTATTCTTCTCTCCTATATTACATCCTGACCACAGTCTCCCTTCCCTCCTCTCTTCCCGCATCCACTCTTTCTTTTTTTTTTCTCTTCGGGAAAGGGCAGGCCTCTCATAGATGTCAATCAAATATGACATATCAACTTGATGTAGGACTAGGCATCTTTCCTCATATTAAGGCTAGACAAGGTAACCCAGGAGGAGGAAAGGGTCCCAAAAGTAGAAAAAAGAGTTAGAGACAGCTCCTGCTTTCACTGTAAGAAGGACAAGCTACACAACTGTAATATATATGCAGAAGGCCTAGGCCAGACTATGCAGTCTCCATGTTATAGCTTCAGTCCCTTTGAGCCTCTCTGAGCCCGAGTTAGTTGATTCTGTGAGCTTTCTTGTGGTGTCTTTGCCCCTCTGGCTCCTACAATTCTTCCAAAGCACTGCTGTGGGTCTCTGTGTCTGTTTCCATCAGTTGTCAGATGAAGTCCCTTTGATGACAACTGAGCTAGGAAATCATTTCATTGATTTTTGTGGTTGTTTGTTTGTTTTTATTTTTTTTTATTGTGTTTATTTTTTTTTCCTAGGTCTCTGAGCTACCAGCCTCTGGGTTCTGGCACTCCAGGCAATGTCAGGGGTGGGTTCCCTCTTACGGCATGGGTCTCAAGCTGGACCAATCATTGGCTGGTCACTACTACCACTTCTGTGTCACCTTTACCCCAGCACATCTCATAGGCAGGACAAATTGTAGGCCACTGGAAGCCTTGCCTGGTTACAGGAGATGGCCAACTCAGGCTCCATATTCCCCCATTGCTAGGAGTCTTAGCTGGGTCACTCTGGAAGTTCTCATTGTATTAGGTTTCTAGCTCATGCCCAAGATGTCCCCCAATTCCAGTCGTCTCTCCCAGTACTCTCTCCTTCCATCCTCCCCCCACCTGATCCCTCCTGTTCTCATCCCCACCTCCCACTCCCTCACCACTCTCCCCCTGCAATGTCTATTCTATTTCCCTTTTCCAGGGAAATTCATATGTGTCCCCACCTCTTGTGAGTCGAGGCTGACCATGCTACAATCCACAGACCCAGAGAAGCAAAGGCAGATATTTCAGATAGCCCAGTGTTGTTTTTTAGCACCCAAATTTGGTGAAATGTGTGTTTTTAGTTTGCCACTGTTGTCACTATTCAATCCAGGTGACTTGTGACTTTCACCACAATGGTGATGGTTGGAGCTCTAGCTCCTCTGGAGGGTTCTTAGCTAGTCTCCAGGCATATCACAGTTGTAGAGGTGAGGCTTCCAGTCCTCCTTGGCCCCTTATAGACAATCTCATTTGGATGTGCTACCTGCTGAGTAAATGCCCACTCCTTAGAAAAGGTACAACACGCAACAGAAAATGGCCACCAAGCCCGCAATTATTTAATGGAGTCCTCCCATTTCCACCATAGCTAAAACCATATGCAATGCCTGGGAAGTTCATGTTGAGCAGCTAAGAGAATCATGGTCTGTTCTTGACAGTTATGTCCTGTATGCACTCTGTAAACGGTGGGGGTTGGGGGACTTGAAGACTGCTTGCCCGTTACAGTGTGCTTCTCACATGGAAGAGGACCCAAGTCCTTTTGAAAACATCTGTCACTAACAGCAACATGAAATGATTGACCAGGAACATAGGGTAAAGATACTAGGTATCAGCCTACCGTGAAGGCACTGAGAATTTCCTGAAGATGAGGTAAAGGGAGCAAATCTAGAAAGCAAAAATGCACACAGTACAAGCTCAAGCAACTACAGCAGGCCTGCAATATCTGCCCCTCTCACCAGAATGTCTCCCAGCCCTCTTATTCAAAAACATCATGATCCAGCAGCCTCCCTCAACCCCGCTGAAGTTGACTCCAAAGCAAAGTAAACACGGTTCCACTGGAGTCTTAAAGATGTGTGGGGCTGCATATGGCCCTCCTGTGCTTTCCTCTGTGAGTTTTGTGTTTTAAGAGAATGAGATATTTTAAGTGAACAGAATGAATCTGTACCCACAGGATTTCCGGCCTCAATCTAGCAGTAAGTGAAAGGAAGGTATCTTTGTTGCTATTGCAAGAACACCTGGAGAGACATGGGATAAAAAAGAAAGCCAAATACAGAAGACTTAGGCTTATCAGAATAATTCCATTTTCTCACATATTGGGCTTTTGATAAGCATTCATTTAGAGAGAATATTGCTTCCCTTTAAAAAGTACAGGACAATTAAAACCACGGTTTGAAGATATTTTTTTGTTCTCTCAACACTAAAACCTCTTTGATTCCAAAGCCAGCATGAGATGGCTCAGACAGTGAAAGTGTCTGCCTGACAACTTACATTCAGTCCCCAGGACCGACATGGAATCAATGCCTTCAAGTTGTCTTCTGACCTCCACATGATGCACACAAGATGAAAAAAAAAACCCTATAATTAAAAAAAAATTAATATTTGATCCTTGTCATATGTAAATCCCTCCTCAAGTCTGGCCAAATGCCCTGGTAAGTATTAAAGATGTACCCCTAAAAACTAACTTTAGGGTTTCACATTTCCTGGTTGGCCAGTCCCACCTATCCCCCTTCAAAGCCAGAAATCCAGGAGCCTAATCCTCACCTGTCCCAAAGGCACTGACTACCTATGGGCTCAGGCCAAACAGCCCAGAGACATATTGGAGCCCTCCTTCCTTGGTCTCCACATCACCTCCATTAATGAACTCTATGAGTTCTACCAAAGGAACACATCTAGAACCTGACCCTCCCTAGCCTGCCTGCAACAACTATCATGAACTCTGATCTGGACCACAGGAAAAGTTCCTTGCTGGTGTATCAACTTGCTTTTCCAGCTCTTCTCCCCAAGAATGCCACAGGAGGGATTTTTTAAATTTATTTATTTTTTTAATTTATTGCAATGTATTCACTTTGTATCCCAGTTGTAGCCCACATCCCTCATCCCCTCCTAACCCCACCCTCCCTTCGTCTTCTCCTTCCATACTCCTCCCCCAGTCCACTGATAGGGGAGGACCTCCTCCCCTTCTATCTGACCTTAGCCTATCAGGTCTCAGGACTGGCTGCATTGTCTTTCTCTGTGGCCTGAAAGGATTTTAAAGTATAAACTGAGAGGGACCATTCAGACAGCTCATCAGGCAATGACCTTTGCCTGACAGTGTGGGTCCCATTCCCAGAACCCACAGGACAGAAGGGGAGGATGTCTCCAGAAAGTTGTTTTCTGACTTCCAACATGCACACTGTGGCACACACGTGCCTGTACACAGAAAGAATAATAAACAAATAAATAAGTGAAAGTTAAAGTATTCTTAGAATCTGTTTCTCTCATCCAAACTCTTGCCAGAGTCTTGCAGGATTTGCTCTAAATTAGGTAAGAGGAAATGAGACCAAGAGGATCCATCATCTACCCATCATCTACCCCTTTACTGCATCTTCATTTAGCCACCTTTGGATTTATTTTTTCTATTGACCTCACCTGAAATTGCCCTCTCTATTTATGTATTTTAGCAGACACCTACTGAGCAACTAGTAGCAGGCGTTTAGTACTTGGTCTAGGTCTTAGGAATACAGTAGTGAACAAAACTGATTTTTGAAAATAGAGAAAATCTGCTCTTTAGAGTTCACATGCTTTGAGGGTGAGTAGGTAAAGTACCTTGCTTGATGCTTGCTTGTCTTTCCATCTAAACCAGAAGTTCCTTGGGAATGAGGACTTTTACTGTCTTGATGAGCTTCTCCCTCCTCAGAACCATGGCTAATTGTTGATGCCCAGTCAATACTTATTAAGTGAATAAATGAGTGTGAGACTCATGGGTCACTGTGGTTCTGTTTCCTTTCCAGAATGAATACCACAATTGCTCTCTGCTCGGGAAAAGAGGATAGCCACCTTTTGGAGAAAACTATTATGGTGCTCTCTTCTGCCTTCACCACGCATTTCTGAGCTAGAAAGACTGGATGAGAAAGTTAACCTTCCCAGCCTTGGGTACCCGACTGTCTTGGTTCTGGGTAAAAAATCCTGTTTCATGTATCCGGTTGCCTGTCCCAGCCAAAATGTCCCCATCTATTAACACCAGTCCCTAGGACAAGAAGCCCAGAGGAGGCCCTCTAGGCTTTTGGCCAGAACAGCATCTCCTCTCCCTTTTCAATGTCTTCACAAAGTGAGTCGATTAAACTGACAGCTGTTTTCAGCATCAAGCCCCGTAGCCTTTTTCAGAGCTTTGAAGAACAGAACCATCCCACCCAGTCCCTGGCAAACAAGGGGAATGCTCATTTTTCCAAGGTGGGTCAAGAGGCTAACTTTGGGAACAATGCTTAGCATCTCCCTCAGCCAGAGCCTCAAACACCTCATAGTCAACATCTAATTAATCTCTTCCCCCAAGTCCCCAAGAGGGAGGAAAAGCATGTTTCTTTTTTTATTATTATCCCCTTTCAGCAGCAGAGGAAACAGAGAATCAGCATTTTCCCCTGCAGAGTGGATCTGACCCAGCTACACAGCTGCTGTCCCCACAGAATGGACCTAGTTGCATTACCCTGGGAAGCTGCAAAAGAAGGAGAGACAGAAAACAGAACTCTAAAGACCCCCCAGCTGTGACAGGATGAGATGTCAGAGAAATCCTATGTTGTGCAGCTCTCAGGACGAAGCCTTCTTGCTCTGTCCTTGCAAAGCACCAGCATGCCTTCTTTGAGATGTAACAAGCTTTCACACTGAAAGATTCTTTTTTATCTCCCTGGGAAGGTGGATACCTAGAGACTGTGTTTTGAAATACATATATTGACAACCAATTACGTAGCTCTGCCTCTGTGGTTCCTTCGCCTGTGTCAGATGGCTTTCCAGTCCCGACTGTGATCTGCTCAGAGCTGCTTCATTTTCCCTGGGAAGTGTCTCTCCCTCTCGGGGCTTCTTGTCTCCAGGGAGAAATGATACTGACTGAGCCCGGAAGGAGTCACAAAGGGAGAATTGGGGAAATGAGGAGGGTGGGTGCCCCATAAAGTCGATTACATCCAAAATCCGGGTTCTGGAAATAGATTGTCTATTCTCTGCCTACATCAAGTTGTTTCTCAAACATCCCTCAAAGGAAACTCCAAGGCTACCTTGATCATGCACATCTAATGTCCTATATTCTGGACATTACAAATCAGATAACCCATCCCAGTATGGACAGAAGCATCTGAGACAGTGTCCAACAAACAATAATTCAAACTGAGCTTTCTGGTGTGTCCTAACCAGAGATTCTTAATGAGGAATTTAGGAACTGTCAACTCTGAAACCACAAGGGGGAAAAAAACTGTACAGACACAGAAATGTGTATATTATTAAAGGGCTCAAGGTTTTCTTCTGACTTGAATATGGTCCTGTCCCTTTATAATTGTAAGAATTATCTAGCCAACTGAATGACTGCTAGGAGGGGTTTTCCAACAATCTGACAAGAAAATTGAAGGAAAGGTCAAGGGCAGGCAAGCCTTCCTCTGCTCCTTAATTCTGAGGTCATTCTGAGCACTCTGTTTATAAACTTCCCTCCCCATCCTAACAACATGGGAAAACCTACTATGAATCAGCCCATTCTACAGTCGATAAAGTCAAGACACCATCAAGCAAAAGTCAGGCCTGGACTTGAAACCAGCGAGCCTGGCTGTGGACTCTATCTTGACCACACACACCATCATGCAGGTAAATGTCTGACCCTCAGCCCCACAACTGAAGGCTCCTCTTTGTGGCTCCTCCTCACCTAGACAATGCCGAACCCCACATCCACCCTCAGTGCACCTCAGAGACCATGCTCTTGGCAGACCTTCCCCAGAAACCAGACACGGCGTGGTCTGTTTCTAGCCAGTGCTTTGTCAGCTGCACAGTGTGGTACAAAGATGAATTAGGGAGACAACATGTTGCCCGAGAAGGTAAATTAAAAAAAAAAAAATCATCCCAGTGCTACAGGACATTTCTAGTTGAACCAACATGCTTTTACTTTATTCGCTGGTGACCATGCTTTATACTTAGGAGGCATACCTCACAAAGTACATTTAAATGCATGAAATATGACACCCTTGCTTCTAAGCACTGGGAAGATAAAAATCCCCCTACTGGCACATCTGGCCTCCTGGCAGCACAGATGTGTACACGGTGCATTCAAAGCTTTCAGGGTTTTGTTTTGTTGTTGTTGTTGTTGTTGTTTTTATTTTTTTCCCCAGTGCTCTGCAGCTAGTGGGTGCTTAAATATTTTGTCAGCATCAATGGTGACATCATGAGAGGTTGCATTTTTCCTAATACTGTTATACCTCATTTCAAATTCAAAGTGTCTAATATGATCAAGTAAGAAGATTCAGTCATAATTATTCCAATGAAAAATCCTCTTCAAATGATTGAAGGTCTTCTTTTTTTTTTCACAAGATCTTAAACTCTCTAGATGTAGAAAATATATCTTCAAGCCAATTTGATAAGTCTTCTTTTCCAGAGCTAAAGTGCAAATAAAATCTGTGATGAAAATTGAGCTTAAAAAAAAAAAAAGATTAGACTATGAGAACAAAATGGAATTAGACCTGCTTTTTCTCTCTTAGTAGTAAAGCTCCTCAGGATGGTTTGCAGCTGACTTCTTGGATAATTGTTCATTTATTCATTCAGCAAACATCTCCTGAGCACTTAATATGTGGCAGGCTCTGTCCTAGACTCCCCAGCTGCATCTATAGGCAAAAACAGGTAGGTTCCAGTCTCTGTAGAGTTTCCACCTATGAGACAGTGGATAAACAAAACCATAATCACATATGATTAGGTAGCAAGCTAGGAGGTAATAAGTGCTCTGAAGAAAGTAGGGCAAGAGTAGGAGGTCAAGACAACCGGTAGGCTGAGGAGTTCCCACTTGACGTAAGACAGGCAGAGAGGACTTCATGGAGAAGGTGGGGGTGAGGAAAAGCATGAAGTGTGTAATCTGGAGGAAGGAGGCAGGCAGAAGTGCCAGCAGGAGTGCTGATGAGGAAGAAGGACAGCCCACCTTGGAGGAATGGGGAGGCGGTGTGAATACACCAGGCATATGGGAACAGAGAATGAGGTCTGAGGGTGAGGAATCTGGCTATGTGGGTCCTGAAGGCTCTTCTGTTTTTGCTTTCTTCTGTGGGAGATGGGAAACCACTCTCATGTTGAAATGCACATGAAAGCGATGGTTATTGGATTATTAAGTTGACTGGGGTGAGCAGCAGCCTGGGCATTTCCAGAAAGAATTCTCTAAAGGAGGAAAAACCACCCAGAATGTGGGCAGCACCAGCCAGAAGCTGAAGCTCTGGATGGAACAGAAGGTGAAAGCCAGCTCGTGAAGGCCCTCATCATCCCTCTGCTTCCTGGCTGCCCTGAAGTGAGTTTCTATGCTCTGCCACATCCTCCCAGAGGTGATGAATTGACACCTCTGAGCCCATGAGCCAAATCGAATCTTTATTCCTTTAAGTTGCTCTGCTCCGCTCTTTTGTCACGGTGATGAAACTCTAACACAAGGAGATCGATTCTGTGAAGAGAACCCGCCCTTCTGGCTATGAGACCATCAAATGGTATGCACAAAAAGGGTAGAAGCCATTCAGGGCAGAATAGAAACAAGGGCGGGAAGATCAATTAAGATGTAATTGAGTCACTCAGGCAAAGAGATGGTCAGCTGAACCAGGGACAGAACTGTGGAGATAGTGGGATGTGGCCAGATTCTGGGTATCATTTTGAAAGTAGAGCCTGTGAGATTTCTGGGTGAGTTGGATCTGGGGCAGAAAATGAAAGAGTCTAGAATGACTGGGCTTTGGAGCCTGCACACTTTGTTATCAAAGACAACCAATTGCTCAGTTCTCTGTATAAAGAATAAAGGAAAGGAGTGGGAAGAAGAAATGTTCTTGGCTTATAATGGCAGCAGGGGCTGTCCAAAGACAGGCGCCACGGTATCCTTTTCAGCCTGCAGCCATTCCCCAAAGAAGGCACCGAAGGCATTTAGTCTCTGCCCTTTAACCTCACCTCTTCCTGTAGACCAGAAGATCCCAGGCTTAAAGGGTGTCAGGCCTACCTAGCATTTCTTTTCTTTTCCCTTATGGTGGCATTTGTCTTCATCTTTATTCTCCAGGCTTTCAGGCTCACTCAGAACCTTGCTCTTGTAAAACTGGTGAACCAAATTCACTGTTCCAGAGGTCAGAGATATAGGCTTCCGATTCTATAGACAGAATGGGTTAAACACAAATTGCACAGATTAAGGAAATATCACGGATTTTTTTTCCAACTATATCTGTAAAGTGGTTTAGCAAGTGACATATTAGTTACAGTCTAACCCAGGCCCTGAAGTTCATATTTGTTCTTTTTATAAAAGGCACCTCATTAAATCACTGTCTAGTCCGTAACTGGCTTTATTGGGACATAAATTCATTTCACTAAACCAATAAATGTTAATTCTTCACCCTGGAGACTCAAGTCAGTCTGGTTTTATCCTGCTCCAGCTCCTGAGGCTGCCATCAATTACTCATGTTTGGGTTTATATGTCATTATGGAATCACTTTAGCTAGAACTAACGGGAAGTGAAAGGACAATAAAGCTAAGCCTCGTTCCAAAGAGAATATACCGAAGAGGGCATTCACCTGAACCCCATTATTCTTTTCTATAAATTAAAATACCCTGGCATTCAACAGCAGCAATCCATTATATTTAGATTCTCTGCAAAAAGCCCAGGCAGGCCAGTGGCGGATACTAATGAAGGCAGCTGGAGGGTCTGGGGAGGAGACAAGTTCGGCCTCACAAGGCTTGGTTTGGAAACCTGCTTTGCAATAACTAAGTGTGACTTTCAGCCAAATGCTTAATGTCACGGAAACTCAGAGTCACCATCGAATGGCATACAGAAAGAACAGTTTCAAAGACTGAGGGAGAAGAGCTCGTGAGAGAGCTGGGCTGGGAGAAGAGGGGTACCTCTCTCTCCCTTCTTCCTCTGTTATTAACCCCATTGCTAAGGCAATTGCTTATACCAGCACCCTTCCATTGTGGTCTTAAACAAGTTATTTAACCTCTTTGGGCCTTAATTTTCCCATTAGAAAAATAGGTCTGATCATATCTATCTTCCATTTACCCTCTCAAGTTATACTGATAGGGATCATCGCTGTAAAGTCCTTAACAGCTGACCAGAAACCAGGTCAGTTTCGGAACCCCTGGAGCAGGATCCCATTTGAAAAACAAAGGCATTATCACTTCAACCAAATGTTCTTTCCTATGATGGAAGCTTTCTCTTTAAAGCCATCAGCTCTTTTCTTTTTCCCCCTTCAGATAGAAAATGGCTTCCTCCCTCAGACCCATATATAACTTCAGAAGCAAGGGGGAGGGGGTTGTTGAAAAAGCAGACTTGGCAAAAAGTAGAGGTGAATTGAATGCCTGTACATCCCATTCAGGATAAACTGCCCTTGGGTGTAAAACAGTCAGTAACATTTTACAAGGAAAAAGTGGGGATAAATGACTGCAGTCCCAAGATGGTGCTCCTGATGGCTTTTTATAAACCATGCACGCTGACTGGACGCCTCTGTGCCTGCTGCTCCTGCCCTGGAGAGAGTGTGAAAGCAGGGCTTCAGGCCAGCCATGTCTGCAGTGCCAGCCAGTTCTGGCCAGACCTCTCTCCCGCAAGTCAGACCCTTCTCCCATCAGCACCAGCTCCTGGCCTAGGCTGAGGACATCCGAGGGTCCAGAAAGGTGCAGAGGGCTTCTGCGCAAGGCCCCCAGCCAGACTGTAGACAACAGAGCTGCAGAGTGAAGAGAGAGAGGCATGAGCTTGGAGCAACAGGAGTGGGAAGCTGACTCTGCCACTGGCAAGCACCATGACCTTGAACTACTTCCTCCTTCTGTAGAATGTGTGTTGACAGGATCATGTGCTATCACATTGCCAATGATGTAATGTATTCTCGCATTCCATATAGTGTTACCTTTCCTCCTTGTTATTGAGTTGGGCTTAGCTAGTGCATGCCAGAGTGTTACTCCATATTTACTCACTGCAGAGTCTCAGTTCTTGATATGGAAGCTGAGACTGGGAGGGCTGGTTAAGCACTCTTCCCAGAGCTCCTGGTAAATATGGATCAGGGCTACTTGTTCCTAATGCACTAATGCAGTGTTCTTTTCATTAGCCTAGAGAGCTGAATCATTTTTTTTTTTTTAGATAAGGAAACTAAAGCCACCCTCCCCCCCCAACAAATTACTTGCTTAGAGCCACCCTCCAAATATTAACAGAGATTTCTCAAAGTCCCCTCGGGTATAATGGTGTTCTGTGAGCCCACAGCCTGTTGTTCTTCAGTTGGCTCACGGAGAATCTGATACACCCAGGGATAGCCTTGGCTCTCAAGAAGTTTACAAGCAAACCCAGAGAATATGGCCCACAGGTAAGGGCATTTGAGTAGCAGGTGCCACTACAGAGAAAACCCAGTGGGAGGGAGTGTGGGAGGGACTTCCTGAAGAAAACAGGACTTCAGCTAACAACACAGCAGACAGTAGTCAGACCAAACAGAGGGAGGAAACTACTCAGCCGATAGGTACAGGAGTCACAGGCTTGGTGACCGTGGGCTATTAAGAAAATCTCAGGTGAGGAATACGTGAACAAACACATGGGGTGGGGTAAAGAGGGAGAGAGAGATTAAAAACTGTTATCTAATTCAGTCTGTAAACTGAATAAAGAGTCTGAACCCAGTGGTACAGAGACACGTGGCACTTGTTACATAACGAACTCTTGATCATATCTGTGGCTGGAAGGACTCTCTCCATAGGATGGAGAAAGACAGCTAGATCTTTGTTACATGCAACATCCTTCTGGAGTCTGTATCAAAGTACTTCTGATTTTCTATCACCCAAATTCATGTGAGTATCCAGTAGAAAACAGAACAATAATTCAACCATTAAGTAATGACCTTTGAGTTTTAGTGAGCCACTTCTCCATAAACACGAAGGCAAAACAGCAGTTTGGAAAATAGTCCTAGTCTGTAACAGGAACCCAACTCTTAAAGAAATGATTAAGTAGCTGGTGTCTTCCTCAAGCCAGTTCTCTAAGACCACCCTTCCACAGAACCCTCTCTGTCAGCCATCCCTGGTGAATGTGTTCAAAAGACATGGAAGACATATTTATCAAAAAGAGAAGATCATTCCAACTCGGGAGCAACCCCAAACACTGCAGGAAGAGCAAGCTTACCGACATCAATAAAGCCACATAAATAAAATCAGATGTGAAATGAACAAACATAAGCCCTGTGCTAAAGCTCAGAGTTTACAGCAATATGTGGAACATTTTAATTGATAGTAGTATGTGAGAGAGAAAATTATTTTTGTTCACTGCATGACATGATTGCCAAACAAAAGCTGGATGATGAAATTCTCTATTAGAAATAAGAGTGAACTGAGCAGATGAGCACAATGTGGCTTCTGTTTCCAGCTGGTGAGATCTGCAGGGACCAAAGCAGCATGAAGCAGTGATTTTTTTCTTTTTTTTAGACACTGAGGTGTCCCTGCCTAACCCAACAGGAGTGGGGTGAAATCTTGTCTCCCACTTCTATGATGGTTATGTGGGTACCAGAAAGATTGAGTCATGGCTTGTTATGACATCACCTGAATCTCCACTTTTCACATCATTAATCATTTCGAACATGGCTTTGGTTGTAGCACCCAGTGACTTAGAATTTTTAACCATAACTCTCTTGTCTTAGAGTTCTGCTGCTGTGATGAAGAGCAACTTGAAGAGGAAAGGCTTTGTTTCGTCTTATAACTCTCAGATCTCACACTCCATCAGTGAGGAAGGTCAGAGCTGGAACTCAAGGCAGGAACCTGGAGGCAGAAACTGAATCAGAAGCCACAGAGGAATGATGCTCACTGGCTTTTTCATTATGGCTTCCTCAACCTTTTTTTTTTTTTTTTTTTTTCATACAACCCAGGAAAGACACAGCCTACAACAGACTGGACCCTCACACATCAATCATCAGTCAAGAAAAATGACCTATGTAATTGCCTACAGCCAATTTGATGGAGTCATTTTCTTCATTGAGGTTCCCTCTTCTCACATGACCCTAACCTATGTCAAACTAGCCAACAAACCTAACTCCTAATACATTCGCAAAACGCCATTTTCTGAGAGTTTCGTTATACTGCCAGCTGTGTTCATCAACATTTTTTTATACTATTGTAGGTTTCCTATGGACCAAGTTTAGCTGCCAGCTCAGACCTCCTGAACTTGTCTGAATTATTTGGCTTCGCATTTATGGCCTACATTCATGGCCTCTTTGCATATCAAAAGATAGCATGCATTAGTTTTATCACCACTGATATCAAATATATGACAAGAACATTGTTTCAGAGGTTACAGTCCACCATGGTGAGGAGGGCAAATCAGAGATGTTTGCATTATGTCAGCCCAGAAGTCGAGGGAACAGAATACAGGAAAGGACAAGAGTACATACAGCTACAAAGGCGCAGATTCCCAAGGACCTACTTTCTCCAACTAGGTCCTAGTTCCTACTTTTCATCATCTCCCAAATAAGAACAAGGGAATCATTGATATATTAGAGTTCTCATGACCTCTGCTCTAATCTTTTCTGAAAATAATCTTAGGCACTTCCAGAAGTCATGTTTTACTATGCACCCAAAGCATTTCTCAATCAAACCAAGTTGACAATTAAGATTGACCATGCCACAGGGTGATAGTGGCTCATGCCTTTAATCCCAGCACTCAGGAGGCAAAGGCAGAGGCAGGTGGATCTCTGTGAGTTCAAGGCAGGCCTAGTCTACAGAGTGAGTTCCAGGACAGCCAAGGCTACACAGAGAAACCCTGTCTCAAAAAGATAAATAAATAAATAAATAAATAAACTGTTAATTAATTAAACAAAGAAATAAATAATTAAAAAAAGATTGACCATCACAGATAAATTCCCCATGATCAACTCGTATTCTCTGGACATCATTCTGTAAGGCCATTCTCAAACTAGAATATTTATAGGAAGAACTTGGGCTCCTGTCTTCAAGAAGAATTAGTACAGATGTGGTACTTACCTACAAACATGTAAGTGATTATCCCATAGGTAAAGGAAGCCAATATATTTTGTATAGTTTCAAGACAAGTAACTCTGTTTAAGACAGAGAAGATGCAGTAAAATATGTTTTGGCTCTTGATAAGTCAGAGTCTCCTAACAATTAAAATGGTCCATCAATGAAATCACCTGCCTAGAAAAATAATGGCTTCCCAAGCACTGGAATTGTTCCCAGCACATTCCTGGAGGCCTTGGGGCAGGAGTATTGCAGGAAAGAGCTTTGCCTTGGTGGGAAATTGGATGAGATATTAGGATATTTCCAAAGTCCCTGAAGAATCCAAGTGAGGATTCTTCGGATTGCTAACTCTCCATTTGGATGACTGGGGTGTTCTGTGGCTCCCATGTGAAGTGCACAGGCCCCTGAGTGCCAAAAGACAGGCACAAAACAGAGAGAAGTTGACTTTTTATCTAGCCTATCCTGATTTTATTACACAAAATGGATGAGACTAGGGAAATTACATTATTTCCCTAGATAAGCTATTCTAGTTTATATCTCTGATCAGAAAGATTTCTGTTTTTTTTTTTCTTCTTCCCCCTAAATCTCTAGGCCTAATGCTTAAGCCCATTCCTTCTAGCTTTATGCTCAGCGAATATGAAGAGCAATCAATCAAATTCCTCATTATACCAATTCACATAACTAAAAATGGATTACATAAGGCTTCTTCTCTCTAAACTGAGACATTCCAGTTCATTTCCTTCTCTTCTTAAATATTCTTCCTAATGATCACTTCCCAAGTTCCCCTAAAAGTTCTCTAAAACTGAACACAGAACTCATAATGACTCCCTGTTTTCTATAATAGTGTTTCCCAAAAGTGTTCCACGGAACATTAATTGATAGTTATTGCTTTTAAGTGCTGCGTGACCAAATAAATGTGACACATTCCAGACTAAGTAAGGTTAATTGGATTCCTCAAAGCCCTGGATGTGTACCGTGAGTCTCCTAGACCATAATACTGCACGTCGCATCTCCCAAAGTTACTAACACAGAGGTCTCTTTCAGAGCATGTCTCACAACCAGCGTTCCAGAGAACTCCATTTGGGAAGTGCTGTAGCAAAGTGTCAAGCCGGAACCTACAGAGCTCTCCAGACTGAAACTCTCCTCTGACCTTGGGAGTATGTAACTGTCTGCCTCTCTCCAGGAAACCTCTACTTTGCCAGGTTCATGGTCTCACCTTCCCTCTCGCACTCATGCTAGCTCTTTCCTCACCAAAGACAAAGTCGGACCTTTTCCAAACATCAGTCCTGGCTGTTGTGGTTTGAAAGTGTTTGGATACGTGGTCTCTAGCTGGCACCGTTGTTGTTAAGAAGGCTGTGGAACCTTTACAATGATGGAGCCTCACAGGAGGAGGTGAGTCACTTGGGGAGGGATTTGAGGTCTCTCCTTCCTACTATAATTGCAGGATAACCAGCCAGCTTTCTCCTGCTGCCGCCATGCCTTCCCTTCTCACTTCCATGCTCTCTCTGCCGTATTGTAATGATCCCCTCCAACTGTAAGCCAGAACAAACCCTTCCTTCCTTACATCACTTTTGTCAGAAATTTGGTCACAGCAATGAGAAAAAGTCATGTGCTGGCTTGAGCTGAAATGGTGGTGGTGAGCGCTTACGAGAGAGACAATGGAGAAGTAGGAGAGTTGGCTTGCCAAGATCACACAAATGGGCAGGGACATTGCTGGAACTGAGACTCCACCTTCTAAGGGCTTTATGCTACACCAATGGAGTGACCGGAAAGTCAAGAACCTACTAAGAAAATGTATTTCTGGGCCTCACTTCAATCCCCCTGAATCAGACCACAGTTTAGTTCTTCTTTCTAAAAGTCTCACCACTGAGTTTGAGAACTGCCATATTCCACAGCACCATTACCCCCAAGTAGGGTCGCAGGTCCAGGCCAACCTGGCTCCTACCAGCAACTTATTGAGCAGTTTACCTGAGCCTCTCTCGGTTTCTGTGTTGGTAGAAGAAGTTGGTTAGACCCATTTTCCTCTAGGCTCCCTCCTAGGAATTCGAGTCTGTCATTTCTAAGGGCTACCTTAGCTTTGGTCAACACTTACCCATCTATCGCAGCCGGCACTTTTCTCTCCAGCCTCCTCACACTTCTATAACTAATAATAAGAGTTAAATTATGATATATTATGCCACATCGTGGCTTAATGTTTTGGCTTACCTCCAGCGTGGCAGGTGCTCTACGAATAGCGCTAATGCTCACCGCAATACTAGATTATCCAGCTTTCCTCATTGCTGTGATAAAAAGCCCAGTGTAACTTCTTAGAGAGAGAAGGACTTGTCTTAGCTCATGGTCTCAGACAGTTCAGTCTATGGTCCCTTGACTCCTTGTTTCAGGATCTGTGAGGAGGCAGAACATCTCAGAGGAAAGCGTATGTGGCACTGGCAGACTATCCATCTCACGCCAGGCAGGAAGCAGAGTAAGACAGGAAGAGATAGGGGAAAGATGCCTGCAAGGACTGACCCCAGTGACATAGCTTCCTCCGCACTGGCTTGCCTCCTAAAGCTTCCAGAGCCTCCCAAAAGAGCACCACCGGGTAGAGAGCAAACATTTAACACAAAGACATTTCACACTCAAGCCATAGCCAATCCGAATGTGGTAACACCTTCATTTTTACGTAAAGAAACTGTGTGTCTGTAGTGTGACAAACTTTATGATCTAGCTGCTTTTTAAGCTGTGGATTTCTTTTTCTTAATGTATTATTTTATGTGGGGTGTAGGTGTGTGCTCGTGTGTGTGGAATAAACACGTGGGCATGCATGCGAAGGTCAGGGAACAGCTTTGCAGAGCGTGACATATGCTTCGACCTGCTGCACCACATTGCCAGCCTGTGGAGTCCTAAACCGTGTGGGCCCACATTTCGGATGCTGTTCTCTCGCCACCAGGCCGTGAGCTTATGAATGTGAGTCGTGTTTTCTCACTGAAGTGGAATCTCTCTTTACCGCACATCTCCAACAACAGCACCTACATGACCGTCAAGCAGGCACGGGATAAATGCCTGTTGACTTGATTAGCAGATCAACTCTCCTTCGACCTGGAACTCAGACCGTGTCTTTCTTTGATGTTATGAAAACATGTTAAACCAAGAGACCATCTGTGAGTTTTCAGATAACTCAGAGTGGAAAATTACAGCTGCATAGACTGCACCTGTAGACATGAGCTTAATTAATAGGCTTATCTTGGATTGAATGAGTGGCAGATACAGTACCTTGTGCAAAAGGCCCCGGAGAGCATGGCAATGTGGAGGGGCCATGTTTCATTTTTCCTGTTCCATACTATTAAAACCATGTTAATGAAAATGCATTATTAGTGGTAATAATAATAAAGACGAAAATCCTCCCTCTCCTGATCCCTTACAAATGTTGTTTTTCATTTTGAGTCCCAATCCTCTAGGGAGAAGTGGGAGGGAGTGTCACAAATCCAGATAATGATCTTGGGTATTACACTGTTCATTTGGAGCTCTGATTTAGCTAAGCTGACAGATGTTGGGGAAAAACATGTCTAGCCTGAAAACTCTCTGGTGGCTGCCCAGCTGTGGCTGCAAAGAGGAGTGAGCTTTCTCAATAGAGCTTCACATTCATTTAAATTCAGGATTTGACATGCAGAATCGCTTTGCTCACAAGGTAGAAGCTGAAGCACCCTGACATTAGGAAATGACTCCAGCCTGATGCTTTGCAGAAGGATTTGGGACTAACTGCACTACTCCTTCCAACGCTCCTTCAAATGGCTGTCGCTGGTTATGCTCTGCTGTCTTGACAAAATCTGCCTTGTCATAGCATAATCACCATTTACACTCAGAAAGGGAGAAAAAAAAAGAAGAAGAAGAAGCTTTGTTTTCACCACCACCATGTAACACCTCTTGCTCCTTCCCCAGAGCAGTTTAGAAGGGGGAGGGGTGGTATTTAATTCACTTTAAATGATTCAAGTTTCCCTAATGACAGCCTGAACTCACAGTTTCTTTTTTTTTTTTTTTTTCAAAACAAACACGCAAGGGGCACCATGGGAAAAGTTGACTCTGGAGGGACAAAGCCATTTGAAGAGTGACCTTTCAGGTCCTTGGGCTTTGGTTTTCCCAAATGGAAAAAAAAAATTAAGACAATTTGGATCTCAAAGGAGAAAATCTGCTAATTAAACATAGGCAGAGGCCAGCTTCTTGTCAGCAGCAGTGGAGGGAGGTCAGCCTTCAGCCCAGGCTGCAGTGAGCACCAGGGAGATAGAGACAATGCCAAGGATGGCTCTGAGCAGGAGACCTCAGATAAACAAAGGAGCCTGCATTTCAGAAACCTGTAGAACAAAATTTATGGCACCACAATAGCCAGTGTGTGCTCTGAGTGGCAGGAGCCTTCCTTCCTGCCATCAAGAATATGTGGCTCATTTTCATCGTGCTGAAGACTGCTTATGACAACAGGGAAGGAGGTACTGATAAACACAGCTAAATGAATTCACAGGAAAAGAAAGGCATCGATAGTTAATTTGTCACTATGGATGATTCCTAACCACAGGCCTCCTGGAAATACTAATCTCCTCACCTCTTCCTCACCAAATAAATGGATGCACCTGCAAGCAAGGTTCAAAAAGAATGTTTTAATGAAAGGAGTAACTTAGGGATAAATGACACCAGTGGGACAGAAGAGCTACGGGAAGGCACCATCCCTGGTTCACTACTAGGCTCTTGGACTGCTATTTCCTGCTTAGACTCTGGGTCGTACACATTTTCTTGACATTTTTTAAGCCAGCCCTCTCCTTTAGATGACATTAGTGAACTCACTTTCCTAGAAACAGCTCTGTTATAAGCTCATCAAAATTCCTGTGCTGGACACAAGCTAGAACTAAAGTATCACTCTAGGGTCAACTGTCCTTGAGAATGCCTAGAATATGTAGCATACGTTCATCATTAAAAGAATCCAGAGTCGCCAGAGAAAGATATCTATGTTTAATTGGGTCACATGTAATATTTATAAGGTAAGGAAGAGACAGCATAACCCTGATCTTTCTCTCCATGCTTATAAATGTGAAGACAATGAATGGTTCCTAAGCAGATTTCATGCATCCTGCTTAAGATCACCCAGCTCATCGTTTCACTCTCTCACTCTGCAAACATTTATGGACCATATTCTGATCACTAAGTCTATTGAGATGACTAGATGCAGGAAACTGGCATAGAGAAACGATGGGGCTGTACATAAGATATGTACAAGGGCCAGAAAAAAAAGGAAGCTCTACTGACCCGGAAAAAGACAAAAGTCCAGAGCAGAACCTGAATCACAAAGCAAAGCAAACACCCTAAAACTTAACTGTGTCTCCCCTAGGATACTGTTCCTGAGCTGTGACTCTACACGCTTTGTCAGGTGGAAGTTTCTCTAAGACCTGCAGTGTACACCCTTCCTTAGATCAACTGAATCAGGGTCTCAAATGCTAGACCTACTCAACTGCCATTTCAAGTAATTCCAGGAAGTCCTGTTACCCGGGGCTACCACTGTTTGAGGCTAGACCATCACCGTTGATGCCCTGAGCTTATACAGCAATACCATGTATTGTGTACCTTTTACGTTCTGTTCCTACCTTCTAGATCGGTGGTTCTCGACCTTCATAATGATGTGACCCTTTAGTATGATTTCCCATGTTGTGGTGAGCCCCCCCCAACCTATTTCATAACTGTAATTTTGCTTCTGTTTTGAATCACAATGTAAGTATCTGATATGCAGGATATCTAATATCCCTGTGAAATGACCCCAAACACTTAGTGGCACTGTTCTACATCATCTGCCCCTTCAGAAGAAGAACCCAGAAATTCACCTTTTTTCACACTCCAATTAATCCCCCTCCCCCATGGTACTACACATACTAGATAAATATTCCATGAGCACTGCTACTTCAATACAGAGGTTCAATATGCTTGAACCTCTCAGTGAATATCTGATGTTCATGGCTCCAAGGCTTATTTTTGTACCAACCCAATAAACAAAAGCATAACAGGTAGTTGCAATGCAGCTAGATCAAAGAGATACATATGACCAAATCCAAAGACAGTGATGGGCGTCATAGCCAGCCATCATCTGCTAATGAGTCTTTCCCCGTAAAAGGAAAGTAGAAATAAAAAATGTTGCCCAAGATGATACAGTGCCTTTGACTAGAGGGCAAAGGACCTCAATTCCAATAGAATGGAATTTAAAAATAAATAAATAAATAAATAAAAGTTGAGTTGAGCTGACAGCACCCAGCTCTCAGCTGGCAATCAATGGGCATAGAGGGAAATGAATTCAGGCTTTTGTTAGATTAACTGCTGGCCTTGTAAAACAAAAGCCACTGAGAAACTGCGCCAAGTTCGGGGTCCACTAAATCAGCCAGAAGTTTGTACCACTAAAGTCTCCCTGAAAATGGTTGTCTGGGACAGCAAGGCAGCAAGGCAGTTGCTGTCTGAGGCCTACCTAGCAAGATGCTGCTTAATCAGGTACCCATGCCAGCTCAGCTTCCCCCAGGCCCAAGACAGAGCGGAACATCTCTGACTGAACTAAATCCTCCAAGCCTCATTAAATCACACTTTAGTACCACATTGTTCGGCCATTGCTGTTCGCAGTGTTGTATGTCAAACCTGTCCCCTCACCGTCTCGGATAATAAAATGTTTTATGGTTTTGCTGGATGATTGCTCTGCATCCCTTTTATTTTGAAAATGGAACATAATAAATACCCACCGCAGAGGGGGACTGATTTGATGGAAAACACTGCACTAACAGGGCCAAAAGCAATCAGCCTCACCCAGAAAAGACAGCACAGCTGGCGGGGAGGCTGGAACTGTGTCCTTGCGAATGTTTCCTCGGCCATTCATGAAAAACACAACCAACAGGATGTGGCTCTGTGCCCCCCCCCCAAGAAGTGACACAGCCAGTTCAGCCAATTGGTTCCCTCATAGGTCAGTCGCAGGCTGGCGACAATGGTGACCCCTGAATTCAGTCAAAGATGCCTCACAGAATGGAGAGATAGACTCATGCACGGCATGTTAAAGAGGGGCTGATGGCTCATGGTCACCACAGGAGCACCAGGCAGGCATTGTGATTCTCAGCACATCTGTACCTTCCCTCTGAAGGCTAATCGGACCAGAGCCATCATTTCATTGTCTGCTGGTGAAACTGCCGTTCCTCTCATCCAGCCCAATTTAGCTCATAAAGGAGAAACTTATCTATAATCAAGAACATATGGAATTATGATTCAACCCCAGACTGATATTTTGATAGCCCAATTCAATTATTTTAATAATACATGGGCTTGAGTTTTAATCCGTCCTAGTTCAGTCGACTTTTCAGAAATGAAACTTTGCTGCCTTTTTTTGTAGAAATTAGCATTTGACTTTTGGTTTTAAGTTACTAAATTGGTGTGATAGACTCCACTCTGGCTTTGGAGCTTTAGCTAAGTGCTTTGCTGCAGTCACTCTCATTACGGTGCATCTCACCATGCCTATGAATTGCATGCTTCACAGTGTGATCACTGCCAGAACATTTTGCATATCATTTAGCCCACAGTTAGCAAGCCCCACCCCAACTAGGGGTTACAAGTGTGTGTCTCCATGACTCTGTATTAAATCATTTCTTTTCTGCTGACAGTTATTTGGAAATGTAAGGCCTCTCGTTTAGTAACTTGGAAGCATTCTGGTTATCTAGAGAACTGGTTGATGCAAACATCAACCATCTTCAAAAGGTGAGCTGATGCATTTATTCGTGGTCACTAATGGCCACCTTTAATCACTGACACCATCTTTTAAGGAAAGAAATGAGTCAAATTTGTCTTGTAAGTAAGAGATAATTTATTAATGAGGTTATTACTCTTCCCAACCAGGACATTAGCCAGCAACTGGCAAAAATGGGTTCTTCTACCACAGTCCTATCCATCTAACAAAGCCAAGTGCTTCTCTATTATGAGTCTCATCCCCAACTTTAAAAACTTTCTTGAAAGTGAGAGAACAGTGTGAAAACTGCAGGCCCCAAGGGCAACACACTGGAAGAAGGATGCTATCCAACTACTGCTTTTCACAAGATGTCGCTACCAAGCAGCCAGGTCATTTGTAGCCAGCTGTTGGTAACACAAACTAAAACAACTACCAGAAACCACCACAGAAAAGAAACCAACACACCTCTGAAAGCTTTCAAGATGTAGGAGGTTAGAAAAATAACCAGCTGTGTTTGCATAATTCTTGTCATCTACCCTAGAATAAGAAATCTCAAGAATGAAGCTTGGAAGTTCCAGAAGGATCTAGAGGTCCTACAAACTTCTATTTTCATAGTCATGTCTACAGCATTCAAGGGATGGATAAAGGTCAAGGGGTGACTTGTAGATGTGATACCTGGTAATTTTATATTTGCTCATTTATAAATCATATGCATGTATGGCCTCATTAATATACCAGATATGGTCTGGTGGAAAATAAATGTTAACTTAGACATAAAATGGGCATTGTATAAGAATGACATAAAACATGAATACATAAGTCTCTTGTTTCTCATGACAGATTAGCTATCTCAAGCAATCCATTTGGGTGAAAACAAATATGCTAGCTACATAGATTTTGTTTTGATCCATGTAAATGTGAGAATGAACCAGCAAGAAAGTAATGAATTTTCAGAGGCCAAAAATTAAATGAAGATCGATCCTGGGAAGTTCAACGGAGCATGGAGGCAACTTAAGGGCATTTGCTTAATCTGACAAATTTAAGCTTCAATTTTCACAGCCTGGTGGGCAGAAAAGAACAGGAAATAAGGACCATGGCCTCTCTACAGAGTCAGAGCTGAGATTCCTGGGAAGCTATACTTCCAGGAATATAACAGAAGTAACTCACCCCTCTCTTGGCGAGATAGCTGAAAAACTGGACTATTTTACAGCTTGACTAAAGAAGAAATATCCCCTCAGAGTTTGTAGCCCATAGATTACTATCACCTTGCTTTTGAAGCCCACAGTTACTGTGCCTTAGATGAAAACCGGACTCTACAAGTGGTCCCCAGCAGATAGAATTCCCAAAGGAACACAGGATATTCTCTTCAACCTAAGCTGTAAGAACTCCACCAGATAACAACATTCCAGAAAATGGGCTCTTGTGGCAATAAACAAAAAGATCATAATACGTGGAGAGGAAGCATGGCAATGGGTAGGGTTGAAGAAACAGTTATCGACAGGATCCATCCCAGAACATTTGAAACACAAAGACTCAGACCACCAAAGAAAAACACTCAACTAAGACACACAAATTTAACTACACTGAGAACTCATCTTAACTCAATCAGAAAAGCAGTCACCACAGAAACAATTGCAACAAATGCTGATAATGAGGATGTGGGCAAGAGAATCTTTTTACACGGCCAAGCAGAATGCAGAGTTCATCCACTGTGGAAGTCAGGATGGAATTTCTTCGAAGACGAAAATAGAATTCTCATAGGTCCCAGCTGTGACATGCTTGGATATTTAACCCAAACGTCTTGAGGTCAACATAATACAAAGATACCTGCACATCAGTGCTTATTGCAGGACTATTCACAATACTTAAGTTATAGAACCAACCTAGGTATCCAAAAACAGAGGAATGGATAAAACAAATGTAGAATTGATAGGTTATGGAATTTTATCAGCCATAAAAAAAAAGAATGAAGCCATTTGCAAGAAAAAACAGACACATGAACATAGTAATAGTAAGATGATTAAGGTAGTCTTGGAAAAACAAATTTTTTCTCATTTCTAACTAGATTTTATACATATTCATAAAATCATGTATGTTTATGTGCTTTGAAAGTAGCAGTGAAACTGGGGAACACAAAGGATTAATGAAAGGGAATATGAGGACAAATGTGTTCATCAAACAATGTTACTTTATTTAAAAATAATTTTTGAAACCCCATACATACATAATTTTTCTAATTTTTAATTTTAATTTTTTCAGTTTTTTCATTACATATCCTGATTGACATCCCTTCCCTCAATTCTCCCTGGTCTCACTCTCCTTACCTCTTTCCCCCATGCCCTAATCCATTGAAAGGGGGAGTTCTCCTCTTTTGTCATCTGTGCAGAGTTTATCAAGTCTCATCAGGACTGGATCCTGGATCCTCTTCCTTTGTGGCCTGGTAAGGCTGCATCGTCAGGCGCAAGTGATCAAAGAGCAGGCAACAGAGTTCATGACAGAGGCAGCCCCTGTTCCCCTTACTTGGGAACCCACATGGTGACTGAGCTGTCAATTGACTACATCTGAGCAGGGGGTCTAGGCTCTCTCCTTGCATGGTCCTTGGTTGGTGAATCAGTCTCAGTAGGACCCCCTGGCCTCGGAGTTTTTAGCTCTGTTTGTCTCCATGTGGGGCTCCTGTCCCCTCCTTGTCCTTCTATTCCACACACCCCTCCCTTCTTCCATAAAACTCCCTGCACTCTGCCCAAATTCCTTGTTTTTTTAAATAGCTGAGTAGTATTCCATTCTGTAAATGTACACACACACACAAAAAAAAAAATTCTTTATCCATTCCTCCATTGAGGGACATCTAGGTTGTTTCCAGATTCTGGCTATTACAAATAGAGCTACTGTGAACATAGTTGAGCAAATGTCCTTATTGAATGGTGGGGCATCTTATGGGACTATGCCTAGGAGTGGTACGGCTGGATCTTGAGGTTTTGCTATTACCAATTTTCTGAGAAAGTGCCAGATTGACTTCCAAAGTCATTGTACAAGAATGCACACTCACCAGCAATGGAGGAGGGTTTCTCTTTCTCCACATCCTCTCGAGCATGTGTTGTCACTTGAGTTTTTGATCTTAGCCATTCTGATGGGTCATAAGGTGAAATCTCAAGGTTGTTTTGATTTGTAGTTCCCTGATGAGTAAGGATGTTGAGCATTTCTTTAAGTGTTTCCCTGCCATTCAATATTTCTCTGTTAGAATTCTCTACTTAAGTGTGTCAAAGCAGATGCTGAGACTCATAACCAAACTTTGGGCAGTGCAGGGAATCATATGAAAAAAGAGAGAGTTAGTAAAACCTGGAGAGAACAAGAGCTCCACAAGGACTAAATATATCTGGGCACAGAGGCTTGTCTAAGACTGATTCTCCAACCAGGGACCATGCATATAACCTATATATAACCTAGAACCCCTGCTTGGATGTAGCCCATGGCAGCTCAGTATCCAAGTGACTTCCCTAGTAAGGGGAACAGGGATTGTCTCTGGCATGAACTCTGGCTAGCTCTTTGACTTCCCAGCCCCGCATGGGAGGAGCAGCCTAGCTAGGCCACAGAGGAGGACACAGAGGAGAGCGGGCCTTGGTAAGACCTAATAAACTAGGGTCATATGGAAGGGGAGGAGAACCTCCCCTATAAGTGGACTTAGAGAGGGGCAAGGAGGAGATGAGGGAGGGAGGGTGAGATTAGGAGGGAATGAGGGAGGGGGCTACAGCTGGGACACAAAGTAAATAAAATGTAATTAATATAAAAATAAAATAAAATTATATCAAAAAAAGAATTCTCTGCTTAGTTCTGTATTCCATTTTTTAATTGGATTATTTAGTTTGTTGCTGTCTAATTTCTTGAGTTCTTTATATATTCTGAATATTAGCCCACTACAGGATGTAGGGTTGGTGAAGATCTTTTTTCAGTCTATAGGCTGTTTTGTTCTGTTGAAAGTGTCCTTTGCTTTACAGAAGCTTTTCAGTTTCACGAGGTCCCATTTATTATTTGTTGATCTTAGAGCCTGAGCTGTTGGTGTTCTATTCAGGAAATTTTCTCCTGTGCCAATGAGTTTGAGGCTCTTCCCCACTTTTTCTTCCAACATATTTAATGTATCTGGTTTTATGTTGAGATAGTTGATCCGTTTGGACTTTAATTTTGTGCAGGGTGATAGATATGGTTCTATTTGAATTTTTCTACATGTGAACTTCCAGTTAGACTAGCACCATTTGTTGAAGATTCTATCTTTTTTCCATTGTATGGCTTTGGCATCTTCATTAAAAATCAGGTGTCCAAAGAAACCAATCAAGAAGGAGGACTCTGGTTAAGATGCTCAATCCCCATTCAGAAAGGCAAAGAGGATGGACATCAGAAAAGGGAGAAAAACAGGGAACAGGACAGGAGCCTACCACAGAAGGCCTCTGAAAGGCTCTATCCTGCAAGGTATCAGAGCAGATGCTGAGACTTATAGCCAAACTTTGGGCAGAGTTCAGGGAATCTTATGAAAGAAGGGGGAGATAGTAAGACATGGAGAGGACAGGAGCGCCACAAGGAGAGCAACAGAACCAAAAAATCTGGGCACAGGGGTCTTTTTTGAGACTGATACTCCAACCAAGGACCATTCATGGAGATAACCTAGAACCCCTAAACAGATGTAGCCCATGGCAGCTCAGACCAAATGGGTTCCATAGTAATGGGAACAGGGACTGTCTCTGACATGAACTGATTGTCCTGCTCTTTGGTCACCTCCCCCTGAGGAGGGAGCAGCCTTACCGGGCCACAAAGGAAGACAATGCAGCCAAAGAGACTGATAGACTAGGATCAGAAGGAAGGGGAGGAAGACCTCCCCTATCAGTGGACTGGGGGAGGGGCAAGGGTGGAGAAGGGGGAAGGAGGGTGAGATTGGGAGGGGGGAGGGAGCTACAGGAGGGATACAAAGTGAATAAATTGTAATTAATAAAAATTAAAATAAAAAAAAAGACACAAAAAAATCAAGTGTCCATAGGTCTGTGGGTTTATTTCTGGGTCTTCAGTTCGATTCTGTTAATCCACCAGTCTGTTTCTATGCCAGTACCTTGATTTTTTTAACTTTTACTAGTTACACTTTATGCACTTTGTATCCCCCCATAAACCTCTCCCTCTTTCCCTCCCAATCCCACCTTCCTTCCCACTTCTTCACGCATGCCCCTCCCCAAGTCCACTGATAGGGGAGGTCCCCTTCTTCTTCCTTCTGATCTTAGTCTATCAAATCTCATCAGGAGTGGCTGCATTGTCATCTTCTGTGGCCTGGTAAGGATGCTCCCCCCTCAGGGGGAGGTGATCAAAGAGCAGGCCAATCAGTTTATGTCAGAGACCATCCCTCTTCCCATTACTATGTAACCCACTTGGACACTGAACTGCCATGGGCTACATCGTGCATTTTTATCACTGTTGCTCTATAATACAGCTTGAGATCAGGAATGGAGATACCTCCAGAAGATCTTTTATTGTAGAGGATTGTTTTAGCTATTCTGGGTTTTTTGTTATTCCATATGAAGTTGAGAATTTTTCTTTCAAGACCTGTAAAGAATTGTGTTGATATTTTGATGGGAATTATATTGAATCTATAGATTGCTTTTGGTAAGATGGCCATTTTTACTATATTAATCCTACCAAGCCATAAGCATAAGAGATCTTTCCATCTTCTGATATCTTCTTCTATTTCTTTCTTCAGATAATTTTTGAAACCCCATATATATAAGTTTTTAATTAAAGAAAGAAAATATATATTGGAGATGAAAAAATAAATGATCAAACCTGTTTGCCAGGAAAAACTTTATTTGAAATTAAAACCCAACAGATAGCTTCAATAACAGATTAGATCTGGCTAATAATATCACTAGTGATAAGTAACCTGCAGAACTTCAGACCTAGAAGGACAAAAATTGAGAAGTGCTAAAGAGACATGGAATGGAGACTGAAGTGTGCTTTTACACATTAAATTAAGGCTGCAGAAGAGGAAGAAAAAAAGGTGGGGAAGAAGAGATGTAATCATCAATATGAAACAATAAAAGATTTCCTAAGCTGAGGGAAGATAGCTCAGACTCAGAACCTTGGTGTGGTTGTGGGTATGTGTGCCTGTGTGTGTGTGTGTGTGTGTGCAGGTACCCTCAGAGTCCAGAAGGATCATCAGACCCCCTGGAATTGAAGCTACAAGAAGTTATAAGCCACCAGACATGGATGCTGAGAACAGAACTCTGCTTCTCTGCAAGAGTAGTAAATATCCTTAACTGCTGAGCCATCTCTCAAGCAGCAGATTTTTTTAAAGAAAAAATGTAGCCCTAGATACATAACAGTGAAACTGCAGAACAACACAAAAATAAGCCATGCAAGAATACACACACTGCCCACAAAGGAGGGACAATTAGACAGCTGAGCGCTCCCAGCAACCAGAAGACAAGCGCATCACAGTGCACTGAAAGGGAATGACCTAGAATTGGCTGATGCTCCTCAACAAATTCTAAAATAAAACCCGAAGGATGTAATTCAATCTAGAAAAAAAAAAAAATGTTACCTAAAATTATCCAATGAATAAAATATAATGAGGGCAGGAAAGAGCAAATACAGGGTCAACTCTCGGCACATATATATTTACCATGTAACATATAGAACACAGTTATGAGCGCTTTCTGCTTGCAGAGGAGCTTAGTACACTTCCCAGCATCCTTTTCAGGTGGCTTGCAACTGCCTGTAACTCCAGCTCATGGAGCTCTGGTGCCTCTGGCTCCCCTCAAGCAACTACACTTACACATACACACCCCCGTACAGGTACAGACTGGCACATAATAACACATAATGAAAATAAATCTTTTTATAAAGCACATAAAAATTACTTTCTGCATGGCACAACAAAAGAAGAAGCCTGCCTCCCTGGCATCATACACTTTAGTCTGTGATTGCCTTCTTTGTGTTACTAAGATCTGCTGAGTTACATTACAAGCCTAATCACCTTCTTGGACTTATTTTCTCAAAATGTTATGGGTGCAGAAATTGTGGTACATTTACACAATTGGAATACTACTCAGCAATTAAAAACAAAAAATCATGATGTTTGCAGGCAAATGGTGGGATCTAGAAAAGATCATCCTGAATGAGGTATCCTAGAAGCAGAAAGACACACATGGTATATACTCACTTATAAGTGGATATTAGACATACAATATATGATAATCATGCTAAAATCTATATACCTAAGGAAGCTAATTAAGAAGGAGGACCCGGAGTAAGATGCTAATCCTCATTCAGAAAGGCAAAGAGGATGGACATGAGAAGAGGGAGAAAACAAGAACAGGACAGGAGCCTACCACAGAGGGATTCTGAAAGACTTCACCCAGCAAGGCATCAAAATATATGCTGAGATGCATAGCCAAGCATTGGGCAGAGTGCAGGAAATCTTATAAAAGAAGGGGGAGATAGAAAGACCTGGAGAGAAGAGTTGCTCCACAAAGGGAGCAACAGAACCAAAAATCTGGGCACAGCGGTCTTTTCTGAGACTGATACTCCAAACAAGGACCATGCATGCAGATAACTTAGAACCCCTGCTCAGAAGTAGCCCATGGCAGCTCAGTATCCAAGAAGGTTCCCCAATAATAAGACCAGAAACTATCTCTGACATGAACTCATGGGCTTGCTCTAGGATAGCCTTACCAGTCCACAGAGAAAGACAAAGAAACCAGTCCTGATGAGCCCCGATAGACTATGGTCAGATGGAAGGGGAGGAAGACCTCCCCTATCATTGGACTGGGGAAGGAGCATAGGAGAAAAAGAGGGAGGGAGGGTGAGATTGGGAGGGGGTGGGGGAGGGGGTACAGCTGGAATTCAAAGTGAATAAACTGTAATTAATAAAATAAAATAAAAAGTAAAAAGATGTTGTGGGTGAGTTGTGAGAGGTTGAGGGATAGTTTATATAGAATAACATCGTGTACACATTTTAAATATCCCATAGAATAAATTTTGACAATTGTATATAGCCATAGCCACCACCTAAAGTCATATTTCTTTTCCTCACTTGAGAAAATTCCCTTATGTCTCTTCCTGGCAACGTGCCTTCCTTGGAGACAAGTACTGCTCTGATTTCCATAATCTTAGATTTCACATGCCAGTTCCTGAACTTCATGTAAATGGAATCATACGAACCATTCTTCCTCATCCCACTTACTTTATGCATTGTTCCCAAAATTCATCCTTGTTTCATATTGATTGGCCTTTATGTTGTTAAGTAACATTTTATTATATACCTATAAAAATAACTTCTTTTTTTTCTCCTGTTGATAGACGTTGGGGTTATTTCTAGTTTGGAATTGTTACTAATAAGACCACCGTGAGCATAGTTATACAAAATTTGCAGAGATACACATTTTTATTTCTGTTAAGTAAACACACAGGATTTCTTGGGTTGCAGGGTCAGTTTAATTTTATACATAGGTAACTACCAAGCATTTTTCCGAAGCAATTACACGTTTATATTTCTACCAGGTTGCATTCCTGATGCTCCAACAGCTAATACAGTCAGCTTCTCACACGTCCTTCACCCCTAGATGTTCATGTTCATACTTCCACTATGATCAGCAACACAGAGAATATTATCACATATCATCACATGTATTAGTATGTCTTCTTTTATTGAAATCTCTGTTTTTGTCCATTTTAAATTACACAATGTGTGTGTGTGAGCGTGTGTGTGTATGTGTGTGTGTGTGTGTGTCCAGGTATAGATTCATGTAGAAGTCAGAGGACAACTTTCAGGAGTCAGATCCCAGGATGGAACAAAGAGACCAAACTCTAATCCTCAAGCGTGGAAGTAAACACCTTTACTCACTGAGCCATCTCCCTGACCCTGCTTTATCCATTTTTGCGATGTTTTGCTTTGTACTCCTGACTTCTAAGAATTCTTTGTGTTTTCTGAAAGCAGCAATTTGGTCAGACATATACAGTGTGTTAAATAAAAAATGGTTCATTTCAATAGTCTATTTTTCTAAAATTAACCTATAAGGCAAATGCAATTGCAATCAAAATCCTATTTGGATTTTTGGGGACAATTGACAAACTGAATCTAAAATTTATGTGAAGAAATAAATGTTTATGTACAGTAACTTGACCTTGAGAAAGAAGTGACACATTTAACCTATAGGACAAAGGAAATTCTTCGAAATAATGATAATAATAATATGGGTTTGTTTGAAAACTCAGGGACAAGTTCATAGACATATATGAATCTATTATGCAATAAAAAATGGCATCAAAAATCAATGGGTGGGAACAGAAAGCTTAGTAAACACTGTTATGAAAGCTGCCTTGCATCAAACAGGAACATAAACCAGATTCCTTGCTCACTCTGAACACAAAGACCGGCTCTAAGGGTATGAGGATCATAAATACAAAAAGTAAGAGGGCAAAGTTTCTAGAAACAAGCACAGCTTTTCTTTATGATGTGGTCTTGGAAAGGACTCTTTAAAACTTCAGAACTACAAGCCACCAGCCAAAACAATGGAAGCTAAGTGCACTAAATATAAGGATTTCCACTCATCAAAACTCACCATAAAAAAGAGAACATGTTTACAGTGTAAATCTTACAAAAGACCAAGGTAAACAAATAATGCCTTCAAGTCAGTGGTCAAAAGACAGAAACCATAATAGAGGGTTTTGTTGTTTTGTTTGGTTTTAAAATCAGAAAAATGTGTGCCTGGGCAACATAAAAAGAATACTCCCAGCAGGCCATAAGCACATAAGGAGACACGTCCATAATCAGAGAACACACTTGTCATGTTGCAGCCTTGGGACTACTACAAAGGGAATGTAAAAAAAAAAAAAAAAAAAAACAAACCCAAGTGGAGAATATGGACATAGGAACCACTGTCCACTGCCAGGATGGGCATCAGAGATCATCCCCGCTTACTCACACTGGAGACATGAAACTAAGGTCCCAGAGAGCCTGCTCCTGATTAGGTAAGCCCACACATGTGCACAGGAGAGGTGGCACAGGATGCCGACTGCAGCACTGTTCTAGAGATGTGGGGAAATGTGGAGTTCCTCACTAAAAGGGTTGACAGAGAGGACTGGCAAACCCAAAACTGTACTTTTGATAAAAGATGATGTTGGCAAACTACTAATATAGCAAGATAAAAGGAATATATATATATGTTCTTAGGAATTAAAAGGGTATAATTGCATGTAAAAAAGTTTAGGATAAGACTATCATAAATAAACCTAAGACAAAACTGAAATTTTAAAGTGAAGAAGTTAAAAAATATTCTACAAAAAAAACCCCACAAAAATCCTTAAAACATGAAAAAAAAATTCCTGTGCCAATGAGTTCAAGCATATTAATTTTTTTCTACCAGCTCAGTGTATCAGGTCTTACCAGTTTGGAGTTGAATTGTATTCAGGGCGAGAGATAAGGGTAGAGTTTCATACTTCTGTATAACTAGCCAGTTTGACCAGCACCACTTGTTGAATATGCTCTTTCCCTTTGTGCATATTGTTAGACTCTTTACCAAAAATCAGGTGGCTGTAGGCAGTCATTAAATCAGCAGGCAAGGCTGGCAAGTTAAGAGCACCAACTATTCTCCCGGAAGACCTGAATTTGATTCCCAGCCAAGGTGCCATGGCTGTTTGCAGCTGTCTATGACTCCAGTTCCCAGGAATGCAATGCCCTCTTCTGGCCTCCTCAGATACCAGGCACACATGTGGTACAGACATACATACGAGAAAAACATCCACACATAAAATAGTAAAAAATAAAAATAAATAAAAGTTCAACAGTTAACAAATCTCATGAAACTAGAAGTTTGCCACACAGGAAAGAACGGCATGACTCTAGTGAAAGGAAGACCAGAGAATGGGAAAAAATATTTCCCAGCTACTCATCTGACAGAGAGTTATCATCTAGACTATACAAAGAACTCAAAAAAGTAAACATCAAAAAAACGAGCCACCCAATTTTTTAAAAATGGGGCATGAAACTAAACAGTTTCCAGACGATGAAATATGAATGGCTGAGAAACATTTTAAACAAATGTTTGACATCCTTAACTAGCAAAGAGACAGGTAAAGTTTCTTGGTCAAGAAGGGGAAAACCCGGTGTTTTTGGTCTCTGGTAAAAGAGTGCATTTGCTGCTTTGGACACGATTTGGTCTTCAGATGTGTTGAAGGCATCACTGCCATCAAAACGGTACCTTTTCCCATCTTTAGCTTTTCCAAAGGCAGGATGATATCCTCCTCCCATCCCTCCATGGTGGCTGGAAACAGCAAACAAATTAAGAAGCAAGAGCCTGCATTGGAATTAATTAGAAATTCTGACACATCAAGCCATTGATAGAAAGAATTAATTAAAGTATCTAACTTGTCTCTCAGGTATCGACTTTAAGAAAAGCTTAAGATATAACCACAAGTACTGGAGACAGGAACCATAAATCTAATTTCCCTGTGGTTTCCTGACGTTCTCGACATTTTAGTCAGTCCCAGAGATCTTCAGCACCTGCTCTTCCTTTCATTGTAAAACACTCAGTGCAATCTATTAATACCACAAAAAAAAAATGTATTGGGGGGGATATTTTCCAAACTTTTATGTTTTTCAAAATCCTCAACAGCACCTTCATCAGAATATTTCTTTTTCAAATTAGGATCCCAGTCCAAAGAAAGAAAAGAAAACTATGTGCTCTAATTGATAAAACCACTAGAAGCCAAAAAGAGAGACTTACTACAGCTAGGGTCCAGAAAGGAAGTTATTCACCACATGAAAATAGAGGCCTGTGATGAAGAGTTTCACATAGTTTACTGCAATTCTCTCATCGGGTTTTAACTCCTGTGGCTGTAAGGGGAAACACAACGGACACTTTAACAGAATGGCCTCTTAATACATTCATAGTCTTATGTTTACAAGCTAAATAGAGCTAGGAAATCACAAGTAGATCTCTTTCATGTCTAGAAAACAGAAAAGAAACTGCTTTGAGATTTCATCTTATCCACATTAGATCAGTTAAGATCTGAAAACTGAATGATGGCAAATGTTGTCATAGATCTGGGGAAGAAGAATATTCATGGCTGTGTGGAATATAAACTAAGTAACTCAGTGTAAAATTTCCCCAAAAGGGTGAAAGTATATCACATGAGCCAGATATATCACTCTTGGACATATGCCTGAAGAACTCTGTATCCTACTAAAGAGATACCTGGCTCATTGTTGCAGTATTCACAATAGCTTAGAAATAGACATAGCTTATATTTCCACCAATTAATGAAAATGTGGTATATTTACACAATGGAATATCATTCAGCCATTAAAAAATTAAAATTATGAATTTTACAGGGAGATGGATGAAGCTTAAAGCAATTATCCTGAGTGAGTGAACTCAGACTCAGAAAGACAAAGGTTTTCCATTCTCTCCCATTTGTGAATGTTAGCTTTGGATAGTCAGCTGTGTATATTTTATTTGGAATACCCAAAGAGGCCAGTAAATTAACAAGGAATCATGGGGAGTGGTTTTCAAGTGAGAGAATATAGCATGCACTGGTATAAAGGGTTAAAGCAAATAGTGGAATAGAAAGGATTAAATTAGAGTACAGGAGGGGATAAAAGGTAGAGGAGAACATATAGGTTGGAATAAATAACAGTAAACATCTTCAAAAAATTCAAATGGAAACCTACTTCTGTAAAACCTTTCATACAAGTGGAGTTTCTCTACAATGGGGTAACAGTGCCCTAATAGACACAAGAGGTTATAAATAAAAAGTCTAGTGGCAGGAATGGGCGGCTTCTTTTGGAGTTGTTGGCCAGTAAGTTCTCAAAGACCACCAAACATTACATGTCTGTTGTTGACTATGATATTGGTTACTGTGCTGGATAGTTTTATGTCAACTTGATACAAGCCAGTGTTATCTGAGAGGAAGCTCAGTTAAGAAAATGCCTCCGTAAGATCTGGCTGTTAAGCATTTTCTAATTAGTGATTGATGTGGGAGTGCCCAGACCATTGTGGGTGGTGCCTCCCCTGGCCTAGTGGTCCTAGGATCTATAAGAAAGCAGGCTGAGCAAGCCATGGGAAGCAAGCCAGTAAGCTGCACTCCTCCATGGCCTCTGCCGCAGCTCCTGCCTCCAGGATCCTGCCCTATGTGAGTTCCTGCCCTTTCTGCTTTTGATGATGAACTGTTACATGGAACTGTGAGTGAAATAAACCATTTCCTTCCCATATTGCTTTGATCATGGTCTTTCATTGCAGCAATGAGAACCCCTACTAAGACAATTACTCTCCCAAACATGATACTAAGACTGTATCTGTAGACGCTAGATACTTGACTCATGAAGAAATGGAGAAATCAAGCTGACCTGAAAGCATCATGCCCACTGGAAGGATGGAAGGTGTTATAAATGATACCAGAGAAGAAAAGTAACCATCACTATTACCCAGCTGTAAACCCTGTGAGCTACAATAATGACTGGCTGGGTAAGACATGGCCACTGGTACAACAGAGGCAGGAACATCATGGGAGCAACCAACCTCTTTCTGATTGAATTTAAGTCCTGCTCTACAAGATGAAACTGTTATAGAGCCAAGAATCTACAGTGGGAAAAGCCACTACTGTTATTTTGCTAAGTGGACATAGAAATCTCCTATTAACTTAGCGTTATATCTGTTGAGTATCTCTCAACCTTTATCAGAGAAATGCTGACTAATGAACAAATCACCATGGACAAAAGCAACTTGGGAAGAAGAGGGTTTATTTCAGCTTAAAACTCTTGTGTCTTCATCACTGAGGAAAACTGGTGGAGGAATTCAAGGTAGAAATCTAGAAGCAGGAACTAAAGCGGAAGTGATGGAGGAATGCTGCTTACTGGCTCAGTTTGTTCCTCTTGCCTTGTTCATCCTGCTTTCTTTCTTTTCTTTTTTTTTTTCATTTTTTGGATGAATTTTATTTACATAGTTGATAAACGTTTGTGGTCATTTTTCTTTTTGTTTTGAATTCGTTCCTTTTTTATTATTATCATTTACTACAATTTATTTGTATCCCGGCTGTGGGCCCCTCATCTCCTCCTATCTACCCTTCCTCCTTTTTCTCCTCCTATGCCCCTCCCCTAGTCCACTGATAGGGGAGGTCTTCCTCCCCTTCTATTTGACCCTAACCTATCAGGTCTCATCAGCACTGGTTGCATAAAAACTGAGCCCTGGGGCCCCTGAAGAGAATGATACCCCAACCAAGGACAATGCGTGGAGAGGAACAAAAACCCCAGTTCAGATGTAGCCCATAGACTTGGTCTCCAAGAGGGGTCGGTAGTAGAGGGGAGCAGGGACTGTCTCTGGCATGAACTCAGTGGCAGGATCTTTAATCACCTCCCCCTGGGGAGTACAGCCCTGCCAGTCCACAGAGGGAGACAACACAACCACCCTGCTTTCTTATACAATCCAGGGCTACCTTCTCAGGCTTGGCATCCCCCTCAATGGGCTGGGTCCTTTCACATCAATCATTAACCAAGAAATTATTCAACACACTTGCAAACAGACCCGACTTATAGGGGCATTTTCTCAATTGAAAGCTCCTCTTCCTAAATGACTGTATCGTGGGTTGACATAAAACTAACGTCGCAGAAAATAAGAGATTGTAGACTATTCATCGGTAAGTGGAACACATGTATACCGCACCCCCACACCCCGTCCTCCTAAGACTCAGGGATCACAGGAAGTGAAAAGAGTGTAAGAGCCAGAGGCAATGGCTGACTCCAGTGTCTTTTGAATGCAGCAAAGTAGCTGCGCATATGAACTCTCAGAAATTGTGAGCCCAAGACTTGTGAAAGTCCAAGCAAGACTAAATCCAGCATGGAGAGTGGGTTTGGATACAAAATTCCACCCCTACATGTGTAGCTACTGGCAGTCATTTTTGCTGAGAGACAGAGTCCATTTTCTCTAAGGGTGTTGCCCCAGGTAACACAACCACACTCCAGAGGAAGACCACACATCCAAGACTATTTGGGCAATAAAAGTCACTCTTCACATTTTTTGGGGGAGGGTGTTGGTTTTGTTATTGTTGTTGTTGTTTAGAGGAGAAGACATAAAATTGGGAGGATGGGCAAGACTTAAGATGAATATGATCACAATTATATACAATTCTAGAAGAATAATACTTTTTATAATCTTGGAAGCAATAGTTTCAAATGTTCCCATGCAAAAAAACACAAAGAGTTTATTCAATAAATTATACCAAACATTCAAAGAATAATAATTTCAATCTTTGAAACGTCTACTCCAGAATAGAGCAAAAAAGAGAACATCCCTTAATTCAATTCAATTTATTGGTTTGGCAGCACAACCTTAATTCTAAAGCTGGCAAAGACAATTATAGAAAAGAAAATTATGTATGCAACCTCATCCATGAACACAGATGCAAAATCACTAAGTAAAATATTACCAAACCAAATCTAACAATCTTTTAAAAATGTCATGAACAACTTGAATTTGTAACAGGATTAACAGGATTAAATGACAGCTTAACATTAGGGAATCAAACTAATGTACTTCACTATATTAGAAGATAAAATAAAGTACGGTCATTTAGATGAATGCAGAAGAGGCATTGGATCTTCAAAGGAAAATGAAAATTTCTTAGCTGATGAATAACATTCAGAGAAAATGCATAAATTTTCATTGTCTTGGCTTATGCAAAGCTTTCTTAAATGTTGCACTAAAAGCACACATGGCTAAAAATAAGGTAGATAAAGCCAGTGTTATCTAAACAAAATACTTTTGTGCTTTGGAGAATACTATCAAACTATGACAGTAGGACACCTGGTTAACAAGAATAAGAAACTGATTAATAGCATTTCCCTGCAAAACTGGAGGAAAAACCCAAAATCGCTAGAACATTCCTGAAAAATAAAAAAAATCTTCTGAAGGTACTGCCATCCCAGATTTCAGGTTGTATTACAGGGCTATCTTAATGAAAACAGCATGATATTGGCATTACAAACAAACAAACAAACAAACAAAAAAGCACATTGGTCAATCGGACTTATAGACCCAGACACACCTACAGACACCTGATTTATTTTTTTTCTTACAAAATGGACAGAAATACACACTGAGGAAAAAGAGACAGAATTTTCAGTAAATGGTGCTGGTCAAACTCAATGACTGCACCAAAAAATAAAATAAATAAACTGAAATAGATCCATATTATTCTCTTGCACCAAATTCAACTCCAAATGGATCAAGGACCCAACATAAGGCCATATGCACTGACCCTGATAGATGAAAGAAGCAGTGGGGAATAGCCTTGAACTCATTGGCACAGGAAAAGACTTTCTGAACAGGACAGGACACCAATAGTAGGGGCAATAGGAACAGCAATTAGTAAAAGAGACCTCATGAAGCTGAAGAGTTCCTATACAGTAAAGGACACCATCATTCCAGCAAAGCAACAGGGTACAGAAAAGATATTTATAAAGTATACCTCTGGTAGAAGATAAGTATCTAAAATATACATAAAGAAAACAAAAAAATAAACATAAAGAAAACAAATAACCCAATTAAAAAATGGGGTATAGAGCTAAGCAGAGAGTTCTCGAAAGATGAAACACAAACAGTTGAGAAAAACTTAAAGAAAAATGTTCACCATCCTTATCTATTGAGGAAATGAAAATTAAAACAATTTGCTCCAAAGGACACCGTCATCAAAACAAAACGACTGCCTACAGATTGGGAAAAAATCTTCACCAACCCTTTATCTGACAGAAGGCTAATATCCAGTATATATAAAGAACTAAAGAAGATGAAAAGCAACAAACCAAGTAATCCAATTAAAAAATGGGGAACAGAGCTAAACAGAGAATTCTCGATAGAGGAATATTGAATGGCAGAGAAACACTTATAGAAATGCTCAACCTCATTAGCCATTAGGGAAATGCAAATCAAAACGACCCTGAGATTTCATCTTACACCCATCAGAATGGCCAAGATGAAAAACTCAAGTGACAACACATGCTGGAGAGATTGTGGAGAAAGGGGAACTCTCCTCCATTGCTGGTGGGAATATAAACTGGTACAACCACTTTGGAAGTCAATCTGGTGCTTACTCAGACAATTAGGAGCCTCAAGACCCAGCTATACCACTGCTAGGTATATACCCAAAACTTGCTCAAGTACACAACAAGGACATTTGCTCAACCATGTTTGTAGCAGCTTTATTCATAATAGCCAGAACCTGGAAACAACCCAGATGTCCATCAGTGGAGGAATGGATACAGAAATTGTGGTATTTTCACACAATGGAATACTACTCAAAAATGAGGAAATCATGAAATTTGCAGGCAAATGGTGGGATCTAGAAAAGATCATTCTGAGTGAAGTATCCCAGAAGGAGAAAGACAAACATGGTATATACTCGCTTATATAGACCTATAAGATATGATAAACATAATGAAGTCTAAACACCTAAAGGAGATAAACAAGAAAGCAGACAGGAGGTAAGATGATCACTTAGAAAGACAAATGAGATGTGCATAGGATGTATGACAGGAGTCTACCGCAGAAGGCATCTGAAAGACCCTACCAAGCAGCGTTTCAAAACAGATACTAAGACTCATAACCAAACCTTCGGCAGAAGGGGAGTTAGTATGATGGAAAAAGGATAGGAGCCCCACAAGGACCAAATATATCTGGACACGGGTTTTTACTGAAACTGTTTCTCCAACCAAGGACCATGTACGGATATAACCTAGAACCTTTACTCAGACGAAGCTCGTGGTGGCTCAATAACCAATTGGTTTCCCATAGTAAGGGGAACAGGGACTATCTCTGACAGGAACTCAATGGCAGGCTCTTTGACTCCCCACCCCCCAAGGGAGGAGCAGTTCTGCTAGACCACAGAGGAGGACTTCACAGCCAGCCCTGAAGATACCTGATAAAACAGGGCCAGACGAAAGGGGAGGAGGTCCTCCCCAATCTGTGGACTTGGAAAGGGGCAGGAAGGAGATGAGGGAGGGAGGGTGGGATTGAGAGGGAATAAGGGAGAGGGAATAAGGGAGCGGGATACAGCTGGGATACAGAGTTAATAAAATGTAACTAATAATAATAAACAATAAAAAGAAGAAAAAAACCAATTTGCTCCAATCAGACTACCCAAGATTGATAAAACAAATGACAGCACATGCTAGTGAGGATTCTGGGGATAGGGAATGCTATTGCTGGTAGCAGTGCAAATTGTTATAGCCACTGCGGAAGTCCTCAGGAAGCAGGAACTAGACCTACCTCAAGGTCCAACTATACAACTCTACATCCAACTACAGAGATATGTGTTCATCCATGTTTATTACTATTCTCTTCATAACAGCCAGAAAATAGAAACAGTCTATATGTCCATCAACCAACAAATGGATAATAAAAAATATATTACATTTACACAGTAGAATATTATACAGCTGTTAAGAAAAATGAAAATTTTTAGGTGAATGAATGATTCTGAAAAAAAAAAAAAACATTCTGAGTGAGATAACCTAAACTCCAAAAGATAAATATGTGATTTCTCTTATATGTGGATGTTAGACTTTAAGCTTTTGATACAGGGTACGTTTACAAATAACCACAGAAGTCAGTGCCTAATAAGAAGATAGGGTTGAGGAAGGGAGGAACTCCCAAGGAGAGAAAAATAGAATATAGTGTTATGTAGAGATAAAGGAGAAAGTAAAATAGGATTAAATCAGGAGGGGATGGGAAAGTAGATAAAGAATGGATTATGGGGAGGGACAACTAACATAAAGGCCATTTGAAAAATTCTGTGAAACCTACTACTGTAGCAGTTTCCTAAAATGCAAATACAGATGAAGGAAATCTAAACAGAGTCACAAAGCAATGGCCACAACCAAACATCTTATGAAACCAAGTAAAACCTCCAGTGTAGGGAATGGATTATATCTTGTTGAATCATTGGTCAAAGGGGTCCCACCAAACCCCCACCCCAAACATCACATGCTAATACTAAAGCTGTTAGTTGCTCTCCACAACCTGATAATAGGACTTTATTTGCTGAAGACAACACTTATGTCATCAGTCATGGGGAACTCAAACTGAAGGCTCGCAAGCAGAGTTACCTCTACTGGCCAGCATTCATGGCGTGGGAAGGTACTATGCACCCTAGCAGCGGAGAAGGGAAAACATCAGTATCACCCAGCCACAAACTGTGTGATCTGCCTGCAAGATAGACTTGTGCAAATTGTGGAACAAATGTTATGAGAGTAACTAACCACTTTTTGATTCGATTTAAGGCCCGCTCCACGAGATAAAATGCATGGCTGACACTCTTAGGGTGGGCAAGAATGTCAGAATAGATAAGCCGTAGGCTTAGAGGAAAACCTAATTCTTATTCTACTAAAAGACCAGAAAAATAAAATTATGTAAATGCCAGTTTGCTATACCCATAGGTCAGTGCCTTGCTCAACCCACATTCGAGAAGCTTCTTCTTGCAGTAGCTGGGAATAAATACAGAGACCCACAACTGAACAATGTACAGAGAGTGAGAGATTGTGGAGCACTCAGTCTTTAATGGATGTCTTCATCCCTCCCATCAGGGCTCTGAGATCTATGTGAAAGAGGAGGCGGGAAGATATTTAAGAGCCAGAGGTAATAAGTCCAAGGAAACAATGTCTTCCACCCACAAGAGAATGGATTCATACATGAACTCATATAAAATGTGGCAGCATGTACAAGACCTGAAAGGTTTCAAGCCAGATGGGGTCCCAGCACTGAGAGGAGAAAGTGGACATGGAGTCCCACCTCTACCCAAGAAGCTACTTGCAATTGATACCCTCTGGCAAAGGGAAAATCAGTTTTCTTCAATGGAGTGTCACTGGGCAGGCATATCAGCAACATACCAGGGCAGGCCTCATGCCCAGAAGTAGTTGGCCAACACAAAACAAACTTCATGGTTGTGTGTGTGTGTGTGTGTGTGTGTGTGTGTACATGCGCGTGCGAGTGAGTGTATTTATTGTTTTGTTTGGGAATGTTTTCTCTTATAGGTCTTTTGCTTATTTATTTTAATTGTTTTTGTGTTTTATAAGGTTTGGGGTTTGTTTCTGCTTTAAAGAAAGAACATGAAGTTCAGTGGGTAGGAAGGTAAGGAGAATATGGGAGAAGCTGGGGGAGGAAAAATAGTAAATACGTTGTTTGAATTTTTTAATTTAAAAAAAGTGGAGGAAGGGGGGAGAGGGGGAGAGAGAAATCAAGAAATTAGAAAGACCACACTTGGGGAATGAATTTTGAAAGCACATGTATAGTAAAAGATTGTATCTCAAGTGCATGAAGAACTCCAACAAGTCAATAACAAAGACCAAGAACACAACTTGAAATAACAAAAATCTGATTAACATTTCTCCAAAAATAAGAAAAAATAAAAATAATGCTCAGTTAAGCATTTCCATCCCCTGATGTAGTAACACTTTGCATCCTTTAAGATGGCGCTGATCAAAAATAATAAATAATGAAAATTACAATAACGAGTGTTGACAGTGATGTGGAGAAATGGAAGTCTTATGGAGAGATAAAATAGTGAAGTTATTTGGGAAAACAGTGACCTCAAAAGATTATGCTAAGACCCAGAATGCCACTATTAGGTATATAAGAAAATTTAATATAACACAAAATATTTGTCCACCATAAAAACTGTATATTGGTATACATAACACTATTCATCACAGCCAAAACATAGATAAAGGTAATCAAAATGTTCAATTAGCTGATAGATGAATGGTTAAATGAAATAATGGTATACCCATTGAATCTAATATTTGTCAATAAATATAAAATATTAATATGTGCTATAATAGGTGAATCTTGAAGTTATTAGGTCAAGCATAAGAAGACAATCACAAAATGTCACATATTCTATTTTTATGTAGTGTGCAAATTGATATGATGTACAGAGAGAGAAACTGCATTCATGGCTCTATAGATCCTAGTATGGGGAGCAGTGTTAGGTTAGACAGTGAATGACATAAATATATAATTTCTTTTGGTGGCAAATAAAATATTCTAATATAGCAGTGGTTGATTGTGATATACGATAAATGCTAGATCATATTTAAGTGGGTGAATTGTATGGTATGTGGATTATATCTTAATAAATCAGATTTCTAAGAAGCAGAGGCCTACCATCTGTTCAGTATTTTATTGCAGAGCCTAAACAGGATGGTAAAACAATGAAAGAAGAAAGAAAGACAGGCAAGGTAAAAGCAAAAGATACAGGAATGGGGCCTGTATGGTGGTGCACGCCTTGAATCCCAGCACTCAGAGGGCGGAGGCAGGCAGATCTTTGTGAGTTCTAGACCAACCCGGTCTGCACAGTGAGTTCCAGACAGCCAGAGCTATATAGTGAGACCTTCTATAAACAACCAAACAAACAAAAATATTTTGGAATGGAAAATATAACCTAAAAAAGACAAACAAAATTAATAATATTAATATTACATGATTGCCTAAAGCAGTAGTTTTCAACCTATGGATTGCAACCCCTCTGGGGAATGAACAACTCTCGCAAAGGTCACCTAAGACCTTCAGAAACACAGATATTTGCAATACTATTCATAACAATACCAAAATTACAGTTATGAAGTAGCAATGAAACTAATTTTATGGTTGGGGGGTCACCACAACATGAGGAACTATATTAAAGAGTCTCAACATTAGGAAAGTTGAGCACCACTGGCCTAAAGGAAACTAACTTACTTGAATTATCAATAACATTAAATAATGTTGTTAAGTGCAAAAATCAACATTTTAAAAATTATTTAATTTCTGAATGCCATTGACTGCACTTGAAAAACAGAATTTTTTAAAGATATTTATTAATAATATCCTACCAAAGATGAAGACTACTATAAATAAGTCTGATAAGAGACTCATGAAATAGTCACGAAAACCCTATAAAACCATTTCGATACATTGAAAAGGAGCTAAACATGGAGAGAGAAACTAAGTTCATGGGTTAGAGAACTTCATTTTGCAAATGGTATCAGAGCTCTCAAAGTCAATGCACAGGTACAACATAATTCCATGAAAATGTTAATGTCTACTTATGGAATTTGACAAATTAGTCTAAAATTCATGTAGAAAAATCGAAGGTCAAATGAATAGACGAGAGCTAGGGAGACTGCTCAGTCCGTGAAATGCTTGAAGACCTGGTTCTGTACCCAGAACCTACATACAAAAATGGGGTATGGCGGTGCACTCCTGAAATGCTAGCACTGGGGCAATGGGGACAGGAGCACCCCTGGGGCCTCCTGGCCAGCCTACCCTAGCCTGCTTGAAGATTTCTGGCCAGTAAGAGGCCATGATTTAAAAGAAAAAAAAAATGGATGATGCCTGAAGAATGACATCTATGGTTGTCCTTTGATTTTCACGTGCTCATACATACACAACACACACACAAAGAAAAGGCAAAATGTTCCACAAGAACCAAGTAGGACACTTGATGTAGCATGTATATTCAAGATCCTGGGCTATATCCCTAGTACCATAAGAAAGAAAAATTATTTTACTTTGCAGGCTAATTTGCCTGCAAAAGTAGATCTAAGACATACAAGCCATGAGGCTTTTATAATTTATCCGCTACAGCAATACAAATACAGAACTGAGGGTCTGTGTACATTAGTGACACTGAGTAAAGAGACAAAGAGATCTAAGTCTCTTTGACTCTCTAGCTGTTGATTTGTATTGCCGCAATGGGATTCTGACAATACAATTTTTAAAAGGAGGAATTCATTTTGGTTTCCTAGTCTAAGAAGTTTTAATCCATGACCCTGTGGCCCTGTAGGCTTGGACAGTATATCATGGAGGTAGGAGAGTGCTGTGCAAAGAGCTACGCCCTTCATGGTGGGTGTGGAGCAGAGCATAGACAGTAGAGGACCGGAAGCAGGGTGCCCAGCTATCAAAGGAGATGTGCCTGGGGTCTACTTCCTCCTCTACTTCCTCCAACTAGGCCCCAAGCTCCTAAAGTTCCCAGAGCTTCCCAAGATAACACCAGGAACTGAGTACCCAGGTTCTATCAATGTGAGAACCATTTTACATTGAAACCAAAATAACCTTCACCCTAAATCCACAGCGAGGTGCACAGTGGCATGGAAGTAAAGAAAAATAATAATGGAGTCAACATAAGAGTCCCCAAGCAGACCTGCACATCAGGGAAGACTCTTGGCGTGAGAGTGAGATAGGATTGCAGATCAGATGAAAAAGAACAGACTTCACAATACTAGAATAATTAATAGTGCCTTACAGATTCCTCCATAACATAATCCAAAATCAATTCCAAGTTAATTAAAACTGTTAACATGGGAGGTCAACCTATAAAACATATAAAAGAAAAATCTTTTTTAATATGGAGATTTATTTATTGCCTTAAGGCAGGGAAGACTTCCTAAAGCACAAAATGGAAAATATGTGGAAGAAAACATGTTAAAATTGGGCTACATTAAATTAAAAACTAGTTTGCATCAGAAGAATATAAAAAGATAATGAAACAAAATACAAATTGAGAGACTATATTTTAAAATACACTTAATTGGAAAAGGATTAAAATCTAGAATGTATAATATTTCATCATTATAAGGTACAAATTTCTCTTCTGTCTTAGCATCCCTTTATTCAGGGTCCATCTCACAACCCACTGTGTGTATTTCTGTATTTGTTACTATACTTCTTTCATAGCGATAAATAAAAGAGCAGTACCTTTTATAATAAGAGAGCTCAAAAATTCAATGAAATATACCATAAAGAGCTAGAGATCAACAAGCAAAAGAGGCAAACAAAACTCAATCAAAAATGGGCAGGATATTTGAACAGGCACTTCACAGAAGAGAGCACTTGAATAGCCTATAAATACGTGCAGAAAAGGCTCAGCCTCATTAGTAATCAGAGAAATGCAAATTAAAACTATAATGAAATACCGCTTCACACTTGCCAGCTTGGTAAAAATTAGAGGTTTGACAACACGAAGTGATAGAATGTTGAACTAAAATGCTTAAATTTGCTTCTGGGAGAGTAAATTCGTACAATTACTACAGAGAGCATTCAGGCTTTATCTAGTGTAGGAGGTGCATAACCTATGACTCAGCAACTCCAACCCTAGATCCAGAGATAACCACTCAGCTATAAGCACAAGGGACACAGGATGTTCATGGCATCAGCAGCATAACGGCATAGCTGAGAAACAAGTGAGCCTCAGGATGGGATCTTACACATCAGAGAAAAATGAAACTACAGCCATACCACTGACAAGGACAGCCCTTATGACCACAATACAAAATGAACATGTGTTTCGGAATACTGAGCCCCATTTAGAAATAATCAAAATTTGCAGACTTAAGTACAACTTTGTTCAGACTTCAAATATACATTTTGAAGCCAATCAAAATGAAATGTAATCATGAAAAAAAAAATCCAAATAAAGAGTTGAGGAAAGGGATCTAGAAAGAAGCACCTCCGTATCTTAGAATCCACTTAAATGTCTTATTTTTAGAATGGGATTGGAGACGGACACAAAACTGTTATTCAGTTTTATTCCAACCACATTTTGAAAATATTATTTTAGTATTGACTCAGTATTTCATTTTTTACATTAAAAAAATCAAGGTCTTCATAGCTAACCTGTTTCTTTACTTCATCTATCGTACACGCTTGTGACAATCAATCATAAGTACATTTTACTTTCTAATGTCCCTAAAAGTGACAGCATCACCAGAAAAAGAACTGAGGTCAGTATGTTCTTTCAAAGAAACAGAAAGGTCTCCATACATAGTGGAAATACTTTGTTCAATAAAAAATGTATTTTAAATGTTTTTGTACTGAATAAACTAAGATGTTTATTTAGAAAATTCACCAAAGTGGGAAGACTTGAATATTCATGATGACAGATGAAGTGTTATAGTGTATCATATTTAAATAAACTCATTATGAATAAAAGTTTCCATATTCTTTGCATACCCAATAGAATGAAACCCCACCAATCTTAATTTCCCAATTCATTCCTCTCAGTCCTTCATCCAAAAAGTCAACTTTTTTTGTCTTTTTTTTTCTTCATTAATTACACTTTATTCACTTTGTATCCCCCCTGTGGTTCTCTCCCTCCTCCCATCCCAATTCTCTCTTTCTCCACCCTCTGCATTCATGCCCCTTCCCAAGTCCACTGATAGGGGAGGACTTCTTTTCCTTCCTTCTGACCCTAGTCAATTAGGTCTCATCAGGAGTGCCTGCAATGTCTTCTTCTGTGGCCTGGTAATGCTGCTTCCCCCTCAGGGGGAGGTAATTAAAGAGCAGGCCAATCAGTTCATGTCAGAGACAGTCCCTGTTCCTATTAAAATGGAACCCACTTGGATACTGAACTGCCATGAGCTACATCTGTGCAGGGGTCTTAGGTTATCTCCATGCATAGTCCTTGGTTGGAATATCAGTCTCAGGAAAGACCCCTGTGCTCAGATTTTTTGGTTCTGTTGCTCTCCTTGTTGAGTTCCTGTCCTCTCCAGATCTTACTGTGCATCTTACTGTTTCCCACTTCTTTCCCAGATACTGGAGTGATGGCTCAGAGGTTAAGAGCACTGGGTGTTCTTCCAAAGGTCCTGAGTTCAATTCCCAGCAACCACATGGTGGCTCACAACCATCTATAATGAGATATGGTGCCCTCTTCTGACCTCCTGGCTCACATACAGGCAGAATACTGTATAAATAATAAAGAAATAAAAACAAAATGATTCTTTAAAAATACATAAACAAAAAGTCAACGTTTAACCAATGCAGTCAGAAAGAAAATTTACGCAAGCCTAAACTTTGACCATTTATTTTAAATAAACATACAGTGAGTAAATATCCTAGTTAGTTTTTATTATCAACTTGACAAAATTCAGAGTCACCTAGGAAGAGGAAGCTTGGTGTAACAATTGCTGAGACCAGACTGGCCTGCCACTGTGCCTGTGAGAGACTGTCTTAACTGATGACTGATGTGAGAGGGGAATCCAGCCTATGAAGGGAAACACCATCCCTGTCAGCCCTAAGTTGTATAAGAAAACTAGTCGAGCCAGCCAAAGAGCAAAATCAGTAAGCAGTATACCTTCAGTTTCTATTATGGTTTCCTGCTTTGACTTCCTGCTCTGATTTCCCTCAGGGATGAACTGTGGCCTGGAAGTGTGAGCTGAAAGAACCCCTTTCTTTTCCTGAATTATTTTTATTCATGTTATTTAACACAGTAACAGAAACCAAACCAGGACAATAAATAAATAAATAATAAATAAATTATGTCTGTTTATGGGTATATTAGGTGATTTTGTTTTGTCTTGTTTTTTATGGTTTGGTTTGATTTGGTTTGGTTTGGTTTGGGTTGGGTTGGTTTGGTTTGGTTGTTTGTTTGTTTGTTTTTTAATTATTCACTTTACATCCCAATCATAGCCCCCTCCCTCCTCTCCATCCAGTACCACCCTTCCTCTCTCATCCCTTATCACTCTCCTCTGCCCCCCCCCGCCTCAGATAAAGGGAGCCTCCCTCCCAACCCACACAGGCACATCAAGTTGCATCAGGACTGAGCACATCCTCTTCCATTGAGGCAGGGAATACAATCCCACCAGGGGGTCATAATCAGAAAGCAGGCAACAGAGTCCATGTCACAGACAGCCTCTGTTCTCCTTCATAGGGGACTCACATGAAAACTAAGCTGCCCATTGGCTACATATGTGTAGAGGCTCTAGGTCCAGTACATGCATTGTTCTTGATTGGAGCTTCAGTCTCCATATGACCTCCTGGACCCTGGCTAGTTGACTCTGTTGCTCTTCTTGTGGAGTTCTTATCCTCTCTGGATCCTTCTATCCTTCCCCCTACTTTTCCACAAAACTCCCCAAGTTCCACCTAATGTTTGGCTGTGCATCTTAGCATCTGTTTTGATCCACTGTTGCATGGAGCCTCTCAGAGGACAGCTATGCTAGGCAAGTATAGCAGAGTATCATTAGTAATGTCAGGGGTGGCTCTCTCCCATGGAGTGGATCTCAGGTTGGGCCAAGCATTGGTTGAACATTCCCTCAATCTCTGCTCTAACATTGTCTCTGTACATCTTGTAGGCAGGGTAAATTTTGAGTCAAAGTTTTAATGAGTGAGTTGGTGTTTCCCTCTCTCCCCGAGGAGCCCTGTCTAGTTAGAGGATATCCTCTGCAGTCTCCATGATGACATCCGCTACCAGGAATCTCAGCTAGAGTCACCCCCATATCCTTCCAGGAACCTACCCTGTCTTTAGTCTCCAGGTTGACACAGAGATACCACTGCCCACGGTTTCTCTTCTCTCTGCTGACCCTGTGCCCTCCCATCCCTGCTCACCCTACATCCGATGCCCACCCTCATTTCTCTCTGCACTCCCTCTCCTACCTACCCTGTGCCTTCTCTTCATCCACCTCTACGGTCTATTCTATTTCCCTTTCTGAGTGAGATTCAAGCATCCTCCTTTGGGCCTTTCTTCTTACTTAGCTTCTTGGAGTCTGTGAATTGTAGTACGGTTATCCTATACTATATGGATAATATCCACTTATAAGTGAGTATATACCATGTGTGTATTTCTGGGTCTAGGTTGTCTAACTCAGGATGATCTTTTCTAGCTCTAACCATTTACCTGAAAATTCATGATTTTCTTCTTTTTAATAGGTGAGTTGTATTCCATTGTATAAATGTGCCACATTTTCTTTATCCATTCTTTGGTTGAAGGACATTTGGGTTGTTTCCAGTTTCTAGATATTATAAATAAAGCTCCTATGAACATAGTTGAGCAAATGTCCTTCTTGTATGGTAGAGCATCATTTGAGTATATGTCTAGGAGTGGTATAGGTGAGTCTTGAGGTAAAGCTACTTCCAATTTTCTGAAAAAGTGCCAGATTGATTTCCAAAGTGGTTGTAAAATTATACACTCCCATCAGCAATGGGAGGAAGGTTCCCATTTCTCCACATTCTCGCCAGATTGTGCTGTCACTTGAGTTTTTTAACTTAGCCATTCTGATGGGTGTAAAACGGACTTTCAGAGTCATTTTGATTTTCATTTTTGTAATGACTAAGGACTTTGAATATTTCTTTAAGTGCTTCTGGGCCATTAGATATTTTTCTATTGAGAATTCTCTGTTTGGCTCTAAACCGAATTTTTAATTGAATTATTTGTATTGTTGGAGGTTAATTTCTTGAGTTATTATCTATTTTGGATATTAGCCCTTTGTCAGATGTAGGGTTGGTGAAAATCTTTCCCAATCTGTGGGCTGCTGTTCTGTTTCTTTTTCAGCCCATTTATCATTTGTATAAAGGAGGGCTATTAATTTATTTTAAGTTAACTTTGTATCTAGTCACTTTGCTGAAGGTGTTTAGCAGCTGTAGGAGTTCTCTGGTAGAATTTTGGGGGTCACTTATGTATGCTATCATATTATACAATACTTTCTAATAACAATAAAAATACTTGCACTTCTTCCTTTCTGATTTGTATCCCCTTGATCTTCTTTGGTTGTCATATTGCACTAGCTAGGACTTCAAGTACTATGTTGAGTAGGTACGGAGATAGTGGAGAGCTCCACTAATTTTAGTGGCGTTGCTTTAAGTTTCTCTCCATTTAATTTGATGTTAGCTATCAGCTTGCTGTATATTTCCTTTATTATGTTTACCTATGGTCCTTGTATCCCTGCTCTCTCCAAGACATTTTATCATGAAGGGGTGTTAGATTTTGTCAAAGGCTTTTTTCTGCATCTAATGAGATGCCCTTGTGGGGTTTTTTTTTCATTCAGTTTATTTATATGATGGATTACACTGATGGATTTTTCATATGTTGAACCATCCCTGCATCCCTGGGATGAAGCCTATTTGATTATGGTGGGTGGTGGTTTTGCTGTGTTCGTGGATTCAGTTTGCAAGTATTTGTTGAGTATTTGTACATCAATGTTCATAAGGGAAATTGGTCTGAAGTTCTCTTTCTTTGCTGGATCTTTAAGAGGTTTAGGTATCAAGGTGACTTATGGCTTCATAAAAGAGTTTGGCAAAGTTAGTTCAGTTTCTATTTTGTGGGATAGTTTAATTGCTATTAGCTCTTCTTTGGAAGTCTGGTAGAATTCTGTGCTAAAAACCATCTGATCCTGAGTTTGTTTTGGTTGGGAGACTTTTAATGACTGCTTCTATATCTTAGGAGTTATAGGGCTATTTAGATTGTTAATCTGTTCTTGGTTTAACTTTGGAAAATGGAATCGATCAAGAAAATCATCCATTTCATTTAGATTTTCTAGTTTTGTGTAATACAGGCTTTTTGTATTTTTATCAATTATTATTTATAACAATATATTCAACTTGTATCTCACTGTGGCCCCCTCCCTCATCTCCTCCCATGCCCCTTCCCCAGTACACTGATAGGGGAGGACCTCCTCTCCTTCCATCTGACCCTAGCCTATCAGGTCTCATCAGGACTGTCTACATTGTCTTCCCCTGTGGCCTGGTAAGGCTGCTCCCCTCCCTCAGGGGGAGGTGATCAAAGAGCTAGCCACTGAGTTCATGTCAGAGACAGTTATTCCCTGTCTTAACACAGACTTTTGAAGTAAAACCTAACAATACTTGGGATTTCTTCAGTGTCTGTTATGTCCCCCCTTTTCGTTTTGTTTTGTTTTGTTTTGTTTTGTTTTGTTGTTGTTGTTGTTGTTAATTCGGATATTATCTCTCTGCCTTTAATTAGTTTGGCTAAGGGTTTGTCTATCTTGTTGATTTTCTCAAAGAATCAGCTTTTAGTTTTGTTGATTCTTTGTAATGTTTTCTTTGTTTCTAAGGTATTGATTTCAGCCCTGAGTTTGATTATTACCTGCTGTCTACTCCTCTGGGGTGTATTTGCTTCCTTCTGTCCTAGAGCTTTAAGTTGTGCTGCTAAGTTTTTGTGGGTGTGTTGGTGTTCCCCTCCCTCTGCTAGGAGACTAGTCTAGTTAGTCGGTGTGCTTGTCAGTCTCTGTGGCCTCTGATACTAGGAGTCTCTGCTTGAGTCTCTGCTCCTCCTCCCAGGAGCCTAACCTGACTTAGGTCTCCAACTTTTCACAGAGATGTTCCCGCCCTGTTTCCCATTTCTCGCCTTCTGTCCTCTTGCCCCCACCCCCACCCCATTCTCCCCAGGTCTGAACTCCACCCTCTTAACTCCCTGTGCCCCTCTCCAACTTTATTTCCTTTTCTCAGCCACTACCTTTGTCTATTTTTTTTTCTCCCTTTCCAAGTGAGGTTTATGCATTCTCCCTTGGATCCTCTGTGTTACTTATGTTCTTTGGGTCTGTGCCTCATAGTATGCTTATCCTGTACTGTGTAGCTAAAATCCACTTATAAGTGAGTATACCATGTGTGTATATCTGGGTCTAGGTTTCCTCACTCAGAATGATCTTTTCTAGTTCCACTCATTTGCTTGAAAATTTCATGATTTCCTTGTTTTTAATAGCTTTTTAAATAGTTTTTAAAGAGTAGTATTCCATTGTGTAAATGTGCCACAGTTTCTTCGGTTGAGGGACATCTAGGTTATTTCCAGATTCTGGCTATTGTGAATAAAGTTGCTACGAACATAGTTGAGCAAGAGTATTTGTGTGGTGGAGCATCTTTTGTGTATATAGCCAGGAGTGGTATAGCTGGGTCTTGAGGTAAAAACTATTCCCAATTTTCTAAGAAAGCACCAGATTGATTTCCAAAGTGGTTGTACAAGTTTATGCTCCCACCAGCAAAGGAAGAGTGTTCCCCTTTCTCTACACCCTCTCCAACATGTGCTGTCATTTGAGATTTTGCTGAAGGAGGTTTTTAATGGTATAACTGAGCATCTACAAAATGCTGTGCATAAGAGAAAAGCAAGGCCAGAGAGGATCCCACACTGAGGATGCTTACTGACTGGGTTGGGGGCGAGATACAGTCACTAACCAAAACAATGACTCAGATCAAAATTCAGTTCTTGTTGGCATAATCGATACATGATAAGCATTTAAAAGAAAAAGAAATCTCCTGGTCAAAGATGGTTGATCTGGGTCATGAAGAAAGAGTAGGCATGAGCTAGGCTTGCATGCTGTGGTAAGCGGAGCAGTGAGGGGCAAATGGAAGGAAATCCCATGCAGAGGGGCAGATAGATAGTGCAGAACAAACTGCATGTGATTTACAGTCAGTACTCACAATAAGGAGGAATGCGAAGTAATAATTACATGCAACGAGTGGCTGGCTCAGGTGTAAAGATTGTGTGGAAGGTTTGAATAAATATCCACTGTTTTTTTTTTATACAGACTTAAGTATTCATAGTTAATCTTTGTGTGTGATTGATAGCACTTGTCCTACCCACTTTTTGGTTTCAATTCAGGTTATACTTGGGAACATATGAATATTTGCATAATGAACTCAAGAGTATAATGTAAAGACAAGGAGAAAGAAAATTGATGGATTCAAACAATTATATTACCATATTTTACATCTGAAAGTAAGCTCATTCAAGCATATAAAGCCTAAACTCATTTGTTCAACACCCCATGGAAATATAGTCATTCCATTCATTCATTCATCAAATACTTAATGAACATCCATCTAGTGCATGCCAGATGGAAGGATACAGTGATCCCCTCAGAGAACATGACACTGTGGAGAACTTACACCAGAGACAGAGTTACATGGAGGACTGAGGAAGGGAGACATACCTAGCTGGAGTTTGACACATCCTTTCAGATGAGATGGAACTCATTCAAGCTGGTATGGCCGAAGACTGACAGAGGCTTTGGATGAGGCAACCACAGAGGATAATTGGGGAAAAACATGATCCAAATACATTACATTCATATATGAACATATCATACAGGAGTTAATTGCTATGTTATTAATGTATGCTAATACAAGACTTTTTGATACGAAATTGCACAGGATGTGTTAAGAACAAACAACACAGAGAACAGGAAAGTCAGTTGGAAACCTGAGGGATAACAAAGAGAGTGTAATCTTGGAACTGCACGGCCTCTGAAAGCAAGTCACTCCACATGGACATTCATTCCAGAAATTTCTCTTGGGAGAAATTTATTCTACAGGGGTGGGGGTATTTAGAAAGTCCTAATAACATAGTCACATCATTTCCATATCTGAAAAATATTTTTGAAGGATGGGGGGGGAGGAGTAGGAAGTAAAGTGTAAAATAAGTGACCAAAATACACAAAGAGAATAATGAATGCCTCACACTGAAAATCCTAAAAACATCAATAACTGTAAGGTAGCATCCATAAAAGTTCAAAGTGGTTGTTCCTGAGAGACAGACAGCCAACAGTAGGGCAGCTTCTGCTCCCTCCCACTCCAAGCCTCAGGCAGTCTGTACTTTTCATTATATTCACATCCTATTTTGATCATTTTGAAGAGATACTGATCTTAATATTTTTACTTTGTTGTTTGAAAATTTAATGCATGCATATAATATGTTTTGATCAAAGAATGAATTTGAATCTATTACAATACAAGACCTATATAATCATTTAGGTTTATGTATATGTATATATATATGTATGTGTATATATGACTGGCCTTATCTTTAGAGAGCACAATGAAAACCCTGCTCAAAGGCTTAGCTGAAGTTGGCCTGCTGCTATAATGTGGTCATTTCCATTTTTACTAAACAATGTTAGTCAGCTTTCTAATACTGTAACAAAACATCTTTGATAATTGTTATAAGGCAGAATATTTAATATTGACTTACAGTTTTGAGGAGTTCAGCTAATGACCAACTAATCTCTTGTTGGTTCAGGGCTTCTTATACAAGGCACATGGTGATCACATCATAGGAGCCTTGAAGAGAAAGAAAGAAAGAAAGAAAGACAGAGAGAAAGAAAGAAAGAAAGAAAGAAAGAAAGAAAGAAAGAAAGAAAGAAAGAAAGAAAGAAAGAAAGAGATTGAGACTAGAATCCCACAATCCTCTGCAAGTACTAGCCTCTAATATCCTGTCGGCATCCACTAGATGCCGCCTCTTACAGGTTCTGCTGCCTCCTGGTAGCACTATGTGCTGGTGACAAAGCCTCTCACAAATGGGCTTTTAGGGAATTTCCAAGTGTAAATTATAGACAGTCTTCCTGTTATACTCAGTAGGATCGCCACAGGTCAGCTCTTGATGTAGCTACCCTACAGAATTGCTGTATCCTGCTAGGCATGCTTCCATTTTTCTCACTGCTTGTCTTCTCATGAGAAATCTTCATACAACCCAGCTCTATAGTCCACATCTCCAGAATAATAAAGCTTCCATTAAAATAAAACATGGGCTTTAAAGGGGATGGGGAAGTCATTGAACATGTTCAGTTATTCTAAAAAGTTCTCTGGGGAGAGATTTATTTTACAGACATTTTCATTTGCTTTGGGAGAAAAAAAAGCACAAAAATTAGCTTATTCTCTAAATGTTAGGTTTCATGCCTATAATAACCAACATTCAGGGAGTGAAGTTCTGAGGGTTGAAAGTCAAGAGCAGTTTGGACTATGTATTAAGTTTCAAGCCAGCCTGAGCTTCACAGGGAGATTCCATGTCACAAAGAAAAAGAAAGGAGAAAGAAAAAAGGAAGAAGAAAAAAAGAAATGCGGACAACCAATTTATCCTTGCTCCAGGGAGCCAAGCAGTCATTCACCTGTCTTGGGGAAATGTGTACATTTAGAATGAATCTTTCTCCTGGGAGTCGATATATGAAATAACCATTTAGCTTTGGGTGATTCTGAAGTATCTATCACCCCACTTGCCTTCTCTCATCTATTCTGTTTCCTCCAAGCCCAGAAGGATTAATGGAAAGCTATTCATCATGTTGAATGAAAAGCTGAAAAGGTTACTGAGAGTCAAGGGGACCCAGCTATCGAGGGGCAGGAAGCAGCCAGACTTCCAACTCAATCAGGGGGTTATCTTCAGAGAAACATGGTGTATACATACAAGGACCCCTGCCATTCTGCTCTAAGAGAAAGATGGTGGCTCACCTCAGTTTGATACCAAAGCTTCTCAGGTAAGAGTATAGTTTCACTTCTTGTTCTCCATAGCTTTTAAATGAGTGAGAAAGCTGTTGCTGCTGCTGCTGCTGCTACTGTTATTTAAACCCCCTGCCTTCTAGATCAAAGGACAGCTTATGAATTACATGTTAAGAAACATATTTAAAAAATGAAAGCAAGGCTTTCTGAGTGTGGAAAGGGCAACCAGAAATATCCAGATGGAACCAAACTCTATGTAACAATGACAGAGATTCAGAAAGGCAAGTTCTGGATAAGAAGGGAAGAAAGCTTGACCTGCCAATTGTTAATTGTAGTCAAGTCTTCTATCAGCACTGTTAGGATAAGTGGCTAGAGACGTTGCAAGATTCACAGATGTCATTGAAGTATAGCTGTCCTCTGAATTGCTCCACATAGCAGCAGATGGAAACAGATGCAAAGACCCACAACCAGTCATTGGGAAAAGCAGGGAGCCTTGTGGAAGAGTGGGGAGATGGATAGAAGGACCCAAAGGGGCAGAAGCTCCATAAGAAGACCAACAAAGTCAACTCACCAAGACCCAGGGGAACCTGTAGAGACTGAAGCACCAATCACGGACCTTTTATGGACTGGACCTAGACCCCCTACACAAATGTAGCCAGTGGGTACTGTGATCCTCAAATGGGCTCTCTAGTAAGGGAGATGGAGGCTGTCTCTGACATGGACTCGGTTGCCTGCTTTTCAATCACTTCCCCCTGGTGGGGCTGCCTCGCCAGGCCACAGAGAAAGAGGATGCACTCAGTCCTGATGCAATTTGATGTAGTAGGGTGGGTAAGGAGGGTCCCTTCTCTCTATAGAGTAGGGGAGTGGGGATAGGAGAAACAGGAAAGGAGGGTGGGACTGGGAAGAGAAGAGGGAGGGAGCTACGACTAGGATGTGAAATGAATAAATTAAAATTAAAATTTTAAAAAATACATGTGGAAGAAAGTAATTAAGGAAACAAAATGCTTAATGAAGCTTCCTAATTCATCATGGAGCCTTTTGCAAAGGGATACCCTTCAGGCGGATCTCCTCATCATCCATCCTTTTTACTAAGGACAGGCTCTTGGGTAGCCTGGGCTAGCTTCCAATTTGCTGGAGAGCTAAAAATAACCCTGAATTTCTTACTCTTCTGGCCTCCATGTGTTGGAATTACAGGCATGTGCATTCACATCATGGTTGATGAGGTACTGAGGATCAAATCCAGGGCTTTATGTGTGCTAAACAAGCACTCTATCAACTGAACTACATTCCAGAAGCCATCATTTATCCTTATTCAGGGAAATAAAATATGACGACCTAGAGGGTCTGGACACTCCTTATGCAACAAAAGCTACATGAGAAGGTGCTGAGTTTGCCTCATCTTCTTAAAAGCCAATGAAAATGTCTTTACGTTCTCTCTCACAATCAGCTGGTGTGTGTTCTTCTTGGGAACACTCTTTGTTCTTGCCCTTATATGGCAGCACTTCCCTCCAGAAAAGCCTACGCTGTACCACATAGGTTAGAGATAGGCACCTGGGGTACATGATTCATAGCATCCCCACACTTCCTGATTAGATGCACTATAGCGTCTTCCCATCTCTCCACCGTGCCGGGAGGGCAGCCATTGTGTCTCCCATAAAGAGCCATGCAGGCGTAGAATACACTTCTGTGAAATGAATGTGTACCACATAATGACACACTACCTGACAATACAAAAATATAAACACGAGCAGGGGTCCCCATGTTGTCAAGTTTGTGAGAATAAAAAGTAGCAAGCGATTGCAATTAGTTATGATATCCACACTTTTAATTACATTAGTTCTCACTCTTACCATATAAGGTAAACACAACTAATACCTGTATCTTGGAAAGAAGGAAACTGAAGTACAGCATGCCTTACCTTTCACAACCAGAAAGTGGCAGAAGCAAATTAAATGCATAGGCTTTGGGGGCTCCTGAACCCAAGTCTGTAACCATCAGGCCACTTTGCCATTCTATTGTTAGTTCACCAGATGAGGACTATACACCATACAAGACATCAACGCACACCTCTATAGGATGCACAGTGAACCCAGAGTAAGGAGGGAGAAAGTAATCACAGCTGAGGAAATGCGTGAGGTTGAATGTGTCCTCTCCTGTGTCCCCTCCCTCTCCTTCCCCAACCTCATAGATTCTTTTAAGCAACCAATTTTGGAACCAAGTTCAAAATGTCAGAACCAACTGGCACCCTATCAAATTCAGTCCCCAAAATTTAAATGGAAAGTTGAGGACTTGATTCTAATAAATTTCAGCACTGGACCACAAATTATGCTGTGAATGGAGCTGGTAAAATTCTTTAACTCCCAGATGAGAAAACATAAACTTGCGAAATATTATATATGGTACACTCTGACATAAAATATTTTTAAAGGAAAAGGCTCTTGTCCTGCCTTCTATATTTATGGGCTTAGAAATTGAAAAGGTTTAAGATGAGGATTTTTTCTTTTTCCCTTTTATGTTTGGCTTTTCTTATCTTTTACTGCTTTGAAAATAAAGTGGCAATTCACACCCATAATGGATAATTCCACAGTTCGCTGTCTGGAGAATAAGGAACAAGGCACACTTCATATTTGATATTCATGAGTTCCTGGAGGCCAGCACCCTGACCTTGTGACCTGTAGTGGTTAATGGGATAAGCCAAACCCATCCCTTTCTCATTCTCGATCTTGTTCAGAAGTGTATCCTGGCATTTTCAAAGGACAATGAAAACATTCCTGGACATCCAGTCTCCTTAACCCCATCCTACTAACAGCTCATTCTGTCTTTGAGGAGGTCAAGATTTATTATTGTAATAAACATCATTTTCATTCTTCTCAGGAGCAGGAATTGCTGAGAGCAACTGAGGAAAGTGAATTCTCTGGGCTAGAAAATGAGGCAGGCTGAGTGCTATTATCATCAGTCACTGTGTTTGGGGTGGTTTTCAGAAGTCTCCACGAGTAATCATTGTAAGCCATTTTTATAAAATAGAAATTTCTATCTAAGGTTTTTAGACTTTACTACTTAAAACATTTACTGTTCTTTCCTCCTGAATTTAAACTTCAGAAAAGACCAGAATGGTTCCCATTTTCTCTTCCAGAGAAGAGGCTGACACATATCTTCACAAAGGGACATTCAGCTGGTAGAATTTCTAAAGCATCTTGATATAGAGGAAAACCATGAAGAAGTCAAAGCAGAGACAGTATGTCAACTTCCCTGTAAACACTACCCTGCTAGACTCTGAAGATAGTTCAGTTGGTAAAGTCTTGATGCACAGGTGTTGAGTCCCAGAACTCATGCCTAAAAACCAGTGTGGGGGCAGTGCTTATGTAATACCAGGGTTGGGGAGGCGGGGAGGCAGCCAGGCAGATCATGCATTTGTTGGCTATCTTACTTGGGAAGCCCCTATAGACTCTCTTCAAGGAATCTGTCAGGTAGAGGCCATCCTAACACAAAGTCCACAATTACCTTCCAAGCAACTGCTAAGAATCTTCCTATTGACCACTAAGTGGATTGTCTTTATCCTATCATCAGTTAATTCCCAGGAAAGGTACTTTTTCCTCAGTGCCTTCATCATCATTACTACCGCCATTATTATCATGACTACTATTTAGAGGACTGTGCTAACAGGCATTATTTAGAGCAAGCATTGGTTAATTTACTTCACAACAGTGCTCTGAGGTAGGCAGTGCTTTCCCACTGAAACTGAATAAGCCACTAAGATGTTAGTAAAGCACTTGATTTTACAGAAGCACAGCCAAGATCCAAATCCAAGACACTGCCTCTAATACCTCAGAAGCCCTCAGACAGACCTAAGTGGTATCTGATTCCTCAGGTTTTTATGGATTTGGGATGACAACTCAGAATACATGGAGGGCTGGAGTTGACCTTAGCTCCTTCCCATCACAGAGAGAAACTCTAAATAAATCGGGAAATCACCAACTCCCCAAGCTGAAAGTTGCTTTAGTATGACTTCTTAAGTCATTGTAATAATTGGCTGGAAGCCTTGTTCAAATGCAGAGTCAGATTGAGTGGGTCTGAGTGGAACAGAAGCTGCATTTCATCTACCTCTTGAGTACTATAAGTGATGCTGGTCCAGAGACCACAGTGAGGAGCAAAACTCTAGAGGAGACCTTTTGCCAAGCATAAGGTTATTCTACAGACTTCCCAAAGACTGTGAAACCCTAAGGAAAGGGTCTATGGTGGTTTGAATTGGGATGGCCCCATAGATTCATGTGTTTGAATGCTTGGCCATAAAGAGGGGCACGATTAGGGAGTATGGCTTTGTTAGAGTCGGTTTGTTCCTTTGTTAGAGGAAGCGTGTAACTGTGGAGGTGAAACTTTGAGGTCTTAAATGCTCAAGCTATACCCAGTGTGAAACACACACAGTCTCCTTGCTGCCTGCCGATCAAGATGTAGAACTTCCAGCAACTTCTCCAACATCATGTCTGCCTGAACATTGCCATGCTTCCCAACATGATGATAATGGACTAAACCACTGAAACTCTAAGCCAACCCCAGTTAAATGTTAACCTTTATAAGAGTTGCCTTGGTCATGGTGTCTAGAGCAATGGAAATCCTAACGAAGACAGGGCCTGAGGCTGATGAATCAGAATCTAGAAATGTGGGGCCTCGGCTTCTTAAACAGAATGCATTCCTACCCATGCTGTACAGTAAATGCAGTTTTGTACTGTAAGTTTCCTGTGAAGGAGAGTTACCCATATGCCACACATCCCAGCTGATGTTCAGGCAATATCAAAATAAGACTTGAAAGAGATCCCCCCATTCCCAAAATGCATTTAGCCAAGGAAAAACACACTGAGCTTAACTTGTGTTGTGACACATGAAGCTTTAATTATTTACCAGTTCTTAATGCCTGATTCATAATTAATACCAGAATACACTTCTCTCTCTAGCTGCTCCTTGATTGCTGCCACAGCTATGGAATTAGCATATCAAGATCAAATTCATCTTTTCTTAGGAAACCCATGAATATGTATCCAGCTCATTGAAGGAGGAGTTTAGAATGCAATTTGCCGAAGCATTAAGGAACTAATAGGAAAGGAAATTGATAATGGTCACCTTCTTAATTTGAATTAATTTAATTAAATTTAAATTAAAAATTAATATAGCCAGAAAGTATAAGTGGGCCTTTTTCACACTGACAAAAATAGCAAAACTGTGTGCATGTTTTAAAATGTCCCTTGTGAAATGATTAGAAGTAATGCTAGCTTTGTCCGTAATAGCCTGTGTTAAAATATACAATTTGTCTCTGAAAACTTACTTTCTAGAAATCCAGAATAGCAATAGTTCTCATGAAAGCTCCTCCCTTAGGGCTGAGGAGAAGGCTTGGTTAACGAAGTGCTTGCTGTGTAAGCATGAGGACCAAGTTTCGATCCCAGCACTCTCATACTAAACCTGTAATCCCAGAGCAGGGGAGCTTAAACAAGCCAATTCCTGAAACCTCCTGGCCAGTCAGGCTAACCAAACTGTTGAGCTCTAGGCTCATTGAGAGACCCTGCCTTGAGGTAAGACAATCATCAAACAATCAATCAATCAGTCAGGCAGGTGAATATACATAGATAAAGACCCCTGGTGTCAACCTCTGTCAACCTCGGACTTGAACATGTACACATGCATATAACACACACACACACACACACACACACACGCGCACGCACACACCCCATCTCCAGAATAAAAATTTGTGGCCCTAATGACCTACAGCTTTGGTTCCTGGACCCTAGCCCATAAGCAAACTGCTTTCATCCTCAGAACTAAATGAAGGATGAAGCAGATGTTTTAAAGCATATCTGTGGCATTCTTGCTATGATCATCTCTCTTGGAAATTTGGAGGCTGTTCTCAATAACAAGCAGAGGATTTAGAAAAACAAACAACATTAATTTGGGCTTCTAGTTTGAAGTATAAAAATGAATTTGCATTTGGAAGGTTTGAATGTGTCTTGCTTGCCTACATTTTTTTTTAACTGCTCCAGTTCAAAGTCAGAATGTATAATTTTGAAGGCTTTTAAGATTTCATCTCAGTAGCATACTAATCAACACTGATACACAGATTTCCAAGGGACAGGCACTGTCCTCCTTACACCTTCCTTGTGGGCTCTGTGAGCATCGCTCCGAGCCCCCTCACCTCCCTAGGCTGTCCCTGAGCTGCTGCTGCCGCCACTGCCCGGACCACCTTACCTTCCGTTTCCACTGATCATCATCTTCTTGTCCTGACAATTCTCCTCTCTCAGGACCCATTTCAGATATCTCCTTCCCTGAGAAAACCTCCACAACCCAACTGTCTACCACCAGCTCTAACAGATGAGTGGCTCTGTGCCCTCCCAACATTCAAAAAATATCTCTTCAATGTCACACTTTTTCCTTGAGGGTCTATTGACAACACACAGAAAGGGCTGAGCTCCTGGGGAAAATTACTCACCTTCCTGGCACCTGAAAAAAAAAATCACTTAGTGAATGCACATTAAGCCTAATCAATGAAAGGAGGACTGAATGCATGGATGATTAAACTGTAGACTAATTTTGTTCATTCTTCTTGAACCAAGCCAGACCCACACCAGCTCTTCAATCCATTGCTCAGTGACCAGCAGTTCTGATTTAGCTATGAACTATGAACCCCAGAAGGACACAAAGTACATCTGTAGACCTGAGGCCTAGCACAAGGCTTGCACATGCAGTATGCTCAATACATATTTTCAAATAAATGGTAGATACATCAGTACGAACCAACCAACACACCACAGAGAGAAACCCTGCGGCAGTTCTCTGCAGACGTGTCACAAAGAACATGCTCCAGATCGGGCAGAGATTCCGTCAGTGCCCAGGACACATGCGTGGGACGGCCTAGCTCTAGCCCCTGAAATTTCCTCTTCGGGCCTTTCACTAACCGTGCCCAAAGACAGAAGGCGGCCTGTGTCCACACTCTCCGCCGGTTTCAATTCAGATTTGTTCATTTTTAAGCAAAGCTTCCCAGAGCCAAACTACTGCCCAGGACTGCCAAGCCAAATTGCTTCTCTGCACATCCTAGAGGTAACATTAAAAAGAAACCTGGGGTTGGCAAACATCTGACCTGTAGCCACATTCTTGTTGGGTTTTTTTTTTTTTTTTTTTAATTAATGGTGTTCACAGAGCTTAGCAACCTGCCGCTGCTACTCCTCAGCAGGCTGTCCCTCTGGTGGGCTTGGTGTGGAGTGGGGTGATGACTCTGGAGAGGGCTGGCCTACTTGGATCCTGTTCCAGCAGACATCCCTGACACAGGTGCTCTGGGACTGAGCCTTCTTCTGTCCTTACACTCACAATTTTGGTTTAATCTTCCCAGTAGATATCCCCTTGCCTTCAGTCAGAGAATGCTGCAAAACTTACTCTGCAACCACTATGCACCTTGTCCGTGGGAACCCAGCCACCCAGCAGCTAGAACATGGACTCCTTAGGATATACTAGCACTTACTCTGACCCTCTTGTCTCTTGGCAGCCCAGGAGAAAAATATCTTTACTGCAAGTATCCAACATCTAGAGCCTGAGAATTTAAGCAAACCTCTGTGGCACCTGCCTACTAAGGCTGGATTAAACTCTCAGGACCTTGACTGACTCCAGAGGCTCAAGTTCAAAAGTCTCCTTCCCTGTGAGGCATTCCATGACCAGCCCACCTTCTCCAACCTTCATGGCTGGGTGGATTCCTTCTGTTCTATGCCCTCCTAGAGTTAGGCTTAACCTCTAGTTAGGTTTTTATCATAATCTCGCTATTTTTAGGGGTCCCCTAACAAGAGAAACCTCGAAGCAACCTGCTCCTCGTAAGTATATACACACACCCCATTAATGAGCTTCACACCCGGTGATACTCCCTCTTGCCTGGAAGTCTACCCTCCCATGTCACCATCACTCTGCCTTGACCTATTCTGATAAAATAATAACAAAGAGAATAAAAGAGGTTTGGGGACAGTAAACGTATTTCTTGTCTTCACACCACCCTATAAGAAGATTCCAGACCTAGGAAGCCATTGGAAAAATCTTGCACATAGCCATGAGCCACGAGCCATGACTTTCTGAGTTGGTGGTCCTTGCTATGGAGAGGAAAATGAGGGTCAACTCTCCTCCTAAATGTGACAGACGTTGCTTGAAGATTATTATGCATTGCCACTGCATAGAGCTTAGGTCGGGAGCAGAAAAGAAAGCAGACACACAGAGATGGTCTACATTCACATTAAATCCTAGCACAGATTGTAGGTACAGTAGGAGACCAGGGGAGGGAGAGAACTCATAGACAGAAAAATCTTCATGAAGCAGATGGGATTTAATGAGACTTGAAGAATGAATAAAATTTAGGTAAATGGGTGCTAATGCAAGAAAGGATGGAGTTCCAAGTGGGTTGAGCAGCATGCACAGAGGTGGGAATGAGTCCAATGTGTGCAAAGAACAGATTCACAGGCGTTGCAGATTCTCACACTCCCTTAGCCTGTTTTCCAGGGTGTGGAGGGGCACACAGGTCTCCCTTTACACCTTCTTCAAGTTCCAAAGAAAACAGTCAAAACAAGAATCCAAAGAACCTGCAGAGTCATCCTGCTGGGTTCAGTGCTGAAAAGGTCCTGTGGCTGCAAATGGACACGCGTGACCCCCATGGGTACCTGGTACAATTCTGAGGAAGGGTTTTTATTCTGCTTGGGGCAGAAGCAGGAGCCTGAGCTTGGAGTTGGGGGGGGTACTCATCAGTCCCACAGTTTCTTTATCCAGTACAGCCAGCTGGCAGGATGCCAGTCCATTTGCTGCCTGTCCAGGAGGATATTTATGGACACATATTTTTCTTTTCTTTCCTGGTAGGTTCGAGGAGATGGATGAAGGATGAGAATTCCTCCTAATAGCCAGAACCTATCGTGTTCCTGGGAGTGTTGTGTGCCCACTAACTCAGCAGCATTTGCCAGAGCTGTTAAGAATTCTGAACCTCGGACCGCATGTGGGGGAAGAATAAAAAGAAATCCCAGGCAGTAAAAATGAGCACCCTGAAATGAATTCCCTCACACAAACCATTTCTCCTGGTTGAACATTATCAGCCTTTGGACCTTGGCTGAAACCGAGTAGCTTCACCGTCAATTCACAAAATACAATTATCCGCTGTCTGCTTTTCTGATAGGAATTCTTTCGTAGGTGAAAAATGCAACTGTTGAGTCCAGTACAGAGAAACCTTGATGCAACATAGAGCAACCAACAGCAGGCAGCTCATCCAACTCCAAACCTATTTTCCCAATGCCTGGGGGGTGAGCAGAGGTATTTGCATGTTGAAGTAAACACTAGAAAATTAAGTGTCTAAATAACTACTATCACCAAATCTGAAGAAAGAAATGTATGACCCATCTCTAGCTTTGAGGTACTTTTTTTTTTTTTTTTCCTACAATGCACTTAAATTGCTATGCAGAAATGGCCTGGCTTGGAAAGATTGGCTGCCTTTTTCTCACCCGAGTAATATCAAAACCCATTCATTACCCCTCAGCCTTAGTGTACGGGTTTGTAATTCCCACCAACAAGGCTGGGAATATCAGACCCCATTCTGTCGTGAGGCAGAAAGGAAGAAATCCTCTCCTAGGGAGCCAAGTGCTCACTGTGTGAAGTAAATTACACCTTCGGCAGCGCAAAATGGCTGGGATCCTACCATTTGGGCCCAGGGAAACACTCCCTGGAGAGCAGTCTGCTCAACCACACGTGATAACGCCAGGCTATTTTTAAACTATTCTTCCTAGCATGCCTGAGTGTGAGCCCAGGTGAGGAGAGCCAGCCGACGCAAGTCAGTCAACTTCATTTCCCCACTGTTGTGTCAGCTCCTCCTAACTACTCATTTGTCCTCTATACAAGCATGCCTGGAAGCAATCTCGAGTGAGTACACCCATGCACACACACACACACACACACACACACACACACACGTGCACACATAGGTTCCTGTGCATACTCCACACCTAGCCCCGGCCATGGATCTCTACCATTTCTCCATTAACCCCTTTTCCCCCTCTCACAGTCCTCGTCAGACTCTTCCGTGCCCCATCCTCGTTCCTCTTGACTTTAACTGTTATTCTTCCTCTTCTCTGACTGTCCTCCTCCTACTTACCCACTCTGAAATGCGTCTTGATAAACAGAGAGGTCTGGCTTCTCTATGCTCTTTATTTTAAAAAGACCAAACGTGTTCATCAGAAACAAGGCACGAACCTTCTTAACGCACGGTTTAAGCCTTCCGAAGGCTTGATGAAAATTTGGCACACGTGGCATGTGAGGTTTGCAGCTCTGCATTAGCAATCTGACATCAGCCCACAAACACAATGATGCCTGGCTCTCTCTGTCTTTTGAAAAGGAGAAAGCATGTTTGCAGTCATTATTGACATTACTGTCTAACGAGAAAAAGGAAGACTCTAATTATGACTAGACAAATCATGAGCGAGGCTCGTTTCATTGCAGTCCTGGGAAAACAATGCGTTGGGGAAAATAAATGAAGCAAGGGGTGAATGAAAGAGAAATGTCTTTAATTTGCTAAGTGTCCTCAACGGCTCTTCTGATCCAGCTATCTTAGATTGAACTTCTTATTCATTCATTCATTTCCCTGTAGCTCTCCACGCCCAGACACCCCTTATATTACCTTGAACCCTGAGTTCTGAGCTGCGCTTTGTAGAGGGCCATCACAAAAGTGTGGTGACCAAGTTGAGGAACACTGAAAAACTACTAGGAAATCCCTTGTGTGGAGGGATTGGATGTGCCCTCATATCCTTGTTTTATAAATTATTCTTCTCATATACTGGATTTTCTTAAAATAGGTTTATACTGCTCATACCTAAGGCCACATCCAAATTGGTGAGTCAACAGCCTTCCTGAAACAGACAACATGAGTCTCGTTGCTCAAGGTCCTAACTGGACTGTAGGGACACAGCTGTGAGAGGTTGCATATCAGATATTTGGCTGCAGTACACACCATATGAAGTTACCAAATATTTGCCTTTCAGTGGGAAAGTGGCTACCTTTGTTCTTATCTTCTAGATTCTGTGGTAACAGAACTGTCCCTGAGACAAAGGAAACAACTAAAGAATATGATCCCCAAACCATGAGCAAATCTCTCTTTTTCCTGTCCAGTTTGCTGGATGATGATAAGGAGTCCCATTCTAGAACACTAAAGCATCTAGAAGGCTCATTCTCAGCCTTCCCTAAAACCAGTTTAGGTCTGCACTCTCCGGAGCTTTGCCCTAATATCTGGATGCATTCCCATTCCTCAGGGAGGAAATCTGAAAAATTGGAAGGATTTATGGAGAAAGGCATAAGCAATGGGTACTTTCCTGACCTCCTCTGGAAGAGCAAAGGAAAGAATGAAGAGGTGATATGGGAGAGAGATTCAATCCAAGGCTCACCTCAATTCATCCCAACAATGCTTTAGTTGGTGAGCCATAAGCAGAGAAATAAGAACTGGCCCTGAAGACCCCAATGTGCCCAGCTTCCTGGCAATCTGCGCTCTCTGCACCACCAGAATGATCTAAGGAGCACCTGCTGTTTATTTGCTTGCGGATGAACCCCGCATCTAATTACCTGCAGAATTCCTTTTGAGGCAACTTGACACCCTCCACTGAAAATGCAAATGACAGGCACTAATTTCTCCTACCATTGGTTCGGTGACAAGGGGAAGGATGAACCGGTCAGTGTCACCTGAGATTCCCCATCTTTTCCCAGTTCCTACATCCCGACCCCCACTCTGGCTAAAAGAAGGTTTGAAGATTGATGACAGAGCACATCCTCCTGCCATCCCAGTTGCCTGTTGCCATGGATAATTAGCCATTGGCTGTCTATTTACATAACTTCCATTTGCCTGGGGACCAATAAGCTTATTTATTCCAATAAGCAGTCTACACCTGTATAAATAGGAAGAGAAATGCATGACAGTTTTACTAGAACAGACAGGACTTTTTTTATTAATAAACATACATGTGGCAGAAGTAGATTGTAATCAATACTGGACTTGGTGTTTTAGAACTGTCTTCAATTTGCAAAATAATAAAACCTTATTAATTCAAAGCTCTAAGGACCAGAAAATCTCAGCACTTTAACTCGCTTTTGAGCATCTCATATTTTTCCCCAATAAAGAGTGGGACATCAGGCAGCTGAGGAAGAGCAGTTGTGTCCAATCAAGCATGATTTTGGATAACCAATATTGATTTAATGAGGCTTTAGTCTATATCAGCATTTCAGCCACACTGTTATAGCTGAACAACCTTCCAAGGTCAAGCCCAGAGGTTTACCCCTTACCTGAGGTGGAAAATAATAAAATCTATTTTCCCCTGGGGGAAAAAATACCTATAAATCACATTTTCCACACCTCATGTGGCTGCCTTAAACAGCCCCACTCTCTACCTGTCACTCCTTAAGCTGCCTCAAGGAGACTCCACCAGGCTCTAGGGAAAGAAGCAGCAGGAAGAAAATGACAACTCGGGCAGCAGACTGACAGTCTGTGCATGGGCCGTGCTGCAGAGAGGCTTAGAGTTTAGGGAAAGACTCTCAGTATTTCAGGGTTGCTGCTTTTTCTCCCCCTAAAGGAAAATGAGCACGAACCGTGAGAGTCAGTCAGCCTAAAAATGGGAGCAGACTCGGAATACAAAGATCGTGGGTTACAAGATGCCTCCACACTGCTCTTTCTTCTCCTAAATTCATGACTGTGGGCTGCAATCCCACCATTTTTAATTTCTGTGTGCACCCCTCTCTTGTAACTAGTGCAGACATATAATGTAATGCCGATTGGTAGTCTTGTCACATGGATTCTAAACCATCCAAAGAACTCAGGGTCCTTATTAGAAATGAATTCACGAGTCTCCTTACAAAATGTGGGATATTGCTGAAAGCTAATATGCAATTAAGTCTCTGTGCCCTAAGAAAGGAGAGGAAGACTTTGTGCTACTGTCAAGCCTCCTCCACAATGGATTGAAACCTTGAAAAAAAACATACAGGGAATTAGAGTCTTGCTCAGGGAAAAGTAAATGAGCAGAGTCAGTGCCTTGTGCTATTGTAGGAGTTGAGTGCTTGGGGATTTCAATCTCAAACTTTCTTTGACACTTGCGCAATTTCCTAATGGCCACCAGAGGGTGCAGCAGAGACGATGCCAAGAGCTGCCCTCTGTAGGTAATACCGGGAGCTGTGTCAAATTGGGTCTGAGCAAATGGACACATACAACCATGTGTGCATTTTCGATTGTCCTAAATTATTTACTTTTATATCATATATATCACACACACATATGGGCAGCATCATGGGAAACAGTCACTTTTGGAACCTTGAGCTCTACAACGTCTCTGGCACACCATCAGTCATCCTAAGGCAATTTCTTTCCTTTATTATCCTTTGCTCTTCTCTCCAGATAAGCTTTAATTCCCACTTAGCTCAGTTCCATCACCATCCTTCTATGCGGTGAGCATCTATGGGCTAGAGATAGATCACACAGTAGGGGGAGGCACAGGTCCTGATAGCAAGGAAATTACCATGTAATGCCCCTTCTGTACTCTTTTCCTCAGTGGGGACACGGCAACATTTGGAAAGCTATTTGAGGAGCAGATTGTGCATGCTAAGGGGTCTAGAATGAAAGATTTGAAGCCGAAAGTTTCAATCCAGCTTTGAGTTTCCAGAAGATCTGGAAGCTTTAAAAAGTCTTTATTAGCAATGCAATTAAAACGTCAAGATGATATTTTTTACCTAGCAGATTTCCAAAGTTGTTCTTAAAGACAGTACTTGGTCTTGGCAAAGGCTGACTTGAAATTAGCAATATTAGCCCTTGCTGACAATGTAGTTTGGCAAAACTCACTGAGGCTTATTTGGAATACACATCAAACACACGAAAAATGATGTATCCCCTTTGACCCAATAATGGTTATAATCCAAGTAAGAAGTGATAGTAGCCCAATCTAATATGTTGGTGGTGAGATAAGGAAGGCAACCCTAAGAAATGTCCATTCCAGACATTTTTGCTACTGTCAAGCTACATAAAAGCTGTTACCAGCAATAGCGGGAAACAGGGAAGAGGGAAAAGAGTTGAATGTGGTTCTATGGGCTCTTGCCTAAGCAACTATATCTACGCAGATGCTTTTAAATTAAAGCAGTTAGAGCAGAAAGAGGGATAAATTGCAAGAGGGCAATTAAAGTTAAATGTTGGACATTTGGGAATTCAGAACACTGGAGGACACTAATGAAAAACCCTAACTAGATATGAAGACTGCTGGAGATGGAATTTGGGGAACACTTGTGATGTTTCTAAAGAAAACTGAGTTTTCAAACTGGAAGTCATGTTATAAAGCCTAAAGGATGAAGACAAGGAAGGAAGTTGGAATAGTAGGTAGAGTGGGTACTGGCTTGAAGGAAAACGGAATCAAGGGAATCATTCGTGTCTGTTCACGTTTTGCAGCAGAAGTGGTGGAGAAGACTTTCGAGTTGAATGAGAGCACCCACCAGAAAAGGAGAAAGAGAAGGGGAAACTTAAGCAGGGATAAGGTTGACAGTTAAAAAAAAAAAAAACTGCAGAATGTCTAGGTACATTTGAGATTCAGATAAACTGAGTAAATGTTCTAACAAAAATACACCCCCATGCAGTATTTGGAACACACCTATACACAGTTTATTTACTGTATCTGAAATTCTAAGTTCACTAAATGCCCAGTGCTTTTCAGGCAGCTTTGGATAGGAAGAAGACAAAGGGACAAGAAAAAAAAAGGAGAGAATGCAAAAAGGATATAGAGTTACTTCTTCTCTGAGAAGAGGGAGAGGGAACAAAGAACAGGGAAGATAAAGCTAATATGAAAAGCTCTGAGGTCATGCATGACTTCTACCGCCTTAGACATGGAGACCAAGTCATACTGAGAGTAGGTATGTCGGAGGTAAAATTTTGCAGTATCAATGGATACAAGAGAAGTGGACAAGGAAACTGACTGGAAGGGTGCTGGGAAGCATTGAGGGTGACCAGCTCTGGAAACCACCTACCTATATCAGGTTGGAATAAAAAGACTCGGAGAGATTCAGGGCCTCATAGGCGATGCCATCAAGCTGGTATTTCATTCTTATCAGGTGATGGGAAGACGTGTGTGTGTGTGTGTGTGTGTGTGTGTGTGTGTGTGATGCATGAAAGGAAGAGAGAGGAAGAAGGCATGCTGATTGGAATGATTTCTTTACAACGAACATAGAAAAATGCTTTTTAAGGAGGTAAAGGAGAGCGCTCAGGGTGATTCCCTGGCATCTGACATAAACAAATGAGTAAGCAAAGAACAGTGACACAGTGACAAAGAGAACAAAAGGAGAAAGAGGCTGAGCAGAAGGGGCTCCAAGAACCACAGGAGACACAGAGACAGCATGGGTCCCGTTAGCTAACTGTTCTTTGAGCATCTTAGTACAAGCATTTCACATTCAATCTGAACTCAACAACAATGCTTCAGGGAGGATGTTATTATCCCTGTGTGACAGGATAATATTGGGAATTATTCATTGATTTTCTGTTTTGCACCAGGTAGTTCACTTAGTCACCACTCCCAATTCAAGCAGCTAGACGAGTCAATACTCATCACATTAGGGGGGCAGATGAAACGGGCAGAAAGTAGAGAAAAAAAATAGAGAAGAGGTTCCGGTAGTCTGTTTCAAAAATTTGATGTTCTTATAGAACTCAAAAGGGCTCTTGGGCAGAGGTTAAATATTTGTGTGAAATTTAAGAGCACAGGTTTCCCTGGAGACTGTAAAAAAAAAAAAAAAGACTTCCCAGTTAGGGAGAAGGAAGACAAGAGGAGGAATGACATAATAGATGCTGCTGCTGGGGCCCAGGGTGTATGCCTACTGACAAGCAGAGCCCAGGGAGGCACAAGGCTTCCAGAGAGAAATGAACAATGACTCAAGACGATGGTACCCTGGCAGCAGGAAAGAATTTCATGCCCCAGCGTCACTGGGAAACAACAGAAGTATTGCAGGAGCTTCATGAAAGAAGGCAAGAGAACCAGGGAACTGATGAAGCCATGTGGGCAAAAGTAAGAGATACCTTAGAGGTATAAGAGGTTAGCAGGTAGCCAACATGCAGAGGGAGCCAAGGGTGCTAGGCTAGCTTTGGGTGGGCAGGTGGGTGGTAGCAGGAAGAAGGTCTGTTCTCCAGTACTGACACCGGAAGAGATGAGCAGAGGTGAAAAGGCTCACGGGTTAGCTAGAAAGCACTGATATCACAATAGAACAGTTTTGTGACGCATACAAAGTCCAGGTACCAGAAAACTTCAAAAGTTATGTATTTGTTCAAATTAATTACAGACTGGAGAGGCTCAGGAGGTTGCTCAGTTGGTAACATGCTCCCCAGAACACATGTTAAAAACAAAACAAAACAAAAACACTAATGGATTCTGGGAGAGAGACAATCATTGTCCAGAGAGGAGCCCGTGAGGCTCCAATGGACAGTTCCAAACAACTGGTCACACAGATGATCCTGCTTCAATTCAGTGGTTCACACACATAATAACATAGGAACATTATAAGGAGCTTGTAGGGAAGCTGGTGGTGGGTGCAGGGGTGTATACCTGTGTGAAACTGTCTAAGGAAACACTTAACACAAAGTATAATTAGAACAGACTGAAGGACAGCTCACAGTTTGCAAGCACTTGCTGCTCTTGCAGAGGATCTGGGTTCTGTTCCTGGTACCCTCACAGTGGCTCACAACCATCTGTAACTCTAGTTCCAGGAAATCCAGTGCTCTATTCTGGTCTCCTCAGGTACCTGGCATGCACAAGTATACATACATATGTGCAAGCGAACACTTAAATACAATTATATAAAAAAATAACTAAATTTCCTTAATTAGAAGAAAAAGAAAAAAGAAATAGCTGGTGGCCACACAAATATCTCAGTGATAAAGAACGCAGAGGATTCCTGGGGCTCTAACCTAGCCTGCTTCATGAATTTTAGATCAATGAGAAGCCCTGTCTCAAAAGGAAGATGGATGATATCTGAAGAACAACACCAGAGTGCTTCCTCTGACACACACACACTCACATGTCCAAGAAAAAAGTTATGAACTGAGATCCAAGCCTAATACTTACATTTTATAACTGTAAAAATTGAGGCTTGAAGTATTACTGAGTATTAACCACGAAGATGGGGACAGTGGGGAGATTCAGGGTGGGCTCCCAAGCGCGTTGACCCAAGATGGGGACAGTGGGGAGATTCAGGGCAGGCTCCCAAGCGCGTTGACTCAAGATGGGGACAGTGGGGAGATTCAGGGCAGGCTCCCAAGCGCGTTGACTCAAGATGGGGACAGTGGGGAGATTCAGGGCAGGCTCCCAAGCGCGTGGACTCCCACCCCACCATGAACTGTTACCCAGCAAGAGAAGTCTCCAGCTGTCTGCCACCTGTGGCTAAGTTTTCTTACAGATCAGCCTCATGAAGTGCTGGAGCTGAGGATACCAGCAGACAAAAGGGTACTTTGAGAACCCCAGAGCTGAGAAACCTTCCAAATTAGAAAATTTTTCTTTAACAGTCAGTTACTTGGTTGTGATGCTGTCAAAATTACTAGACCAATGAACTCCATGAAAACCACAATTTTCATTCTGAGAGCCCAAAGCTTTGCCACCCGGAGTCACACTGAGATTTTTATGCTGCCATTAAAGTAAGTATCAGCAATTCCTCAGGGAAGTGGAAAGCAAGAGTTCAAAGGACACATTAGCAAGTTTCTCAATTAAATGCCAAGCAGTAATACAAGTGTGTTTTAGCACCCTCTTACTTAGTCATTTAATTTTTCTTGAAAAAGAAAAGCAACCCTCAGGGTGTCCAATCTAATGCCTGCCTAAAGCGGACATAGTTAATACCTTCTCAGAAAGGCTAACAAACAATATATATCCGATTATGTCTATTTCTGAACAGGGAAATTGATCAATTAAGAAAAAGGGAGGTTTGCAGAGCAAAAGACAGAGAGAGAGAAGGAAAAACAACCGTGGGCCTTCTTCCTGCTGGGAAATAATGACAGTTCCACACAAGTTGTATTCTATATTGGAGGCCATGAGAGTTGTGTTCACTGCAGCCCAGCCAGAGCAAATGAGCATGATGGGGAAAGATGGGATGAGAATGGACTTTGAATTAATTAAGTACTTATGGGATGGATGTGTGAGCACATACTGGTCCCTGAGCTCCACCGTCATCTAGCGAGCTTCTTTTGAAAAACCATCAGTCATCAGAGGACAGGAAATAACGTGTTCTCTGATCCTCATGGACCCAGCACACATAACACAAAGCCAGATGCTTCCAGAATCATGAGGCCTTGAATGCTGTGGGTATACAATTTAGACTTGATGTTAGGTGGTTAATGAGCAGCTCCTGAAGAAAACAGGGGAGGATATACACATTGAAAAATGTATCCGAAATGCTCTGATCTCCTTCAATCAAACCTCAGAAAGCTAGGCCATAATATGTTATAATATATGTGAGGAATTACACGCCACACAACAGGTCTGGTACCAGGAGGTTTATTTGGGGGAAAGGGAAGGAAGGGGAGAAAAGCCTAAGTGAGCCATGAGGGCAGAGAAAGAGAACGACCAAGAGACAGACCAAGAAAAACAGGCATACAAAGAGACAGAGTGAGATTGAGAGTGAGAGAGTGTGGGGTGGCAGGTGGGTTTGTTGTTGTTGTTGTTGTTTTTTACTGGGGGAGCACCTGGTGGTGGCAGGTGATGATGTCAGAGGTGCTAGGCCCTTGAAAGGTGGTCTAGTGGGACTGCCTGTACCCTAACACATGGTACCCAAGTATAAAGGTGTGGGTTCCTGATTCATCTCCATCTCTGCTGGTCACCAGCACCTAGTAGATACTGAGCATGTACTATGCACTTGAGTGAAGAAAAGCCATTGAGATCTGAAGTCACTGGGACTGGGAGCAGCTGCTCTCAGGTTACAGACTAGCCCAAGCTCTCAGCACTAATAAATACGTGGAGCCTGCCCTACACACAAGAAGGCCCAAGACGATAAACATCAGTTCAGAAAGACAAGATAATGAAATGCTAGGCTGTGTCTTTGTCTGTCTCTAGTGGGAGATCTTGGGAAGAAGATACAATCTGGTGTGACAGTTTGAGTGTGCTCCTGTATAGAAAGAGATGGGTCTTGGGAGGAGGGAAAGATATATATATTAGAAAATTTTTCTTTAACAGTCAGTTACTTGGTTGTGATGCTGTCAAAATTACTAGACCAATGAACTCCATGAAAACCACAATTTTCATTCTGAGAGCCCAAAGCTTTGCCACCCGGAGTCACACTGAGATTTTTATGCTGCCATTAAAGTAAGTATCAGCAATTCCTCAGGGAAGTGGAAAGCAAGAGTTCAAAGGACACATTAGCAAGTGCATGGCTCAAGACTGCATGGCTCTCTCAGCTGTGTCATTGATAGGATACCAACAAGGGCACTAGCCTGTATCTCTCTCCGTTGTCCCTGTAATGAAGCAATGTGGCTAAAAACTCCTCTAAAAGCACTCCATCCCAGCCCTCAAACAGTCAAATAATTATGTATTTCCTCATGAGTAGTTCATATGTTTATGTCCTGAATTTGTCCTATATTAGGATGGGTAAGTCTGATTAACTTTTAAGGAACCAGATCCTACTAACTCTTCTGCCATTTTACCTCAAAACAGGTAGAGTCAGCACCTGTCTTGAAACATGCCTTTGTTCTAGAAGATCTCTTATGTACTAAGCCCTGGAGCACAGAGGGTGCTGTCCCGAGCCCAGCTACTCCAGGTTCCTATCCTTTGAGAACTCATATTGCTTGGTTTCTGGTCCTGAAAAAAAAAAAGTCAAATTACATATCTAACATCTACAGGGAGTGGCCCACAAATTGCTCTAACATTTCTATTGAAAATTAACACCAATCATGACCTAGAACTTAGCAGCCTAAAACACGGGGTTTTTTTTCCCCCATTTCAAAGGATTTTTATGGGAGCAACAGCCCAAGAATCAAGACAGAATTCCTGTGTGTCCATCCCCCCCACCACCTCTGCCTCCCGCCTCCCACTGCCTGCCATTCCACAGTTTGTAACACCATATGGCAAAGGCTGAGGTCAGACATATAAAAAAAAAAAAAAAAAAAAAAAAAAAAAAAAAAACCTTTCAGTGCACCGAAGAATGGTTAACAAACATGTGAATGTAAATTCTAACACATTGTAAAACTGTGGCAAACCAGGCTGAAGGGCAACTTTAGTGAAGGCAGGAAATCTGCTTTTCAGCTCCTCCCAGCCCTTCCAGTTCATTACAGGTATTGTGGAGACAGAATGGAGCTTTGTGGCCTCTCTTGGCAATCTGCGCCCTGCTCTCCTGCAGATTTCTCATGGTTTTTTTTTTCCATGATGATTTAGGAAGTCTAGTATCTGCAGGTTGGGAAAGACTTCAGCCTAATGTGCTCTTTCTGCATCTTGCAACCATCCACTGACGTGTGCATGCGCACACAGAGACTCCCGTCTGAAGGACCAGCTTCAGAGAAATTTGTCCAGGTCTCACTCCATAACTCCATGGCCATGTCACAATGTCCTCTGAGGCCACCGGGTCACTCTAGTGGTAAGAGAAACCCATGCAGAGTTTAATGGCTTTCACCAAGAATTGGAGCTATGGCAATTTGTAAACCCTGTTGTTGGTACTGCTACCCTACCACTGGAAAAGAAACTCCAGGTCTCTGATGAGGAATCTGAAAGGAAAGGAAACTTCTCTCCAAGCTATCGGCCATCATTCAAAGCAACTACACACACGCATGCACATACTACAAAAGTCCTATTGAAATACCTTAAATTCTTCAGCCTTCCCCTTAAACAGCCAGGGTGGTAAAACCCAAAGGTCTTGGGAGAACTCTAGAGAAGATATACGTATTGACAGCGGGTTCAAGGATGAAAAGCTTGGAGTAGATAAACTGCTCTTTCCGAAGATCTTTCTCTCATGGTCATGGTAGAAAACAGTATGGAAATTCCTCACAAAATTAAAAGTAGGGGCATGGGGACATGGCTCGGTTGGTAAAATATTTGCCTCTCAACCATAAGTGCAGGTCACTGAAGCCACAGAAAGAGAAAGCAATCATGGTGGCATGTGTTTGTAGGCCCAGAGCTGGGGATGCAAAGACAAGTTCTGTCTGGAGCTCCCTAGTCAGACAGTCCAGGCCACTGAGAGACTGTCTCAAAAAAAAAAAAAAAAAAAAAAAAAAAAAGACCAAGCAGATTGGGTTAATTGAGGTGGTACAACCTACCCTAAACTTGGATGATACCTGAACTGCAGATGCAAACTGACCAGCTGATGATTCATTTCCACAGGGATGCTCAAACGATGAGCAAAATCAAACTGTTCCTTAAGTCGCTTCTTGCCGGGTCTTCAGTTACAACAGTGCAGAAAGTGACTACTTCAGCCAGTTAAGTATTTGCAAAGAGAAAAAGAAAACAAAAAAAAAAAGTCTCTACTTTCACCAAGCACCTACCGCGTCATTCCTCCCATTCCCATCTTCACAGGAGATGGCATATCAGAGCCACCTCTAACCTCTGTGCACTTCAGATACATTAGAATGAGGGTCATTTCCAGCTCCTATTTGCACAGTCTCTCCCCATACTAGGGTACTTGGTGTAACAATCAGAGTCTCCATTCATTCCAAGAACAGGCAAGGTACCTTCTCTAATGCATCAACCACAGGAATCCCGATAAAAGCTTCTCTTCGATGCTAAGTCCGCTTCTCACTACCACCTAAACAGTAGATTCTAACCGATCCATGACATACAGAGATGCTGAAAGGGAAACTTATCACACCCTAATGCTCTTCTCACCAGCACCTTAGGCTGACATGAAGTCACTAGATCCAAATAAGAAGCCCTGTAGTCCATCAAATTTTTCTATCAAATTTCACAGAAAGACGTTTCAGCCTTGGTTTTTTCCACCCTAAAATGGGAACCATTAAAATCTTTGCCTTTCTCTTTCTTTTTCTGTTTTAGAAATGACACTTTGTGCCTGCCATTTTTTCCTCTGCACATGCACATCCCAATAGCCACCAGGATGACTCTCCATGTCCTCAGTGGTTGCTATGCAATGCTATCTTGACAAGCAAAATAAAACCATGGAGTATGGTAAGGCCAGGGATAAGTACTTGCTAATGGTGCCATTTACAGCAGTCTCCTGGGCACTTGTCTGTTCTTGGTTGAACGTAATCCATTTTCCACAACTCGGAAAAGTTCTTATTTAAGGGCTCTCTCAAGAAAATGATGAGGTGAACGAGATAACGTTTATAAAGCCAAGCTCCATTCTAAGGCTTTTCCATTCAATGACTCAAATATTCTAAATATCATGTAAATAGCACGTTGCTGGATAAACAAAATATAAAGAAATGCATATTTGCCATTCCCAGTGGCAGAAACTAAAACAGGGAAACTGGGAATCTGGTATAGCTGGTATAGCTCATCTACTCTGAGCCGGTGTAGGTTATCCGAATAAGCTGATCTGGTGGCTAAGAGGTGACAGGGGATGTCTGTTTCCCAACTCTCTGATTTCCAACCACCACTAGACCTTGAGTTCTAGCTAAACGTCAGCAACTGCTGAAAGATATTTTGCTTTCTTACTCTTTCTTACACACAAAAATAAAGGAGTTTGAGTAATAGAAACGGATTGAAGCAGACTTCTTTCCTGAGTAGCCCTTGAGTTCTCTTACATTATCTGGAAGTGAAAAACATGGAGATGGAGTCCAGGGAAAATGATAAGAGTCTGGAGTCGGAATCTTCGACCCTGGAACCTTTGAAATGAGTGCTATGAAGACCTACATCAAAGATGCTGTATTCAGCATAGAAATTCCTGACACTTGGGCATTTGTAAACCTCCCATATGAACAGAATAAGAATCGTAGGTTTCCATCGACAATATATGATGAGAAATGTGTGTGATTTCTTGAGGGGTTAGAGAAGGCCAAGGGGACCACAGCACTGGAAGCAAGGAAGCTTGGGAAATAGCTCTTTCCCATCACATTAATAATATTTGAATAGACATGGAAACTTTTCAGCATTTCAACAAACAGCTTGGGACCTTGCTGCACCCCTCCTGACTCCTGGAATCACCTTCTCAACCCCCACCAATGATTGATGCTTGAGAAATGGGCCTGGTGACAGCCTCTTTCTTTGCTTTCTTAGACTCTGGTTTCCTCCTTTCTTCCTCACAAGGGGAAAAAAAATAGGCAAAGGGCAGTGGGAGGGGGTGACTGTCCTTTCAAATGCAAGCCTCAGAAAGAGCTCCTTCTCAGCAGGGAATAGGGACTTAAAGTGCCAGTCAAGAGCACTCTGGAAATGTTTGCCTTGGACAGGCAGGGAGGTGGGGGTAGGCTTGGATGATTCCAGCACCTCATTGCCTTCGTGTGCCTTGCCTAAGCCTTAGCTTGTTTCCCCCTCCTCCTCCACACCCCCTCCAATATCCCCCACTGCCACATTCTAATCTTCATCTACAACTGGAGGAGAAAGAGGCTGGGCTACAGAAGGAAGGAAGGGAGGGGTAAGCCATGCCAAGACCTTGACCACAACGGGCTAGCTCTGAGGTCTCTAGCTAGCCTTCCCAGCTCCCCCACAATGCACTAGTATTATATCTGCCTGTAATTAAAATACAAGCCCGATATAACGAGGACACTTCACTTGCAGATTTGATAGAGATGCATTAAGGATTCCTATACATGAATGAATTCATAGCAGCCAAATGACATATTTATGCCATGTACTTAGTTACGCTTTCACTAACTCCAGGATTCTAATTTATTTGCTGGTAAAACACCATCCCTGCTGATGTGCTCTACTGAGTATACTTCTGTCAAATACCTATTCAATAAATAAACAGCGCGGCACATGAATAACAACGCCCATTGCAGATAATCGCTATGGGTTTTACCTTCCTGGTGATAAACCCTGAGCTTCTGGTGCTCCCCACTCCTGCTCCAAAGGAAGCATCCACCAAAGAGACACCAGGCCTCTTACTTAGCAACCTCACCCAAATTCAATGTCTCCTTTCAGGGTTGGGAAGTCAAAACCCCTGCTTACAATAACACTACTGAGCTTATCTTCCTACCTTGCAAGACTTCATCTATCCTCTGACCTCACATACTGTGGAAAGGCTGCACACACCTGCCAGGAGAGCAACAGCTACCGTTCCCGGAGCATCTACCATGGATCAAGAGCTTAAGATGACATCGTTTTACTTATTTAGAGAAAAATGCTACAAATATCAATAGCTCTGCTTCATGGATGAGAAATGTGGGCACTGAAACTCAAGCAGCTTGCTGGAAGCTGGGCAGCCAGGCAGAGGCAGATCTTGGTACTCAGAACTTCCCATCTCCAAAGCCCATTTACAGAACAGAATACTGCCCCGATCAGTAAAGCTCAATAAAGAATAAGAATCATAATAACTGATGGAAATCTTCCCATGCTCTGGGCAACTCTTAAGTGTTTTGTGCGTAATTACTCTTTTAACAAATGAGGCAAGGCTTGCCATTATCACCATTTCCAGATCAGAAAACAAACAGAGAGCCTAAGTAATTTTGCTCACTCAAAGTCCCAAAGATGGCTAATGGTGATTCCAAGATTTGGGCCCATGCCATCTGCCCCAGACTCTATACTCTAGATCAATATTTTGTTCACCCTGAAAGCCACTAATAAAACTATAAGTGGTTCCTCTAAAGACTCTGTAGATTTTTCCAGAATTAATTGTTTGGGCCCAGAAGGGAATGATGAGAGCAGAGAGAAGTACCCGTGGAATTACTGGAAAGTGTACACAAGGAAGGGACATCTCTATAGCCTTCTCAGGCTTTCAGCACAGGTGGCCTCTTGTTAGTTACTTTTAAAAAATTCTTACCACCCAGAACTGAGTCAGACTCTCTAGGTCAACGTCCTCTACAAAATTGTCCATGTTTAGACACCAGATGTAATTTTAGGGGTCCCCAGACTACTCTCACTTCTAGCCAGCTGGCTTATAAATTCCTCACCCTCCTTTCAGTTTCAATAATTTGCCAGCAGAATTCATAGAACTCAGGAAACCGTTTTCCTTGTGATAACAAAAAGATGATATTCAAAACCACTAAATGAAGAGACATATGCAAGGTCTGGAGGGTCCCACTGTGAAGCATCTATTGTCTTTAGGGATGCAGTACTTTCCCCAGATGTCAGTGTATAGCAATGTGTGCATGAAAGAATACTGCTCCCCAGGGGTACTCATTCAAGCTTTGATGTGGGGAGTTTTTGCTTAGGTTTTGTTACATACATGTGTTGACTTGAGTCATGTGACCTCCGTTGGGGTCCCTATGAGAGAACACATCCTCCAGTTTCCTCTCCTTCCTGATCAAAGTCCCAGTCTCCTAACTACAGGTGTAGTCTTTCTGGCATGGGCAGCCTGTATCCTCGGTGATCTCATTAATATAAATGATGTAGGACTCCACTGTTTCCTCATTACTGCATTACCTCATTACCATCAGGTGAGATACAGAGAGCCCACTACAAATAACAAAACCATCACTTGCAAAATCCCCGCAGAATAGAAATTACCTCCAGTAATCAGGGACAGAGGCCAGCAGTGATCTGTACTATTCAGAAACCACACAGACCTTAGAGCAAAACACCCTTCCACAAAACATGAGGTTACACACTGAGAGCAGCCAAAACTGAGAAGCCCCCTAAAGGAGAGATCCAATTTTTAGGCCCTTTTATTAAAATTAGAAAGATCATATGGTAGTCCCATTCGTTAGTAGACAATGAAGAAAATGATTCCTGTGTGTTTTGATCGAGTTATTGATGGTGTTTAAACTCGGCTAAGATGTGGAGTCCTAAGGGAGTTCAACCATCAGCCTTTGCCAGTAGAGCTACCAGCTTCTAGGAGAAAAAGAAAAATCAAAGGATGAAGTAGACTCTCTGAGGCAGGGTAGCCCGACAGCCTGAATTTGCAACTGAGGAAACCAGGAAGAGATAGCTCAGTTACTCCAGCCAACAAACAACCAGTGAGACCCTGGGCAATGTCTCCTCATTTGAGATATTCTCCTTAGAAGTTCCCCTTCAGCTCACTTCTTCTATAATTAATAAATAAATAAACAAATAAACAAATAAAAATAGCCCTTGAAAAGAAAAGAAGACATTGAAAAACACATGGCAGTTAGGACCAATGGAGCCTCAGTTTCCCAGTTTTTAAAGTGAGGGCACTAATTGAGGCTCCATCAATCCAAGAGGCACCACCTTGAGGCAGACAAGTAAGCGAACTGACTTGAGCAGGTAACTGCGCAATAGCATGGAAAGCTGGAGTTGGGGAGCAATAGAAAATAGACACCCCAGTGAAGAGCCTTCACGTCTGAATTTAAGAAACAAATCAAGGTCCTGGGTTGAGTTTGTAATCTCTGGCCTAGGTGGTTTCCCAGGTTCCATCGGGCTCTCTGTGTCAGTCTGTTTTACTTAAGTTTGAGGAACCAGTTCTCTCTGTGATGTTCAGTGACACTAAGGAAATCAGAGCAGGTATGGTGGGCTGAGAGGGGGAAGGAAGAGAAAGTTTTAAACTAGTTTTAAACTAGTTTTAGCACCTGTGAGGATATGATTTGCCAGACAAGAAAATGGGGATGTGGACAGAAGAATGGAAGATGTCTCTACAGTGCAAAGCTTTGCCTTAGGTTACCCTTAGTTGAATAACCTACGTGAACGAGAATGACAGCCTCTGGGATCATTCAATGCAGAGACTGTACCATAGGACACAGAGGCCCAAAGTGCCCTGACTCTTCCAAATAAAAAGTCCTAGAGACTTCTAGACCCTAGACCCCAGAAGAAGAGCTTGACTTGTGCCTAAACCTACCTAATGCAGCCATTAATCCAGTTCTGTTTCCTGAACTATCTCTCCTTTCTGCTAATCCCCTCTGCCCCAAAGGTATTTTGACTTGTGAACCATTTTAGCAAGAAACGGTTCCAGAGGGAAAGCTTCCTTTGCCTTCCCCGTGCACATGCATGCACATCCTCCTGGGCAGCTTAGCATGAAGGAAGCCTTCCTGGGAGTCTTTCTCCTTCCTTCCAAGGTGTTTGTATCAGGCTCTATTGAGGAGAAGGGGGATATAGGCAGCACCTGAGCCCTCCCTGAGCCACCCTTGAGCTCCATTTGTGTAAGTATCGGTCTTCTGGCCTAGCTTCTGTCCCTTCTGCCACCCTCCCTGGAACACCGCAAACCTAGGCTTCCTGAGCCCAGGCTGGAAAGAAAGCACAGATCCTTTCTTCTGAGAGAAAGAGTAAGGGTGAGAGTGAGGAGCAGCCTCGTAAGGAGTCCCATCTTCCTCCCTGGAGACGGAGTGGGGCCTCTCCAGCCAGCAGCTGCCAACACTCCTCACGTTTCGTGCGCAGGGGAGGCCTCCAGGACACATCCAGCAGGAGTGAATTAATAATTGCTGGCGACAGCGCTCCTGCAGCAAGCAGCTCCTCCCCCTTGGGGACTGTTTGCCCTTCTTCAGAGAGTCCTCCACCACTGCTCTGCAAACTTCCTTCTGTGAGAACAAAAGGCTTGGAAGTGTGTACTCCTGCGGGCCCTCTCCTTTTCAGAAAAGCTCATTTTCACCTCATCCTGGGTGTCAGGACACCAGCGTGCTTGGCTGACTCGGCCTGCTGACTCTGGGAGTTTAACCTTGAGTAGTTCAGAATATTTGCATATTGTTTCCTTACCTGTAATGGCAAATAAAGATGTGTGGGCCATAACTTTTTCTTGTTTCTGGAGCCCATTACTATTGACTGGATTTAAGTCACCCTCCCATGCCTTAGAACAATGGCTGGATCATTGTCTCTTGGCTCCCTCTCTGCTGCCCGCTTTATAGTGGAGTTCACCTAGACAGAGATGGACCAAGAAACAAACTGTACAGCTCAGGCACTTTCTTTCTCCTGCAGTAGAGTTGTTTCAACCCACAGAGCCTCACCTTCTACGCCCTACCCAGTCACTTCTCTCCAGGCTATGTTTGGGACTCATGCCAAGTCCTTGCTCCCCCACGAGAGGCCCTGGGCACGAATAGGATTGTGATGTGCAACCATCTAGTTCCATAAATAATCCAAATGAATCTACATTTTGGAAAGATACCAAGGTAACATGCTAACTATCCAAATTTTGTTTTAAAAGTTTCTAATCCATTGGGGAAAGTTTGCCAAAGCTGTGTCTCTCCAGCTGTCTCCTCAGATCTTCCCAGAAGGTGTATCCCCGGCATGCTGTTTGACAGTGGACCCTGAAGTCCTGGTTGTTGGCCTCTCAGTGCAGCTGCTTGGATGAGTGTGGATACCTGACAGAGCTGAGCCAATGTGAATCCTGAAAGAAAATGTCTGAATTATGAATCAGTAAAGCAAGACATGGACAGGTCAGCAATGGGGCCACTAGGTTGGACTCTGCATCCTGGCCGTGCTAAAGATACCAAGTGAGCTATGTCAAAATGGTCTGCTCTTAAAAAAGGACAGATGTGACATCTGTAGACCACGGGATTCCACAGAGAGCCACATGGTCACTGCACACAGCCCAGGAACCTGGGAGCCTCAGCCTCAGCCCTTGCAATTCGAGCCATAAGAGTGAGTGCTGGCATCAATCCTACTTTCTTTCACCTTGTTACCCAAATTGTAGCCCATGAAATAGCAAGAAAGGCATCACCTGGGAGCATCTGCCTACATCAGAGCTTCCAAGATTGGGTGCAGAAGACGCTAAGGAACACCATGGCACAATGTTAAAAATGCACATCCTTGGGCTGCTCCCAGATTGACTGCCTAGAAAGAGATCTCAGGAGCCTGTGTGTAGATATAGTTGCCTTGAGGAGGGGTTCCCTTCCTGTTTAAAGCCCCTGGCCACTCCTGTCAAACCTAGGACCCCACCCAACATCCCTAAGATCCAGCCTAAGCTGCAGCTTCTCAGCCCCAGCCAAGCATCTGGATCCCAACACCCAACAAATCCAACAAGGAGTAAATCAATCATAGTTGGCAACTGGGTTCCTGCTTCCGACTGGCTCTTCTTCATAGGAGGTTGCTCTGCCCTTTCTCACAGACTCCACCACAGCTGTCTGCTTGCCTGACTCCAATCCACACTGACTGGCACCTCGAATGTCTTTGCCTAGATCCTACCCACCCTGGGCTTGCTCAGTTGTGCCTCTCCAACAAGTTTCTGCTTACAAGCCAGTTTCTCTGACCCTATGGCAAAGTCACCCACCCTTTGCCAACATTCAGATGATCCTGGGGTTTGACTACCAGAGGTTTGCCATGGTAACAGGTGCTGAACCTGAGATCCAGGCAATTACAGTTCTCAGAGACCTTGACGGGAACCCAAGAGACAAGGAGTCTAGGTTTCAATGTCTTTAACTGCATAAGAGGTTTCAAGATTGAGTAAAAGCACCTATGAATAAGTGCAGAGGAATGCCATAATACAAACAATGCAAACACAGTCCCCCAAGGCCAAGCGCTCAGAGTACTTGAGGAAGCTTACTCCGCAGCTGAGTCTTGAGGCTGTGTGGGCGGATGGAAAGGAAAGAGGCTGTAAGTCCTCATGTTCTACGTGGCTTCTGTTTTTCTATAGTACTGTGCCCAGATTTGAGAGATCCAAATTCCCTAGAATCACATAAAAACAACCTATTGTGTCACACTCTACAGAGCTTCTCCAGGCCACATCTCCTGGAATCTTTACAAGAGCTCCAGGTCACCCTAAAGGTAGGCTAAAAGGTCTTGATTATCGACCCAGTGAGGAACCAGGGCTCGAAGAGGCCAATTGGTGTCTCCAGGGTCACACAGAAGTGCTGGAGCTGGTGCCTACGGAAACATTTTCAAACTTTGGTTTGTGTTTTGATGATCTGGGAGGCCAGTTTCCTTGAGGGGAGAGAAGACTGTTGTTGTTGTTCTGGTTATAAATTTTCATCTCCCAGTCCTCTTTTAAAGTATTTTGGCCATCTCTCTTGTTTTCCCACCAAAAACAACTCTCAAAGTTAGCATTGGCTTCACTCAGCTTGGTGGTGTGTGCCTTTACCTTTAACCCCAGAGGTAGTCAGATGTATGAGGCCACCTTGATGTCAAGGCCACACTGACCTATAAAGCAAGTTTCAGGACAGCCAGGGCTACACAGAGAAACCCTGTCTTGGAAATAAAAAGCTATCATTGCCTTCTGTGTTGGGTTGACTGTGTCCTCCAAAAAGATATGTTCAAGTCCTAACCCCAGAATTTGTGAATGAGACCTTATTTGAAAGCAATGTTGTTTTAGACCCAATCAACCGATATGACTATTAATGTAATTAAGGTCTTTATCAAATGAAACGTGGATGCATCAACAAGTCAAGAAACCACGAGAAGAGACATGGAAGACTCCTTCCTGGAGCCTTCTGGGAGAGCACAGTGCTCGCCGACACCTTGATTTCAAGCCTCTTGGTCCCAGAAAAGTGAGAGAATACATTTATGTTGTCTCAGGCCACTGAGTGAACGTGTGTTGTGGCAACTATGAAAACAAATACAATCCCCATGTTGCTGCATCCCATGGATGATTTCCATCCTCCAGGAGCACATTGCACTTAACACCCAGCCTCTTCCGTGAATGCATTCTCCCCAGGAATTGTGCCATCACATTCTCCTGGCTCCCCCCCCCCAGCCACTTGTTTGCTATCCTCTCCATAGGCTGACCTTCCTCCGGATGATCATTACTCATTGGAATTCATTAAGGCAGTGTCTATTCCAGATGCTCGTGGTCCTCCAAATGTTCTCTTCTTGAGCAATCACATCCAGTCTACCACCTCATTGTTCACTACATGCCCACAAGCACCTTCTGGAATCAAGGTCCAGCACAAATTGTTCCTATAAAACTCACCAAACTTCATGACCCCAAAGCAGAGCTCATAACTCGCCCCGTCTAACAAAAATGAAAAAGATGTTTTTGATACCATCTCTCTACCCGGTCTTTTAGCAGGCTCGCTTTGGTACCAGTCTGCTGCCTTCCGTGGCTACAGCCTTCACACACACATTGTTAGCATCTCTCACCTGGAGTCTGTGACTGCTGCCAAGCTTCCCCAAAACATATGTGCCGCCATGTTTTTGACCTGCTTAAAATATTCCTTAGCATTCCATGATCCCTAAGGCAAACTCCAAAAGCCTTAAAAGGAACTCCAAGCCCCTGAAGAATGTTGCCCCTTACCAACTGGGAGAAGTCACTAAGCATCCAAGTGTCTCAATTTCCTCTCCTATAAAATGGAAATGAGAATTGACATATTTTTAAATAGACTTTGTATAGTGTTTGCCTAGTGTACATAATTCCCTGAGTTCATTTTAATGGCACTACAAAAAAAAAGTGAACATCTTATAAGTTCATCAGAAAGAATAAATCCGTTAATACATATGAAACAGTTAGTGCAGTCTCTGGAACACAGCAACCTTGAAACCATTAATTAATATTATTCCCACAATCATTACTGATATTTCTGACATTATACATGTCAACATGTTCTACTTTTGCTCCCCTCATCCAGCTACCCCTTTCTTATGCCTTCACTTGCACAGAGTCTTCCACATGCTGGCCAGAACCTCTTCCTCCTCATCACCTTCCCTCCCACTCAACCTGTAGTTTTCAGTGGTCTTGCCTCTTCAGAGAAGCCTTCTCTGACCTTCTAGACTGAAATTAGACTTGTAGTCATAACAACCTGTTCTCGATTGAGCTTACCACTGTTGTAATTACACTTGAATTCAAGAAATTGTTTGATTAACATATGTCTCTTTGACTAAGCTCAAAGTTCTATGAGCCCAGGACATATGCTTGGTATTCTTGTCATTTATCCCCAGTGCTTAGCAGAGTGACTCTTATCAAGCCTCAAAGAATACTAGCTGAAAAATATAAATGAACACTTGATCTAGCTCACTTTCTCCAGTAAATCATCACCTCTCTAAGTCCCCCTCGGACCCTTGGTGCAGAAATTATCACTAAGACAAGAAAGAAGGGCAAGTCTAGTGGCAGCTTCATGAGCATCCATGCTCTGTTCCAAGCAATGGGGAGGTAAATGTTTTCTGTTCTATACCTTCTCTCTGAGCAACCCATTCTAGAAACATTAAAATCATCTATCATGCTGTTTATCACAACATACCCAGATGCTCCGAGCAATAAAGCCACTCACAATGCACAGGCATCCCATTTTGGAAAGATGCGCCAATCAAGTCTTCCCAGGAGGTGTTTCAGAGGAGCAGAGACCCCCATCTGTCTGGTGGGTGAGGCTGCTGTCTTCACTGTTCCTTTTCGAAGCCCAGCGGCATATGTCGTGGGACCTGCTTTAGCATTCTGCAGGTAGCAGACCCTGAAGTGGAGCCTTGTCCAATCAGGCTGACAGCAAGCTCTGCATTTGTTCAGGGCATTAGGAAATGCCATGCTCAGGCTGATTTTCTAAGAGAATCTCCAGTTCAAAATAAAGACGGATTTTTCCCCCTGCAGTCAAATAAAATCAAACTTTGCAGAAAAGGCTTTCTGCTGAGAGCAAAATCAAGATCCAAAAAGAAAAGAGGCATCAGCCTCCTGGATCAATGAACCAAGCCTAACAAGAAGCAGTTTAAGAAGAATTAGTTTAAGGTTCTTCAGTGGGGCCCAAAAAGCCAGTGAAAGCAGTATGGGGTGGTAGGAGCCAGTATGAAGGAGATGTAGGGGTTTCAGCTGACTCTGCTCAATAGAAGTTGTTGGTAGGACATGGTTGCCAAAACATATTAAGCACCATTAATGAGAGTTTGGGCTCTGGGAGGTGGGAATGACAACTCCTCCCTCCAAACCACATGGGACATTGCTGTTGATACAAAGCGCAGAGCGTAACGTTTCCCACAAGACAGTTAACCTGAAAAGTATCGCAATTTAAACGAGGAGTGACAGTTTTCCAGAGCTCTTTACCAAGTCACCACACAAGGGCCTAGGGAATAAAGTCACTTGAGCTAGGGAGCCAAGCCAACAACCGTCAACTATTTTGACAGATGGAAAAGAATCTGGGTGTTCCAGGAGACTCCATGAATGTCCCCTAGAACAAAAGAACGTGTAAGCAAAGTAGATTCAGGCACAAATAAAATAACACCAACATTGGTATTGGTTTTGCTTTTATTTTTTTAATTGCCCAAATTACTGTAAAAGGAAAAATTTGAGCAATGCAGATATAGAAAAAAAAATTAAAATTTTCATTGAGTTTCTCTAGTATTTCCATTTACTCTCCCTACCAAAGGAAACCACATTTAAGTTTAGAGTATGTCAATGTGTCTGTTTGGGCACGTTTCCCCCCTGTTGGGGAAAGCTTGTTTGGTACAAAAGACTATCCAGAGAGTCACAGGGCTTCCTGCAAAGAAAATGAGGCCTGCTGTGCTGCAGACAATCACCGATATGCAATTACTAACCATGATTCTTCAACAAAGCTCAATTATAAGGGGGATGCATAGCTCTCTCAAGTTTCAGCTTAAAGAATCACCCAAGGTTCTTATGGAAGATTCAGATTCCTAATTCAAAATCCAGAGACTCTGGTATAGCAGGTTTTAGGGATCATGAGTCTTCATTTTTCCGCAAGCACCCCAGCTCAATTCAATGCAAACAGCCAATTACCACATACTAGAAATCGTGGCACAGCTGGTTAAACCAGCTGACCTTGAGGCTGTGCTCAATCCGTAATTCTTAGTGTGGACAAGAACAAATTGGAAAACCCTTCTTCCTAGGAACTGTTGGTAGTGAGATCACAGCTATGGTCCCCTGTTTGACCAGTTGCCTTTGTCAGCTTTTCCCAGCTCTTCAGAACCCATGCCACATCCTGGTCTCACACTGAGCTGAAGAACACACTGTGCAGAACTTTGTACAGAAGGAACACTTAGCTCAGAAAGTAGAGTGAGGGGCAGCGAACTCTGTACCTTCAGTTAGGCCCTTCTGCCCATCCGACACTGCCAGTGACCAATTTTGAAAAAGGCAGAGACCCTGCTCTGCCCAGAGGACCTAGAAACTAGCAAAGCTGGAAGACAAGGGCACCTATGGACATTCAGTACTCCATTTGCTTTGGAAGCGAAGGTTGGAGATTGTTTTAATAGTCATAATGGTTAGCAGTGTTGACACTATCATTCAGTGGGTTGGGTTTAGTATATTAAGTATCCTGAATTTCGAGAAATGCACCAAAATGGCAAAATTAGTTATTCTCTTCCTGTTATGCGCCTCCCATCAACCATGCCGCCAATGTCAATATCTTGGATTTTGTCCTAGACACATTAGCTTCTGTTTCAGAGCAATAGGGGATAGTATAAATGGGAACAGATATCCGATAGAAATATAGCCAAAGCGTATGGCAGCAAGGTCCCTGGCCAACCCCTGGCTAATCGGGTCCCACAGACCTGACAAATCATCTCTTGCCCTGACAGGTATTTTCCTAGCAAGGAGCTGCCCTCAGAGCAGCAAAAAGGCAGCTTGTTTCCAGGCTATCTCTAGAAGACTGGTGAATAAAAAGGCTTTTTCTCACCTCAAGGTGCTCTTGGCTCGTTCATCAGGAGTACTATGCACAGCAGGACCGTGTCCTCAAACGGTTGAGGCCATTCGCTTTGTCAACTGACAAATGTCATTTATCATTTGAGACAGAGAATGGATATTGGAGCCTCTGGCTGGTAAAAGCTGTTGAATATTTTTTTCAGGATGGCTTAGCAGAAACTTGGCAAACTGACATGTTTTCTTGAGCTGTGCATTTAAAGGTACAGTCTTCCTCTGCTGAAAAACATCAGCCAGACTTTGTCAAATGACTTAACCCAACAGTTCAGTTTAAGAGCAGGTGGCACTTAACTCACAAAGAAACAAAGGCACTTGTCTCACACCTTCCTCTGCTCCTTGATCCAGAGCTAACATCCCTAGGACAGGAAAACCGCACCTTCACCTGTGGGCCCCATGGCCCCTTGGACAGTGTGTCACTCATACTATAGACAATACTAATGTGTCCTTAAGGAATTATTGACTGGACATTGTCAAACACACCTTTATTGTTTTCTCGTTTGTCTTACTCTTTTCATGCTCCAGACATATACACTGGTCCCCTTCTCCTCTTCATCCTTTTCCTATTGTAATACACGGTGTTATATGTGATCTCTCACACAAGATGGCTTGCCTTGAGTCTTAACCATTCTCTTCCATTAATCATTCTCTTCCACTGTGTCTCCCTTGATTTAAATGAAGTGACCAGGTAAAGAGTCATTTGCTTATGCACTGTTTGGACACTGCCTCTTCAACCAGACTTCTGGCTTTTTGAACATGGGTGGCACACTTACTGAAGCCTATTTTATCCCCCTATTTTTGAAATATGCATCATGCTAGACTTATACTGAGCGTTCATTGATGAATAAAAGGAACAAAGGGAGGAAAATGAACAAATGCTTTGTCTTCGTAAGTGCAGTCCTGAATCAAGCCATACTTTATAGTCTAAAAAGGCATTTTTGTACTCTTTCAGCTCCTTCCTTGTAGACTATCTTGCCCTAGAATTAACAGCCTGATGAGAAAGCGTCTGCTCACTATAGGGGTGAAGGATACTCTTAAAGCCTGTGCTGGCCTCAAGACCATATAACCACCAACCAACAGAAGCAGGGCTCAAACGTAGATGGTCTCAGTCTATGATCTACCCACTAAACCAGACTACCTCACTGATCCAAGTTAATCTCAAAAGGGTCTTATCTTGGTATTTTCTCGTTACTAAATTCATGAGCATCAAAAGTATAACTTCCATTTGTTTTCAGCCTGTGTTTAGTTATTAATAATGCTCTGAGTGACTAATTTAGAATTTATTATTTTGAACCATGAGCAACCACCGAATATATTTCATTATTTAGGATACTGTGTTATACTCTTGCCTAATTAGTATTTTCAGATCTGTTTACAACTTTTATAATGGCAGACTTTCAATGCTGGTTCTTCCCAGGGGCTTTCTAAGACTTTGCATGTTACAGTTATTCTAGTTGCCCCGGGGAATTTTGAAACTCTCTACACTTTAATTCATTTACATAATCTTCCCAGGACAGAAATACAGCACAGCGATAATAGCCAACATTTGTTGAGCGCTCATTGTGAGACACACACACATTGTACAAGACTCTTCGCATGTACTATTCTATTTCATTTTCATGTGAAGCCGGTTACGTTAAAATCACATTTAAAGGAGAGAAACTCGAGTCTCCAAGACTGTAAGTCGTACTCCAAGGTTAGTGTAGAGCATAGATGGAGAACTGACACTCAAACCTGGGGTTATTTGACTCCATAGCTCTAATTAGTAGCCACTTTATTGTAATGACACTACCAGCAGCCCAGGGACCTGGACATGTATATGAGCTTTCTGCCATTAATTGCCTGACTTCAGGGAAGGTGGGATTTACAGAAGGGGTGACATTTGAGCTTGAAGGTGAGTAAGCATTTGTAGACTAGTAAAAAAAAAATCACCTCAAGCAGACAGTAGAGCATCTTCAAAGGTTTAGGGAGGCATGAATAGTGAAAGCACTATGGTTGGCGAAGCCATTCAGATTCTGTCAAGGTAACAACAAGAGATCCGCTTGAGTTTTGATACATTTGAAAGGTATAGAGGAATAAAAGATATGAAAACTCCTCAAAAATAATAAAATCTGACCAAGACCCAGAGAACTATGCTCCAGAATCAAAGTAGTGAACAGTGGCTTAGTTCTGTAGGACAGAGACATTCCTTTAGAAAGGCAGATATGAGTCAGTGTCCCACCTGCTTCAGCTTAGGGCAAGTCCTTTGTTAGGAGGGCTCTTTCTCCCCTGAGCTCTGCCTAGAGTTGGCAATCACACTCCTTCTCCAAGGACCTTCAGATCTGAAGAGCAAGAGCAAGTCAAGTCGGCAGAGCTGACACCTGATGACTGTACTCTAGAACATCTCACCAAGCTGAGATGCTGAGACTTGCCTGGTCCTTCCCTATGTGGAATCTAGTTGCTCACTAAGCCTTGTGAGTCATTTTGAAACCTTCCAGTATGGGTTCTTGCTTATAGCCAAATTTATTCTAGTACTCCTTTTCGAAGAAAATGAGAAACTAATAAGAATGTTCTATATGAGAGGTGAGAGGTGAGTTGTCAGGTTAAAATGCTTGCCAGGCAACTCTGAAACCCCAAGTTGAATGCCCAGAACCCATATAAAAGTCAGATGCAGTAGCACACATCTATAATCCTAGAACATCAGCAGGAGAATTGATTGAGGCTCATAGATTGGAAGGCGCAGTGCAGCAGAAACAAGAAATATCCTGCCCCAACAAACTGGAAGGCAAGAACAGACTCCTGTCCATATATGTGCTATGACACACATGTAAACACATACACAAACACAAACACACATGCAATTTTTAAAAAAAAAATAATTTTCTGTGTGATCTTGGGCTTGTCAAGCCTTCGACAGACAATATTATATATTTGGTTCCTCCAGATTGAAGCCTTCTCTTCTTTTCCTCCTAGCAGGAAGAAAGGAGAGTGTGAGGCTCATGAAAACAAGTTTCAGAACTCGCAAGATTCCTGACATAAGACCCACAAGGTCCTCCTTCCCTGAGGTTATATAAGCAGCAAATGGGAGAATGAATCTTCTCAGATTCAGCTGCCTCCAAGTCACTAAAGAGACTCTAGAGACACAGCTTTCAAGGGTCACCACCTACACTGGTATTGGCTTCTCAGTGAAGCAGTTATCCCTAAACCATCCATGATCCCATCAGTCACCCTCTAAATAAACTCATTGGTTCACCACGATGGACTTGAACAAAATTTTCTGTCTTGGTTTGAGTGTGTTATTAACCTTTCTGCTTGGTGTGAACAGAAAGACTCCCCAAGAAAATCTACACAACAGCTATTATCTCGGAGTAGTATCTGAGCAGTCATAACCTGAGGGATTCCAAGACAACTATTCCTTTAGGAATATTCCTAAAGGAATAGTTCTATATTCAGCAAGACCTATTTCCATAACACATCCTAAAAGCAGATAACATCTTCTAGACCATTCCTTTCCAATAATGGGGACATTGGGGGCTTGAGAAATGGCTCAGCAGTTAAGAGCACTGGCTGCCCTTCCAGAGGACTGGGGTTTAGTTCCCAGCACCCACATGGCAGCTCCTAGCTGTCAGTAATTTCAAGATCTGAATCCTCACCCAGACATGCACACAGGCAAGACACCAATGCACATAAAGTAAAAATAAATAAATAAAATTTTACAATGATGGAGACATTGAAACAATGACTCCCTTCCAACATACCATGGCCATCATTGCTCAAAGCAGCAGCCCCGTTCTCTCCAGCCCTCCTGTTACTATACCAAACCACTACAGCTTGAACGTAGTAGATCAAGGAAATGTTTACCAGGGTTCCACTCTCAAAACAATCTGTGCTAAGGCTGTTGTCCTTGGTTGACCCTGAGAAGTTGAAGGTAAGCCCCTGCAGCTGAAGACACCGTTCACTGTGGACACAGAACTCAGAGGATTCAAACTGGATTTGACCTGAAAGCCTCCTCCCTGACAACCAGCTTTCTTAGTACTGGAAAATGCTATGCAAGCTGCCGAGAGACGGAAGCAATCAATGGTCCTACCCAACTGCAATGTCCATGAACAACAATGGCCAGCATTGCAAGACCCCCCTGTAGGTACTGTAGTAGAATTCATGTCTTGGCAGTAATAAACAACTGTCTGATTTGACTTAAGGCCCACTCAGCAGGAGAGAAATCATGCCTATTCTGTAAGCCTAGTCAACTACCCAGGACTAGGGAGGTCATAGGTCTTAGAGGAGAACCTACTACTGACACTTTTCTAAACCAATATCATTCCTAACTGCATTCTACACAATTAGCTGTATACCCACTGATATGTGTCCCTCTCACCTTTCATCAAAGAAGCTTCCTTTTGAACAGGTGAAGGACAACACAGAAAACCATAACTGGTCAAAACGCAGAAAACAACTGTAGGGCAGCCAGCCCCAACTGAGACATCTACAATAAAGCTCCTACATCCAAGACTCAGACAACATGGCAGAAGAGGGGCTGGGAAGGGTATAAGAGCCAAAGGGCTAGGAAGTCTGCTGCAAGATTGTGTCTCCTAGAGATGACAGGGAAGCTACAGCCATGAAACCTCAATAATGAGGCTGCCTAAGAAGACATGAGCAATGACAACACTGACAGACATGCAAACATGGAAGGGGGAAACTGCATGGGGCCCCACCCACAGGCGAAGAGCTACAAGTACCTAATGACTGCTGAGAGGGATAATTGATCTTCCCAGGGATGAGCCCCCTAATTGGCTATCTAAGACCAAGTGGACATTCCTGAAATCATGTCCAGTCTCTGCAGGTTGAATGTAAATATTCATACTGTACATGTGTAACAATTGCAATTAAATAAAAAGGGGCCATGAATTTGTATGGGAGCAGGAAGGAGGCATGGGAGAGGCTTAGAGGGAGAAATGATGAAATTCTATTTCAATATTTTTAATTGCAAAAAAGAAAAAGAAGCCTTATCCCTCTTCTGCTCCCAAAGAAACAGATGGAAGAAAGTTATACATTATAGCAATCCTTCCAACACTGCAACATAGATGGCCTATTCACCACTTTATCCAGGGCAAAACTGAGCCATAGAGACATTAATTCACTCAGCAGTTTACACAGCTGGTAGCAGCCCAAGTCCATCTGGAATCTTTTTGCTACGTGTATCTGACACATCTCCTCGGCCTCATCTCTTGTTCCACCTCAGTCACTACCTTGCTGGACCAATTCCCAAGGTCAGCTTGGTGCTCCCACCTGAAGTCAGACATACACCCTGGGCCAGGGCTCCCGCGGGTCCTATGATTTACCGCAGTACTTCTGACATTCGGCAGCACTCACAACTTTAAGTTATTGTAGCAACAGAGCACAAAGAAAAACCATCAAGAGAAAAGAGAGCATGGAGCAAAATCCATTGACAGTCAGGCACAGACTTCCATAAGGACTCTCTTAGCTCCTCTGGTAAGAGGTTGTTGCTATACATGTAAAATGTTGCCTTCTCGCAGGGAAGTACATTAGAGACTCGGTGTCACAGAGGGTGTTGCTGGGCACTGGCCACATAAGTACCTCCCTGCCAGCACATATCAAAATTCGAGACTCCTAGACTCGAATCAAGGGTCCAGTATAAACCACACTGCTTACCCATAAACAAAAACCATTAGAAATAGTGAGCCATTCTTACCAGGGAATGGTGAAAACGCCTCTGAAATTTAAGTCCCCAGGTTCTAGTTAAGGACCAACTTGGAAGAGGTCTTGTTTTGTAAAGACAATAGTCTCCTCTGCATTCACTCATAGCAACTGTGAGACTTGGATGCGGTCTTTGCACAGGCCGGGGCTTCCCAAGTGGCTTTTTAAGCAGATCAAACTGGGGAGTGAAGAGGCTGAGAAGATGGCTCAGCTGGAAAGTGCCTGTTGTTTGCAGACTTGAGAACCCGAATATGGGTCCCAGAACTCACATAACAAATCCCAGCTGAGCAGCGCACATCTGCAGTCCTAGAGTTGGGAAAGCAGAGGTGCTAGGGACTCACTGTCTAGCCAGTCACATACACACACACACACACACACACACACACACACACAAGTCAGGGTGCTTTTTAAGCTATTTTATTGGGTTCTTTTATCTACCACCCTTCTCCACCCCAGTCCCTTCCAACTCAACACTAGGAAGGCAAAAAAGAAGGTCAGAGGGGAAAGGGGATGTCAACCTCTTTGGACCATTTCCTGCTGATCAGGGGCACTGGGTTCCTAGGGAGAGGCAGGTACTTCATCAGAATATCCAGGAATACAGCATACTGGTGATAGCAAATCCAGCAGCAGGAACCAGCAGCAGCAAGGGGAACAGCAGTGCCCAAGGGCCCTCCCCCATTTATACCCTCTCCAGAGTCCCCCAGAATTAAACTATCTACACCTGGCAAAAACGTGCCCGCCCTAGTGCATAAGACAATAATAGTTAACAGCTGTGGGCAAATTGAAGCAGTCCCATAGCCCGCACCTGGGATTAAAACAAAAACATTCACATAACATAACTGGGTTTTTAAAGAAACCAGAATTCTCACTACATACACACACACACACACACACAGAGAGAGAGAGAGAGAGAGAGAGAGAGAGAGAGAGAGATAATAATATAAAAATGTCCCCTTCCCATGATATTTAATTTTTATCTATGGGAGTAGAAGTGAGAATGCAAACCACTGTCCCTTCCCCTTCTAAGAACTCTTCTGTGGCATGAGTTTTCTGACTTCTATCCAGAAACATTCTGTATGGCTAAGAAGGGTACCAGCTGAGCAACGGGCTATGCATCGGTTGGCTGGCTGGTTGGTTCCTTCGTGGTGGTGGTAATGGCATGTGTACCCTGTACCACACAGTACAGCAGTGGAAAGCACAGTACAGCAGTGGAAAGTGAAAAGCAGTGGAATAACCTGGACTTGGCTCCCCATCCTTTCCCGGTTCCTTTCTTCTTTCACTTGTGTTACATCTTCAAATAACATGTTGACAGCTAAGCCTAGACTTAACCTCTGAATCTCAAGAAAATCTGAGGCCCCACAGTCTGTTAATGTGCTGGCATACTGTCGTAGTTCCCATTGTACTCTGGGACCAACCAAACAGGGTGCAATGGTCTGGACGTAAGTGTTAAAGCAAGGCACCTTCCTTCTCCAGCAGAATTAGATAGTTGTTCATTTACATGAGAAATTACGTGCCGGTGTGGATAAAATTTCCAGCCTTGTGATGGACCTGGAGAAACAACAGTGAGTTCAGTAGACACGGTCTCTCCCTTGAGAACATTGCTGCCTTAAGAGAGAAACTGATGAAACACGTATGTGCAAGAATGGCTGCGATGAGTGTAAAGAGCAAGATACACAGGAAGATGTGAGAGAAGACTAACTTGGCACAAAGACCAGAACCTTTTGAGGCAAATGCTACTTGTATTTGCTTAGATGGAAGAGGAGTAGGCATTGGCCAAGAGAGAGGCTCCTGGGAAATATCCAGTCTGAAGACACGGACTTAGACAACTTGTCCGTATGTGAGTAATGGGAGTCATTAATGGTTCAGACAGTGTAGAGGAAAGTGTATCTGGCAGAGACTAGGCTCTTAACCATCTCTCCCTCCTCTAAACTCCCAAGGAATGCTGAACTGCCAAAACACCTTCAATCCCATAACATTTATCTGGCACCTCAGCTGTGACTTCACATTTCATCAGCATGAGCCTTCTGTCTGTAACTAAGGTGATTTTTTTTTTTAAGGACAAGGGGACCAAACACTGGGAACAAACTGAGGCAGAAATGTTTGCTTGTCTGGCTGCCCAATCGATTGCTTACTGTCCCAGAATAGGAGAATCTCTTCAGGCCTTAAGTTATTTAAACTTCCTCATTTCTCCCATAAGAAAATGGAAAGTAAAACTATGAATATTCTCAAAGATTTGTGCATTTTATACTGTATTATAATTGTCCAGTAATATCCCTATCTCCCTTGTTAACATCTAAAAGCTACCGTGAAGGAAGGGCTTGCATCTACAGTGGATGCCTCCCTATCACCAGGTATTCAACATAAAATCTTTTGCATGCATGGCTTAGTAAAAATCTAGCACAAGCAGCACTCAAGCAAGGAAGCATGTTCTGTGATCAAGGCCAGCGTTGAAGCCGCCATCAGCACAGCTCATCTCTTGCTCATCACGTACCGAACTCAGCCAGCTTCTGGAGGCCGATAATCCCTTGGTTTGAACCCCAGGCACAGAGTCCACCCCTGCCTGCTGCTCTGAGTACCAGAAGTGTGTGGAGAAAGTACTTTAGTTTAAGCACAACACCCAGCTCTGCCCCAAACCTTTGCTAGCACTATTGATTTGTGTAGAGTTTTGAAATGGAATGAGTAGCTGATTTTCTCCAAATGGCACATTTCATTCATGATGCATGATTGTAATCGTGGCTGCCTGAAGCCTGCAGTTCCCAGCTCGGAGAAAAAGAAAAAGAAAGAAAGAAATGGCTATTTTCTGGAGTGAATACACTGAAAGGGCAAGAAATCCATATTCATTTTCTTGCCTCTCGGCTGGACTCTATATTTCGCAGGCAGGTGGAACAAAAATCTTTAAATATCATGCTGATCCAGGAAATGCTGGGCAATATTTAAAGAGCTCTGTATCCTGCCTTGCGAAGTTCTCCGATCTCCACACCCTGGCCCCACATCACTGGGCTGCACGGCTACTGCCACCGCTACTGCGCCCTGAGCTCCAGACCCCGGGTTCAGATTAACTGGCGTGTGACCTTTACAAAGTACTGTAGTTTATGGGAATGTTGAATTTTTCAACAGCTCAGGAGGACTGGTACAAGTGGGAAAGAAAGAGTGGGAAATGACTCCGGGCCATTTCAGCCTCCGAGGGGAAAAATGAACTCCGCTCCCACTTTAATTATGTCCATCGTCCTCAGATATGCATGAGGAAGACAATGCTCCGATAGCGCAAATAACTACTCTTTTACCCTCGGCGACGATAAATAACTTGAAGAGGGAAGGCCTACGGAATATTTAGAGTCTTCCCTTTCCCTTGGCAGATGGCTGGAAATCCCTCCCCGCTACCCACGGGCCTCGCTGCCTTGACCTCCTGCATATGTTAGGTTTTGGATGAAGTGCGGCCCAGGACGGCCGGGAAAGAAAAGACTTCTAATGTGCCATATCACAGCAAGCAATGGAGTGGCCCACTAACTGCTTTTTTATGATTGTCACTTACCGGTCCTGATTTAGCCACACTTAAAGAGTGGTGTCAACAATTGTAGAAGACCTCAAAGGGAGGTCTGGGCCATTGGGGGTGAAGTATTATTGGAAGCCAGGCAATTGGGTGATGAATGGGTGATTATGAGGAGGGGCAAACGGCCATGGTTAGGGATGCCATAACAAACTAGACGTTGATATATTGTCCTCTCTGAGATCCTCCGGCGGGCCATTATGACTCCCCTAATGAGATTGTCATGCACTTCTCTTTATGTAGCTATTAAAATCTTGTCTACATCTGCTGAGGTTTTCCTGGGGAGGAGAGCGAAGGGTCAGCCAGGAGGAAGGCACTCAATATTTTCTTGTCTGCTGCAATCCCTCCTGATATGTCAGATAGGGCTCTGGATGGGCCTGACAGGAGCAGACAAACCTTCCAGCAGAGCAGAGGGTGGGACGTGGCCTTGGCTTGAAGGAACGTGGGAGAAAAGGGGTCAGCAGAAGCCCTGACAAAGGACATTCCTGATCAAAGGGTCCGCTCGCCACGGCCAACAACGTGTGGCTTGTTCCAGCACTTCTTTCTCATCCCAGATGGTGAGCTAGCAAGCTGCGGCTCACATTCACTCAGAATCCCTAGAAGGTGGTATGTGAGTGGCAACCCAGCCGATTCCAGTGAATGCTGCTCCACTCGACACAGATACTTCAGGGTGGTTTTGGGCACGTGTGTATGTGTGTGTGTGGTGGTTTTTGTTTGTTTCCTTTATGAAACTGTTGGAGGTGAGATTGAAAGGAAAAGCATGACACCCCTCTGTGGTTCACTGCCCCTAGCATGGGACAATTCACAAGACCTGGCATGTGCTAGGCAGGGTGAGAACAACCTGCCCAGATCCTGACCACACTGCCACTCGCCAGATTAGAAAAACTCTGCCTTTTCAGCTCCAGAGCCACTTGCTTATGAGACACCATCACCGAACTCCCTGCCTGCAACTCTGCTGGGATGCCTTTTGCCCTCCTGCTTTCAGCTTGAGATGTGTGGTGTTTGCTGCTCAGTTCTCAGGAACAGATCTCAGTGTTCTAGACTGGTTCATTTTGAAATAAGGGACCCTAATTTTTATGATTCTCCCAATAATAACAGACGTGCATGCACACACACAGCCTTTAAAAGTATACAGCAGAATAACTGATGATCAGTGTAAAAAAAAAATATCTCTGAAGGAGAGTTTGCAATGGGTGTATCAGAAATGTTTAGAAAACACCAGAGGAAAGTGTCTCCCTGCTCTAATGAGATGGTCCACAATGAGAGAATGCACTTGGATACACAATGCCTCAGTGTCTTGTTTGCCTTCAAAAAAAAAAAAAAAAGAATCCCCACCCCTTTTCCCTTTTCCCGTCCACATGCAACACAATTGAGCAAAGCCACATGAATCTATTATGTCTTATAGGGCTTTTAGCAGGAGTATGACTGTTTAACCAGGCAGTGACACGAGAAGAATTACTATTAGACACTCCAGCTGAAAGTAGAGATTTTATTGATTCCCACACTGGCCTGCCTTTTTATCTTTGATTGAGTGGCTTTCATGAATCCAAAAAGGTAACACTCCTGCATTGAAAGCAGCAGCAAGCAGTCCAACCCAGACTGAAACCATCTGTCAGTCTGAAAGAAAGATGAAGGCACTTCCCAAAGTGTCATCTATCTGGCCCCTCTTCCCCCAGGACCATCCATTGCCTACCCTGCGTACAGGGGCCCATCCCCTTGGTCTTATGGCTCCCAGAGTCACGTAAATCTCAACAAAGGGTTTAGTGAGGAGATAAGCAAAATACACCTTCGTATAATTAGGACACTAATTGCACCCTGAGACAGAGTAATTACGTCCCTCTTTTTAGGAAGCATTTAGTTCTGCACATTCCCAACTCTCCAGGTTTTTTGTGATCATTATTTTTTATTGTTTCGGAGGTCTCATTTAGAAAATGATCAGATTTGTCTCTCTGTTTACTAAATATCAAACACGATGTACAAACATCTTTCAATTAGGTGTTCTGCAAAGAGCCCCGCTCTCCCCCTCTCTGTTTTAAACAGGACTCATTTGCATTCATGGGCAAATTAGAATGCAGAAAAGCGTATGAGCAATGTGCAGGTTTACACTTCAGTGAATATTCATAAAGTACCGATTCTCCTTGCAACCATTTCCCTGCAAATGGCCCTCCCACTATATGTGCTGTGTTTGTCATTCAGGGGCCTTTTCATTTGTTTTAAAGTGCCAGGTTTGGAGACAATACAAATGTATTCGGGCAGGCCCTATGAAAGCAGGAACTGAGAGGAAATGGCATTTGTGTTCCGTGCCACAACAGTGCTCACTGGGAATCCTTGCGATTGATGGTGCCGCCGCTCGGTGTCAGGTATAAGGGAAATAATCCAAGGTGACAAATAGATCAGGCTGAGGCTGAAAGAAAGACAGGCTCCTGTTCCACAATACGAGGCCCACTCTCCAAGCTCCAGCAAAGCAAGGTCCTGGGTGCACAGTTCTGTGGGAATGGGAACTCTCTGTGTGTGCATCCTTGGGACCCCCATATTCTCCAAGGCAACATGGATGGCACTCTACAGACAACAAAGACTTTGTAAACAAATGCCAGCTTCTGCTTTGATTGTATTTCTCAGATAAATCAAATATGACCCATCTGTGAAATGCAAGGAATGAATAGAAAAGAAAAAGGTAGTTAAAACCATAGGTAGGTGTGTCTTCAGTCCCTTGGGTATCTGGGCATCAAGTGAGGGATCCTGGGAGTACATAGTAAGATGGTGTGGGGGCAAGACTTTGGGAGAAGAAAGAAGAGCCCTGTAAAGATAGTGGGGTCCTGAAGCTGTCAACCTACCGAGCAGATATGCATTTTTTTTCATGTGCCTTCTAAAGGAGTCTTGCCAAAGAAAACCTTCCCAACTATCACTCTGGCTCTAAGACACATGACGTAGCCTCCCCTCTCCCCCTCCCCACCCCGAAGCAACTAAAGAGCACAAAAAGGAAAAGGTATAAAAATAAAAGGCAGAATGAGGGAGAACTAGAGAATCGGAGTGCACTGGGGCGGTGAGAATGTCACGGAGCTTCTGCCTGACCACCTCTTGGCACACGTGCACATTTGTCATCCCTGATGATATGGCTGTGGGCAGCGTTCATGGCCAGAAGTCAATGCCCTAACTCCTCCACTGGGAAAAACGCCAATGTATGTTTTGCCAACTCATACCGGTCCATCTGCTGATACCTGTAGACTTCTCAAAGACCTGCACATGCCCACTAATAAATCCCCAGAAAGGAAAGAGCTGTGCCCAGGCGCTATCTGCAATGGACAAAGGACCATTGCTAGGACCGTCGCTCTCCTCGTCCCCTCAAACTGACAACCGGAGATGTGTGCTTTGCCAGGACCCTGCTTCCAGCCGGTTCACTGTGAAGCGTAAGCCACTGAGGAAGACTCACAAGCTCAGAGTCCTCCAGACTCACGCACAGCTGAGGGCACAGAGGTGTAGCATTCCCGGAAACTGCTTTTAGAAGACTTCCGACACATCCAAAGATTTGCACGGAGCTCTTTGAGATACTTTCACTTTGGCGCTCATTCTCCCCCAGACCAATCAGGAAGAATGAGACAGCCTTTGGTACAGCTAGATGCTGCTCTTGCAAATCTGTGGCAGGGTCTGGTTAGTGGGAACTCTGACAACGCCTAAGCTCTTAGCAAGATGGTATGATTTCACACACGGGACTCTGCGACCCCTGGACAAGAGTATTTCATGCCGGGCTCTGGGCAGATGAGGTTCTCCCAAATACAATGAGCTCAGATGAGACAGGATGGAGTAAATAGAGTCAGGGCAGGGAAGGGCCCAGGAGATTGGCAGAGCACACCTGGTGAGGAAGTACTCTTTCTCACAAAGGATGCCCTCTTTCCCTCCCCCTGGTCTTCCACCCCCTCTCTTAATTATGGCTTCCACTTCCCAGCCTCTGCCAGCCCCTCCTGCTCAGCAGCAGTCAGGTGCTATTTTTTTTCATCCTCCTTTTCTTTCTTTCCTTTCCTGGCACCTCAGGTCACAGATGCTTTCAAAGCCCCACATCCCAGTCCCTTTTTATCCTCCATCCCCAGGCTACCTCCGCTCACAAAGTTCAGGAATGATCTCCCAAACGCCTCTGCATAAAGAATCGTCTTCACTCCTCCACGGGGATGGTTAATTTTGACTGCCAACTTGATTGGACTGAGAAGTGCCTAGGAGGTCATTAAAGCACACATCTAGTGTATCCATGAGGGTACTTTTGGGGAGAATTAACCAAGTTGGGGAGACCTGCCCTAAATGTGGGTATCATCATGCTTAGGAGCCTGGATGATACAAAAAAAGAGAAAAATCCATTAAGGCAGACATTTTCTCTTTCTGCTTCCAGTCCATAGGGTGTGGACTGCTGCGCTCTGCTGCTTTCCTGCCATAACATACTGATAGATATTTCTGAAATCACCAGCCCTCCCCCCCCAAAAAAAAAACTGCTTCCAGTATTTTTTTATAACATGAGAAATAACATACTCCTCTCCAGTCAGGACCTCTGGTGGATCCTCTTCCAGCATCTTTTCAGGATGCCCATACTCTGTTGCTACACCTCTGACCTCTGGCCAGAGCTCCAACCCACATTTCTAACCCTGGTCATTCTCATCTACCTGTTCTATCCAAGCTCATTCAAAACGGAGTTCCTGCGTGTGTCCGAGGGTCAAGCAATGGGGTAGGCATTGAAGACTAGTAAGATCCAGGCCTTACCCTCTGAGTAATAGAAGGGATGCATACATAATGAGGCAAATGTAGAGGGATGTGGAAATACACAACAGCCACGGTATGAAGTCTTTAGAAGGAGTGTTGAGTAGGAAAACACAACCCAGGCTGGGGATGAGCGAACCTGGGAGTCCTTTACAAAAATCAAGATGCTTCATTACTACCTAGTGAATGACAGTGATGAAGAGAGCATAAGGAACTCTGAATGCTGCTAGCAAAAATTCACCGATAGCATTGTGCTAGCTGCACTAGGCAGTGACAAAAAAATGAAAGTCAAGAATGATACCTAAGAATCAGCACAGTGTCTTAGCCAAGACTTTTACTGCTGTGATAAAACACCTTGACTGAAAGGAGAAAGGGGTTTATTTGGCTTACGTATAGGACTAGCTCACAGTCTATTGAGGGAATTCAGGGAAGAAGCTCAGATAGGGTGGGAGCCTAGAGGCAGAAGCTAATTCAGGCATGGAAGAGTGCCGCTTACTGGCTTGCTCCTCAAGGTTTGCTCAGCCTGCTTTCTTATAACACATGACCACTAGCCCAGAAGTGGCACCACCCGCTGTGAGCTGGGTACTTCTACATTAATCAGCCATCAAGAAAAAGCACTACAGGCTTGCCCACAGGCCAGGATGGTAGGGGCATTTTCTCAATTGAGGTTCCTGCTTCCCTAATGACTCTAGCTTGTGTCAAATTGGCATAAAATAAAAATTAAAAAAAAAAAAACTAGCCAGCACAGGCATCAGGTACCAGAGTGTGGTAGCTCAGCTGTGGCTTTGGCTTGCTTGGGAGAGAGTGCTTACCGAGCTTGCACAAATCCCAGATCTCACCCCCAGCACCATGTCACCTAGCATGATACTATATACCCATAATCTTAGCACTTGAGAAGCGGAGGCAGTGGGGCCACAAAGTCAGGTCAAATCAGACTATATAACAATTTTGAGGCCAGCCTGAGCTACACGGGACCCTGAGACCCTGGTTTGTTCATAGTCATTCATTCATTCGTTCGTTCTCTCTTTCTCTCCCTTGCAGAATGTTATGTATGATATCACATCACCTTAGTAAAAGCAAGCCCATATGTATTGTTTGTCTAAGTCGATCTGTCAGTGTTTTCTCAAAACAGAAGACATAGAATGCTCCTAATAGCTGCCATTCAGTGAGCGCTTTCTACCACTAACTCTTCCAGGCACTAGTAAAATAGCAGTCCTATGAAGCAGATATCCTTTCCCTTGTTTGAAAGATGAATGAACCATGGCAAAGAAAGGTCAAAATTTTGCCTAACATCACTTAGGGGCCTCCAGTCTGCCCCTTACAAGGTCTCTTCAGATTCCTTTCAGTAAGTGACAGAGCCAAGCCATGAGTGCAAGTGACTAACGCTGAGCTGCTGTGCTCTCAAGCTGGGAAAGAGGACCATGAGAGAAATTCTTTTTCAGCTTGTACCTTTTCACATTGTTTGAAATTCACAAGATGAATATGCATTAATTTTGTAACCGAAAGAAAAAAAAGGGAACAAAAAGAGAGGAGGAAAGAAGGAGGGAAATGCAGAGAAAGATACAAGAGAGGTGAGGAGGGAAAGGGGAGGGAAGGGAAGGAAGAAGAGGGGAGGAGAGGAGAAGGAAAGAAAGGACGGTATGGGTATGTTTGTCTCCCGTTGCTGCCATAGCAGACCGTCACAGAATTAGTTGGTCTGGTGACACCCTACATCCTTACAGCTCTGGAGGTCAGGATTCCACAGATTTCACTAGGTTGTGGCCCTCCTGAAGGGTTATGGGAAGAATCTGCTCCTTTGCCTTCCCCAGATTCTAAAGGCTGCCTAGGACCCATCCATCTGGACCCCACCCTCTGTCCTTAGGCTGGCAGCATAGCACTGCCCCTCTGTCTTTAACGTGGGCTCCAGTCTCCCCCCGTACAAGGTCTCATCAGATTCCATGCATTCCCACGGCATGATCCGGGGCAATCTCTACATCCTTAATTGAATCTCACCTCCCAAGTGTCTTTTGCCAAGGTAATATTTTTACTGGTTCAATGTCAGAGAAGGACATCCTTAAAGATAAGGAGGGATTTTTTTTCCCACCTATTACACAGAAGGAAGAGAAAAGAAAAGGGAAGGAAAAAGAAATTCTCCCCAAGCTTTGGGACTTAACCTATTTGTCCTAACTGTCGCACACCTGACCTTGAATTTTACCTGTCCTTCATTTTCTCCATTGTGGCTCCTAGAGCAGCTAGCACTTGAACTCTTTGAGGCAGAAACTGTCCCATCCTTCACTTCCTAGGCAGCCTTCTCCCTCCACCCCCGCCCCATGCTTTGCGCACTGCACAGGCACAGTAGTATTTGTGACACAGGATTGAATTGTTGGGAACACGGCTTCCCCGCCTGAGCCTGCCCTTGTGGCCTAGTCTGACAGCCTCGAGATTAACTGCCTAATGAATAAAGTTGCTGAGCTTGGCCCAGCTGTGCCTTTCTGAGTGTGTTTGGGTTTGCTATGCCAAGTACAGATGATTGCCCCTGTCACCAGCCTTTCAAGAACCCAAGCTGCCAAGGCAAGGCAGGCAGGGCCACCTGATCTCAGCTGCAGCTGCAGAGGCAGCCAGTGAGACGTGGCTTTGGCTCACCTGCCTTGAGTGACGTGAGACATAATGCTGTTCTCCAAATCTGCCAACTGCTGGGCTGCACAGGCCTGCGGCAGGGCTGTCACTGTACACTCAAAGATTTCCAGATCACCTGTCCTCACCCTGTCCCCACCACCCCTGTTTACTTGGTGGTGGTGGTGTTTGAATCAGGATGTGGTCGCGTGTGCTCAGAAGTTGGTTAGAAGTCTTGTTTTCGATGAGTCCAGAATACACACATTGAGAAACAGCATTATCAAGCATGACTGTGGACTCTCAAACGTGTCGTCCATACACTGAGGCTACTGATTCTGGTTTGAGGGTGTGTAAGTGGCCCAAGGGACAAGCCCCAAGGCTGGGGATAAGACTTCTGGCCAACAAGTTTAGCATCTTTTGGATGAGGCTACAAGAGAAGCCCCACAGCCTCCAAGAGGCCATACAAGGACATTTCATCACAACCCCCTGGACAAAGCCCCCCAGAGTGAAGAGACCATGCAAGACTGATGATCTGCAGCTGTTCTCATCCCTGTCGCCCTCCGATGGTCTCTGCCATCTGCCGTGGAGGACAGACTGCTGTTGCCTGGGGCTCCCTCTCCTCTCTGGGTTCTTCCCTGGGCGTGAATAGGTGTGGTGAGGCTCTAGAATAACAATTCCATGTGTGCTTGTAAACTGTCCATTCAGTTTTTTTGTTTTTTGTTTTTTGTTTTTCAAACCGGAAAACAGAATTCGTTTTGATAGGCCAGACACTGCTCTGGTACTGAAAAACAGCAGTAAACAAAACATACTGAAAACCTGCCCTCTCGGCAGACAGACATAAACTCAGAAAATAAGAACAGGCAGCATGCAAGACATCAATGAGCACCTAAGAGAAAATTTACACAGAAAATGTGAATAAGAAGGGTGGGCCAAGCTGCAGAGCTAGCTGGGTACAGCCCAGACTGACTCACCAAATGGCAAACTTTGCCCTTCTTTTGAGTGTCATGTCTGTTCCACTGTGTTCTCATTGCCTGAGGGAGCTCATTCAGCTAGACTTCGGAACCTGGATCCGTAAACAGCCTGCACTGTTTGCAGGAAAGCTGGTACCTGCTCTGAGGATGATTTCTACCCACATAAGAGCCAGATGGTTCCTAGCAATTGTCCTTGCTAACCTACAGTAAGCCTTTAAATTGTTGTAATTAATTCTTTGAGAATTTTATTGATCATAGTCATCCTCAATTCCTCCTCTTGATTCTTCTTAGACTCTTACCCTCCATAAACTTGGTGTCCTCCTCTTTTTCTCTCCTCCAACCCCCATAATAACCCATCCACCTTAATTTGTGCTCCCTGCATACACCTGCATTTGGGGCCACCTGCCAGAGGTTGGCCAACCTATCAGTAGACACACCCATAAAGAAAATTTATTCTCCCTCCCCCAGGAGCCATCAACTGTCTATAGCTCCTCAGCTAGGGGTGGGCACTCATGGACCTTTCTCATGCCAGGAGAGAACGTTGAATGGCTTATTTTGTGTAGGCATTTCTCAGGCAACCACCGCCGCTGGGAGTTCCTGCGAGTGTAGAGGTCCTGTCGCATCCAGACACTTTTTCACTGCAGTCTTACCCAACCCCTGATCTTACGGCTCTTCAACCCCCTCCGCAGCAATGGTAACCTGAGCCTTGAGGAGGGAGTCCCGTCATGTCTGAGCAAGAGCAGATATTCCCCGCACTTTCACTAATTGTGCATTTCTGAGTTAATCACTGTCCCCTGCACAAAGGAACTTCTTTGGTGAGGTCTGAGGGCAGTACTAACCTGTTGGTAGAGGCACATGAATGGAGAGAGCAGTTTGGTACTATGCACATTTAAGCAGAAGAGTGTTATCCCCTGGGGCCTGGGAGCTCTGCAGCCAAGAGGTTTTTTTGTTTGTTTGTTTTTGTTTTTGTTTTTTTGTATGTTATGGATTTTTATGTACTAGGTGCATGCTATATCCTATTCTAATGCTTTTTATGATTTAAACCACTAAACAATCCTGACAATGGAATTATAAATTTTTGTTTCTTTTATTTTTTTTTTCTTTATTAATTACACTTTATTCACTTTGTATCCCCCCTGTGGTTCCCTCCCTCCTCCCATCCCAATCCCTCCCTTCCTCCACCCTCTGCATGCATGTCCACTGATAGGGGAGGACTTCTTTTCCTTCCTTCTGGTCCTAGTCAATTAGGTCTCATCAGGAGTGGCTGCATTGTCTTCTTCTGTGGCCTGATAATGCTGCTTCCTCCTCAGGGGGGAGGTAATTAAAGAGCAGGCCAATCAGTTCATGTCAGAGACAGTCCCTGTTCCTATTACAATGGAACCCACTTGGATACTGAAATGCCATAGGCTACATCTGTGCAGGGTCTTAGGTTATCTCCATGCATAGTCCTTGGTTGGAATATCAGTCTCAGGAAAGACTCCTGTGCTCAGATTTTTTGGTTCTGTTGCTCTCCTTGTGGAGTTCCTGTCCTCTCCAGATCTTACTGTTTTCCACTTCTTTCATAAGATTCCCTGCACTCTGCCCAAAGGTTTCCCATAAGTCTCGGCATCTACATTGATAGTCTGCAGGGCAGAGCTTCTCAGAGGTCCTCTGTGTCAGGTTCCTGAGTTGTTCCCTCTTTTCTCTTTCTTCTGATGTCCAGCCTCTTTGCCTTTCTGGATAGGAATTGAGCATTTTAGCAAGAGTCCTCCCTCTTGATTAGTTTCCTTAGGTGTACAGATTTTAGTAGGTTTATCCTATATTATATGTCTATATGAGTGAGTATATACCGTGTGCATCTTTCTGCTTCTGGGATAGCTCACTCAGGATGATCTTTTCCAGATCCCATCATTTACCTGCAAATTTCATGATTTCCTTGTTTTTTATTGCTGAGTAATATTCCATTGTGTAGATATACCACAATTTGTGCATCCATTCCTCCACTGAGGGGCATCTGGGCTGTTTCCAGCATCTGGCTATTACAAATAAGGCTGCTACAAACATGGTTGAGCAAATGTCCTTATTGTGTACTTGAGCCTCTTTTAGATATATGCCTAGGAGTGTATGGCTGGATCTTGAGGAAGCAATATTCCTAGTTGTCTGAGAAAGCGCCAGATTGCTTTCCAGAATGGCAGTACTAAGCAAGTGTTACCTTCTGTAAACGGGCCATTATAAATCCAATGAGAAAGCAGTTGGTTACACCCATGATATTAATGCCACTGTTACATCCATGGGGCTGTCTTGCCATGTCAGTCATTACTGAAGTCCACAGGATTCACAGCTGGGTAAAATTGTTGATGACTCTCCATCCCCAGTAGACTGCATAGCACCTTCCAGTATTAAGAAAGTTAGCTAGAAGAAAGGAAACTTCCCATTCAATGCCAATTTCATTCCTGTTTATTCTGTCACCTAGGTATGTGGTCTCTTTAGCAATAGGGTCTTACCATTCTAGTGAGCAACCAAGGGCAGAGGCAATAGCATGTATTGTTTTGGAGCAGGGAACAGTTTGGGAGATACTTTAGATCAACAGTTCAAGGAGGGATATCCTATACTTGGCACTGGGCTTTTGATTTGGGAGTCCATGGCTTCTGGGATGATTATAAATCCCCTGTGTAATATAATTCAAATAAACATATATATATATGAAGCTTATAAAATAGTAGTTTTTCATATGGCTTTTTCCAACATCTTTGTGTTAGTTACCCCTTACTCAATCCCCTCATATCAGGATAAGCCTTTCAAGCAAGACAAAACTTGATGTGTAATATACTCACCACAATATCAAGAAGCCAGAAAATAACCCTGCCCACCAAAGGGAGCAGAGGCTCCATCAGTAAAATAGACATCTGCTTGCGGAACTGTGAAGTCACCGGTTTATAACCTAGATTGTACCCAGTAGATGTTGGTGGCTGTGTCCACTAGTCATAATGACAACTAATGTTATCTCCAAACTAGACAGATATCCCTCACAGGACCAAAATATCACTCACAGATGTTTTTAAAAATATAAAGCTTTGGCAGAGATGTGGAAAATTTAATTAAATATTACAAGAGAATAGTCAAGAATTTCCTGGTGATACACAGATTTATTTCTCCCGTAATACCAGGGTATACAAGTAAATCACATTTTACTATGCATTTAATCAATTTGGAGAGCAGAAATGATAGAAAACAGAATTGTTCCAGAAATTCTGAAGGACTTTTAAGGGTGGAAAAAAGTTAATGGAAACAAAATAGAGACATGTTCCATCATGGAAAGTAAAACAAATATAGAAAATTTGTAATGGAAGGGAAAACACCACACAAATATGAAGTATATTTTATCTATGAGTAAAATGACATGAAAACATAAAAATTTGATTTTCTGAGATAGCAGGATTGTGAGGGTATTTCTTTCTACTGTGTGTGTGTGTGTGTGTGTGTGTGTGCGCGCGCGCGCGCGCTTGAAGTCATACAGAAATTACATTTTTTTAACTCTTTCCGGGCAGCAATGCTGGAGAGCTGTGATGGGGCCATCAGTGAGACCTTGTTATTCATCATGGTAGAACTCTGCCCTTGCAGTTCAGGGAAGATCAGACTTCTGAAACAGCTTCTCAGCCAGCAGGAGGTGCCTGGCTTAACTTGGAGGAAAGCCAGCGTACCCATCAGAAATACAGTCTCGGGGCTGTGGAATTCAGTGGTAGAGTGCTTGCCAGGTATGAGCAAGGCCCTGAGTTTGACTCTCAAGCAGGAAGAGTAAGACAGTAGGGAGAGAAAAGGAGAAGGAAGAGAAGAAGGAAACGAGGAGGAGAGTCTGAAAGCCTCACTGGAACTCCACATAGGAAATTACAGCAGCTGCCCCCACAACTCAGATTTCCTTGACAACTTTTTAGTGTTGCGTGCACGACAGCTCACCCATGATAATAGCCCAAGTATTCATAAATGGCCCAAAGTTACCCACTCCTCATGTCATGGCACAGCTGGCTCTGGGCTGGGACAGTGAAAATCTTAACTAATAACAGGTTCATGCTGATAATCTAGGTGTTCCCTCTTTAAATATACTGCTTGTTCCTCTTCAGTCAGCAGATAGCCTTGGCACTTGCCTTCTTTCTGTCTGTATTCTGTCACCTAAGTATAATAGTCATCAGCCTCCATCCCACCACATAGGGATATAATTTTAGACACTATTGTTTTCCAGAGTCTAGAAAAAAAAAAAAAAAAAAAAGAGGTAGGGAAAAAAAAGAGGTTGAGTTTTCTCCACCCAGATAATTTGGTTCCAAAGAATCTCTCTTTCCAAAATGACAGATATCAGGGATTATTTCACAGGAATGGACCATCTAAACAAATCCCCCAGGTCCCAACAGGATAGCTACGTGAGACTATCACCCAGATCAACAGTAGAAGGTTCTCACATGCAGCAGAGGGTGTGGCTGACCTACAACAATCTGAAAAGCCTTCCAGTGTTCATGACCCATCAGTTTTATCAGTTTCTCTGGCACCTTATAGACTGTTATAACTCTCATCCTAATACAGTGTCTGGCAGAGGTGACTTGCCATGGGTTGGCAGCAGAAGAAAGCAGCATAGAGCAGAGCAGAGCATGATGGGAGTTTACCATGAGAGTTCAGGAGCCAGGAAGCTCTAGTTACAATCCTATCACCTGCCAATTACCTACCTCTGCGGAAGTATGACCTTCCTGTTAGCATCTTGTCCTGTATGTGCAGATTGAAATGGCGGTGATGAAAATGGCAAGGATAAGATAGTTATAAGTTAAAATAAGCCATGAAATGCCCCGAACTGTAGTAAAGCCTTAAACATCATAATTATTAGGTAACACCTGCAACTTCATAGCTGATCTCTGCCACCCACTCGCTGTGTGATCTCATTTCATTCTGGCCTTCCTCACACCTCGTTCCTTAGCTAAGAAGTAAAGTTACCACCCTTAATGTTTTAAATTGCCATGAAGCAAATGTTTTTAAGCTTATGTTTAGACTGTCCACGGTACACTCACGAAGCACATCACCTAATCATCCCTAAGAGGAGTCTTGGGAGTGGCTGGTAGTCTGAGTGGACACTACCGCTTTAGTTAAAACGATGAAGTTCACATAGGATCAGGCAGGGGAGAAAGGGAGAAAGAGGCCAAAGACAGGTCACTTCGTCTTCCAAGCAAAGCTTCTTTAGCACAATAGGGTGGGTAACCCCTTTACCTCAAAAGCCTTTAATATGCTTCAAAATGCCTTCCTTCAATCTCTGTTGACCATGTCCATGCCTGTCCTTGGCATCTCCATGACATCACACAGCACCTGTCATCACATGATGGATAGAGAATAACTTATAAGGACATCATTAAATCTGCAGAGTTGAAAAGACAGAAGTCACATATAGCAGTGTCACTCCAGTTGTGGCTATGCATTGAGTTTTTGTTGTTCGGACCCCGATCTGACTTTGACATTGTACATAAATGCCCAGTGATGTTAAGCTACCCAGAGATGCAAGAAACACCTGATGATGATTTTTTTGTTTTCACTTCACTGCTTTGGATAAGTCCACCACATACAGCACATGTGTATGTATGCATATATAAAATATACATATGTGTGTAAGTATGTATGTATACATGATATATACACATATAACGGATACTGGAATAAGGGTCATAGAATGGTGAGGCCCACACTCCTGCACCACTGGAAATGAAATGGGCAAGAATCTGCTTTGGCTTTCACCTCACAAATGGAAGCCCTAGATCGTCATGTGAACGCCTTCCTGCTGGATGCTCCAAGTCACAAAAATTCCACTGAGAGCTTTGAGAGAACATCTCTGTCCATCCTTTCATCTTCTCATAACCTTGGGTTTATCTTCTGCTCCAAAAATATCTGTCTGTGTAGATCACTCAGGTCCTTTACCAAGTCCCTTTGGCCCACCACTCATATCTAGCTCTGTACACAGAAATTAGTGTCAGTGGAAATTGCATCATCTTCAAAATCTGTCACTCCAATACCATGCTCCAAGTTGGCAAGCTCTCCTTCTGACATCCTTGTTTATGGATTCCTATGGGGTCATTTTCATTCTCATTGGGACCTCTATTTGGTACACACCTTTTCACCGCTTTCCTTTCTTCAACTCTCTCCAGCTCCATGGCCCTTCCCATCAGCATCCCTCTGCCAGTTCTCCCACCTTCCTTGCCACTCTCGCTTCTTACCATTCCCCATTCTCAGACACCCCAGCATGCTTGTGTAAAGTGTTATGGACACCAAGGTAAAATAGTTCTCTGCTGTGAAGAGCTGCTGTGAAAGCAAGATCTGAGCTCCAAAACAGCATCCCCACAGGGAAGACCCTCCAAAAGACTATCTGAGGGCATTTAGGCATGAGCCAGTCCTTCTGTCCACAGGCAGAATCTTCCTCTGTGAAACCTGAGTTCTGTTTCTGAAGTCTTTCATCAAACTAAATCAATCCAGCCACATTAGCTAGTGTAAGCCTTATAGTACACTGTTTATAGACTTGAGTCAACCTCTACAAAATACCTTCTCAACACCACCTAGATCAATGTCTGACTGAGTAAGTTGGCACTCTACCCTAGCCACGTTGACACATAACTGACCATCACAAGATGCCATGCAAGTAACCATATGGACTGAGAAACTCTTGAGTGAACAGAAGAGCTGCTCATAATTATGCCAGAACACACACAAACTAGAAAAAAATAAAGAAAAAAATTGAAATATAGAGCCTTTCTACAGCTAAGAGATTACTGAAATCTACCTGACAAGCTTCTGCTATGATTTAGTGCGAACAGTAAAGTAGAGCCATGACATGACAGAAAGTAGAGCCATCACATATGATTTAGCAAACCTGTAAGGGCCTTGTGATGGTTTGAATGAGATGTTCTCCACAGATTTTGAGTAATCAGTCCCAAGTCATTGCCCTGTAGGAACTCTGAAGACTTGGCGTTGACCACCTTGCTTCCACAGTAACTCTTCAGGGGCTTAGGAGGTGTCATCTTGCTCAAGAACATATATCTAGCTGCAGGACTTCAGAGTTTAAAGGGCTTACCCCATTTCTGATTCTCTCCACCTTGTTCTTGGGGTTCAAAATATGACCTCTTAGCTTGCTGTTCTAGCTGCCATGCCTATCTCTTGCTGACATGCTTTTTTACCCCGATAGAATCTTATCCCTCTGGAACCATAAGCCTAAATAAACCCTTCCTTCTGTAAGCTGCTTTTGTCGTGGTGCTTTATCACAGCAATAAAAAGTAACTAAGACAACCTCGAGCTCATGGCAAGGAAGTCTGCAGCAGAAGGCAGAAAATGAAAGGCCTGGAGGAATTTCAGGCTAGCTTCTTCCCAATGCATGCTACCTAAGCAACTTTTAGGAAAATTAGCAATGAGTTGTAGGTAGCTTAAAGGGATCAGTCTACAGCAGTGGTTGATGATGCAAGATCTAGAGACATAATCTCTCTTCTCAAATTACTTCGGAAAAGTTAAAAAGTTTACAAAGGCTGTATGTGCCTCTGAGTTCTTACATAGAAAATGTAAGTGATGAGGCATGCTCACATGGATGTGTTCCCAGTAATAACTACATCCATCATTACCCGCAACAGACACACCCTGCTTCCCCTCTCTAAAATGTTTGAACAAAACCCCTTGTGAAATACTCTCATTTCCTGTCATTCATAAGTGATACTGTCTCACCTCTCTTCCCTTGTGCTTATTTCTCACTACATACTTTCTTTCCATGCTGTGACTTGAGTCACCACTGCCTGGCTCTCCTGGTCAGGTATCACTTTGAAGTTTCAGCCCTATTTTTATCTGTTGACTCAACACTAAAACAAAACGTTTCCTTTCCTTTTCCTTTCTTTCTTTCTTTCTTTCTTTCTTTCTTTCTTTCTTTCTTTCTTTCTTCCTGTGGTACTGGGGAAGAAGAGGTGTCAAAGCAGAAGAAGAGGGATGGCATTATTCTGCCCACCTCAATTCCCCATTTAAATTTACACAATAAGAACAAATGAGAACCGAGAGGCTTAAAATCAACACATTTGAGACTGAACTTATGACCTTCTCTGAAAACTGTACTTTCCTTCCTGGCTCTGTCCCAGAGAATGCCACCACCATCCAGCCTGCAAGATGAACCAGAAGCCAAGAAACCTATCCCTGTCATCACTTCCTACTTCCTAGTACCTTCCATGCCGTCAGCCTAGGCCAACAAAGTGCAAAGCTGTTGCTCTGACTGTGGTTCAGCTCTTAAAATCTACTTTGGCCAGTCTGATTCACTTGCACCTGAACAAAGTGTGTACACATGGGAGAGCTCACAACATGTGGACGCAAACTTTAAAAGCCTCCATTGCCTCCCTTTGCTATCAGTATACAAATCTAGATCCTTGCTGTTGCCTTAGAATCCCTGCCTGGTCTCGCTCTTGCCTGCTTTTCCAGATTCCCCTGTACCACCCTTCTCATCACTCCCTTAACTTCAGGCACATCAGCATTTTTCACTGACTGAATTGTTCTGCACGCACTCCCATCTGGGGACATTGCTCACACTGTTCTTTCTAAAGAAATATGCTAATCCCACTCTGAACTGTGAGGTCTTCCTGACCCATGCTCATTTATTTTTCTTTGGGGAGCCTTTCCCTAAAACATTTTCCTCTCCATCTTCACTCTATATTTTTGGGAGGTGGGGGTCAGAGTCTTTTGTGATACAATGGGCCTACTTCTCTGCAGTCTCTCTGTGGTTTCAGTTACCCAGAGTCCAAAATATCAAATGGAAATTTTCAGAAATAGTTTATGGGTTTTAAATTGCATGCTGTTCTAGGTGAGTCATCCCTTTGACCAGTGTGTCCACAGTTAATATGCTACCTACGCTTTAGTCTTTTAGTATCCATCCCAATTATCAGATCAGCTGCTGCCTCACTGCATTGCTGTTGTTCAAGAAACCATCATTTGGGTTAAGAAAAGCCCCCCTCAAAATCAAGATAGTGTCAACAAAAAGTGTGTGCCCCAAAAAGTCATATAAGCATTCTTCCTTTAAGTAGGAAAAGGCACATTCTTGATTAATAATGAAAAATTTATATGCTGAGCTCACTAACATCTATAATAAGGAAAAATTATGAGTTTTGCTGATGTGTATCAAATTGCAAATGTGGGCACATGTGTGCTAAACAGTTAAGGTTGAAAAGTACTAAATGCGTGCATCATCCTATAGGATGAAAACAGCACGTATAGAGTTCAGCCTATCATTTCAGGCATCCCTGACAACAAGGGAGGATTCTGTGCTCTCTCGTGGAACTGTACACTCTACACACCTAAGGCAGCCACTCATCTGGAATTACACACCGATAGGACCAGTTGACTCTCTCTCACAGTGCACTGTGAGCCCCTAGGGAGCGGAGACAGAATCTTACTTCCCATTCCCAGTTCCTGGCACTGTGCCTGCCCTATAGCAGAGGAAAAGAGGAAGAATAGTCAGTGTCCTTGAGGTCCTATCATTGTCGATTCAGACCTAGGAAACCAAGCTGGCACATGAGGAAATACAACGGTCACAGTGCTAGAATGCAGCACAGACAGAATTCCAAGCACAGACAGGATTCCAACCCCATTCATCAGATGCCAAATCACAGAGAAGATCTTTGCCGCTTTCTACAGAATTACTTTGTCTGAGAGGCCAGTGGCACATATGACTAAACGTGTAGAGACAACAAACACTGAAAGGGCTTTTGCTCTCTGAAAAATCAGATCTAGACTTGGGCACTGAATTTGTATCAATACACTCAACTCAAAAGAATTTCATTCTAAGAGGCTATCAAAAAGTCTCAGAAAGATTTCCACTCAAGTGCAATATCTTTTTTCTTGACTTTTTAAAAATAGTGTCTCACCTTTGCAGGTCAGAGCCAGATTCCTCTGCAGTCCCTAGCATCATTTTCCTCAAAGCTTTTGTGACTAGAGAGCTACTGGTATTCACAAAGGGGAAAAAAAACATATAAGAGAGAGATGTTGAGTAGTGCTGTATCCCTTTCCTAGTAGAGAATGGCCTCAGGGTTCTTCTATGTCCATTATAGTGGGCTGATTTCCTAGCAACTATTTCTTAGAGATGGGAGGGGTAAGTTTTATTTGTGGAAGCAGAAGTTTGTGTGGTGGTTTATAAGTGTAGTTTAGATAGAAGGAACAATGGCTTGCAAGTCAGGAGATCACCAACCCAACACCAGCTCTGTCACCAACTCTCTGAATGGCCTTGGTTTCAAGTGTTTTGCTCTTGTAAGCATGGTTTTTCTCCATAATAAAAAGAAAACATAAGGAAGGAATGGACTCTAAAATCTCTCAGATTACAACACCTAGATGAACTAGGTTGAACTAGGGGGTGAACTAGGTTGAGGGGATCCCAAAAAATATGCTGAACCAGAACTGGGCAATGGAAGAGTTACCAGAGCCACTGTTGTCAAAAAATACCCTTTCCATGAATCACCCTGGGCCTTCTGAGTCAGAGTCTTCAGGGGTAAGGCCTGAGAAATCTGTTTTTTCTTGTTCTGTTGTGGGTTTCTCCCCCTTTTTTTCTTTTTTTCTTTTTAATCCATTGTGGTTTTCCTTGATAAATACCCTGGCTCTCCTCCATTACTCCTTCAGCATCAAGGAAAGTATATATTGCTATGCTAGAGAAATAAGAGTAGGGATACTGATGGAAACATCCTTTTTGATGGCATAAAACTGGAAATAACCAACATCCCCATCAATAAAGGAATAGATAAATAAAATGTCATATCATAAAATGGGATTTTATGCAACAGTCAAAATGAATGAGCTGATATATCAGTGAGAATGGAGCTTGAAACAAAGTTGAAGAAAAAAGCAAGAATCAAAATTAATGCTTTTTTGTATGAAACATGCTTTAAATGGTCTGAAAGATTAAATATTTAATGAACGAGAGATAATTGCCTCAGGGAAGGGGTGTAAAGAAAGAAGTTAAGTTAGACACACTGGCTAAGGGGCCTTAAATGTATGTGTATTGTTTGATCTCTTTGTAAATGATAAGGAAAAAAAATGATAACTGCTAACAGTTTTTGATTCTTGGTCATAAGATGACAGGAAAGGTTGTCTATAAAAGTTTTCTTCATACTTTCGTCTTTCTTTGGTTAAAAATTTAAAAGTATAAACTCCTGAACTTGACATATAAAATGTCCGTGATCTGACCTTTGTCCCGAATGGTCCTCCTCCTTTCCCCAATGTGCATCCTGTGGCACTCTTGTCAGGAATTTCCTCTCCCTCTTTCCACAGCGTGTGATTATCTCCCAGACTCTGCACACAGGGAAAGATGTATTTTCCCTGCCCTTCCTTCCAATAGTCCCATACCTGCTGGTCATGCTTTTACTTACCATGTAATGGCCAGTCCCATGATGTGGCTCCCATCCTGTACAGACACAGCTAGCTGCCTCTTTTATGCTCTTTAGCACGTCGTTCTTTGGCTGCCTAGCATCCAGCCCAGTGCCTGACGTATAATCTATACTCCACCACATCCCCTGCATGGATGAAGGAAAGAAGGGAAAACACAGCTGCTTTGCTATACGCAGGAGTCGTAGATACACGTGGCATGCCAATGAAGCCTGGCAAAGCTGCTTCAAGGACAGGAGCACTGCTATCCTTTAGCTCTTGTTCAGCTGATGAAAAAAATAGAGAAGGCTGAGGTAGCCATCTCCAAACACAAGTCTGAATCTTCATCTCCAAACAGAAGTCTGAATGGAATATTAAGAAGAAATATTCCATTTCTTCCAGGCACTGAGATAATGAGCTTAAATTATAGCTAGAACGATACTGATTAGATACTTTGGAAGAGCAACGTACTGTACTGGGGAAAGAGCCTGGTTTTGAAGTCAGGAAGACCTAGTAACAAATCCTAACTCCTCTTCTCAATGGCCTTTAACCCAGTCATGTTATTTAATCTTCATGTCCCCATTTCCAGAATGGAATACCTACCCTATGTATTAATGTGAAAATTAGGAGGTGGAGCATGTAAGGCCCTTGGCACGTAGTAGTTACTTCTCCTAGATCAGCAAAGAACTAAAATAGGAAACCCTTCCTCCCCATAGCTTGTTATATCGTACAACCATTATAGCTTAAAGTGGAGGATGAGTTTAGGGACTTCCATAGGGCCATTGCCGCTTTATGGTTATTGTATGACAGAGCCCTGAGGGCTCCTCTGAGGAACATGTAAGAGGCTCTGAAACTCCCTCTTTGAGAGTCAGGCTGTCCAGAACAGCAAGGTCATGATGTGGGATACATTATTTTGTATCCTGTGGCCAGGTACTCACAATGCAGTTCTTCCTTCTTCTTTAAAAAGACATGTCACTTGTGAACCTGATAACAGCCTAGGCTAAACTGTTTAGCATTTTCATTTCAAAGGGTGCTACTTAAATTGTCTTTTCAAACTCTCACTATAAAAGGTGATAGTTAAACTGTCTCCCTTCAGCCCTAACACCTTCCAACCCAGTTTTTGACAATAAACTCTGGGATTTGGGCTTAGTGGGATTGAATCATAGTTCTTATTCTCTTCTCCCAGCTGCAAGAAAAAAAAATGACTTGATCCCAACTCTTTGAGATTCTTTTCTCTCCTGATCTATTCATTTTTGGCTTCTGGGAGAGGGGACATGGCCTCTTCTAAATAACTTTTGGAGTCATGAAGTAGTGATGAATCCGTCCTGTGCTGGCCATAGCCTCCGTTCATATTGAGACCATCTTTGCTTTAGCCGTCTCTAAATGGAGAACACCCTGCTCTGAGGTTGGAATACGAAATGTTTCCCGACTGGCTCGTTTGTTGAGAGCGTTGTCCCTGGCTTATAGTGATGTTTTGAGGTGTTCTGGAAACTCCGGGTGGTAGAGCCTACCTAAAGAAGTAGGTCGGCGAGAGCGGGGCTTTGCAAGCTGTATGCTGTTCCAGGTTGCCTCCCTCTTGCTCTGCTTCCTGTTCTACCATGTGCTTCCACCAGCACGATGATCTGCCCCAAAAGCTTGAAGCCAAGCAGCTGTGGACTGAGCTCTCTCTGAAACCATAAGTTAAAATAAATAGTAGGCTTCTCTCTCTCTCTCTCTCTCTCTCTCTCAGGCTTTTGGTCGCTGTGATAAAAAAAGCTAATACTTTTTCTCATAGGTATTGTATAGTATCCCACTAACCTCTGACTTAAAGGACATGCCATGTACGGCTAGCAGAAGTCTAGGTTAGGCATCTGAACGTCCGCTTGGCCCTAAATCCTCAATTGCAAGCTCTAGCCCCTGTTCTCCTCTCCTCGTCTCCATTTCAGACCTGTTCCTAGTGAACTGACAAAGCAGGATTTTCCCAGCCCTCCCAACAAGATGCTTCAAAATGAACATAGCTCTTCCCCGCAGACACACGGCACTGTTTACATTCGGCCTCTCGAGGAGCCACAGGCATGGTGCTTATTTCCTTTATAGGATGTGACAGGGTTCAATACATAATGAACAAAATGTCATAATAGCTCGATAAAGGCACTTTGTAAAACACATGGAACAAGCAATTAAAAAAAAAAAAAAAACCTTCTAAATGAAGATTCAATTCCAAAGGGAAGAATGCCTTTGGGTTTTTTGACAAAGCAAAATATTCTAAAATTCAATTGTTTAATGGGGTTTTCCCCAGCAGCACTGGCACATACTAATTCTTATTTCAAGGCAGCATGTTTATTTTAGCTCCAACCTACTTTCAATGGTAGGTAATTAGGGAAACTAAAAGTGCATATCTTATTGCTTAATTTAGAGTCTACCACTGTGTTTCCAGGCCTTTCTCGGGCTGTGTTTTAATGACACTGAACGATAAAAGATTTTTATTCAACTTTAAGTGCTTAAGAAAGGCAGTGAGAAGAAGTCAGGTTATATATTCTGATTTTTTAAAAGAAGGCCCAGCCTATCAAAATACCCACTTTTGAATGTGCATGTTAAGCCCTTATGCAACTGAATTTTCCAGAAGTTCTCAGACCACCAGACACAAATGTTTTCTTTCTTCCCTGAAGTCTGGACTCTTGCCCTGATTCCCACCATTGCCATCAAGAAAATGTCTTGGGTGGCCATCATGGAAGCCACAAGTGTTTGTGGTTTTAGAACTTTTGATCTAAAAGGAAGCAGGAATCCACAGGAGGGGCTGGCAGGCTACTCTAGAATCGCAAGCTGCCAGCACTGGCAGGGATTCGAAGGAGAGCTGTCCAAGAGCACATGTGCCATTACAAGCGCCATGTGGAATTACCTTGTGCCAGTAGCCACGATGTTTAATACGAAATTGATCTAAAAATGAACTTTAATTCCACGTTTGTGAGATGTCAATGTATAATCGATACAAAAATTATTGCCGAATTGTTTTACCCTGTTCCTCGTGCTAACTCTGAAATCTCATCTCTCTTTTTACGTATCTCTCTGTTTGGCAACTACATTTTCAACGAATAAAATGAAAGGAAGTCCTGTGAAAACAATCAAGTAAAATGTGGAGCAGGGAAAGCACGGTATGCTGCCTTGTTTTTAAGTTCTTAATTGTAATTAAGGTTTTTAAAACACCGGTTCTTCAGATGCACAGGCCACGTTTTAAGAGCCCCACTGGACACTGCAGACAGAAGTATGTCCTCGGCCCCCTCTTCCAGGCCCTGAACTGGGCACCAGGGAGGTGGCCCAGCCCGCTGAGCTCAAACAATTAGAAAGTTCTTTTTTATTTTGAGGTAAAACCGCCACTCTGACATTTCCATCTTTACCTCCCAGGTCAGCCCCTCCCTAGAGAAGGACCCACACAGCCTCGCTGCCACAGACGCCTGGCCATCCAGACACTGTCAGCACAGGTCTCCTGAGAGCTCTTTCCTGTAAGTCTTTCTGCCCGTAGGACATCACATTCACTGAAGAGAGAGACCAGGCCTCCTGAGACTTTTCCCTACTTCTGGACAGGGGAATGGGGTCAAGAAAAGCAGTTAATAAAGGCATTCCCCTGTGGCAAAAGCTCTGTTACTTTATCTGCCTCTTACACACACACACACACACACACACACACACACACACAAAGAGGAAGCTAAATGCCGCAAAAAAGCCGTCGGAGGGGGGCACCTAAAACTGGGCGCCTGGTACCTGCCACCAGGAGGTTTTTGCAGAGGAGGCACTTCTGGCAGAGAGATGAACAGCACGAAAGTGTTCGACTTTAATACACCTAGAAATAGTAGTTCTGCATAAATGAGGCCCTAGGATAAATGTTGTTAGCGCAGACGCCATCCGCGTCCCCCGGGCACCTCGCATCAGCTTCCTCATCCCGCTTTCGCCAGCCCCTGCGATTCATTTGAAGAACTCAGCATGTACCCTAGAATTTATACACGCCATTGCAGCCCAGCCCGTTAGACACACACTCACACACAGAGTCTGAATAGCCTGCCATGGCTCCTTCTCCAGAACTGCTTTCTTCTCCAGAGCAGTCCGCCCCATCTAACTTTCCCTCACAGCACCCCCTTCTGCACCCAGGACGGTGGCCAGCAGCAGCCCAGGGATTTCTAGATTTCCAGCAGCTGGAGGCCCGCGGAGACGCGTGCTCTGAGACTTTTCCATTCCCGACCACCAAAACAGGAGCTCCCGGGGCGGAGTGGAAGGGATAGCATCCCCAGGACTCCTGGGAACCAACCGGACTGAGTGTGTGATCCTAGGCTGCCTGAAAGGAGAGACAGAAGAGGGCCCCTGCCGGTGCCCACCTCCTGCACCCTTCTTCAAGGATCCGTGCTGCCAAGGCGTACACAGCTGTCCCACACCCCCAAGGCCGTGGGAGCATCTGGAAGACTGAAAGTCAGGCCAATAATTGGAAAGCCGACAGGTTCGCAGGTGCGAATGGAGTTCTTTTCACCAGGTGTACCAGGTTGACAGAAACAATTACGCAGTGATTCAGGGACCAGCCTCTTCTGCTCAGGACTTCGCTCTCGAGTCCTCTAGCTCCCGCCTTCCGCCACTACCTGGGCCGCAGTGGTCTCCCCAGAGAACCCAGCCTTGTCCTTCAGCACCTCATGTCCTCAGGGCAGGAGTGGCAACCGTTCGCCCGCCCGAGCCTGAGGTACCGCGGGAAATCACAAGGCACTGTTTCCTTCATCCATTTTTAATTGCTGCAGGTTGTAATGACACTCTTTGGAAAATAAATACTTAACTACCTTCCCGTAGATTTTTCAGGCCCAAGGAGGACGACGGTGAAGCAAAGCTTTCAGTTAATAGCTTAGTTTATTCTGGTGTCATTTCTTTTATTTCCCTTCGGCTTGTTATTTATGGTTTAAATTTCTTGCACCCTGGTGCTTGGACTGCTTTCCTCGGGAGGATAATTAAGAAAAAAAAAATTTGTGGATGTTCAGGCACCTTTTTTTTTTTTCTGTGTGTAGTCAAAATGTTTCAGGGGAGACCGGGAGAGGGAAAGGCATAAACGCAACTGCAGTCCCCACCAAACCCCAAAAAAACCTCCCTGCGGTTTCCCTAAAGTGCCTCAAGGTGTTATCCTTGTCACTGTGCACCCTGTCATTACAACCCTCGCTGGATTCTGGTTGGCGGAGAGGTAAATGGCAGGACAGATTACGACAGAACTCTTCTATGGCCAACGGTCCTATAATTGAAATGGGACTGGGAACCTCCAAAGGGTGTCTGCCCTACATTTGACCATATCTCGTGACATATCTGTGAGCCACTGAGAAAAAAAAAAAAAAAAATGGGTCAGAATGGAAACCACAATAAAAGAACACTGTTCCCACCACATGACGGAGTGTTTAATTAGGCAGAGGCCTGTGAATTGCAGCCTTTCACAGAAAACAGAGAGGGGAAAATAAAACTTTCCCCAGGGCGGCCTCCGGCTACCCTTGAAGACAATGATAAGGGAACTGACAAACACACCTTGGAGGCCAGCTTCTAGAATCAAATCGATTTAGTTAATAATTTAGGAATCACTTCCAGCCATCTCTCCCATTAAAAACTGAGGGGCCATTGTGCTGTTTCCTTGGTTCCTTTCCTTTCTCTTAGTTATGCCTCACCAGCTTTAATAAATAAGTAATACAGAGGGGGAAACGCTTATCTGGAGCACCTCGCCTCTGCCTGCCTTCTTCCTGCAGGGCTCCCTGGTTCTTTTCTTCTTGGAAATAAATGGAGTGTACAGTAATTTTTTTTTCTGACTGTAAAGGCCAGGACAACAGGGTTAGGGCCCTGAGTGTGGCCACAACAGCAAGGCAGCCCAGAACTCGGCTCAGGCCCGCAGAGGAACAGCAGAATAAATAACACACCGTGACAGGCTGGCAGGGTTGAGGGCTCATTGCCAAGGTGGAGCCTGCGTCTGGTGACTCGCCAGCTAGTAAACGGTGAGAAACCACTGAGACCAGCAGAGGGGATTCCAGCAGCATCAAAGCAAACCGGCCGTTTGTAGTTTCAAATCATTTGTAGTTTATTGCTCAAAAGTGAAGGAGGCTGAACCCAGCTGCAGCTATATTCCCTCCGATGCTTTGAGGAAATGGGAAAGAGATTATCATTGTATTGCAGGTCTCAGAAAGCAAGCTTGCTGATGGAGCAGGTCATGGCTCCACTCCTTTGCAGCCCTTCCCTGCTTTCTCTGTTTTCCCCCCTTTAGGCAATGCAGGCCTCATGCCTGTCTGGAGGCCAGCAAGGAGCTGTGAGCCCACGGAACCATTGCAGACCTGGAGCAGAAGAGAACTCGTTTCTTACAGAGCTACCCTCACAATGAACCCCGAGTCACAATGGCCACAGACAGCACAGACTCCATCTTCCACTGTCAGCCTCTAAGACAAGGGCCAAGCGCTTTGTAATACAAAATTCTCTCCACACTTTTCTTCCTGAGTCCCCTCTGGGTTTCCTCTGAGGATTGTTCCTAACACCATCCTGTTCTACTTTTTCCAGGTCCTGCTTCTGGCCCTTTTGGGGTAACTCCTGCCTCTCTACCCTGCTCCTGTCTTTGTCTCTAGCTACTCATTCCTTTCTGGCCTTACATGTGAACATTTGCCATCAGGAATAAGCCACACTACCACTCTTAGGGACATGTATTTCTCACACTGGTCACCTGGTGCAGTAAAGTTCTATATTCCATTTCTATGTCCCTCTTCTAGGGACTTCTGCCTCCTCTTAGGGATGGAAACATGCATTCTTAAATTTAAGACCATGCCTCCAGTGGTCTTAAGCGCACAGTACACAGTGGGTGCCTAAAAGACACACATTTGCTAAATGTTGAAGGGATCCAACTCAGGTCACTGCTGAGTATCAGGACCTTTGCCATTGGTCTAGGTACAATTCCTGTTCCCTTGGTTTTTCAACTGGAAGAAAGAGAAGCAAGAAGGAAGTCCAAGTATGTGTTGCCCTTGGAAACCAACATCCCCAGGCTTCACCTTGAAGCCCTTGGGAAAGTAATTTATCCCTGCCAGGAAAATATGGGCACCAAGCCACGCAGCAACTTCTTTACCTCCACAAATTAATCATGATTCCAGTGTTAATTCCATAAATAATTCATGAAGTCAGACATAAAGTATCACACTGCTTTCAACATCCATATTGCGCAGATTCGTTCACAGAGAAATTTAAGCATAAACCTAAAAGCCTCATTAGTTTGCAGGAAGTTCTGATATGGCAAACACACATTAAATTGCACCAAATACCTTTCTTGAATAAATATTCATTTAGGACCTTGCCTGTGCTGGGCACGGCGCCTGGTGAAACTGGATAAAGGGCATATCTGGGAAACGAAGGACATAACTTCTCCCCTACAGTTAAGAAGGAGAAACAAGGAAATGTCACAGTATTCAGACAACACGCGAAGATACAGCACAGGGGTGTCTGCTCTGTGCAGGCTGACCCGGGTTCCAAACCTAACAGCCAGCTGTGTGAGCATAAGCCAATCAGTCTCTCTAAGCCTCTGCCCACTTGCGTGCTAGGCAGTATAAAAGTTGTAATATTTACCTAGAGCCTGTCCTGGTGGCACAAACCCGTAACCCCAGATACTCAAGAAAAGCTGACACAGAGAGAGTTCAAGGCCTGCTTGGGCAAATCAGTTCAAGGCCCACCTGAACAACTGAGTAAGGAATGCCACCTAAAAACAGAGGGGTTTTTGTTATTGTTGTTATTCTTTTTAAGCGGGTTTAGAATATGGCTCATAGGTAGACATCTTACCCTGCACAGACTGTGTGGGGCTCTGTCAGTTAACCATACCAAGGAGTAGATAGTTCACCTCATAGCATTGGTAGGGAGCAATGAATATCGGGAATTAACGTCATCACTATTATACAACTGACATCTGTATACAGACTAAGCATTCCTGTTCCAAATGCAAAACTTAAAATATTCAAAACTCAAGAACTATTCAAGCGTCAACATGATCTCACAAGCAGAAAACTCACGCTTGGCCCTGTGAAAGAGCTGCAGCCGTATCGTATCTTATACTGCTAAGTATTTACATGTGAATAAGTGTAAACAGATGACTGGTTATTGGTAATTTATAAACTCAGAATCAATAACGATGGCAATGCCCAGGCAATCACAGACAGCCAATCCCTGTGAGCCCTTTACCGTCTAAGGTTCATTTCACACAAACTTTGTTTCATGCACAAAATTATTGAACTATTATATTAAACTACCTCCAGGCTGTCTGTAGGATGAATATATAAAACATACATAAGTTTCATGTTTGGACCTATGTCCCATTGCTGAGATATATCACTATGTTTATACCAGCATTCCAAAATATAAAACACTTTGGGTCCCAAGCACTTCAGGTAAGTGCTCAACCTCATGTGATACCCACTAGGGAAATCATTAAAGGTTGTTTGGAGAAGCTGAGTCCTGAGGGCTGTGGAGTGAAGAATATGAAATATTTGAGAAGAGACCAGGCATAATTTGCAGAATCCAGTACCAAATGAAATCGCAGACTCCCTTTTTCCAAACTTATTAAGGCTTTCAGGAGGGTGACAAGAACATCAAGGCTGGTTTCCCAGCCTTCTGAGAGCATGCTCAGCAACTGCACAGGCCACTCTCTTCTTACCCCATCATGTGGCTGAGAACTTCGTCTGCAAGGGGGGTGATACTGGCTTCCTAGAGATGGCATCCTCCCCCTTAGCTCCTTTGCAAATAGAAGGTATCTCTGACCACACTACACTTACAAGAGCAAAAGCATGAGGCCACGTTCCCAGGTCCCTCACCTGGCCTAGGATTCAGGGGTGGGGGGTCAGGGGAGAATCAACAGGCATCACATAAGGCTGAGAATTAGGAGTGCTGCTAGGAGTCCACAGCTCTCCGCTCAGAGAAAGACACCTCACGCCTACAGACAGCCGTGCCTTCACCCATGACTTCCAGCAATGGGCTCACCCATCTCCAGAGTTTCCTCTGGACAGAATATCCTGCATTTCTGCCCAGCAGCAGCAGGAAGAAGAAGAAAATAAAAGTCTGCTGCACCAGAGTGAAGTAGTAATAATTTTAAAGCAGGCTCTCTGTGCCCACAGACTTTTTAATATACCAATTCTAGTTTTTTTTAAAAAAACTATATTATGCAAAATGAAATGCTGTTGAAAACCCCCATAATGTCTCCATGCGCGTTTCCTTTAGCAGGTGCGGCGTATTTCATCCCGTTAAGGCTTTGTGTAACAGGGGCTTGGAAGCCCAGAGCTGCTCACATTCTGTTTAGACCACTCAGCATGGGGAGCATATATTTCCTGTACATCACTGGTTGGTTTTATGGCTCCGAACATTTGCATAAAGCCAAACAATTATCCCCAGGGGGTAGCTCATTTGCCTCTGCTTTCCCTTACCTGAAGTTGCCATCCCTCAAACCTCCTTCTTGGAGTCACTGCCGCCAAAGCTCCCAGGTGTAAAATCATCAACTGTGTAACAAGCTCCAGAAACTTGAGCAGACCCCCTCAAAGGCTTCTGGGTCCCAAGACCTTCTGCTTTGGAAATTTGCCTCGGGTTACTATTAGGCATCTGGGATGGTAGGTGTGGGTCTGCAGGATGAATGGGCATTACCTGAAGGGCCTGCTACCTTCGAGGGCCAGCCTCACTGCCAGCTTCTGATTCAGGATGCCAAGGGTAAGGCTGAGGTGCTTGCCATTCTGACAAGTTCCCAGGGATGCTGTTAGTCTCAGAACACTTTGAGGGCCACTGTATATAAGAAGAAATGGCAGCAAGGCCCTAGCCAGTTCTTAAGGGGTTCGGGGAGGATGTCTGGGGTGATGGCTCAATTAAAAAGGCAAACATGAGGACTTGAGTTCAATCCTCAAACACACACACACACACCGGGGGGTAGGAGCAGGCATGGTAGCATACACTTGCAATCCTAACACTAAGAAGATGAAAACTGCTTCATCTCTGAAGCTCACTAGTCAGCCCAGCACAGACTACTTGGTGAGTTCTAGGCCAGAATCCCTTTCAAGAGTCTGTCTCAACAAACAAAGCACAGAAGGTTGTCATCTGACCTAACCTATAAGGTGAAAACTAACCTATACATGGTGAATGAATGACAGGACGTACACTAAAGGAGAAAATCTATAGCTCTCAATCGCGTTTCAACTTCTGTAGAAACAGAGGAATGTTCAGCAAGTGTCCACTCCTTTCTGGATACTGACGAGCAGTGGGTGGAGAGAACCGATGACACATAGGAAGTCAGTCTTCAGTTTGCTCTGAGGGAAGGCCTGACTCCGCCTCCAGAAGAGACACTTCCCCCTACCCCCAACCCCCCAACCTCCACAAGGCTCCAAAGCTGAAATCCTGAGCCAGCAGCAGCAGGGTCGCCTGGGACCTTGTTAGAAGTGCAGCATCTTAAGCCCCATCCCAGATCTACCAAAGCAGAACCTGGGCTTTAACCAGAATCCCAGCAGCTTGTAGATTTGAGCAGAGCCTGGCAGGAATCTAACCTGAAGAAAGAGAGCGTGCTTGCTTACTCCTCTGTGTCTACCACACAGCCTGGTGCGTCTGTGCAGGCCCAGCCTGAGGACAGACCGCTAGCATCAGGCAAGGAGCAAGGGACCAGTGTATGAATCAGAGTTGACGTAAGACAACAGCCCACAGCGGGTGGTGGCACCTTCGACCACAGACAGAACACATTTCTTCTGAAGGATTTCTAGATTCAAACATCTGAAAACATAATTGGGAGCTTCCTGGGTGCTGGCCCTGAGACTCGGGCTTTTCAATCCCTGCCCTGAAGGAAAAATAGTATCCGGCTGAAAAGCACCGATCAGGAGCCAGATACTGTTACCCTTCCCCCCCCCTTAACACTTGCAGGAACTGAGGCTCAAAGCAATACAGAAACTCTCCCCCAAATCGCATAGCTGAGGGAGAGGGGAGCTATGGTTTGCAGGCTTTCAGAGTGGAGCCTCTTTGGGGGGAAGGCAAGTCCTGTGGGGGAGGGGCGACGACCCGCCTCCACCTGAAGCTAGCAGAAAGAGGTCCTTCTGGAAGCTCACACTGCTCAGGTGGCTTAGATCATAGACACTGAACTTGTCTCCCAGACTGGAGCATGTCTGAAAACAAAAAGTCACACTTTGACCCCAGGAAAACCTGTTCGCCAGGACAGTCCTTGGCAAACCAGGAGCACTGGAGGCTTGTGGGACAGTGCGCTGATGGTCTCTGCCATACTGAGGACAGACAGAGCAGAACATCAAAAGTTGCATAGTGAGTGAAGAGGAAACAGTACTTTAACACAAGCCACCAAGTTGCCATTGACGGCTTTATTCCTTCCATTTCTGTGTATCTTTTCTTTTATTATCCCCAAATTTCAGTAAAGACATTAAAATACTCCCATTTCACCTCAGTCCCTTTCTAGGGCTTAGCTAGAAGCTCTCTGTCTTAGTTGAGGTTTCTCTTGCTGGGATGAAACACTGTGATGGAAAAGCAAGTTGGAGAAGAAAGGATCTGTCTATTTGGCTTACGCTTCCACAGTACTCAACACAGAAAGATGTCAGGACAGGAACTCAAACAGGACAGGAACCGGGAAGTAGGAGCTGATGCAGAGGCCATGGAGGGGTGCTGCTTACTGGCTCGCTCTCATGGCTTTGCTCATCCTGCTTTCTTACAGAACCCAGGACCACCAGCCCAGGGATGACGCCCACCATGGGCTGGGCCCTGCCCTATCGATCACTAAGAAAATGCTTTATAGCCAGATCTTATGAAGACATTTTCTTAGCAGAGGTTCCCTCCTCTCAAATGGCTTTAGTTTCTGTCAGGCTGACATAAAACTATATAGCACATCCCAAAAAAACTCAGATTGAGAATACAAGTCCAACCTTCCCTTCCTCCCACATCAAGAATCCTCCCTCTGGAAAGGGTCCTCTGGGCAAAGAGCAAACTACCCAAAATCCCAGTTTCCTCACAGCCCAAAACCAGTTCCCATCCTAGAGCCGGTAATTGTAGGATCTAGTGAATGAGTCTATCAGGCATTTGCAGAGCGCACACTGAACATTCCCATTGTGCCTTCAGGACATCGCAGGAGAAATGTCACACTGTCCCACCTCACTCTGTACAGGAAACTCAGACAAGAGCAACAAAACCAACCACTTCTGAGATTGAGAGTCAGGCCTGTGGTGAGCAGGGCTTCCATAGTTAGGCCCATTAAGAGGGAAGGGTTTTAAGGACTCTCATCATGATACTTGGGTAGTTCCCCAGGTAAATGCACTAAGCGGAAACAGTTCCTGGTTGTTTTGGTTTGGGGTCTATTTCCACAGAAGGGAGCTGCCTCTCTGTTGTACCTGGTCCAGGCTTATCCTCTGCTTCTGGCCGCAGCTGTGCGTCTCTGCTTGCCCCAGCCATCCAGACGCGCGCGGAGTCTGATTGCCATTGTTAACATCGATTCCGCAGGAGGTGAGAGCATCGTAGAAAATCTCCACCCTCCGGGAGAAGCCATCTCTAGTTGTGTTTACTTCAGGCAGTGTCTCACTGTGCCATTTGCTTCTGCCGTCTGTGTCTGAGGGGAAGTACAACAGGTCCTTGCTGTGCTAACCAAACGGAAGGCACTAAGTGTCTCCCTACCACTGACTGGCCTGTCAGTGAGGAAATGACATTAGCATCCAATCAAAAGGCCTGACAAAAAGTTTGGCTGTGAATCTCAGCATATGTGTTGATACCCTGCTGGGTAGAGTCTTTCAGAGGCCCTCTGTTGATAGGCTCCTGTCCTGTTCCCTGTTTTCTCCCTCTTCTGATGTCTGTCTCGTTTGCCTTTCTGAATGAAGATTGAGCATCTTACCAGGGTCCTCCTTCTTGATTAGCTTCCTTAGGTGTACAGATTTTAGTATGATTATCCTATATTATATGTCTAATATCCACTTATAAGTGAGTATATAGCAAGTGTGTCTTTTTGCAGAGCGCAGGGAATCTTATGAAGGAAGGAGGAGATAGAAGGACCTGGAAGGAACAGGAGAGGAACAGAACCAAAAAATCTGGGCCCAGGGGTCTTTTCTGAGACTGATACTCCAAACAAGGACCATGCATGGAGATAACTTAGAACCCCTGCACAGAGTAGCCCATGGCAGCTCAATGTCCAAGAAGGTTCCCCAAAAATAGGAACAGGGACCATCTCTGACATGAACTCATGGGCTGGCTCTTGGATTATCTCAACCTGAGGGGGGAGCAGCCTTACCAGTCCACAGAGGAAGACAAAGAAGCCATTCCTGATGAGACCTGATAGACTAGGGTCAGATGGAAGGGGAGGAGGACCTCCCCTATCATTGGACTGGGAGAGGGGCATAGGAGAAGAAGAGGGAGGGTGGTAGGATTGGGAGGGCATGGGGAAGAAGGTTACAGCTGGGATACAAAGTGAATAAACTGTAGTTAATAAAAATAAAATTTAAATTAAAAGGGGGCTGGAGAGACGGCTCAGAGGTTAAGATCACTGGCTGCTCTTCTAGAGGTCCTGAGTTCAATTCCCAGGAACCACATGATGGCTCACAACCATCTATAATGAGATCTGGTGCCCTCTTCTGGCATGCAGGTGTACATACAGACAGAACATTGCATACATAATAAATAAATAAAATATTTTTAAAAAGAATTTTAAATTAAGAAAAGGCCTGACAAGAGTAACTATTAGCAAATATGTGACTCATCTGAACCTCTCAGAGCCTGCACTCCGGGAAACTGTAGGACATTATCTAGTCAAACTGAAGACGTCTATTTCCATGCTGAGGACTTCACCCTATAGGAGCATGAGCCCACGTGTGCTGGGATATAGACTAGAATGACCTGAACAGTGGAATTCACCATTACCAAAATAATTCGAAACAACCCAAATGTCCGTCACCTGCAGAACGGATAACTAAGCTATACTAAGGGCAATGTTGCTATCATTATTATACAGAAACCAAAAAGTGAATAAACAAAACTCTGAGGGAAAACAAGAGAAAAAAATATGAACATGTGTATATCCTGCTCCCAACTACCAGAACGGCAGAAACATCCGCAAACACGGATGTTTAAGAACATGCTTGAGTATGGTAAACATTCAAGAAGACCATTACCCACACTCAATCCAGATTCCCTCCTTCTGCAGGAAGGAGAGAGCCTTAAAGGAAGTCGGGAGTAATGGACAGTATGAATTGTAGGTAATACTTCTCTGCTCAAACTCAGAGCCATGACTACTAGGGCACATTCTGTGCATTTTTCTGTTGATATGTTGTTCTGCTTCATTCACATATTGATCACTTAGGTGCATTGTCGTTGTGGAAGACAAACATCTCACATAATTTTTAGAAAGTTGGGTTTTTTTGCTTTGTTTTGTTTTGTTTCTTTAATGAGTTCTCTCTCCAGGCCTAATGGCATCTGCCCCCTACTGGAATCCAAGAAAAGTGCAGGTCCGAAAGCAATTTGGGGCATGGCTTGTGACGGACGAGAGAGAACTGTAGACTAAGGACACTATGAAATCCCCTTTGGAATTTTTCTTCGAGTTTTTATTCATGAGTTGTTAACCATTTTGTTTAGCAAATAGGTTTATCCCAGTGACCTCGGTGGAAGTGGCAGATGGCGCTAAATGTAGCCCCGTCTGTTTGCTCACCCTCTTGCTGGCTACCCTGCCCAGTTCCCAGGGCTCAGAGAGAAGCTCAGGCAACAAGAGAAGGCTGTGCTGTCAGGGTGGGGCTGTGGGGATCCGGCTGAACGCGGTATTCATAGCAAACGGGAGTCTGAGCTTTGCCTTTGCTGTGTGTGTTTTGCAAATACACACAAAGCCTGAAGCCTGGGAAACCACACTGGGGGAAGAGCAGGGGCTGAAGAGAAAAGGTCTGGGAGACTTAATTTGTATGAAAATCCAACAGGGGATTGTGGACCACGAGGATTCTGAGCCAGGGGATGGCACTCTTAACTCCACCTTGCACTCAATAGTCCCATCTGGTCCTTCCAACTGGGGGATCTCAGTGTTTGCAATGTGGAGCTTTTTCTAGGTCCTGGCTATGCAGGACCTGGAAGATCTAACGCAGATGTATCTAAGAGCTTAAGTTCTGGGACAGGAGGGCAGTGGGGAAGGAACAATGAGCCACAGTTCCACTTTTAATCTTGTAAAACTAAAACGGAATGAGAGAATATGCATGAACCAGGCTGCAATGGGAACTTTCCTGGCCCTTTTCCACTTGATAACAGACTGACCTAACAAAAGGGAAAAAAAAATTGAGAATTGTTGGATCTATACACCTAAATGTCATTTTTGAACCGCTTACCTTCTGAAACTTTTAAATGCTCAGATTTTCACCATCTAATAAAAGCTTCCCCACAGTTCCCGAAAGTCTGTCTCTAGGACTTCAGAAGCTGTTTCCAGTTGCTGTTTTGAGAAACTTCTTCTCAATGACCTTCCCATGCCAAAGGTTCAGTATGCTATTCTGATTCAAAATGGCTACAAAAAAAAAAAGGCATCACCTCTAACTCCACATTTATTCAACAAAAACAGTTGTCTGTGAGTTCTCCATCTGTAGCCAACCAAATAGAAAATATTTGAAATGCAATTGTGTGTGTACTGAACATAAGTAAATCTTTTTTCTAGCTATTACTCTTAAACAACACAGAATTAAAAAAAATTTACATGCTGTTTGTGCTGTACTGGATACTATGAGTAGTCTATGATTAAAAGCGTGGGGCTAAGGCTAGAGAGATTGCTCAGTGGTTAAGAGCACTCAGCCACTCACAAAGGACCTGAGTATAGTTCCCAGCACCCCTGTCAGGCAGTTAACATCCACCTGTAACGCCAGCTCCGAGGAATCCAATGTCTTCTTCTTCTGGCCCTCACAGGTACCTACATGCACATTTACATACGTACACACGGGCAAACATAAACACACTAAAAATCAAATAAATCTTTAAAGATTAAAGATAGATGAGAGCATGAGGGAGGATGTGCAGAGAGGAGATGCAAACACTATACCATTTTTTTTTTTTTTGGCCATCTCTCCATTAGGGATGGGGACAGAAGCAGTCTTCTTGGAGATTCCATGGGACAGCTGTATTCAGTGGTGACCAGACACCAGACCTAGACCTGAGCACTGTGACTTACGGCCAACCTTACAATGCAGGAGAATACCAGGGCTGCGGCATGTGCTCTGTTGTGGGACATAAGTGGCCTGGTGGGGCACATGAAAGGACCCCTCATCCCATCACAGGAGCCCAAGGAAGCTGCCAGGGGAGAGATGCACGCCGAGAACTGGGGGATGACAGGAACTGGACTGGTCATGGGCAGAGGAGTGTGTTGTTCCTGTAGAGCAGTGGTTCTCAATCCCTGGGCAGCAACCCCTTTTAGAAGCCAAACAACCCTTTCACAGGGATCACCTTAGACAACTAGAAAACATGGGTATTTACGTTATAATTCATAACAGTGGCAAAAATACAGTTATGAACTAGGCACAATATAACAAAAAATAACTTTATGGTTGAGGATCACCACAACACAAGGAACTGTCCTGAAGGGTTACGTCAGTAAGGTCTAGAACCACTCCCATAAAGGGGTCAGATTGCAAATTGCCTGGAGATGGGAGAGAGATTCTGTTTTCAAGGCTCAAAGTAGAGAACTGTGCTGTATGAACGAAAGAAGACTAAAAGTCGGAGGCACCAGTTCATAAGAGGCCCAAAAGGCCATTTGAAAAGTCAAACCTGCTCTGAGAATTCTGAGTGGCTGTGAACAGATTTTCGGATTACAAAGATTCTGTTGGTTGCTATGTACAACCTGGACTGGAAGAAAACAACACTGGCATTGGGAAAGCACATCAGGAAGCCTCCCAGCACTCTGATGGAGGATGACAACAAATCTGAGCCGGGCAGTAAGGATGGATGAAGATAAAGGACCACTGAGAAGAAGGGCTTAGACCTATTATCTTCATGCCTCTGGTGAGAGGAAATGCCTCTGAACACAGAACATTAACCTCCAATTCAAGCCATCCATCACTTTCTTCTTGCTCTGATGTGTACCTACTATCCATCGGGCATGGGCCAGTCTAGAAATTCAGCAGTAGCAAGATGCCCAACGAGAACCCATTCCAGCCCAGTGGACAAGGGTTTTGAGGTTAAACCTACACGGTTTCAAACACTGTCTCCTCTTAGACTCTGTGACCAAAGACAAGCCATTTAATCTCTAATGCTCATTTCCTATTTGTAAAATAAAAGAAAGGCGCTGGCCTTTAAAATTAGTTGGTAAAGCTGAACAGGGTTATGTGTATAAAGCATAGAGTACCAGGTATAAAATAGTTGACTGATAAACTGGAGCTAAAATTGCTGCTGCTGCTGCTGCTGCTGCTGCTTCTGCTGCTGCTGTTGGCAAACCTTTTGAAACTGCTTTCATAATTCAATTTTTACAAATTCTGTTTTAGCATAGCTAGCAAATTCTGTTCAGGAACCCAAATAATGTCGCCCACATTTTTCCACGTGGTTGCCATACAGGTAAAAGCCAAGGCTGAGGCCCCTAATATCCAGCTGACAAAACAGTAGAGTTGAAAAGAACTTGGTTCAGAAACAAAAAAACATGCTACCAGCGTCAGTATGATTGATCTCCTGAATACAACAGCAACGACGACATTTCTGAAACAGATAACTCTTGACGCAGACCCTACAAGAAGGTACACACATGGGTCTGAATAGATTCCCTGAGTGGCCAAGGCTACACACTGACAGCAGAAAAGTAAAAATAAGGAACAAATTCCATATTACAGGGAATTCTGCAAGCATGGATCTCAGAATATTCCCCAGTAACTCATTTTGAGCTGCCCCGAATGCTGTTGCCTAGGTAGCAGAACATCCAATGATGAACCGTGGAACGAAAATTGGGAAAACAGATCAAGAAAAATGGCATGACCTTTGGGAGACAGAAAAACAGAATGGGGCCAGAGCTGCATTTAACGCTATGTCCAACCAATGTTTTGCAGACCTGAAGGGTCTGGCTTTCTTTTCTTTTTTTTTTTTTCTTTTGTCTGCTTCTTTAATTTTCTTTTCTTTTACTTTACCAACAACAGGTCAGAACAGAATCATCCTCAAATGCTCCAACCTTGAAGCAAATCAATGTGCAGTTCAGCCCCATGGGGCAGGAACTGTGTGGAGGCCAGATGTAATAATAGGGATGTGCTAGAAACACCTCTTGAGGTTTTAAGCAACATTCTTGTGCCCTGGAAATACTCTCATTTCTTCTGCCCACCGCTGTCTCCCCAGGCAGACACTTCAGTGTCCAGCGTTTACTGCCTGGGGAAAGGGATAGCATGAGAAAAATGCCATGAGAAAGAAAAAGTCAATTTTGACTTGGGAGTTTTGGGTTTGCAGCTCACAGTTCAGTTTAGGGCAAAAAAATCCCTGTGTTTCGAAAGCCCAACAGAAAGCTCTTGGTCCAACTGGCTAGGCGGCACAGAAAGGAAGAGGGGAAAATCAGTGGCGAGGAAGGGTAGCTAGGTATTCTGTGTGTCACACGGGCGGGGCAAGTACGGGAGGAAAAGGCACAGTGAGGACCCCACAAGGTTGTAGGATACTGAAGAACACTGCAGAGGAAGCCAACTTGCTGTAAGGTAGTACCCAGGAAAACTGCAGGGAGATGGTAGGGAGCTGGACAGTGGTGAGGCAGACAACAAGGTCTTCCTCATCAGCAACAGGACGACAAAAGAAAGAGTCAAAGGCAGACTTGGAGAGTCCCAGAAGGCGGAAGGAGAAAATGCAGCTGCTATCTTTGCAGACAGAAGCTCAGAGGGCTGATGGGGAGTAGAGTGGGAAGGAACCATGAGAAACCAGCTCTCCTCCATAAAGATATGCAGAGCCCAAGATCAGGAACTGATTGGGATCCTTCCTTTGTCTTTGCACTCTACAGGCCAGGGTGGTCTGAAACACAATTCTCCTGCCTCAGCCCCCCAGGTACTTGGATTGTAGGTGTAAATTTCCATCTCTGACACTTCCCACCCCCATCTCTTGGTGAGAGAAATTGTTGTGACTGCTGTGGTTTGGGGGTTTGCTTGTTTTGTTGTTGTTGTTGTTGTTGTTCTGGTTTTGTATTGTTTTGCTGACTGAGATTACATCTCCATTACTTGGCGGAATAGAGTCTAGAATAAGAGAAAGAAGAGGAAGAGGAATAACTTATATACCAAAAACTACACAAAAATAAAAAAAAAAATGAAGACATTTTACATTTTGCACACCTGACCACATGGCAAGCCATCAGCGTCTTCATTGCTGTTAGGAAACATTCCAGTTCTGTCTTGAAATCGCTTCCTACGTGCCAACCGTCAAGGACAGCACACTCAGCCAAACGCTTCCCAAAATTTGCCCTGCTTGCTCTTCCCAACCATCCTCTAAAGCAGTGTCTTGTTTTCCTCTCCTTTACAAATAAGAAACAAAAGCAGAGGTTTTAGTACTTTGCCCCAAATCGCACAGCTATTAAAGGGCAGATTCATGGTTTTCCCAGTCTTTCCCACTCTAGGTGGCTTGTGCTTGAATAATGGATCCAGAACAGACCTAAGCAATGGGGGGAGGGGGAGAAGGCAGGGTAGAAAACAGTGCTGAAACTCATATCACAAAGCAAGGTGCACTGTGGAGAGCCTCATCCAGCCTCATCCCACATAACAGAATTGACTTCCCTGTAGGCCAGCATCCAGTGACTCAGCATCAGTGAGAACTGTGCCTTTCCCATATTGTCAACATGTTTCCATACTGCTCTCCCTGACCATCTATTAACACACATGCTGCTTGAGAACCCCAAAATGCAGCTACCCTCATGCCTGGCCCAGGCTTAGTGAGGGTAACTGGAAGGACAGGCCTAGCAGCAGTTTTGTTTGCGTTTTAGAAATACCACCGCTCCCTGCTCGGTGTGTGTTTGGGATGATTTATCATCTGCCCGATGCTCTGATGGCTTCCTGAGGTCTGGTTTTAAGCCTCTGATGCTGCCTGGTGGAGCTCATGTCAGCCAGGTGGCAGAGCCCTGTCAAAAGCCGGGAAGGAGCTATTTCAAAGTGGGGAATAAATAATCCGTTAAATAACAAGTTCTAGCTAAAAGGAGACTTTTGCTCTAAACCAAGTCAGTCACACACAGCTTCTGAAATGTGCACCCTGCCCTCAGAAAGCAGCAGAGTCCTGTGAGAGCCTGGCTTCCCCCACACTGGGACATTTGAGGGCCACCTGAAGGCTGCAATGCCAACTGCAAGCCCTCGGTGCTTAATTGTCACTATTCTAATAGTAAATCCCTTATCTTCCAAATTAAATCCTCCCTTTTAATCCTAAAACCAATATCTTAAGTCCTTTTTGGTTTGTTTTTTTCCCCCATTGCTTTCCCCTTCCAAATCCATATCAGTTGATTCTTCCTTTGCAGTAATCCGCCATAGTGCCCCTTCTCTGCTGCCTAGTTAAAACCTGCATTCAAGTGTGAAGCTGGCTATACAACGATTGATCTGGCCTCTCTGTGACAGCCCCCTCAACATGTACACTGTCTGCTTTTATATTAGCTGCCCCTCGACCTTCTCAGTAGGACCCACGTACCTTCCTCTGGACAAGCAAACAGGCCATTTCTCAAGAGAAATAAAGGCCTCACCACGTGCTCCTTTGGGATCAGATTCAGCATGGTGGACCCCCTTAGCCCCCCGTGCCTTGGACCATGTGTTCATTGCTGGTAAGTGAAATAATACCTCCCACCCCCAACATGATTCACAGACTCCAACGCCACCAGAAGCCTCCGCTCTGTGCTACACACTGTGAGTGTGCTGGGATGAAAAACAAGTGCTTTTACCCAATGGTGGTGGATTTTCTGTAAGTCCGGTCAGTATAGGGTTAGTCCAGCAAGCTTCCAGACGCTCCGTCCAATCATCAGCTTACCGGTGAAGCCCAAACTTCAACTTTCAAGTGATAAACGCATTTCTCAGTGTGCAGGGAAACACCTCCCTGCTAGACATCTACTCTACACGAGAAGAGGCTGTGCTTTACAGATGCCAAAAAGCTTGTTGTAAACGATTTTGGTTAAGAGGCATAAAAATAAAAATAAAAATAATGAAACACAAGCTTACACTTAATGGACAGAAGATGAGGTTGTTCACAACAGCCCATAAATACTGCTAACACTGGCTCTCAGCTCTGGAAGATAATCTCCCTCACCCTTTTTACTTCCATTTTAGCACTTACTCACAATGAATTGTAATTGCCAGATAACTTACTGTTTCCTCTGGTAATCAGAGGATTCGCTGGAAGCAGAAACTGTTTTACTCACTGCCATTTCCCCAGAACCTGGCACATTACTTTGTACCTGCTGATAGTATGTGTACTAGAACATTTCACGAGTGAAGGAATGAATGGGTAAGCAGAACACCTCGGGGCATCAGGAGAGATTTCAGAAGACCTAAGGCCAACAAAAAAATGCTTGGAGGAGTGAAAGTTCTTTGGACAGATGTGGGATGGCAAACAAATGAAGGCCCTTCAAGACAGAAAGGCAGACCAAACACAAACAAGGCGGGATTGAGAAGAGCCTCCCTTCCGTGCTGGAGATACTGGACATGATTCTGTGAGGTGGGACCCCCAATGATCTGTCTTCCCGAGTCCTCTTGTCCCCCTACCCCTCCTCCTCCTCCTGGGCAAGCTTATCCTTGAAATGTGACATTACATTAAGGGCAACAGAGTGTGATGAGCTTAAAAATCCCCAAGGCTTTCAAATCACAGCAAAATATAAAACTTAACTTTCTAATGGACAAAGAATTCAGCACCACTGGTCTGCAGAGCAATGCAAAGCAAAGCAAAATAATGATACTGTTCCACACACATTTTTAAATCAAACATGCAGAAAATGGCAAATATCAGTGATGATGTTTTGTTTTGTTTTGTTTTGTTTTTTAATTAATTTAGATCCCGGTCTTAGCCTCCTCCCTCCTTTCCTTCCAGTCTCACCCTCCTTCTCCATCCCCCTCCCCTATTCCTCAGAAAAAGGTAGCCCCCCTACCCACCCACCTTAGCTCATCTATTCACATGAGGACTGAGTTCTTCCTCTTCCCTTGCGGCCTGATAAGGCAGTTCCATCAGGAAGAAGTGATCAAAAAGCAGGAAAAAGAGTCCATGTGCGTCTTCTCTTCCTCTTGCCTGGTAAGGAAGCCCCGCCAGCCAAGGGAAAGTAGTCAAAACGCAAGCAACAGAGTCCATGTCAGAACCAGCCCCTATTCCCCTTACTAGGGAACCCATATGAGGATCAAGCTGCCCATTGGCTTGTGCCTAGGTCCAGTCCATGCATGATCCTATGTTGGTGCTTCAGTCTCCACAGCCCCCCCCCGGACCCTAGTAGTTGACTCTGTTGGTCTTCTTGTGGAACCCCTGTCCCCTATGGGTCCTTCTATCCTTCCCCCAACTCTTCTCTGTGCTTCACCCAATGTTTGGTTGTGGGTCTCTGCACCTGTTTCCTTCAGGTGCTGGTTGGAGCCACTTAGAAGACATCTATGCTAGGCTCCTGTCTACAAGCATAGCAGAGTACAGTTAATCATGTCAGGGGGTGGCTTGTCTCCCATGGGGTGAGTCTCAGGTTGGTCAAGTGATTGGTTGGACATTCCCTCAATATCTGGTCTTATTTGTATCTTGTAGGCAGAATAAATCTTAGGTTGAAGTTTTTGTGGGTGGATTGGTGTTCCCCTCCCTCCACTAGGATTCATATCTAGTTAGAAGGTGCCCTCTTCAGTCTCCATGACCCTTGTTACTAAGAGTCTCAGCTAGAGTCCCAGGAGCCTGCACTGTCGTAGCTCTCCAGCTTGTTACAGAGACGTTCCTAACCAAGGTTTCTCTTCTCTTTGCAAGCTCTCTGTTTTCCTACCCCTGCTCTCCCCAGGTCTGATATAGACCCTCATTTCTCCCCACGTTCCCCCTCTTATTCTGTCCCCTCTCTTCAACCACTTTCACCGTCTATTCTATTTCTACTCCTTAGTGAGATTTAAGCATACGTGGGTCCTCCTTGTTACTTATCTTCTTTGGGTCTGTGAGTTGTAGTAAGGTTATCCTGTACTATATGTATTATTCCACACACATTTTTTATCAAACATGCAGAAAATAGCAAATATCAGTAATGATGTTTAAAAAAAAGAAAAACTAAAACTCCAGCGGAAATGCAAACTAGTAATTCTACTGTGCAAAACCAAAGAGTGACTCCTCAAAAATTTAGATCCAGAATGTCATGGGGTTCTGCAGTCCTACTTTGGGAGTCTATAACTCACAGAATTGAAAGTAGTGATATAGACAAACATTTGTACACAAACATTCCTAGCAGTATTATTTACAAACAAAACATAACAATCCAAATGTCCATCAACAGATAAATAGATAAACACACAAAAATGTAGCACATGCATACAGTGGAAGATGCTCTTTCTTTAAAAGCATAGGACAAAAGGAAAGAGAATTCATAGGCATGCTAGACCATAGATGAGTGCTGAAAACATTGTGCTAAGTAAAATAAACTACAAGCAAAGACATCATACATGGCATGATTCTACTTACATTCGGTGCCAGGAGAAGCTGAACTCATAGTCAGAAATTATAGCATAGGTTATCAGGCCAAGGATGAAGAGTGCAAAGAATGGATAGCCATTGCCTGATGGGTAGCTTTTTCGTTCAAGATAATGACAAGATTCTGGAGAAAGATGGTGACTGATGTATGCATTATGAATATATTTAATACTACTGAAATAAGACTTAAATAACATATAAGATTTATGCTTTTTATGTTTCCCATAACATAGAACCAAAAGTTCCAATGGAGAAATTGCAAAGTTTCCTAAAGCTTTGTTTTTCTTTGTTATAGAAAATATGAAACTCCATGCACACCACATGCTCTCATTGTTTGCTCTAAATTGCAGTTCTGAAATATACTACCTTGGGTCATCAAAGCTTACTGAATATATCTCTCCATGACATGTTTCTATCACCTTTCAGATCTGAAAGGCTTCCCAGGAGTTCTGTGGGCTTTCAAGGTGTTATGGTTTGGATATGGCTTGAGAGTGTCCCCTCAAGGGACTGGGAAGCTTGGCCCAAAAATGCCATTTTTTAAGAAATGGTGGGGCCTTTAAATGGATAGGTCATTGCAAGAATTATCCTTAGATGGGATTAAATTAATTATCACATGATGTGGGGTACTTTCCTATTTATCCCTCCCCACTCTCTCTGGTGTCCCATCTTTCCAATTGATTTCTTCTGCACACTGCTGTGGTTCTGCTTCCATTTCTTCTAGTGACACAGCCATGGAGGTACTCATAAACCAATCCAATAAGGTCACATGGTCTTGAAAATTTAACCACCAGAACTGTAAGCTAAACAAAACTTCTTTTCTTTCTCTACTCTCTATAAATGATCCAGCCTTGGGTATTTTCTTAGTGCAACAGAAAACTGACCAATACAAGGGGAGATGGTGTCTCTCATAGTTAGGTTCATCTGATGATGACGTTTACTAACGTTATCACCTAAGTGACTACTTCTCTCTACAATACCAAATGTTTTAGCAGCCATATTTTTGAATGCATGAAAAAAAAACTATTATCGGCCAATAAACAATGTCAATTGCTTTTCAGAGGTTCTTAGACATTGAGGTGTCGTGTACCTATGGGGGAGAAGGTTTCTACCAATTTATAAGGAAAAAGATCCCTGCCTCCCACTCTCAGGACATGCCATGCCTGCCCAGGCTTCTCTTACAGCCAGCTTGTGCTCACTTTCCTGAGAACATAAGTGACATGCAGAAAAGAGACAGGGACCTTCAGGGACTTGGGCAGTTCTCTATGTGGAGTATTGTCAGCCATGGCAGTCTCGTGAAGCATTTCCTAATGTTCACCAGTGTGTCCAGTTGGGCACACAAAAATTCTGGTTTCATTTTCTCCAGGAAGACCTGACAAGGAAATAAATGATGACAGTTTGAGAGAAAGAGGTTTCGAATTTCAAACACGTAGGACTTGGGGCATACACAAAAGGTTTGAACAAAACGTGATCAGTCAGCAAGTTTTTCCCGTTCCTGGGATGCAAAAAACAGGTATCCCTTGTGGGTATAGGAGAAATCCGATATTTAGAAACTTCTAGACCTCTTAGAAAGGATTCTTATCCATGACCTGCCCAAATCACACAAGATAACCCCAGAGAGCACCAGGATCCAACTTTGTGTTGAGAAATGGCCAAGATGCAACAACTCATCTCCCATGGGGGCCAGGGACATGAGCCATAAAGGAGGCACACCACATGGGGTTTGAAGATGGAAGATCAAGGGAAGTTTTGCGGGTATCCTGTGGTCCTGAAGGAACCAGGGAGTAGCATTCAGTTGGTATGTGCCAGAGAAAGAACAGAGGACCAAACTAGGAGAGCAGCCAGGCGCGACCAGGGTGGGCAAGTGGTCATAACACAAGAACGAGGACATCCCAGCAGGTGTGTAGACAGATGGCAGCTCAGAACCGGAACCTCCTACCCCTGTGACAGGTTCCTCACCCCCCAGCCTGAGCTGAAACCCTATCCCAGAGAAGAAAGAAGGCTGTGGATTAGTTCATTGAAGTCCCCACCTCCTGGTACAATGGATTCAGATGAGAACCCCTGCACTGGTGGGAGAGTCAGGCACCATCTTGCCTTAAGGCCCAGGTTTGTAAACATGGACTCTGTATGCATCTGAGCTAGGTCCTCTGCTCCCTTATGGTTGTGTTGCTTGGCGTTCTTGTGGAACTCCCAACAATGGGAGCGGAGGTGTCTCTGACTCCTTCTCCTGTGTTTGGGACTCTTTTCCTCCTGCCGAGTTGGGACCTCCAGCTGTGATATGAGGGGTTGTGCTCAGTCTTAGTGTATCTTGTTAGGCCACGTTCAGTGGATATCCCTGGGAGGTCTTTTTAAGGAGTTTATCTGGGGCAAAGAAGTCAGGGAGAAACTGGGAGGGATGGAGGGAGGGGAGACTGTGGTCAGAATGTCATGTATGAGCAACGAATAGAAGTTTTTGTTTAAAAAAAGAAAAAAAAGAACAATCCTGGTTTGTGGTCTCTGACTCATGCCAGCCATGTACAAATATATTCATCACTTATTAATACACAGCAAAGTCAAATTTTACTCAAGGGTTAAGTTCTAATATTGGCTCGTGACGTGAAAACCAAGTATATTCACAATTGACCCTGAAAATATCTTAATTTGCTCATAAAAATACAGTACCGTACCATCGCTCAATAAATTCAAAGCAGCCAGATTTTCCTCCAACTTTGAAACAGATTGCTGGCTTCTATTTTCCAGTTTAGCACCAAATATAGCAATTGGCTTTTGTTTAGAAATATGTTGTTCAAAAAATTAAAAATAAGTTGTTTTATCTTCGAAAGCTGGAGTCACGCGCATGTCATTATGGCTTCGTCACAGAGCAGCCAGGGGCTAATTAGGAAAGAGCCCTCCACTCCCACCTCCCTCTGGACCACTCACAGGTGGGAGGAAGGGAGACCCTCACCCACAGCTGCCATTGTCAGTCTCCTGCTGAACTCACAACTTCTCCATACATGATTTTGCGTGGCTGTGTTAGTGCCACCCTTAAATCTAGCTTTCAGAATGCCGAGACTGAAGCGAATTGCTCTGGAAACTACGTCAGCTGTGACTTCACAGCAACCTTGAGGCGACACAATGGCCACTTGGTATCCACCGAAAGGCCCTCGATCCGTTGCCTCTTTCAGACATGCTCCCTGAAGGGTGGGTTTACATACCTTCTGCTCAGCTCCCATGAGCATCCCTCCTCAGCCTACTCATCCAAGCTCCAGCCCTTTCTCCATTCCCCAACGTCTCTACCTTTTGACAAAGATTATGCTGATTCAGACTTAGTCCTCCCCACTGTCAGTCCGCCCAGCAGAAGGGCGCCTGTGCCTACCAGAAGCCTATGTCTTAAAAGGTACGGGGAAATGTGTAGCAACGTTTTCCTATTGCACGCTAATTCTTTATAATGCGAGCTGAATTTCATTCACTACCTTAACAGCTGCCACCTATTAACAAGTTTAATATGCTAGACACTTCACATTTGTAATCCTAATGACTTCCTATAATAAACCCGGGAATGCTCTCCAAGTCACAATTAAGGGAACTAAGGGTCAGAGGTGAAAGTCATAAACTGAGTCACACAGCTCAGCCCAAAGTCTGTAGGTTTGCTCACACTGCCTTCCACCTGCACAGAGCAACCTGGGTTTTCTTACCTAGGCTCCCAGCTCACGTCCAGTCATCCAAGTTGTGAGGTAATCACTGCTGAGTGGTAGTCAGTTAAAAACACAACCACATAGCCCAAGTTAATTGTGCCCCATAGAAGGACTGAAAAAGCTGTTGGTGAACCAATTTATCTCCATTTACTCACCTTTCTGCTAGAAACTGTTATGGGACACAGTTCTGGCCAATAAATAAACTATAAATGGAGATTATTAGATAGAGATTCTAGCAAAGTTTTCAGAAGGAAAAAGTCAGTCCTCTTTAATCCCTGTTTGTTCTCTTCTTCTTAAAAGAGGGGTCTCGAACTTACAGGACTGGAAGTCATTTGTAGACATCTTTTCTTTTGTGGCCATTGCTGGATCGCAGCAGCTAAAATGAAGTTCAATCCCTTCGTGACGTCCGACCGAAGCAAGAACCACAAACGGCATTTCAATGCACCATCTCACATCTGGAGAAAGATCCTGTCTTCCTCTTTTTCCGTAGAGCTTTTACAGAAGTAAAATGTTCCATCAGTGCCCATTCGAGGGGATGATGAATTCAGGTTGTCAGAGGACACTACAAAGGCCAGCAGATTGGCAAAGTGGTCCAGGTGTACAGGAAGAGGTATGTCATCTACTCTGAGCAAGTGCTGTGAGAAAAGGCTAACGCCACAACTGTCCATGTGGGCCTCTACCCCAGCCAGGTGACAGGCTAAAGCTGGACAAAGATGGTAAGAAGATCCTGGAAAGGAAAGCCAAGTCTTGACAAGTAGGAAAGGAGAAGGGCAAATACAAGGAAGAAACAATTGAGAAGATGGAGGAGTAGAGGCCTCTCATACACAGCTTTCATCAAGGATTGTTTAAAAAAAAAAAAAAAAGCAAGGTATCCTATGTCCAAATGTCCTAGGCTGGCCTCAGATTCACTATGTAGCTGAGAAAAGACTTGAACATCTAATTCTACTTCTGCCTCCCAAGGTCTGGGTGCCTTAGTTTGCCCTCTGATGCTGTGATGAACACTGCAACCAAAACTTCATTGGCAAAGGAAATGGCTTCTGTATTCTAATCCGTCATCACGGAAAGCCAAGGCAGAAACCCGGAGGCAGGGACTAAACGCTGCTTATGGCTTGCTATTCAGCTCATTTCTTAGCTCATCGTTCAGTTGCCTTTCTCAAACATCCTAGGCTCACCCACTTAGGGACATACTTCCCACAGTGGACTTCCCCTGCCCCATCAATCAGAAAGCTGTCTCACCTACATACCCACAGGCCAATCTGATGAAGGCTCTTCCTCAGTTGAGAAAACCTCTTCCCCGGTATGTCTAGGTTTGAGTCAAGTAGACAAAAAATAACTGAGGAGCAATTATATCTCCCCCATGCCCAGTTTGGGTTGTGCTGGGGACCTTGTGCATCTGAGGTGAGCTTCCTACCCACGGAGCTGCACACCACCCCCAGCGCTTTTCCTCCTTCCTGCTTGAAAGGCAGATGCTGAGACCTGGAGCTCTGCAGCCCTTGCGCATGGCAGAGACGATTAAGGTAATGCCATGGCAACATAGAAAGGATGCAACTGAGACTTGTTTCAACGGCAAACCACCTAGCTTGGCCTCCTGTGTCTGAGGACAGCCAACTCCTTTGCTGCCACCTCTGGGGTAACGTGTTCTGTGTCTTGACAGTCAAGGGCAGTGCTGAATGATGCCATCACTTGCTCTGCGGCGCTTAACACTTAATAAACGATCTCTTACCTGCTATCAAGCACAACCCAGAAGCACACCAGCCAAGGACAAACCAAGGGTGACTGTACTCAAACAGCGTCAGGGGCTTTCCTCGCCAGACGTGCAAAGGCTAAACCGGTCCTGGAGGATGAGGGAAGTGCAGTTAAAGCTGTCAGCGAATGCCACATTTGAGTGAGTGGAAGTTACACAGGCCGTGCCCCCATGGTGCATGCGATTAAAAGGATTGAAATAACCACGCGCACGTGGGAAAGGTGCTTTTCATACTTCCCTTCATCTTGTGTTTAAGAGCCAGCTCTCTCTGGTAGAAGGTGTCTGCATGTTGGCCCCAGGAGGGATGGCATTATGCACAATGTGATCTACAGAGCTGGCTTCAGGTCGGAAAGAGAAATTCTGCCGTGTCACTTCCAAACCACGAAATGGGCTCCCTAATGATTCTGGGCTAAGGACTTTTGAACATCTGAAAACCAAAGGAGACACCAAGTCTGCTGAGGAGAAAGGCGGTCGCTGGGGGAGGGGGCGGCAGCCACCATTCACCTTGTGTTGAACGTTGGTGGGTGGTGCTGTCCCTAGGAATGAACCCAGAGAGCGGCAGGGCTTGCCACCCTCATGCCCCCACTCGGGGCCATGGAAATGGTTTTGGCCTTCCTGGGCACTACTTGGACGCCAGGCAAAGAGCATCCAGGTCTCGCTACATTAGAAACAAGGCTTCTCCACATCAAAAATTTAGACATTAACCCCTATTTACAACATTTGTTCACAACATACGGCCGAGAAGCTTTTTAGTAAATCACTTGAGATGAGCTGTCTGGCCTCAAATAAAAGATGTTTGCCAATTTTTTGGTAAGGCAGAAGAAGAGCTCTTTATCAAAAGCATATTAGCATATTTTGCCTCATTAATAACTTCACTGCAGCATTAATTTGCCTAATTATCACATTTGGAATTCAACATGGTATCTAATTAATTCAGAACCCACAAAACAAACCCAGAATTCTAAAGTGTACTGGCTCTTGCCGGGGCGCCCCCTCTTTCCTTGGGGTGGGTGTTGGTGCAGGTGTGTGAGTCCGGCATCTGCCCAGGAAACAGATAGTATCCACTGGGTTCACATATATAAAGGGACTAACTCCAGAGCTTAGAAGGCTGTTCTAAAACTGTGATGCCTCCAACCCTCTTCTCCCATTTCTATTGCTTCTTCTCTGTCATGACTTTTCCTAAAACCCAAAAGCCTATAGAAAAGCAAAAGGACCACCAGTGGCCTTTCCTCGCCAGTCTGTGCCTTCAGCACTAAATAAATGAGCGATGTCTGCCCTCCTTTCCCCCTCCCGGGAAACGCCTTCTCACTGATTTCCAGAAGCCATGGGTACCTCGCTGGCGTTATCAAAAATAAAAATTAAAGCACAGTTGCTGAAACCTGTAGAAATGGCTGGGCCTGTCAGAAAATAAAAACTGGAGAAAACTTTAGTCTCGGGGATCAAAGGAGCATATCATCAACTTCCCGGCATCCAGACACTTCTTACAGTAATATCCACATTGTATGCTGCCCTCGGAGGCAGAGAGACACAGAAAAGATTTAGGTCTACATGATTTTGCAAGGAAAAAAAAAAAAACACAGTTGTTTAAATAAGTTTTGTTTCCAATGTGCCTGCTTCAGGGCTATTTTTAAAACATAAAGTTGTGGCCAAGAACAGTCAGGTCAGGTTAATGTACTGGGGATATTTAGATTTTAAAAGGTGTTATTAACCACCCAATGGGAAATGCAGTCCTGGCAATCTAAAATGTAAAGTGTGGGGCCTGCCTCCTTCAGGTAATGTATTCCAACGCAAAGAGCAGCTATTTATAGCTTGCGAGGCACATCCTGCTACAGGTCAAATCCCCACCAACCATAATCCTCTTCCACAAGCAGAGAATTTCCTCTGTGAATGTATATTTCCAACGCTCCTAAGCTGTAAGCCTACTGTTTTTGCTTCTTGTAGATTAAATGCACCTAGAGAGAGGATAGCCTAAATTCAGTAGTTTAATCCACAAAAATCACCAGTGACCAAAGGAAAATAATATAGTTATTGTGTGGCTGGCTTTTCCTACTTGGTATACCCAACATTAACATATCCTTGAATCTTCTCAGCTCACTTCCAAGGCACCCAACGTGAAAAGCCTTCCAGCCCATCTCACAGACTTTCACAGGGCCCCATCCTGCAGGAGAGGGACGATGCACCCAAGTATTGATATTTTTATCTTGATATCTTAGCATCAAGAGCAGATCATAGATTCCTCGGTACTAAAGAACAGGGCCTGAGGAAATGGTTCCCTCAGTAAAGTGCCCACTACGGAAGCATGAGGACCTGAGTTAGGACTCCCAGCACTCACATTAAAAAGCCAGGCGTGGCCATGCATGTCTGTAATCCCAGTACTGCGAGTGGAGACAAATGGATTCCCAGAGCTGGCTGGCCGGCCAACCAACCTCATGAATGTTAGGCTCAGTGAGAAAATCTGACTGGCTTACCACACATGTATGCACACATACACAAATGCATTTACATATACACTGTGATGCTCGAGCAAAACATCAGCCAGTAAGCCTTCAAGAGATTCATCTATTTTAATCTAACCTATGGGGGGGGAAAAAGCGCCCCTGCCTTTTCCCCCTAGAACTATAAGACTGCTCGTCTATGTTATTGAACATTGCAACCAGGTGCTGCTGGACCACCAGCTTTACCTTGCTGACAGACACGGGCTAGACCTAAGTTGCCTGTAGGAGAAGAGAAAACACATTAAAATGCTCCCGTGCTCCTCTGAAAATAGACACGAGTCCACCTCATAAAGCTGTCACACCACCCTCAAAGATTTAGTGTCTATTCAGGAGACAGAAATGCCCAGAGTAACAGGGTCTGAGGTTAAACAGTATAGAGAGGGCACTTTGTCAGTGTTTCTGGCCACCTCCAACCTGTCAATCCTCATTTCTGTGTGCTAAGGGGGCATAGAGTAGCTTTTCAACCCTCAAAAAAAAAAAAGTATTAAGAGAAAAAAGGCATTTTTTAATCCTTCATGCTCAATAAAGACTGTGCAGACATAAAATCCCTCATTTAAATGCCTCCAGTTTTAATATAAAATGTATTATACAGGAAAAAGATTTTATTACCATTAAATGCTTGCTTCAATCCAACAAAAGAAGAAACTGACCTTGAATCTAAATCTTCTGCCTGTTTTAGCACTCTCTATTATCCCAAATGTTATTTACTGAACATATTTTCATTATCTCTAATTCTTTTTTTAGAGAAATAATGATTTTTCCCTAGAAGGTCTAAAAATGTGCATTGTTTTCTCAAGACAACTCCAAATACAATTTTGCAAAAGAATTGCTAATACAGACCAACTCATGCACAGAGACCACAGTGTGAAACTTAGGCTTAACACTATGATGGAAACAGGCTTCCTCTGGTCCACCAGACTCAAGTGGAGAGGGAAGTTGGGAGTGGAGAAAATTCAGAAGTCATGTAATAAGACAAAAGGAAGTGAATGGTGAAAAAAATAGTACAGATGGAAGTTAAAAATAGGAAATTCTTAAGGGGAAAACAAGACATAAAAATCATCATTCTCATAGTAAAAATAGTTATTAAAAGGTACAACTCTAAGACATTACACCATCACTAAGGTGACATATACCTCTATCAGTCAGGGTCTCAAAAAGTAACAAATGGCACAGTCAACTTGGATAATCCAGCTGTTTTATAGTGGGCCTGATCCACAAAGGTGGGCATCAGAGTTAGGGAAAAACTGAAGGGAAATGCAGTTCTCAAGGGCTAGCAACAGCAAAAAGCTACCTAAGCCCAAAGATGCAAGGGATGGGAGTAGTAACTACAATCCAGAAAGAGAAACAGGATGAAGAGGGAAGGTATCATAGCATTCAAGAAAAAGCCATCAGAAAGATGAAAGCCATTACAAAGAGGGTTTGCCTCTAATCAATACTTGGAAAGAGAAGGCTTAGAAAATCAGAAATGGGCCAGCCTAGGCTACATAACAAAACATTGTCTCAATAACAAAACCATCACAGGAGAAACAAGATCAAGCTGATACATGACTCATTTCCAACTATCTGCTTAGTATCAAAGCCCTGTTTGTGTCTCCTATTGACCCAATCCAACTATAAACCAAAGGACAAGGGCCTCTATTGAAGTAGGGGCTTGTCATCTGTAGGACATAGAGAATGAAGAAGGATGGAAGGTGAGTAGAAAATAGAGAAGGATGGGAAGGAGAGTGGATTCACAGGGAACAAAGAAGATGTCCTACATGTAAGGACCAAAGAGTGCAAACAAACAAGACAGTCCAGCAAATCATCATTCAAAGCCAAATAATGAAAATGTTGAATTCATCTGAGCGTGGTGACATGTACACTTAGGACCCCAGCACTTGGGAGGTGGCGATGGAAGAACCCACTTTTGATGCCAACCAGGTCTACATAGGATGATCTTGTCTCAAAAGATCAAAAACAAGCAAACAAAAACCATGATGAATTCACGTGAACTTCTCGTGTCCAAGACTGGCTCACCTGAAGTCTTGCTCTGCTATTTACCATACGATGTCAAAAATCTCACACACTGAATTTTGCCTTCTCTAAAATAGGATTATCACTCATATTTAAGCATTGTTTTTGAGACAGGATCAGGCATTTAACAGACTTGTACATCCTGGTCCTTCCATCTGTCCCATTCATCATCTTTTCCTTTCCATGGGGTTTTCTTATTGCACTAGAGATCAAACTCGAGGCCTTGCTAGGCTGGGTAGAGCAACCCACCACTGAGTGACATCCCAAAATCCACAGACACTCAACACAATCGTGTTACAAAGAAGATAGGAGAGACGAGCCATACCTCTTTGTAGGTTTAGACAGCATTGCCTCACTTTGGAAGTATGAAGGACACTTCATTCTGCTTGTAGTTTCTCTAATTTTTCCCAGCAAACCGTTGGCCAGGGAATGAGCCTGGAGGCCAGCTCAAATCTTTGAAGTATTCCCTGTCGTATCTCGAGCACTTTGGCAGCCTCCCGGGGCACCTGCACTCGTTGGAGTGAGATTGCTCCAGGCACTGTCATGTGCTCAGGCAACAGAGCAGCTGGCAGAGCCTCATGCTTCTGGGTTTATTTTCCTTTACTCACCTTGAATCAGAAGCAAATGAACACTATAGAGGGACCGACACTGGGTTACACACAAATCCTTTCTAAGAACCTAATGGTACATTCTTTCTTTCTTTTTTTTTAAAGAACAATGCCTGCCTGTTTCCTTTTGTCTTCTGAGAGACTCTACATCTCATTCCTCAGGGCCATTCCCCAGCACAAAGTTCGCCAGCACACTCTAGCTTTCATGAGACGCGAGGAAAGAAACTTTACAGCTCTTCTGCACTAAAATGTAATAACTTTCTCCACACGGCTGCACAAAGGATTTCTTTGGGAACAAGGGACTGAGTTTCACAGTTGCATAAATATAAACTAAAGTAGAAACCCATCTTTGAGTCTGCAGGCGCGCAGTCAACATTCCCATTTTTCAAGAGTCTCAAGGTCATTCTTCACTATGTGTTCTTTCAGCTCAGCTTTAAAGTTAAGCTACTTTAATAATTCATGACATCATACCCATTAAAATATGAGTATTTTCTACCAAAGGAAACAGCCTTTTTCCCCCCCTTTCTCGGTGGAAGAGGCCCAGACGAGTTTCTGCATAGGAAAGCAGTGCTGTTTCACAAGCAGTAACTGATGAGGTTTCAGAACAAGCCTTGCAATTTAGTCTACCACTGCACACAACGACTTTTATCATGAAAAGCCAGCGCCATATGCCAGAGGAGACAGGTTAAGCCTCTTAAATGTTCCTGACAGCAATGAGCTTTCATTTATAAAAAGTAAACATCTGCCTCATGGGGAAATAATCCACAGAACAATGGGGATAGGTTATTTGTTTGCTTGATTTATTGTGACTGCACTTGAGACTGGGGCATTTCAGACACCCGAGATATGCCAAAATAGGGATGATTTTCTAAACACTCAAAAAAAAAAAAAAACCAGATTGAAACTTTTTATAGGCATCAAAGAGGAGTCCTGCCCATTACAGATACTTACCACGAGGAACTCATGATTTCAGAAATAAAAAAAGAAAAAAGACCAGAATTCAGGATTTTGTTCCATCTTGCTACCTACACATCTTGGGCAAAGTATTTAAACTTCTCTAGGTCATATTTTTTTCATAGCTGTACGTGAGGGTCAAAATTAAATCTATCCTGCAAAGTGAAAGGGTCCTGATGAGTCATTGATGATTTATGTGTGTGGAAGTCCTCAGTAAACTGTGCAGCAAAACAAATGTTAAGGCGGTGCTTGGTATTAAACAGACAAAAAAGACATTTTGCTCTACGCTTTTAAAAGTCAATAGGCAGAAGATTTATTACCCATGTAAAAAAAGAAATTTCCTTTTGCTTATGGATCTTTCCTGGAAATGCCTGCGGCCCCTGGATTATCTTACTGTGGCTCAGTGTGCATGACAATGGTCCCTTGAATGTCACCTGGTGAAATCAGTGATCCATCATGGGCATGCCTAGGAAGAAGAAAAGAGCATCGTTATCCCACCACCACCGTCATCACCATCAACAGTATCAGCAGCATCCTCTATGGTCTGCAAAACTCCTTTTTGACATTTAAAATATTGATACTCATGAAAGCTCTAAGTAGTCTTATTTATAAATTAGAAAACTGAGATTTAACAGAGTCCAGATAATGCATAAGAAGAAAAGCAGTGGGGAAACTGAACCCCAAGAAAAAGAACTGTAGTGACCATCACCCACTTCTTTGTGTGCCCAGTCCCTATACAAACATCTATCCCTGCACCTGTAACACTTCCTCAAAGCCCCCAAACCTACTTTTCCCTTTCCATATCCTTGAGAGAAGGCTTGTCCTTTGACCACTTTTGACCTCCCCATCAATAAGACTTGGCTTACAGAAAAGTCTCTAGCTTTAAATTTTTTTAAGGGTCCAGCAAGATGGCTCAGCAGGTAAAGCCTCCTTCCACCAAGCCTGAAGGCCTGAGTTTGATACCCAGGAACCACAGGGTAAAAGGAGAGGGGTAACTCCCAATGTTGGCCTCTAACTTCAACACACACTGAACCCCCACCTCCCCCGGCACACAAAAGAAGTTATTTAAATTTAAATATGCTAGTGAAAATAAAATTTCTGAGGGTTTGAAGACAAGCCGCTTTGTGCTCAACTCCAGACTCCATAGCTAGTTGCAGGGAAGCCAATGAGTGATAGCAAAACCTAGGGAGGTTCCAGGCAGATCCTAGCACACAGTTGGTTAGGAACACTGTCTGGAAAGGGGGATACAGCAAAGCACATTTTAAAAGCAAAAAAAAAAAAAAAAAACCTCACTCCAGGAACCACTCAGATATATGTGTACAATGTCTGACCAAACCTCTGTATTGTAATCTAGATGGGGACCACACTGGGATGAAATGAACTTGCCCTGAATTGGGGTTGGTCAAGCCAGAATCATGGATGCTGCAGCCTCAACTCTGATGTACAGATAATCTTGCATCTTCAGGCAGGTCATCAAACACATCTGTGCCTAAGGACACTGCTGGAGGAGAGAGTGAGACAGTCAAGCAAACCCCCTTTTCCCATGAAAATTCTGCTTTGAATTTAACAAACTGAGATCTCTGGTTTTCTCAGGGCATCTCACCCATGCCCCTTTCTCTCTTCTCCTACACACTTCCAGCGTCTCTCTCTGTCCCTCTTTGCCTCTTCCTCTCTCTGCCTTCATAGCTCAACTAATCTCTTTGGACTGCACACACGCACACAAAAAATAAATTTAACAAACTGCACCTGTGAGCATGTGTGTGCTCATGCCCATGGGTCTACATCTGCAGGCCAGAGTAGGCCATCTTTTCCCTCCTACCTCAAACCTGGACACTCACTCCAACATCCCCAATCTTCTATTCCCCGTCTTCACACCTCTAGTGCTCTTTTCCCTTTAATTTTCTAAACTTGAAAATGTCAAACATTTGTAAAAGTAGAAAACAGTATCACACATGTTTACACTTAATCATCTAGCTTAGTCGATGCTCATCTCGACCAGATTAATCACAGGGAAAAAAAAAAAAAAACCTGTCTTCTCCCCATCTTCATCCTTACACTGAATTATTTTCAATAAAATCTGCAAATTATACCATTTCATCTATGAACATTTCAATATGTATCTCTAAAGAAATGGCTGCCTTTAGAGCCTCCCTGTTCCCATTTTTAACCTTCTTCCTCCTTTATATTTAGTTTATAAATAGCTCACAAAAGTGCTTTCCATTGCACTGCTTTTATTTTGTCTGCATTTCTGAAAACCTCATCCTCCTTACCTTAGTTTCCAGATTAGAACACTGAAAACACCTTTCCTTGTGTTCCAACTCTAGGATCTCTCATGCTCATCAACAGTCTCTTACCATCCCTTGTTCAAATATCTTTGGTATGAGTTGGAGGTGTAGTTCAGGGAAGGAGTGATTGCTTAGCATTCACAGAAAACCCTGTGTTTGGTTCCAAGAACCAAAAGAAAAGAATCAGTGGTAGACTAGATTACTTCTGTTGCCCAAACAACTTAAAACTATCAAATCAAATGAGGTAACAATTTTCAAAAACTCAAAAATCACAAAATTTCTTTCTCTCCCTCTCACTCGCTCTCTGTGTGCTCTGTGTGTATGTGCATGCATGTGTATGTTACAGTGTATGTATGTGACCCAAGGGAGTATATATAGAGAGACATACATACATACATACATACATACGTACATACATATATACATAAATATACATGCCCACGTGTGCATATTCAGAAGCCAAAGCAGGACATCAGGTGTCCCCTTCTATCCCTTTCACCCCTGGTGCCTGGTGGCAGGGTCCCTCACTGAAGTGGCAGTCAGCTTGGCTGACTGAGCAGTGAACTTTCAGGATCTGCCTCCACACCCTCCAGGAACAGGGTTACAGAAGCATAGGGGTTCAAATCCATGTCCTCATGCCTGCAGAGCATGGACAACGCTGATTTCTTGAGAGATGGGAAAGTGACTAGCTGAAGCTCAAGCTTAGTGTCAAAGGACAATTTCCAGCTGTGTAGTAGCACAGGGATCCAGGCAAAGAGCTGTGATGCTGGCGAGCTGCATGGGCAGAGGTCATAGTCTAGGGCAGCTGACATGAGCGGAATCTACTGAGAACAAAAGCTGAAGAATAAAGGCAACGTGGTCCTCAGAAGTCCATGTGGGGAAGCTCTGTGAGAACTCAGCCAAGGGCTAGGCTATACGTGAGCAAGAGACATGAGTCAGGATTAAGAAGACAGGAATGGGGTCGGAACAGACATGCCAGAAGTAAGCAGTGTCTGCAACTTGGAGTGAGACCTTGATAACACACTGTTCACAGTCCAAGCATCCAGCTGAAGCACTGGGAACGGCACTATTCAGGAGTGAGGAGCACACCCCAAATCAAAGCTTGCAATAGTCGACCCTTCCAAACCTCACCACCGAGCCCTCAGAAAACGGAGTGAAAGGTTAAAAATTAAATCCCACACGGTAAAGACTTTGAAAATCTTAAGATTTCCACAGATACCCCCCAAGAAAGCATAAAGTCAGGTCCACCCGAGTTCATGTTGATCTACAAGTAATCAACTTGTAGATCATGAAAGCAGAAATAACTTTTAAAAGGAGGGGAGCTAAAGATGTACGTAGTTCATTTGGCAGAGTGCTTGCCTAGCATGGGTTCAGTTGCCAGCGATGCACAAACCTCTGCGTGGCTGCCAACCTCTAATCGTGGCATTCAGGAGGTTAAGACTGGACGATCGGAAGTTCAAGGCCATCTTTAGCTACATAGCAAATTCAAGGCCAGCCTTGGCTACATAAGATCCAGTCTCAAAACAACAACAAACAAAATACAGTTCCTATACTGATTTGCCCACAGTATCTGGTTCGCAATCAAAAGTTATTAGATACACCAAGAATTACAATGTGATATATAGTTAAAAGTCAGAGTAATCACTAGAAACCAACATATCACACTCTCAGTTTTTGTAATTTATCACACAGACAAATTCAAAAAAAAAAAAAAAGGAAATCATCAAGGTAAAATAGAATCTTAATAAATGAAAAGACAGACTTTCGGCAGAGAAGGGAGAAAGCATTTAAAACTGGAAGTGAAAACTTGCTGCGTGGACCTCTGAGCAAATTGAAGGCAACAGAAGAAAAATCCAGTAGATTGGAAAACAGATCAATATGAATCTATCCAATCTGTAAAAGAGAAGGAAAAATGGATAAAATGAATGGGGCCTCGAAGTCCTAAGGACAATATCAAACAGTCTACCTGGTGCAATTTGGATTCCCCTGAGGAGAAGATGATGATAACAGAGTAGGAAAATTACTGAAGAAATACCAGGGTTAGCTGGGAGGCAAGAGCTGAGCTGTCGGGTGTTGGAAGAGACAAAGGACCCAGTCAAAAATGAAAGCATTGGCTGGGCATGTAGCTCAGTGGTGGAGTTACAGACAAAGACACAAGGCTTTGGACCTAAACCAAAAAAAAATAAAAATAAATAAAAATAAAAAATACTAGAGTTAGGAGAGAAACTTCTCGCACTGGGCAGCCATCCATGCAGAGACACATCATTGGTCGAAGTGCCGAGAATTGGGGATTGAAGTGCTCGCCTCCAAATGAGATGTCTTTATCAGTCTTTCCCTCCTCCCACCAAGGCTCAGGGAACATTTTCAAAGAGGAAACGGAAAGAATGTAAGAATCAAAGGCTGGAAGGAAGTCCTGTGAAACACTGTCTTCGGGACAGGACATGGCTGGCCCATCCATGAACTCACAGCCGCTGTGGTTACCAGCACAAAACCAACCAATACTGAAAATTCCAACCTAGATAGGGGAGGTGTTCTCCAGGTCCCACCCCACACTGAGGTGTTTTTGGCAGTTGATAGCCATTGGGGGGGGGTCACTGTTTTTTGAGAATGTTCCCACTGGTGGGCTTGCCATGTTCAGGTGGATGGCCTAACCCCCGTACACCTATGGATAGCACTGTGTGGGGAACCAGGAGGGGGAGTGAAAAGAAGTTGCTTAAGAAGTCGTGGCTGTTTGGGGGGAATATATTGGAAGGAATAAGAGGACTGGTTGTAGGAGAAAAGTGAGAGTTGGGTGTAATCATGTTTTATCGTACGCATGTATGAAATCCTCGACAAAAGGGAGCGTTTATAATTTTAAAAGTCTTGAGATCCCCTTCAACACTGGTAAGAGCTAGGACTGGAGAAGGTGCTGAGCCCACCCCACCCCCATTTGTTTCATTTTCTTTTCTTTTACCTGTGAAATAGCAAACCAGGGCAGGCGGACCAGAGCAACTGGGGATTATCTCACTTCTGACAGAGTCCGCAATAAAAAGTTCCTTTGGTTTCATAGGCTGGGGATGAACCCAGGGAGGGGAACAGGCAAGGGCCAGGGTGGGAAATTAGCAAGTACCAAGAAAGAACAGCATCTTAAAGGTTTCCCCTTGCCCCTACAGCAGAATGGCTAAGCAGAGGTGTCTGAAGAGGTTTCTGCACCAAGCATGAAAGAAAGAGAGCCGGGCAACGGCACAAGGCTAGCTGCAAAAATGCTCAGCCCACCTCAGGTCCTAAGTCCCTAACTGCAACTCCTTTATGGGCTGCCATATACGTACTGGCTGGACAGGGGCTGTGGGAAGGGAGACACCCCCACCCCCGAGACTGTGAGCAAAGCCTTTCTCCTAGCCCATAGTCAGTGATGAAAACTAACACATAGGTTTTTCAACCAAGAGCCAAACTCTTCAGAAAGAATAGCTGAAAATTGCATTCGATGAAAAACTTCAGCTTATAAAGCCAAGCAGCTCCGTGAGCCTCAAGCTGAATAAATACAAAGAATGCTACATGTAGGTACTTCATTGTCAAACTGCTGGAAACCGACAGTAAAGAGGAAATTCTGAAAACAATCAGAGAACATAAGATTTCACATGCAGAGAGCAATAATAGAAATTCTGGCTGACTTATTGCCAGGAAAATGGGAAGAAAGAAAAGAGGAGGGGGGAGAGGAGGATGAGGGGGGGAGACGAACGAAGATGACCAGGAGTCAATGCAATCACCTCTAAAATGCTGGGCTTGGAGGTGGGGGTGGGGTGGAAGAATGGCCTCCTTAACCCTCGTTCTCATAGCCAGAACAAAGACCATTTGAAAGCAAGAGTGAAAGCAATAATGTCTAAAGAGATGGGGGGCATGGAGGGACTGTGAGAATGTGTGGTTAGCATATTCAAACTAAGGATACTAAAGGATGAGCCCCTCTGACTTGGAGAATGACCCCATATGGAACAAAAAAAATAGAGTCCCAGCGGATGGCCCACCCCCATGCACACATGGTCAGCACTGATTGGACTGACTCAAGGTGCTAGTAATAATAATTTTTTTTAAAAGGACATGAAGTTGGGAGGGAGATGGGTTCCTGGATCCCAGAGGAAGTTAGAGGGAGGTAGTGAGAGTGGACAAGAGCAAAATACATTACATAATGTATGAACTCTTCAACGGCTAAATAGAAACTATTATAAGAAGAGAAGAAAGGATAAATAGGAACATGGGACTGGTAAACAAACAAACGGAATACTAGTGTGATTTTTCTCATAGTTTTTTTGTTTTAAAAGAACAGTATTCAAAGCACAAGTGGTAACACCATAAGGAAGGTTTTACAGTTCATAGAAGTAAAGACATGAAAACATATTAGCCAGGGAGTGAGGGCATCAGGGTTGGGTGAAATTGTAAAATTATTAAATGTGTGAAGTGAGAGCAGGAAGGCAGAATATTCAAGTGGGAAGTGGGAGGTGAGACGTGGAAGGTTGGGAGAGCAGAGCAATGCTGACTCCAACAAGATCACGTGAGGGGGATGAGAGGTGTGACACTCCTGAAAGGAGCTTGGATTTGACTGGCGAGTCCTCAACACTGAAAGAATGGCTGTTTAATACTGAAATGATAGGCTGTGGGTTCAGAAACTGGGACAGGGCTCTCCCCATCGCTCTGGGTCACCAAGAGAGGGAACTGCTGACTGCTGACGGGGGTGTCCAGGCCTGACTCCAATTTTCAATGCTCAATTTGTTCTCAAGAATCTGCAATACACAAGAACATGTTTTGTTTTGGTTTTGTTGTTGTTTTTTTTTTTTTTTTTTTTTACATCCTACCGTTTTTTATTGTTTGTTTTGTTTTATTGCATTGTTTTATTATGGGTTTAAAAGATGCATGTTATATGGCATGCTGTTATTGTGCTGACTACAATCATCCCTTGGTTTCTGGGGGGCTGGTGCCAATATCCTCCTCAGACAATAAAATCTCCAAATGTTCAGGCCCTCGTGTAAAATGACACAGTGTGTGGGCATACCCTACGAACATCCTCCATCATACTTTAAATCATCTTTAGGTGACTCCTAACACATAACACAGTATAAACGCACCAGTTGCAAAGAGCCACGGCATTATATTGTTTAAAGGAAACTGAAGAAGAAAGAGTCCAAACCTGCTCAGCATAAACATAATTTTTTTTCCTGGATATATTTTGATCCATAGTTGGTTGAATTGGGGATGCAGAACCCATAGATAATTATACTATAACCATAGCTTTTTCTATCGTAGGCTTGGAGAAAACAGGCCCATAACAACAAGATGAGCAGAAAAGTGGGTGGTCTCGGACACCAGAACAGTGAAAGAGGGAGCAATAACTTAGCGGCGAAGTCCGTTAACAACAACTTAGCATCAAAGAATAGTTGCTGTCATTAGTAAGCCTTAGGTCAAAACCTGAGGCAATAAGGAAGATTTTGTGATGGCTGTGCAAACAGGGACACCTCTGTCTGCCTGTCTCCCTCCTGAGGCTACCTCTCTCACTTGTCTCCACTCTCTTTCTCACTCTTTTCACCAGTCTTCACCCCACCACTCTCATGGGTCCCCTAACTAATCTCTCTGAACTCCCTGCAAACTCTAACTCCAACCTCCTTCAGGGCCAGACATAATTTCTTAGAGCCTCTGTCAGGCTCAAGTTTGTCATGTGAACACCTTGGTGGAGCCCAGCCCATGCCAATGTATAAATCTGTCCTCATGAAATAAAGGTATAGACTTTACTCCTGACATTTTATTCTTTGCCCTTGACAACTGTCTAGGTTGGGGCTGGTGAATTCTAATAACAGTCTATCAAAGCCTTGATGTGCTTGGTATTATGATAGTCTAGAGAGCTACAAACATCTTATAAATAGCCAGCTTCATGTTGCTGGCTCTTGAATTCCCCAGATGTCAAGACTCCTGTTAAGGTAATTTTTGATGGCCTGAACCTGTAATCACATGGGGCCTCTGGTCTGGACCTTTGCAGATCAGTCGGCAGAGTGGGCAGTCCTCTGTTCTCACCTTTTTGAGCCTTTCTTCTGATGTTGCCTGGACGAGTTTGCCTTTGCTAGAGTTTGCCTTTGCTCAGTGTTGATGCATCTGACAATGGCTTCTCTCATCCTCCCCAGGTATCCGGGCAGTGGCCTTCTCAGCTCTTCCAAGCCTTTGCTCTTGTCTGCTTCCTGTTGCTGCCCCTGTGCTGTTTTACTTCCAGCATCAAGAAAGCCTGGGGTGGAGAGAGAGCAGGCAGGAATGTCCTCTCCAATCTGTGCCTCTTATTTCTTTCCCGTGCAGGGCATGCACACCCACCTTTAATTCATTCTTTTTTCTTTTGGTCAGTAATTCCCTCAAATATCTACTGAGTACCTCCTAGGTACAGGCATTGGGCAGCAGCAAATACCATAGGCTACAGTCAAGTGGGAGTGAAGAAAGTAGACATTAAATAACAAATCATTCAATTAATGCTTTAACTACAATACGAGGCAGGTTAGGTAAGAAAGGTACTATGAGAACAAGCAGGTGGAGACTCCATCTCATCCAAGCATCAGAGAGGGCTTCCGTGAGACAATTTTGAGCAAAGCACAAGTTAAAACACAACATGGTTAAAGGACAGATAGAAAAAAATCAGAAAGGCTCCAGGGTGGTTGAGGTGCAGAAGACCCACAGAGAGTGAGTGTGACAGATTGGCAAGAACCCCCCCCCTTTTTTTTAACTCAGCAGGCACCTGGAGGACTGAGGCTCTATCTAAAAAGTAGTGAGAGTTGAAAGACTGTCAGTCAGCCATTGCATAGATTTCAAAATCAGTTCAGTAGCAATGAAACAAACCCACAGACAGAGGCACCACTGATATTCTATGCTGCTCGGCTAGAGGGAAATCTCAGCCCTACAGAGGCTGTGGCTCTGACAATCTGCCCTCCTGCCCAGGAATATTCACCATGACGTCACATTAATGGAAACAGCACAGTCAGCAGCAGTGCTGGGTAACCAGACTGTTCTGGTCCCACCTAGACCAGGGATGAGACTGTCTTCATGCTAGCATCATCCTTCCAATGGACAGTCCTCTGCCCCCATCTGTGGGCATGTGAGGTGGCACCAGGTGTTTCTATAAGATCAGGTTGGTTTGCGTGACAGTTTCCTCTGAGACTGAGCCATTTCATCCTGAAGGGAAGCTCTTTAAAAGGAAAAGTAAACCACTCAAAGTAGCTTCAGGAAGTCCCTAAAACTGACCAGATTCACTAGACCCCTCCCTGTCAGAGTTAACAATAAAAGCTGAGAGTGGGGCTCAGTCGACTGAGGCACTTGAAAAGGACACTCTCCAACCTGTCAAGCTGACTGCAGGCTGTGCAGTGTGCACCAGGTTCCCATCCAGGGTGGGCCTTGGTGATACAGCTGTCCTGGAGCCATTTCTGCTCCTGTAGGTAACCCCTCTCCCATATTCCTATAAATAACCCCAGTAAAACTCGTGGTTCACCAAAATGGACTTTGATGGTATCTGTACTTTGGTCTGTTGTGGATTCCCTCTCTGGGTTGAGTAGACATGTGTGTTGGGTCTCCCCAGGAGAAGTTTTGTCACACAACAGGCAGAGAGGACATCAGAGTCCCTCCCCTCCCCCCAACACACACTTCCTGTGTGAGCATACTAGGTACCAGGCTTGCAATGAGTGGTCTTCCCTAGGCAGCAGGGTGCGACCTCAGATCATCTTCTATTCTGCAAATCTGGGGGCTTCCATCTCATGTAGGCAGAGCTGTGGTCTCTCATTCTCTTCGCCTGCTCAGTCTTGCCAGGTTGGATGGTTAGATGCTTCTGAATCACCCTTCTCCATGGGGCTCTGTAACCCAGAAGCATGGCCCACGTGAACCAGGTCAGTAAGTTCCCTTGTCCTCCACTTTGCACATAAAGTCAGGCCCTAGCAATCACCATCGGGACAAAGGGAGGGGAGAGGATGGGTGTGAGGCTTCAGTCACAGGGTCCCAGCTCCTTCTAGGTCGGCCTCCCATACTGACCTCATGGCTTCAGTAACTCCTCAGTCCTCATAGTCTTAGTCTTCCCAGGCCATGGCTCCTGACATTGTGGACCCACGGACACTGCTCTGCCCCTTGTAGGTATCCCTCTGCTCTGCCCATACTTGTGCAAGTAGCACTTTTATTCAACCACTTAAAGTTGCTATTTTCAGAGGGCCAGGCTTCCTTCCTGTTCTACCATACCAAAATCAGAGCTAAGGAATCACTATGTATGGTCTAGTCTTAAGATGGAAACTTTTTTTTTTTTTTACCTTTCTGGCACATTTTGGTTCAGATTCCCTAAGGACTGGCCTCTGCAGGCTCTTGAGCAAGGTGGATCAATCCACCAAGTGCAGAGGAACCTGAAGAACATGAGGGCTGCATCCCTTTTCCTTTCTTCTAACAAGTTCTCGGCGATCCACCACACGCGCCACCATCCGTGTTGCCCTGCACACCAAGCACAACAAGCCTCAGACTTTCCCATCCTCTTTCCCTTGTCTGTAATTCTCTCCCACCAGAAATCTGAGTGGCTCGGCCCCGCGTTAATGTAAGGCATTTCCTACCAATGTCAGTTTTCAACTAACTTCTTAAGGTCTACGCACAGTTGGCACTCACACCCCAGCCCTCGATACCACCTTCCCTAATTTATTTACAGGTTCTACTTGGTAAAGATTTGCTTTTTTTTATTGACCAGTCATGCACCCCCCCACACACACACACACACACACAACATCTCCAATAACTATCCCCAGATTCCATGTGCTATTTGCTGAACTAGCACAATCTCAGCTCACAGGGGAGACGTGTAAAGGGACACAGGGATATTACTTTGGGCCCCAAGGCTTCTCATCTGTCTCTGAACACAGCCTCTTCCAGCAAAACCCTACCTTTATCAAGGGTCCTATCGAATCCACAGCATTCTGCGTGATGCAGAACAGGTCAGTCTATGCCCCGTGTTAGTTAATGCCATTTTGCAGATTAGATACATCCATGTGGAACTGACAAACCATTCTTTTTCTGCCTGGTCTCCATTTCAGAAGCAGAACCACACACTGGAAGAATAAAGTTCTCTTTGCTCTGGGAAGATGCCCCCCTGTTCTGGAAGTTAGGCATGCACTTTGAGCAGGCATGTCCATTTACGTGCTACTCACTGTGAAAGCTCCTGCAACATGCTAGGCTTTGTGTTAGCAGCTGAAGAAGCCAAGGTGAATGAAACACGGTCCCTTCCCTCCAGATGCTCTGACATGCTGGACTTCTACAGGGTGAAAAGATGAAAGCTGCTATCTTTTGCAGCACAGAAACGATGCACAGGACTGTCTACGCATTCCCACCATTCAGCACATGCAGAAACATCCTGTACCCAGGAAAGCCAGGTCCTGACCCACAGCCACAGACTGGGAAATCCTATACGTGGTCTGTGTCAACATTGGGGACCCGTAAAAAAGCTCAGCATCTCGAATCACTGCCATTCCCTGGACTTAATCCAAATCCTTGGAGTCTAGGAAAGAACCACAGTCATTCCTCAGATCCAGCTCTCACAGAGGTGCTCACGGGCGCATCCTTGTGAGTATCGATACATGAGGTGCTCACAAATGCATCCTTGTGTGTGTAAATACATGAGTGAAGGAGAAGGCAATAACGTGCTAATGGCAATGCATATGAAAGTCACAGGAGGATCCCCTAACAGTCTACCTTCATGACATCTGGGCTAAAGCATCCTGGTGGCTGTGGGAGTGCATGGATCTTCAGGTTGTCCTCAGAAGCCAGAGCCCAAAGAGGGCTCAGCATTAGGAGAGCAAGCTAGTGATGAAGAGTGGAAGCAGAACAAATCGGTAAACTTACTTCAAGATTAGCTCTTTGGTCCCTCGGGTGTCAGCTGAGCATTGATTATTAATTAGATGATGAGATGGCACTCGACAAAAAACACAGTGAGAGCCCTGAGTGCTTTTAAACACAACATTGGCTACTTGTGTCCTTTGGGAGCCATGCTCTGTAAGGAACTATAGTTTCCAATGGATAATATTCAGGCGTGACTTGTTGGGATAGCCACCAATTAAACCGCATGCTTCTTATTATTTTTATAAACACACACACACACACACACACAATTAATTAAACACAACTCTTTCACCTCAAAGGGAATAAAAGATAATTTATTCTGGGCCCAAGTATAAGTGACTATAACCCCAAGTGCCATGGTCCTCCATGGTAACACTTCCATGAACTTTTTATAGTAACAGGACAAATAATAATAATATATCAAGATGCTTTTCAAGTACACTGGAGGGAACATCAGATGGTCATGTTCCAGCAAAATACAGAAATATGTTATAGGCATCAGATACTATCTAATGACATACTTGGCTTGGAAGTGTGTTCATACATTCCACATGGATTTACCTGATGGTCACAAGGATGTTAGGTCACACAGAAGTGGACAACAAATGGCTATTTACAGGGCTAAAGTAGCCCAAGATAGTTGAGTTCTAAACCTGTAGATTTCCAACTCTCCACAGTCACTGAAGTTCTAACTCATCAAAGGGCCTTGTAGGTTTAGTGTGGGTTAGCTGGTAACCTTGCGTTATACCTCAGAGACTGTCTGTAGGAATTAGACTCTAGGAACCACGGCAGAGGAGATGGCACCCTGATGGTCAAGGCGTGAGGAGAAGTCACCTAGAGTCTTCTCACACAGTAGCTTGAGAGGCCTGAGAAGACGGTGCCCCTTATACCAGCCATCTCTGGGCTGTGGCCCGATTTCTCTGCCACCGTTCAGAAGAGATGGATATAAGCAGCATGGGGAACCTCGCCACAAAGCAACTAGCAGAAATGACAGCTTTCTGCATGGAGCAGATGTGTGCTGTTTCTGCCATGTCTTGGGCATACGTAAGACTTGCAGAGTGTCAACCCCTCAGAACCACAGCTTTTAAACACATTACCTGTTCTAACTCAGTTCAAATTTCAAAAATAGCGGTTGGCACAGCCCTTGTGCAATCGATCCCGGCGAGCTTCTGTCGGCTCCTTTGCAGAGGTTTCCCATCTGAGCTTCTCCAAAAAGAACGGCACTTTGCTTTCAACAGTCTGCCAGCTGGTCTGAGACAAAGCAGGTGCAGCCCTTTCTAAATACCATATGCACATACATGCCTCCCCAGTGCCTGGCCCCTCCTGCCAGAATCTTGAGACAGAGCTTTGTTGGTAGACAATTTTTCTTTATACCAAACTTTATCCAAGATTACTATGGTCAAAAGCAGAAGTGAGAAAAACAATGAAAATTATAAAGACTTCTCTCTCTCTCTCTCTGTGTGTGTGTGTGTGTGTGTGTGTGTGTGTGTGTGTGTGTGTGTGTAGGCTACAGGTCAACTGTGGGTGTCATTCCTGAATGACTATATCCACTTCGCTTTTTGATCTATGTCTCTCACTAGTCTGAGGCTGGCTGATGCAGTTAGGCTAGCTGGCCAGTGAACCCCAAGGACTCACCTCCAAGCACTGATATTACAAGCATGAGCCACCACATCTGGCATTTTTATACGGGTGCTGGTGATCTGGCCTCAGGTCCTCGTGCTTCCTTAGCAAGCACTTGCCTGACTGGACCATCTCTCCAGCCCTAAGACTGTACACTGACTCCCCAAGCACTTTGTACATAAACCATGTCTGTTTGAGGCTTCACCTCATCCAGGAAGAACAGTCGAGCTGATCTGGAGCAGGGATGAGGCAATTAGACCTCAGCATCAGGACCCGTGTAAGTGATGGAGTCGAATTTGCTCAGCAGTTGGTTAGAAGAGCTTGTCTTCGGCTCACTGTTTGTGCTCCTCTGCCCCTTGGAATACTGGAGGCAAGAAGCAGGTCGAGTTCATCTTTGTGGTCTTACCACCACCACCACCTTCCACTAGCACATTAGCCTTTTCCATTTTGAGCAGGAATGGAAATAAAATCGGAAGTCCCCAGCTATCTTTGATACAAGCCTAGAATAGAAACGAGAGGAATAAACAGTTCCAGGGCCTAGCTCATTGCTCTTTCAGGTAGAATCCTATTACATTTAAAAGTATCCTTTGAAATTCTGATTAGCCTGAAGCCTTTGAAAGCAGATAGTTATGCAGCCATCTGAAGCGAAATTCTCTTGCTGTCTGACAGCTCCCCATCCTCTTGACCTATACCCTCTGGAAACCTCTGGCCAGCCACCAGCTATACAACCAGATGTTTTGGAGTTTGCTGAGGTGCAGCCCCTCCTAATGGGGCATGGGATGCTGGAGGCAAGGGGCAGAGCTGATCATGTTAGGAAAATAATTACATAAATTGATCTGAGAGAACAGAGCACATCAACATAAATTCACTCCAAGTAGATGGCCTTGCATACTTGTGTGTGCCATGGTTTGGATGTGAGGTGTTTCCCAAAAGGCGCAGATGTTGGTCTTCAGTGTGGTTCCTGGTTTGGTCCCTGGCTGACAGGACTGTTGAGAGGAGGCAGGATTATCAGGGTGCTAACTTCATCAAAAGATCAGTCCATTAACGGGTTTATTCTAAGATGAGGTGGGACTAGTAGGTACACTTGGGTGGAGGAAGGGGGTTATTGGGGTATGCCCCTGAAGGGTATAAATGACAGTCCCTTCTACTCTGTCTCTCTGCTTTCTGGTTGTTATGTTGCAAGCATCTTTCCTCTGTCATGCTTTCTGCTATGATATACTGCCTCTCCACAGGTCAGGCACACAGAACCAAATGGCTGTCATCTGCAACAGACATGGTGTATGTACAAAGCGCTTTAGGAGTCACAGAATACAGTCTAAGGGCTGGGGAGACGGCTCAGTCTGGTGTGTCTGTTTCATGGATCTGTGCACTTCTGGCATCTGCCCTCCTCACCCTACCCTAAGAAACATCTCTGAAAACGGTTCACGAATGCATGTTGCAGCCCGACCCATCTCCCTCAGGGAGCTGCAACAGTGGCACTGCTTAGAGTTTGAGAAAGGTGGACAAGGCTTCTTTCAGGGTCAGCCACATGTTTCTGCAGCTGTAGGGCAAGAAACATTTTTTAGTCCATCCCAAATTAGAGTGTTTTTTTATGGAGCTTTTATCCCCCCACTCTGCCACTGTTCTATCAATCTGCATGAGACTCTCAGTCCCAATAGCCGAGCTTTCAAATCTCCCTAGGAATTCAGCGCAGTCCCAAAGATATGTGAAAGTAAATCATGGGGAAGATTACATCTGGGCTCCATAGGCTTTCTCAGCAATGCTGGTTCCAGGGAAGGATTCTGACTGACAGCCAAAATTAAAAAAAAAAAAAGTGCCAAAACTCCAAAACACTTGCATTTACACCTTGTAAATCTCATTAGCATGTGTCAGAGCACCAGGGGTTCCAAGACAGAGAGCTGGCAGAGCCAGTTGTGGAATGTTGCATCCAGCTAAATACACAGACCCCAACTCAGTTACAACAACTTTTCTCTACAAGCTGCTCCACACCCGTGTGGATCGTGTGAAGACCAGTCTCGGCGTTCTGTTTCTGCCTGTGGTTAACAAAGATAGGTGGAAAATTCCAGAGGTAAACAGAGCACAGAAACACACTCCTGGAAAACGTATTCTTCACTCCTGCTGGGGCTTTGATGTCTAATTGTTCAATAGTTTCCTACTTTAGTGGACTTGGCTTACCCACACATAAATGATCTATTACTCAGGATTAGGTTCGTTTTGCAACTGACAGTAACATAAGCAAGATAGATGTTTACTTCTCTTGCATAAATGAAATCCAGGGAGCTTGCAGGGCAGTTCTGTAATAAGTAGGAATGGAGGCCTCTTCCAGCTTATTTCTATGTCATTCTCAGTACAGGACTTTCATCTCAGGCTTCAACAAGCCTACTATGGCTCCACCAATCGCATTTGCATCTAGAGATGATCAGTCAGCAAATTACAGTTCACAAACTGAATCTAACCCTCCTTCTGTTCAGATAAATAAGATGTTATCAGAACATACAAGAGCAAATGGGATACACCCATTTGTTTGAGTATATTCTATAGCTGCTTTAACAGCTTAGCAGCAGAGCGGAGAAGCTGTAGCAGAGACCAGATGGCTCACAAAGCTGAAAATATTTACTATCTGGCCCTCTCCAGCAACAGTTTGCCAACCCCTATTCTAGGTGGGAGTTGGGGGGAAAGGAGGGAGTCACGACAACCCAGGCCATTTCCCAAAAACCAAATGTGACATTTCTGCTTGTGCCCCATTGCCAGCACTGAGTCTCAGCGCCATCCTTAGCTACAAGGAAGGCTGAGAAATGAAGCATATTCTAGGCGGCCACCTGCCCAGACTTACAGCCCTCTCACTAAGGAAGAGATGAGAGTTGAGTTATCCAAGGGTCCTATTAGACCAATGTCTTGAGACAGAGCCCAGCTGAATGTCCTACTTGGCATCTCCCCGAAAACCACAGACTGACTTTGATCGTCTGCACTTTTGTTCCCAGGCAAGGGAAAAATTCTCAGAGTGAGGCCCAAGTTCACCCCAAAAAGAAGGCGACCCTGAAAGAAGTACTATCTTCATCAGGAGATAGGTCCATTGATGAGATGGAGAAGAGCAGAAGAAGAGGGGGGGAAGGGACAAAGAAGGAGGGGACACAGGAGAAGGCTTTTAAGATGGGTATAAAATATTATTCATAACACAAGTGTGAGAAATACACGTCAGTTTATTTTCTTCACTAAGTAGGATTCTAACCCACCTCCTGATGGGAGGGTCAGAAATACAACACAGGCAATGCTGGCTCCCTCTTCAAACTCAAGAGAAGGTCCCAGGGGCTTCTGAAATGATCCTTTTTATCAGTGATCACAGCAGGTGCACAGAGACAACATATGGCTCCTTCAGGTGAGCCTGGGAAACCTTAGGAGATAGATTTCCTAGAGGCACCACCCCCTCAGAGGGCACAGCACACCTGTTTCTTTCCTAAGAGAGGAAATTCAACCCCATCCTCATCCACAGCCTCAGAAATATAACACTGTCTCTCCATGCCCTATGGTTCTCCCAACAGCTTCTACTTTCTACACAATGAAAAATCCTATAGTCAATGTTTTCTCCATAGATAGTCAGGGAACAAGGAGATAGGTACTCATAGATAGATAGATGATAGATAGATAGATAGATAGATAGATAGATAGATAGATAGATAGATAGATAGAATTTGATTGTCTGCACTGCTGTTTCCAGTCAAAGGAGAAATAAAAAAATTAAAGTTAGGCCCAAGTTCAACCAAGTTTCCTTCCCTAATGACCATGGCAGAGCTATAAACAGAAATAGACTGATGGATGGGTGGATGGATGGATGGATGGATGGATGGATGGATTGATTGATTGATAACAGGTATATATAGAAGATAGATAGATAGATAGATAGATAGATAGATAGATAGATAGATAGATAGATAGATAGATAGATAGAATCTACATGGATGTAACCAGATTTATCCTCCATGTAGAACACCACTAAGATTTAACATCTGCATCTCTTCATCCTGTAGCCATTTTGCATGTTTCTGTCTCTGTTGGTCCTTTTCTTGGCCAGGAACTGGATTTCCTTCTGAAGGGAAATCAGAGGCAAATGGAGTGATTGGAAGATGTTGAAAAGTATGATATCTTGAGTGACCCCTTGATGCATATCTTCAAATCACCTAACCCTGCTCTTCTAATTATATTTCAAATTCCTAAATTTTAGGAGCATATCTTAAAACATTCACTTATGTGGAGGTCCTTGTTGTCAATGGGATTGTGAACTCTAATAAATATTTAAGTACCATGGATAGATGATAAAATTGTTTGAGACTCTGAGGAATTCAAGTGGTTTAAGCATAGTTACTATTCAGCATGTATGCACCAAGAAAGCTTCACCCAGTGTCAAAATGTTAAAAATACTGTCACCTGCTTCTGAACTCCCAAGCACTACCCTAGTGTTGTACCCTGCTTAAACTCTATAACCCCTCTATTGAGACCTACTTTAGTTCTTAGCGAAACTGTATCTCCTCTGTTAATACCTGCTGTCGCCTTTAACATCAGAAGCCATTTTGCCTCCCTGTGTCCATGTTGACCATAAGGTGAAGTTAAGTTCAAGTTCTCAGGCCTCTACATGTCTGAGACAAGGAAACAATTCAATAGTTCGATGCTTGCTGCTTATAATAAAACAATAGACGATAAATGCATGTTCTGCTTGAGTTAAAGGTAAATATATGTTCTGTTAGAGTTAAAACCGAAACATCCTGCCATGTTCCTTACTGCCAGAAAGCTGGAGAGCCCCAAGAGCGAGCTCCCCTATCCTAAATCCCAGCCGATCAGCTTAAAGTGCTTTGTCTAGCTACAATACACTTGGAACAAACACTTGGAACAAAATTGATTATGTTTAGCTAGTCAAAAAGATGTAATGCTACCTCCCTCACTTCCTACACTTGGTTACCTGGTTGATAGCTGGCTACTGGTTTTTGTATTAAAAAAAAAAAAATAGACCAGTGTCATAGTCTAGCCCCCAAGTCCAGATTATGGCTCTGACTGGTCAGTTTTTGTGCAGTGTTCAATAAACTTCCATTAGCCTGAGTCTGGCGTTGGAGTGGTCAGTGTGTGGCTATTCCCAAACCCATAACACTTAGCAACTTCCCAGTGCCTCTCTGAGTTCCCACAACCCAGCAATCGAAGGGCAGCGCCTGGATCAGCAAGCAGCCTACAGATCCTGCTCCAAGGCCATGAACAAGGTGCATTTGATTAGTCATTTACTGGATCAGTTGTGGAATATTTTGAAATCACCTGACTATGAATGTTTCCAGTGGAGAGAAAAATAGGACAAGCTGAAGGTTCTCTTCCAGGGTTATCATGCACTGTTAGGCAGGCTGTTCACTGCACAAGGTTTCATAACTAGGGAACTAATTATAAAGGAACCGAATTCCAGCCCTAAGCTCTGTTTGCCGTGCCCATGGCCAGTGTAGGACTGCCTCTCAGAAGAAAGGAGGAACAAAAGTATGTATTCCAACTGCTGCCTCAATGTCAAAACAATTTCAGTCACCTAGTGCTAAGCAGAAGAGGTTCTGAAGTAGGATGGGAGCATAAGCTGAAAGTCACGAATAGTACAAGAATCATTTAGGAAGGTTACACATGCCACTTAAAAAGTTACAGGCAAGAAGAGCTCAGAAAAGAAGTGAAGAGGCGTCCAGCTGAGGGACTGAGCAACTATGGATGATTTAAAATAATATCAGAAGAAAAAAATATCAGGAAAAAGAAGTGGAGGAATGAGGTAAGCTTTCTGCAATGCCTGGGAAACTACAGCTGAGTATCCAAATAAAAGCCCCAACTCCAACATGGGGGTGAGCAGAAGAGGTGAAAGCTGCAGAAGTGAGCCCTAAGTGGCCTGTGGGAGGAGAACAAGGAACCTAAAGAGCCCTTGGGAACAAGCAGAATGATACAGTGTGCTTTCACAGAATGGATAGGGCATGAACATTATCAGAATCTGATTCAGTCTGGGTGTGGAAACACACCCCTTTCATCCCAGAACTCAGGGAAGAAGATCAGGAGTTAAAGGCCAGCCAGAGCTAAGTAATGAGCTCTAGACCTGGGCTACACAGTGAGACCCCTTCAGAAAAGAAAAAATTAAATTTAAGTCTTTCCTTGCCAATCACCAGCTGGGAGCCCTTAAAGACATTAACTTGTCTGAACTTTGGTTTCTCTGAAAATTGTTGTAATAATACCTACACCGCAGAGCTACTATGAAAATTAAAATAAGTGAGTGAGCTGCCTACCTCAATGCATGACAAGGAGCCAGTGCCTTACACTCATAGCCATTATTAGAAATATTATTGCTATTATTATCAGCAGAGAGCTGCATACTAGGCCATGAAGAGCACCTCCAGAGCAGGACAGAAGGACATGAAGAGACAGCCAGGGCAGATTAAAAGGACACGAGATAAGTGACAATTTTCTCAAATTCTGACCTAAGACTACAGCTTTTTCTCTAAGGGACAGAATTTAATATGTGAATGTGATTTTGATAAATGACATGTAATATGAGCTTATCTGAGATTGAACTCCACTCGCCTCCCAGCTGGGTTGATCAGGAGGAGAGCTGAAGTCTGGGAGAAAATGATGCTCTTAAAACCTTGCCATCTTTCCCTGGGTAGAGTTTACCATTTCAGGGCCTGAAGATGACCCGACCAGCCCCAAGTTGAACAGAGGGAGCTCTGGGGACAGGGGTTGGGGCCACCATCCCTGCTGTAAGAAACACAAATCACCCTGGAGTTCTCGGGGAAGAGAAATCAAATGTGTCCTCTTCCGGATCCCAGAACCAACAGAATGGATACAATAAGCATCCCTTTCAGTCCATTCCAATGGCTACGGTGGAGCTGTCCAAGGTACAACCTCTCGCCCGACCTGCCTTGAGATGCCAGTGTTAAGCTGAATCTCCAACACTATCTGCCCGGTTGTTTTCACCAGTATACATTCATTAAAACTAACTGGAAGGTGTTACGGGATCACGGAGTGGACGCCTCTTCCCCTAAACCAAGCACCTGAGGGAACTGGGAGCTGTTACCTCAGAAAATCTCCAACCTTTAAACAAAGAGTATGTTTGTACAGGGAGGGAATGGTATTCAGGTGTTTCCCTCCCCGTTTGGGTTTTAGTTTTGTTGTTGTTGTTGTTGTTGTTGTTGTTGTTGTTGTTGTTTTGCTAATAAAAGTGTGTAGCCCAAGCTGGCCTGGGACTTACCATATAGCCTAGGCTAACCTTGAACTCATGGCAACCTGCCTGCCGAAGCCTCTCAAGTGTTTGAGATTACAGGTCAACACCATACCTGACTTTTCATGAGGCTTATTGCTAACCGACTCATTTGTCCATTCATTCATTATGACTATTGTTTATTTTTTGACTCCTTGAGGCCAGGAAGTTACTATAAATCAGTAAATGACCTGCTGTCCACTCCACACCCACCCTCTTCCATCTCCAGGAGGCTAAACATTATTCTTTTTTTGCCTTATAACTACCACCTACTCCATGGTAAAAAATAGATAAATAAATAAAAAATAAACATAAATAAATAAAAGACCTCAAACGCTTCCCTGGGGTGTCAGCTCTAGCCTTTCTGCTCCCTTCCCCTTCTCTCATTATCCATTGCCCATACCTTTCCCTCTGTAACACTGGTTCAGTGTCCCTGTTGTTTCAGCATCTCCACTAGAACTGGAGTTTAATGTCTACAATGCTTTGTGGTTAATAAAAGACATGGGCCCCTCATTTCAGCTCTGAGCAAGTTAAAGTAAGAATTATCCACCTCATTTAACCAACTTAGAATAATGTGTTTAGACCAGGACACCTGCATGGCACCCCGTGCTTCCTTCAGCTCTCTGAAGTCTATAATTAAGGACTGTCTCATGTTTCCTGTGTGCCTTGAATACTTCCAAAAAGATGTGGAATGGTGCTTACCTGTAGCCAGAGATCTTCCAATCCCAGATCTTGTTTTAAAAAGTCAACTACAATTGAACTCTGGGGTACGTAGAATGCCACTGTTTCCTATCTTGGCCTTACCTCCACACATACTGTTTACCCTAACACATTTCTTTCCTTCACCCAAAGAAGTCACAGAGATGTCTTCTCCCCTTCTTAAATGAGTTCCTAAATCCGACCCTCTTTCTTAGGCAAACCTCTGTTTTGTTAATATTTTCTTTTGGTGTGTGTTTGTCCATATTTGTATGTGAGGGCTTATGTGTGCCAAGGAACTCACGTGAAGGTCAGAGGACAGCCTGATGTGGATGGTGCTGGTCCTCCACAGTATCTTGTTCTCGCTTGTTGTTTGCCACTGTGCTGTTCTCAAGACGGGTTGCCTCATGAGTTTCTGGGGGATTCTCCTGTCTCTGCCTCCGTCACACCGTAGTAATGCTGGTTTTACAGACATCCACCATGATCTCTAGCTTACACATGGGTTCTGGTGGTCCAAACAGAGGTTGTCAGGCATGCTTGGCAAGTACTCTACAAGTGAACACATCCCGCTGGAGTGGTTGTGCGTCTGTCTTTTCCTCTGATCATAATATGCAAAAAAGATAAGGCAAGAGTTTATGCCCTGGTGCCTACCCTTGTGAATGACACACCAATAATGTCAATTCTTACTAAGCATGGCTCGTGGCCCCTCCTCTACTGATTACCCTGCAAAAACAAAGTTTATAAAACCCTACATTTATTCCTCAGCCTTTGAAACGCATCACTCTCTATATTCATGACTCTCCTGGTATTTGTTTAGCTGCCTTAAATTGTTCCATGCATGTGATTCAAGACTCTTAAAAGGCAGATGGTTCCACCCAACTACAAAGCACTCCTCACCACCACCTCCTCACACACTTTGAAAGTTGCTTAGTAAAATGTTTTTGATCCTGGTGGTCGGTTGCCGGTGCTGAAAGGAAAAGCCATTAGGACTGTGATTAATGAAGATGCTTTATGCAAGTTTTCCCCAAGCGCAAGCAAGAGGACATGTAATCCCATTACCAATACTCAATCTTTCACTCTCCGGAGATTCCTTCACACTAATTAGTCTGAAGCTGTAACTTAGCCTCTACTTTAAAGAATGTGTCACATGAGGACACTTCTAATTTATCTCTGACCTTCCTTAGATTTCGAGGCGCATACGCCTTTGAGTAGCATCTCTCACAACTGCCATTTTTCTGCCACTTAAGAGAAAGGGAAAAGACCTGAGGAGGAGAGGTAAGCTCGGAGCTCTTGCCCTAGGCCTCAGCTTCATTGAGACTTTGGTGCTGCTGTTTCCTTGCGCTCCCTTTGAAGGCCAATGAGCTTTGCACCACATTACAAAGATTTTTCAGTGGACAAAGAAATATAAACAGGTTATCTCTGTTATATCTGAGCACAAAATTTAAAAGCTGACGTACCCCAGCCATCTCCCCACCTTGCACACTGCATCAACAAAGACCAAGTTCTAAGTGGTAGACCTTCATCAGCCCAGGTCCCCAAATAAGAAAGCCCAGAGCCCATCCCCCCCCAGGGACACAACAGACATACAAGGTAAGAGAAAAAGTTCAGCGGGGGCAGGGTGGGGCGTGGAGAGATGGCTCAGAGATTTAAGAGTACTGGCTGCTCTTCCAGAGGTCCTGAGTTCAATTCTCAGCAACCTCATGGCGACTCACGACCATCTGAAATTACATCTGATACTCTCTTCTGTCATTCAGATATGCATGCAAATAGAGTGCTCATATGTATAAGTAAATAAATTAGCAGGGTATGGTGGTGCACGCCTTTAATCCCAGCACTCAGGAAGGCAGAGGCAGGTGGACCTATGTGAGTTTGAGGCCAGCCTGCTCTACAAAGTGAGTCCAGGACTGCCAAGGCTACACAGAGAAATGCTGTCTCAGAAAACCACAAAAAGAAAGAAAAAGTAATCTTAATTTTTTTTTAATTTTTCTTATTTATTTATTTATTGGCAAATTCTGTTTTGATTTCACCTCTTCAGTCTCCTCCTGCAGGTCGGTCTCCACAGTTGACCCCCAAGGACAGCTTTTCCCGCTTGATCCCTGTAGACTCCGTAGCGTCTTACCCATAGAAGTCTCCTTCCAAAATTTTCTATTGACATCATTCTACTCCTGGCCAAAGCCACCCCAGTGCTCTTTTTACAAAATTCCAACAAAATCCCCACTAGGACTGATGAGAGGTAGGTACTCTATCACTCATTCCATGTTGTTCCCTCCTTCCAGCTCCCAGCCATGAGGGACTCGGGGACCAGCAGGACCCCCAACAGCCAAGGGGACAGAAGTCGCCCAGTTGCTATGTTCTGACAGTTCCTCATATCATTCTCCCCTGTGGGGGCACTGATTCCTCCATTAGCCCTCTTCTCAGCTCTCGGAGACCAGAGGCTACTATACAAAGTTTCTAAAGCAAAGCAAGATTGAGGCCCTGTGGGCAGCTGGGAGAGCTGAAGGTCCAAAAAGGGAGTGGGTCATTGTTCCCTACCTCTGGTTCCCACACTGGACACCAAAAGGGAGCTGGGGCCAGAGCAACAGGAATTTAGCCTTCATCCATTCCCTGACACAAATCATCTGCCATACTCCCCTAATCTTCCGGGCTCAGCCTTCTCACCTCGCCTCCTCAAAATTTTTCTGAAAGTGCCCCCAAGGCCTTCTTGGACTAACACATGATTCACGCCACCCTGTCAAAGAGGAGTTGGATTCAAATAAGGATACAACATGTGTGTGTGCTGAGGAAGTGGGGAGGGGGTACCACTCAGTTAAATGTTATCCAGGAAGGATCCCATCTCCTATTCTAGCTTTCTGCCCCTGTGCATTTTTTTTCCCCACATTTGCCTCTACTGACACAAGCAATGTTTGAGGCCTAGAGGCTGGGTCATTCTGGTAAGAAGTCATAAATTCATAAATTAATATTAACACTAGTGGTTATTTATAGACATCGTTTCTGTGTGACCAGGTAAGAGCCTCCTCAGGGCTGGGGCCTGCGGCAGGGTTCTAGGACTTCTGGGGGCTGTGGAGCGACATGTGTAAAAATGATTTCATCTAAACTCCCTGAGAGGTTTCATAGACCAAAGCACCTCTGAAGGACACAGAGACAATGGTAAGATTACCCAGAAATAAATGCTTCTGAAGTGGTCAGAAGGAATCAGAGTAAGGGGAATCCAGAGGCTGATAACTAATCCATCCGATTCCTGATTCCTTTTTTTTTTTTTTTTCTTTCCCCTGATTTGGACTTTTTTTTCCCCCAAAGCTACAGCCTGTCACTGTGCAAGTTTATCATCAGACATCACTCTGTCTCGATTACGGGTGACATGAGATCAATGACCTAAAACTGTTTTCAGATCAACCACAAAACTGATAACACCAGGCTCTACCAAACCATGGCTGGACCTGATTCTGGGTTTAATGCTGAGGCTGCCTTGTGAACCTCATTTCCATTTCAAAAGTGGATTGTGATCCACTTAAGAGCATGGGAGTTCAAACCGGAGATGCAGGCAGGGTCTCAGCCAGAAGTTCCCTACACTTGCCCAGAACAAAGGGGTCTGGGGGTGGGAGAAGGGGGTGGTTACAGGAGTAACTAGTCTGCGATTAAAATTTTTCTCTGTCTTAAAAGGGCTCCCTCCTTCTAATTCAAGCCTTTTTAAATCTTGTGAAATTTATTAATTACAAAAAAAAAAAAAAACTAAATTTGTAGCAGCGTGTTTTAGTCTCTGAAAGCGGTTATAATTCATTCAATTTCTTGAACTCTACAACTGCAGCGCGTGGCTTAAGCAGAGATTTGTGTTTCCTTCTCTCCTCACCGAGGGCTCCTCTGGTTACCTACAGCCTCTTTTTCTGCCATAAACTATCTAATCCATCTCAGTTCTGACTCAAGATGTCCACGAACCATAAACCAGGCCTCACCAGACCATACTCTACCCTCTCCCCGGCCGAAAGTGTCCAGGAAAAAAAATATCCCCCATTTTTCCCCCACATGCCTACACTGAATCCATGGGCTTTTAAGAAAACCCCGAGACCGTAAGTAGCTATGGAACACCTGATCCCATCCTTCTCCTTGTCCTTGACAGACAACCAACGCAAGACACACTGAGATAATTAAAGAGCTCACCCTAGCTGATCTCCAAAAAGCATGAATTTAAAGGGCAAATGAGAACTCTCCTTCCCACCACTGTCCTCCCTGAAACTGAACATCGAGGAAGAGATTCCCAGACAACTGCATTCCCCCGGAGGATGAGTGTTGAATGGAGTTCACAGCCGGGCTGCTCCTGTACTGCTTGGCTTGGTTAGAGGGGAGAATCTTATACCCGGAAACCCAATGTTCTGCCTCAGCTCATGGATAAGCAGGTGCCATCCCAAAGCATTTTTCCGTCTCCCGAGTCACTTTTCCGGTTGCATTATGCTTTTCTTCCAGGTGATAGTTTCAACTTCCTCCTCCATTTCCCTTTAACCCAATCAACCTATTTATTGATTCCAGGAGCAACGTCCCTGAAACAGCTCTTTATGGCCCCAAACCCAAATTCCTGGATGTGGCCCATAAAGCGCCTACCCGGTTTCCCTAGTCACTCTGTACCTGCCAGCTCCCTTCATGGAGCTCGCATTGCAGCCTCAGCCCTTCGTACACCTCAGTGTTCCTCTTGTGTAAAACGTCCTTCTCACCTCCATCGCTTTCCCTCTCCTATTACCCTTAGCTTATTTCCATTTATCTTCCAAATGCTACCTTCCCCTGGAAAATTACCCTGAGTACCCTCTTAACCCTGAACAATTGCTCACTCCCTCTGGGCTTCAACAGCATGCCTGCAGCACTGTTCTTGGACCCTGTAATAGGTCTCCAGTTGTTCTACTCTTCTGTAAGGAGCCACTTGTGACCATCAACATTGTCAGCCTTCATCACAGAATGCTTCATGCCCAGTTTGTTACAGTTAATGTCTGATGTGGGCATACTGGTTTTATTCAAAACGCATACTTCAGTCAGATTTCCTTGGTTTTCCCTTTAAAATTTGTGTGTGTTTATTATGTATGTGTGCAAGTGTACACGCGTGTGTGTAAGCATGGGTCCTGAGGACACAGGTTGACATCAAATGTCTTCCTCCACTGCTCTCCACCTTATTTTTTGAAACAAGATTTCTCTTTGAATCTAGAGCTTGCTGGTTGGGCTAGAATGACTGACCTGCAAGCCTCAGAGATGCTCTTACTTCTTTCTCCTCAACCCCGGAACTATACAGCCACATTAGCTTTTACTCCAGTGTTGGGGATCAGAACCCCGGCTTCACCATCTCCCCAGCTTACACAGATGTCCTTTCTCTGTTCCAGGATACCACACTGCATTTGGGATTTTGTATCTCCTTTTGCTCCTTTGGGCTTTTATGGCTTCTCAGGTTCTCCTTCGTTTTGATGACCTTGACAGTCAGTCTTGAGGAATAGTGATCAGCTGTTGTAGACTGTCGTTCAGTTGGGATTTGTGAGATATGTTTCTCATGATTAGACTAGGTTTATATGGTTCTAAGGAAGACCATAGACATAGAGGGCCATTTTCATCATATCACGTCTCAACATGACCTGGTACTTTTGATGTTGACTACCTTGTTAGGGTTTCTATTGCCGTAATGAAACATGAGCAGAAAGCGATTCAAGGAGAAAGTAGTTTATTTCAGTTGCACTTCCATATCAGTTCATCATCAAAGAAAGTCAGAGAGCAAGAACCTAGAGGTAGGAAGCAATGCAGAGGCTGTAGTTCTGTGCCCTGGCCTGTTCCTATGGCTTGCTTAGCCTGCTTTCTTATAACACCCAAGAACACCATCCTAGAGGTTGGCATCACCCGAAATGAGCTGGCCCCTCCCATTCCAATCACTAATGAAGAAGTGATCTACAGGCTTGCCTACAGCTTGATGTTGTGGAGGCATTTTCTCAACCGAGGCCCCTTCCTAGCAGACGGACTCTAGCTCGTGTCAAGCTGACGTAAAAACCAGGCAGCTCTTTGACTTTGATTACCTGTTTGAAACTGTAGATGAGAAATCTCTTCACTTTCTTCTCTAAATCACTTATTTATGGTTACAACAGGTTGCTTGTTTCTTACTGTCTATTCTCATAGCGCCTCACAGAGTCTGAGACTTAACAGAGGATGAGGGTAAAATAGACTTGACTTTGCCACCTGAAAATTCACACTCTGGGAGGTCAAGACCGAAGTACCACAAAAAAACATGACCGTGTTTAGAGACAGGAACTCCGAACAGAAATTCAAAAATAGAAGGAGTTATCAGGAACTGCTCAGGCACCTAGAGAGAAGGCAATATGGGGTCATGAAAAGAGGCAGCTATCTACCAGCCAAGGAGAGAAACCTTAGGCCTTGGACTTGATCATGGACTTTTTGCCTCCAAAAGCACGAGAAAGTAAACTTCTGTTGTTTTGGCCACTTGGTGGGCAGTGCTTTATTGCGGCAGCTCCAGCAGGTCAATGCCAAGGGGAAGCACGGGGCCAAACATTTTTCACACGTTGGTTTTGTACAGTCATGGAGGCTGCCTGCTGTTCTGTGGCATCCTAGAAAGGAAAGATTCTTAGTCCTCAGGAATCAGGGGTTGCTGCTGCTTAACCAATAACTACATCTGGGTGGTTTCAGTGATGACAGATGACTCTTGTGGAACTAGGTAGGGGGAAAGTGGACTGATACTTTTAAGCTATGGTCTGATTTCAACTATAGAAGACTTTCAAATAGCAAGAGGGCATGAAAGATGCTGAAATTCTCACATGATCATCTGCTCCTCTAACAGTCTATGTACCACTATACTCTTTTATTTCAAGAGAATGAGAAGAAGAAAAAAGCAGACCAGAAATAGATCTTTCTTTTTCCCTTTCTTTCTTGCCTCAAATCCTGTCCCTTTTCTCCTTCCTGAACAAATTCCTCACCTATGAAAGTGACTACTGCATAGTCTCTGATACTTTGCCCTGTGGTTTGTAGGGAAATAACCCATGTTCCTAGCCACCTGATAAGTATATCATTTTACACAGTTCTCAAGACAATTTTGACTGCTTCTATTATGATGCCCTTTTCCATAGATGAAGCAACTAAGACACAGAGAGATCAAGTGATGTGCTCAGGGTCTCACAACATGTCAGTGTAGTTAGGGAGATTGGAACCCAAGCATAACAGGCTATGATAAACACCATGTGCCACTTCCTGCCGAGTAAAGAAGGTCCCTCCAGAGTTTCCAACCACAGAGCTGGGTGGCCAAGACCTGGAAGTGGCCCAGAGTTTGGGGGCATCTGGCATTGGGATAAATCCAAAATCACTCTTCAAACAGCAGTTACCTTCACCCCAGAATGCCACATTGTTTGACTGCTGAGACAGAATTACCATGGAGAATGATGTTTTTGTTTTTTTTTTTTTTTTTTTGTTTTTTTTTTTGGTTTAGTGTAAAGTTTAAAACTCGTTATGGCAGTATAGACAGTGAAAAAAAATAGAGTAAGCATTTGGAGCTTACAGAGAGTTTTGTTGCATTTCCACATGTCGGTCCCAGTAAAACTCGGAGATTCGGGAATTCTAAGGGGTTTTTGCAAAAAGTGGCTTCATCTGTTATTTGCCTGGCAGAGCACCAGTGGTGCGATTCCATGGGCGATTTATTCAATGAAGCTAGTAGGGAGAAAAATCACGGGCCCTGAGTTTTGTTGTTATTGAAGATAAAATGTTAGAAAAATAGGCCCTCTCTCCATCCACCTTTTGAATTACAATTTCCAGCGAAGTCTGGTTTCCTTTCCTGGCAGACATAATCCTAATTAAAAATAAATTACATGCCGTACAGAATTTGAAATGGAAAAGATAATCCTATTACATATGAGAATATATCCTGATTTTTTTTTCTTTCCCGCTAAACTGTGGGAGATAGCAGATCAGGCTGAGCCCCCCATTGTCGCCGCTTTGAAAACTTTCCTGGAGCCCTAATCCGTCACGTGATGCTGTGTCAATGCCGAGGTCTGCACGCGAGCCTCACAATGCCGGCATTAGGCGCGGCGACCCAGACCCGGCTCTGCCCAGGCGGCGGCATTTGCATCCCGAGAAAACGCGGCCATTGTGGAGCCCTGTTTGTTCTCAGGATCGCCAGACAGTTGCGAGCGAAGTTGCTGAAAACCGAGAGAAAGGGGCTCCTTTGAGACCCTTTGGCATGATAACCAGGGGATCTGGGCAGCTTTTGTGGATGGATCCGCGCTGGGGACTTGCTCCCCGTCCCCCCCCCCTTGCGGTCTGCCCTCCCCGACTTTCCTCCAGACCTCGTCGTCCCCCAGCTCCCTCCTCCCTTCCCCCCCCCCAGCCCCGGGCGTCTCTCTTCCGCGGGGACTTGAAGTGGCCGCTGATGCTCCTCTTTCCATTATCTGGCGAGCGCGGGCGAGCAGCGGGAGCTCCCTGCTCGCGTGCCTTCACAGCCCGGGCCCCCAGCCCCGGGGGCACCCGCCGCGGGGTGCTCCCAGCAGCCCTGCCCCAGCCCCCACGACACTCCCCCCCCCAACCCCGGCTTCCCACAGCCTCTGAGCGGCCACGTCCGAGCCGCGAAGCCCCGCCGGCGGATGGGGCTTTGAACCTGGGGCTAACCTCCCCCCAACAGTTCCTGTTGAGGCTGGGTTTCTTGCTTGCTCTTCCCCCACTCCCCCGCGTTTTTTGCTCCTTCCAAATACTTCACTTTAGTCTCCGGGAGGAGAAAAAGGTGAAGGAAGTGCAAGGGATCAGACCTAGTATCCTGTTGGGCTCGGGCGGTTAAACCTGGAACCTCAGCTCCCAGGAGCTCCCACCTGATCACAGACACCTGATCGAATCCCGCCTCCTGCTCCCTGCGGGCCCAGGCCACGGCGTTCCCTGCTGGGTGGCACAGCATCTGAGACCCCGAAGTTCCCGGGGGAAGGGGGAGGGAGGACTCAGCACAGGGGGCTGCTGTCCATCGGGCGGGTTCTGAACCTGTTCGAGTCTGGGCCTGAGTGGGGCCACGATGGAACAGGGAAAGAACCTGGAAAGGTCAAGCCTAGGCCCGGGTCAGGGTGTTCCGGGGTCGGAAGGAAGACTGAGCACTACTCTGAATATGTTATTTCTTGAACAAGATCAAAAGCTAAGATGGCGCTTGGGAAGTAAATAGAGGGGGGAAAAATTATAAATTCGGGTCCTGTGGGGATTTTGCCTTTCTCTTGTCTCTGGGTGACGGCAGACATCTGGCCACCCTGCCTGCAAGTGCCAGGACCGGAAAGCGGAGGAGACGAAGGAAGCCCCCAAACTACCCACCGCCCCCACCCCAAATTCATAACCGTCTTTATTTAACAGCCAAGAAGCAACTCCAAAGGCCCCTCTCTCTCCTTCACCCCGCTGCTCAGCCAGAGCCAGCTCCGGGGTGCTCTCCCTACTCCGGGCAAAGCCGGGGACCTCGCAGAAGGACCGAGGCCCGGGTTCGGAAGCACACTGGCCGAACGCAACCCGCTCGGCGGACTGGCTGCCTGGCTCGTCTCTTCGGGGGCGTGTGACCTGTAGCTGCCCCCCCCCCTCCGCATTTACACCGCCTGTTCGGTGGAGCCCTTCAGGAAGAATCAATGAGGGTCAGCCTCGTTCCAGGTTGGCACCGTCCTCCAGCTAGGGGAGTGGGGGTACCTCTGGGGGGCGGCTCAGGGACCCACCCTGGGGAACTGTTAACGCCGGAGGCCCACAGCGTCACGGGCAGATGGTTAAGTCACCCCACGTTCGTGGCAGGTTTCGACGTCACGCTGTGGTTTTGTTCTGGTGGAGCAGGACAAGCGTGTTGCTTCCAGAGAGGCCCTATTAGAACAGAAAGAAAATCCTCTAAATAGGCGGAACAAGGCACCGGGAGGAAAAGGCCTCTAAATGCCCTTTAATAGGAGCCCGGCATTGTGTGGAATTGAGCGCCCATCACCGTTTAGCCCGAGAGTTATGGCAGTGATTGAGGATGAATAGAGGAACATAATGGATACATGTGGCGTTTTGCTCATTATACCCAAGTTAGCCCGACTCCACTGTGGAAGCTGCTCAACTTTCTCTCCCCCTCAGCTTGTCATAGGGAAATAATACAGACGTTGGGGCCTCCAATGGGATCGCCTGCCACGCCATTCTATTTCCACTACTAACGAGGGCTTCATGAGCCTTTGATACAGTCTGATCTTTGAAACCTTTCCAAATCTCCTCAAGCTTATGCTAAATCCTATTTGGAACTTTTTTTTTTCCTCCTCCCTTGCCTGCTAGCACCTAGAGCTTAAGAAAGCCGTTCGCGCGGCGCCGTGCATACTAACAGACATCACAGGGCTCTCTTCTGAAAGGCGAGTGGCACCTATGCTCGCGCGAGCAAAAACGCAGCCACGCGCACAAATTTCAATAACATCAGTCTTGCCCTGTCCTCCGGGCTTCTGCATCCATAGGCTATTCCCGGCGCCGTGGGAAGCTGGGAGAGATGGCAAAGCAAAGCCCGACTCCCCAAAGCAAGTTTGGAAGCCTCCGCGATGCAAAATAAAGGGGCGGGGCGGGGGGGGGAGACGCGGGATCTGGAGCCTCGGAAGAGAAGCCCGGCTTGCTGGCGCTTGGCCCGGGCTCCGGGAAGAAGAGGCGGGGTGCCAGGCTCCCTGAATCCCCAAACCATCTCATCCCAAGCAAGGCGCCGGCCGACAATGGGAGCCGGAGTTGTTAAAACAAAGGAATTGTTCCCTCACCTTCTTCCTTTCCCGTGTTCTCCCCCCCTCCCCCCCAGCCTTCCCACCGCGACCGGGTAGGCGGGGGCTGGCGGAGGAGCGGCGCTCCGGCTCGGCGGCCATTGGCTGCCCGCGTCCGGCGATTTGCATATGGGCGGCTATAAAGGCGGAGGCGGCGCGCGGCGGCGCAGCTCCAGCGGGGAGAAGGGGGCGGAGGCGCCGGGCGAGGGCGGGTCTGCGCGTCCTCCCAGCTAGCCCGAGCCGGAGCTGCAGCTCCGAGACTTCTCCGGCACAGGGCTCGCGGAAGCCCGGAGACCCGCGCTCCGATCCGCAGGCCGGAGGGAACTCCCCAGCTCAGCCTTTCCGAACAGCAACCGGGGCTGGGCGGCATGAGTCCTGGGAAGCGCTGGGGCAGCCCCTGCCTCTTCCCCTTGCAGCTCTTCAGTCTCTGCTGGGTGCTCTCCGTGGCCCAGAGCAAGACGGTCCGGTACAGCACCTTCGAAGAGGATGCACCCGGCACAGTCATCGGGACCCTCGCGGAAGACCTGCACATGAAAGTGTCCGGAGACACAAGCTTCCGCCTGATGAAGCAATTCAACAGCTCCCTGCTCCGGGTCCGCGAGGGCGACGGGCAGCTGACCGTCGGGGACGCGGGCCTGGACCGCGAGCGTCTGTGCGGCCAGTCCCCACAGTGCGTGCTGGCCTTCGACGTCGTCAGCTTCTCTCAGGAGCAGTTCCGGCTGGTGCACGTGGAGGTGGAGGTGAGGGACGTAAACGACCACGCGCCCCGCTTCCCCCGGGCCCAGATCCCGGTGGAGGTCTCGGAGAGCGCCCCCGTGGGCACGCGCATCCCCCTGGAGGTGCCTGTGGACGAGGACGTGGGCGCCAACGGGCTGCAGAGCGTCCGGCTGGCCGAGCCCCACAGCCCCTTCCGAGTGGAGCTGCAGACGCGCGCGGACGGCGCCCAGTGCGCCGACCTGGTGCTGCTGCAGGAGCTGGACCGCGAGAGCCAGGCCTCCTACAGCCTGGAGCTGGTGGCTCAGGACGGAGGGCGCCCTCCGCGGTCCGCCACGGCCGCCCTCAGCGTGCGCGTGCTGGATGCCAACGACCACAGCCCGGCCTTCCCGCAGGGCGCCGTGGCCGAGGTGGAGCTGGCCGAGGACGCCCCCGTGGGATCGCTGCTGCTCGACCTGGACGCTGCCGACCCGGACGAGGGTCCCAACGGCGACGTGGTGTTCGCCTTCGGCGCCCGCACCCCGCCCGAGGCCCGTCACCTCTTCCGGCTCGACCCCCGCTCCGGCCGCCTCACCCTGGCCGGCCAGGTGGACTACGAGCGGCAGGACACGTACGAGCTGGACGTGCGGGCCCAGGACCGGGGCCCGGGACCCCGGACAGCCACCTGCAAGGTCATCGTGCGCATCCGAGACGTCAACGACAACGCTCCCGATATCTCCATCACCCCCCTGGCCGCCCCGGGGGCCCCGGCTACCTCGCCCTTCGCCGCCTCCGCCGCCGCCGCCGCAGCAGCGCTCGGAGGGACCGATCCGGCCTCTCCGGCTGGGCCCGGGGCGCAGGAATCCGGCGCCACCTCGCTGGTGCCGGAGGGGGCGGCGCGCGAGAGCCTGGTGGCGCTGGTCAGCACCTCGGACAGGGACTCGGGAGCCAACGGGCAGGTGCGCTGCGCCCTCTACGGGCACGAGCACTTCCGGCTGCAGCCGGCCTACGCCGGCAGCTACCTGGTGGTGACGGCGGCGTCCCTGGACCGGGAGCGCATCGCCGAGTACAACCTGACGCTGGTGGCTGAAGACCGCGGCGCGCCCCCGCTGCGCACCGTCCGGCCCTACACGGTGCGCGTGGGCGACGAGAACGACAACGCGCCGCTCTTCACCAAGCCGGTCTACGAGGTGTCGGTGCGCGAGAACAACCCTCCCGGCGCCTACCTGGCCACGGTGGCCGCCCGGGACCCCGACCTGGGCCGCAACGGTCAGGTCACCTACCGCCTGCTGGAGGCCGAGGTGGGCCGCTCCGGGGAGGCCGTGTCCACTTACGTCTCGGTGGACCCGGCCACCGGAGCCATCTACGCCCTGCGTAGCTTCGACTATGAGACCCTGCGCCAGCTCGACGTGCGCGTCCAGGCCAGCGACGGCGGCTCCCCTCAGCTCTCCAGCAACGCCCTGGTGCAGGTGCGGGTGCTGGACCAGAACGACCACTCTCCGGTCCTCGTGCACCCGCCGCCGGCCAACGGCTCCCTGGAGATAGCCGTCCCTGGACGGTCCGCCAAGGACACGGCCGTGGCGCGCGTCCAGGCCCGGGATGCCGACGAAGGCGCCAACGGGGAGCTGACCTTCGACCTGCTGCAGCAGGAGCCACGCGAGGCCTTCTCCGTGGGCCGCCACACGGGGGAGATCGTGCTCACCGGAGACCTCTCCCAGGAGCCTCCGGGCCGCGTGTTCAAGGCCCTGCTGGTCGTCTCGGACGGCGGCCGCCCCCCTCTCGCCACCACGGCCACCGTCAGCTTCCTGGTGACGGCCGGAGGCGGGTCGGCGGCCGCGCCAGCCGGCGCCGGGAGCCCCGAGCACTCCCGGCCGCCGGGCTCCCGCCTCGCGCCGTCGGGGCCCTCGCTGCAGTGGGACACGCCGCTGATCGTCATCATCGTGCTAGCCGGGAGCTGCACCCTGCTGCTGGCCGCCATCATCGCCATCGCCACCACCTGCAACCGCCGCAAGAAGGAGGTGCGCAAAGGGGGGGCCCTCCGGGAAGAGCGGCCCGGGGCGGCGGGCGGCGGAGCCTCGGCCCCCGGCTCCCCGGAGGAGACCGCCCGGGGAGCCGGGCCCAGGCCCAACATGTTCGACGTGCTCACCTTCCCTGGCAGCGCCAAAGCGCCCTTTGGCAGCCCCGCGGCCGACGCGCCCCCGCCCGCGGTCGCCGCGGCCGAAGTGCCGGGCTCGGAGGGCGGCAGCGCCACGGGGGAGAGCGCCTGTCACTTCGAGGGGCAGCAGCGGCTCCGCGGCGCGCACGCCGAGGTGAGGCCTTCCTTCGGCTGGGCGCCCCCCCTCCGTGCTCCGCGGACAGGCTGGGAGAAGGGAGACCGGAGGGGGCGAGGGCGGGCTCTAGCGAGGGGATGCTTTGACCTGTCGCACTTGCTCTTTTTTTTTTTTTTTTTTCCTGCGCGTGTGTCCTGGCCAACCCTCCTCACGCCGTCTTCCCCTCCCCCATTCCTTGCTTCAGCCCTACGGCGCCTCTCCGGGCTTCGGGAAGGAGCCTGCGCCCCCGGTGGCGGTCTGGAAGGGCCACTCGTTCAACACCATCTCGGGCCGAGAGGCTGAGAAGTTCAGCGGCAAAGACAGCGGCAAGGGAGACAGCGACTTCAATGACAGCGACTCCGACATCAGCGGGGACGCTTTGAAAAAGGACCTCATCAACCACATGCAGAGCGGTAAGGACGCGCCTCCCCCCAGCCCGGCCCAGCGGTCCGCCCTCCCCTCCAGCCTGCCTGCCCGCTCGAAAGCCCTCTCCCCGGCCCCTCTTCTCGCCCCTCTCCCCAGTACTCCGGTCCCACCCGGACCCCCATTCTGCTGGGTGGGATGCTAGCCGTGGAGGGAGGGCGGTCCGCTAACTGCTTTGTGTTGTTGTTGCTGTGTTCTTGTTGTTCCCCCCCCCCCCCCCCAGCAGAAGAGCTACGCTTTGCATGATGTAATCTTCCCGAAAACACCTGTCTCTCCGGCTGCCCTGACCCTGCAGAGGCCTAACCTCGGGAAATTCTTTCTCTCTTTCTCTAGGACTGTGGGCGTGCACCGCTGAGTGCAAAATCCTGGGCCACTCTGACCGCTGCTGGAGCCCATCCTGTGCGGGACCCAGCGCACACCCGCCCCCGCCCCCGCCGGCCCAGATGTCCACCTTCTGTAAGAGCACGTCCCTGCCCCGGGACCCTCTGCGCAGAGACAACTACTACCAAGCTCAGCTGCCCAAGACGGTGGGGCTGCAGAGCGTCTACGAGAAAGTGCTGCACAGAGACTACGATAGGACGGTCACCCTGCTCTCCCCTCCCCGTCCGGGGAGGCTCCCGGACCTGCAGGAGATTGGGGTGCCCCTCTACGAGTCCCCTCCCGGTGGCAGATACGTGTCCCCGAAGAAGGGGGCCAATGACAATGTGTAATCTTACGCTGCATGTCTTCACACGCCTACACAGGTCACCCCGAGACGTCCCTAAGTTATTGACCGGTTTCAGTGTTGTAAATATGAATATTGCAAGATGTGCCTTAAAATGAAGTTGTTGGAAGCTATTTCCAATCACATTGGTACTGTTTGGTATTTGCAAACAACAAAAAAAAATGTAGTTAATGTAATTTTTATGAAATGTGTGCAGTATTTAATTTTTCTTATCACGCTGTTGACTTTAATTTCACTTGTGGCTTGCCATTTTCTTAGTGTTTTTAACCTGTACATTGTGTAATGTAATGTTTGTATATACTGAAATTTTGTTATATTTTTATATAATAAAAGCTAAGTGGAAGTTACTGCCAAAGGAATTGTCTGTAAGACAAAAAACAAAACATGTTGGAATTGCTTAATGGAATTTTATCTTTCACCAGAAACAACCTAGTGTCTGAGAAGTTTTGCCTTGCCAAGTCTAACAACTTGTAGATCTTGAGTCTGTGGTAGATTTCAAGTTACTGTTATTTAATTACATTTGGTTCTCTGTAAGCCCTGTCACTTATAAGCACAGTAATAAAGGATTTGTCATGTATTTGAAGAATCTGCTAATTGCTTTTCATGGAGTTGCCTGAAGTCAGGCATTCACAAATAATTTCAGTACCAGAATTAAACCTCCTTTCAAGAGCTAATTATTCGGGCATTGTCAATGCTTCTGGGATGCTGAGCCTGTGGTATTTGGGGTATTGAAAAGTCTTGCCCAATGACTGAAAACATTCGTTGACTTTGTAAAAATATTTATGACTCCCTATGCATCTGCTACTACGTAAAGTTCCTGCCCTCACATACCCCTTCAACAAATTATTTTTTGAGTATTTATCAAAAGGTGAAGGAAAGCTAAATTTGACTTGTTCCTCCACTAACTGAGCAAACATTTGTAAAGATTTTACCAGAGCCCAGTAACACCTTTAGGAGCTGAGACTGGAGGTTCACTGCTTATTAAAATGGTAGTGTCAAATCTTATGAAGGGGGAGGAGGAAGGACTGAAAGAGCCAGAGAGGTCGACAGCACAAGAAAACCTATGGAATCAACTAACCTGGGCCCATAGGTGTTCACAGAGACTGAACCACCAACCAAAAAGCATCCGTGGGACAGATGTAGGCTTCCCACACGTATGTAACAGACGTACAGATGTACAGCTTGGTCCTCTGAACAGCAGGAGCAGGGGCTGTCTCTGACTTTGTTGCCTGCCTTTGGATCCATTTCCCCTAACTGGATGGTCTTGTCTAGCCTCAAAAGAAGAAGAGGGGCCTAGTCCCACTACAACTTGATACACCAGGGTGGGTTGATGTCCATGGGGGGGGTATCTTCTTCTCTGAGGAGAAAGAGAGGGACCACAAAGAGAGAGGAGGTGAGAGGAGGAACCGGGAGAAGAGGAGAAAGGGAAAGTTCTGATTGGGATGTAAAGTAAATAAATTAAGGAAAAAGGATAATAGTATCAAAAAGACACACAAATAGGGTGCAGGCGCAGTACAGTGCTGGAGTGCTCGTTCTGGGTCTGGTTCCCCCGCACTGCAGTGGAGAGAGAACACACACACTGTGGATAAAATGACACATGAGTGGAATTTGGTTTAACATATCACACAGAAAAAAAGACGTGGAACTGTATGAAACAAGATTGATGAAATATGGCAGATGATATGAATACAGTGGTGGCATGGGTACACACGGATATGAAGAAGGTGACTCTGGAAGGTTTAAGATGGCCATTAAATCAGGCCTAGTGGCACTCGCCTTTCGTCCTAGCACTTGGGAGCTGGAGGCAGAAGAATCGGGAGTTCAAGACCAGCCTGGACTACATGAGACCTTGTCTTCAAAACGCAAAAGATAAAAAGGCATTAAATCATCTAAGCATATGTCTTCTGTGCATTTCATTTAAAACTAAAATGAAGATAATAATGAGAGTTGGCCTTTACTGAGGAAGCTTTTCTATATGCAAAGCTCTTTACAGAGTGTTCTATGTGAATTTAATTCTCCAACAACCTCCATGCCAGAGGAACTATGGTTAACTCAATTTTGCAAATAAGGAAACCGAAGTATAAGCAATTTGGGCAAAGCATTGATCATCAAACGCTAATAAGAGTCCAAGGTGAAAGTGAAACCCAGATCACTCAAATAAAAGGAAGCAATGAAAGAAGTCTGCAGAGTGTTTATTAATTTGGAAGAAAGAAAGAGGAGGAAAAGTCCAGTGTCTTGCCTTTACTGCTTATTATTTAGCGCCTTTATATGTGTGTCTGTGCTCCTTTATTACTAATTATGGGGTGAGACATGGTAACGAGTAGAGGGCCCCTCAAAGCTGCCCGTTGAAGTCATAATTGAAGCCAGTGGCAGGTCGGAGCTGAACAGCAGGTCAGGCACCCAGCGCTTCACCACCCACTGCCTGAGCAAAGTTCAGCGCTTTCTGCCAGCAGCTGAGCCGCGCATGCGCCTGACAGGCTGGCTGCCCAGCCCTCGGGGTCTAAAAGCAAACACCGATGTTTGTCCCTTACTAACCATCTCCCTAGCCAGGAAAACCCAGCTCCAGCAGACAGATCCCCAGGTAGGCATCTCGTAACAAGTGGCGCTCTGAGTCCCATCAAATGCAGAGCAGAAGGCTCTGAAAACATGCTGTCTCTGTGTAGTTGCTGACTGGAGCCTTCAAAGCAAATCAATGAGGGCTGGCAAGATGGCTCAGCAGATAAGGGTGCTTGCCGCCAAGCCTAACAAGCTGAGTTCGATCCCCACCCCCATCTCATTTGATGACGAGCACTGACGCCTGTAAGTTGTTTTCTGACTGCCATACGGGCACCCTAGCACATGAGGGTGCCCCCAGCACACAAAATTAGTCAGTAAGTGTAACTTTAAAATTTTCAAAATAATCTAGTGGCAGAAATGTTATTTTATTTTGAAATGCGCTAGCTACTTTATTTTTCCAAAACTTTGAGATTCAAAACCTCTGCAGTTTTATTATCATATTCTTTCTTTAAGAAAAGACCATGTTTTTTCCAAAGCAAACATACAATTTACTCCTTAAAATTATTTAGATTTAAAAAAGAGAACAGGGATCTATTCTAAGGGCCAGCATGGGGATGCTTTCTAGTTTTCTCTAGAAATGTCTACTTTTTTATTACATTTTAAAGAAAGTGCGTTGCTTTATTCAGTTAAATGGAGCAGTGTACATACAGAACACTTAGCACAATGCCTGGTCTTCAGTGATGTCCGCTCTATACTGCCCTACTTCCTCTTGGCTGTTTTCTGTGGAGCCAGACTCCACCATACTCTCAACCCAATCCACCCCAGAAGGGGACAAGTAGACCTGGGGCATCCGGTCTTGATGTAGCCCTTTTTTGCCCTCCACTTTTACCATTTTCACCAAGTAGATCAGAGCTGTCTGGGGAGCCAGCAGTTTACAAACAAGAACGGCTGAGGCAAACATCAACTCACATCTGTGGCGGTAACAGAAATCTCTCTCTGCAGGTGGGAGTTCACTGCACTTCGTGGTGAGCACCGGGACAGAGGATAGCCCTAAGGGGAGAAGAAGGGCACCGTGAAAGAAAGCTAAACCAGACATTACCTCTTTCCTATCTTCATCTCTGGCTCCATTGGCTTCAGCGTCCTAAACTTCTTCCTATAATAAAATACCCATCAAAGAAACCACTTCAGAAAATTTAAATGTAAGTGGTTTCAACATCTATTGAAAAATGCATTCTGAAATAGAGCTAAAACAGGATGCATGTCTCCAAATGCAAAGATATATGCCTATGGAGAATATATATATATATATATATATATATATATATATATATATATATTCAGGATGAGTTCCATGCTATAATTAGCTAACTATCTGGCTTATTACACTTGGCAAATATAAGCTCTTATCATCTGAAAATTCCATTTAAGAAAGCAAGCATATTCACTTTAGTACTGAACTCAGCAACAACAGTATAATTGGAATGCAGTAATTTTTGAAAGCAAACTGAAGCAGAATAAGACAATACTCGATGGACTACTGGGCTGTGCGACAACTCAGAAGAGACTTCAAAATGCTGCCCCGATTCTCCAATAGCCATAGCAGTAACTCAAGGGGTATTTATTGCTCCCTCTCCTCACAGGAAAGCAAACCACGATAGAATTCACCATAGGACCAAAATCAACTAACAAGTGAACAGCGGCTGGGAAGAGACACCAAGCTATTTTAACACTCACCGCTTAATACCTCATGTTAAATGTGCTCCTTCAGTGGGGGAGGGAGGAGATTCATTCATTACCGGAATTAGGACTTGTGTCACAAAACCTCCTGAAAGCACTTCGACATGTCAGCCGGAAACCTGACCAGTTTCACATAGAAACGGGAAGATCCCCTTTGCTAACCCAACCTGACACTTGGCTGTATTGCCGACACCTCCGGACTCAGCATTTCCAGTGAAAGCCATCTCCTCTACTCTGCTACAGTTAACCCTAAATTACCCCCATGGCCATTGTTTAAAGCTCAGTAAATGGAAGTGAAAATTAAAAAAAAAAAAAAAATCAACATAGTTTTAATATCCACTCTTCTTTTTTGTATGTTCTTTTTTTTTCTTTTCATTTCATACATGGGTACTGTATTTACAGCATTCCCACCCCTCTCTTTACCTCACCCAACTCCTCCTGTCTCTCACACTCCCTCTCAAATTCACAACCTCTTCTTCCTTCTTCTGTTGTGTTTGTTAACTATCTTCAGAACTGGCAGAAATACCTCAGCCCTCCCATTACTTTGAAGAACCCCATTTTGACCTGTGTTCTAGAAGCTCCCCTGAGGGTCTCCAGTAGTTCACCCCGTAATGATCCTCTACTGGTTTTGTGAGGTCACCCTGCTCCACTCTCCTCAGCCTCACTAATGGTTCCTGTGATTCCTTCCCAAGAACACTAACTGTTCCTAGTGTGTGATAATTAATCTTCACCATCAGCTTGACTGGATTGAGTCCACCTAGGAGACTGAAGAGGCACTCTGGGTGTGTCTGTAGGGGAATTGCCTAGTCTGTAGGGGACTAACTGAAAGAGGAAGATCCACCCTGAATATGGGCCTCACACCAACATGAGCAGGGGACTTAGATGGAAGAGGAAGGTGGAAGGAAGAAAACCATCAGAGGGCTAGCCTCTTTGCCTCCTGGTCCACCAGGGTATGAAGTGAGTTATTTTGCCACATCCTTCCAGTGCTGAGGGATTGAGTCCTCTGACATGGCAAGCAGAATAAATCCTTCCTCCTCTATAAACTGCCCCTGCAATAACCTGTTCCCATTGGGTATTCTGGTCCCAGCAACGAGAAAGGTAACAGGTACATCCTCCTTCCTCGGCGTCGTCAGAACTGAGGACAACTGTACTCTACTATCTATCTTCCATCCAGCCCACAAAGTCAAAGACTGTCAGTAGTTTTCATCTCTGATATTCCAGTCTGCTTTCAAGGGGGCTGTCCAACTTGAGCAGGGGTTTATGTGTGGGAAGCTTGTTCCCTACATGGCAACGATAAGAGATGGTGAAATATTTAAGAGATGGGACCTAGTATGAGGTGACTGAGCAACGGGGTTGCCCTGGGAAGATTTCAGTACATTCCCAAAAAGGCATGCATTTCATTCCCAAGAGAGGAGGTTGTGAGAGAGAGAGAGAGAGAGAGAGAGAGAGAGAGAGAGAGAAGCCTGACACTCCGTTCTCATTTCCTGTCTTGCCATGGTATCTCTCTAACTTTCACTGCCTCTCATTCTATTCGCTGTGGTGAAATGTAGCCAAAGAGGCCCTCACTAGACTGGGTCAATCTTACCTCTCCATCTTAGACCTCGGACCAAATAAATACGTAACTACGACTGAGCTACATCCCCAAGCCCCACATTCGTGTTTATTGCAGTCTGTACTTGGTCACTACAGCAGCCCCTTCATTGGTATTACATCATCAAATCTTCACCACCTTACCCTGAGCCACCTTCCAGATGGAGGGACTAAGGCTGAGAGGGGTAGTACAGTCTACCGCAGCTAACGTGCACAGTGTTCAAAACGGATCTGAGGTTGAAATCAGAATCTGTCTGGTGCACTTCACTATTCAAGCCGGCATTGCTTCCTTCCTCCATGCCAGCACAAACTCCTGCCTGTCGTCTTGGCACTGATAACCCGCCCCCAACTCTATCTGCCATACTTCCATCAAAAACATCTTCTTAAAGTCCCCTCTTCCCATTCACCGGGTTGATAGCCTTATGACTGAGAATCAACTTTCTGATAGACTCCAAGGTGTTGCCTTTAGCACCATAGACCTTTCTCGTGCTCTAGACCCTGTCTCCATCCTCAGCCTCACATGTGCAGGTGCTGTCGCCACCTCACACACGACCCTCAGTCCTGCTGTGCTTCGTCTCTCCACCATTTTCCTTCCACTGAGAATGAGACTCTATCTCCTCTCCTCTCTCCAACCAGCCCTTCCTGTCTCTGGTCAACTCTTCTTATCCTTCAAGTACAATTAAAGATCACTTCATTAGAGAAGGCTCCTGTCCCATAGTGTCCCCACATCCCTCTACCAGCCCCACAGGCAAGCAAGACAAAGATCCTCCCTGTGCGCTCCCTCAGAGTTGGCCTAAACTGAAAGCAATTGGTTCTCCACTTATCCATTTTACCTTCTCAGCCTAGGAAGTCAAGGACTGCCTGTGTCTTTCATCTTTGTATCCACAGCACTGGATACGCTGGCTGGTACATAACAGGAATTCAATAAAAAGTGCTTGCTAAATGAAATTATTCACAGGGCAGAGCACCAAAGGTCATGGTGACATATCTTACACAAGAGCCTGCATCCACAAGTCACTGTATCTCCTACGTAAGACTCGTGCTAAATACATTTCCAAATCAGACCCACTCAATACATTCAGTATCCCATGCATCCTGACCACACTAATGACTCCAGCATGGGCCCTAGTGCAGGTGACCTTGGCTACAGAAAATAAAGCTCTCCCAATTCCAGTCTTGATGCTGCAGTAGCTCATTAGAACCTACTCCAGAGAGTCCTCGTTCAGAAGAACATATCCATAGAGATTTGGAATAATCGTGACCATTTTGCTGCCAAATCCATGTAGCCCTTATTGCCCCGATGCCTGTCAAATTCCGTCATTGTTCAGTAAACTCTGAAGAGCATTTAAACGTCAGGTTGTTTCCTATGCTAGATATTGGATGATAGTTCCGTATTTCAAGGAAACTGGCTTGCCACGCTTTCTGCCCAGAAATTCTTTTTTCTTAAAGTAGCTCTAGAGGGGTGAAGGTTTCTATCTCATGTATGACACAGGATCATCAGAGGAAGGGATGGGTTGCATACAGTAGGTAGGGTGAGTTGTGTGGGGAAGTAGAATGTCATTTCTCTTAGTCACCGGCTCCCAGCCATCACTAACCCTTCCCGTGATGCATTCTTCCCAGCCAAAAGCTCTTAATCACTAACCCTCACTAGAGGTCTGAGAATACATTAATGAAGATGCTTAAGCACCTCCAGGAAGGCTAAGGATTCAGTCAGCCATTCTCTGGCACTAAAGAAATTGAATGTCACCATTCCATCACTGGTATTCCTTCTGGCATGCATGGCAGCACACCCTGCAAACTATGATACATGTAAAAGCCAGTCAAGAATCACATTCTGCAAAATTGTCTCAATACCTCCCCGTGTTCATACGGGACTCTAAAATTACTTCAGCAATCCTTCCATTCTCCACTTAATTTTGATGACTGCCAAGTGCCTAAGAACTGTGGTCAAGATGGAGATTCTTCTGAGAATCACTTGCTGAGAAAGTATTCTAGGAAGAGTGGAGAAGCAAGCAGGAGAAGGCAGAGCATGGAGAAAGCTCTCCACCTGGAGCTCTAGAGAACACCCTGGCTCTCTACTGTGTGAGGGGCTAGCCTTTTGAACTCTATGTCAGTCAGCATTGGGGGAAGGGGTGGGTTGCCTATATTAGTACCCTTGACAAAGAGGCTTCCTGTTTGGCTGATGGCTGGTCACCCGGAAGGGGGTTATCACAAGCTACTAAACAACCAGTACTTGCAGAAAGGACAAAATATAAAAGTCCCATGGACAAAGTAGGTAGAGCATGAATACACCAGCGGTCTTCAAATTGCAATCATCTAGAAGGGTACTAGACAAAGAGTACTAGAAGTCCAACCAGGTGTTTATCCTAATCTGAAGCCTACCTTTGAGAACCACTTTTCCTGTATGTGGTGTTGGGCCAAGTCTTTCTTCCTAGCATGCTTGTGTTCAGTCAGGTTTCGCCTCCAAAGTATTTCAGGTACAGAATATATCCTTCAACCATTCTCTCCAGAGTGCTTGATTCCTTGCTTAGCACTCACAAAAAACATATGCAAATACCCCTGAGTAATAGGGGTACACACATGAATACACACATGAAGAGTGCTGTACACAGCTCTGATTGGAACATGTCAAGAGCTAAGCAACTGGACCCTGTTCAGAAAAAAACTTAAGAAAAAGGGAGAATCTGTGCAATAATATTTCAATGGTGCTACATAGTCATAACTGATCAGGCCTTCCTCAGGAGATGAGAAGTCTCTGGTCTTAGAAACTCTTTAGGCAAGACAGACAACTAGCTAGTGGAATGAGGAAGTGGTGGCAACCCAGACTGGGAGTTGGATTGACAACTCCTGCGTTTCCACCTAAGCCTAGCACCTGATGACCACAATGGGTAGTTTGAGGCATCGGTTTAACTGGGCTAAGAGATGCCCTTGCAACTGGTAAATGTTATTCCAGGAAATCTCTGTGACAAGAGCTTAGCATTTGAATCAATCGCTGAGTAAAGGTCTGCCCTTACCACCATGGGAGGGCATCATGCAAGCCAGTGAGTACCCAAATAGAACAAAAAGGCCAGGGAAGGGGTGAGGATAGAGCTCAGAAGGAGAGCACTTGCCTGGCAGTGCAGAACTCTGAGTCTGCACCTGAACACCAAAACAAAACAAAGGCACATGAAGGGCAAATTCTGTCTCTTCTTAGATGAAGTGTCTATTTTTTTTTCTTCTGTCTGAGGACATCAGGGATCCTGATCCTTACACCAGTGAACACCTTCCCCACATCCACTCACCATCTGCATCTGCACCTCATCCTTAGGCCTGCAGCCTTGTATTGAGGTACTTTTCACTTTTTTTCTTTGGTGTTCACACAGTAAATTTTGGGGCTTCTTGGCTTACACACACACACACACACACACACACACACACACACACGGTAGGTTTTGTTCTTCTTTAAACCTATAGAGCGGCTTTGCACAAAGGTTTGATCAACCTGTCCTGTTTTACTGATTCTTGGATGATAGGAAGTTTAGCCTTCTTGCAATTTTATTCCATATGGCCTGGAAAAGAAGCTACATTCTGCTCAGAGCTCTGATTAGCCAGAATCATCCCTGCCTCCCTGGCTGGAGGCTTAGCTAATCTGGAAGACTCAGTTTGTCATTTTATGTTGTTGTGCCATAAAGCCCAATTCTTTCCTTGTGAAACTGGATTCGATAAGAAACTTCCAAGCCACCTCCACTCCCTTCTAAACTGAGATGGAGAGATGGTCAAATGAGTCTGACTCTGCCTTGGCCCTTCTGCCTTACCTCTCTCCTTAATACTTATTAAATGGGGATATTTATTCAGCATAAGTCTCCAGAGTTATGTTCATTGTAAATCATTTAAGAATTGAGTCACCGGGGCTGTTTTTTGGCCGACCTCCCGCATTCACTCATCCTGGACTCATGTCCTAGAATACAAAGGCACTATGATTCATTTCTGCTCTTAAACTGCACTAATCAGAAGAGCCCATTGCTCTTGCCACTCACTGAGTGATATAACAGAGATTTCTAGGCTGAGGGCATTAGATTCAGATGCAACTGGGAAAAAAAAAATGTCAGGCAGCCTGATTTATTGCAGCTATAGGGATGTGAAAAGGAAAGAAAGGGGAAGCTGGCTTATTTGTGCTCTTTTCTCCTGAAGCTGTGGACACAGACAACTGCCATTTGCTTGACCAACTCATGCATGTGCAGACGGGTAGGCTCACGGGGCTCTCTAGTCTGACAGAGAACGACCAACAGGCCCATGCAGTGCAGGAAAACAACTCAGCTGGGGATGTAACTGAGCGGGGAGTGTTCGCCTAGCATCCACTAAATCTTCGGATGGAGCTTCAGCACCACAAAAACTGGTTTCCGTAGAGCGCGGTAGTGTTCTGGAGGTGAGGCAGGAAGGGCGCACACTCAAGGTCATCCTTAGCGGGCAGCACCTTTAAGGAATATGTAAGGCGTTGCAGCGGGGAGAAGGAGAGGAGAAAGGGAAAGAGATAGGAAACCGCAAAACGAACCAGAAAATTCCTGGTGGCCCCTTAGAAAGAGTCCTGTACCTGGCCAGTCTGCAGGATGGGGTCTTGGCTACTCCACTGCTTCCCATGGGGCGTCTGCCCTGCGACTGTGTTGCGTTTGTTTGCTGAACGGGCAGCTGGGGCAGGGAGGGTTGAGCCGCTGGAAAAAGAGATTATCCTCCTCTGCCCTTTCTTGCACAGTGCTCTGCCATTCTTCAAAGTAAATGTGAAATGAATATTTAAAGAATATAGACTTAGGGGAGTTAAATCTTATTGGTAATGTTTTATTTCTTTTATTTAAATAGATCTACAATAAATATGACAAAACATTAACATTCGTCAATTCTGGTTGGTGAGGCAACCCAAGTGCTTGTTATGTATGTATTTTTTAATTTTTCCACTATAACAAATGATCACTGCTCTGTAAGATCACTCCGTTCCGTAGCTTCCCCTGGCTTCCTTGGGTCTTTGTTCTGTGATAGTAGCCGCGCTTGCTCTCATCCTCCCACTCCCTTTTCATCCAGCTGAGCACTGCTCTGAGCAGGATAAAGATCACATATGAGCAGTAACCATAATCACAGATCCCAAGAGCATATAAATATCTGTATGAGAGTCTGGGGTATATGAGTGTGTTGGAAGACCCTGCTATTAAGGTTGCTACCCAAACTCACCACAAAATGGAGGGCTTCCTTTCTCAGTAGGCCTTCCTCTTCTCTGCCTGACTTTACCTGGAGAGTGTCTCTAAGCACGGATGCCTGACCTTGCTTGGAGGATGACTCTGCACAGTTCCTCCTCCAAGCACTTAGCACCGAGTCTGGTTCCTTCGGCCTGCCCGTATGATAATTAGGTGCTAAGCTATGACCAATCAGCCCTTCGTGCCTGTATGATAATTAGGTACTGTGTTACGATGAATCAGTCCTTCCCACCTGTAACCCCAAGAACCCTTATATACCTCACCCCTAAAACAATAAAATGAGCTGCCTCTCTGAAGCTCACCACAGACATTAAAACCTCACTCATCACTTCTGCTCCCTTTGTCCTTGTGGGTGGGTGGCCAGCGACCTGGGGGGAAGCGAGGAACGCATGAGAGAGACTTCTGAAAGCCCATCTCCCCTTCAGGAATCACCTCAAAACCAGAAAGGTCATCCCATCCAGCCAGTGTGAGGAGAATGTGGAGGAGGGCTCAGAGCAGTCCTTAGAGGACACTGCTTTCTATTCTCTGAGCTCAAGCAGGACTACTCCCAGAACTGGGGGGTGGCTAACAGAGCCTGTCAAGATAGGATGTGTCCCTTGTACATGCATGTAGACACCCTCTCTACGAATGTACAGTGTTCACACCCAATCTAACAACATCCTGCTTTTTTTTATTATTATTCTGAAGAGCCTAGGCATTAAAAAAAAAAAAAAAAAACTGAGGAAGAGACAGGAAAAGAGAATTCAGAAACATGCATGGAACACCTTCACTGCATTCAGAAGTATAGTGGGTGCCTCAAGCTAAGGTGCTGGAGTCCATGACTGAATTAAAAATTACAATAACAGAGATAAGAGGATTGGCCCCAGACTATTAGGTTGGATATGAAAGAGTCTAGCTGGGCTTAAGGTGGCTCTTAGGAAATGTAAAGTCAAAGGTATGGCTCTCAATATAGCAATGGATCCCTGGAGAGACTCTAGAGTTCTTGGTGATCTATAAAGGCAGAAAATTATTTTCATAATTGACATGTCTTGGAAGTAGTTTGTCTCTCAGTTCCATGTGTTGGAAACTCCGTCCTCATTTAGCAGAAAAGAGATAACATGGAATCTTTATGTGATTTATAGGTCATGGGGGGGGAAGAAGGGGGTTTCAGGCATTCTATTGGCCTGAGAGCTCTTCCTCCCATGTACTCTGGCCATGAAATCCCTTTGTCCCTTGTACTCTTGCCATCTGCATAGGCTTGTACTGATTATACCTTCGGCCACCGTGACTGGGAATAAAGTTAGCCTGCCTCAGGTGTTTTGTTACAGCAATGACCTCACTACCAAATTCGCTAATGCACTAACAATTCCAAACTCCTACATACTGAAATTTTCTTTGATGATATAAAAGCAATGGTAGGTGACACTGTTACTGCCGCTGTACAAGTCAAGGTAAGGGCACCTAAAACCAACCACTGGCTTCCTTGCACCTGCCAAGAAAGGATCCTTAACCTGAAGAAACAATTAGATTACTTTTATTAAATCCATTAAGTATATAGATTTTAAACAGTAAAAAAAAAAAAAAAAAAAAAGTCCTAAAAAGGAAAAGAACATTTGATGTACTCTTAAGTGCAATGGTTGTCTCAAACCAAGACAGCCCCATGGTGTCTACATTCCCAGCAAGTTAATGGTCTTCTGATGTACATCACTTTAACTGACAGGCAAACAATGGCTACTCAGACTCCGACATTGTCTTGAAAATAGTCAGTCTGTCACTTCGAAGGAATCACTGATAATATTTGTTCCGATAATAAATTGTGAGCTTTCAAAAAAAATAGAAATTTGCAAAAACCCATGTGCATGCTAGATTTTTTTACATTTTTAATGAGATTGGTGTTGACATTAATAAAGGTGAGTGTTTTAAAACCTGGCTGATCTATATAACTCAATGAATCAACATTTTCCAGTTAGCCAACAAATGTTGTAAAAGTGATACATGGAAGAACGATCCACTCAAGATGCAAGGCAGAACAATATTTTAAGTCAATGGAGGACGAACAGTTCATTAACATTTCCGATTCCATGATGCAACTAGGCCATAAAAATTTACCTAGCTAGGTGTGGTTGGTACATACCTGTGGCACCAGTACCAAACAAATTGAGGTAGGAAGATCAAGACCACTCTGGCTTTGTAGGTAATGAAATTCTGTTTCAGAAGGGCAGGGTGGGGGGCTTGTAGCCAGCCATCCAGTATAGAGAAGACCACAAAATAGACTGTAATTATATGACAGACTAGAGAAAGAACCTGGCCCTTTGCAATTACAAATCTGTGTGTCCTGGATTTTCCTCACATACTTAAGCTCAGACGTTGTGCTCAGCAACAGTTTGACCACAGGAACAATTACACGAATCTTATATGAAGCCAGGCCTTAAAGAAGCTTGCAAAAAAAATGTAAAACAATGACTCTTTCTTGTAAGTGTTTTTGTTTTGAAAACGTGATTATTTTCTCCGATAATTATGTCATTTTATTTGTGTATATTGGGCTTATTGTTGTTTTTAATTAGTTAATTAGTAGTTTTAATTTCTTCATTTTAAATTTTAATAAAGTAAATATGAATATATAACCCACATTAACAAAAGTTCTTGGAGTGTTCAATTTTAAAATGTGTAAAGACCCAGATATTTGAGAGTGGTCAAATTAGAACATTATTTAAAGACTAAATGACAACACATGAAGTATCCAGTATATAAAAAGTGTTTGGTGGTAGGCATGGTGGTAAGGGCGTATGTCCTCAGGCATCTGAGACGGGAGGATCAAAAGGTTGAGGCCATCCTAGGCTACGTAAGAAGAGCTTTTCCAATCATTCTGAGTGAAATATCCCAGAAGGAGAAAGACATACATGGGATATACTCACTTACATAGACCTATAAGATATGATAAACATAATGAAATCTATACACCTAAAAAAGATAATCAATTGAGCAGACATGGGGTAAGATGATCAATCCTCGTTTAGAAAGACAGATGGGATGTGCATTGAACGTATGACAGGAGTCTACTGAGCGCATCTGAAAGTCTCTTAACTAGCAGTGTTTTCAAAGCAAAGACTCATGACCAAACCTTTGGCAGAGTACAGGGAATCATAGGAAAGAAGGGGAGTTAGTCTGATGGGGAAAGGATAGGAGCTCCACAAGGACCAAATATATCTGGGCACAGGGTCTTTTCTGAGACTGACATTCAACCAAGGACCATGTATGGATATAACCTAGAACCTCCACTCAGATGTAGCCTGTGGTAGCTCAGTAACCAATTGGTTTCCCAAAGTGAGGGGAACAAGGACTATTTCTAACAGGAACTCAATGACTGGCTCTTTGGTCTCCCCACCCCCGAAGGGAGGAGCAGTCCTGTTAGGCCACAGAGGAGGGCTTTGCAGCCAGTCCTGAAGATACCTGATAAAACAGGATCAGATGAATGGGGAGGAGGTCCCCCCTATCAGTGGACTTGGAAAGGGGCACGGTGGAGATGAGGGAGGGAGGGAGGGAGGGACTGGGAGGGAATGAGGGATCGGGACATGGCTGGGATACAGTTAATAAAATGTAACTGATAAAAAAAATAAAAAAATTAAAAAAATAAAAAAAGAAGAGCTTTTCCCAGAAAAAAAAAAAAAGACTCACCTATCATACTGATTAGCAACATATATTGGCCATCTGAAACCACTGTTTTCCACTTTCATTCTACCTTCCCAAGACTTCTGTCAGCTTGAGCGGATTGACAGATATGGAAGATTAATGAAGGACATTTCTTCTAGAATCTCTGAAGACGTTTCCAGAGACAGTTAGATCATGAGGGCACTGACCTAACACATAGATCAGTCCTTTGATGGATTCATAATATCATGGCATTCCAGGGAGGTGGCAAAGGAAGCTCACTTGAAGGCAGTAGTTCACGGGGGAGGGGGGCATTTCCTTGGCTTTACCTCGTTCTGGAGTCTTTCTATATTCTCTCTGCTTCCTGTCCACCACACATTCCCACTGCCGAGAAGCTCTTCACAACCTCAAAGCACCAAGCAACTGTGGACTGAACTGTCTGAAACCAGGAGCCAAAAGAACTACTCCCTCATGTTGCTTTGTCCGGTCTTTGGCCACAGGGATGAGATGAGTCAATAGCACATTGTTTATCTAGGTGACAAAACAACATCACCATCTTTTAAAGGTGAGAGAAAAGGCTGAGGTTGAGTAGCCTTCTCTAGGCTAAACAGCAGGTATGTGGCAAAGCTGGGATTTCAGCCTAGGTGGTTTGGCTCCAGAGTCTGTGCTCCCACTCTCAAACACTGTTAGTGTTTGTTATCAACGAGTAGTGCTGGTTATAAATGAATTCCAGCCCCTCAACTTAGTCTATTTTCCTCTTGTTATCTTAAGCCCCTTTAAAGTCTTATTAATATTATGTATTAGTCTCCAATGTGCTTTGAGATACAGGACTGGAATTAAGAAGTGTTCTTAATAATAAAGCAGTAGCCACCTCCCATTCCTGGGATAGAAAGCAGTGAAAATTCACAAAAAGCTCAGAATAATCAGAACTAAGATGTCCAGCTGTCCCTTGCAGGCAGCGATCTCCTCCTCCATAGCCAAGAGTAGAGGATTAATATTACATTAAAGTAAAATGGCACTTCCCCTAGATGCAGGCCCCAGTCCTCAAAAACATGACAACCTAATTAAAGGGATAAAACAAATAGGCAGAATAAAAACTGGAACAGATGACAGTATCTAATTAAGTGCTAAATTAATCTGAAACCAGATTGAACTTTTTAAAATTTCTCTTAGATGATTTAGAAAATACTTTTGGGTCTTCAGTGCCTCTGGGTCATAATTAAGAACAGTAATTATTATTGTACTCCTGATGTCACGGCGTTCCGAGGTAAGTTCTTTCACATCTCAATTTGGCAAGCTTTTTCCCTCTCCAATAATCCTGGATTTCACTCTCAGTTCTCTCTCACACCCACATAAAAGGAATTTTTTTTTTCAGATTGAGCTTTGCTGTGTTGCCATCAGCTACCAGCCCTGCACTGAGGAATGCTTGCTTGATCCACCATTAGGATATTGCTAGAACCCACAGAGCTCTTTGTATGGACAACGCATGTCAGAGACTGATGCCAAGAATGATTGGGCTTCCCAGAGTTCCCGGCCTATTTTTCTTTCCTGTGGATCATGGATTTGTGTCTGTCTGAATTTCTCGTTCTGTTTTGACGTCCACATATAGATATGCAGAGTCAAGTTTGTGGATTACCTTTGGCTGCTTGTTTTTCTGCTGTGTTTGTTTGACCCTGCTCCTGGCTCTTTTTGAAAGTCATTTCTCTCTCTTTTGTTCTTGATTGTAATTGTAATTTTGCTTTTATGTTTTATGAGCCCTTGAAAACACTGACATCCTCCCAGGAATACAAGAAATTAGAAATACCCTTTTTTTTTTCTTTTTCTTTTTTTTTTTTTTCGCCTCACCTTCTACTAGCACCATGGCCTTGAGCAGATCCACAGCTCTGGTCTTCCCGGGGGACTGCCACCTCCAGAGAGCTTTCCAGCTCTAAGACATTCTGATCCTTAGTAGCAAATAATTTAAAATCACGGTGAACGGGATGTGTGGACAATGTTTGGTATCTGAAGTGTACACCAAAGATATATTTGATGTGGCTGCTCTTAGCTGTTACCGGTAAAACAGATATGTAGAAATCAGAGTTGAGAGTAGAGGGTGGAAGCATTACCGTCACAGTGGTTTCTTCCGGTCCCTATCTGTGGTGAGGACATGTTTGAAATGATTTCTGAGAGCCCGCTTTGTTCAAGGCAGGGTGCTGAGAGCAGAGAGATGCAGAGCACAATATATAAGATCTACGCCCTTGCTTTCAAGCTTCAGAGACAAACTCTTCGGCAGAAAACACAGGGAGGGGAACACCAGGAAAGAGAGAAATGCTGAGTGAAGACAGAGCTGGAAAGGTTAGCGTTTAACACCTAGGAACCACAGAGCCATCCGCCCTGCCTGAAGGAGAGGCACCCCAGGGCCAGGAGCCTGTGCCAGCTGTTTCATGGCAGCTGCAGAGGGGGTAGGCAGCTCCCCCGGCTGCAAGCGCCACAATAACCCAGAATCACAACAATAACTTGCCACATGACTTAGCCCATCTTCCCAGGCGCTGCCAAGTTTACATGGCAGATGGCTCCCGCCTCTACATCTGATTTGCTGTAGGGCAGAATAGAATGCCCCATGCCGGGGCAGACCCACATCTGGCAGCCCCTTGGTGGGATGGTGTCCCTGCGAAACACGTGCCCTTCCACCGCAGTCCCTGGAGCGAGTCTATTTCTGTCAAGGTTTCTTCCTAATCCGTTTCTGTCTCCTTTACTGATTGCTGGGACTACTGTTGAATATTCGTCAGCGGCACATCTACACAATCACCTTGATGTCAGCGGAAAGATCCTTACTGTGAAATATGAACAACAACCCTGCGTGCTCTGCAGGGGGAAACTTGTATATAAAGAAAAGGGGGAGGGACTAGGGACTGTGTCCCTAGCGTTTACTCCCTTTCTCCTGTACGCTCCTGACACTGGTTTATTTAGGGGTGAGGGGGGACTCCATTCTGGGAACGTGCCGGCCACCACGACTATAAAATGGTGGCCTCAAGGTGACCCGAATCTTCTTAGGTGGTTCGGTTTGGGGATGTGGGGATGGCCTACAACCAGCCAGTGGAACTTAAGTGAAAGTCTGCTAGGGGCAGATGGAAAAATCTTCTACAACTATTGTTTTCAGAGGAGGAGAAACAGAGAGAATATAAGAAGGAAACACACACACACACACACAACACACACATCTTCACAGACTTCCTCCTGAGTGTTCTTAGCAGCTTCCCTCATAACAGTCCCAACCTGGACCCCAGGCTCAAGTGATGATCCCATGGTTGCTCTCCAAAGGGATTAGCCATTTTATCTGGAACCCTGGTGAGCACTTGAGAGAACGTCTATAAAAGACAAAGACAAGACCCAACTGGATCCTGCTCCCTGTGCCCCATGCAACCTCTCTATGATGCTTGTTCCACAGCACCTTAGTTTAGGAATGACAGAGGCCTTTTCCATGTCAGTGTCATATTTTCCTTACTTTGTCTATATTTTCTTTTGGTGCATAGATTCTGTGGTATGTTTTTTATACTGTGTTGCTTGTCCATCTTTGACCCGGTGCAAAGTTGTATTAGAATGTTATTCTTCAAGATGAAAGGAGTATCCTTCTCCAACATTGTTTTACCACTAACCAAAATGCCACTTTTTATAAAGATGGATGTGCCTGGGTTGTTTTTGTTGTTGTTGTTCAATTATGTCTTTTGAATTTTGAGATTATAATATAATTACATCATTTCCTCCTTCCAAATCATCCCATAGACCCCTTCCTGATCTGTTTCAAATTCATGGCCTCTTTTTTCATTAATTTCTATACATAAATATAACGTGCTCAGTCTATTCAATGTTGCTTGTATGTATATCTTCAAGGGTGAATGTTTGGTATTTGTGGTGACTTGAATGCAAATGGCCCCCCATAGGCTCATGTATTTGCATACTTAGTCCCCATTGGCGGAACTTCTTGGGAAGAATTAAGGAGTGTGGCCCTGTTTGAGGTTTCAAAAGCTCAGACTCTTCCCTGCTTGCTCTCTCTGCTTCGTGTCTGTGGATCAGGATGTGAGCTCTCAGATACTACTAAGCACCGGGCCTGCCTGTCTGCCTGTTGCCATGCTTCTTTGCATGATGGTCATGGACTCTAACCCTCCAGAATCATGAGCCCCCAAATTAAACATTATCTTATAAACTTCTTTGATCACAGTGTTTTATCACAGCATTTAAAAAGCAAGTGTGGAGATCAGGGATACAAGGATCATATCTAAACATAGTAAAGGCGATATACAGCAAGCCTATAGCCAACATCAAACTAAACGGAGAGAAACTTAAAGCAATCCCACTGAAATCAGGGACAAGACAAGGCTGCCCACTCTCTCCATATCTCTTCAACATAGTGTTGGAAGTCCTTGCTAGAGCAATAAGACAGTTGAAGGAGATCAAGGGGATACATATTGGAAAGGAAGAAGTCAAATTATCACTATTTGCAGATGATATGATAGTACACATGAGTGACCCCAAAAACTCTACCAGGGAACTCCTACAGCTGATAAACACCTTCAGCAAAGTGGCTGGATACAAAATTAACTCAAAAAAATCAGTAGCACTCCTGTATACAAAAGACAAAAGGGCTGAGAAAGAAATTAGAGAAACAACACCCTTCACAATAGCCACAAATGACATAAAGTACCTTGGTGTAACCCTAACCAAGCAAGTCAAAGACTTGTATGAAAAAAATTTCAAGTCTCTGAAGAAAGAATTAGAAGAAGATATGAGAAGATGGAAAGATCTCCCATGCTCATGGCTTGGCAGGATTAACATAGTAAAAATGGCCATCTTACCAAAAGCAATCTACAGATTTAATGCAATTCCCATCAAATTACCAACACAATTCTTTACAGACCTGGAAAGAAAAATTCTCAACTTCATATGGAATAACAAGAAACCCAGAATTGCTAAAACAATCCTCTACAATAAAAGATCTTCTGGAGGTATCTCCATCCCTGATCTCAAGCTGTACTATAGAGCAACAGTTATAAAAACTCCATGGTACTGGCATAGAAACAGAATGGTGGATCAATGGAACCGAACAGAAGACCCAGAAATAAACCCACACACTTATGGACACCTGATTTTTGACAAAGGTGCCAAAACCATACAATGGAAAAAAGATAGCATCTTCAACAAATGGTGCTGATCTAACTGGATGTCTACATGTAGAAAAATGCAAATAGATCCATACTTATCACACTGCACAAAACTGAAGTCCAAGTGGATCAAAGACCTCAACATAAAACCAGACACATTAAATCAGCTAGAAAAAAAAGTGGGGAATACCCTAGAACTCATTGGTACAGGAGAAAACTTCCTGAACAGAACACCAACAGCATAGGCTCTAAGAGCAACAGTCAATAAATGGGACCTCATGAAACTGAAAAGCTTCTGCAAAGCAAAGGACACCGTCATCAAAACAAAGCGACTGCCTACAATTTGGGAAAGAATCTTCACCAACCCTTTATCTGACAGAGGACTCATATCCAGTATATATAAAGAACTAAAGAAGCTGAAAAGCAGCAAACCAAGTAACTCAATTAAAAAATGGGGAACAGAGCTAAACAGAGAATTCTCTGTAGAGGAATACCGAATGGCAGAGAAACATTTAAAGAAATGTTGTCCTGTTCACTCCTCCACCTCCGCCTTATATTAATCTATTCGTTAGCATCAGTGCTAACTCCACCCTGCTTAGAGTCTTTAGCCTTTGCCCCATGTTTTGATGTGTTTCTTAATAATTATCATGCTCTTTTCTTCCCAAACTAGTTTTAGAATAAGTGTTGGCTTGCACTAAATTTGAGGGCTGTCATCTTCACACCGCTGCTAGGCCAGCTCCAGGAAATCTCTCTTCCTTTGTTCAGGTTTTGTCTCTTGTCTTTCTGTGTAATGGTCTCAGTGCTGTTTGTTTTTTGTTTTTTTTTAATAGCTTTCTAAAATTTGTAAGTGTGTATACATGTGTGCACCTCCATGTATCATGAAAATGCATATGCCAGAAAAAGGCCATTGGGTTCCTGGGGACTGGAGCTACAGGCAATTGTGAGCTACCCCATCTGGGTGATGGAAAACAAACTCAGTTCCTCCGCAAGAGCAGTACAAGCTCTTAACTGCCGAGCTGTCTCTCCAGCTCCGCGGTATCTTTTCACAGGGTTTTCTTTGTTTCTGCTCTTGCTCGTTTTGTTGTTTTTGTCTCGCTCGTTATGTTACAGTGATAGCTGTTGACAGTATTGTTGACATTTTATACATTTTGTTGTTATTGTGAATGTAGTTTGGAATCCTTTTCATTTTCCCATTGGGTATTGTTAGCACACAAAAAAAGCTACTGACTTGAGTGTTGGTTTTTGTCTTGTCATCTCCCTGGCCTTTCTTGCAGGCTCTAACACTGTCGGCTGGCTTACCACTTCCTGGTTAGAAGGCCCTGTTAAACGCCACTCTTGGCCTCGGCTTCATGCATTAGACCTTGCACCTTTTTATCTGGTGCAAATATTATCATTCTTTCCCCTTTCTCCGGACTTGTTCCTGGGGGATATTCTCCCATCCTTTTCTTTCCAAACTTAGTGTATATGAACAAAGCCCCTGTAGATGGTTTAATGTAGAACTGTTTGGTTTTTTTTTTTTAACAGAATTGTTGAATTTCAAATTTTATTCAATCTTTTTTTTTTTTTCAATAAATACTTGCTTGAGTCAGCAGGGAGCAGACAGCAGGACCACCTCCGATCCATGCTTCCCTGGCACTCAGGTGCTAGCAGACTGACCTGCTCACGCCCTGCCGGGCCTGCTCTTGGGTTCATCCCTGGCAGGCAATGCTTTATCTTTTTGTGTGGCTTTCTCTATTCCTTCGTTCGTCTTTTATTAGCTTGGGTTGTCCCTCTTTAGCAATCTGGAACTTACACACCTCATTTCCATTTTCCTGGTAGTTGGCATTAAATTTTGACAAATGAGATTTAAATCTTCTATCCAGACCTGCAGCTCCGGCTTCTACTACAACCCTCCGGTAGGAAGGCACCGCTTGAAAATCCCAGGAGCACTCTGAGGGGGTCCATTGACTCTTGTTCCCCGCCCTCATCATAATAGTCAAAAATGTACTTCTCTGAGTCCCAAGGGCCTAGGCTGGGCTGGATAATCCTTAAACCATCTGAGTGACACAGAGAGAATATTCAGAATAGGAAGAGAGGAAACGGGGTGGGGCCAGAGGAATGAGGAAAAGAGAGAGAAGGTGGAGGAAAGGAGAGAGAGGTGGAGGGAACAGGAGGGAAGAAGCATGGGCTGTGGACTTGTACTGAGAGAAAGAAGCAGAAAAAGGAAGCAGAAAGAGTGCAGTGATGAGCACCGCTGTCTACCACAGTAGATAAAATTTTTCTCTGAAACAGTCTCAGATATATATATTTGGAAGCTGTTCCTTTCATCAGGAATTTCTAGTGTGTATCTTTTCACATTGGTTCTGCTGACTTTCAATGGCTCTTTTAAAATAAATGATCCTTGCTATCTCTTTAGACTAAAGAAATATTTCTTCTCTTATTTCTGTACTGGTTTTCCTCTATTCTCTGGAATTCCTGTTTAATTGGCATTTGGGCCTTCCTGGTTTGGTTGGATTGATTTTTTTTTTAATAATTTTCCCTGTGTTCTCTATCCCCTTACAGCTTTACTCCAGATCCTGACAGACTCCCTGAGCCGTGTCTTAGAGATTGCTCATGTCATCTCTCCTAGTGCTTGGTCACTTCCTTGAACTTTTTATATCAGATTTTGAACTTAATAATAATAATAATAATTTATTGTTATTCTTCAGTTCTAAGTTTTTATAGAATCTTATATTTTTATTGTTGTTTAATTTAATATAATTAACTCACAGTGTTTCAGAAAGAAAGAAAGAAAGAAAGAAAGAAAGATGCCTCATGTCCATATCCTGAATTGTCTCTTTTCTTCCTCGATCAGCAGTTCTGGTAATTGTATTGTTTTGCTTCTCTAAAATGCTTCTCCCCTGAAGATTCTCTGAGTGATGCGCCCTCACACAGAAGCTTGGACTTGATGCAGGCATGAGGTGGGTCCCTAAGCCGGCAAAGAATATCCCTGACTCCCAGAGTTGGTCTTTCCTTCCTGGATTCTTCCCTCTCTGCATTTTTTGTGAAGTCTGAAATGTCCTTTCTCTGGCAGAACCTCCCTGTAGGACACTCTCCTTTCTGCTTTTGTGGTGGCTTGCTGTCCTTCCGTGTGGCAGTGGCTTAGTGGTTTAGTGGTTTAGTGAGAGCTGCTAACTTGCCTAGTCTGGGGTTCTCTCAGTTCTCCTAGGTCCCTGTCCATTAGCCAGAGCCCTCCTCCTGGTCAGTCTGTCTGCTGAGGCTAAGCTTGGAGGAGGTGTCATTTTACTTTCATTGTAAAGTAATGTTCTCCTGGGTGAGTCTAGACTATAATTTTCTCAGTTGTCACTTGAAAAGTGTCTCTCTTCTGGTGTTTTTCATGCATCGAAAGAATTGGAGAGAATCAGAGTACCTCCCTATTCTGATCCACTCACACAAGTGTTTGGAAATGTTTGTTGCACAATTTCTTTATATACTGAATCCCTCGTGGAGCATCACTAAGCATGTTCTCTAGAATTTGATTTATATGCAGAGGTAATGTGAACCTTTGAAAAATGCTTTTAATATACAGTGTCAGGCACTGTATTGCTTTCTATACAGTTCTTTATTTAATGCAGCCTAATTCTCCTGAAAACAAAAATCGATGAGCCAGAGATGAAGGCTTGGATGGGGAGGTGAAGAAAAGGATGGTACAGAAGCAACTGCAGGATGCCAGAGTCACACATCTGGTAAGGAACAAAGACCAAACCCAAACCCAAATCTTGCCAGTCTCAAAACCCAAGCATATTAAATGCTCCATAGGCTCTCTCCAAGACAATGGACAGATTATTTCATTTCAATATAAATCTGTTAACATGAGTATTGGTTGAAATAAGCAAATAATGCCTGCTGTGTTATAGTTTAGTCTTTTGCAGTAAATTTGATAGGGTTTATAAGCAAAATCCTCAGTTGTCTTTTGAAGAAGTTGGAGTGTACAGATTATTGGAAATTAAAAGTAAACCAAATCTCTCTCTCCCTCCCTCTCTCTCTTCATCCTTCCCTCACTTCATCCCTTCCTCCCTCCAATCTTCCCTCTCTCCCTGGCCCTAAAATCCTTTAAACACATCTTCTCCATGACCTCCTTAACACAGGCCCTGGAGCAGCATTCCTGGGACTTCATCTAAAGCAGATTTCCTCCTCCTCCTCAGTCTAGTTTATCTAATTCAATATTCTGCTTTGAAACACAACTTGCAATTACTTTGTTTACTGTTAGAAGCTTTTGTTTTGTCAGTCTCCCACTAAATTGCAGGCTCCAGGAATGAATACGCATTTCTTACATCAGCCCTTCCATATTAGACTGTTAGTTAAACTCTCAATGTTATTAAGAAGCAAAGGGAAGTAATCTTCCCCAAACCAGTGAAACCATCAAAGTTAGGAAAGGAAGAGAAAGCTGCAAAACCAAATAGCTTGGGAGATCCCACTGCAGCAGTCTGGTTTCATAAATAAACAAGAGTTAAATATTGAACCATAGACTCAATTCTCTACCTGCTGCAAATTATCTTTTGGAGAAACCCCTTCCCAGGTGCTTGCTGAGACCCTGGCCAAGGATGATTGATGAAAAAGTGGCACCTTAGTGGATCATGCTGACTGAACCAAATTGTTCAAATGATGACCTCTTTTAGACTAATCTTATTTGTCAATAGAGCTGCTAGTCCAGGGAACTTGGCCAAAGCTCCCAAAGGAGCCCTGGGTTTTCTATAGATCAGGAAAGATACAGATGTGTTTGCTACATGGGTAACTTAGAGAACCAGAAGGAGGGGAAATGACTCCCTCTGGAGCAGAGCTGTAGAAACTTCCAGGACTTTTGGTAGCTTTGGGGTTGAGAAATTCAGCCCTGTGGGAGTCCCCTCGCATCCCTCTCCTGAACTTTGTAAAGCAAATTCCCCTTTTGTCTACACCAGCTTGAGCAAATTGTGACCAAATGCCTCCTGAGACCACGTATAAAGTGTTCTCCTCATCTTTCTCCCTGCCTCCTGGGGAGGGGAGTGTGCAGAGAAAAACGTTATTTATATCATCCAAAGGCCTCCCTGCTTATGTACAAAGGTAATCAAATGCTATCTTCACACTCCAGCAGTATCTTATGCACAAACCTAAGTCACAGGGTGTGACTTCTGCGGTGCCCTTGGGAATCTTTCGCCCTCTCCCAAACTCCCGCCCTCCCTAGCTTCCTGGAACAACACATGATGTCCACACCCAACAGGGACCTCTGAGCAGAGCTCATTCCTGCTGGTAGTGAGTTCTCCCTGTGCACAGGATCCTGCCGGAGAGGAACCCAGCTCACACTGCTCTCAAATACATAAGCTGAGTGGGAACATGTGGGCTAGAGGGGGAGGGGAGGCATCCACTCAGACGTCCCGAACATCACCAGTCTGAGTTAGATTAGTCCCAATCACAGGTGAGCTGTGCGGTGACAGTTCTAGAGAACGGAGGATTTCTGAACTGGGTGACAGTCTCAGCACCTGCCTTAGTTTTTATGGGCATCAATGCCAGCTGACCAGATCTGTCAAAAATGAAGAGGAAGAAAGGTTTGCCTGTTCAAGATAAATGAAAGGCATGGAGGGGGAAATGGAAGAAAATTGCTAGGCAGGAAGGTGAAGTCGCATGGATCTCGCCCTCCTGCTTCCCCTCTTCCCTGCCCTTGCTCAGTTTTGAAAGTTTTATTGCCATCCTGACATTAACTAAATTATGATTTGAAATTCACTCAAGCAGAAGAACTCACAGCTTATCTGTAAAATTTGAAACAGCAAATTTAATTTTTTTCTTAAAGCTGCGATGTTATAAACACAACCCAGGGACTGTTGGTGTGTGCTCGGTGAGTGGACCGAGCATGGCTTTAATATCCACTCTCATAACCCTCGAGGTCAGCCTCCAGCAGTCCCCAACAGCCTGTCTCCTGATCTTTTCAAAGCACCACACTAATGAGCTGCCAGTATCTGCCCAAACAGCCCTGTAGGACGGGAACACGGAGGCTATTCCCTTTGCAAAAGAGAAGAATGAAGGTTGAGGAGAGTGGCTAAGTTTTCCCACTGGCACAGTAAACCTATAGAAGGGCCCCAACCTCTGAGCCACCTCTATCTGATCCCCAAATCTAAGGTTACCATTGTAAATGAACCCCTGCTACATAGTCTACTCTCAGATCTGACATGTTAGGGGCTAGCAGAGAGGAAGAAATGTAGCCAAATGAATATAGACTTTGGCCACACCATATACAATGTCCATGTGCGTTTATCTAAGGCAACCCTATTTTTTCCAGATGCTTCTTGAACAAAAGGTTTTTGTTTGTTAGTTGGTTGAGTTTTTTTTGGGGGGGAGAGTATTTGAGGGGGGTGGTTTTGATGTGCATTGCTGTTTTAGTTGCATGTATGTCTGTGTGGGGTGATGGATCCCCTGGAACTGGAGGTCAGACAGTTGTGAGCTGCCATGTGGATATTGAGAATTGAACCTGGGTCCTCTGGAAGAACAGCCAGTGCTCTTAACCACTGAGCCATCTCTCTAGGCCCAATCATGGCCATCTCCAGAAGGGCTGTCTTCCTGATAAACATGAGTGGTGGACTATTCCACATGGATGTGGGGCCCAAGGAGTTATTTGTGTATGCTATTCTTAGTTCAGCACAGGATGTAAATCTAATTGGAACTGTTTTGATCCACATCTGGAATTTTCCAATGAATAACCCATTGCCTAATTGGCCCCTTGAGTTAACAAATGGTTGCTATTTTGATGACTGGGCTTTCCTATCTGTGGCAACATTTTGTTGCATTTAGTGCAACATTCTTTTTTAATTTAACTTAATTTTTAATTACTATTGTTGTTATTTTGCACAAAGAACGATACTAGATGTCAAACAAAGGAAGGAAGAAGAAGGGGACTGGGGAATAAAGATAAAAAATATGCAGGCTGGGGGATGTAGCTCAGTTGATAAGAGGGTTGATAAGAGAATTTTGCCTAGCATACATGAAGCCCCAATTTTGCTCTCCAGCACTTCAAAAACTAGGCTTATCATCCCAGGACTCAAGAGGTGGAAGAGACAGGAAAATCAGGAGTTCAAGGTCATCCTCAGCTGTATAAATAAAAAACAGTTTTCTGACTCCAGAAACATGGGTGTTATTTGTATAAATAACAAATTAAATTGTATACTATCAGAATGTGGAGGAAAAGACAATGAATGTTATAACAGGGGTTGGCCACCATCAAGAGGAGAATAATTACACAGCTTCAAGAAGGGGCATTTGAAGGAATATAGATCATGAAGAAGGAAAAAAGTGTGAGGAGGTGAAAGAGAGATGATGGGAATTCTAGATGGGTAAAACATCTCATCAAAGACACAGACACAAGCAGAAGGGCTAAGGAGGAAGGAGTTAGAAGTTTAGACTGGGGTCAGATTGTGAGCAGCTTTGAATTTAGCTCTGCAGCAGTGGGGAGCTACCAAAGGCTTTGTAGTAAGAGAATGAGGTGCTCTCCTGCCATCCCAAAATACCTGGGACACTTCTAAGAGAGAGCTGAACAACCACTTTCCTATTTAAATCACCATGTTTCCTATTTAAATCACGTAGCTTTACCATATCACCAAAAAAAAAAAAAAATGCCCTCATTTTACAAAGGAATCTTAGAGAAGACAGTGACTTAGCCAGCATCGTGTTGTAGCAATCCGTGGCAGATCCAGTCAAGAAAACCACTGTGTGATGATGGCGTTGATGATGGTGACGGCAAAAGTAGCAATGGTGGTAATTCCAGGGCAACGATGGAGATTATTTTGGGCAAGATGCCTTTTGGGATATTATTCTTACACCTCCCCTTCTGTACATTTTCTGTTTTTAACGGAACATGGAACAGATTATGCACGGAATCACTTTAATCAATTATCTGTAGTTGATAAACTTCCAAAGTTGTTTCCCAGAGTAACAGTACCACGGCATCATCTAAAAGTCACTCCAGAAAGATGGAACAATTCATTAACAATCACTAACATCTGCAGGATTGAAAGACGTAACGGTGTTCATTTGGAGAACGAGGAAAGCACATAAAATGGCTTTCGAAGTCCTGGTTTGTCACGCTCTGTGTCCATGGGCTGACTCACGTTGCCAAAGCCCGAGTTTAATTAACATGCTTATTCTGTGCTGCTACCTCCATTCTAACAAATTAAATGTTTAAACAGCCAGTGCAAACATTTAGATCTGAGTCAAAATTGTTTGCACTCTGCCAGTTTAGGCATTTAATTTATTATAATCCTTCCCATAATACAAGCCTTGAAAGTCATTTTTTTTCTTTTTTGCACTGAAAGCTACCGTTAGTATTTCAGCTGATGATATTGAATCTGATACTATCAGAATGTGATGTGAGAACTAATTTGGAAAGTAGACCAGGGTGATAAATGAAATAATAAAAGGATCTTCATCTGTCCTGACTTCCCCAATTGACCAGGTGACAACAATGACAGGAGCCACCCCAGGGCCTGCCTTCTGCCCCGTGAATTTCTGCTGCAGCTGAGACCTACTCCAGCCCGATGAAATAGGAAGCTTGCAAGGCTTTAAGCCATTTCTCTTAAAGAGTCCTCATGGATCCTGGCCTCTTCCTCCCTGCAGATATTTTTTTCAGAATATAGAAATGTGCTAGCTTTCCACAGTTTCCCCTTTCCTGGGGCTAAAGACAATAAAACTGCACTGGTAAGAAAAACTGTAATAAAAGCTCCATTGAAACAATGCTGAGCACAGGGGGAGTGGTTTCAGGCTCACAGCCAAAGACAGGGAGGCAGACAGCCCAGGAGAGTGACCCTCTGGAGTCCCAGGTGACCACAAGATGGCAGTGAAGGTCTACTGCGCCTGCCTGGTGGCACCCCTCCCCCACCCCCAGACTGGACTTCCACAATACCATGACCAGGGACCCTGGATACCCTCTCTCCTCCCCATCAACTCACCGGAAAGCACAGACATCCTCTGAGACAAAGAGATGATGGTGTGTGTGTGTGTGTGTGTGTGTGTCTGTCTGTCCCTGTCCCACAGTCCACAAATGAAGGTCAGAGGACTACTCTGTAGAGACAGCTCTCTTCCATCTATATGGGTTGTGGGGATGGAACTCCAGCTCCAGGCTGAGAGGTTTGCACGGCAAGCATCTTTACCTACTGAGCCATTTTGACAGCCCACTTTTGCCCTTTAATAGATGGCCTTCTGTTTTATTGCAAACGGCGCAGAAACAGGAAACTGTCTGGAACTGCCTCAACAGCCCCTACTTGAAGAATGCGTTGAGACAAAGAAAAAAATATTAAAGATGATGGTTATTCGAACTCATTACATCCCAGCTTCCTTAATGATAGAAAGCAGGGCTGGCCCCTCTTGCCCCCTGACATTTCTTACAACGATCTTTCCAGACAGAGAAGAATGGATCCAAGCCACCTAGCCAGAGAGCGAATAAGATCCCACAATCAGCAGTCATTTTGTTGCAATGTGTTAATGAAGGTCACTCAAAACCTGGCTCTCCCAGCTTCCATTTCCTGCTTGGAGACCATTCAAGGTCTATCCCCCGAAACCTTCCAAGTCGGTTATGCCTGAAGACTGTCTCATCCAGAGCCCAGCTCAGCCAGATCCCATAGTGAAGCTTTATCTACCCAAAGACTGGCTGGGGGGAAAAGAGGAAATAACTGAATTCTGTCCGTGTGTTATTTCTCAAAGCAATCAACTGTGATCAACGCAGCTTCCTTTTGTTGTTGTTGGTTGGTTAGTTGGTTTGGAGTTTTGGAAGGGGGTTGTTTTGTTTTGTCAGGGTTTTTTGTTGTTGTTGTTGTTATTGTTGTTGTTTTCTTTTTTCTTTTCTTTTTTTTTTTTTTTTTTTTTTTTTTTGGTGTGTGTGTTTCCCAGATAGTGTAGGTAGTTTAGACCCAGGAGAGGATGTTCTGTGAGAGCCCGGTCTAGGAACTATACATTCAGAAGAGCCCTGCTAAATAAAAATGGACATGCACCCACATCACAGGGTTGCTGTTTAAACACTGGGAGGGTGAACTAAGAAACAAAAGATAAAATCCTTTCCCACTGAATATCTATGCTGAGGCTTTTTTGATGTTTTTAATGCTGAGGGCTTGTGATCAGATAAAGCATTAGTTTGCTGTTTCAAACCACATTTTAGAAAGTTAATCATAAGTAGCACTATGACTGATGAGTCACTATGATCAGGACAATAAGTTACGTGCTTGCTATCAACTCTCATTTCAACCTTAATAAAGAAAAAAACTGGCATTCCTTCTAGTGTATTGATGCCCAGACTGAGGTTTAAAGAAAAAGCTGACTAGCTGGACTATTAAGCATTTCATTCAAGTGAGAAAAAAGACCCAGTTGATGAAGATGGCCAAGGTCACATGTAAACATACTATTGAAGATAAGCCTTTTCTTCACTGGAACCTAGGAAATTACATCCATTTAATATTAATAAAATAAGACCAACTTACTAAAATTTACAATGGCCTCCTTATGGTGCACAGGACATGAGGGACTGGGTCAGTTGGGGTAGCTCTTTGCCTCTGCACAGTTAGCAGGAGGTGGCTACTAGTTCCAGGCTCTGTTTTAAATTCATTAAGGAATTCCACACTTTTGGCACTAAGAAATCTACCCATTAGCTTCAGCCACCATTTAAGACTCCTCCCTCTTGTTTAATGCTCAGGAGAAAGTGTTAAACAGAGACACCAGAGAATGGCCAACTCTTTCTTCTGATGCAGACCTTGAGCAGTACCTGGGAAATTAGTGATTCTGGGGCTGGATTTGAATACCATTATACACCCATGTACGAATGCATACACACTTGGGCACACACACACACAGCTCCTGTCCAAGATATGACTTGGACAAAAAGTCATCTAATCAGAAGACAGAGTATAGCTAAAAACCAATGAACTCAAGAAATAACGAAGTGTGGAAACCGTGGCTAACCTGATGAACCCTCCCAAGAGTACAAAAAAGTAGATCCATGAGGATGGGCCGGGGGGGTGGAGGATCAACTTACCACAGCTGAACAGCTATACAGTGTAGAGCTGTGATTTGGTTCTACTGTGCTGGGTTTACTTGTCAAACCTCTATCTCCTTAAGTTCAGCTGATAAGAGAAATTATCTCTTTTAAGTGTTCAGTTGATTAATTTTGTTTTCATTGCTGTTGGTTGAAAGAAGATCTCACTATGTGACCATAGCTGGCTTAGAACCTCATGTACCCTAGACCGGCCTCACACTCATAGACATCTTCCTGCCCATCCCAAGTGCTAGAATTCCATCACCACTACCATCACAGACTTTAGATGGAGTTTCGATCTTAAATGTGCCCCCAAGGTCCACCTTGATCACTACTTGGCACTATTGAGAGGTGGTGATTTAGGAGACAGTCTGCACAGTAGGCCTTTGGATGTCAGAAGCAAGCTCTTGAAAGAGACTGTGTGGGACCTCTGTCCCTTTGTCTTCCAGGCCATGATGAGAACAGCCCCTGCCATAATATGCTGCCTCACCCCCCAAAGCACCAATTGAACTGGAACCTTCAGAACTGGGAATCAAAATAAACATGGTCTCAGGCATTTTATTACAGTGATGGAATGCTTACTAACACACTTGCAATGGCAGCATCCCAGATGCGTTAGTTACTTTTCCGCTGCTGTAATGAAGCACTATGACCAAGTCAACGTATAGAAGGGTTTATTTGAGCTGTTCAGTTTTCAGGGGAATAGAAACTCATCACCGTCATGGTGGATACACAGCAGCAGGCAGGCAGGCAGGGCACTGGGGAAGCAGCAGCTGAGAACGCACATCTTGATCCACAAGCAGGAGGCAGAGAGCACACCAGGAAAGGCAGGAGTCTTTTGAAACCTCAAGCCTACCCCCAGTGACACACCTCCTCCAACAAGGCCACACCTCCTGATCCTTCCCAAATAGTTCCACCAACTGGGGACCAAGAATTCAACTATATGATCCTACGGAGGCATTCTCATTCAAACCACCACAGTAGACAAACCACTAAAATAAGAGTTACCATTGAGTCACCTGAGCCTGGCAGTTATTTTCAAGCTTGTTTGTTTTAATTTGTTTTCGGTTTTGGTGGGGGTTTTTTGTATGTGTCTGGTGTATATACGTAGGGTATCCATGCCTGTATGTTTATGGGAGGGTATACATGTGTGGGTACACATGTGTGCAACTTTGTGTGAAGACTAGAAGTTGATAACTAGTGTCTTTATCATTAGTTATCTATCCATGTTATAAACTGAGGCAGGGTCTCTCACTTGAACTCACAATTTAGTGTTTCAGTCCATCTAGCCAGCTTTCCTCTGGAATCCTGTTTCTGCCTCCTGTCTTCTGGGATTGCAAGCAGACCACCTCATCTACCCCTCATTTGCATGGGCGCTGGAGATCAAAAAGAGAGGACAGGAAAAGAGTAACTTGTAAAGCAGCCGATGAGTGGACAGCCATGGCTGTCCTGTTCATTTTGCAGGAATTCTGTAACCCTGTACCTACCATGCACTTCTTGTATTCCTTACATTCTGTATTCTGCATCCGACCTCTGTTTTATCTTCAACATGTTAGCATTACACATTTGTATTTTGCTAGTTATCTCTTCTATTAGCCGGGGTACTGCGCAAAATGACTTGTCATTAATAACACAAACTGGCTTTTTCAATTCAGACAGCACGGAAGATATGGAATCGAACGAAGGAACTGCGTTATCTAGTGCATTTTCAAAGAGATTTGTTTGCAGAGAGTATTTGGTAGAAATATCTAAGTAGAGAAAATCAAATCTTTGGCAAAATATTTATTAGAAATATTCTTAAAGGACTTTTAGGGATTAGCGTCAGCCTGCATGTACTGCCTCAAAATTTCTAATGAAATTTTAGCAGCCACCATATGAAAATCTAATAACCATGCTCGCAAATACCAATGCCGAGATTACAAATGCCAAGCCCGGTGCACGTGTCTGAGGGTGTGTCTGTCAGTGAATATTCTTCTCTTTATTGTTTAGTCTGTGTGCTTGCCTTTTAAAAAGATAAGCACAGAATTTTAAAACTGGGAGAAACCAGAAAGATCATTTCCACCTTACTCCTGTATTTTCAAGATGAAGAAACTGGGCCCAAGTTCAGCAGTGTTCCCAAGGTCATACACCATCATACAAGCTGGATTCAGACCAGTCATGTGATCCTTCATCCCTGAACTTCTCTGCTGTACTCTCATACTCTATAGAACAATGAGAGAGGGAGGCTCAGGGCACCCTGTCATTAATCACATATCGATGCGCCTAGAGATGGGTGTTCCATATGACCAATCAGAGCACCAGGAATGGTAAACACCCCCCAAAAGGAGAGCATCTACACACCACGGGTAGCAGCCAGGGAGCCCTAGGAACAGAAATTCAGAGAATATCACCTGTTTGGGTCTGTTGTTGCTGTCATCATTGCTGCTATTAGCTTACTTGCTTGCTTGTTTTCTTGCTTTTGTCTTCTTTTTCAAACTAACCTTTTTATAATTGTTCATATGAAGGTCCAAGGACTGTCCCACAGGTCCAAGGAGGGCTGTCAATTCTCTCATTCTACCCTGTGAGGGAATCAAATCAAATTATCAAGCTTATAGAAAAGCCACCTTGCCAACTCTGTCTTCTTTTTATTTTACTCTTTTTTTTTTTTTCTTTTTTGAAAGAGGGTCTCAAGTGTTGGGGTTGCAGGTATAGGCCTAGTCCATAAGGTACTTTTCCATTCCTGTGATAAAACACCATGATCAAGGCAATTTACGAAAAGGGAGGACTTATTTGGGGCTTACAGTTCCAGAGGGAAAAGAGCCTACCACCATTGCTCTGGAAAGCACAGCATCAGGCAGGCAGGGTGAGTGGGAGAGTGAGCTGAAGCACTCACAGCTTAAACCACAAGTAGGAAGCAGAAAGTGCACTGGCCACGTCAGACTTTAAACTCTGGTTTTTGTTTTTGTTTGGGGTTTTTGTTGCTGTTGTTGTTTGTTTGTTTGTTTGGGCAGGGTGGTTGGCTGGTTGGTTGGCTGGTTGCTTGCTTGCTTGGTTGGTTGGTTGGTTGGTTGGTTGGTTGGTTGGTTGGTTGGTTTTTCAAGACAGAGTTTTACTGTAGACCAGGCTGGCCCAGAACTCAGAAATCCACTTAGTTCTGCCTCTAGAGTGCTGGTATTGACAAAGCGTGCTACCACACCCAGCCCTAGACTTTGAACTCTAAAAGGCCACTGCTGATGACGTACTTCCTCCAGCCAGTCCACACCTCCTAAGTCTCCCCAAATAACCAACTGGGGACTTTAGGAGATGTATCATTCAAACCACCACACCTAGCATTAAACACAAGGTCTTGTGTAGCTCTGTTTATTGTATTATTCGAGACAGAGTCTTGCTGTGTAGCACAGGCTGGCCTTGGAGTCACAATCTTCCCTCTACTTTTCAAGTGCCAGATGGCCACACCCAGTTTGTGCAGTCGTGGCGATTGAAGGAAAGGCTTTTGGCGTGCTAGACAAGAATTCTACCAACTGAGCCACATCCCTAGCCTCAGGGATAGCACTGCATAGAGACACCGCCAAGCCCCTGACTAGGAATGCCATAGGAAAGGATGGGATGTAGTCACACAAGCCTTGAGTATGAACCCCAAGCTGGGTGCCTTTGACTTTAGACAATCACCTTCCTTCAGCTCTCTAAGCCTCAGGTGTCCCATGTGCAAATTCAGACATCTTTGTTTGCTAGGCGACAATTCGAATCTGCGCGTTTTAACACTGGTGGCTTTCATTTGTATATACTTTTAACACAATCAGCAACTGCCCAACCAACCTTGATCAGCACCTTTTCAAGGGCATAAACCGCAAACTCAGGTTAACAGGGTCACAGCCTAGATTCCTGTACCCGGAAGTGGTTGTGAATTGTGTAGTGGCAGCAGAGACCACCGAGTTCAACTTGTTTTAAAATGCTACTAGCAAGCTGCTTTGCCTGTGTCTGTTTAAGCTCATGCAACCCCATCTAAGCCACAGAAAACATTAATGCTATTGTAAGAGAGACCAGATCTGGCAGAGAGGAAGCAGTCAGCAGCCTTAGTCAGTTTCTGTACTCTGAGTATAAAGGGTGGTCCAGCAAAGAAGTCTGCCCTAGACAAACTGGACAAAGCCTGCCAAGGGCACTGGGCTGAGAGAGGTAGGCAAAAGACAATTGCCCTTCCAGACAGCATGCACTCTCCAGGACCTGGTAAAAGCTCAACTTACCACAGAGGACCCAAAGTCAGCTAAGGTCTTTTAGGAACACATCTGCTAACAGCACAACTATGTAAAATACTGGATAAACTGAAATGAAGAGACCTTAGCTGCAGAGCAGGTCTGAAGGGAGAGGGAATCAACAGCGTCAGAGACCAACAGTGGGGCTAAAGAGGTGGCTCGGTGGGCAAAGCATTTGCCGTTGATGTCAGAAGATCAGAGTTCAAATCCCTTGACCCCACATCAAACCAGGCATGTTGGTGTGTATCTGTAATCCCAGCACTTCTCCTGCGACAAGAGAGGAGGAGGATTCCACAGAATTCCACAGGCCAGCTAGCAGGGTAGGCATACACAGTGGTGAAAATAAAGAGGTCCTGTCTCAAACAAGATGGAAGGCAGGGACAAACCCAAGGTTTCTTTGATCTCCATACACTTAGACACAGAGAGAGAGAGAGACCAAAAGGAGCTTAAGACCCAGGTAAAAGTTCAAGAGCAGGCTTCAGATGGTTGCTGTAGAAGGAATCATCGCCCTAAGAGTGGAAAATGTGTGGCCCAGTTACTAATCAAATCAGCCCGTGTAGTGGTCTGTCTTCTTGGACCTGTTTGCCACCCTGGGCCATGTCTCAGTTCTTCTCAGACCGTTGCATAATCTTTTGGTTATCTTTAGCTCTAACACCACAAGTTACCCTGTTTGCAAGCAGAAAGAAATATACAAACAGCAAGTAAACAAAAGAAGGTTACCTTAAAATATTAATCAATTGTACTTTCCTTTTTGTGGCTCATTTATTTGATCAGTCAGAGGCATTCATGTGGCCTCGGGGAAAATTAAGAATGCTTTAGTGGGAATGCAAAAAAAAAAAAAATTTTTTTTTTTTTTTTTTTTTTACTTCCCAAAAATAACCTTCAGGGCCCAAAGCAGAGCTCTGTGGGAATCTGAGGAGAGTTTTTGTCATAATAATGGAAAGCAGGGGTGGCTCTAGAGGAGGGGTCCTGGATGGGATAGGGTATAAGGGTGAGAGGACGCCAGAGTTGATGGGGCTCATGCATCCCAGGGCAAGGAGAAATCACTGTGAGCAGAGGCTAGTGCCAAAACTTTTCTGGAAGCTTGATACCCATTTTTAGGCCTGCACCCACCCTGCGAGACCCTGTCTTTCTGAACCTGGTCACATCTCACCACTTATCCAGCTGCAGCTCTGGTTCTAGCCAGCAGCATCTCTCACCTGCCTTTTTCCAGACCCCACACCTACCCCATGGGCCTCTGTTACCCATGGTCCCTTCACTGCCTTCTTGACAGAGCAGTTAGAGCTGTGAGCTGCTTAAAGGAGATAATGTCGCTTCTCTGCGGAAATCTCCAGTGACCCTCCATCTCTCATGGTGTCACAGCAAGCCCTTCAGGATGACCTCCCAGGTTCTGCCATGATGTTTCTCTTATTCTCCCAGTGACCTCATTTCTGTCTTGCTACTCCCTGAATATGGCAGACGCGTGAAGACAGGAGCCCTCTTCAATAGATGCTCAGCAGATACCCCTTCTTCCTCAATCTCTCTCCAAGCTTACCTTACCTTTTAAAAGAAGTTGTTTTATTTGTGTGTGTGTGTGTGTGTGTGTGCATGCACATGCATACGTGTGCACACGTGTGAGTACAGGTACTTTTGAAGGCCAAAGGAGAACTGCAGACATCCTGGCGCTCAGGTTACAGGCAGTTATGAGCCACTCGCCATGGATATTGGGAATTGAGCCCAGATCATCTGCAAAGGCAACAAGCGCCATTAGCCACTGAGCCAATCTGGCCAAGCCCCAAGCTCACCTCCTTATCATACTGCCCCATAAGCCCTCCTAACTGGGTTCACTAAACAATCTCTTAGGACTCTTCACCACTCAGGGACTGATTATGCTTACTCTCATTGTCTTTGTGAAGACAAGCATTTAATTTTATTCACTGGTGTAGCTTAAGTGCCACAAGATTGCCTAGATTCAATAAATATTTCCAGCATAAATGAGTAAGTGAAGGAAGACCAACCCCACCACTGGAGCAGTGTCTTTGGGGTCTATACTGAATGGGGTAGCAGTCATTGTGAGTCAGTCAGTAGCTGCCCATCAGGAGATCTGTCTGACCCCAAAGATACTACTGAACCTCATCCAGACTTTCAATATGATGGATCTGGCCCTCTAGCTGGAGGTTTGGCGTGAGGGGACAGGTGTTGCTTCTTGGTAAAGTCCACTCATGACTAAAAGATTTTTTTTTTTTGTCTATTTTATGCAGCAATATTTATGGAAGGTAGAAACTAATTGCACCTGGTCAGACCTTGGGGGAAAAAACGTTTAGATAGGCCCATTCCAGAAAATATAAATAACTCTTATAGACAGTAATAAAAGCATGGGAAAAGCAATAGAAGATATACAAAAGGTTATACATGTCACAAAAGGTAATATTGAAATGAGCAAATAGGCAATATACATACCATGTATTCAACAGTCTGAGGGAAATGTTGACTGGAACTCCAGTGTACCGCTAGACTGTCCAAAACAGCATCTGAGAAATTACCAAGAGTCACTGCTGGGAGGCTGACCCTGAAACAGGCTTTGGAAAGCATCAACAGCATCCACTAAAGCTGAGCACAGCCGCACCATGTCACCCAGCAATCCCACTTCCAGGACCATATCAGGCAGAGAGCGGTCCGGATGCTCATCAGCAGACACAAACTACTGCATTTCCCATAAAGCTAAAACTGGAAACCACCTAAACGCTCAGCAGAGGCGGGCAAATAAGTGATGCTTTGCTTTGGAGATGGAAAACAATCATTGCCTACAACATTTCTCTACGAGATACAGTCCACAAAGAACGAAAGGAATGTTGAACATCTGAATAACAAGTGATCGAGGCAGAACCATGTGTACAAAGACCAGAAACACAAAGTGGAGTGTGAGTCATCTGTAGGCTAAGAGAAAACCTGGGAGCCAGAGTCTGAGGGGAAGAGGAGAGAAAGAAGGCAGGAAGGCAGGAAGGAAGGAAAAAAGGAGTGAGGGAGGGAGGGATGGAGGGAGGGAGAGATGGGGGAGGGAGGAAGGAAGGAAGGAAGCAAGGAAGAAAGGAAGGCAGCCCATTCCCATCTTCCACACCTCATTCCCATGAGCCATACCCGCTCCCACAGGGCATACCAGGTTCCTCTAGCTGATGTCTGCAGAACGACAGTAGGATGGCAAGTATTGAAAATGGGTCATGTAGCCAGATGTTTACAACAACCCTTCTCCACAGTTCCCTTGGGGATTTGTAAAACACTTTGGTAAATTAAAACTTTGCAGCACTCTGCAATTATGTTGAATTCACTGCTTCCCACACTGGACTCTGAAATCTTTTCATTTCCATTTTTAATTGAATGAATATTAAGATGGCACCTGGTTACACGAGTGAGCTTATTAGAATAGCAGCTACCACCACCACCACCACAACAACAAAGTCACTGTCTCCCAGAATACACACTTACTCATCACCTCTTTATTCACATGCTAGTACAATGTAAGTGTTACTGCTGTAAGGGAGGGGCAGGGAGGTGCAGGGGGGGATGGTTATGTGCTACAACTCAAGCCCCAGGTCTATCTCACTTTGTGGTTTTCTATGCACACATGCATGCGTGTGTGTGTGTGTGCATGCGTGTGTGCATGCGTGGAGCTGGCTGGATAGACGTGGCCGGCAGGCCCCACGGGTCCTCCTGTCTCTGGTTCCTCAGCACTGGGATTACAAGTGCCTCCCACCACACCACGGGTTCTGGGGATCAAACTCAGGACCTCACGCTTGTACCACAAGCACTTTAGCCATTGAGCAATCTCCGCTTTATCTCACACTGAGAATTCATGGATTGGAAGGTGGAATGGAATGGCAGGATCAGTTACTGTTCACCATAAGCACAGTGAGAACTAGTCCCCTGTCTCCACCATATTCAAATGCGTAGGGCATGCAGTCCCTGGGTGTGCCGCTATGGCAGCTCTTGCGGGGTAACTCTAGTATATCCAATAATTAATTTATTTCCTGATTCATCTCTCTCTTTCCCCCTCGTGTGTGTGTGTGTGTGTGTGTGTGTGTGTGTGTATGTGTGTGTGTGTGTGTGTTACTCATGTGGGCAGGTGCAGAAGGCAGAAATCACTTTGTCAATACATCATCACATTATTTCTGTGACAGGCTCTCTCACTGAACTGGATGCTCACCATTTTGGCCATATTGGCTGGCCAGTGAGCACACAGACTCCTCCTGTCTCTGTCTCACACACCCCTTCCCCCCCCCCCCCCGGTGCTGGGGTCACAGGCACATGCCACCATGCCTGTTTTTTAACACGGGCATTGGGAATGCAAACCCAGGCCCTCATGCTAAGGCAGCAGGCACAGTTTGCCTTCTGTCCTAGTCAGGGTTACTATTGCTGTGACAAAATACCATGACTAAAAGCAACTTAGAAAGGAAAAGATTTGTCTGGCCTACACTTCCAAATCAGGGTTCATCGCTGGAGAAAATCAGAGCAGGAGCTCAAACAGGCCAGGAAATCTGGAGATGACACAGAAGCCATGGAGGGGTACTGCCTATTGGATTGCTCATTATGGTTTGTTCGGCCTGCTCTTGTGTAGATGCCAGGACCACAGCCCAGGGATGGCCTTACCCACCATGTCTGAGCCCCTTCCCTATCAGTCACTGATGAAGAAAACACCCTACAGAGTATCTTATAGAGACATTTTCTCAATTGGAGTTTCCTCCTTTTAGACAACTCTAGTTTGTGTCAAGTTGACGTAAAATTAGCCAACACAGCCACAGAGTCAACTCCACAAGCCCTGAGACCCCCTCCATTCATCCTCATTCCTTCGCCAAGAAAGCCTCTTCTTAAAAAAAAAAAAAAAAACTTTCTCCAAAAATTCTTTCACTCTAGAGCAAAGAAGACAGAAGCCAGCTCCCTGAGCCCCTGCCCAGTTCTCCTCTTTGTGAGCCTGTAAGACTCTAAGCAGAGGTCATTAAAACCTGTGTGTATTTACAACCAGAAGAGTAACCTCATATGAACAAGGTCAATCTATCCTGTTCTCCAGGCCAAAGGGCTGCATTTGACAAATAGTCTAGACTTGATAAATTAGAAAGAAGGGAGGGGAAAGGGGAAGGGGAGGGAAGGTGAGAAAGGGACTGTGGCCTTTGGGGGAACACAGTGGAAGTATCGCCGGCTAATCTGGCACTCTGTTATTAACAAGGGCATAAAGGCTTTTTATACAGTTTTGTTCCACTTAGAAGTCCAAGAGTTAAGCAGCTGCTTCTGAAGGCAATTTGTGCTCTCATCTTTTTCTCTGAGTGTTTTTTATAGATGGCCTTTAATAGCATGCAAATCAGTCCCCTTCACTCTTTCCATCTCAGACTTGACACTAATGTAAACAGTTGTCGAAGTTCCATATCAGGAAGATGGCTGGGTTATTGTTTTGATCTGAATGTAGCCAGACTGTACTTGATGGTATATAATTTAAAGGAGCATAATGAAAATGGGTAAGGAAAATCTGAGCAAGATTTGCTAATGTAAACTTTTAAAATGCAACCTCACAATATCCATATTGATGTTCCAGGGTAGAATATTATACCCTGAAAGGACTGTCCATCTTGATATCCTTCAAAACAGAGGAATCACTGGTCACGGTACCTCATCTGCCTCCGCCATTCTTTATCCTGATTCCACACCAAGAGCCTTGTTCCTTGTTCAGTTTTCACAACTCAAGCAGGTTTTAAACCCAGAATCACAAGGGAACCTTTGTCTGGCTTCTGCTGGGTCTGAAATGAATAAACACTCAGGTCCTCAGCAGGCAGGTAAGTAGACAGCAGGACTCCTGCAGGACTCCCACCTCTGACTGATGGGCAGGACAAATTGAGCCCCTGGATTAACTCTCACTTACCTCTTAAGACATGGCGTAAACAAGGTGCTTAACCTTCCTTGACCATATTTTGGTCATCTGAGAAAAATGAGCTAGCAGTATCTACCCTCCCTTACTACCTCGGAGCGCTACAAAACCTGAATAAAACAAAGGCCGGAGGAGAGAAGGCTTCCATACGCCCTTGCTTCCCAGGGCCCTCCTGTGCCTCACAAACAGGGGTGCTGCTTCACAGTCACGCACCCTCCTGCATCTCAGTGACAGCCATTCTTCACAAAAATGACCCTTGCAGAAGAAGATCTGCCCTAAGCAAGAGCTGACTAATGCTCCACAACCCCAGCGGTAGATATGCATTTGGCAGGGTGTCAGGGGGCCACTGAGGGTAGCCAGGACCTTAATGTTTGAACCCTCATTTCATATCTCTACCAGGCTTTCAACAGGGACATGCCCCTAAATGCCAGTTTGGCCCGAAGCTTGATGCCTTGTTTGCAGCGGCTTTGCTTCCCAAGGCACACTGGCTTCATTGATAAGTGTTGCAAGCTCTTTATCGACATCATTTTAGAATTGGTTGCCAAGGCAACAGGATTCAGGAATGATTCTCATTACTGTACAGTCCCAACAAATGAGTGTCTGCCTTTGCCCGATCTCCACCAGCATTAGCTCTCCCCTCTCACAACTGGAACGCCAGCACTCACGGTTGCAGCACACAATTCGACGTTGTAATTATATATTGTCTCCTGATAATTGTACATTGTCTTGGTGAACAAAACAGCTGTGGGCATCCATGTCAACCCACATTAACACCTCTTACAGCAACACCTTCGCTCCCTCCCTCCGTGATGGGCCAAAAACGCACATTTGTAGAAACCATAAAGAAAGCCTAATAGTCATATGACTGTATTTTGTAAACAAAATCTATACTCTGAGTCCTAAACATTGCCTCAGTTTCCAACTTATAGAACCTGTGTTTCCCAGGGCTGCCATCAACCAAATGGTAGTATTGCTTTGTCTTCTCTGCTTGGTTATTTATTCATATTCATGTATTTAAATATAGGGTCTCATGCAGCCCAGGCTAGCTTCAAACTTGTATGCAACCAGGATCATCTTAAACTTCGGATCCTGCTTCCTCCAACTCCCAAATCACAGACATGTGCCACCACATCCAGTTTGTGGGTCCCCAGGGCGTCATACACTCTAAGCAAGCACTCTGCCAGCACCCAACTTGTTTCTTTTTTAAGAAGAAAAACATCCCTGGGTGATGAGGGCACAGGAGAGCTGCTGGGCTGACCCAACTCAGCCATCACCCAGGCTTAGATCCAGGGCTTTGAGTTGGCACACCCCAATATCTACCCCATCTATGAACTGCTGGAGTTCATAGATGAAGAGGCCAGTTCTACAGACACAAAGCTACAGGATCTCCATGACACAGGGCAACAACAGAACACCCTAGAGGGGTCCTAGTGAGGATCCAGTTTTGATAGTGTAGCCGAAGCCAGGGGCCTCGAACCAGACCAATGACTCAGTGCAGTGAACATTTGCAAGTAAAGATGTGTAGACAAAAGGGTGTACCGTGGGACACACTGTGACACACTGCAGCTTTCATGACAAGATTTTATTTGTTTTGTACTTTTTTGGGGGGGTTGTTTGTTTTGTTTTGTTGTGAGGAGGCTGCGAGGCTGGAGGTCAGATACGAAGGGTTTGAGGGATGAATGGGATTGGTGTGCATGATGTGAACGTCACAAAGAATCAGGAAAAAGTTAAGAGAGAGAGAGAGAGAGAGAGAGAGAGAGAGAGAGAGCATTAACCTCTGTAGCCAGAGCTTGACAAAGTACGGAAATTCACGCAAACTGGAGCAAATTCCTACATAAAATTATGGGAAGGGGAAAATTGCCTCAAAATAGTCTCCAGGTTCAGCACAATGCTTCATTTGTCTCATGGCTCTGCACTCTTGCCCAAGACTGTGAAATCCACACTAACCTTTTAGACATGTTGCCCTGTTTTTGTCTCTTCTGTTCTATGAAGGAAATCCATGGTGACAGCAGAGTTGAAAAGGAAAAATAAAAATAATTAAAATCTTTTTGGATTGTAATTTGCAGCTCTTTTTTCCTTCTCTCTCTCTCTCTCTCTCTCTCTCTCTCTCTCTCTCTCTCTCTCTCTCTCTCTCTCTCTGTCACACACACACACACACACACACACTCAGAGCTTTGAAGATTAACTGGACCACAGAAGGTCTGGGGTTGTGATCACTGAGTTGCATTTTAAAAGAATCGGTGGCTCCAGGTCATTTTAATCAAGTTGCATGTCAGCCTGCAAATTTTCCAAATTAGCTGTAGCTAGAGGAGAGGGAGCTGTTGCTCTTCCCTCCTAAAGAATAAAAACAGATTGTTGTGACATGTTCTCAGTCACAGTGACAGATTGGAGCCGCCGTTTGTGGTACAAGTCAGAAACAAAGCAACTTTTCCCCCTGAAGTTGTAACAGTTGATTGATGGCTGGTGAGATTTGGGCATCTCCCAGTTTGTCAGTGATGTTGATGAAGTTCACAGAAATCTCCTGGGAAGCTGGGACAGACACGGAGGCTGATTTCAAGCGAGATTGGTTTTCACAAGGAAAGGAAGCCTCTTGATCTTGAGGTCAGGTTTCAGGGGTGCTTGGTGTGGGCTTTATTCAAACACTGGTCCTTTGAAAAGAGAGATGGGTCGTGACAAGAGGACAGGTGGGGTTTTCTCATCCCAGGCAGTCCTCTGTTCCAACACAGGAACACTCATGACAACGAAGCTGGGAGAGGCCGGTTTTCCCCACAAACCAGAGGCTCCCTGCCTGACTGGAGAGCTGTGTATCCCAGCACCCACTGATCCCCTCAGTGGTCACCCCTTCTTCATGACTAGTCTGAATAGTCGAAGCACAAAAAGTTGGTTTTCACAAACCAGAAGGAAAAGCTTGAAACCTGTCACTCATCCTGAACTCAACCAGAAGGCAACCAATTAACTACACAGCTTAAGTCTGATTTCCAGATCTACCTAGAGACTAGCAAATTAATATTTGTACCATGTAAAGAAAGAAATAGGGACCCAGGGTATGAGCAATTATGGTTTGGACTAGAGAAATCCCTTAAAATACCAAGATCTACCCCTCCCTAAATGAGCAAGCTCCTTTCTCATTTTCTATATCTCCTTCCCTTGCCAACTAATATATATTTTAATCTCAAAATCTGTCTTTATCCCAGTCCAACCTTGAGGGTCACTGCTCTCCCACATAGAGCCTGGAGACACAGGGGTAAGTGCATTCTCAGAGAAAGATCATAAAATATGAAGATAATACATGAAACCATAAAGATTGGATAGAGGGACAGTGAAGGGAAGAGAATGAGGGGGAAACAGGCCAGGTGTATGTAAGGGTGGAGTGTCAAGAAAAATGGTGTTAGTTCAAGGCCAGCCTGGTCTACAGAGCAAGTTCTAGGACATCCAAGGCTACACAGAGAAGCGCTGTCTTGAAAAGGGGGGGGCGGATTGTTGAGGACATCTGAGGTTACATTACAGCACCCTGGGTGCCCTTAAGGGTGATATCTGAATAAATGAGGGGAAATGGATGTCTGAGGGTGGGGGGCAGGTGAGAAAATATACATGACAGATGAAGATTACAAGCTAGAAAGCGCACAGGGAGAAAGAGAACTTGGGGTGAACTGAGAAGAGTGTATGCCTAGAAGCCTATAAGGACCAAGCAAACCAAAGGGGACAGCCCACATCCCAGACCAAAAAAGGTGGCACCCATAGAGAGGGGACAAAGAACTGCTATGTTACCTAAAACCCCAGACAAAACAAAATAAAGGCAGAAGAGTGGCGTTTTACTGTCATGGGTAGGTGATGGCAACTGTATGAGGAATCAAAGTGAGCTGAGTAGGAGAATGAATACATTTAAAACCCTAGAAGCACCCTCTCTCCCCCTCCCTTCCTCCCTCTCCCCACCTCATCTCCCCTCCCTCCTCACGCTGGCCTAAAATGAGGCCACAGTCCAATCAGGCTTCCTAATATCCAATAAGATCAGCAGTGCATAGGCCGTTCCAAGGGCCTCAAGTCCTAGACTCCAGGCTTAATGAGTCACCTGCTCGATATTTTCCACTTCAGGCCCCTGGCTTTCTGGGACCTCAGTCCACTCAGCTGCAAAATTAACTTGCAGGATCGTGTCAATCGGCAGATGCTGCAGAGCAGAGCGCGGGTCCAGAGTTTGCAGGTAAACGAACTGCCTGAAAGGAAATGAGCAGTGGTTTCCCGGGGAGTCCCTCCTGAAATGTCGTTATAATGTCAGCTTTTGACAGCAGGATGGTTTTAGTGGGGACTCTGGAGCAAACGGTGGAAGCGTCTGCGCCTTATTAAAATGATGTCAGTGCATTGCTATGTTTCACATCTCACAAACACGAACACCCCACAGAGGGAGAAGCCAGTCACTCACACAGATGACCATAGTGCCTGAGTCCTTTTGGCCTATGGAATCCCCTGACTCCATATCCTTCTCTGAGCATTAAGTCAGAGACACAGATGGGTCCAACCTATGGCTCACAGCCTGCACGCCGCTGAGGAAAACAATGAAATCAAAATTGCAAACTTACTTAAAAGATGGTGAGATTTTTCTGTGGTTTTATCCTCTTTTCTTTTTCTTGCAATTCAATTGCCTGTTTTCCAAGCATAAACTTTGCCCACGTTATTGTTGTGTTGCCATGTCAACAAGGTTGATCATACCTGCCACAGCTGTCTGTCTCCAGGCCCCATGTGTTTTGCTAAGGGCCTTCCCCACAGCCCCTGTTATGGGATGGCCACACATTCTCTCACGTTATAACATGCATGGTGTGGGTGTTACCATGTTTATTTTCACAAATGGGTAAATTGAGGCTCGAGAGGAATTGGTTATTGGCCATAAGCGGAGTCAGTGAAGGATCTGAACTGAGGTTTTTGTGATTCCGAAGTGCCTGTTCCTAACCATGACACTTAGAATGTCGGTATTGGGGTAGCCTGTAGCCCAACACACAGGAGGACCTTATTCCCAGGTAGGTGAAAATAAGGCCAATACCACCTGCACCAAGGAGCAATACGGCCTTACCCTGGTGCTGAAAACGGCTGGGTCCTCTGAACTTTCCAGCTAGAGGAGGAGAGAGCTATCTCCTAGCAGAGGCTCAGCTACCCAGGGCAGCCCTGTCTACTTCTGCTCATCTCTCACAGAAGCAGCAGGGAAGCCTGTACTCTCCGAGTCCCCCAAACCACCAGGGTCTGCTCAGGGCCATCAACAGGATGGAGTGACCACAGTCACTAACGAAGAACAGGTTGCTCAGCCCTCCCTGACGCGTCACCTGTGCTGGTTTAAATAGAGTGGCTTTCACGAGCTCATGTGTTCGAGTGCTTGGTCCTCAGTGAAACTGCTTGGGAAGGATTAGGGGGTGTGACATTGTTGGAGGAGGCATGTCACTGAGGGCGCTGTTCGAGGTTTTAAAGGTCCGCCCATGTCATCCATGTTAGCACCCTCCCTCCCTCCTTCCCTCCCTCCCTCCCTCACAGCTGTTTCGTCATATAAGCTCTCAGCTACTGCTCCAGCATCATGCCTGCCTCCTTACTGTCCTACTCCCAGCCGTGATGGTCATGGGCTCACTCTCTGGACCTGGGAGCCCCATATTAAACGCTCTCATTTATAAGTTGCTTTGGTCATGGTGTCTCTTCACAGCAATAGAAAAGCAATTAAGATGCTGTCATAATTTTTCCAGGATCTGAGGACCACTGGGCATATCCAAGCCAGCACTATTCCCCCACAGAGACACATCATTTATTTACGCCAGGATGTCCCCCCCCCGCCTGCTTGCTGCAGAAGGACCAGGAACTAGGAAGAGCCACCTCTACTCTAATTTAGTGGGGCGTAGTAATTGTCTACAATTAATGTACCGAGTGCAGGTTTCTCTGTTCCCTCACGGCAGTTTCTAGACACAACTGCACTGACCTTTTCAGATCCTTGCTATACAATTTGCCTCTTGTTCAAATAATTTGCAATTACTAGACACCAACTGGCTGCTGATAAAGGCTAAATGTAGAATACCAACAGTCTCTGACTTCAAAATTGGGTTTAAGACGAGAAGAGGTACTAACAATAAGCCATGAAGGAGATGAGAGGGGAAACCTGGATTCAAGGATGGTCCTGTCACATGAAGGAAACAAGTGCTACAGTTCTTTAACCATCACCTCTCAAGTGAGAAGCCCATATGCATGGGGATATGCACAATGCTTGCTTGCTTTTAGGACTACGTTGGCAATTAGTTCCTGGACTAATTAAAGACAGAAACAAGCTTCCTAACCTGTGTCTTTCTCCACCCCCTCTTTCCTCCCTCTCTCATCTCCCCCTCTCCTCCTCCTAAGTTTCTCCTGCTTTCCTCTCCCAGTCACACCCTTCCTTGTCTTTCTCAACACTTTTCACCCATGCTAATAGTCTGTGCACTGTATTGAACACTAAAAATATGAAGTAGTAACTATGCCTACCCTCAAGGAATATAAAGCTCAGAGGAGACAGGAACCCCACAGAAAGATCAAATGCACAGAAGGGAAGTAGCAGGCATCCCAGAAGGAGCTGGAAGAGGCAACCTACTCAGACGAAAATAAGGCCCTCCTCTAGACCAAGGCGGGGGGGGGGGGAGCACAGAAGGCAGTAGCCCGACAGTGCTCTGGAACAGCACCCCTGCCCTTCAGTACTTTAAGCACAGGGACCTGGCGCCATGAGCAATCTGGGGGCACTCTAGTAGAAGACAGAGGTGTGCTCAGCCAACACCCCCAATAGAAAAAAAGGAGCGAACCCATCCTGAAACAGTGCCCAACTTAAAACCGCAAGAAACTACCAGGTCTGGCCACATTTCTGCCACTGGGTGGAGATGGTACTGAGAAGCCAGATTAGGTCTTGAGGTCTTTTGACCTCAAGCGTCTCTGGAATAATACCAAGTCTAGAATTTCCACATCTAGATGACAGAACACCACATCAAGCCTTTGGAGTCTAGAATCTTTTTGTTGGTAGCTTGTGTTGTTTTGGTTTTCTGGAGACAGGGTCTCACCGTGTAGCCTCGAAACTCTCTCCCCAACTCAACACTCTCACCTCAGCTTCCCAAGTTCTGGCATTATGATCTAGGAGTTGGAAGTCTCGCATGTTTTCTCAAGTTCAGAGGTCACCAAAAAGAAAACCCCATTCTCAGGTCATAAGAACAGAGGCTCCAGACAGACCAAAGACTTCCAGGAAGGCTTGTTTGTAGAGAGCTGGAAGAGGGGTGGAGTGGATGTGAGCAAGAAATATGCCCATTGAAACCCTGAAGCCAGGAAAGCCGCGCTGGGGAAAGTTGGTAGAAGGAGCTGATTTTTTTTTCCTTTTGTAATTTGGACAAGACGGGATGGGACTGTGGTTGTCCCCTTAAGCTGCTGCTTACACCTTGCTGCTGTGCCCTCATTTTTCATTCCACAGACTGTACAGAGAGACCACTGTGTGCCAGGCTCCAGGCCAGGCTGGCAGCTGTGACGGGAAGGAGTATCTGGAGTACTCCTGGCTCTTAAGTCATTTTATGTGATTGAAGCCTCTAACCTAGGCCAGGCATCCAAATTGCCATGGCTGTGGGCAGTGCCCTGCACACAGATGCCCTGAAAAAGTCAACCCTGGCATTAACAGAGAGGTCTGGGCCACCCAGGATATCCTAGCAAGTAGCATCGTGTCAAAAGACTTTCCTAAAGCCTGGCACCTGAGGGTTAAAAAATAAACTAACAGGTAAAATGCACATTAGAGTTGCAACCTGCCGAGCCTCTTAATCTGTCACTTAAATCTAGGGCTTTTAGCTGTAATTGAACATCCTACTGTGTCTATTATGAAGAAGAGGAGGAGGGGGTGTCAAAGTTATGGTTTAAGAGAGTGGAGGAAAATAAATTTTCCTTCAAAACTAGTCAATAACAATGCCTTTGTGTTAAAGAAATGAAATGTTAGCCTGGTCGCCATGGAGGAAAACAATACATCCAGGGCAGGCAGAGAGGCAGCTGACTCACTGTCTAGGAGGCCATTGTCCTATGCATGGCCAGAGGGCGGCTGGGGGCTCCAAGACTAGAAAAGCACCATGGACCTACCATGAACTGGAGATGACTTTAAGCACAGTACCATCTTACTAAAGGAAAGAATGAAGAGAAGGAAGGGAGAGAGGGAGAAGGGGAAGGAGGTTTCCATACAATGTAGCATTTAAAAAAAAAAAAAAAAAAAGCTTTTCCAGCCTGGAGCGATGGCTCAGTTAGAAAAGGCTTGAGTTCAGATCCCCAGTACTCCAAAAAAGAGCCAGGTATAGTGGAATATGTCTGTAATCGCTGTGCTAGGAAGCCAGAGACAGTGGCAAACGGTGAGAGTTTGCCACCCAGACAGCCTACTCGAATCAGTGAGAGACCCTACCTCAAAAAATAAAGGAAAACATTTTGACATTGACCATTTCATATGTATACTCACTCACATGCATGAACACCCAGACACACACACAGGAGAGAGAGAGAGAGAGAGAGAGAGAGACAGAGACAGAGACAGAGACAGAGAGACAGAGACAGAGAGAGACAGAGAGAGAGAGAGAGAGAGAGAGAAGCTCTGGAAATATAGCAAAAGGTGGGGACAGTTTTGTGAAGGGCACGCATCTCTTCAGGCTAATCACCGCGGGGTCTCCTGGGAACTCAAGAGGGAACCGCGGCTCCTTGCCCGCTGACTGAGAGAGGCTCTTCAGAGCTCTCTGTCTCCTTGGAAAGGCAGCGCGATATAAAGCCGGGAAGTGGTTATGGTGTTTCTATTACTATTATTATTGGACTGAATTGTCTTTGAGAGAGTGTTCTCCCGTCTAAGAGGGAAATTAGGCTGGGGGACAGAATTGTTCCTCTGAATTTCTTCTATAGAAAAATTAGGTTCCTGGGGTATGAAGAGGCATAGTGAGGGGTCTGGGTAGATACCTCAGCGGGCGGACTCGTTGCATCCTAATCTTCACAGAGAACTAACTTGGGCGTTCGATGTGTGACCTTGTGAGGGGCTGGGTAGAGAAATTTGCTGTAACTCTCCTCAGAAAGAACTGGGATGAATATCATAGCCCACATCAAAGCTTTTCTGAAGAGCACCCCTGCATAATCACTGCCTTTCAAATGATCGAACAGATCCCAAAGCCCTTCGACCAGCCTGTCTGTAATAGAAGATCTTGGGAGCCAGCTCTTAGACTCACCCTGCCAGAAATACAACTGTAGGTGCCCTGTATGCAATATGAATCTCATTTTCCTCATGATGGCCCTACCTCAATCCCTTCATGAGGAGTGAACTTGCCATGTTATTTCGACTTAGCCATAAAGCAGCGAATAATAAAAACAAACAAGGAAACTGGCTGTATTGCCTACTTTGCTGCTGAAATAAACAGAAAATATTTCATACTTGAAGTTTTACAATTCAGGCCATCATCCTGGATGAAAATGGTATTGTGCAGTCGTAATTCCTATGTACTAGGTAATAACAGGTTAAAAGCGGTGCTGATTTCTAGCTGGTTGGCTGATGCTTTTAATGTGACCTGATTTCTGAAGCATTCCGTGTTATTAAATACTTTTCTGTGTCTGTTCCAAGTTTATCGGGGCTAATGAAAGACGCATTAAAAAGACATGGTTCAGGATAAGAAACGCCATTACACATCGGAAAGTGTGTCAATGATTAGTTCCCAGCATCCTAGTGAGCAAGGAAACCTGAATAATTGATCTTTTGCATAATGCTGGGAGCAACCAGAATGTGGAGAGACAGCATGGCAGTTAAGTTTGGTAGAAACAGCAAAACCCAACTATGATTAATTTAAGCTGGAAACGGGAGCGTTTTTTTTTTTTTTTTTTTTTTTTTTTTTTGGAGGGGGGGACACGGAGGTCTCTGTGTTGAAGGACAAGCTGAATAAGCAGGCACCAGGAATGATGGCTGAGCGACATCACTCACAGACCACCCTTCATTCCAGGACACCAGGCATCCCGTGGGCTGAATTCTAGTCACTTTCAGTACCTGCAAATTTCTATAATTCCTTGGAGAGAAACAATCTAATTGGCCCACAGGGGGTGGGGTGTCTATTCATGTGGTGGGCTGGATGTGATTCGGTAGTTAGTAAACCCACAAAGGCCACAGAAAATGAAAGCGGCACATTTTCCACAAAGAAAGGAGTGTTGGGTGAAAACAAACAACAACAAAAGCCCGCAGAGGTCCTCTGGAGACAGCCTGCTAACCCAGTCTGTACATTTTCACACTCCCAAAGCCACACTGATCTTAGGTTTACCTGAATACGGTTTGTCTTTGCAGCCCGTCCCCCAGCGGATCTGATGGGGGGAGGGGCTATGTCCCCTCAAACATGTCTATAACCTAGTCCCTAGAACCTGTGGATAGGGGCCTCTGTGCAGATGTGAATAAAGTAATAGGCTATAAAACGCAGAGATCAACTTCAGTTATCCTGTGAGTCTAATGTGGCAGAGAGATTCAAACAAGGAAAAATTGAGGGAAATTCCGAGCAAGGGAGGACTCAGAGGAAAAAGGATATAAAATATAAAAAACATAAGAAGGATCCAAGCAGCCTGTTGGGGGATCAGCCTCTGCCTGGCAGCCAACAAAGAAACTGGAACCCAAGTCAGGAACTTAATTCACATAACCTTTTCAATGAGCCTAAAAGCAAGTTCACACCCAGAGTTTCCAGAAAGGACTCTCACCTTGCTCGCTCTTTGATTTCAGCCATCAGAGACCAGAGGCAGAAAGCCCAGATGGGCCACTCTATATCTGGAGAGCTATGAAGTAACGATTTACATTATCTTAAGCCACAAACTTTATAGTCATTTGTGACAGCCGCCGCTGGACACTTACAGATGGGGCAGGTGGTTCACCTATACGATTAATACTGGAGCCAGTGGCTTTCCTTGTGACTATCTGAGGGGTTAAATTCTCTAGGTTTATAAGAGAGCTTTCTACACAATTCTAACAGCAACAATAAAGCTATTTATGGAGCACCTATCATGTGATATATACTTTATAGCTATTATGATTTTTTAATCATCACCCAAAATAACTATTTTACAGATATAAAAAGTGTGCATAACACAAAAGTAGTTCATGCCTACTTCGCAGGGCATTTATAAGGTTTAAATAGGGTGCAGAGAAGTCACAGGATTTGCCCACGCTCGCATGAATGTTAACTTATAAATGTGGGGTGAAAACCCCGTTCTATCTAGCCCAAACCCACATTCCTCCACTAAACCACACTGCTGCAATAGTACCACCGTGGAAACACCCGAAATAACATGTGCCAAGCTGACACCCAGCGTCACCTCATAGCCTTCAGAGTCTCCAATGCGTCAGAGCTAAGGACACAGCACTAGCCCAGGACCCAGTCAGGTGGCCATCACTCTTCAACTAGGTCAATTCTCCTCCATGCTTACGTTCCCTCAGCTCTTTTGGGACTCCACCAGGCATACAAACAATCTTCCAGGCAGGTAAGACTCTGTGGAGAATTCATCTCAGACTCCTGTAGCATTCTTTTTTTCTTTTTTTTTTTTTTCCAGAACCTCACCCATTAAACTTCTGGTACTCGCCCTAAACAAAAACATAATCGAGGGTTATCAAAGTCCCAGGCTCTCCTCATTCTTTCTTTCCCAGGTGAGTTCTTTACTTTAAGCCAGCAAAACACAGATTTACACACACACACACACACACACACACACACACACCTTCTGGAAACAATATTCTCCTTTTCATGGCCAGCCTCATGCTTTCAAAGCTACAGCTCCATTCCACTGGGCTGGTGGGGGGCGATAAAGGTATATTTGGGCTGGGAATGAGGAGCGGGGCGTGCGCGGATTCCTACTGACTTTACCCAAAGCTCCAGAGATTTTGAGGAGAAAATGAAAGTTGCTTTATTTGTTGTCAGCCTATGGTTAACTTGTGGTGTTTGGAAATGAATCTTCCGGATGATTCTTTTTCCAGTTTCTGCTTGCTTTATGAAGGGGAACTACTGGGGCTTTAGTGCTAGGAAACCGGAAGTCCTTTCCACCGGAAGCCAGAGCTGAGGGACTCTCCCCTGGCTTACTCCACTAACTCTTGTTTACTGGCAGCATCAGCCTCAAAACTGTCCCAAGAGCATCTGCCTGTGTCCTCTAGTTCTTCACTGGGATTTCAAATGTGAACCTATCATACGCCCAGTGTCTAATATCAGGAAAAGCAAAAGCATGGCTGCTGAAGCTTCTGTTTTCATGGACACCCTGTTTTTCATTACAGTCAGTGAACCATAACCACCCCAAATATTTGGCTCTCGGATTATGGAGGACAACATTGCAAAATGGATATCAGTTTCCCATTGCACATAAAAGACAGTACAAGGAAGACCTTTGTTTGCACCGGTTTCACTTTTTTTCTGTTCAAACCTCATTCCTTACTGATGACAGCTTCCCCTTGGCCCTATTGCTCCCTTTATATTTATTAATGGCCCCTATTATCCTCCTGTTAGACCCCTCAGAAAGTAAAAGAAAGCAGCAGTTCCATAGCACCCAAGTGACAATCATCTAGTGAGGTAGCATTTGCATGCTGTTCATGAATCTAAATGTTTCCCAGTCATTGTTGGTAGTTTGGATACATAATATAGGTACAGCCACTTTTCAAATGCATGTACATCTTCACTGCAAAGTGATGCTGTGCTTACAGATGTGAGTGCTGCTGTGCACTCTCACTAACACTGGATATCAAGTCTATAGCCGCCAGATCTGCTGGAACAGGAGCTGTCACTGGAATGTTTTGTTGTTATTGTTGTTTGCTTGTTTGGTTTGGTTTTTTTGGGTGGTTGGTTGGTTGGTTGGTTTGGTTTTTTGGTTGGTTGGTTGGTTGGTTGGTTTTGTTTTGTTTTGTCTTGTTTGAGAAAGGTTTTCTTTCTTTGTGTAGACTTGGCTGTCCTGGAACTTGCTCTGTAGACCAGGCTGGCCTAGAACTTACAGAGATCCACCTGCCTTTGCCTCCCAAGTGCTGAGGTTAAAGGCATGTGCCACCACCGACTGGCGTCACTGTAATGTGTTCATATGAAAATGCTTTGTTCCTAGAAAGATTGCAGGGCCTGAGGAGGCAGCTCGGCCAGTAAAAAGCTAGCATCACAAGCATGAGGACCTCTGTATGAGTCTCCAGAGCCGAGGTGAAAAGCCAGGCCCAGCAGCCTGTGTCTGTCGCCCCTTCATGTGGGGGAACAGAGGCAGTCAGAGCCCACAGAGTTCACTAGCTAGCCTAACTGAAGTAGTGAGCCTCAGGTTCAGGAAGAAACTCTGTCTCTAAAATAAACACTGGAAAGCAACCAAAGAAGAAAAGCATTATCAGCTTCTGCCTTACATACACACACACACACACACACACACACACACACACACACACACACACTGGAATCACTACTCTAGAGAAGGTAGATCTCTAAGGAAAGCTGGAACTCATATTTTTGAAGGAGGCAGGAATGGAGACTTTCCATCATTGTCTCTGGCTCATGCCCATGGCTCTAACCAGCTTTGAGAATAGCACCCTCATAGCACGGACACTAGTCTGAGAGTCTAAAGATCCAGTTTCCCCTCTGAAGTCTGGAAACTTGCTGAAGAACTGTGTGTGCTTAACTTTCTCAGGTCTCCATGTGTACACCACTATCACTGAGTGATGTCTCTGAGTGACATCAGAGATCCTTGCCAGCTCGGCCATGCTATGACTCCACAGATTGTGATTCTGGGTGCCTTGCGCACAACCTCTTTCTCATAAAGCCCAGAATGGACACACATTTTACAGATGATTGTATTTCCCAGCTCAGTGTTAACAGTCTCTGCACTTGACTGCCGAGCAGAAAAATAAAGCACCGTTCAGGATGCAAGCGGCCGCAAGCATCAGAGCTCAGAGAGGGAACTCATACATCTTCACCTGCAGCAGCAACAGCCACCACTTACTGGGAGCTTCCTCTCAGCCATGCACATTGCTACGAGTTATTTGTACATTCGATCCTTTGATCTCACCATCTAACATGATGTCCTGTTATTTTTACCTTGGTTCAAGAAAGAAAAACAAATCCTTCTCTGGCAGTATCTATATCATTGCCACATCCGTTGGACCATCTCCCCTTTATGCAAAACTGAAGAATGGTGAGTTCTTACTTTCTATAGAAGCCATCATCATGTGGACCCCTGTCATGAAACACTGCAAGATTCTGAAAAGAAAATAGAAGGTTCATGTAGGTCTAGCTATCATTTCCTTCTCTGGCACAAATGTCGAATGTCTATGTAATTATCCTTAACTCCCACTGGCAGAAGGAAAGAATTCAGGAATTCAAAGTTTTCTGTTGCTTTTAGTTAATCTTAATAGGGAATACATGAAACAGTGGGAAATGCTTAAACTGGACAAAGTTCCTGGCAGCTGAAAGGAATGATGATTTCTATCACTGAGTCAGTGGGCTTCACCTCTGCCCCTTTTGATATCAAACCAAAGAAAATGAAGCTCGCCTTACGCACATCAAATCTGCACATCAGAAGTGAGTAAACGGGAATTATATGCTGGTTAGTAACCGCAATGAAGTCAGCCTCTACGGGCAAAAGAAAGCAGCAGCCACTTCTGGCAAGCCCATGCCCGAATTTCTATCTCTAGAAAATACGTTAGAGAGAAAGACCCAGGGCCTCAGAGGGTAAAGTGTTTGCTGTGCAAGGCTGAGGGCCTGAGGCTTGGATCCCCAGCATCTATGTAAAAGCCAGTCACGACAATGTGCAGCTGACAGCCTAGAACTGGGAGGTAGAAGAGGCAGGAATGGAGCTGGGTAGATCCCTAGAGTCATTGGACAATTAGTCCAGCCAAATTAGTGAGATCCAGATTCAGTGAGAAACCCTGACTCAAAAAGTAAGGGCAACCTAGTCATGGTGGTGCACAGCTTTAACCCTGGTGCTCAGGAAGCAGAGGCAGGTAGTTCTCTATGAGTTTGAGGCCAGTCTGGTCTAAATAGCAAGTTTTAAGCCAGCCAGGGCTACATGGTGAAACCCTGTCTCAAAATCAAATAAAATAAAATGCAGAAAGATCAAGCCAACAACAGTCAACATTCCAACAGGCAGCATTAATTGGACTCAGTGGGTTAAACAGCAACAAAAAACAAAACACAAAACAAAAACATGAAGTGGGGAGGGGGTCGTATTAGCTGTACCTGGAGGGAGCAGGTCTGGGGAGTTAGGGTATCTATGATCAAGATACATCACTTACATACATAGAATTGTCACAGAACAAATAGAAGATTCCTTTAAAAAAAAAGTGGCAAGAGTTAATTTTGTATCCAGCCACTTGGCTGAATGTGTTTATCAGCTGAAGGAGTTCTGTGGTAGAATTTTTGGGGTCACTCAGGTATATCATCTCCAAATAGTGAGACTTTGACTTCCTTCTTTCAGATTTGTATCCCCTTGATCTCCTTTAGTTGTCTTATTGCTCTACCTAGGACTTCAGGTGCTATGTTGAAGAGATACAGAGAGAGTGGGCAGCTTTGCCTTGTCCCTGATTTCAGTGGGATTGGGATTGATCACCTCCTCCTGGCGAGGTGGGTGTACCAGGCCACAGAGAAAGAAGATCCAAACAGTCCTGATGAGATCTGATAGCCTAGGATCAGACAGAAGGGGAGGAGGACCTCCCCTATTAGTGGACTAGGGGAGGGACATAGGGGGAAAGAGGGAGGGATGTGGGACCAGGAGGCAATGAGTGAGGGGGCTCTACCCAGGATACAAAGTGAATAAACTGTAATTAATAATAATGATGATGAAAAAAAATTAAAAAGTGGAGTAAGACCAAGGAAGATAACCAATGTCAGCCTCTAGCCTCGACACTTGTATACAGGAGCAAGCATACCAACACAGACCCCCCCACACCCCAGAGAGAGTGTCATCACAGCATTATTTACAATATCAAAATAGTAGGACCAACATCAACAGAGAGAGAGAGAGAGAGCACTTTTCAACACTTATTGAACATGTGGATGAGGCAAGAACTGTGCCCAGCCCTGAGATGAATATATTCCAAGCTGCATGCCGAGTATTAAGGTTTTTGTTTGGCTTTGGGTTTTTTTTTTCTTTTTTTCTTTCAATTTTTGACAATCAGCATAGGTCCTTTTTATTTTTTTTCCTCCTGTACAATGTGGTGCTGGAAGACTGGGAACCAGAGGCATGGAAGATCTTGAGAAGGGCTGTTGGGGGGTGGGGGCGTTGAGAGTGGGCAGAGAGAAGGGGAGTTTGATGGCCAGTGGGCATCCAGATGCAGGTGTCTGCCAAGTCCAGCTAAACCTATTGTCAGCCATATGCTTGGGTGTTGCAGGGCAACCGGGACCGCCGGTAGATTGCTTTCTAACCCTCTCACCAAGCAGTACTTTTTAATTCCACCCCAAAGTTAAGGAGAGACCCAGACACGCTCATTTTCATTCCTCCAGCCGTCTTAGTGGCTTATTGTAAACGCCTGATGCCCTACGTTAAATCCCTTTCTGATTAAATACCTAAACTAATATCTGTTTCCTCCATTCCTAAGTTATTGCTGAGAGAACGCAGCGAAGAGCAGTGCCAGTCAATAGAAATATGAGACATACACATAATTTAAATTTTTCTACCGTAGTCATCATATTTTTTAAAAAAGTGAAAAGACGGTTCAGGGTACGGCTTAAAATAAGCGTTTGTTTAGCAAGAGTGAGACCCTAGATTCAGTCTTCGGTACCAAAAAGCAAATAAAAAACAAGTGGAATGATTTCAGTGACATCCATTGAACATAACCAAAATATTGTCATCTTGACATACAGCCACTCTGATGCGTTTTAAGTCTTGGAGATGAAGCGTGTGCGTGTTGTGCGTGTGTGTATACGCGCACCTGTGTAGACATGTATGTGTACGGCATACATGCATGCGCGTGCACACAGAGGCCAGAGGCTGAGGTCGCATGTCATCCTCAGTCACTCTCCACCTTATTGTTTGAGACAAATTCTCTCACTGCCCCCGAAGCTTATCAATTCTACTGTGCTGGCTGGCCGCCATGCTCCAGCCATCCACCCGCGTTCACATCTCCTCCTCCCCGCTAGTACTCACCGCTGAAGTGCTTGGCTTTTCACACCGGTGTCAGGACTAGAACTCGGGTCTTCACGTTCACACAGCAAGCATCTTATTGACCAAGCCATGTCCCTGTCCCCCCGGGTATACGTTTCTTTTTTTATGTTCACTTATTTTTTTACAACATTTTATTCACTGTGTGTATAGGTGGGAGGGGGCTCACCTGCTGTAGGGCTCATGTGGAGGCCAGAAGATAACTTGCAGAAGCCTGTTCTCTTTCGAGTGGGTGCCTGGGATCAAAGTGAGGTCATCAGGCTTGGCAGGAAGCAGCTTTACCCTGTAAGCCATCTCACCCACCCCAAGTGTAAGTTTTATAAACATGGAAAAAATCTCAATTCAGACTACCCAGGTCCTGGCTCGTCTTATGTCAACTTAACACAAGCTAGACTCAAGAGAGGAGGAGCTTCAATCGGGAAAATGCCTCGCTAAGGTCATCCTGTAGGCGGACCTGTGGAGCATTTTCTTAATTGGTGATTGATGAGGGAGGGCCTGGGTGGTGGCACGGCTGGGTTCTGTAAGAAAGGAGGACAAGCAAGCCATGCCCCTCCATGGCCTCTGCTTCAGCTCCTGCCTCCAGGTTTCTGCCCTGTTTGAGTTCCTGTCCTGACCTCCTTCAAAGATGAACAGCGACCTGGCAGTGTAAGCTGAATAAACCATTTCCTCCCCAACTTGCTTTTTGGTCATGGTGCTCCATTACAGCAATACACAGTCTAAGACAAGCCACATACCAAAAACTGCTTAGTGCCACAAACAAATGCTGGTGCTCATGAATTAATAAATACATTAACAAATAATGTAAACTATGTGATAAGCTACAACACAGTGTAATGGCAGATGATCGCGCTGTTACCAAGTGAGCTTGGGGCTTGGCAGAGAATTTGCTTTTGCCACAGCAGTTGGTTCACCTCTTCACCTACTTATTGGTATCTGTCAAATCAAGCTCAACCCTTTCTGGAGGAAATAAGCCTAATGACAGTGAGGCTCCAGTTCAAACAAAAGGCCCTTGGATTCTGGAGCCTTCCATGGAACTGCTATCCACGCAGCTCCAGAGGAATCATGGCAGCTTTTCTTCACCTAGAAAAGAAGAGGTGTAGAGGCTGGAGGGCAGTTACTGAGGTCCGATTTTACCCAATTCACGAACAGTTGTTTGAGTTGAGCCTAAGCAGGGGGACAGCAGGGAACAGCAGGGAGCCCTCATTTCCAGAACATTTCCAGGAATGGCACTGCCAACAGGGACGTTGGTGGCTGTACCTACAACACCCTTCCCAAAGTGGTCATCTGAGCCCACAGGGAGACCTAGTTGGGGTGGGGTCTCAGAGAACAGCCTTGAGAGAAAGAGAAGAACCATCTCAGGTAGAAACGGCATGGTTGCCATGGCAACCACAAATTCTTGGCCCAGTGGATTGAGTCTTAATTCAGAGAGGCCTGCTTTTCCAGAGGAAAGGCGAAATAAAGCAAATCAGAGTCCCTCTTAGCGGTGGCAGCCTTCCACAGAGGGGCAGTGTCTCTAGAGGCCTCACAATCTAAACAGATTAACCGCCAGTGCCTGCAGGCCTGTGAAAGGCGTCTGCAGAAGATGAAGTGGGTTTTCGTACCTGACAGTATCCCAGATGGAGCTGAGCGTGGTGGCTCTACCAAGGAAGCTGCCAGAACAAATAGGACACACTGCTCTGAAAGGATCCCGTTCCAGACGTGGCTCTCCCACGGCGGACTGCAGTTGGACCCTCACAGTGCTGGCTTTTTCCTAGCTGGGCGACTGTTGTTTATTGACCCAAGCTAAGCCCCTGCTCTCCTACGCAGCTGCCCTCCCACCCTTCACAGCCCGTTTCAACAGAGGCTGCGTTGTAATTCCTCTCCGTGGATGGAGCCCTCATTTCCAGAACAATTATGGCCCAGTGTAAGGAGCCCTGCCACCACCAGCGGCACTCTCTTCACAGGCCTGCCCGGCACAGAACACATACTCTTGCTCTCTAGATACCTAACCTGCCTCCCAAAGACTAGAGAAGGGGGCACACTGCAAGAGGCTTACACTCCTCTTGGGTTGGCTCTCCTGACCCACGTACTCTTCCAGATGATAATAACAGCTGTCCACTGTCCAAACTAGATCCTGCTTTCCTGTGTCTTACCCTCGTCTCATCAACAAGATACCTACCAGCAGAAGCACTCGAAGCCTGCGGTGGGGGAGGGGTGGGGAATCTACCCAAATCCTAAGACTTCCTGGACCTCGCAAAGGTTTCAAATAGCCAAGCCAACTAATCTGAACTCGTGACAGCAGCTCCGCACTCCTTTGTTTTCACATTCATCTCTTAGCTCACAGAAAAGGTATTCAAGCAATACAGACTTGTAAATATTCAAAGAAAATATCCCATCTGGAGGTGCCCAGCGAGGTTGTCTGTTTTCTGCATTCTGGCCTTCTGTTTTCCCAGAGAACTCTCAGTATTACCTCATCTCTTTCACTAGCAGTTTGAAAAGAGCAGGATCAACTTGGCTGCCCCACTCCATAGGTGAAGCCAGAGGGAACAGAACCAGCACAGAGGGAATAAGCAGTTCTAGTCAGCAACTTAGCTGCTCCCCCCCAGCAGGGCCAGAGCAGACATGGTGCGCCTGAGCCTAGAGCTCTGTGCTGCTGCTCCAGGACACTGGAGATCCCAGGATGGCCCATGCCATGTGTTGACCTGAGGCCTGGGTACGTGCATTGTGGAGATAGGTTCTCCTTTAAGAAATGGTACCCATGGATGCCATGAGAACAATGAATTGACTGGGTGGCTGGTCCACAAGTAAAGGAATGACTTCTTTATCACTATGGATGATACTCTACTGTGCCGTATACATGAACCAACTACTCAGAGGAAAAACTAACACTTAATTTTAAACTATTTTACAAATAAGATTTTTCCTACCACCAAAGCGATATGTAATTAAACGATATGTTGTGATTGTCATGGCCCTCAGCTCACAGGAGGGCCTGTGCGCCGGGGGGTAGATGAGCCCACACCTTCCCATGGATCCCAGGGAGATGAAAGACACCGGACGTACACATTTGCCTTCCACACCCAAAAGGAACGGAATTTGGTGGAAATAAAATAACCAAACCTTCATTATCTATGTTAGTGAAGTTAAGTCCAGAGTCAGTGGCCTAAAATGGAAGTAAACATGAAAATTTTTTGTTCGTGTTTGGAATGAGTTGTCCCCTTTGGAGTATGGGTCTGTTTTCTCCCAGAAACTTCTAGAACTGAACACTAACATAGCCCAAAAGACTAAAATACTGGGATGATATTCTCTTTTCTACATGTGCCTCTTAGGATGCATTTGGCTGCTGGAAACAAAAAGCTCACCCTACATTGATTTAAACAATGAGGCAATTACTGTCTCACAAGCAGAGAGCGCATGTCAAGATCTTTGGGTGTGTTGATCAGCATGGTCCTTCTATCACTTCCCCAGCTTGCTGACTTGCTGGCCTCAGACCTGGACTCCTGGGAAATGCCACAGGTGGGTGCTAAGCTTCACCTCCCAGCACAATGTCAGGAGGAGGAACAAGAAAGCCTCTCAAGAATTCCCACTCTGTCCCCTGAAATCACAGCATGCCTCCCTTCACCCCAGGCCATTCCAGAAACAGCCACTGGCTCCCAGAGGAATGGAGTGATTGCAGTGGGCTTGCAGACATTAGAAGGAGGAGGGCGTAAGCAGCTGAGTCAAACCTCCACTGACCAGCCCCCAAAGAGGTCCTTTCCCTGCACACACACACACACACACACACACACACACACACACCATGACAGACGAGACTATGGTAATTAATTGACACTGAGAATCAATTTACACAGAGATGGCTCCTTCCCAGTCCTTCCTCTCAGGTTTAATTCTGCTTAAGAATGGCAAAAAAGTCAACTATGTGTTTCAGCTTCAAGTTCTTGCTACCTGAGCGCTTCGAGTGATTAAAACTAAGTTTAAACAATGATAATGCTCGTGTCACTAAAACAGCTTTGAGTGGAAGGAGGGCTCAACCAGCCACTGAGGGCAAATTTGCCGTGAGAGAACACAGTGAGAAGAGGTCAGCCCCAGGTTCAAGGAGGCTGTACTAACAGGGTGTGTGTCACGTTCACCAACGTCATTCTCAGAAATCTACTTGGTTCAAAGCCATTCTCTAAAGCTAATGGTCGAATGCCACATATGGCATAAGGTGTCACTGATTCAAAGAGTCTTTGTAGAGTGTAAGACAGGGGTCTCACCTTTGACCACTGTGCCCGCCACAGGAGCTCAGAGGTGGACACTCGGGGAGTGGTCTCATTAAAAGCATACAGTCCCATAAGGCATGGAATGGACTGATGTCACCGCCTTGCTGAGCTAATAACCACCTCAGCTGCACAAAGCCCCAGTTGGAGGTTGAGGAGGGAATTGCCTACAAGCAATTTACACAGAGCGGCTGAAAAATAAAAGACAGTGTCAGATAGGCCACTAAGAGCAAATCTGGGGATCTGTGCCCACAGTCAACACACACATACACACACACACACACACTCTGTGGGGGGAAAAAAAACAAAAACAAAAAGTGCAGCCACTAGCTACATTTTTGTTCGAAGCAGAGAAAGAATAAAAAATAGAAAAATGTTTAGCTACAGATTGATCTGATTAAACATCAAACTTTCATCTCTGGGTTAAGAGGGGCCAGACATTCATGACGTGCACCATTGGAAATGCAGTTTGGTCTCAAGTTTTACTAGAAGAAATGGCAGAAATGCCCGATCAGAATCATCCTAGCACTGAAATTTAAAAAAAAAAAAAAAGCCGTTCTGATTTGATAGCGCTACAGTGTCCCGGAGCTGCACTTCTTCAGCTTTCGCGTCACACGAATTACCTGGGGAGCTTGTGAAGACGCAGGCTCTGACTCTGAGGTCCGAGCAAGGCCCAAGAGCTTGCATATCTAACAAGCTCCCAGGTGATACTGATATTGCCAGTCAGGCAGCCAGGTCCTACTTTACCCCTGACAGAGAACAAAGTTTATTGAGTTATCAGGTCATGTGGGTAAGACATGCAGAGATTTTAAGATAGAAATCACTAAAAGTCAGCTACGGGAGGATGTGATCAAAGTGGAGCTATGTCTGCCAGGTGGTGGCGGAGCACGCCTTTACTCCCAGCGCCCTAGAGGCAGAGGCAGGAGGGTTTCTGTGAGTTTGCAACCAGCCTGGTCTACAGAGTGAGTTCCAGGACAGCCAGGGCTGCACAGCAAAACCCTGTCTGAAAAACCACACACACACACACACACGATATATCCTTCTTCACTGATGATCAGGGAAATATAGATCAAAATCATAATGAGGCAGCACCTATAATACCCACTAGAAATGACTCTCATCAATAATTAAAATAAGCCAATTATGGGACTCAGGAGGCTAAGGCAGGAACATCACCAGAGCCCAGGTGTTCAAGGCCAAGTTGGGTGACTTGGTGAGACTTCATTTCAACAAACAAACAAACACAAAACAGATAAGTGTTAGGAGGATGAAGGAAAATTAGTACATTGCTGGTAGGAATTTAAAGTGTCACAGCCACTGTACAGTATGAGAATTTCTCAAAAAAAAATTTTTTGACAGAATTGTCACATGGTCATCAGCAGTTCTGCTCCTGGATACTAACCCGAAAGAACTCAAGCAAGGTCTCAAACAGGTATCTGTGCACTAGTGTTCTGGGCAACATTATTCACAACAGCCTGAAGATAGACATAACCCAATGTCCACTGGTAGATGCCATGTTCTGAGTCTAGAATACCCTCCAAAACCACGTGTTAACAACCTGGTTCCAGCTTGGCACTGTTGGGAAGTGTGGGCATTCGTAGGGGCGGGTGTAGCAATGAGTTCCGTCACTTAGGGCGTGCCCTTGAAAAACACACTAACAATCACCCTCGCCTTTTCCCCTGCCTGTCTTCGGAGCCCTAGCCATGAGATAACAGCTTTGTCATACACTGTCCCTGCGGTAAGCTGCCTTATGACAGTGCCCACCGCAATGGCCCCAGACAATCACTCACTGGAAACCCCAAAACAGAGCCAAAGAAATAAACACTAAAACACCGAACCAACCTTTCCGTTTGTAAGCTGTAGAAAGTTGACCAAAGCAGTCGACGAATGGATGAACAAGAGATGGTCCAGAGACATGATGGAGTATCCTTAACTTGAAAAGGCAATGACACTCTGACACAGCCTAGAGCATGGATGAACTTGGAGGCCACCATTCGAAATAATAATAATAAATAATAATCCAGACACAAAGGGAAAGGTACATTGTAAGTCCATTATATGAGCTACATATAGTGGTCAAATTCATAAAGCTGGAAAGAATTCCAGTAGAGAGGAAGGAGGGGAAGTAGTTCTTAATTAACAGGTGTGGAGTATGAATTAGGAAGACGATCACGATAGTCGCACAAAATCGTTAAATTAATCAACTTACACACACACACACACACACACACACACACACACACACTGATCAAGCCTCCTCTGAACTGCCACTCTGTTTCTCAGCCCTAACCCTACTCACCATGTGCTCAGCAAGACTGGCCTCCTGTCAGGGCTGGTGCAGACACAGACTGTCCAGGCAGTGACTTTCCCTGTCTCTCTGGTGCCTCAGATCCGTGCATCCGTGGCACAGCTTCCCCCGAGGTGAACTCTCGACCCATGAGCAACCAGCAGTCTCTTTTTCAGCCACACGCGCTCAGCAGACGGGAAACGTCTTTCTCAGGTTCCCAAGTCTGCACTTTGATTTTCTCTTTTTTTTTTAATTTCCACAGCAAACTGACCCTCCTGAAGTGTCTTCTTGTGTTTAAAACAGAAGCTCTTACCTGGGCCTGAGAAAAATTTGGGGCAGAAGAACAGTCACTTCAATCTACTCTCACATTTGTTTGTGGTGAAGAAAAGAAAGGACAAAGCCTTAACCAAGAAACGCGAGCACCCCTCCAGACAAATGAGCTATCTTTAAAGATGTCACTGGCTGACAAACAGCTACCCACAGCCACCGGCAGTCGCCCCCTCTCAAATCCAGGCAGTCTGAAGGCTTTCTCTGGATGGAAAAAAAATTACTTTGGCCTTGACTCAGGCATCCTCACTCTCTTTAGCTGACAAGTCTTAAAAAGAAATCAAGAACCAGAAAGAATTAAAGGTTTCCCTATTTTTCCTCTGTCAGAAGCCTTACAGCTTCTAGAATTTATCTTGAGGTACCATTTTCAATCTCTTCCCTCCTGCACAAACATATCAATAATTGTCCCATTATACACACACCTGAACTATATTTACAAAAGGTGAGTATAAATTATCCTGCAAATCGTATTAACACTGTGAATAAATTTAAAGATGTTCACGCAAGGCCACAAATCAGCCTGTTTCTAACTACCTAAAGCCAGTGTGAAATCAATTCAAGCCAAAAGCCAAGAGCCCGGGACCACGTGGGAGCTGAGGAGGCGCAAGGTGGCTTCGGCTGACGTGGCCATTATAGGCAGAGAAGGGGCAAGTGCCGGCAGCTCGGTAAGGCTCACCTCACAAGCAGGTGGACCACACACACCCTAGGTTCACGGGGAGACTCACGTGTGAGATGACCAAGGTTGGAGCTTCCGAAGGCACAAGCAGTGTGCTAGGGGCCCGACAGGCAGTCAGGCCAGATGCCGTGTGAAACTGAAATCTTTGGGTTTTATATTGTGTTTAAAAATATAACATATATGAACATGATACACACATTTTCTATATTATACACATATATCATATATATCATATGGCATATATGTCATATATAAAACCACCTGGACATAGTTGTGCATGCCTGTGATCTTAGCCCTTGGGAGGCCTCAGAAACAGAAGGATTGCCAAAAGTTCAAGGCCAACTGAGGCTGCATTGTGAGTTCCAAGTCAGTCAAGGCTATATAAGGCCTTGCCTCAAAAAAGTAAGATTATCCAAGTTTTCTTTTTAATTCCCCCACAGGGGCTTCTGCTCTCTAAACATAATGTATGCTTGTAGTTCTGTGTGTTTCCGACTTTTCTCACACCTCCATTTTTATCTGTTTGTTTGTTTGCTTGAAGTACTGGAGAGTGTAAGCTAGGCAAGCACTCTACCACTGAGCTATAACCCTAGCCCTTTCATCCATCCATCCATCTTTTTAAAAGAAAACTGAGTGATATAGTCAATATCGTTTTACAATATATTTTGTTTTGTTTAAACTTATAGTCATAGGTCCCTTAACAATGGATATATGTTCTCAGAAATGTGTCAATATCCTAATGTGTCATTGTTAAATCATCATATATAGAATGTAGTTGCTTAAAGTAAGATGGCTATGTCACCAGGTGATATAATTTCATGGGACTATGGAAGTATAAATAGTCTCTTATTGACCTGAATGTAGTTATTCATTACCTGACTGTATCTTGATGCAACATCCTTTATGTTGTATAAACGTCAGCTTTCCAGACTTCTGTTGTGAGATGATCTCAAAATTTATTTCACCCTCCCTGAAAAATGGACATCTAGGTTGTTTCCACTTCTTGGTGTTCTAATCAAAATTACAACAGATATCTTCAAACTTGAATCTCTCCCAATTCCTACATCTTTTTCTAGCTTAAAATTGTTCACTCAAAAGACACAAACATTTGACATCTAATAAACATTGTCGAAAGATCTTACTCCATGCCTTGAAGGTTAGGAGGAGAGGACAGACAGGACCAGAGCTGTAAGAGGAGGTAGAAAGCTGTGTCCTGGGACTTGTCACTTAAATGATAGCAGAGGAGGCCAAAACTATAGTTTGGGGACAGACAGTGTTTGGAAGGAACAGACTACCTCAGTGCTCATTGCACTCCAGTCCCCAGTCCTGTGCTCCTTCCTCAAACATACCTCCCTGCTTAGCTGCGCTACAATCAGGCCAAGGTCAGTGCCTGTAGCCCAATCATAGTGTCATATGGGAGCAGCTTCCAGGGAGAGGGACTTCTCCACTTCCTCTATCTACTTGGAGGTCTTTCAGTTTGGTTGGGTTTTTGGAGGGACCGGTGATTGAACTCAGGTTTTCACATGTGCTAGGTAAGTGTTCTACTATTGAACTGTATCCCCACCCCTCCGTTCTCTCTGTCTAATCCAGAGGCACCACCTGGAGGACTGGCTCATGGCCACCCACCAAGAAACACCCAACCAGAACTTGACTCCAACTCCAAACTCACCGCCAACGAGACCGCAAGACAAGTGATCTAGCTCTGGACATCTAGCCCTGAACGGTCACGAGGACAAGAACACACTACACAGTGGTGTCGTGGGACAAAGCTTTCCAAAGAGCTCCAGAACCATCAGGTCCTATGGTGTCTCCTAGGTTGTTGGAGATCATCTGTACCCTCTGCCTTGCCACGACAGTGGCGTAATACCTCTCAGGGAAGAGTCAAGGCAGGGCCTCGGCACCCTGGCTCAGATATAGACAAAGGTGACTCTGTCTATCTTACGTGAGAGTTGTGAGGATTCACGGGGGCTATGTGGTAGATCTGGCCCCCAGCAAGGACTCGACAGCTAGGTTCTGCTAACACGAACACTGTTGGCGTCACCATAACGTTCCTCACTGATGCATTTGCACACATCTCTTGTGCATCTCTGAGGGGCATGAGTTCCCCGGGCCTCTCCAAAGTAAGCTGACAGAACCAGAGTCCGTAGCACATAAGCATGTAAGGTTTGCTGGGATGGGAACACAGTGAAAATATTCAAAATGTAAGTGATGGTGATAGAATTAATAGGGACAGATAGAAGCGTTCCCCCCACCCCAGTTTGGGTCTTTCCCTTGAGGAGGGAAAATATGTTAAGATAAGGAACACCCTCAGAAGCAGAAGACAATTGAGTAAAGAGTGTGTGGTCAAACTTGGGAACTCAAGCCCTGTGGGTAAACAAAAGCCTCCCAAAGGGCATGGGGAAATATATGTTGTAGAGAGAATGGAAATTCATGGCCTCCATTTTCTTATCATTAATCCACCCAATGTTGACCCATGGCCAGATATCCCAGAGCTGTGCCTTTTCCACCCGGCCTTCCCAAGCACCTAACCCAGTCCTTAGCAGCCATCATGTTGTCATTGTTGATGGTCGTTTTCTCAGTGCACTCATCCTCCACGTCGGGGCATGGCTTTGCTCAGCGAAGAGGCTTGCAACACTCCTATAGCGAACACAGGGAAAGGAGACGATCTGTAAATGTCAGGAAGCCAGAAGAGGCTTTCTAACACACCGTGTGAAGTGATGAGTGATAGCCATATCGGGATTTTTATCACACTCTGTCTGATCAGTGTATCAGAAGGAATTCTGCCACGCACTCGGCTGTATTCTGTAATCGATGATAAGTTGTCAAAAAAGATTTTTTAAATGAATTGCTTAGACTAGATTGTGACCTGAGAAAAATAGCCCTATATTCAGAAAACCTTTTTTTTTTTTTACAAAGAGAGAGAGGGAGAGAGAGAGAGGGCAATTTTGGTAGCTAAATATTTGAATGTACTTAAATATTTATAGATTCCCAATGTTAAATATTCAGGTTACCTTTGCAGGCAGATGTTTCTTATCATCAGCCATAGACTCACAGATCCGAATATCTCATTACCTGCTTCTTCAGTTATTCTCACAGGTCCTTTCAAGTGATTTAATTGCTCCAGGAACCAGGACATTTTTATCAGTTCCTGGTTGCTAAATTGCTCAACCTTCCTGCACTGTACCTAAAGCCGAAGTAAGTCTGGAACCGTGACTTTCCCTAGCCTTTGTCACCCCCCCCCCCGCCCCGTCCATGCTTCCTCCATCATAAGCAGCCACCTCCAGCCCCAGCTGTGAGCTTATTGTTTCTGACTCTCCTTTTCCTGGCCCCTTCAGGACGCTATAATGAATCGTCCCAAATTTTGTATCTTATAAAGAACAGAAACGTCTTTGTCACTCTTCTCAGGGCTAAGACTCTCGAGGCCAAAGCACCCATAGATGTGGTATCTAATGTGGCCCCATGTCCTGGTTCATGGCTGCTGCCTTCTCACTGTGTCGTCCCATGGTGGACAGGCTTAGATGATGCTGCAGGTCTCTTTTTGAAATACTTTGTTGAGATTTTATTTTATTTTTTATTTTTGCATGTATGTGTGTTTGCTTGAATGCATATCTGTGCACCACAAGCATGCAGCGTTTTCAGAGGCCAGACGAGAAACGTCAGGTCTCCTGAGAATGGAGTTAGAGATGTTTGTGAGCTGCTGTGTGGGTTCTGGGAATGAAACCTTGGTCCTCTGGAAAAGTAGCCAGTGCTCTTAACCACTAAGCCATGTCCCCAGCTGCTCAGGCCTTTCTTTCATAGGACCACCATTCTTGAGGACTATAATTTATGACCTTCTGACCTTCAAAAGTTCTCACCTCTTAACATCATCACTTTGGGGTGAAGATTTCCACGGACATTCAGACATGACACCTCTACTCTCACGTCAGTCTGCGAAAGGAAGAGACAGCCTGCCCCATGAGTCTGCTTCCTCTGCAGGATCCGGGGGGGAAGGTTAGATACTCTGGGGGTTGTCTTCACCTAAATCTTGCTGTTTAGGCCCAAAGCGATTGAACTGAGATTGCTATTTACTTAATTACCTTACTTGATTATATATAGCCCAAATGAGTCCACTCCCACTCCTAGGTCCTCATCACTGCTCAACCCTCCACTGTTAACAGCAAAATTAAGCTCCAGGGAGGAACCGAAGTGACAGCATGAAGGTCTTTCCATCCAACACAGTGTTGGATTTGGTCCTCAACGTCCCTGAAAGTTCCTTCATCTTTTGAGTTAATTTTGTAAAATCATCTCCTTCTATCTAGTCCCTTTGTTGATAGCTTGAGTTAGATTTCCGTTCACACATTACACACCATGAGAGGCAATTAATGTGCAGGATGTAAACTCCTACCATTTTATTATCACACTGGGTCAAGAGCTGAAGGATCTCCGTCTATCTTCTTCAAAATAAAGCGGCCCCGCTGATGGGTGCTGCCCACCAGCCATGCACAGATCTGTGAGCTACTGTCACCAGCATCTATGGAAGGATTTTGCATCCGATATAAATCACCGCCCTCATGAGCTTGCTACCCCAAGAGGGCACTCATCATTAATTATGGTGACATGATGGCTGTCACAAGAAAGGAACAAGATATTTGCCAGAGCAGCTCAAAGTAGGATCAATGGTATTTTGTTGTGGCAGCGGGGAAGGCTTTATAACTGAGAAGTGGCATGTGTGTGCATGAGTGCATACACCAGTGTGCTTGTGGATATGTGCACGCGTGTGTGAGGGTTATGCATATATACAGATATATGTATACAAAGGTCAGGGGTTGATGTCAGTTATCATCCTTAATTACTTTGTACCTCATATTTTGAAAAATGGGTCTCACACTGAACCTGGAACTCACTGGTTCTGCTAAACTGGGCGGCCATCAAGCCCCTAATTCCCCCCCCCGACACCCTGCCCCCACTCCTAAGGGCTGGGATGACAGGTCAGTACCACTGTGCCCAGTTGCTTTGATTTTGTTTTGTTTTCCTTTCTTTATGTGAGTGGTAGGGGTCACACTCAGGCCTTCATGACTCCCAGCAAGCCACCTCTCCAAGCCCTGAGGAGGCATTTTGTGGGGAACCTAAAGGGTAAGGAGAGTGGACGTACACAAAGATCAGAAGGAACATTCCAGCCAAAGAGCCGGGAGAGGCAAATCTAAGGACAGTGACGCTCAGTCCTGCTGAGCTGTCGTGAGCACGAATGTAAAGTATGGGGAGATACAGTTGGGGGAATCTGCCTTGTGCGGGGCTGAATGAGTTCTCTTAATTTAATAGGCCATGGGAAGAAGTCATAAAAATCTATCTGAGCCAAAGAATGGTTCGATCTGAGCTATACTTTAAAGAGATTGATCCAACAGCATTATGTGCAATGGCTTCAGAGGCAGAGAGAGACTAGGGGCAAGAAGAATAAGAAACCAGACAAAATAATCCTGGGCAGAAGATAATGAGGGATTGAACTAGGCCAGCTGAGCTGGGAAGGAGGAAATTGATGGACGGGAGAGAAACTGCCAGTGCAGAAAACTGACATGATTTGACAGCCCTAAGTAAGAAATCCTTCACAAACATGTGTACCATTCCTAGTCAGTGTTTCTTAGGGCAGTAGAGATCAGTGGACCATCCGTCATTAATGCTAATGAATAAGTTGGATTTTATTCCACATTTAAAGCAGACTGCCAGGGACCCAGAGACCCCACATTCACAGAAGTAAGGGACTATCTTTTTAAGATTTATTTTTATTATTCTTGTGGTGTGGTGTTTTGGAGTTTTGTTTTGTTTTGTTTTGTGAGACAGGGTTTCTATGTATAGCCTGGCTGTCCTAGAACTCTCTCTCTGTACACCAGGCTGCCCTCAAACTCAGAAATCACCTGCCTCTGCCTCTGCCTCCCCAATGCTGGGATTAAAGGAATGTACCACCACTACCTGGCTATTTTTATTATTCATTACATAAAGGCATGTGTTCCTGCATGGGTATGTGTGAGGAGTGCAAGTGCCCTTGAGGAACTGGAGTTACAGACGGTCGTAAGCTACCTGACATGAATGCTGGGAACTGAATTCACATCATCTGGAAAAGCAGCAAGTGGCTAACCACTGAGCCACCTCTCTAGCTCACAGCCAGGACCAACTACCTACTTATACCTGTATACTCAGAACAGCTGTAATTCCCATACCTCTAATCCCAAGAGGAGCATTTGGGAGGTTGTCATCTTGATCCTGACTTTCCTCAGGGTCTCCTACGCCTGTACTGCACCAAGAGGTAAACCTGTTTCAGAGCTTCCTAAGGGAGTGGCCTCGAGGCGAGAGGCCCAAAATAATCCACAGAGAACAAGACCTAGCATGGAGTAGAGGCAGAGGACATAAATGATTTAGTCGCTGAATGAGTTCCAAGAATCCCAGCATGTCCCAGCGCTCTCTGGAGACCACAGCAGCTGCCGCTCTGTGGCCAGCAGCATTGCGCTGCTCATCTTCTGAAGTATCCTAGAGAAAGGTGAGCTCTCTCCAGCTTCCGCTGCAAGCTGTGTGCACTGACAGGGAAGTAGGGAAGAGGAAGGGCACAGGGCAGAGTTGCAACTTCTTCCCTAGCCCCACCCCCCCTCCATCACCAGGGAAACTGACAGCAGTGTTCTCTCAAGGGCAGACAGAAAACCCGAATGCACTAAATAATATCTTTTTAAATTGAAGTCAATAAAGCATTCGGGAATATTTGCAGCATGAACAACTCTCACAACTAAATAGCGTTCCCAGCTCCTTCCACAGCAATAGCTTCTGTTTCAACACTTGTTCCCCTCCTTATCATCCCTCTGTTGCTTCAAGCCATGATTTGATGAAACTCAGCACCAGGAATAAAACAAAACTTATTAAAATGAAGCTGTCAGAGTGTTGTCATTTTACTTCGTGGTACTTTCGGTTGTTTAAAAACAAGGTTTGCTCCCCAACCTTTGGGGCCAGGCTTGGAAGCAGCACCCACCTCGGGTCTTTCTGCTTGTCTCTTGTGTATACAGAAGGTTTTTCTCCAATATTGAAGTTCACAAAGGTCCACAGGGAGAGCCCTCTAGATCCCCCTCCTCCGACTATCTGCAGGCTGTCATTATGTATGTGTAAAGCTCGGAGATTGAAAAATGACAGTAATGAGAATTCTCCTACACTGCACTCCAGGAGGAGTTGTCCTTGAAGGCCCTGGGAAAGTCAGGGAGAGGGGGGACAGAGTACATTATGATATGCTGTGGACACACTCAAGGGAAAAGCTTTACCTTCCTCCAGTTACGGCCATGTCAATGATCTTAGACTTGCAGATGAGCCACATGGAAGAGACTCAGGAACTTTCAAGGTGAGCTTAACACTTGTGGTGAAAGGGATGCATCCCCTGTCTCCTCAGATGACAGTGTGACATTATCAAAGAGTGATGGTTCCCTCCATGGAAACCATGCGCCTACAGTGGTGGTTGGTTTTAATTGTTGGTTTAATTGGATTGAGAACCACCTAGGAGACTAATAAGATATATATCTGACCATGTCTGGGGTAGAGAGACACCAGAGAAAGATGATATATGGGAACAGCAGCTGGGTGGAAAGACCACCCAGAATGCAAACTGTAGCATCCAGTAAGCTAGAGGCCCGAGTGAGACAAAAAGTATAGGAGGAAGAAGCCAGGCGGTATGTGCAAACCTCACTCTCACAGTGTCTTCTGCCACTGTCACTGTCTGTGTGCATCCATCCCCAGTGTCTTCACTCTCACATGCCTCTCACCATGGACCCATATCAGCTAACTTCCGGAAAGACCCTAAGCTTTCCATTTCAGGTTGAGGCTGCACACTCCTTAGACTGAGCAGACACTTGGTTATCTAACTTTCACCATGAAGAGTATGAATATAGTATTATCCAGCCTCCAGTTAAATACATAAGCCAACCTAATAAGCCACCTTTGTTCTCTCTCTCTCTCTCTCTCTCTCTCTCTCTCTCTCTCTCCACAAACACACTTGGTGTACTCACTTTTCTCAACACGATGGCAAAGTACTTGACATAAGCAATTTAAAGAAGTGGAGGTTAGTTTGGTTCACAGCGTTGGTGAAGAAAACATGACAGCAGAAACACTAGCAGCTAGCCAGGTTGCATCCATAGTCATGAATCAGAGAGATGAATCCTGGTGCTGAGTTCAGTTTCCCAGAATCCCACTCTATGGGATGGTGCTGCCTTAATTCAAGGAGGTCTTCCCTCCTCAATTAAAAATCTTCTGGAAACGCTATCACAGACACAACCAGAGATGTGTTTCCATAGTGGTTTTAAATCCGGCCAAGTTGACAATGAAGACTAGCCATCATGCCTGACCCAAAGGTGGGACCAGCATTTAGAGAGATCAGGTGACCAGGCCTGGATGAAGCCATGCCAAGAAAGCTAGAAAAGGAAACAAGAGGTTCAGGAGCAACAACAACAGTGAGAACAACAGTGGCCAAATTAGCTGGCAGAACTTGAGAGAAAATACAGTGACAGCACGGTAGGCCATCATCTGTCTCAGATCACATACACTTCCTCCCTCTTGCATTTTCACGTGGTGTGGTTTTAATTTGGTTCCTCAATGCCTTTTCTAATAGGATTTAACACACACACACACACACACACACACACACAACATCTCTTCAGCTGATACAGGGCCAGGAAAGATGCGGGTATCTGGTCTGGTATAATCAACAGAGATCAGACCATGCCCAGGTCCTTGGAAGAGCAGAGACAGGGGCAGCAGCAAAGAGCTGGGTGCTGGGTGGAGGAGCAGGAAAGAGAACAAACTGTGAGAATGAGGTTAGAGGCAGTGCTGGATCTCCCCCTCATGCTGCAGTACCCCCTCTCCAGCCTGCATGGACTGAAGAGTATGGGCTACAGACTAAGGAGAGAAGCTTAAGAGCACACTTTGCACCCGGATTGAATTGGGCTCCCTTCCACGTTACCTTGAACACAACACTGAGTATCTCTAAGCTTCTATTGTTTTCATTTGTTTACAGTGGGCGCTATATCACAGTCGATTGTTGCTAGGGTAACATGAGATGATAAATGTAAACCTTCGATGGTATTTCAGAGTTCAGCCAACCCATTATCCCTACTAATCCTAGCAAAGCTTGCCTCTTTCTTTGCGGAACTGCATTTCCACTCAGATTTGGGCTATGTTGTCCAGTGAGACTTGCTACTTTTTTATATGACATTGATGATAGTGACTGATGATGTGGTGACCACCCATCCCAAGTTATTCTAAGCATGGTACATTTCTCGTAAGTACCATCATTGATTCTAGGATGGGCATATAGCTGAAGTACCTGGACTCTCTGAAAGGAAGAGGGGTGCAGATGTTCAAATCCCTGGCTTTGGTTATCCTGCTTTTCTGTGACCTGGTAATCTAATTTGAATAGTGGTTCTGTGACATGAGAGAAAAATAATTCTGTGTAAGCCAGAAATGAGATGCTTAACACGACAGAGCCTAAAATATGGAACTGATTGTATTAAAGCAGTTGCCTTTCAGAACTTAAAAAAAAAAACATTCCGAGCCCTTCTGGCTTTTCAGATTTCTACTGAGAAATCTGCTGTTATTCAGACAGGTCTGTGGTTGCTAAAGCAGTTTTAACATGTCTGCAATCTTCTGACACTCCTGCCTTTAAGAGGGAGACCCTCTGTTCTTGGCACCTGCCCGGATAAAGGAATAGAAATGACACTGCGTGGTTCCTGGAGTTAGGAAAGAAAACACCGTCGGTCTTCTGCTGCTTCTATAGGACATCCACTCTGTGGTCTTTAGTTCTAAAGAAAGTCAGTCGGAACCTGTCCACCTGAGGTAGAGAACCATGTGGAGAGACTTGCCCAGAGGATCTAGCATGGTGGGTTCTTTTCAGCCTGGCCACTCTTTGAGATGAAGAGACTTTTCAAGGGACCCCAACCAACCCTAACTTTTATCTGCAACCTTGGCTGAGACCTGCCTCTCTGAGCCAGTAAACTCCTCAGAATCACAAGCACATGATGGATTGTATTATTTCAGGCACTATGTGGAGAGCATTACCAAGTGGAAGCAGATAAGTAGGAAGGGGAAGTCAGGGGCCATCATTCTGACAGCAATCTTTACTAAGAACCAGTATAACTAAATTATCAGTTCTGTGTCTGGGGACTTGGCACACTGAGATTAACGCTTTAGGGACTTACTCGAGCTGAGAATGATTTAATGCATCATAGTGCCTATACATTGCAGAATATGAGAAGCTGCTTCTAGAACCAGTAAAAAGAAATGGACATCACCCAAGATATACAACGGTGCATTGTTGAGCCATATTAGGTGGCCTGACAGATAACTAACGAGCTTGAGATCTATTGACAATGGATCCTTCTGACATGAAAAGCAGCTTACGAAGCTAAGAACTGAAGCTTCTAGGCTCCATTGTTACTGGGCACCCTACGACCTACCCGTTACCTCTACCAAAACAAACCCAGAGACAGAGATTAGAGGCAGAGGCCCATTTCATTCAAGTTTGGTGTTGAGAAGATGGTGTTGAAAAGCCTGCCCCAATTCAAGCACAGGTATAACCCATTTTTCCAAACAGGGAATGGTCTCGGGAGCCTCAGGAGGTGATGGATGGAAGACTCACATGCTTGGCAGAGTTATGTGACCCAGACTTTGACTGGAAGATCTGCAAAGTGGTGGTCTCATCTATCGTTTCCTTCAAAGTCATCTTCAGGCCTCACCTCCTACGTCCTTGTTAACACACTAATGTGCAAGTAAAGAAACCACAGCGATAGGCAAAGAAAGAGAGGGTTGGGACTGCCTCTCCTTAAAATTTTAAAAACCATGTGCCAGGATAGTTACAGATGGGAAAAAGCAAGGAAAATGGAGGTAGCAAAGCTTTGTTGAGACTGATAAGGAAAAGACTATTTTTTCCTAGTAATACATTGCCACCTTCATAAATTCGTTTTTATTCTCTTCCTTTAATTCTTTTTGATCTGCTTTGCTCCATGTTATAAAAATAGGATCCAAGTCCTAGCTCAGGACTTGTTAGTGACAAGACATTCTGCACAGCCTAGAAGGTCATAAGGTTACTGTCAAGCTGAGGCTTTCTGGTAAAGAACAAAGATACACCATGTACGAGTCAGTCACTATGGGCCTGTCAATTGCTTGGACAGACCCTCTCAGGTTAAGCTGTCTGTTCTAAAGAACTTACAAATACTATAAAGCCTACGTGAAAATGTGGGTGGGCACAACAGTCCCATGGGCCTTTGGTCACTCTCCTGAGCCTGTCATGCTTGACCTTGTAATGAATTCCGAATGTCTTCTTCACTACCCTTTGTGTCTCACCTAAATTCCTTCCATGGAAATCTGTTGGGATTATTCTGATGCTTTATTATTATGCTAACGAACGGCCCTCAAGATACTGGTTACACTAACTATCCTTGTTTTGTTTACCTGCCTAAGACATTATACCTGATTGGTTTATTAATAACCTATACCTGGGCGGAGCAGGATGGGGTGGGTGTGGCTAATGTTCCCTTGTTTTGGAGGACAGGAGAATCATGAGAAGTAGATGGACGGGAAGAGAGGAGGAAGGAGGATGCCATGATGGGTTAGCATGGAGAAGGAGCTACATGGGCTGAGAGGAAGGACTCCGAGGATGGTGTGTATGGAAAAAACACCGAGGTAAAAAATATAAGCAAATATATTGGGATTATGGATGGAAGGTAGACTAAATGAGGATGACTAAGGCGGATGGCATTGGATGGGGGCTGGGAGATGGATGGTAAGGTTATTCAGATGGCGTTGGTAGAAATATCTGCCCAGCCCAATGTAATAAGGCAAGTATAAATTCTAACAAGTGTTTTATTACTTGTGATAGTGGATCAAATAATAGTACTGCAATAATTATAGGGCTAATAATAAACATTATAGAAGCCAAAGGGAGACCAGAGTGAGATCTCAGATAACAAACATGATTTCAGAATATTTCAAAAGGCTGAGATGGCTCAGGGAGTGAGGACGCTGGCCACCAAATCTGATTAGCTGAGTTCTTTCCCCGAAGCTCACTCAGCCAAAGAGAGAACTGATTATAGAACATTGTCTTCTGACCTCCATATGCCTGCTGTAGAAGGCACATACATAAACACACAAATAAATGTTTTTAAAAATGCTGAGTGTGATTGCAGTTTTTGCATGCTACATTTAAATTCAAGTAGATGGGACATGTTTTGAAATGTCTTGAAAGGACTGTGGTTGTTGAGGTGGGACATTGAACAGATAAGGACATGGGCTGCACTGGATTCATTTTTATTGTTACCCAGAAACTCTCCCTTCATCGGAAAACAAGCCTTTCTCTCTCCTCTCCTGAGAGGCTTCTTTAAGAGACCCATCCTTCCCCTGCTCCTTCTAAGATGGAAGGCTGTCACTGTCTTATAAAATCCTGTCTCAGCAATCACCAATGACCAAGAGATTAAACACCCGGATGTTGGGAGAACTCAGGGTCTGCCCCCACCCCCCACCCCGCTCTGCTCATACCTGAGTGGGGACTCAGCAGTATGGGAGGGAGAGAGCCTTCCCTTCCAGGTGTGAATCTGAGAACTGACAAGTTGAATCTGACAGTGGAAATGGTCCCAGCCCCCATGAACAATGAAGCCTACACTTGCAGAAAGGAATTAGTGGGCCCCAGGAGGCCCATGTGATGTTTCCCCAGCTTACTCACACAGCCAGCACTGTTTGATTATCTGCAGCAAAAAGCATCCTTTACCACAGTACCAGTGACACAGGAGCACACCTAATAAATGCTTCCACCTCCTGCTGTTTCCCTGTTGTGCTCCTGGCAAGCAAGAAAAATGTCACGTGTTTGTGAGAGCATTCAAAGCCTCTCAGCTGGGGTCAGTGGTGTGCTTCCCTTCCAGCTTCCTGGGAAGCCTTTAAGATGTAGAAATGGAATTCTCACCTCAGACCCATGAGTAAGAATCTTCAAGGATGGGATCTGGGTATCTACATATAGTTAAGAGTCTATGAGTGGGTTTCTGATTAAATGAACATGGTTGTTCATCTCTACTTCTTCTAAAAACCCACTGAAATTACAGCAAAAGTAGTAAACCAAAAAGAAAAAGAGACAATGTGAAGCCTGGCTTGGTGGCACATGCCTTTGGTCCCAGCGCTCTTGAGGCAGAGACAGTCAGATCTCTGTGAGTTTGAGGCTAGCCTGGTCTACAGAGCAAGTGCAGGGCTACATAGAGAAACCCTGTCTCAAAACACACACACACACAAAGAGAGAGAAAGAGAGAGAGAATGTGTAACACAGAAACTCTATCCAAGATGAAAAAGTTTTATTGCGACTGCTTCTAACGCAGTCTCTTCCTCATAGATGACTACCTTCACAAGGGTCATGGGCTGCTGTCCTCAGAAGCTTCACCTGTCCTAAAATCCAAATTGACCTCACATTTAGCACAGTGACTTATCTCTGTACCTTCAGCCAAAGTTAAGGAGATATAAATAAATGAATGAAGAAAGAAAGAAAGAAAGAAAGAAAGAAAGAGAGAGAGAGAGAGAGAGAGAGAGAGAGAAAGAAAGAAAGGAAGGAAGCCTTTTGTCATGCTTATAGTGACCACATGGGCCCAAGTCAGAAGTCAGTGCTCTTTAGCCAAAGCAGCTCTCAACGGTCTGCTTCACTACCTTGAGAGTTAAGCTGCTGCAAGAAGGAAAGCCCAGAGACAATAAGAAACCCAGAAGGAATAAAGATAATGCAGAAAAGAAAACCTCCATAGAAGCTACAATTAGTAGTGTTACAGATATTAAAAGATAACAAATCAATGAAATAAAACGCTCTTTAAAAACTATTTCAGAGCAAGAGGAATCAAATAGGAAATATGTTAAATGCTCCCAGAAATTAGAATGTTTTAAACAGAGCACTTTCTATGTAGAGGAAAGAAGAATGGCCATTCAAAAAGTATCCCAAAAGCAAAAGCATGGGGAAAGAAATTAATCTCTCCAAACAAGTACTAGAAAAAAAATTCTTAGAGCAAAGGACTTGGGCTTCCTTCTTATGATGGTAGAAAGTAGAGAATCCAAGCCTAGAAACCCCAAACCTCTGACCACATCACAGGAAATGCACGAGATTGGCACAGGAAGTATGCAGGTACTGGCTGTGTTTTACATAACTTCTACCTCACTTAATCCTCATGATGATACTAAAAATTTGATACCATCATTATTTCTGTTTGAGATGAAAATGTTAAGACACAAAGAAAGTAATTTGAGGACTTAGATTCAACATTCAACTTACATTCTTTCTCCTAAGCACTGTGCTTTGTGGTTTTGGCTGGTTGGCTGGTTGGTGGGTGGGTATGTGAGTGACTGGGTGGGTAATTGGTTTTCTGGTTTGTTGGTTGTCTGGTTAGTTGGTTTACTCTGGTTTTTGTTATTTGAGACCTAATAGGTTCTCATTATGCAGTCCATGAAGGGCTCTAACAGGCCCAAGAATGGCAGTCCTGCTCTGGCAGACATTCTCTCCCCAATTACCCTCTCTTGGTAAATCATTAGATTCCCCTTTTTAGACACTTTCATACTCCTAAAGCTAGTCATCAAGGTCCAGCTGCTTATTTGGCCACTTCCTTATGCCTGACTCATTCCTCAAGCTAATCACCCAGGTCCAGGTATCAAAATTTTTTATTTGGCTACACTGACTAACAGGACCAATCAGAACCAACCAACTCATCCTAATTCATCCTAGTACAGACCCCCCTTTTTTTTCCCCATTAAAAACCACCCCTGCAGGCCTGAAGAGACACTCATTGGTTAAGACTGGCCTGTTCTTTAATTACCTCCCCCTAAGGGGGAAGCAGCATTACCAGGCCACAGAAGAAGACAATGCAGCCACTTTTGATGAGACCTAATTGACTAGGATCAGAAGGAAGGAAAAGAAGACCTCCCCTATCAGTGGACTTGGGGAGGGGCATGCATGCAGAGGGTGGAGGAAGGGAGGGATTGGGACGGGAAGAGGGAGGGAACCACAGAGGGGATACAAAGTGAATAAAGTGTAATTAATAAAGAATAATAATAATAATAAAAAGATTGGCTGCTCTTCCGGAGGATCGAAGTTCAATTCCCAGCACCCACACGGCAGCTCACAACTGTCTGTAACTCCAATTTCAGGGGGTCCAACAACGTCACACAGACATACATGCAGTCAAAACACCAATCAAGGCTCATAAAATAAAAATAAATAAATTATTTAAAAAAAAAAAAAAGAAAACCACTCCTGCAAAGCCATTTGCTGCTGTTGCTACCAGGTTCAGATTCAGCCACTACAGCAGGACTAGCGGACGTGCCAGCGATATAAATAATAACACAAAGGCTTATTGCTATTTTACTCTAACTTTATCCCAGCTAAGCCACTACGTCCAGCCGTGCGGCCGGGTCTACCTCTCTGCTTCCCTGTGATGCCCATTCGTTCATGCCTGTGTACACTGATGAATCTCTCGCCTCTCATTTCTTCTCCCAGAATCCCTCTCTCTGACCAGAAATTCCACCTTCCACTTCCTGCTCAGCTATTGGCCGTCAGATCTTAGTACAGCCAATAGATAAATGAGGAAGGATAAGTATTTACAAAATATTAGGCTGGTGATGGGCCAAAGAAATAACAGTACCAAGATCCCGCTGGTCTTTAGCAGGTACAGAATTAAGAACTGAATACACAGAGACACAGGCCACACAGTGCACCCCAACAAGCCACCTCATCTCTTGCTTACTAAAGGACCTCTTTAGCCGGGCGTGATGGTGCACTTCTTTAATCCCAGCACTTGGCAGGCAGAGGCAGGTGGAGCTTTGTGAGTTCAAGGCCGGCCTGGTTTACAAAGAGAGTTCCAGGACAGCCAGGGCTATACACACCCCCCCCCCAAAAAAAAGAAAGAAAAAAGAAAAAAGAAAAGATATCTTGTGTTGGAAATGGTGCGGTCTGTGCCTTGGCCAGGTCAAGAGAAGAACACCCTACAGTGTGTGTGTCCCTTTAGTCCAGGCTAGCTTTGAACTCATGTTTCTCCTGTCTCAGCTTCCTAGGTTCTGGGATTATATGCATGTGCCACTACGGTCTGCCCATTTTGCTGCTCTATCCCTTGTCTGTTAACATGTATACGCACATATATGTACACCCAGGTGCACACCGGCCTTAAACTGTGCTATCTCTCTCTTACTTCTCAGGTAGCTGTTAATGAGTATCATTTGGTGCATTAGTTTACTTTTTTATTCACTCTTCGGAAAGACTTAATCTTTCTTTTTTTTTTCTTTTCTTTTTCTTTTTCTTTTTTTTTTTTTTTTTTTTTTTTTTTTTGCCATATTTTAAGTTAATGATCCTCTGCTTTTCTCTCAGGAACTTCACACAGAAATGTGAAAGATGGGCCAGCCTCTCCTGTGACTGACGTACCAGCTCCCATGCTCCATCAAGCTGCCAAGCATTCTTTGCAAGTCAAAACACCCTGGGAAAGAAGTCTTCAGTTTGTCCCATCTACTGGGGTAGGGACCTGCTGGGAAGGGGCTTTGGGAGAGTGGGAGAGCTCCCCTCACGGGTGAACTGTAAGGGCCAGCTGGCAGAGTGGGCAGATCCTGACACAAGAGCAGGGATAGTTTTATTTGAAATTGTGAAGAGAAAGTCAACGGTGTCTATTTTTGGGATGCTTCCTGTGTATTCGGCTGGGCTCAGGCAACCCTCTAAGTAAGATCAGAGATAGAAATTGCCACAGAAGGTGGCTTCTGAGGACACTGTATTAAATGCCGTCAAAACCTCACAAAATGAGTCAAAAGCTACAGGGTCACTGCACAGCACGAAAAAGGCCATCATCAAGGGTGCCACTGGTGCAGCTGGGTAAGGTCCGTGTCATCTGTCTGCATCTCTGTTTCCATAGCATCTCCAAGGCTCCCTTTCAGTTTTGCAAAGATCTTGCATAAGTAATGCTTATTTTCTAGCAAAGGCCGTCTGTGATGGTCAGCTTGACAGGATCTGGATTCATCTAGGTGACAAGCTTCCAGGCGTACCTGTGAGGGGTTGCTTAGCCTCTGGGCACACCTGTGAGGGGTTGTGTTGACTAGGCCAACTGAAGGGGGAAGGTGACAGGAAAAGTCAGTCACACCATTCCCTAGGATGGGGTTCTAGGCTGTATGAAAAGGAAGACGGACCACAGGCATTGATTGCTTTCTTCTCCAAGCTCCTACTGCCGTGACTGCCTCACCATGATAAATGGCACCAGAGAACTGGGGGTCCAGATAAGTTGTATCCCTTAAACTATGCTTCTCAGATTATTTTAATCACAACAATGAGAAAAGAAAGGAAGACACCACCTCTTGTGGATACGCAGAGGATGAAAGGGCCAGCGGGGAAACTAGGGCTGCTCTAGAGCTGTGGGTCAGATCTGTATCACCGACCAAGCCATTGGAGAGATTAAAAAGCAAGAGAGGCACAAACCAGGAAAGGGAGAAAAGGTGTATAGACCAGAGCCACTTTCAGGAAGAGTTATCCTGCCAGGTCACTGAAACTGGTTTTTTTGGTAACATAAGAGCATTGGTTTTTGTTTTTAAGTCTCTACATTTTAAGTATGCCTTTCACTATTTAAAGGCTAATTTAAAAAAAATCTTAGAAATCATCTGTATCTAGATCAAATTTCATGAAAGATAGCATTCAACAAACTAGACATCACTAAATCATTCCAGAGTGGATAACACAAAGCTATTCCACTTGAGTATTTTTAAATCAATGTGAAAAGTTGATAAAATAATAAGGAGCTGTGCAGTTAAACCAGCTTCTCCACATATTTGGGGAGGTGTAGGACACTCTTTATGAACTGGAGAGATGACTCAGTGGGTAAGGCACTTGCCACCGGGCCTGACCACCTGAGTTCAATCCCTGGGTCTCACATGGGAAAGGGAGACTTGACTCCTCATAGATGTCTTCTGACCTCCGTATGTGCACCACGGCAATGCACAACAACACACACACACTAAATAAATTACAATGAAACAATATGTGTAATATAAAGTCATTTTTATGAAGCAGAAAGACTTTTTCTCTTTGTTTTATAAGAAGGAAACTCTGGAGCTATGGAAAGCTTAGAGATTTGCCTGTGGTCATAGCATTAGCAGTAAGAACTGATAATGACTGAATTAGTGGAGTTTGTAGCTAGAGCTGGACCCAAAGGCCCCTGTGTCAAGGACTTGGTGACCAGCTAGAGGCACTACTAGAGGAGGTAAAACCTTGGGGGGTAGCCTAGTGGAAGGAAGTTAGGTCTTTGGGTGTGTGTCCTTAAGGGGAAATGGGGACTCAAGCCCTTTCTCCTTGTGTCTCCGCCACTGTGAAGTGTATAGGCCTCCTCTGCCGTGTGCTCTTGCTATGATGAACTGGGAACCACAGGCCTAAAGTAATGGAGCCAAGCAACCGTGAACTGAAACCTTTGAACCATGAACCAAAATAAACCTTTCTTCCTCATAAGTCGGTCATCTTGAGCACTTTGTCACAGGGACAGAAAGTCAATTAACATAGTGCCACACAAAATAGAAAGCATTTGTGAATGCATCATGCCCTGTGGGACCTTCCTGATGGTTCTGAGAAAACAATGTTGCTTGTGGGACCAGTTAACTGAAGCTCTGAAGGTGAGAATTTCCTTTTCCAAGGTCTCATGGTATCTCTGACTGGCTCATATAATACCTATATTCCAGATTCCAAAGTCACCCTTTTCCCACAAGAATTCAAACCCAGGTTTCCTGAACCGTGAATCCGTTCCACATTCTGCTAAACCTCTGATGCTTGAAGAGGATGGAGATCCTGAATGGGATCTATTGGCCTCCCAAGGCTCTGTGTTGCTTCTTCCAGCTCAGTGGGTATGGAAGTCTCCACAAATCACTTGAAACTGTTCCACAAGCAGAAGATGCCTTGGGCAGTATGGAAGTCCTGGCATGCCCCTGTGTAGCACAATATTTGGGATTTGAGATCCAACCAAGAAAGACCACAGTTTTTGACGACCTACGTGTATCTCAAAGTATGTCGTCGCTCAGCCATCTACCAGGTCCATACATGAAATTGAAAACTCTGCAAAGGCAGGATCTCACAATGCAACTGGTGAGCAGACATCTACAAAACTGCCCCGCTACCCCCCGCCACAGGCAAAGCAGTCTCCTCCCAGTGTTCAAAGTCAGGACCCGGTGTGCAGGGATGCATCTATTAACTTGACTGTCACTTTTTTAAAATTCAAAGTTAACTTCATTCTGACATTGATTTTGACGTCTAGTGTAATTTCATTTTTCCAAGCAAAATTTAAAGACTGTCATTTCCACATACTTGCACCCAATAAGAAACAGCTTTCATGACAACTTTTTTTTTATTAAGGTTCCTCATGGCCAAACAATAGTGCCTCATTCATCTGGATTGAAAGACAGGGTTGTCAGAAAATCTGTAAGTAGTTTCTGCACAAATCCCCACAGGCTATGAATAGAACCTCTGTCCAGTCCTTTTCACAGATTGGCTTCAGCACAACACTTGGCCCGGTAGGTTTCTTGAAACCAATCTTCAGATGCCATAAATGTCCCTGGGGTTTTCTGTTGACTCTGGAAACACCATCTACTGTATTGAATCTTTTCCTGCAGAGTGCTCATTCCTTCACTTGCTACATTCCTGAAATATTGCAAGGTTCTGGTGTACCCGAGGTGTACTTTTGAAAACTCACGTTGCTCATTGCTTCTCAAATTTGGTGAAAAATAATAAACGCTGCTTTTTTTTTTCTGTCGACATTTTCACTTTCCTAAGCAGAGTAAAGGCAGCAGCTATGAGAAAACAAACCTTTACATTAAATTAGAAAAGTTAAAAGTTTTTCTGTTTTTGTGTATCTAATTCTTATGTAACCGTGAAACTGGTTTTCTGTTTTATTTTATCTACTCCTTATGTAACCAGTTTTTTAATTCACTCTGAATCAGTGGAAATCTCGGTCCCACGAGAACCGTGAGGGATTTGAAAGAGAAATAATTCCTCTGGCATATGGAGCAAGCCTCTATCTGAGAAGTCACCTTCTGGGGGGAGGTTTCTCCGAGGTCAGGATGGGAAGGAGGCTGGTCGTGAGTATTCTCAGGTTATGTATTTGATTTTTTTTAAGCAATTAAATAAAAAGTTAGGAGCCCTGTGCTTGTTCACATTTGTTTTGGTTATAGCCGCTCCTGGGAAGGACAGTATTTTTACCATCTGCAAACTGGCAGTAACTCTCAGCCCCTCCATTACGGAGCAGCATATGTTGGAAGGCAGATTTTCTGCCTCTAGCGTGCTTGCTCTGCTCCTCCGGCCCCTACTTTACAGTCACTTTTTCTGTGCGTCCATGTGTGGAAGTCCACCATCCAGCCAGGGCTGGGCATTTCTGTTTGATCGGTTGCCACTCCAAGTCTGCCGTTCTGCCAGGCAGCTTGGTCCGTTTGTCCATCTCCGTGTTCTCTACAACCCCCAGGGGTGAGTTTTGATGACCCGGCTTGATGGATGATTAAACCAGGGTTCAGAGGGATAAAAGGTGACTCATTCACAGTCAGGAAGCTCATTGGTGGGAGAAGCTGAGAACCCAGGAGTTCCTGATTCCAGAGCCTGGCCCGTCCATCCCGGTGTGGCAGTCCTTACACAACGTGTCACATCCGCTAGGAGATGTGAAAGGCCTGCAAGTACAAGGAGCCAGGGTGTGGTGTGCAAAGGGCACACGGGTTGTGAGTTAGACCTAGCAGGAACCATCTAGTTCAAGCTTCTACCCCAATAAGCAAATTCTCTCCACAGCCTCCCATCCAAACACTGTCTCAGCCTGTGCTACAATTATTCTAAAACACAGTAAATGGCTACAAATAGGAGTGCGTGTAAGCATAAATATTCTCCCATGGTTGAGTTTCCGCAGTAATGTTCTGTTTGGGAGCAAGCGTGCAAACAGCGGCACTCAGGTTGGATCAGAGAATTCCCACCCTCAGAGCCCGGCGCCCAGGGAGAGACCGTCAGGGAGCTGCAGTCAGGATCTGCCCTCCTGGTTCCCATTTACATGCCTGCCTGGGGCTCACAGTCTTGAAAGTGGTCCCCCAAAGGGGCTGCACAAACAAGATAAGTACAACACAAGCTCAAAGAGGAAGCCCGCATAATCCCACCAGCCAAAAATCATCTGTTTGTAGTCTTCTTGCTTCCTGCCAGGCCTTGCCCACATGTAAACACGATTTTTAGAGTTGTAATCAAATGTACATTCAATTTTCTCTTCCACTTTGCAATAATATTATATCATAAGCATCCGATGCTCTACACAGACTGCATAATTACAATTTTTAGTGACTGTATGATAGTCCATCAAAATGACATGACATAATTTGCTTAACTACGCACTCTTAAACTGTTTCTGGTGTTTTCTTCATTATAAATTACTCCACAATGATCATCTTTTTTTTTTTTAATTGATTTTTCTCTTCTTTTGACTGGTGTGCCCTGTAAAGATACATTTAAATGGAGTTTATAGTTTATATCTTCAGGGAGGCAGCACACAGTTCTAAGACCTTAGCAGGGCTGGTGTTGTGTGTGGCTGTTCTTTTGCATGTTACTTAATATTGGGTGTCTAACAAGTGTGTGTCATAAGCCCATGAAAAGCCTGCTCTCACTGAGCCAACATTCTAAAAGAAATAAAGCTGAGTTGTAGAGTGTTTGCCTGTCTAAAATTTACGAGGCCTAGGTTTTGGAAAAAGAGAGACAGAAACAATTTTCAAATCTTCACTAATCTTGTCATCTTTTGGTGTGTGTGTGTGTGTGTGTGTGTGTGTGTGTGTGTTGGTTGGCTGGTTTGGGAGCATTGTTCTGTTTTGTTGGGTCTTTCTGTTTTACAGTGTTGGGGGTTCAAACCTAATGTCTTGTACATGTTAGGCAAATGCCCTGCCACAGAGTGTCTATATCCCCAGCCCCTTGCTTTTTCCTCTTTAAATTCTACCATATTCACTTACCTTTTCATAATATTTGTTTTACTTTTAATTTCATGTGTGCTCACACACACGAGTGGAAGAATTTGTAGAGGCCAGAGGTATCGGCTTCTATGGAACTGGAGTTACAAGCGGTTGTGAATCACCCAGTATGGGTGTTTGTAACCAAACTCAGGTCTTCTGCAAGAGCAACATTTCCTTTTAGCCACTGAGCCATCTCTCCATCCCCTGTGTGCAATGTTGGGGATCAAACACAAGCCATCATGTAAGGTAGGGAAACACTCCACCAGCTGGGCCACACGCTCAGCCATGTTCACTTCTTACAGCTCTTCAGACACAGGCTTTTAAGCATGACGTTTTTGTTACTGGATCTGTTGTCAGAAAGGTACCGGACAGAGCAGCGCTTAAAGGTCCAGTTAGGACACCACAGCGACAGCTCACAGAAACTGGATTGGATTCTGGAGATGCGGGATGGTGAGGGGGCTACAAGCCCAGAGACATTCATAGAAAGGCAACAGGCTGGAAGTCCAACTCATCTGCTGTGCAGATGTGACAAGTTCACTTGTTTGGTAGCTCTTGGGGGTTGGGGATGGGTCAGAAAAACGATCCTGCCCTCCGAAATCTCTGTGCTCGTCTGCCAAAACCCTAGCACAAGGAAGTCGTTTCGGCTGACATCTTGCCATCAGCTCCTGAGTGCCAATGCATTCTGTTGTTCTTAAAGTACCCCTGAAGTTGGAGTTCTGAGCCCTAGTCTTTACTGAGTGATCATGGCAAGCCACCTACTGCTCATCTTCCCAGTAGATAAAATACCTTCTGACTGTCTTACTAGTTGGCTCCAAGCATCATGTGGAATCAGGTATGAGATTTTTCTTGCCAACCCTGATGTCTACAGAGGTACTGGGTCGGGGTTGGGGAATGAGAGGGTTGAAAGGGGAAGCAGCTAGCTGTGTGTCCCAAGCTGAACAACAACAACAACAACAACAACAACAACAAAAAGGCAGAGCCCTAAAAGAACATCCTGTGAGGTACATAAATGCTAAGAGTGAGCCTGAAGGGTTGTACTGGTTAGCTGGCTGTCACAAAATACCACACACTGGTTGGCTGGACAGCCCAATGTCAAGGTGCCAGGGCTCTTGGTGCTGGCTCTCTACCTGGCTGAGAAGCAGCTACCTGCTAAGCCTGTCTTTGCATAGAGGACAGAGGGAACTCTAGGGAGACTCCCTCTTCTTATGAGTGCTGTCGTGAGGGCCCCATCCTCAGGACCTTACCGACATCTGATGACTTACCTTCCAGAGCTGTCTCCTTCGCTAGGGTAGGGCTTTTAGATTTTTGTCTGTGACAAGACTTGATTTGGGGGGACAGAGCACTAACAGGAACAGACTTGAGTGGGAGGCTGATGGGGCGCTGAGCCTCAAGACGAGGAGGACTGAGGGTGGAAAATGAGTTTGTGAATTGTGGCTCCATCACGTCCTCTCCCCGCCCCCCCCCCCCCCCCGTACAACCCTAGGAAGCTACCAACTTCACTGCACCTTGACCACCTCGGCTAGAGTGGAGTCTCCCTTAGTCCCCACCAAACATTTTATGGAGTAGCTGCCTCATGCCAGCAAGTGTTCTCAGTGCTGGCGGATACAAGGCAGATACGACGGAGCAGGCCCTGGTTAGCGTGCAGCTCATTGGATGCTAAGGTGACCCAGGGGCACTCAAGAAACACATGGTCTAGCCCATCAGGCCCAGTGGCTGTGCATGGTACAGGCTCTAGGATTATTATCTGGTATCCATTTCACCGTGTTTTCTGGGGCTGGTCTTGTTACGATGTTCTCTGAAGAGAACAAATGAATAGAAATCAGAGGCATTAACCCAGAGGTCTGTTCACACATCCCATCTGTTTGTATTTACTCTGTGGCTAGACCTTCCAGGGTCACCCCCACACGGCTCCCCTCACTGAGTAGCCAATATCTGTGCATGCTGTTTAACTATTCTCTAGGCTCCCTTCTTTCAGCGAGTCCAGAAGGGCGTTGCTTATTTAGCAAATGACATGTTCCGAGTTATTAATACATTCCAAATATTAAAATTTCAGTAGAAGCACTGGGAAAAATCATGGCAGGATCATAATTTAGGGATGCCAGGTGGCTAATGAATGCTTAGTGCCCAGGAATATCTTGATTCCTCTGCCCCTCTCTCCCAATTAACAAAAGCGCTGATGATCTCAGGGCTGTTTCTGGCCAGCTGGGATAAATCAGCCCCCTGGCAGCTGCCCAAATGATATATTTTAAGGGCGCAGGCCATGTGGCTCTCTATTGCAAAGCAATTGGGGTCATTGTGTTTGCATATGGATTAACTCAGTGCACAGGGACCCTACCTACTAACGGTGCCCGCTGCGGCTTGACACTCAATAGCTATTCAGCAATGATAAAGAGGAGGCCGACCTAAGGACCTTTCAGAACGCTTCCCGTATCCCTGCCTCACCGTTCCCATTTATATTCCTTTGAGCAAGAAGAATTCAGTTGTCTTCCCCTCTCTAGTCGCACTGTCCCTATTCTTAGAAGGAGTTTTCTACAATTGACCAAAAAAAAGATAGCCAGGTGAATGGGATCAGAGAAAACCCAAAGGTCCAGCCAGACGGGATTTGCAAATTGTCGGCTGGGGTTGCTGGTTCTCGGTGATTCCAAGGCAAGAAACGTGCAAGTTAGAGTATTTTTGAACAAACTATTAATTGGATGTGCTGTCCTCTAGGGAAACCCAGGGCAAATCCCGGCGAACTCAAGTGCTGATAGTTCAGCTATAAAGAGTGTCGGCTCTAGGAAGTCCTGAATACTCAGTCTCTACTCCCTGGAGCAAGAGACGCAGAGGAGGCAACTGACTTAGTCCCTGTTCAGCCACTCAATAAACATTCGCCAATGGCCTAGTGTGCTCAGCACACCGTATTAAACAAAGCAAGGATGCAAAATGCTCTGAGAGCGACCCTAGCAAGCTAGGAGCTTGGTGTTTAAGAAGGATTTAGGAATCCACAAGAGAACACAATGTTGTCAGTGTGTACTCATGAGATCTGTTGACCCGAGTCCTGAATTTCCTAGGCTTGTTTTACCACTTTATTTTCTATGCCATGGTCCCCATAAATCATTGAGATATCCCAAAGGTTCTCCTTCTGCCTGGAAGTGAAACCAAAAACTTTTGTCTAACACTGAGTTCTTAGTTTTAGTCTTTATTTATCTGAGTGTGTCCTATGATAAGGTGACAAGCCACCAAACTCTGTGAACAGGAAACACGAGATCTTTCGGTGAGGTTTGCTGTCCTGTGGCTCGCTCTTGTCTGTGTCAGTTAATTGCCTAAGCACCTGCCAGGTGAACAACAGTGAAGAAGGCACAATTCTGAGTTCCCAGAAGCGCAGAGGTCAGTTCAGTTCGTCCAGAAAAAGCGGCATATGAACATATGGACATATGAACTGGATGTACTTGAGATTTGCCCTTTGATCTTTGCAGTAGCAGCACTGGGAACCGCAATGGGACCTTAAGCAGATGCTTCAGGGCCTGTGAGCTGCGCTTTAGAAGAGTTGATGTCACCACAGCACAGAGATTGGCGGCGGAAGTGGCCTGTCACATAAAGCCCCCCAGAGAGTGGTCTGAAGGGACTTTTGGTGTTGTGCTATTTCTGCAGTGCTGGGATTTATCCCAGAGCTCCTTTAGGAAAGTGCTCTGCCACAAAGCTGTGGCCACTCCTATCCTTTCTTACTTTTTTATTTTTTATTTTTTTTTGAAACAGGGTCTTGCTAAGTTGCCCGAGGGAGCCTTGAACCTGCAGCCAAGGCCCTTGCCTCAGCAGATCTGTGCCATTAGGTCCAGCTGTGAATTCAGGTCTTGAGAGAAAGCATGCGGTATGAAGGCCACAAGTCACCTCCAGGAAGGCAGGAGACTTTGTCTCAGCCCTGTCCCCAGCCTCCCATCACTGCAGGCTACACACATTAGCACACTCTGACGCTATGAAGAGAAGGAGGCAGTTTGGAGGCGGAGGGACTAACGTTAACTTGAAGTTAACCCTTCTAAGCGGCCCCACATAAATGTAAAAAGTTCTGAGTTGGCTGAGCTAAAGGGAAGAAACCGTGCTTTGACGGTCCCTAACGAAAGATAGTAAACAAACCCCTGTCTTTCTCTTTGGAGCGTGGTATTCTGTTTTCTGGGGTATATGTACCATCAACGCAGTATTTTACTTATTTTATTTTATTTTATTTTATTTTATTTTATTTTATTTTATTTTTTTAATGCTGCCAATGTGAAAATGTTCTCTCTGTACTAACTCCAAACAGAGCCTGGGCAGCAGGAAATGGGAAAGAGAAAGCGAATAAGACCCACGAGGCACAGCGCACCGGAAGGGGAGGGGGAGGAATCTGGGGAAACGCACGGGACATTAATTGCCCGTGACAGCCCCTACACCAGTGTCCTCCAAGTCCCCGTAGGTTGTATATGTCAGTGACACAATCAGAAAATTCTAGAAGTGGCATGGGGATGTAGCTCGGGTAGTAGAATGCTTGCCTAGCAGGCACAAAGCCCTAGATTCAATCCCTGGCAGACTGGGTGTGGCTAGTCTCCATGTTTGGCATGAAGTGGGCAGGCTCAGCCATTCTTCGCTGGGCCGGTCACTCCTCATCTGGGGCGGAGCCTCAGAAGACCCTCTCCCGCCTCTGCTGGGATGCCAACTGGATTGATCCTGTGCAGCTAACCGCTGGGAGTTCAACTGTCACGCCCTGTGCAGAAGGCCGCACCACACAGCACCGCTCCCCAACCTCCGGCTCTTCCGCCCACGTTCATGCGACATTCACTGAGCTTCAGAAGGTTAGTATGACTGTCCCCTTCAGCTAATCACTCAACAGCCGTTTGCTCTCAGCCTTGTTCTGAGATCAGTTCAGAATCTGCGAGGACTGCCGCCCACTGTGAAAAGATAGCTCCAAGCCGGAGGTGGTGGCACGCGCCTTTAATCCCAGAGCCTGGGAGGCAGAGGCAGGTGGATCTCTGCGTTCCAGGCCAGTCTGGTCTACAGGGCGAGTTCCTGGACAGCAACAAAGACTAGGGTTAAGATCAGCACTGATCTATGGGTAAACATAAGCATTAGAAGGCAGTTAGACAACGTGCCTATTTAACAAGACAACAGTAGTAGGTCCCCTTACCAGGGCCTGTGACTTCCCCAGGCATGCATGTTTGACCATGTTTGCAGTACCAGGCATTAACTTCCTCCTGTTAGAAAAGTAGATCTCCAGTTAGAAAACTGTTGGCTATACCTATACAGTGATGCCACTATTGTTTTAGTGGGCACATGTTGCCTGACAGGTTCTTCTGTGATTATAATCCCTGTGTTTTTGCCCCTCTGTTCTGTCAGGCCATGATCATGAAGCCAGTCCTTACCTATTCTAGAGGTACATTGTGACACGCTGTTTCACACACATGCAATGGCCTCCTTCATTTGTGACTAACTTCTCGGTGAGCATCTTTTCTGATATTTGGTGAGTTTCTTACAATCAGGAGCCACACGTCATTGCTAATGCATGGCCCCATCCCAATCACAGCACCCAAGTGGAAGGCAGAGTTGGAGTCTAACAATGAGCCTGTTTTGGGTAGGTGTATGGGGCAGGCAGTTATCCGACCCCATTCTCCATGGGCCCCAGTCTTCCTTCCGTGTTGTCTTCTCTGCTCTCATTCACGAATCATATTCTACAAATACACGCTTGACCTTCACGTGGCCAAATACATGCCAAGTTGACAGAATGAGCTCAGAGAAGGCAACCTGCAGCCCCTACCCTTCTCAACCCAGCCGCTTGTTCTCAGTGTGAGTTCGGGTTCTGTGGATGTGGCAAGGTCTTGAATTCTCAAATCCTCACTATCTCCCGGCGCTGACGTGCCTCCAATGCACCTGTTCCCCGCTTGCTCCCTCTACTCTCTCTCCTCAAAGTTCCCCTTCTTGCTTACTGTAGGTCCATTCTCTCCTCTGTTATTATTGTTGTTGTTGTTATTAGCGGAGTCTAATGATAGCCCAGGCTAGCCTCGGATTCACTGGGTAGCCAGGAATGACCTTGAACAGCTGGTCCTTTGCCCTCTGAGTCCCTTCATCAATCCTCCTGAATTTTTTTTCTTCTTCCCCTTCATGCTAGAGTTCTTAAAGAGAATTGCTCCATTTTCAGTCTTCATCTCCTCCCACCCACTCGCTGTTATTTATTATTTTATGCGCACATTTCTTGAATAGCTAATACGTGCTTTCAATTCAGAGTTTAAAACACTGCAGAATATGCACAGCAAATCCTTGTCCTTCCAGCAGTCTCCCAAGCCCCCAGCACTCTCCCCAGAGGCAGCCCCCGAGTCCAGCGCCTTCCTTAATCTCCATAGATCATGTGCGTATATGTTTATTGGAATCTTTATACAAACAATGGCAGCTACACATATTTTCTACCCTTGGGGTTTTATTCATTTAAAATGTTTTAGAGGTTGTCCTGTGTCAGTCTAGCCAAATCTGCCTCATTCTTCTAGACAGCTGCCAAGATCTCCCTGTGAGGTCATGCCCTCAGCCCTCCTCTCTGGACACCGAAGCTCTCTCCGTCCTTTGTTCTAACAAGCACGCTGCCGAGAGCATCCTCACACATGTGCGCTCTCTCACCCTTCCGGGCGCCTTTTACAGAGTAAAATCCGCAGAAGGAAGTTGCATTTTACATTTGGAAATCGAATTGCTCTCCGCAGAAGTCAAACCATCTCATCAGCCCACAGCAAGCCCTAGGAAGGCCTCGTTTCCCCTCGGACTGTGCAAGAGATTTTTTAAAACAACTTTTCACTTTTGCTAGTTTGAAAGTATACTTTTTTTTTAATTTCACACGCATTTAATTCTTTACCCTCTCCTTCCCCTTTAAATTTCTCCTGTACCCCCACATCCCACTCTCAAGCTAATGTTCTCTATAATTTTATAGCTACATAGGCACGTGTGTCTGGATTCTAGAACCTGTGGCTAGAGAGTTCCTAGACCCTTAATTCCATTTTGCTAAACTGACATAATACTGTCTTCTGAACGCATACCCTCATCTTTAGATCAGACCAGCTCTCAGCCCTCATCAGAGTAGCCTCATTGCAAAGCGGGCAGAGGCTATTACAGAGCGCCACAGGGAGTCAAGGGACAGAGGATAAGGGACAGTGGGGAACGCAGCCCCAAGGAGGACCATCTATAGTACAAGCCCTGCCCCCGGCGTTCAGAGAACATCTCGGAAGAAGAGGTGGGAAGATGGTAAGAGCCAGAGGCCAGGAAGGACCGCTGGGGAGTGGTGTCTTCTGAAATGGTGTCTACTTACCTGCATGAGACTACACCGGCCAACCTTCCACAAGCCCTAACTCTTGTTGAAAAGCTATGGGCAGTCGGTGTCTACTGGGGATGGGAGACTCAGTTTGCTCCATGGACAATCTTCCTGATATGCTGTCCATGCCCAAATGGTCAGCCCTGACCTCAAAAACATGTGGGGAACACCAAAGGCACTTTCAGTCTGCATGGGTTTTTATGGATATACTAAAGCACTCTCATTCTTCAGCCTTTGGAGTTTCTCCCTCTGTTCCTATCTTGGGCCTGGTTGGAGATGGTCTTTGATGGATCCTGGGACCATGCTATATTAGAAAAAAAATCAATTCCTTGACTGTGATATTAATGGCACATATTTTTAGTCACTGAGTAACCTTCTGTAATACACATTATATGCCCAATAAAACAAATGCACCTGCTGTACTGTTTGTTTCCCCTGCCTCCTGATGGCAAAGATCCAAAGCCTTTGTTGGCCCTCATGCTCTTCAGCATCTGGCTCTATCGGTCCATGTTGTGAACAATCTCTTTCAACCTCATGCAGTCTGGATTAAGACTCGCCTCCTGCTTCTCTGTCCTGTCTCTTCGGCCTCCCTGGAATTCCTGAGACAGAGTCCTTGGAAAGGCCGTCTGCTCACCCTTGCTCAGCAGAGACAAGGAGAAGCCCAGCTGGGTCACACTGGGCACTTTTCTGCACCATTAATGGAATGTGTTTTACACACGTCTATAGGGTATGCAGACGAGGGAGTTACACACATCTAGGAGGTGGGCAGGTAAGAGCTGTACACACATCTAGGGAGTGTCCAGACAAAGCGGCTTATGCTGCTCACCAGACTCTTTTTGCCTCGCAGCAAACTTTACAGTCTAAAAATCACCCCGCACAGCCCTCCCCCACTGGGCTTCTGCTACTCTCGCAGTCCTGAAACTGTCTGAAACTGTGAGCCGAGGCTCATCCAGGGTTGCCTAGCTCTGCTAGGGGCAGTCTCTCTCATTCCTCTCTTCCCTTGCAGCCCCACATCCCTGCTCTCAGCAGCAGCTCCACAGAAGGACGCCTTTCTTGACCCTTTTTGTTGCTGTTTTTCAAGACAGGGTTTCTCTGTGTAGCCTTGGCTGGCCTTTCTTGATCCTTAAACGCTCCCCTGCTACAGTCTGGCACACCCATGCTCCCTCTGCTCAGGAAACTTCATTCCCTCCCAGGCACCAGCCCTGGATCACTCCTCAGCAGAGAATTCTGAAACAGATAAGATCCCTAGTGCGGCTTGGGGTACCCTGGCTCCAGACGAGGTACCACGACAGAAGAGTCATTCTTCAAATGTGAGGAGAAAAAAAAAATGGGCGGGAGGTGTTCCCCGGTGGAAAGCATTCTCAGGACCACACAAAACCAGGAGCATTGCCCAAAACCTGTGATCCGAGAACTCCAGAGGCGGTGGCAGGGGAATTCCAAGTTTAAGGTCATCCTCAGGTACATATGGAGTTCTGGGTCACCCTGAGCTACATGACTGTCAACGACAACAGAAAAGTAAAATGTCTTCTCTGCTCACGTAATGGCGCTGTTTGCTTACGTATGTTCGTATGATTTGTACACGCATTTCATTTCTTCCTTTGGCTGCATCCCATCAGCGTTTGGGAGAAGGGTTTCCTACTGTTATCGACTTAACTAAAGGTGTTTTTTATTCCCGTCTCCCCATTTCTTCTGCTTCAGGCCCCTTCTGCTTGAGTTTCACTGTTGCTGCAACTTACACCCCAAACCCCTAGAGAATCCAGTGGCAGAAGGCCATCTCTGAGAGTCAGAGTCCAGCGGTGTCCCCCGCCTCCGAACCCCCTGACCCAGTGGAAACCGCAGTGGAAAGGTGTCCTAACATGCGCTTAGGCCAGGGTGGCCCGAGACTCAGCATCCCTTGCACACTCAGAGTTAGTTATCTGGGCTTCGGACTGGGGAGAGTGAGGAGAGGGCACATCTGAGAACGCAAACAGGACAAGCCGAGTAGGCTGCTCCGGGGTGGAGGGAGAGGGGAGGGGAGAGGTGCGGTGTGGAAGGGGTGGGGACAGGAGGGCTGGCCAGGGCAGGAAGCTGCCGCGGCTACCGCTGTGGGTGCAGGGGCATTCCTTGTTGAGACAGCACAACAGGGGCCCCCCCGAAGTCGCTGACTTCTCCACCTTGGGCCATGGCGGAAAACTCGGACAAAGTTCCTATCACCATGGTAGGGCCCGACGACACCGAGTTTTGCAGTCCCCCGGTGAGTACCTCCTGAGTCCCCAGTCCCGGTGTGGAGCAGATCCGGGCGCAGGGACCCCGGCTGCGTGTGGGTGCCAGATCCACTTCTGGGATCAGGGGCCTGTGCCATTGAATGCGTGGCGGCGAGGGAATCAAAGGAGGGTGCCCGGGGTGGGGGTGGAGCGGCAGGGCAAACAGAACCCACCGCGGGTGTGGAGGGAACCCCAGAGGGTGCGGGGCTGCGGGACTGGGGCCCTGCCTGGGGAACAGTCCGCCATAGTCCGTCCACGCCCCGGGAGGCAGCCATGTGCGTGTGCCCGGGCCAAGGCTTTCTGCTCCAGTCCTCGGGGGTCCCGCGAGCGGGGGTGGTGCGGCGACCCGTCCCTCTCCCGCCCCGCAGGCGTACGCCACCGTGACCGTGAAGCCCTCCGGCCCTACACGGCTGCTCAAGGTCGGAGCCGTGGTCCTCATTTCTGGCGCGGTGCTGCTGCTCTTCGGGGCCATCGGGGCCTTCTACTTCTGGAAGGGGAACGACCATCACGTAAGTTCGAGGAGCGTGGCTCCAGGGGCCGTGCGCCCGGAGCTGGGACGCAAGGGCCGCCAGGACCCCTAGGTGGAGCCAGAGCGCGCCAGGGCGCCGCTGGGAGCAACTTGCAGCTTCCTTTGGTCCCCTGGGTCCTCTTGGGACGCCTCCCGTCGTGGACACAGGGCACAGAGGAGGCGAACCCAGGGTCTCTGGGACGAAAACAGGAAGGGAGAAGGTTCGAGGACGCCCTGAACACTACGGGAGAAGCCGTTCTCTGCCATCTCTGCCTAAGGCAGCCGCCCAGGCAGTTGGGAGACAGTGGGTAGGGCAGGCAGCCTTTCTGAACTTCTCATCCAGAAAGAAAGAAAGCAAAGTAAATGATCCCGAAGGCCCGTCCCGGCTGAGAAAAGCTATAAATTGTTAAAAGGCAAGGGTAGAAAGAATATTCAGACCTGAGGGCAGGGGCTAAATCTTTATCCATCAGGTTTACGTGTGTGCGACCTTCTCTGTGTTAAAACAGAAAGTCAGACTTCCTTGGAGGTGACAAATCTCTTTTAAGACTCGGTCTGGTCACCTGTGATTTAATGGCAAACATCTCGCTAACCACTCTCCTACTCATTTATATTAAGGCTGGGTAGACTCTCAAGGAGTATAAAAACGGCTTCTGTCTGAACTGGGCAGAGTTCCAGTGTGCTCTCTAAATACCTGACTGTGTCCACCTATGTAAAAGGGGCCATTTTATCTTGATGACCATTGCCACGCCAGGCGTAAGCTTATTTCAACTAATGGAAAAGAATTCCATCTCCAGGGTGCACACAAAGGGCTCTTTCTTAATCACTGTCCTCCGAGCCTCGCTGACTGCTGCTGTTTCCTCCTCTTCCCATGAAATTCAAAGCATGAACGAATTCCAGTACTTAGAGAAAATGGTGCTGAAAGCAATTCAACCATTTTACACATCACATCTTCTGCAGTCACTGCATAATTTGTATTTTTAACTCAAATGCCTAATGTAGATAAGCATGCCATTTAGCACTGAGTCTGTTTTAGAGAGACTATATCAAATTTACAAGCATCAATTTGTAAGATCAGAATTGCGCTGTATTTTGTGCGGATTTGAAAAGTGCCTTAATGTATTTGTGTTTTAAATATAGATGCTGGGCCAGATGCTCATACATGAAAGCAGGGAATCTGAACATGAGAATGTTTTCGATGTCTTCATCCTCCTTAGGAGCAGGGTTGAGATCGGCACCCTTTGGGAAATTTGATGGTGTTAGAATGTAAATGTCTTTTAGCTAACAAAATCTCAATAATGGAAGTCACCTGGAAACAAAAATAACTTTGCTTTTTAAGTTTTGGGTTGTTTTTTTTTTTTTTTTTTTTTTTTTTGGTAAATATTTTGGCCATGAAATGCATGAAAGCAATGCCATTTGGCATTTAATTATTCAAGATGAACATGGCTAGCCGACAAGCTTCTTAGAGAGAGTGAGCCATCGCACTGAAGAAGCGGGCTTCCTTTCCTCAGAGCTTTCATTTTACTGTAAGATGTTTGGTTGTCTGGTTCAAGAGCGCAGTATTAAATTCTAAGAATACAGAGGAATAGTGAATCACATTTTTATTGTCAACAATCAAAGTTATTGCTATTTCCTACGCAGACAGAACGATGAAGAAAATCATGGCAGTTCTTTTTTTTTTTCTGGAAAAAAAAAATTGTCTAATGCCCGTTCCATATTATTTAAGTCTGGGAAACAAATCACAAAATTTGAAGTAGAGTACATTTGGCACTGCCTATGCGCTGCACAGGCGCAGGCATGGGTCTGCTTTCTTTGAATAGAAGTCTAAATAACCCCAAGACCGCACAGTCAAAAAGGATAAGTCTCTATCAAACAGAAGCAATCATCAAACTAATGGACACTCCATTCTCTGGAGAGCTTCCTGTGCTTTCTGCATCAGTTTACAAAGGAGAGCCGGCTGGGAAGCCCCCGCCCCTCCCTTTCATATGGCTCAATCCCCAACCACAGGTATGCTGAAATTTAGCTGGAGGGCTACCAAGCACGGGGTACTAATAATGAGGGGATCACTGACTGAGCTCAAATATTGAGGCCATTTTTCATCCACATTATTGTAAATGGAACAAGGCACTGAAATATGGGAAATTCCCATCAGTGCCAGATAACTGACAAGTCTACTCCTTCAGTGAGGGAGGAGACAATTGCTTGGGGCCCTTTTCTTAGATTAATTTTTCCAGACATTTTCCCAAACAATATGTAATTAATCTTATAGAACCAAGGCCTTATTAAAAACTCATTAGCAAATATCCTTGGCCGTAAAAGGCACCATATTGAGCAGAATTTTGGCAAATAATAAACTTCATTGTACTAGGCGAGAAATAGCCTGAGGTGCCAACAGCTCCCTGGGCTTAGAGCAGTTAATGTAATCACTGCTCCAACAACTCAGCTTCCTGCCCTGCTCAGGGCCCAGAACTTTAAAAAGTGCAGACTGCCTTCTACCCTCCCCATCACTTCAAGAGGGCACAGGCATTTCCTGTAGCCACCATGATGAGCATGCAAGGTAGGCCAACTCTGTATTTAAGGGATGGAAGCTGTCGCTAAGGAGCCTTTGCTGAGGAAAAAAGTGGAAGTGATGGAAAGAGAAATTAGGACTGGAAGGGTCAAAGCCAGCCTGGCTACATAATATGATAAACCCAAGGCCACTTTGGGCTGCATATTGAGACAGAGAGAGGGAGAAGAGGGAGAAAGGGAGAAAAGGAGAAGAAGGGAAGGAAGAAGGGGTGGGAGGAGAGGGAGGGAGGAAGAAGAAGGCACTAACCAAAAAAGAATTTCTAAATGGTTAACTTCTTTGATGTTGCACTGCTTTAGTTTGTTGTCACCTGAGAGGAGGACAATGGTGCCAGCGAGAACTCACAGGCCAGGTTCCTCTGACAGTCATGGTTAACCCGTGTGTACAATGGTTGCTCTTAGCTCCTGGGGCAGAGCAGAGCCCTCTTTCTCAGCTGGGCTGTGTGTAGAAAGGCCTGGCTCCACCAAAAACAAAAAGCAAAACTCCAGGCTTCCCTAACTAGGCTGCTTCTAAGGGAGAAGGTGAAACAGGCTGTTGGGCTCCGCTCTATCTCTGCTAAGTCAGAATCCGACAGATAGCCCTGAGGTCAGGGCAGCAGCACAGGCAACTGGAGGTGTCTGAGTCCCTGGAAGGAGGCAAGTGGGACCAGGATGTGAGGTGGTGCTGACATTTCTTCTCTTACCAGACAAAGACGTGAAGAAGAGCGGGAGTGACAAAGCCATTTCCACATTTCTGATGATAAAGTAGGGCTCTACAGATCTAGTAATAACGAGCTTTCTTCAAGTGATGATCCAGTAACAACAGCTACGTTTACTAGTATTTATCCATGCAGTCGTCTCTCTTCGTAATGAGGGAGAAAAATCAGACTTGAATAAAATCACAGCTATTTGCAGTTCTGACTGGCCGACCCGGCACAAGGTGGAAACTCTTTCATCCATTCTCTGTCTTTTGCCTTTGAAGACTTGCACATATGTATTTGTGCAAGAGCATGCATACACATTATATGTCAGATGGATAGTAACTAGATAATGGACAATTAATGAAGACAGGTAGATAGAGAGCAAAAGTCCAAGAAAGGAAGAAAGAAAGGAAGGAAGAAAGAAAGGAAGGAAGGAAGGAAGAAAGAAAGAAAGAAAGAAAGAAAGAAAGAAAGAAAGAAAGAAAGAAAGAAAGAAAGACAAGCCCCACCACATACAGAAAGATCTAGCAGGACAGCAGCATGCTGGGTGGGAGCACTGTATAAATTATTTTAAGCTATTGTAGTGATAAGCTGTCCCAACCAAGAAAGCCCTTTGGAGTATGTAATTTAGTGATACAATTTTGTTTTGTTTTGTTTTTTGTTTTGTTTTGTTTTCAGAGATAGTTTCTCTATGTAGCCCTGAATATCCTGGAGTTTGCTATGTACATCAGGCTGGCCTTGAGCTCACAGGAATCTGCCTGCCTCTGCCTTCCAAGTGCTATTTTGTAAAAGACATATCCGTCCTGTCTGCAGTCCTTGCCATATGCTACTCTTTACATCTAATCTTAACCAATGAACTTTAAAAATCAATCTTCAAACAAAGACACCTTTTTTTTTTTTTCAGCGAAAGCCTTTCCGTCTCTCCGTGGTTGGTTCTCAGTCCATCTGCAAACAGAATTAAACTTTAGAAAACCAAAGATGGATGCTCAACTCCTAACTGCACAGGCTTTGGCTTAATTGGTCCAGAAATGGTTGCTTCTGATGTATAGCCAAGATCTGGTCTTTGAGCTATTTAAATAGCTATCAATACCACCAAAGATTTTACTTAGAACGTATTTTAAAACAAATCAGACTGGGGAGATGGCTCATTTGGAAAAGTGCTTGCAATGCAAACTTGAGAAACTGAATTTGATTTCCCAGAACTCACAGTGTAATCCTGTCACTGGGGAGGCCAAGACAGGCTTGCTGGCCAACCAGTCTAGTTGAACTGGTCAGTTCCAAGTTCAGTGAGACAACATGTCTCAAAAAAGTAAGGTGGTTAGTGATTAAGGAAGACACCTGACATTACTATCTGGCTTACGCACACACACACACACACACACACACACACACACATGTACATGCACACACACAGGGGGCATGCATTTATCCATGTACACAAATACATGCATACTTATACACACACACAAGAAATTATTGTATTAAGTGACTGGTGTATGAACAGAGTCCTCAAATGTATTGCAGTTAATGGTGTCTTCATGTATTTGTGAAAAGATGACCCACCTCACACATTTTGGGCTTAAAGATAAGCCCCAAATTGCTGGGAGAGTGCATCAATGACTCTTATGCTCACTTCTAGATTTACAATGTCCATTACACCATGAGTATCAACGGGAAATTACAAGATGGGTCAATGGAAATAGATGCTGCGAACAACTTGGAGACCTTTAAAATGGGAAGCGGGGCTGAAGAAGCGATTGAAGTGAACGATTTCCAGAATGTAAGTACATTTTACGCATTTAGAGAGTCTGGCAGGTGAGCCCTGGCTTTTCCGGTTGGAGGAGAAGCAGCAGCTCTCAAATGCACACAGTGGTGCCTGTTTTTCACAGCAGCTTCGGTGCCACCAACCCATCTGTATTGTGTAGCTGCTGCTCCTTGAGAAAGGGCCTGGCCTTGCCCTCCATGTTCTCAAGAGGAAAGAGAAACATGGGAGAATACACTAAACAACAAAACCCCCTTGGGTGCAGTAGGCCCCGCTGTTAGGGAGGATGACACAGGAGGACATCACTCGAGCCCAGGAGTTTGAAGCAGCCTGGGCGATATGAGAGTCCCATCTCTAAGCAAGAAAAAGGGGGGATTTAAAAAGGAAGCAAATAAGGCAAGACAAAACAGTTCATGCCCTGTGAGAACTGTTTGAAAAGTGAATTTATTTCTAGAAAATAAAAGATACATGAACTTGGAAGTCAAAACAAAGCTTAATTTTTTTTTTATGGGAAAACAATGTCATTGACAAGAACAGAGTCTTCTTGGAACTGCACAAAGTTCTCAAGAAGGACTCATGAAAACTATGTCACTCCGAGTGATCTTCTAGAACTTGGCATACAAAATGCTCAAATAATCTTCCAAGACAGTAAGGGCAAAACTTTGGATTTCTAAAGAATCAAGACATTTTAATGCCTAGATAGTTTGTCAACAACGATGAGTTCTACTTCCACATTTTTCTAATTTCCATTTAATCCAGAAAATAAGCATGGATGAATTCCTATTAACAGCCCAGGTTTTTCTGGCATGGCCTATTAGAAAAGAAACATTTGAGTCCCTTTTTTGTTTTGACCGAAATATAATTTACAGGCAATTTGAGACATGGGCCTGTTCACTGATGCTTCAGTGTGCATCTGCTAACAGAATTGTCACTCAGGCTGACAAAATCTCATTCTCTTATGTTCTGTGATGAGGAAGAAGCATCAGTATTTGCTAAATCTGCAGACGAAGGAGGTGAAGCTTCATAATGAAGGAGGGCTCTTGAAAATAATGTCTCTTCTGATAGTTTATTGGTCTACAAACATCTCATCAACCCATCTTTCTCTTGTTGATGAGACAAACGAAAGAAGCTTTTCATTTACACCAAAGCACTCCTCTTGTGGGAACCAAAACACGCTTCCCAGGTCTTTGTGAATTCCCAGCAGATGCTAGCGTTAGTGCTCTGAGCTGCTGAGCCTCGACGCTGACAAGGCCTGGCTGTGTCCATCGAGGGCCCTGCCCCGGGGACAGGCTCTGCAGCTCTGCGTGCACCCAGCTGCACTTTGTTTGGTCACCACACTGCAAATGGTTCTGGTCTGTGCACAAGTATAATTTCTCTGGACCTATTAAATGCTTTTACTGCAAAACCCAGGACAGGAAAAAAACATTTTTTTTCTCTGCACTACTCAATATAAACTCATAAAATGCGGCTCCACCACACGCATCATTCAGTCCAGAGCAAAATGGAATACCTATGCTGTGCCACAATGCCAAAATATGCAAAGAGGGCTGTGAGGATGAATCACAAAAGGCCCCTCACGCTGCAGAGGTCAATGTGTCAAGGACATTCTCTGAAAATATTTTAATCCCAAACCTATATATCTGTTTTATAATCCTTTGGTTCTTTCTAATAATGGTATTGATTGTGTTTTGTTCTCATAGACCAACAGGACCACAAATATTTTATAAACTGATCAATTCTCTTTGATAGCTTCTACATTTCTCTAAGTCAGAACTGGTGAGTGGAACATTTTTTTGATGGATAGTGCCTGTTATGGGTTTAAACAAGCCTGGACTTCTGAAAAGTCATGAATCAGCCTCTGTGGTCATCTAATATTACTTTTGCCTCTATTTTAAAACATCAGTCAAACAAAGGAAGTGTTGATTGAGGCTCACTGTATGTGGGGATGGTGTTAAGCACAAGGGATTCAAGATGACTGACGTTTATCCTTCAAGGACCTTCTGGTCCAGTCGAGAAGAAAGACGTACACCCAGACATGTCTTAGGTCAGCCCAGAAATGTGGCATGATGAACTATGGGCAGAGGGAGCTTGGTCCACACGCAAAGGCATCACTGCCAATTAGAGGCTTTGCACAGGCCTGGCAGAGGTGAAGACACAGTAATTGAATAACGTCCTGAGGAATGATTTGTGGTGCTGGGAACTGAAGCAAGGGCCTTTCTCATGCTAAACTGGCACTCTACCACTGAGCTATAGCCCCAGCCCTTTTGAGAAATGGCTTGAACTTTAACAGGGTGGGCTGGGAAGGATACTACGAAAGGATTAGCAGTCTGCCTCCCAATGCGGTCAGCTCGGTCAAGGATGGGAATGGAGATCGATGGAGGTGTGGGTGGGGCTAGATCGTGAACAGTTCTGAACCATGAATTGGTACCCAGGACCCCAGTTTTTTAACAGAGCTCAACAGAAACAGATGCTTTAAGAGAGAGGAGCACTGAAAAAACTAGTGCTCTAAACTTTGTTCCCTGAGACAAAAGCAAAACAAAACAAAAACAAAAAACAAGACAGGGGTTGATTCACAGTGCGTGATTTATATTCTAAAAGATTATGCCCTGACAAGCATCCATGCTATTGGCTAAAGCCAAGTTCCTCAGACCTGAAACCATATTTTAGTTAAAAAAAAAAAAAAAGGCCATGAGTAGAAACTAAAAATAGACAGTAGCAGTAAGTGAGTATGAGTATTCTGGGCTTTCAGAAAACAATTCTTTTAATATGTGGATATTTGAAATTTGTGATTTAAAAGCTAGAGGGGGAAAAATACAGCATAACGGTAGGCTATTGATTTCAAAAATCAATATAACCCTCAACTGTAATATAAAGGAACAGTAAGATGAAGGTAATTTATTGTGAAATATGGATTTCATATGTACATGCTCAGCCAGACACATTAGCTGACGTTAATAAAGTGAAGTACATGCCCTGGTCATTCAAGGACTGTCAGTGCCATGCCTGCAAATCAGATGGTCACACGTGTGCTTTGACAACTAAATGTTACGAATCTTTCTCAAGCAGTAGGGCTCAGTACTGAGCTCTGGATAGACATGGCTATGCATGCCTGCCATTCCGGAACTTGAGAAACTGAAATAGGATTGTGAATTTAAGACAAGCCCGAGAGCCTGTCTGGAAAATAAAACAAAGACTAATTTATTTCCACTTCTAAGCAACTGTTTACAGGAACCTCACTGTGCTGTGAGCTCTGCCCAGTCACTTTCATATGGAAAATGAAAAGGGCCTTCTGTGCCAGGGGGACACCTACAAACAGCTTCGTTTCCGAGGGCCCAAGACAGCTGGTTCTATGGGAATCCGGGGCTATAGGGCACCCACCAAGGCCAGAATACCCCAATCTTTATATCAGACTTTCCCAAAGATCTCTGAAATGCCTGTTTGTGGAGAGCAGGACTTCCTTCCCTCCTTGAAGTCCTCCCTTAGGAAGACAAGCCAGAGTGATTATCATGTGGCTCTTTTGATGAATAAGTGTTAGCTTTTTTGTTTTTTGTTCTTTTTTTTTTTTTTTTTAAATCTTCACTTGTTGCCTTTGTTAGCAAATCTCCTCATTATCACTGGCTTCTAGGGCCCTATATGCTTGCTAACACAGGCGGTCTGCTTGACTTTCTTGTACTTCTCCATATGTTTAATCTCTTACTATATCTGTCCACTTGTAAATTTGCAGCTAGGCAGGATGGCTAAGTGTGAATTTCTTTCCACTGGTCCCACCCTGTGGGCTGACCCGTGCAGTGTGTGCACCGTCGGAAGTAACTCAGTACTAGGTCCACTCTCAGTGTAGTTGATCTGCAGTAGATTCTGCTCTCTCCAGGCATGCTGGAATGATGTATGGTTTCCTCCCAACACATCTCATATTCAGAGAGCATGTGTATTTGAAGCTAGAAAGCATACCACATAGGTTCAAAACAAAAAACAAAAAAAAACATTCTCTCATTTTTTAGGCTGCAAGTCCTAGATTTCCATGCAGAGCAGGAGTGGCAGAACTTTGGGAAATAGCATAGCGGACACCAGATACCTCAAGCTGTATTATTTGAGGTAGCAGCAAGGCAGCCTCCGAGGGCTTGCTGCAAATACAAACTTCGGACACACTGAATCAGAAATCCTCCCCTGGGCTTGAGACCCAACCCTCTGGGTTTTGTCCCAGTAACTCTGGTACAAACAGATGTTTATGAGCCCCAGGTACAGGAGAAACTCGAGCTAAAAGACTGTTACAGTCATTTGAAAAACTACTCTGAACAAGTTTCCTTTGCCCTAAGCTGCTGGGCCTCAATTCTAGCTGTCCGTCATTGACATCTGGTAGGTTAAGAATACTCGGAGACGGAGCCCCACATTACAGTGCAATAAGACTCTCTTGGGACAGCCCAGCAGCTGGGTTCTGTTTTTAGGTTGCTTTAGCTTGTTTATTTTGACAAGATCTCATATACCCTAGGCTGGCCTACATACTCAACTATATAACCAAGGATGACCTTGAATTTTTAACCCTCCTGCCTCCACCTCCCCAGTGCTGTACTGCCAAGTCCGTTTTTGCCCACTATGTTCTTAAAATCTCTCCAGGGGACTTTGGTGCCCGAAGTAGACCTCTGTAGTCAGACATGCCTCTGGCCTGTGCAGGAGCTGGGTCAGGAGAAACAAGATAACAGGGCTTTTAATGGATATATGATCAAGCAGGCCTCAAGGCAAAGAATGGGCCATGCAGGAAGACTCATCTTCCTTCCTTTATTCCAAGTCAGCCTCTGTAGTTTTCAGGTCCTGAGTGCGACTATGGTTGGCCCCTGTGATTCTCCTCCAGCATGACTTCATTGGAGGTCAACTTCATTCTCTATTTAAGAATCCCGAGCCCACAGCACTGGATTTGTGCTTTCCTACTCCCACTCATTTGCATTGACTCAAACAGGTTCATCCTTGTCCTATACTGACCTCAACATGACAGGTGGCCATCAAGGTTCAGACACGTGGTGGAATCTACACTATTAAGTATACATTTTATGACCTTTAAGAATATTCAGATGCCTCTAATTCATCATGAGCGGACATCAGCAGAGTCAAAGCAATCGCTCTCACGTCCTCTGCAGGTGAAAGCAGTGCCCAGCCATCAACTCAAAAGGAGCTTGGTGCCAATGCGTCCCTTAAGGCTGGTCCCCAGCCAGGAGGAGACATTGTTTATATCTCAGAGGGGACAAAACAAAGCTCTAAGTCCTTGGGTAAGGGTTATCTCCTGGTGCTGTGTAAAGCTTTCCTGTTTACATCAGACTCAGCAACTTGGGAAAGCTCGGAATTAAGGGAATTCATTAATTTGACCAGCAGCTCATGAGAAGCTTTGCAGGATCACAGATGCGCACACGCACATGCACACACCGGATGCTGAGCTCAAGAAGTTTACAACTGAGAGCCGTAGATCAAGTGCCAAATGAAAGATGAAGCTTTGGAACAGTCAGAGATCAAGAACTCACCCAGGCCACGAGCTCAGAAAAGGCTGCGTGGACAGAGGGGCAGTTCATCCGAGCTTCGGGATGGATGGATGGAGTAAACTTGAAGCACGTGGCCCACATAGCACCCCCTCATAGCCACGCCTCCTGAGTGCGCTCTCTGAAGCACCCTCCTCTGCCTCTCCTAGCCTTTTCATCAGGCTTATTTTTCTCTACAACTCTTCTTTCTACCACAATTTATAGTTTCTTCTTATTGGAGAACAACACTAAAGGTTGTTGTTCTCATGGTAGATTCCATGAGAGTCAGGATTTCGTCTTATAAGTTTATCCCTATTCCCAACACCTGGGATGGTTGGCGTGTAAGACACATAATGAACCGAGTCAATAAGTGATGGACGGATATGCTTTTATCTCATAGGGTATCACCGGGATCCGATTTGCTGGAGGAGAGAAGTGCTACATCAAAGCACAGGTGAAGGCTCGCATCCCTGAGGTGGGCACTGTGACCAAGCAGAGCATCTCTGAACTGGTGGGTACCACCACACCTGACAGGCGGACACTGAAGACACCATCTTTTTCCTGGGCAGGTTCATGACTACAACCTACCTTTTATTTCTTGTCTGCCAGAAGAATGTAGCTGTCCTGCTGGCTCCAGGCCATCTTTCTGCCATGGTGCAGCATAGTTAAAGGTTGGGGAAAGCCATGTTTTAAAGTGCCTTAGGTATGACGGCTCAGTGAGTAAAGGCACTTGCTGCCAAGTGTTAATCCTGAAACTCAAGAGAGAAAAAAAACAGTTCCACAATTTTGAGCCAAATTTGAAGCAAGCTTTAATTAAATAGTGGCCACGTTGATGGACTCTGGTCAGGTCCATTCCTGCCTCTCAGGGAATGACCACAAGTCACATTTTGCATAGGCTTAAAAGAGGCAAAACCCACAATTCACCGCATTTCCCATCAGGTCCAATCTGGTCCAAGCTTACATCGTGATGTATTATTTCCTTCCTACAGACCTCCATCCTGTATCCACATCTGGTACAAAGAAACTTGTTTAGGAAAGCAAAAACAAGTGGCTTGGGCAAGCAGGGCTTACAGGTTAACTTTGTCTCTTACACAAGCCTGACAGCTTGAGCTGGATCCTGGAACCCACATGGTAGGAAAAAGAAACCAGCTCCCTCAAGTAGTTCTCCAAATGCCACTTGTGTGCTGTGGTCACACACACACACACACACACACACACACACACACACACCCGCGTGCGCGCGTGCACAGACACATGCACACACACATACATTCAAGTGCACACACACAAATAAACAAAAAAAAATGTTGAGGTGCATTAGGGCCTTGGCATTCAGATGGCCCTTATTTATCCAATGTTAAATGCTATCAAATCAGTGGTTAGAAGTCCAAAATAAGTAAATTTTAAAGTCCACAAGGGAAAATCTTCATTAAAGGGACTTTTAAGAAGTCCCCTGGCCTCAGCCCCACAAAATGTAGGAATTCTTCCCAATATTCTGCATAGCTGGTCATGCAGCCTCTTCCAGAAAGCTGGGGCAGAGCACTCTTTCATGGGTGTTTTGTCCAGCCCTGAAGCTGTACACACCCTGTGGGTTGTTTTTTTTTTTTTTTAGCAAGAAAATTGAATCAAAGGTCTTGCTAGCAGCGCCTAAGCTATATCCCCGTAAGTTTTTTTTTTTTTTTTTTACACACACAGGCTCTCACTAAGTCACACAGTGTCGAGGTTAGCCATGAAAGCTTAGGATCGGATAGAACTCACTACATAACCGAGGCTGACCTCAAACTCTCTACACATAAAAAGCACACTCCTCCCATTGGTTATGAGTAGCTTGCCTGGTGTTTTGTTGGTTTTGTGTCACTGGCAGTTGAACTTAAGGCCTCACTCATACTAGGTAACCACTCCGCAAGATACACACACACACACACACACACACACACACACACACACAGCAGTCCTAGACGCAGTTAATAATAAAGCTTCCCATCTTACACCTTTAGGGCTTACAGAGTAGTCACACCCAAGACTGTCTTTCTGAGCCGAGGCGGGGTGGTAAGAGGAAGACACACTTGGGCACCATCAAAACATCCAAACCCCAGCTCCGCCACCTGCTGCGAATGTGGCTGTAACTCTTTGAGCCTCAGTTTTGTCATCTTCAAACTGTTGCACACACACCGTGCGCATGGCCTTAGAACCAACTAGAAGGAGAATGAGAAGACTGCTGCTCATAATTGCTAATTTTATTATGATCATCTCTGAGCCTTCAGTATCCCAGAGAGGGAAGTGAACAGAGCTCAGATCCCTCAGGGCCACAAAGGGAAAAGGTGCCTGGAAACCACCTCATTGTTTGTTCCCATGGGAGCAGCAGCAGGTGATGTCAAAACAGAACAAAACATAAACTACAGACAAATCTGTGGCCTTTGAAAGAGGGCTGGGATGTCCCCTGTCACATCTCGTGTACACCCAGTTACCACAGTGTTCTCACTGTGAGATGGCAGCCGGACCTCCACTCTCTGTTCATTCTCCCTGTGAGCTGTGCTACTCAGAGTCAAAGGCCATGTGCTCAGTAAGAACTCACAAATGGCAGCCTAAAAATGGGTGGGAACCACCTTTGCCATAGCCCTGGCACTTCTTTTCATTGCCCTACATTACTGTGGAGTTCTGTGGCTCTGTTGCTATGACACTGTTTTTCTTATATGTGGATATGAATTCAGTCTCTCTCCTGCAAAGAATCAACTCTGCCAATTCTAGATTACTCAGTTTTGACCATAACTTCATAGCATGTAACTTTACACGTGTGTGTGTGTGTGTGTGTGTGTGTGTGTGTGTAACAGGACAACCTGTGGAGGCTGGTTTCCTTCTTCCACTATGTGGTCCTGGAGATTGCATTGAGATCATCAAGCTTGGTAGCAAGTGCCTTTACCCACAACATCAACTCAATATTAACCCACAACACCAAGCCAACATCAATAATTGGCTTTAATTATTTTCTCTTGAAATGTAAAACAATACTTGGATACTACAGAAACTTGATAAACCAGGCAGTGGGGGCATGTGCCTTTAATCCCAGGACTCAGGAGGCAGACGCAAGTTTGAGGCCAACCTGATCTACAAATCTAATTCCAGGACAACCAGGGCTAGACAGAGAAACCCTTGGTAAAAAATTGATAAATACATGAAAGTGTAGAGATGAATATCACAACTACATAATGTTAATAGTTGATGAATTTTGTGTTCCTGTATGTGTGGTAATCTCTTTAGAAATGAATTTAGGCTGTTACAAGAGTCTTTTGCTTTGTTTTGCTTTTCTGAGATTGGGGTTCTCATGTAGCCTTGGCTGTCCTGGACTCAATTTGTTGACCATGATGGCCTTAAACTCACAAAGATCCACCTGCCTCTGTCTCCCGAGTGCTGGGATTACAGGCATGCACCACTCCAACCAGTTAGATTACAATATTCGTATTTTCACCTTAGTTCTAAATTGAAGGTTATAATGTATAAATGATAGACCAGCATGTGATTATACTTGTTTGTTAGGCAGGTTCTCATCACTATATATATACATATGTATGTCTGTCTGTCTGTCTGTATGTATGTATGTATATATAATCAGAACTCACAGAGAGCTGCCTGTCTCAAAAGCTGGGTGTGAGCCACCATGCCCAGCTATTGTGCCACACACAACAGATCTGGAATAAAGAAATTTATTTGGGGGAAGGGGAGAGGAGAAGAGTTAGGGCCTAAGAGGGCCATGAGGGTAGAGAGGGAAAGAGATAGAGACAGTGAGAGAGCATAGGAAAAGAGAGAAAGGGATATGGGGTGAGGTGCCTCAGAGAGGGAGAGAAAACCAAAGCAGAGAGTGCAAGAGAGGAGAGAGACAGAGAAGTAAGGGGGGAGGGTGTCTTTTTCTCAGGCCCCTGGCAGGCGACAGCTGATGATGTCACAGGTTGCCAAGCAACCTAGAGTCATAATTGCCTACATGCTAACAGCTATGACTAGACTTTTGAAAGTCTTTTAGCCAAATATTTTGGGTACCCTCAATTTCAGATAATAGTACTTGAAAGTAATTATTCAACTATGGTAAATTTTTGTATTTTAATTTTTGCACTTGCTTCTTAGATGAGAGTAGATTGTCTCATCTTTTTGTCACTTACAGCATGCATGGTGAATCCTATGATAGATAAAAATAAATCCGCGAAGTACAGTGGGGTAAATCAGCCATGTTCGTGGCCCACATGCTCCAAGACTGACAGCACTCCTGGTTCACAGAATGCATCTGCGTGTAGCATCCAATCACCCCCATCTCCACACTCTTCAGGCTATGACGGGGCAAATTTATGTACCACTTGCTCTCATAAATTTTTCAGCAGTTTTGAATAACTTTAAAAGGTTCCTGTGCTCAAAGAGCATTCATTTCCTAGTTGGAGCCATTTAATTTAAGGTAAATAACTGGATTACCTGAGTGTTACCTTCCTCCAATAACTTCAAGTTGCTTAATGCAGCCCTATGCCTGAGGGAGAAAACACAAGTGAAGTGCTGCTTTTACCTCAAGTGAGGAGAAAATATTTTAATTTCTCCAACCTACTGTAAAGTAATAAATACATGAAAGGAACAACCTGGCAAAAATAAATTTGTCTCCTGGGTTATCAAGCAGTCCTCAGCATCTCGCCATAGAAGGAAATCTGAGGCTTAGCTTTGAAATCTCAGTGGCGCGCTTGATGTGAGGAACATCTGAGATGTTTTGCTATAGCTGGGAACCGGAGAAATGGTTTATGTTAAATAATACTTTGAACTGGAGACATTAAAGAACCAATCACTTGCTTTTTCCATTGTTGTTTGGAAGCTGCAGAACAAAACCCCCAAAAGATTTTCACTTCAAATGAAGGGTTCCTCTCTCCTTTATAGGATTTCAGACTCTGTTCAATTGCTTTTCCTCAAAAACATCTTTGATCGAAAACATCAGATTAACCTAAATCTCAAAGTTGGTATCAAGTAATTTTCACTTCGACTCTAAACACATCTATTCACACATTACAGCTGTCAGGAAGCAGGGTGTTGGGAGGTGTGCTGACTACTGGGAGAGAGCTAGACACTGGACCCCTAAAATGTGCACACACAGAATTGCCCCCGAGTTTGCACAAAGCAAAATAATCCTTCTGTAGTCTGATTCAACAAGCAGCACGCTCCACCGTCCTCTGCTCACATGCATTTTCTTTTTACAGGAAGGCAAGATCATGCCAGTTAAATATGAAGAAAACTCTCTCATCTGGGTGGCCATGGACCAGCCCGTGAAGGACGACAGCTTCTTGAGTTCTAAAATCCTTGAACTCTGTGGCAACCTGCCTATTTTCTGGCTTAAACCTATGTACCCAAAAGGTACGGTTTTACATAATAGTTTCCTGTATAACAGGGCTTGGAATTCTCCCTGTCACTATGGCTCTTGGAAGCCCCCTCCACCTGAGCATGGGACCAAAAAAAAGGGGGGGCAACCTGGAACATTTGTTGGCTGAGTGTTGGTAACAGACAAGAGAGATAAAAGAAAAATGATGGGGTGGGGATGAGGGAATGGGGATGGGACTGAAGGGGTGGGGTGGACTTGCAGTGTGGAAAGAAGCACAACGGGGTTCACAGGAGGCAAGGCAGGAAGACAGAGCACCTCTGTATACCTGCGGCTTTTATTTATGACACCCCTGCTTTTTCCTGCTCTGCCCCTTAATCTCAGCTGTTTGCACCTTCCAATTTTACATTTCTTTATTCTCAGAGTATAGCATCAGGGGACTAAGAAGCTGTCATGCTGCTGCTGCTTTATTATATTCGAACCTAGAATTATGGGACAGCCAAAAGCTGCTGTGGGTATAGGCTGAGATTCTTCAAGTTCAAGGCTTGAGCATCTGCTTCAAACCCAAAGAAAATAAGTGCAGGGTCCCCATGGTGTCAGGCTGAAGCACACCTTTGGGCCATTTCTGGGTGACAAAGGGCAGGTAAGCCCAGCGGGCCTTACTTTCTCTCATCCCCAAAGGGCCTCACACTTCATTTCTACCGTGGTCAACACACTGCTTTCCCCAAGGCCTACTTTGCAGCTGTGGCTCAGGTGGAGGGGGAGACCATTCTCCTTGCACATATGAGATAGGCTGTTTTCAGAAAGGTTTTATTAAATAGTAGAAGACAGCAATGAGGGAATGGGAAAATGCAGGCATTAAACCCATTACGCTTGGTAGGGCACTGTTTAAAGAAGAAAGAACCATATACCTTAAAAACAAACAAACAAACAAACAAAAAAAAAAACAACAAAACCAGCTCCCTGCATGGAGGGTGGTGATAGTTATATAGCAGTGCTGGTGAATGTGCTTAATGCCCTGAGCTATACAGCTAAAACTCACTAAAGTGAGCCAGGGCTGGTAGCACTGTTGTTAACCCTGGCTCTAGGAAGGCTGAGGCAGGATCCTCAGTTGGAGGCTATCCTCAGCTACACAGTGAGTGAGGCCAGCCTGTGCTATATGATACCCTGACCCTTGCTATGCTTGCTTTACCACAATCAGAATAATACCCTACCAGTCATAGAAAGTACAGATTTCTGATTCTACTATGATTGACTAACTTATGTTCACAAGTCTCACCTTGCTCCAAAGTGTAGAGAAGATGGCTACTCAAAGCCCACATCAAGTAGTACCACGTCACACCCGTCAGAGGGTAGAGAAAGACCCTGAGGTCACAGGCAAGGCTCAGTAAGAAACAATGGCCCAAGACTGTAGAGCTAAAGCAAGACCACAGAGTGCACTCGCTGCATTCCTGCCACCTCTGTCCATGTATCTCAATCCCATGACCACAGCCCGCTTGCCAGTCCCCACTACTGTGATCCAGTTGAGACTTTTTGCTTTCTACCACCCAGAAATATCATTTTCTCCATTCAAGGGCTAGCGTCTCCTACCCACTACCACGTAGAGCTCTTCATGATCTCAGGATGAGCCTCAGAACTACTTTGCGTTAGCTCACTCATTTACAAAGTGTAATTTACAGACTTACATTTATGAAGGCCTATCCTGTGCCATGTCACCTGTTCTAGGTACGAGATGCATCAGGGACCACAACAGAAAGCAATCTATACTCTCAAAGAGTTTCATGTTGCAGGGCTGGAAAGACAGTTCAGTGGATAAGGATCGTGGTGAGCACCAGGTCCCAGTAAGAAACCAATATTTAAGAAAATGCAAAAACAAAAAACAAGGTTGATGGCTCCTGAAGAACAAAGTTAACCTCTGACCTACACACATGCGAAAATATGTAGACTGTATAGTAACAGGAGACGCTAAGCAAAATACACTGCAAGCGACAGGGAGTGAAAATGGAGTCTGGACAAATGGCAGTACCAAGATGAACGATACCACCCCTAGAAACAAGCTTATTCCCCGTGTCTAAGATGCCCCTTTGACCCTTCTAGCATAAACACATGATAGGATCTTACACACTCAGTCAGTACAATATCTACACAAGATTTACTGAAGGTGAAGCCTGGAGGTGGAGAGCAGAGTACTTGCCTGGTTTGATACCCAGCACCATAAAAAATATACATGACAATGGAGACTTTATATAAAAATGCCTCAGATTAGCGAAGGACTAAGTAAATGTGCGCATGTGCATAAGAATATCACAGGCATTAAAATGAGCTTCCCCCAGTCAGTGATAAGTGCAGTTGTACTTTATGATAAAACGAAGAAATTAAATCTCTCCTCTGGGATGGCCATCTCCTGTCCGGTTCTAGTAAGTCTTGCAGCCCGAACGTTGTTGATGGCAACAGGTCATCAACATCACACTGATGGATAATCAAAGGTGGATGGTAGGTGGACACAGAGCAGAGATGGACAGCCAATGTCCTAGAGCAACACACTTTGTCCTCATTTATTCTTTACCAACAACTGCCGACACAACTACTCATAGACCCAAGATCCAGAAAAAAAGATACTGAGATGAAGAGGGACTAATTTGCCTGAGGTTCTTCAACTAGCTGAGGACGTGTGAGCTGAATTCAAGTCTGCTTGGTGTTTCTCCCATCAGGCTAGCTACGGCTTCAAAGCACAGCTAACTTCTCCAAAATAACAAACCATAGGAATGCTACCAAACATTTGTATGTTTATTACATGCCAAGACCCTTAGATATGGTTTTCTTTAGCCCTACTACCTATGAATGAGGTACTGTCTCCATTTTAAACAAAGAAATTAGGGCTCAGAGAAACTGCAGTACATGGACCTTTCCTCTCTGTTACTCACCTGTCAGCTGCACTGCAGGATATGTGCCGAGATGCTTAACCGGAGCACTGGGTTGGAAGCAAGGGTTCCCATCTAGTCCTTGCTGTCATTTAGTCTGTGATCTTGGCCAGCACCTTGATGTCTGCACCTTGCCGCCCTGATACATAAAAGCATCTGATTTTTCTATGCCATGGGATTTGTTTTTGAAGAATTAACCTAGACAATGTCTCATGAAAATGTACAGCTTTATATCTATGTAATTGAGTATATATATTCAATTAGGATTACATAAGGCTGCGGGTTATAGCATACTTGACCAGCATGATTTCAGCATTCAAGCTGTTTTGTATATTTATAACCCAAAGTCAGTAGATACAAGGTTTCTGGCATTGTGGCCACTCCATGACACCAGAAGTCTCCTTTTAGCTTACCATTTTGCTCTCTGTAGCATCTACCTTATCATCCTTGTGCTTATTTATCAACTCCCAATTCTAGATAGCACAGCTACACCCAGGAAAAACACACAAAAACAACTTTCTGTCCTCTTTTATCAAAAAAGCAAAAGCTTTCCCACACACGGCGCTAACCTATTCTGCTTATATCTTAGACTTAGAAATAGCTTGCTGGCTGCTCCTCGCTGCAAAGAATGCAGAGAAAATGGGTAATGTTTTATTTTCCCCTATAGCGAAGTGAGGAAAAGAAAGAGGGCTTGTAACAAAAGCCTGTCAAACAACCACCGGTGTCTGCTCCCATCGGTGTTACAGGGCTGAATGAGAAGCCAGTGTCTGGCTCATACTGCAGCTGTCACTGTATGACGCAGGTCTGACTGCCTTAATTGTTCATGTGAAGGAATAATTAATAGCAACTTTTGCAGAAACCCAGAGAGAGAGAAGAGAAGTAGTGAGAAACGTTCTCTCTACCACGAGGCGACCACAGAGTGAATCTCGAGGCAACCCAGGCCCTAGAAGACGGAATAATGAGACCAGGCCCAGTGTTCAGGACGACGCAGAACCTTTCAACCCGGACAACCCTTACCACGTGCGTACCGGTGTTTTCATGCTGTGGCCAGACAAATGCATTGCATGTGATGCTGAAAGGGCATTTCTAAGTGGATAGACATTCTCATGTATTTGGTGCAAATTCAAAGTTGTTTCCTGTGCCTTTTGGGAGGGGGGCGGAGGAGAAGGGTGTTGTTTGTTTTTATTTGGTTTGATTTTTTTTTTATCTGAAGGAAAATCCATGAAAATAAATACTACCAGGAATCTGATCATTTAAAAGTGTTCCCAAAAGTGTGCCCTAAGGCAACACACAGAATGAAAGTATTCTCTTTCCCTGCTTACATCCATTTTCTTCATCCACTCCACACACATTTGCGGATTTCCTGATCTTTCCCAGGCCCTGTGCCCAGAGTCGACTCCAACTTCTGCCCTCGGGGCTCTCAGTCCAGACAGGGGATAGACTCACACTGTAAAATACTCTAAGCTGAAGTGCTGAAAACTGGGGCTTGTAAGAATGGCACTAACGTATTAAAACCCCAAATCTTTTAAGAGATATTATTTCCCATTACTATACTTAGCAGAGAACAAAAATAGAATATTTATGTGTGTAGCTAGTTTTAAAACTAAGTATAAGCACACTTTAAAAAAACAGAATTAAAATATACAGTGAAATTGAGCTTCCAAAACCTTCTACCCCAGACATCTTCCCTACAACAGCTTATTAATGAGTATTTGTTCAATTTCTTTGCAGGAGTACACACAGAGAAAAGCACACCCTTTCAGTACAAAAATTCCCTTCTGTCTTTCAAGTAGAATATAGTATTTTTGAGAAGTCCTCTGTCCCGCGTATATTGTACCACACTCAGTTAATGGCTTTTATCCAGTTAGGAGCGTTCTAACAAAGAAACAGGCATGTGCTAAAACTTAACTCACTTGGCTTTAGTGGGCTAAAAGCCGCTCCTTCTCATTCGCTACTGCTAATGCTGTTGCAGAACACCTCTGCATAAGATCTGAGCGTAGAGACACTGTGATGGAATTATGTGGCTGGCACAAATACCAAAGCATAGTTCTGACACATACAAGTAGATGGCAGTTGTGGATATCGCTGGAGGCCTCCAAACTGTGTTCCAAGAGACACACCATCTATGTGTCTGTAGAAGGGAAGGGAAGGTCCCACTTCCTACCGACTTTCCTGGACAATGGCATAGCAGGGACTACTGAATCCAAGCATCTTGCTTGCTAAGTATAGGCCCTACCTCTGGCTCCGCTCCTCGTCCTATTACACCTTTGCCACTCTCTTGGGTATATAAATTATATCTTCTGCCTATTTATCTTGCCTGTCTTTAATTATATGTAAGGTTGAACATCTTTTTATACACCAAATCATTGGTTCTCAATCCATGGGTCAAGACCCCTTTGGAGCTGAATGACCTGTTCACAGGGGTCACCTAAGACAATTGGGAAACAAAGATATTTACATGATAATTCACAAGAGTAGCACAATTACAGTCATGAAGTAGCAATGGAAATAATTTTATGATTGGGGTCACCACAACACAAAGAACTGTATCAAAGGGCCTCAGCATTAGGAAGGTTGAGAACTGCCGCACTAAATCCTTTGTGTATTCTCTCCCTGCCCTAATAGTTTATTCAGTCCTACACTGCTTCGCATATTACAAACATATTTCTAGTTTATCATTTTAGACTAATGTATTTTAGAAGGATTTAGAGCAAAAGGCATTCTCTAAATAACCCAAGGCTTATCAGAAAATTCAGAACACCATAGTACTTTATTCCCTAAGCTCTGAAAATAACAGAAAGTATAATCTGAATAGGCAAACAAAATTTAATATCATCTATTCCCCAGGTAGCCAGGTAGATGGATTTGTTCCCGGTCTAAAGCTATCAGGCCTTTTCCAGAAGGGCAGGGTGTGACTCTGCCCTGGCTACTGATTTGAGTAATCCACATCCCTTAACAAACTCCCAACTACAACTACATCAGTTTCCTCCTTTATCACATGCTGAGTTTTAAGCAAAAATATTTCAAGCATTTTCCTCAAGATCTGTCCTTCATATGCTCCTCTAAGGAAAAACCCTAGAGCAACAGCTTGAGATTTCCTCCCAATTTTGTGAATCCTAATGAGCCTCCCTATGAGGAAACACCTCCATTACCACCTCCATCCCGCACCCCCAGAGGTCTACGATTAATCAGGGGCTGTCTGATTGAGCTCCTATTTCAGGAGGGAAAGTGGAAAGTGGTCCACAAAACTGACAAATGGTCCGAGGGAACCAAATAGGCATTCTGCAAGCAGTACCTGAACGGATGCCTCAGACAGTGCTTAGGAATTGCTCACTCTCTTGGGTGTGACAATGGCAGTGAAGTTGTGTAAAAACTATTCATTCCTTTTAGAAGTACTTACTTCTTCTACTTAGGATTGAAATGTCACGATGCCTTCAACCTTCCTTAAATTCATATCAGAACCCTCTTTACAGTACTTAAAAAAAAAAAAGCAAATAAACTTGATAACAGGTTAGCAGCTGTCAAAATAAGCAAGTGTACTGATGTTCCATAAAGCTTTTCCCACTTTCAAGAAAATTTTAACTTTCCTCAAATTGCCTAGACTTTAAACAACAAACCAATTCACAGGTTAAAGCCAGCTACCTCCAGGATGGGTAATTAAATAGAGAATTTAAAAAATAAGGATTTTTCTGAGTGTGGTACCCATATTATAGCCCAGACATTCAAGAGGTTGAAGCAAGGACTGCTCCAAGATCAAGGCCAACCTGGACTACAGACTAAGTTCAAGGCTAACGTGGGAGAATGTGAGATCCTGTATCACCCCATAAATGTTCCCTAGTAAATGGGAACAAGGGCTTCTTGCCAATATATTCAATGCATATTTAAAAACATATAGAAGCCTGACCCGTAGATCCTTGAAAGGATTAACCAGATATAAAATCGAGCAAAAGGCAAGTCCCTTCCAGTATTGTGATCTAACAATGTCAGGGGAGTTTTATTTCCATATGACCATGTTTGGACACATTGGAGGCCTCTTTTTCCCCATGTGCTCTTGCTGATATACAGACAGGAGGAAGTAAATGGCCCAGCAGTGTTCCGGGAGCAGTGGGGAGTGGAATTAAAATATAGTCTGGCAGCAGGGTGTGGTGGCACACACCTGTAATCCTAGCACTTGGGAAGGCAGGGGCAGGCAGGTCTCTTTGAGTTCAAGGCTAGCTGGTCTACTAAAGCGAGCCCAGGACAGCCAAGGCAAGGCTACACAGAGAAACCCTGTCTTGAAAAACCAAAAACCAACCTCCTCAAAAAAGAAAAAAAAAAAAAAAAAGAAAGAAAAAAAGAAAAAAAAAAATAAGAAAGAAAGAAAAAAAAAAGAAAAAGAAATTTAGCCTGGCCCCAGATCAGTGAGTTTAAAATGTGCACCCAGAAACCACTGGCCACTGCCTTACACTTAGCAGTTAGAATAATCCTTTTGATTATGCTTCCTTTTTGTGTTATTAAAACAAAATGAGCCACTACTGAGTGATAACCATGGCTTCTTACAGGCACAGAGGAACTTCAGGATATCATTAAAACACAGCACAACTTTCTGCTGGTGACAGCTTAAGTAGGCAAAGGTTCCTTGATGTCAGAAGGAATTCTGAGGGCTGTCAGGTTACAAGTTTGAAAACTTACAACTGATTGTGGTGATTTCTTGGGAACTCATTTTAAAATAACATGCATGATGTAACCTTAGTAGAAGGAAGAAAATAATAAAAAAAAAAATTGTCTTTCATTACACAGCAGCAGGAAGGAGAAAGCATGACATTCGACCCTAGACTGGACCATGAAGGCATCTGCTGTATAGAGTGCAGGCGGAGCTACACCCACTGCCAGAAGATCTGCGAGCCACTGGGAGGCTACTATCCATGGCCTTACAATTACCAAGGATGTCGTTCAGCCTGCAGAGTTGTCATGCCATGTAGCTGGTGGGTTGCCCGTATCTTGGGCATGGTGTAAAACCATTTCATCTATCAGGTACTGTCAATCATGAATTAACTTTAGAGTTGACAACCAAAGAAGTGTAAAGCATGTTCAGGCCAAGGGACCACAAAGTATTTTATATCAACCTGAATGATGCTATCGCAAGTGCTGCAACAGAACCTCTCTACTGTGTGTGCAAATATACTGAGAGGGTAGTTTAAATCTACAATTACTCTTTGCTTTGCTAATAAAGCCCACTGCAAGTCTTTAAGAGCTACTTTTGAAATAAACATGAAAAGTTATTTACAATTTGTCCCAGATCTGTCATATACTTGAATTCCTTTTAATCAAATCATGACTGAAATCATCCCAGTGGTTCTATTGTTTATATGAAGTTCAAACATTCTTAACCTTCATTGTACTGTTATTTTCAGTCATGCAAATATGCCCAGAATTCTGAGGTGGGGCCGAGAGAAAGAAAAAGAAATAAAAAAGGAAAAAAAGAAGAAGAAAATGAACTCAAATAAAAAGGGGAAAAGGGTGTAGAGACTGGAACTCACTTAAAAGCAAACACTGGAACCTTCAATGGGTACCTCATCTGGAATTATTACCTATAGTTCCCACTGGCAAGTGATTAACAAGAGGCAAAACTATGTTAAAAGCCACCTTCCAAGCTGGGTGGTGGTGGTGCACACCTTTGATCCCAGCACTCAGGAGGCAGAAGTGCAGGCAGCTCTGAGTTCAAGGCCAGCCTGGTCTACAGAGCGAGTTCCAGGACAGTCAAGGCTACATAGAGAAATGTCATCTTGAAAAAAAAAAGCAAAGAAAGAAAGAACAAATGAACATCACCCTGCAGAAAGGAAGCAATAGGATAAAGAACAACACACAAGAGGGTAAATGAGACACATGGGAAGGACTCAGCAACATTCTGAAAGCACATCTTCACACTCCTGTCGATCTGTTTTCAATGAGCAGCCAGAGTAAGCAGTGCCATGGTTTTACCACTGTAGTCCAATTACCAGGCAGTTACTCTCCTAGAGACGGGCCTGGGAGAGTGCAGCTGGAGAGGAACAGCTTAGAATGACACAACGGAAATCCCTCAGGAACAAGCACCGTCTTCAGATATTAGATCAGGAGGATACGGAAGAATCTTGTAATTGACATTTTAGTTTTGAATCCCATAGTTTGAGAGAAAAAAGAACAACTTGCCTGAGAGGAACTTTTACCCAAACAAAATTCTGAGATAATAGAAGGATCTTTTTTTAAAATATTTATTTATTGTATGTAATTGCTCTATCTGCATGTACATCAACATTCCAGAAGAGGACAACAGATGCCAGTATAGATGGTTGTAAACCACCATGTGGTTGCTGGGAATTGAACTCAGGACCTCTGGAAGAGCAGAGAGTGCTTTAACTGCTGAGCCATTTCTCCAGCCCCAATAGAAGGGTCTTAATGCTAACACATTCTGAACAAACCTTGTCTTTTTAGTGTCAATTAAAATCTGTAAGACACAGAAAATTTAAAGCCTAGTTATCAAATGCTTTTGGTTAATGGGATAATCAGATCAGTGCCTGAAGGAGGAAGAAGGAAGGGATACGTGTGTAATGGTGTCATGCTGTGCTCGGGCAGAAGTTACTGTCTGAAGTTCAATTTTTCAAGCCTAATCTTTAAGGTGGTTGCTTTCCTACTAACCACGCAAAACATGGGCCGTATAGTTCTACCCATGTTTGCACACCCACAGTGCCTCGCACTCGGTTCTAGAAACAAGATCAAAGAGATACAGACAGTCAGGATTCAAAACCCTGAAGATGGAGGCAATGGGATTCTTGGAGAATTCCTATGTGGAGGGTTTCACGTTAGCAAGAACTAGCCTATGAAGTGAGTGAGAGAGCGGGTATTCCAAGCAGAGGCAATACGTTGGGGGAAAGTAGGAGGTGTGACACCTTGTGGGACAAGCTGAAAATGGAGCACTTAGGCAGGAAATCTCAAGATGGAATAACAGCCAGAAGCTACACCTATGTCAGCTTGATACAGAATTGGGAACCAATCAGATTCCAGATAGGGAGATGGCTGGTTAGATTTGCATGTTCCGTGAATAGCCTGGGTAGCTTTCCTTTGAATGGGGGCAATCCAGAAGCCAAGGAGCAACTTAGCAAGGAGCACAGGTCACAAGACAAAGCTGTCTCCTGCAAGAGGCTTTCCTAGATGGAAATAGAGGTAGGTTGCTTATATTTATTTTTACAGATGAGGGATCATTGTTATAAAGTCACTGAATACAAAGGACATCAATAGTTGGAAAAAACAAAAACAAAACAACTGTTGGTTGGATGATAGGGAGACCCAAAGTGGTCTTTAGGGGAAAGGAAAAAAAAAATCTAAGTTCTGCTTTGAAAGAGAAGAGTCAAATGAGAAGAAACACGTTAAGAGAGGACACAAAAAGCAAAAGTTTCCCATGAATTTTTACTAATTCCCTATTGCCTCTAAGCATGCCAATCCCAAGCTGCAAACACAGCTGATATTTCCCATGTTGAATTTTGACTGAAACATATCAGTGCGTACAGATAAGACACTTGTATTGATATTAACATTTTAGACACTTACTTCTCAGTGGTGGTGTAGGCTGGTTTTCAAGGTCCTAATGTGACCCAGAATAGAACGGTGGGCTCACTCAGCCTTAGATGTGGTAGATGTCAATGGACACAAAGAAACGAAGGAAAGGCCCTGCTAGGTTTCAATCAGAATTGTGGTCATATTAACTTACATCACTGAAAGTACGCCAACATTCACCGCAGCCTGTTTAAAAACGCGTGGACCTCATCCCTACATTTCTTCTACCATCTCAAACAATTCTAACATTGAAAAGATACACTAAAATTATTCAATCCACTCAACCATTTATTTTACATCAGATTTTATTACAGTGAAATACAGTCTCCATTTTACAAAACACAAATGCTTTGAGTGGTTTCTGTATAAGCTGGCTATATTGATTAGTTCAACAGTGTGTACTTCATAGAAATGACCACACTTTTAAAGGGAGCTGATTTATCCGGGAGTAGGAAGGAAATGACAAAAAACCTACAAGCACTGCTGGTTTTGAAAGCGTATCACAAAGATGCAAATCTGAGCAATGACTAACCTTAGTAAAAAAACACTTACATGCAGAGTGCTTTGGTTGTGAAGGAAAGGTGAATTCCCTGTTTGTGTTTTGTGTGTGTATACACATGTATATGCATGCTCATATTCTACATGAATATGCAAGTGTATTTCATTTTGAAATAAAGATTTAGTATTAGAATCAAATTTACAAAACAAGTTAGTTTTAACTAACTGGAGGAATCACCATAGGTTTTATTTAAACTATGCATATTCAAAAGGACTTAATTTAGTTTTTAGATATTTAATGTGAGGAAATATACATATGTATATATATATACAAATATAGATTTTTGCATGTATAATCTAAGCTTAGCAAATAGTTAACAGTATTTCCCAAGACATTTATATCATTGAACCTTTTATACTTAGTTGTCTTTACATAAAAATATAGGAATCAGTCCCTTGTACAGTCCTATATGTTATCAACAAAAAGCAAAGATTATTAATGGGACTAGAAATAATATAACTATACTATGCTAAAATAAATCAATATTGAAAATGCCAAATTGAAAACTGGGAATGGGGGTGCACACTTTTAATCCCATCAGTGGAGGTAGAGGTAGTGTTGAGTTCAGGGCCAACCTGGTCTACACAGAGTTCCAGGACAGCCAGAGCTACAGGGCCTCAGGCAACAACAAATTTAGACATGGCTCAGGCAGGAATGAAGAACTTGCTATCCTTGCAAAGGACACTGTTTGGGTTCCAGGACTCACTTGGCAGCTAGTGACAACCCTGTCACTCCAGTTTCAGGGGGGATTTAACACTTTCTTCGGGTCTCCATAGGCACCAAGCATGCACATGGCACTTATGTATACATACATACAAGTATTCAGTCATGTAAAATCTTTAAAATAAGAACTTGAGTGGTTATGCCCCAATTGCTGCCAATTCACTAAAAACAATGTTTCCTATTTCTGCTCCCCTTTTGTGCCTGCTCCTCTGTAAATGTTTCCTTACCTATGATTTGTAACAATTGGTTTGGGAACCCCAAAAAACTAAGCCTTTTTTCCTACCCTCCTCTGTGGATAGCTATGGAACTTCCAAAAGCAACAAGGAAGTCTGGAATACCTTTTAACTGACCTGTATGCAACTTTACTTGCAAGTACTTTGCTTTTTGAAACATGGCTTTTGTGGCTTTCTATTATTCTGCTTTCCAAGTTGTAAATTATTTAATAGCTAAGAATTTTATTCTCCAAAGCCTATATCTTTACTTAGCCACACTCTTACCTATCTTTTTATGAGTCTAACTTACACTGACAGAGTCAAAGACCTGGAACAATTAGTCAAGCATGAAATTTCTCTTAGCAGGACATAATGTTACTAAATGTAACTAGTTTGTTTTCCGTTAATATCATACTCTAAAAACCAGGGATGACCCAATGTTCGTAATCACAGCAAGTGGGAGGCCAGGCAGGAAGACTGCTAAAAGTCTGATGCCAGCCTATTGCAGAGACCCTATCCCAAAATCCAAAACAAACCAAACACATTCTATTACTAAGGGACTATTAAAAAAATATAGTATATATATATGTGGAAAAGAGATCTCTGTAAGGTGCACACTACCATGCTACTAGCCCACTCAACCATCATTCACACATTAAAATAGTCACTCTGTCTGTACCTATGCAATAATGAGAGTTGGGAAGAAATAGTGCCTTGTTACAAATCAGTATCATGGCACGGCCATCTGCTGTTCTCTGCTCAATCTAAATACAAGACACTGATAAACTTCTGTCCTGCCCAAATGCAGAGGCAAGTTTCCTTTCACATGTAGTGCCAGACACCGACTCAGTGATTTCATCCTAAAGTCCCCAAAGATCAAAGTAACCACTGAGCAACTCTCCTCTGTCTTACAGGAACAACAAAAGCCCCTCAGTATCACTGGGAATTGAATCCAAGGCCTCAAACACTAGGGCAAGTATTCTACCAGTAACTTTTATCGTCAGCCCTTACTTATTTAATACATTTCCCTACCCGTGGGTATGTGCACTACATGAATGCCTGGTGCCAGGCAGGACAGAAGAGGACCTGGGTCCCCTGAAACTGGAGTTATAGCTGGTTGTTAGCTATCATGTGGATGCTGGGAATTGAACACAGGTACTCTCCAAGAGCGGTAAGTGCTCTTAATTCCTTAAGCGGTCTTCCTTGCCCCCCCCCGTCATTTCCATTAATTAGCCTGAGCCAAATTCTTCAAAGCTGTACTTTTTTACTCTCTTCTAAAATGGCCAGAAGGCCCTAGAGGTGATGAATGTGGCCTTTTTTTTTTTTAACCTTCTCCTTTACTAAGTGCTCTAAATGCCACTCTCATGGGCACCTGCTTCCAAATCCAATGACCCAAATCTTCAGGAGAGAAACCAAAGTGTACATTTCAAAATGAAACAAAACCTCTACGCTTTCCTGATGAACCCTATAGAAAATATTACGTGCAGCACCTTCCCAATGTCATAATTCCAACTGTCTGGTATTTTGAGAACTGTGACATCAGTTGATGATAGATGATAAGGTGAGTTACATTCAAGAACAGTTAGGAAGACAAGGCCATGACTGGGTGTGTGTGGAGGGCTGTGAAGGCATCTGTAAACAAAGGTTTGGACTAAACAGTATTTACGATCCACTCTAGCTCTAAAATTCTCCATCCGTTTTTCTTTTGTCTCTTCATCTTGACAGGCAGGGAATGCAAAATAGTTAAGGGAATGAAAGATTTCCAAACTACCTTTAGTCTTAGCAGATGGGCCATAAAAATGTGCTCTGCTGATATGGTTTTAACAAGACCTTTAAATATAAAATCCTATACCACACTTATCCTTACAGCCCTGCTCACAACCAGTCATTCTGTGTAATCCAATTCATCTCTGTATTTATTCTGTTACAATGGTACTTACACTGCAAAACAACTGCTTTTGTAAGCAAAGCCTACAATAATGTGATATTACTTGTCATTTGGTATGTAAGGAAGGGCAGAAATAAGATTCAGATTTCCCTGAAAATACACCATGAATTAACTTCTATACAATTAGGGTATTCAAGGCAGAGTAAAATCACACTTTAATTCCCGATAGATGTACAGATTCCAATTTTTATTCCACCTTTGCCACGTTAACATTTACTCTCATTCCCAACACTTCTTGTGTACCGACACTTGGGCAGGCATGCTTGTGTGCGTGTGTGCACTTGCACACAGGCTTGTGTATCATGAAATCTATGGGGCTCATTTTCCAGATTTGCTCACTATTACAGCTTCGTAGCTTCCTTAGCATGTGGCAAACACATCAGGCAACCTCCAGCTTTAGGACCTGCCAGGCAGGCTTTGAACTCCTAAATCCTGAGGCAGGACGGTTGCCTCACGTTCAAGGATAGGTTGGACTATGTTAATAGCAGGCTAGCCTGTACAACACACCAAGATCTGACCTGGGAGAGGAGAGGAAGAGCGAGCAAGCCTCACATCAGCATCATATATTCTACCACGAAGCTCTACCTCCAGCACCAATTCTGTTTACCTAAGCCACTGTCTTAGGTGTACAAATTATGTGTACAAATTATGTCTTCTGCCAATTATCTTGCCCGTCTTTAATTATGTATAAAGCTGAACATCTTTTCACAGGCTAAATCATTTGTGTGTTGCCTGGCCCCCACAGCTTATTCAGTCCTACCCTGCTTCACTATAAATATATTTTCTAGTTTATCATTTTAGACTGATGTATTTTAGGAGGATTTGGAGCAAAAAGTATTCTCTAAATGACTGAAAGCTTATCAGAAAATTCAGAACACTGTAGTAGTACTTTATTCCCTAAGCTCAGAGAGAGAAAAATGGAAAGAGAAAAGGTGTACAACAGATGTGGTAATACCAGCACTTGGAAGGTAGAAGCAAGTAGGATTGGAGTTCAAGGTCAATCCTGGTGACAGTATACTTGAGACTGATTTAAGACACTAAAAGAAGCAATACTTGAGAAATAAACAGGGAAATCTAAAAAGACAACAGTTTTTTTTTTTTTTTTTTAAAGGGGTATCAGTGAGAGATGCGTATTTAGAACTCTGTGGGAACTTAGAGGCTTCCATTATCTGAAACAGGAAAGGAGAAGCAGTACTCTGGGATGGGCATTTTTGGATAAGTCTGGCCCATTTCTCAAAATTCCTTTGATGGATAAATCTAATGTACTTAGGTACATTTTATAATGCTTTTAGTCATACATTAGGAAGTCCATTTACTCCAGCAAAATCCTGAATCTCAACAACATGAAGCAAATGTAGTTAATGGATAAGCATCTGTATATAATATAGCTTTAAAAATAAATGCAAAAATATTACTAGCTATTAAAAAAACCTCTTAAATGGTAAAACTGACATTTACAAATTTTTAATTAATTCTAAGATGCTGGATATTATTTAATAAAGGAATTAAAATTAACAGGCTTAAAATTGGGGCTGGAGAAATGGCTCAGGCCTTAAGAGCACTTGTTCTTGCAGAGAACCCAGGTTTGGTTACCAGCTCCAACACGGAGGCTCACAAGTGTCTATAACTCCATTTCCAGTGTATACTGTGCCCTCTTACGGCCTCTGTGGCACTGAGTGTGCACACATGCACAAATATACATACATTCACATGACACACATACACACAAAATAAAAATATCTTTTTTTGGGGGGGTTTTACTCTGTTGAAAATTATAAAGTGAAGCTGGGTGGTAGTGGCGCGCCCCTTTAATCTCAGTGCTCATGAGGCAGAGGCAGGTGGATCTTCTTGAGTTCCAGGACAGCCAGGGAAACACAGAGAAATCCTGCCTTGAAAAACCAAGGGAGAGAGAGAGGAGAGAGGGAGAGTGGGGGAGGAAGATTATGAAGTGAGAGAGATTTGGACTTCAGATTCTTGTACAGTGCTGGAGTTGTCCTGGCTTCATTGCCTCTGTAGCAAACGTCCTTTCCCCTTAGGATCAATAACACTGAGAAAATTTAACATCTAGAACATAACCCACTATCTTGTTTCCTGAAGCAGAGAATTCTTGAACTCCACTCAGCAAGAAGTCAATTTTACCTTTCCCTTTAAGGCTCAAAAACAAAGATGTTTCACTGCAGCTTTATGTGGGCAAAAGGACAGTTAGAACCCCAGCATGGACAACACTAATAAACAAAACAGATGGTGTGAATCTGAAATGCCAATACCAGCACTTGGCAGGCACTGGAAGGCAAGGCAAAAGAACCAGGAATTCAGAGACAAGCTCCAGTGTCCTTCCAGAAGCTGTTAACAAAGGGTCTGGGACCAGCTCACTGAACCTGTATGAACTCTCTAAATATGTCATACTGAAGGGTGAAGAGGAAGGAACTAAATTCCTACGCTTTCTACAGCTGAAATGCTTGCCATGTGTTTATCCTTCACTTCAGGATCAGCTCTGAGGTCACAAGGGAGTGCCTGGCCACAAAAATGATGCTGACTCTGCAAGTCACCCGTGATATGTGTAGTATTACAGAAATAATTCTAGTCACAGAATGCAGTTTTTGGTTTGTTATAAAAAATAAATTATTCTTTAGTCCAGCATTCAACCATTCCTTCTCTCAGCTGTTAAAAACTCTGAACTTAATGACATCTTTCCATTTTTGTTACCCTAGAAGTATCTACAGGTACTTTCATTATCTTTCAGGCACAAAATAGTAAATACATGCATATTGATTTACTCTTGAAATAGCTAAAAACCAAAGTATTGAAACCAGTACAAAGGTGGAATCAGTGGAGTTCGCTTCCCTAGAGCCTTCTTAGGCTCTGCTTAGATTACCGCCAGAAAGTTAAATCTGTGTGGTGTTAAACTCAAGGATCTATGCTTTATTCCACAATTTGGAAGGTAGAAGCAAAATCTCACTGCAATTACAAATACTCCTCATAAAAACTAAACGAAGGAATTCTCTGCAGTAAATTTCTCAAAGTTCTTAGTTAAAAACCTAAGAGAAAAAGTAAATAAAAGACCCTTCATAGAAAAATTTACAACACTCATTCAAAAGCAGCTCTTAAAAGTAAATACAACACTGAAGAGGAAAATTTTATGCCCACAAAAGTTGCCAGGTCTAATAAATTATTAACAGAACACCGCAACAAAAATAAGGCAATTATCCAAGATGTCATTAGAGATTTCTTCACTTCATAACTAGACAGAGCTGATCTATCTAGGAGCAAATGACATTTCATTCAGTTTCAGGACATATGAAATCCTTAAGGATAGAAATGATAATATGTGATCCTCACTCTTTAGAATATTTGCAGGAAAATCATTTCTAAAGCACAAAGAGGCAAGGAGGTTTAATCTTTCAGAAAGATACTGTTTGAAACTCAAGAGTGTGATAAAGCACACAATGGGCACTCGCGAACACACGCAATCCAGTGATAGCAAATAGATTTATTTAGTACTGTTTCCATTCCATGTCATCAGGAGGGTTGATTTCAACTTTTCTTTTACCTACATCAGACCAGTTGGTACTCAAGACTGTACCACCAGACTCCATCTGCAATTAAAAGAAAAAAAAGAAAGGTTCATTTCTGTATTACATATCAAAATACAATCTTTCCTTTAAATGAACCAAACATGCTCTCCCAAATATAGGCTACTAAAAATAACTCAGTATAAACAAAATACTTTTATTATCTTGGGCTTTCCAGAGAGGTCAACAAGTTTGAAGACACCTGGCTAAAGACAATCCTAGAGTAATTAGGTAGGCACAGCCTGTACACATACACTGCCATATTCAAGACCACATAGTCTTCTATTGGTAGAAGCATCATATGGAACATTTCCCTTTAATAGAAAACTAAATTCCTTTCCCCCCAAATTACATAATTTTATTTTGCTGGAAACAGTAAAAGCCAGGCAAAATAAACTTTTTATGCCAGTTAAACAGAACTTTAAGGATCTACACTTAATGCTCCCTCTTTGCCAAATACACTCTAGTGTACTCTGAATTTTAATCTTTTTAGTTAAGACACATACAAAAGAGATACGCAAAGCCAACACCTTGTGACCTGGTTATCTACTGACATTGCAGTGAATATACAACCCACCAATAATCCTTCGTGCATGTGCACGAAGCCATACCTTCCTTTAAACTGTTTTGGTCAACAATGAATTGTACTTACAATTGTGATGTCATAGGATTACAACAAACAGATGAAGAATTCTGGCTGCATAGTGATATTGTAGCCATTTATAATATCCATAATATAATACACAACTCTAGTGTCTATGGTGATGCTCATGTAGTCAAAATCATTGAACTGCTAAGCCATATATAAGAACAGCTTGTGCAATTATATACAGTACATAATAGGTGAAAACAAATATTATTAGTTTATTTACTAAACTATATTTTTTGTAATATTAAAATATACTTCTACACTTACAAAAAAGTCTACTGTCAAATAATATTCTGTTACAGTTGCTGTAGCCTCAAACATCTTATATTCACGAAAACTCTTGATGACATTGAAAAGTCACCTCAGGCTGTGGGTACAGATGAACACGACAGCACAAGCCTAGCCATGGGCAAACCCCAGCAACACACACAAAAGAGGCTACATCAAGTGACTGACCTATACTATCCAGATGTATGAACACACCCAATGGTGTTACCTAACAAGGAAAGCACCCAACAACAGAGTTCTCAGAACATGGCCAACTGTAAGCAATACCTAGCTGTGTCAAAGACTTGGACTGGAGAGCTAGTTCTGCTGTTAAAGGCTAAGGTTCACACTTCGAAAAAAGACAAAACTTCTATGTATTTGTGATAAGAATTCACTGATGTGGATCAAAGCAGAGTATAATGTGAATTCCTAAAACCTACAATCTTTTAATTACCTGTATTCTGACACATGCAGGAAGTTATTCACCCTTCTGAACTGGAACCTCAAGATAACCAATGCCTTTTGCAAAACTCCTTTGAGTTCCATTGCATGGGTCCTGGTTTTTAGACCTTATCTTCCCCGCATGAATGTCTGCACCTCTTGGTGGGCTTTGACTCTTATTTTTAAATTACATTTAGTTAGTGCATGTGCAAGTACACCTGTGTATGGGCCTGGGCATGCCACAGCACAAATGTAGAGGGCAGAGGACAACTGGTAGAAGTCAGCTCTTTCCCTCCAGCACAAGTGGACCCAGGAACCTTATCTGTTGAGCCATTTTCCCAGCCAACTTTCTTAAGATTCTTAACTACCAGGCTGTACTCCCAATATATCTGCTATATAACTACCATTAATATACATGGCACCTTTGCAATTTAAGGATTCCTCTCTCTCTCTCTCTCTCTCTCTCTCTTTCTTTTGAGTCTTGCTATGTAGCTCAGACTTGACTTTGAACTCAAAACCCTCCTGTCTCAGCATCCCAAGTGCTGGATTACTATCATATCCACTTAAGAGTTTGACTCTATATGTCTACTTCTCATTATTGACTAGAACAACAACAACAACAACAAAAAAAAAAAAACACAGTTCTTCAAAGGCATGAACTATATTTCACTAACATAAATATCCCTTGCTATCGACGGAGGATCCAGGCATATCTTCTTCCACATACAACACTGTCTGCAGATGCTACAAACCTCTTATATAAAATGGTTCAGAATTTTCATATAACCTAGGCACGGCTTTTCACTATGCTACAAATCATCACTAGAGCACCCATAATATCCAATGTTGTAGAACTATCATGTTGCTGACATATAGTGTTATTTGTGGAATGACAAGAAAAAAGTCTGTATAATAGGTACTCAATATGAATAAAACTCTTCCCCCTAACACTTTCAAATCACAAGTTAGTTGAACCCACAGATGTGGAATCCATGCAAAGAGCCGAATGTACTTACACTGCAGTCCTAATCATATGGCCAGGCACATAGCAGGCTTCAAATAAAATGACTGAATTAAACGTGACAAGTCTGTAAAATAAGCTACTCCTAAGAGGACTCTCAATTCTAAAACTCACAGAAGTGACTCTAGTTGATAATCTGGTCATATTTACTGATGACAATTTTCCTTTCTCTCTTTATAGAATTTAGCACCTCCTCATTATTTTGTATGTTGGTCTGACACAATTAGACTGAAGAAAGGACAGTCTTTTGTCTTCCCACAGAGACAGAAGCAAGCTCTGCATTTAAGGTCAATGTTGCCACACAGATGGCTTACTTTATGGATATATTTCACTCTCTTAACTATCAATTTTCTGTATGAAAATAGATGTGGATTCTGTAATGCATCTTTCGACCTGACATATGGTCATTTTCTCTGGCACACTTTTTAAAAGTCAATAGTAAGGGTAAGTTTCTTGCCTGGAAAGACATGAGTAGACAATAATGCTCCTGGTAAAATTCATGGTTATATCTTTAAGAAAAATAATTATTAGGTAAGATGGCCCATTGGTCCCTGGGAAATGGAGGCAGGGGATCAAGAGATCAAGGACATCTATAGCTATACAGCAAACTCAAGGCCAGCCTGGGCAACAGAAGGGTTCAGTTCCCAGTACCTAAACAGCAGCTAATAACTGCCTGAAATTCTAGTTTGAGTAGCTCCAATTCTCTTTTCTGACCTCCACAGGCACATACATAAACACAGACATGCATGTGCGCCAAACAAACACACAACCTTATGTCTAAATAAACAATTTATGCAGTGTAAGAACAGTCAATGGTCAAGACCTCAGAACTGGAGGCCTGAATCAGATGATAGTTAGGCTACTCTAGCAAAAGCCCAGATTCTCTTAATCAATTGAGAAATTAAGCCACTGAATAATAAATGGACACTTTCTACTAGGCCAATACTATTCTAGAAATTTCCATGCCAGAATGTTCTTCATTTTAAAGAAGAAAACATATGTATGATTCTAGAAGATAAAACAGAGGGAGCTCATTGAGCTACTGTGACAAATTCAACTAAACAGTAAATTTCCACCAATGCCCCAATCTTAGTATTTCTTTGCTTTCTAACTCCTAATGCACAAGCGAGTTAGAATAAGCCACTTGTTTCTCATCCCTTCTGTAAGTTTCGGACTTCTCCAACTACTACTTTTAAGTCTAGAACAAGAAAAAATAAATGTTCAGCCAAAGTCTATCAAAAAACTCTCCCAGGTATCTGGGTCATGCAGTTTGGCCACAAGCTCACTACTTGTTCTTACTTAAAATGTCTAAAGTTCACTCTTATAAACATATTCTTACAAATGATTTGTTCATGGCACGCTTCACTTCATCAGAACCATCTGAGTAGATCTGCTGAAATAACTTGTTTAAAGCTGCATCGCCCTCCAGCTTCTCATTTTTTTCTTCTTCTTTGATTTCACCAACCAATTTATCCCAGTTCCTGGTATAATGAGATGATGATGGATACAGGTTCTTTACATCTACAAAGTGAAAAGACAGAAGCGATTAGTCAGCAGGTTTGATTATGCCCAGAAATATGCAAATGCTGTGACCACGGTGTACAGCACATCTTAGCAAGTAGTTTCGGTCACTGAATTCCAAGTGTGCACTAAGTGCCTCTTTGCCATACACATCAATAACTAGATCTGCATTTCAAAAACAATCAGTTAGTACCCTACAAAATCTAGGACTTCCTCTAAGCAAAATAACAAAGTGGATGCTTTTGATACAATACACAAAGCTAGACTAAAAACACTCTGTATGCTAATCACAGGAGAAGCTGGGTTAAGAAGACAGAACTCCTTATATGAAAAGTTACTCAAGAAGCTGGAACAAGAAAATTGTAATGTAGTCAGCAGGCTGGGCTACATGATTAAGGTCAGACTGCACTTAATGAGAACTGTCTCAAGAAAAAGAGAGGGGAGAAAATTAAAGTTAAAAGCTGGTTGGAGATGGGTGAGGAGCCCCACAAGCCTAATAACCCAAGTTCAATCGCCAGAACCCATAAAAGACAGGGGACAATGGACTCTACAGTGTTGTCCTGTGACCCCCAACAAGTAACCTTTAAAAAAGAAGCAAAGGCTTGAAAATGGCAGCAAAGGGTGGCTCATAACCACTCATAACTATAGTTTCAAAGCCCACTTCTGACCTCTGGAAAAACCAGGCACACAAGGTGCACTGGCATACCTGTGAGCAAAACACATACATCAGATAAGCAAACCTTTTTTTAAAGGTTTAAAAGGTTTTTAAAATACCAGTGCGCACACACACCCTTTTAGGATGCTCCATATAAGAGGCTAGGGATGTTGGTCAATGGCAGAATGAATGCCTCCCATATGCAAAATACTTATGTCCATTCCAAATACTACCAAAAAGCTTACCTCATCTTAAAATGCCTAAAGCTTTTTGTAGAGAATTTTAATTCAGCAACATGGCTGCTTTGTTGGGAATACAGACATGCCTTTAATCTCAGGAGACAGAGGCAAGCAGATCCCTGAGTTTAAGGCCAGCCTGGTATAGGTCAAGTTTCAGGTAAAGAAAAGCTTAGGTCTAGGAGTGGTGGTGCACACCTTTAATCCAGCACTCAGGAGACACAGGCAAGCAGATCTCTGAGCTCTGTTCAGGGAGTTCGATTGAGTCTGTGAGTTGAAAGGCAGTGAGTGCAGTTGGAGGTGGGTTTGTGGCAGTTCAGATTGTGGAATTCAGAGACAGTTTTAACAGGACAGTTATACAAAGACAGGTTGAAGAGAGAACAAGCTAGACACAGGCAAAGACAGAATGAGCCAGAGAATAAGAATGAACCAGAAGATTAGAACAAATTTCTAGAATTAGTTTAAAGCCAAACAGAGCTATCAGTGAGAAACTGAGAGAAGCCAGTTTGAATCAGTCAGCTCAGAAAGGAGTTTAAGCCAGAACCGCTGAGTTGAAACTAACAGCCAGAGTTCAGAGAGAACTGGAAAGGGTGAGCTTATTCAGCAGTGAGTCTCAGGGGCTGAAACATTCCAGGACTAGATTAAATTGTACAGAGGTTAGAAGCTTCCAGGACGAGGCCTAGGCTAGTAAGCAAGCTAACAATTAAATCAAGTAAATAAAAGATATTTTTACAGCTTTTTTTTTTAAGGTTTATTTGTACCTGTGTATTACATATGTGCACCTTGTGTATGCAAGTGCCCTGAGCTAGAAGGTATCAGATGCCCTTAGAGTGTTGGGTACCAAACTTGGGTTTTGTATGAGAATAGCGAGTGGGCTAAACCACTAAACCGTTTCTCCAGTAAACCTCTCACGATTGTAACATTCAACATGTAGCTTTTCTATGAGATACTTAAGTATCTTCCAAAGCAGAAAAGCTCTAAAAATAAGTGTTACCACATATGGAGTTAATGCTCCCTCTCCTAAACATGCACACAGATCTTACATCAATAGAAAATATTAAGTAACTCTAGGAGGCTGGAGAAATGGCTCAGATGTTAAGTTGGCTGCTCTTCCATAGGACCCAAATTCGATTCCCAGCATCCACAGGCAGCTCACAACTGCCTGTAACTCCAGTTTCAGGGAATCCAATACCCTTACACAAACAAAAACGCAGGCAAAACACCACTGCCCATAAAATTAAAACTAAATACAAACAAGTAATGCAAGTAACTACTTAAAAGTAATTCACTTACTTGCACACATCTTCATACAGCATCTAAAAATAACCTATAAACTTATCTACATATATAGAAAACAACAGAATTTGTGTATCTACTTGGATAGAGGCTACTTTCATACAGAAGCTACTGGCCCAGCAACTCAAGGGATCCTCTAAGACTAAGGAAATAAAGATTTTGGCACATAAATAATTGGAAAACAGACAGACAAACAAACAAAATGACTAGGACGTCTAAGACTGCTCTGTTCTTAGAAACTACAGTAAAAGACAGAAATGTAATCCACATACACACAGGACTTAACAATTTTAGTACTGTGTTATTAAACGGAGCTGAGACAGTTTTACTTCACTTTAAAAATTACATGTATTGGGGATTGGAGCGATGGCTCAGCAGTTAACAGCAACTGCTGCTATTGCAAAGGACCAGGTTCAGTTCCTTGCACCCACCATGGCAGCTCACAACTGTCCTAAGTCCAGCTCCAGGGGATAAACCACTCTCCTGACCTCCACATGCAGCAAGCACAAACATGGCACACATACAAACATGCAGCCAAAACACAAAAAATGAAAAAAATAATTGTTTTTAAAAATTACATTTATAGCTGGGTGGTGGTGATACCTGCCTTTAATCCCAGCACTTGGGAGCCAGAGTCAGGCAGATCTCTGAGTCCAAAGGCCAACCTGGTCTTCATAGTTCCAGGATACTCAGGGCTACATGGAAAAACCCTGTCTCAGAATAACAAAACAAAACAAAAAAATTAAGTTGGTAGGTTTTTTTTATTTTGTTTTGTTTTTCCAAGACAGGGCCTTGGCTGTTCTGGACTTGTTTTGTAGACCAAGCTGGCCTCAAACTCACATAAAATAAAATTTTAAAGCTTCATTCATTCATTCATTCATGGGGGAGGGGTCCTTACACTCAAACTCCTGCCATTATCAATAAGCAACTGCTTACTTAATCATCACCAGGCCCTTAATGTGCTCTTTAAACCTAATAGAGCAAGAAAGAATAGTATTTCAACATAAAGTCAACCGGAAAATACTAAAACACATTATGCTCCTTTTTTTTATATATATACATCTTAAGAATTGGGTATGCATTTCACATCTCAATGCAGACTAATCCTCCTTCATATGGTCAATAGCCAAGTAGCTACAGTAGCAGACAGTGTTGCTTACAGAGCTTTAAAAAAAGAGAGAAAACAAAAAGCTGATTCTAAGTTTCCCTGTCACACTGGAACACACCTACACTAATCTAAATGTTCCTTCTTTCTATTTCCCTTTTCTAAAAATGATTGAGAAACTACTAAACAAACATATACCGCTTTTTCTTTACCCATCCTCCATCAAAATAAATTCCAGGAAGACCTGGTATAGTTTCACTCAGGATATACATATTGCTTTGAAGAGCTTAAATGTCACTTCCCACTACTGGAAATGCTATTTGTACATTTTACTGGTAGCCAAGGAAAACAAAAAATACATGACACGGTTTAGGAGCTGAGAACATGGATTTAATTAATTCTAATGCTGACTCCCAGGAAGAATGGGAATGAAGTTTTAATCTCTACTCCACAGATAAGAAAGCTGGCCCCGATAGGTTAAGTGACTTGCCCTTATCTACAGTTTCCAGCTTGCAGTACACAGGATCGGACAAGCATATTAATTCTTCACAAAACACAACAGGACAGGGAGTGCATCTTGAATTTCTAAAAGATTCAGTTTAGAAAAACTTTTACGTACGCACGCATCCACCTACACATGCGTGAACAACTTGAATAACTGGAGAAGGTAGGTGAGCTAGTGAGAGCAACCTACGCCTCTGTTCACTCACTTTTCAGACAACTGTGCCAGCAGAGATCACCTCTACTGTTGGAGAAGGTATGCCATAGGAAGCAGCAGCAGTTACCAGAACCACACCCACACTCTGTAACCCTGCATTCCAGTCCTCCACAAACCCACTAGGTGATCTGAGCCTATAAAAGGAAAGAGCTAATACTGGGCTGCCTTTTAATAAGAACACTGTATTATACAGCTGTTCACTATATAAACCTCAGCCCCAAACCACTAGGAATCAGTCCCAAGAGACGGCCTTAAAGCATTCACCCTTTGAAGGATCAACTAGAATCATCTTTGTTGTTTTCTCCTGGTTTTGCCAACTTTGCTGCTGATTAGTTAAGATGCTATCACTGGGTGTTTCAACTTCTATACAAAGATGAAATTCTGAGACATACACACATAGGAACTGTTAATAATCCACTTTCTAGAAGTTGTCACAAGCAAATGTGTTTTCTACTGTAACAAAAGGGTTAAAAATCTGAAAATGGCTGAAATGCAACATTGTTCCAGCCATCAACTCTGAGTATTAAATAACAAAAAGAACATTTTCCCTATTCAGCAATCAGGCAATCACAATACACTCTTAGGTTGCAATTCTAAGAGGGTCCTGCAGATTAATTATTCCACTAGTAAAAAGATGCTTAACTGCTGATTATATATGCCCAGAATGAACTTCAACACATAAAGGGCTGCAGAATCAACTCTATTTGTCTCTTCTTCTAGGCCCCCCTTCACTGGCTTGTATTAATAACAGAAATAGCTCAAATGCCCTACTCTGTGAAATCTTGAAATTCTAGGAACTCAGAGATGAGAAATCAGCTGGGAAAACAGAGAGGAATAAAGAAGGAATAGGAAGGGGTACATGAGCGATGCAAACCACCTCAGCATGGATCAGGAGTACAATAGGCAGCACAAACAACTCTCAGTGTAAAGTAACGGCAACAGGGCAATTCCAACGCTGGTGGGGCTTTACCACCATTTGTCTCTGTTCAAGCTTTGGAAAGGAGAATGACTTTCTTATGCTCAAAGCATCTTTTCTTCAGAAATAATGAAGTAGGGACAATGCTCATTATTATTTAATTTCAGCTGCACACTGAACTTAAACCCCAGCAAGGCCCAAATACAAACCTGCTGTGAACTGTTTTGGTGTGGGCACATCTCCTTGTCCCTCTAGCTTTTCCCATCTCACAGCCTCTGGCTTTTTCATTTTAATTTCAATCTGAAGGAAACACCAAATAAAATCCATTACTCAATATAAGATACATAAAACAGTAAAAAATGCAATTTTCTTAAGTCAAAGTTTTATAAGGATTAATAGTGTCTCTAACAGTTTGTCTAAATCATATAAAGTTAAATCTGAAGAATTATGAACATTGACTTTGTTTCTACTTTTAAAAATTTACCCCTCAAAGACAACACCCATATCATAAACTACAATCAACCGTCTTGAAATTCAGGCCGATGAAATTCAGGGGGAAAAGTCATGTGGCTAAGACTGACAATTCATGGAACCCATGCGGAGGAAGAAAGAATTGATTTCCAAGGTTGTCCTCTAACCTCTGTATGCATGTGTGTGTATGCTTGCTCTCTCCAAATAGTTTTTTAAGGGTCTTTATATCTAAATGTTTTATTTTTCTTCTACAAAGGTGTTCTTAAGCAGGAAGGAGTCTGCCATTCAAGGCACATTTGACAATAGCAATAGATACGATCTCTGCCCTAAGGTTGGTAAGTGGAAGGGGGTTACAGACACCCAATGAAGAGGCTAGGGAATCCTCCCAACCCTTGCAATAGATTCATACAGAGTAAAGTTGGCAATGCCATCCGAGACACTGCTCTGAGGCTTACAGTCACATTTCACTTGCTTTAAGGGAGCTTACTCCTTGTATAAAAACAGTACTACTAATGTTGACAACTGTATAATTAAACAGATCATTTCAAGCTGAGACTCTTATTTGTTGGAATATTTGGAAGTCTAGACTTTTTTTTTTTAAGATTTATTTATTATTATACAGTATTCTGTCTGGATTTATGCCTGCAGGCAACAAGAGGGCACCATATCTCATTATAGATGGTTTTGAGCTACCATGTGGTTGCTGGGAATTGAACTCAGGATCTTTAGAACAACAACCAGTGCTCTTAACCTCTCAGCCATCTCTCCAGCCCCAAATTTTGTACTTTTTTTTTTTTTAAGAGTTTTGCTTTTAAATAATATGTCTTAGGATTAGGGCAAAAGCTAAAACAGGTTCATTTATATTTCAGATAGATACACAGCTTGCCAATCATTTTATACAATATAGCTGGGCGTGGTGGTGCATGCCTTTAGTCCCAGCACTTGGAAGGCAGAGGTAGGTAAGTCTCTGTGAGTTTGAGGCCAGCATGCTTTACAAAATGAGTCCAGGACAGCCAAGGCTACACAGCGAAACTGTCTCAAAAAAACCAAAACAAACAGTTTATATAATAGTTTTAGGTATGCACCCTAAAACTATTGTATAAAACATTTTACTTTGATTTTTTAGTTTGTGTATATGATGTGTGTGTCTGTGTGTGCTCTGCGTGCACATGTACACCTGAAAAAGATAAAGGAGGGAGCCTAGTCCCCTGGAGCTGAAGTTATAAGCAGCTGTGAGCAGCCAGGTTGGGTCCTGGGTACCAGGTTGGGTGCAAGGCACAGAGGTTAAAAGCACTGGTTGCTCTTTTCTCTAATCAGATTAGGGTTGGGCCCTAGAACTCACCCCTTACTCCTTACACACTAAATGCTTCTAGGGAAACATACAGCAATTGACCTCAACCAGGGTCTTTCAAGAGACAAAAAGATTGCATACAAGTCTAGCTTGGTGAACTAACGACTCCCATCACGTTCATGTACATACTCATTAAAAAGTTCCTGTTTCACCTGAAAAACAGCACATATTAGCCCTCACATTTACTGAAAGCTACTGTAACCTGAGCATTTGTGCATTAAGAAAAAAGAGGCCTTATAAAGCCAAATCTCTTAGCAACAACCTGTTTCAACTGAAACAAGCTGACTTGAACTTGGAGGTATCCTTAATTCATTATGACAGAAGCAAGCATGCAACAAACCATTTAAGACTTTTTTTTTTAAAGTTTAAAAGGTGGGTAGAGCTGTGAATTCTTTTTTATTCAGAATTTTCAATTTGTACATGCTTTTAAAACTGAATTTTAAGTCTTGATGATTCTGGTAGAGACTTCTAGAATTACTTGCCCAGTTTCAGAAATATTTTCACTGTAACCATTAATAAACCAACTCATTTTTACTTAAGTAACATTTCCTTAAAAGTTTGAGAAGATGGCTCAGTTGGTAAAGTGACTGCAGGTGCCCCCACAGGCCTAAGGACCCGAGTTTAGATCCCCAGCACCCATGTACAAATCTGGGCATGGAAACATGTGCTTGTAACGGCAGAGGTAAGGAGATGGAGACAGGGGATCACTGAGCTCCAGGTTCAGTAAAAGCCCCCGTCTCAGCAAGTGAGATGAAGGAGACAGCAGATGTTGACCTTCATACACACACGTCCCACCCAACACAAATTATCTTTGGTAGTTTACGTAAATATTACTCTCAGGTGCACAGGAGGTTTTCCAGATAGCGTATCTCAGAGCAGTGTCTGCAAGCCATCTTTAAGAGCCCGCACTGCTGGGTCACCAGTTCTCAGATCTACACCACCATCCCCTTCTGAGGGCTCTCTCTGTATATGAGAATTTATTACTTTCTCCCAGAGGACAATTCCTCCACCACTACTCCTAAGTAAGCATAGCATTCAGACACTGCCTTCTTAAGAAGCTATAAGACCCCTCTCAGCAGCCAGTATAGACTGGTGGTAGAAGGCTCTTTCTCAGGGCCTGAAGAGCTGCGGCTATTTCCTGGCAAACTTTGCAAACCATTTGCTTCACAGTTGCATTTATCGACTGATTGTTAGTCTTCAGGAGAAGCCTTGCAAGCATTTTCTTACTGGTCCTTTACAGTTAAGTCCTTTGCTGTTAGAATTGTAGCTCAATTATCTACCTTTATTTTTAATATTGAATCAATTAATCTTTTTTTTTTTTTTTTTTACATTTTAGTTTAGCTTTCCATTTTTGTGTGTGGTAAGGTTTGCATAACCATGTACAGGTCAGAGGGCAATTTACAGAAAGATGGTTCTCCCCTCCTCTTCTAACTGCTTCACTCTAGTATTTACTAAATGCCAAGACAACTATCAGTTGTCTAAATGCCAGGGCAACCTATCAGTCACAGTACAAAGCTATCATCATATTCTTTCCTCCATTATACATTATGACTTAACACAAAATCCTTGTTTCATATTACTCTTCTTGAAGACTCTGCCTTACAGCAACGACATTCCAGTGCATATCATGCACACTGAGAAACAGCTGTTTTTAAAAAGAATGTATACCAAAATGTCATCAGGGACCACAGTATACGATAAGATGCAGATGTCTAGATAGAAGCATGCTAAAATGTCATTAGTGGTAAAAGGGGTTACCTTTCAGTGCTTTTGTATGCTTCTCTGCCTTTCTTAAGCTCTGCATGTACTATTCTGTAGCCTGAATATAAAAATCTGAATTATGAAGGTATATAGTATTTGTTGAACACTCAGTATGTCCTTAGTGCTTTACATATGCCAGCTTATTTAACAGAACCATCTAAGATTACTATCTACATTTTATTTGCACGCCAACATGGCGTGCGTGCGTGCGTGTAAAATGATATCAGGTGCCCTCCTCTATCATTCTCTACCTCTGTCTTCACTGAACCTAGAGTATGGCATTTGAGCTAGTCTGACAAGCCAGCTTACTCCCTACCTCCACCTCCTGTATACCGAGTCAAAAGCAGCCACCACACCCACCTGATTTAATGTAGGTTCTAGAAATCTGGTTCCTCACATGAGTGTGGAAGATCTTTACCCATGGAGTCACCTTCCTAGCACTAATGTACGAAACACTGCCTCCCTCTGCTGTTTGAAAAGGAAATAACCAAAGATTTCACCACATATTTCCCTACAGATACAAAATTACAATAAAATTTCAACTTGTTTTTTGTAGAACAGCAGTCTAATGATTATATATGCAAAATATTTTGATGCCAGAGTCAGAACACAGCTTCTTCTAAATGCAGGTCTCTCAAACCTGTATCCAGCTGTGTAACTGAATTCAGGAGCCACAAAAGCTTTGGCAATACAAATGCACAACAACCAAGTTAATTTAAAACCAAATGTGAAATGAGCCCAGGGCATTTGAGTACCCCTTGCCAATACTACTTTATACATATCACTGCAGCCTTGACTCTAAAACACAACATGCACACTGTCTGCCCTGTGCATACTGTCATTACATGCTACATCAACTGAATACTGCCTCAAACACTTCCGCTGAGATTCAAGACTAGTGTATGTTACAAACTGCAGTAATTTTACTACACACATATTTTTTCTTTTTCTTATTAGTTACATTTTGTTAACTCTGTATCCCAGCTGTATCCCGCTCCCTCATTCCCTCCCAATCCCATCCTCCCTTCCTCATCTCCTCTCTGCCCCTTTCCAAGTCCACTGATGGAGGGGACCTCCTCCCCATTCATCTGATCCTGTTTTATCAGGTATCTTCAGGACTGGCTGCAAAGTCCTGCTCTGTGGCCTAACAGGACTGCTCCTCCCTTGGGGGTGGGGAGGCCAAAGAGCCAGTCATTGAGTTCCTGTTAGAAATAGTCCTTGTTCCCCTCACTATGGGAAACCAATTGGTTACTGAGCTACTACGGGCTACATCCGAGCAGAGGTTCTAGGTTACATCCATACATGGGCCTTGGTTGGGTGTCTGTTTCAGAAAAGACCCTGTGCCCAGATATATTTGGTCCTTGTGGCGCTCCTATCTTTTCCATGTTATACTAATTCCCCCTTCTTTCATATGATTCCCTGCACTCTGCCGAAGGTTTGGTTATGAGTCTTAGTATCTGCTTTGATACACTGCTAGGTAGAGAATTTCAGATGCCTTCTGCAGTAGACTCCTGTCATACATTCAATGCACATCCCATTTGTCTTTCTAAGTGAGGATTGACCATCTTACCCTGTGTCCGCTTTCTAGATTATCTTCTTTAGGTGTATAGATTTCATTGTGTTTATCATATCTTGTAACACACATATTTTCTAATACTAAAAAAATGGTGTACTTACAAAAATCAAAGACTTTAACATACTCCTTCTATCATACCTCAGCATTAAAGTATCAAACTATCTATCCTTGGACTTTATTGTTACGTTTTATTGTTGTGTTTGAGTTGCCAACTTGAGCACCACTAAACAAACAAACAAATAGATGAATTTTGGCTTGGGATTAGAACAGAATTTCCAACACTTTCTGAAATGGCCCTAAAAGTACTTGTCATTTTGCACTATGTATCTATGTGAAGCAGCATTCTCAGAACTGACAATTACAACTTTTACAAAACATCTGAGACATTCTACACATCAAGTAACAACACAGTTTAGCTCTTCATGCAAAAACAAACAAGAACCTCAACCTTAAATTTGTTTTTATTTTAGTAAATGGCAAGGTTCTATGTATAACGAAAGAGTATTTTTTTAAATAAACTCCTTTAAACTTTATTATCAATAAATGCTTGAGTTATATGGCTATATATGCCCAGCACATTTCTCAAGCAAAATGGTTTAAAAAGCTGTAGCTCAATCTGGGCCAGAGGGGTAGGGTGCAGAGACTGATGAATCAACCAAGGACAATGCATGAAGAAGACCTAGACCCCATGCTCAGATGTAGCCCCTGGGCAGCTCAATCTCCCCATATGGGTTCCCTACTAAGGGGAGCAGGGGCAGTCACTGGTATGAACTCAGCTGTCTGCTCTCTGACCACCTCCCCCTGGCAAGGTGGCCTTACTAGTCCACAGGAAAGAGGATCCAGACAGTCTCGATGAAATTTAATAAGCTGGGGGTAGATAATAGGGGAAAAGGACATCCCCTATCACTGGACTAGAGGAGGGACACACACACACACACACACACACACGTATAAAGAAAAAAAGGAAGTTCTGCTTCAGAACACAACTTTGGAATCCTAAGTTCCATTTAGAACAAAGAAAACCTTAAAAATCACTGCCCATAGCTAGCAGTCAGAATTTAAATGTGCATCCTGGGCCAGCACAGACAACTGCTTATTGATTGGTTTCATTTGTTTGAAACTCGGTCTCTACATAGTCCAGCTGTCCTGAAACTCACTATGTAGGCCATGCTGGCCTCACACCAACAGAGAACTGCCTGCCTCAGCCTCCTGAGTGTTGGGATGCGTGTGTGCCACCATGCCCAATGAGCAATTATTCACTACAGTGTAAATTTGGGGAAAGCATTTAAAACCCACAAGGCTGTTTTCTTTCTCTATTTTGTAAAACTAATAGAACATTTACTCTATAAATCCACAGGGCTAATATCAGACTCCAATTCAGATTATCGCAAGAATACCATGTATATTGAAGGAGTATCATCAAGTTTAGCAAATAAAAATAAGTGTGAACATACTTAGAATAAAAAGTTATTTGGTTACTTGAAATACAAACTGCATTTGGGTGTTAAACATTACATGAAATACAACTTCTTAAATTATTCACCATCTCTCACAGAAATCAATTCTTTTGTTGTATTTATGTAGTGTTTATTAGAAACATGGGCCATACATACTGTCCACCTGTGGAATAAAAGGATATAAACAAATTAATTTTTGACACAGGGTTTCATGTACCCCAGGCTATCCTAGAGCTATGTGTGTAGAGAAGGATGACCTTGGACTGATGAGCCTCCCACTTCTATCTCTGAAGTGCTGGAATTCCACAGTGAGCAGCCACCATGCCCAGCAAACAGCTGTGAAGCTGGTATGTGAGCAGCAGTCTGTATGACTCTTAACTGTCTACGAGACTTAAAGACAGTCTTCAACTTGCCATTTAATATACTGAGACTTTTATTATAGTGATCACACCTTTTTTGGGCAATAGCATCTAATGTAGCACAGGCTGGCCTGAAGTTTTTGTCCATGGATAACCTTGAAATTCTGATCCTCCTGCTTCTACCTTTCTAAATTTTTATTACAATTTATTCACTTTCTATCCCCACTGCAGCCCCCTCTTGTCTCTGCCATGTCCTACCCACCCTTTTTTGCCCCTATGCCCTTTTCCTACACCGACAGGGGAGGAACCGTTTGACTAACGGTTTGTCTATCTTGTTTATTTTCTCAAAGAACCAGCTCTTGGTTTCACTGATTCTGTTTTGTTTCTAGTTTATTAATTTCAGCCCTGATTTTGATTATTTTCAGCTGTCTACTCCTCTTGGGTGTCTGTTTCCCCCCGACCCCCAGGGCTTTCGGGTGACCTGTTATGTTGCTTGTATGAGAGGTTTCGAATATCTTTATGAAGGCACTTGCTATGAACTTTTCTCTTAGCACTACTTTGTGTCCCATTAGTTTGTTGTGCCTTCATTTTCATTGAATTCTAGGAAGTCTTTATTTCTTCCCTGAACCAGCTGTCATTAAGTAGAATTGTTCAGTTTCCATGTGCATATGGGCTTTTTACTATTTCTGTTGGTGTTGAGGTCCAGCTTTAGTCCATGGTGGTTATGAAAGGATACAAGGGATTATTTCAATCTTCTCGCATATATTGAGGGAGGCTTGCTTTGTAACCAACTATATGGTCTATTTTGGAGAAGGTTCCACAGGGTGCTAAGAAGGTAAATTCTTTTGTTTGGGTGAAAGGTTCTATAGATGTCTATTAGGTACATTTGATTCATGACATCTGTTAGTGTCATTGTTTGTTTTGTTGATCTATCCTTTGTTTAGAGTGGGGTGTTGAAGTCTCCCACTATGAATGTGTGGGGATCTACATGTAGTTTAAGTTTTATTAATGTTTCTTTTACAAATGTGGGTGCTCTAGTATTTGGAACATAGATGTACAAAATTGTGATGCCTTCTTGGTGGAATTTTCCTTTGATGAGAATGAAGTACCCCCCATCTCTTTTTATTGGAGAGTTGAGTCCACTGATGTTGAGATTAATGGCCAGCGGCTGTTAGACCCTTTCATTTTGATGCTGGTTACAGTAGTATGTTCCTGTGCTTGGCTGCTTCTAGTTTTGCTCTAGTGAGGCCTGTGTTTTCCTGAATGTAGTTAGCTTTCTTGGGTTGTATTGTTCCTTCTATTATCTTCTTTAAGATTGGCTTTGTGGGTAGGTATTGTTTAAATTTTGTTGTTGTTGTTGAATATCTTGTTTTCTCCATCTATGATGACTGATTAAGTGGTGGGAGGATTTCTTTTCGGGTCTACTCTACTAGACCTCTTTATAGAGGGTTATAGGCCTCTCCTTTAAATTGGGAAAATTTTCTTCTATGATTTTATTAAAATATTTCCTGGGCCTTGGAGATGGGAATCTTCTTTTTCCTCTGTTCCTATCATTCTTAGGTTTTGTCTTTTCATGTTGTCTTGGACTTCTTGGTTTGTATCAGTAATTTTTTAGATTTAACATTATCTTTGACAGATACATCAATTCCTTCCATTGTTATCTTCCACACCTGAGCTCTTTCTTCCATCTTTTATAGTCTGTTGGTTATGCTTACCTCTGCAGTTCCTTTCTTCCCCAAGATCTTCCTCTCCATGATTTCTTCCATTTGTGTTTTCAATTTTTCCAATTCTACCTTCAGATCCTGAACTGTTTTTTTAATTTCTTTCACCTGTCTGACTGTATCTTCCTGCTTTTTCTCCAATTCCTTCACTTGTTTGTGTGAATATTCCTTTCTTTTATTTCTTTCAGTGATTTAATTATTTTCTCTAAAGGCCACTGTTTGGCTGCATCTTCCTGTATTTCTTTATGGATGGCCATAATCTGTTGGCCTTTAACTTCCTCCATTTCTTTACGGATGGCCATAGTCTGACTTTATCTTCCTCTATTTCTTTACAGATTTCGTTTCCTCCATTAGCCTCTTCATAAGCATAGATGTAAAGTCATCTCGAATTTCACTTACATTAGGGTGTCCAGGGCTACTTGCATCTGGATAAGTGGGTTCTGGAGATGCCATATTGCTTTGGCTTTTGTTGGTTGTGCTTTTATGCTGGCCTCTACCCATCTGGTTGTCTCAGGTGTTAGCTGTTAGTTTCTGGTGCCTACTGGAATCCTGGGGTGGGGAGAATCCCCCTGACAGGAAGTTAGTTGTTCCTGGAGGAGGCTTCCTCACCTTTTTGGATATGGTCACAGAATGGCTGGTGCTTCTCAGGGAACTGCCACAGCTCACCTCAGATTTATGGACCTGTGGATAACTGGGCATTGGTAGTCAGGGGGCTCTCCTCTCACCAGGAGAAGTCCTGGAGACAGCTGCCTTGCCTCTGGGTTTCTTGCTCTGAAATTAGTGAGCTGCTGCTGCTGCTGCTGCTGCTGCTCTTAACCTATGTTTGCTGGGCACAGCCCACTTGAAGAACCAGGAAGCATCATGGTTTGGTCAATTTAAGTAGAGACAGGTTACACCTTGAAGCAGTGTCTGGGGGCTGATCCCATGGATCCCAGGCTTCTGTAGATCTGAGGTTAGAGCTCTGTGCCATAGTACCCAAGCGTTAATCAGTGCCAAGTGAGCACAGCACTCAAGTGTGTGGTAAGAGGCTAGAGCCCAGAGCTTGTAAGAACCCAGGAACTTTTCCAGGGATTAACTGGGTGTTCTAAGGTTGGACCTGAAGTTTCCCTCTCCATGGGGTTTCCTCCCAACAGGGAAACCAGTCTACGCTGTTTTGGGATCTACAGTTCAGTCTGGGATGGTGAGTAGAGCACTCAGGTGCAGATGAGTAGCTCTGTGCTGGCAACTGGGTGTTTTCAGGAATCCAGGAACTTTTCCAGGGAACTTTTTGTGGTGGTGGTGGGGGTTCGGCCCTGAGGTCGAACCTGATTGTTTCCTTCACTGTGGGATTTCCTCCCAACAGGGAAACCCAGTCTCTGCTGCTTTGGGGCCCACAGTTCTGTCTGGGATGGTGAATTGGGAGCGCAGGTAGGTCTCTGGGCTGGCAGCTGAGCGCCAGGGCACGCGACCTTTTCCAGGGATTGTATAGGTGACCTGATTGCTTCCTTCCCTGTGGGGCCCATAGTTCAGTCTGGGATGGTGATCAGAGCACACTGGAGTGTGGTTCTGGGCTGGCGACTGAGTGCCTGTGAGGACACCCATGAACTCTTCCGGGTTTAGCTGGGTGGCCTGAGAATGGACCCGATTGCTTTCTACACTGTGGAGTTTCCTCTCACCTGGGAAACACAATCACTGGTGTTTTAGGGCCCAGAGTTCAGTCTGGGCCAACAGAGTTCTCTTGGTTGCTGTGCAGTCACTGCTGTCCTGCTCTTCAGATACAGTGTCCTCTCAGCCATCTTGGATAGCCCCAGAAATCAATTCTTATTTAAATTACTTCAAATGGACATGAGTAAGAACCTCTCGGGCTGGGAATATTCCTAAGTGTAGCGTATCTGTGACCTTGCACAAGGCCCTCAGTCCAATACCTAGCAATAGGAGGCAGGAGGAGGGAGACAATAACAAAGAACAGTATCTGAATTTCAGCATTCAAAAGGCCAATGCAGGAGAATGAGGAGTTAAGAGGGCAGTCTTTGACTTAAAAACCAAAACAAATAAAAAATGTTTAACAAAAAATACACAAAGCCAAACTCATCATTTCTTCACCTGCCTCAGTTTTGTGACTGACTGCTCAAAATTCTATTATTAAACAAATTTAACTCTATGTGGATAGGACTAGTAACTAAAAATGGTCAACCCTTTTTTTTTTTCACTCTGTATTATCCCACAGAGCGCTGTGTCATGTAGCTGCCCATAATTAACCACCTTTGTTCCTGACAAACCATAAGATTCTTTAAAGGGAAAAAAAAAAAAATTTTAAGTAAATGCAAACACTACTTCTAAGCTTTATTCTCCCCACTCCAACCCTCTGCCTCTGTTTTTTATGAATGAAGGTCATCATCCTAATTCAAGGAATAGAGAAGCTATGTTGGTTAATAACAGATTATATTGTAAAATGCCCACCTATACAGTTCCTTTTTCATTAACTCCTTTATGATATGCTTTTATTTACGATAAACTACTTCATAGTTTTACCTGAATATCTCAGGATGCATTTCACCCATATTTTTTATTTTCAGTTACACAAGTCACATGCTTTATATACACTGTATTTTTTTCTTCTTTTTTGGGGGGAGGGTCTCACTCTAACCCATGATGACCTGAAAATCACTCTGTAGCCCATGCTTGCCTCAAACTCATAGCAATCTTCTTACCTTAGTGTCTTGGATGCTGGGATTACAGGTATGGTCAACATATCCTATAGTTTTTATTTTTAATTTTATATTCTTTTCTAAATTATACTATCACTTACTTCTTTGGAATGACATTTAAAATACTGCAAAACTTATTCCATTGTGTATTCTTATTTTTTAAATATATAGGAATCTAAATTATATATTCAAACTACAATTCAAATATATTCATCATTTCCTCTTAATAAAATAGTCTAAAAGCCGGGTAGTGGTGGTGCATGCTTTTAATCTCAGTACTTGGGAGGCAGAGGCAAGCAGATCTCCGAGTTCAAGGCCAGCCTGATCTACAGAGAAGGTTCCAGGGCAGCCAAGGCTACACACAGAAACCCTGTCCTCAAAAGAACCAATAAATAAATAAAATAACCTAAAATAAGATTGACTAATAAAATAAAACAAAATGCAGATTTATCCTTATAGTACTTTGTTATAAACTGTGTGAGAGAGTATTCGTGTATCAAAACAGACCAATTTGTGAGTATCAAAACTTAAGAGGCTAGTTAGAACTGGCTCAGTGGGGTACATACTGTTCTTGCAGAGGTTTCTTTTCCAGAATCCATACTGGGTGACTCACAAATCCACTCTGGCCTCCTTAGGTTCCTGCACTCATATGCACGTACCCCAACACAAATACATACATGATTTTAAAAACACTAAAGTTTAAAGTGTTGGCTCTGCATGCATGGGGACATGAGCTTAGCTTCCCAGCACCCACAGAAAATGGAACTCTGTCATTTGTTCTTAACCCCAGAGCCTGCACGCCAGAAACAGGTAGATTCCAGGAGTTCACCGGGCTGTCAGTCTAAATAAAACAGAAAGCTATGGTACAGTCAAAGACCCTATGACAAAAGATAAGGTGAAGAGCAACAGAAAAAGAAACACAGGCATCCTTAACCACCATCCTTGTAGGCCAGGAAAGTATCATATGCACACGATAACTAAACAGGCTGGAGAATAGATCTACGTTAAATAGAAACCTTTTTGTAAAACTATTAATCTATGTTAACAGACACATCAACAATCACATAAGCTAACTGGATTGCTACATCCATTGCACTAAAATAACAACAGACAGCCACATCTAACACTCAAAAATAATTGTTCTTGGATCAGTGTGATGGCTCAGTCAGTAAAGGCACCTGCCACTAAGCCTAGCAACCCAAGATTGATCCCCTGGACACAAACGGTAGAAGAAGAGAACCAATTCCCACAAGTGTCCTCTACCCATGAATGCATTCATGTAACCACACATACACACACACTTATAGGCACACACACATTTAAAATTTTAAATGTAATTTTAAAATTTAGGGAAAAAAAATCCTTGTTCTTACCTACCCATTTTAACTTAATGGTATGTGTCTTAAAAGGAGACAAGGTCTGGGATGTAGACTCACGGCAGAGTGCTTGCCTAGTGCACACAGAGCTCTGGGTTTCATCCCTAACACACTGGGATAGGGGCAATAAGCCAATCATAATTTTATAATTTTGTCTACCAGTATTTGTTTTGCAGATGGTACCTTTTTCATATTGCAATTTTTCAGCTTGCTTACCTTTGTTGAAAGTACTTTAAATGTGCTCTGCTCTGGTATTATAGGGTGAAGCAGCCTCAGTTTCAAACTGTAATCTTCTCCAGAAGGAAGTTTCACCATAGCAGACAACTAAGGAAAATAAAGTTGGTTGTACTTTGTAAAGGTCTAGAAGGCTAAGCACTTAATATAAATACAAATTTAGGCAATGTTGCAAATTAAGGATTCTACATTGAAATCATATGTGTGGGGGGGTTGTCACATGACAGGTTTCAGGAGTCTGCTCTCTCTCCCTCTCCCCCCTGTGAAGCCCTGGCACTGAACTCAGATGGTGCGCCTCACCAGGCTCTACAATGTCAAGTGTAGGCACTTCAAAAGAATATTTTTTCTCCACATTTTATCTTCCATTTGAATCCTCATATACAGAACCAAATGGCAAGAAATAATGTTGCACAATATTAACTACTGATCTAATTACATATACTTAACATTCAAATCAAGAAAGTATAACACACAAGAACAAAGTTTATATAGCATATAGCTTTTTAACAGAGCATGTACATACAAGCCAGGAATGCTGGCCTAAGTAAGAGAGTGCACAGTGACATGTACTCCAGAGGCAGGAGAATTACAACAGGTGCTAGACCAGCCATGGCTACAGAGCAAGACCCTATCTCAAATCAAGTACAAGCAAGCACAACTAAAGGCAGCCTACGGCATACATGTTCTTAGCTCAAATTTTTTTTTTTTTACATACAGATTTTGATTTTTTTTTAATTTTTCATCAATTACACTTTATTCATTCTGCATCCCCCCATAAGCCCCTCCCTTCTCCCCTCCCAATCCCACCCTCCCTCCTCCCTCTGCTTGCATGCCACTCCCCAAGTCCCCTGCACAGATGTAGCCCAGGGCAGTTCAGAGTCCAATTGGGTTACATAGTAATGTGAAGAGGGACTGCCTCTGACATAATCTGATTGGCCTGCTCTTTGATCACCTCCCTCTGGGGGGGAGCAGCCTTACCAGGCCATAGTAGAGGACAATACAGCCACTTTTGATGTGAACTGACAGACTAAGATCAGAAAGGAGAGGAGAACCTCCCCTCTTAGCTCAAATTTTAAAATACTTCAAATGAAAAGCAATGCTTCTAATTCATTTAATATTTTCCATATTATCTCAAGAAGAAAACGAATTTATCTACTAGCCTGGTATAAGTTGTTCTGCAATATACTAAACTTACAAACAGTATTAAGTGTCTATATAATGTAAGGTTCAAAGACTAGTTACCTCTTTTTCTGAAAATTCCACATTTACATCATTCTTCTGAACATTCTTGATCATAAGCGTAATGATTACTTGAGATTCTGTTTGATACCAGTCATACCTATTTAAAGAAATATCTTAATATAATTTTTTTATTTTCTTAAAGTTGCTTGACAAATTAATAGTCTGATAAGCAGCAAGAGCACCACCTTGAGGAAGAAAATGACAAAGCAACTGTAAATAACTAGTATCACCAATACTGATAGTGCGCTCTAGGTAGCTGACATCAAACCTTTCCAGCAGGTGCAGCAAATCCCCATTTCCCTAACACTGCTGTGCTTAAGCCAAGCAGAAGATGAAAATTTAATAGCTACCAGTTATAGGTACCACCAACACTATCTTTACACCTAATGCTAAGATAAACACCGTCACCTTTTAACTCTTAAAATCAGATTTTTGAGAATGCTAGCTAAGACGAAGCTTCTGAATCAATCAGCAGCATTGATACAGCTGACACTGGTCAGACGAAGCTTCTGAATCAATCAGCAGCATTGATACAGCTGACACTGGTCAACCTGCATCAACACTCTTAAGCTCTGCTCACTGAAAATGGGAGCAAATATAAGGAGGAAAAAGACAAATGAGTACAAATTACATAGCTCTCCCACAGTGCCAACACATTATATATCGTTCCCTTTAATTCAAGTTATGAGGGAAGACAGCATGTCTAAAGAGATGTATTCTACATGTCCTCTCACAATGAAAAAAATGCGGCCACTCACCTCCAGACTATAATCTCACAGCAGGCAAAGCCGATTATCCTGCACTATTATATTTCTAAGAAGAGAAAGTGCCTGCTTCACAATATACTTAATGAACTGTTCTGAACTGCCTCTCACCTTCTTAGATTAAAATAAAAGCATCTTGATTAGAGAAATGCAATTCCAGAGTCTCAGCAAAGAGCTTCACAACTCAGCGATAGTCCAAATTCTATGCCAAACCATCTTGTGTTTCTGTTATAGTCTTAAGAATAAGTTGTTAAAAAAAAAAAAAAAGAATAAGTTGTTTACATGGCTAGTGAATAATTTGTGTCTGCTGTGTGCATGTATGCATGTGGACAAGTGTATATATGTTATGCATGTTGATCAGTGAATGGGGTGTCTTAATTGTTTCCTACCTCATTTTTTGAAACAGGAGTTTCTTACTGAATTTGGAGTTTACCAGATGTCTAATCAAGCTGGCTGGCCAGTAAGCTCGAGGGATCCATCTCTCTCTATCTACTCAGTACAAGGATTGCAGATGTGTGCTACCATGACCAGTCTGTTTGTCTGTTTTTATGTGGGTGACAGGAATCCAAACTCAGATCCTCAAGTTTGCAAGGCAAGCACTTTATTGACTAAGCTACAGTCAAAGCCTTCTTTTTCATTCATTACTGTAATTACAATACTAAGCGAACTCACAGACAACATTCCTAAGAAAAACTGATCCAAATTTAAGACGCAGGACAAGGGCAGAGGATAGAGCTCATCTACATGACATTTGCATGGGATGCATGAGGCCTTTGCTGGTTCAGTCCTCAGCACCTCTCTGTCATTCATGTGCTCACACACACACACACACACACACACACCAGTAGCATGGCAAATTTCAATTCTGTATAGCCTACTATTTCTTTACATATATGAGTATCAACTTTACAGGCAACATAATACAGAACCAAGCTAAGCAAGTTTAGAGATAACAGTTATTTGAATTCATTTAAATGTTAATACTAATTAGTAGACAGCCTTAAAGTTAAAATTTTCCAAGGACTGTAACACAATTTTTAAATTAGAAAATATTTAAAATCTCAGTTAAGGGGCAGCCTTCTATGAAACCAGAATTTTCTCCTCTTTAAGCACATTTACCACACACTGCTTTATAAGAAACACTTACTTGATTTTTGACTGAGTCCTCTGAGATGCAGACTGGTTTTAGCAAGTTGAAAGAGAAAAATTTTACATGTTAGTTTAGCAGCTATATTAAAAACTCGTGTATTATTAACTAAGGCCTACAGTTCTTTAATATGGAAAAAGCACAAAGTTATAACCCCAACACTTGGCAGGCTGCTTGGGAGGAGGAGTGGGGTTACAAGCCAGCCTCATGTACACAGTGAGCCTGCAACAACAAACAACAAAACTTTCCTCAAGAATGACAGGAAAAACGGACTTATGTAGTATAGCCAGTATTAAGACACAGAACTTAAAAACTGATCAGGTTAACATTCTGAGGAACATTTTTGGCAGTACACACCTATAATCCCAGCACTTGGGAGGTAGAGACAGGAGGAACAGGAGTTAAAGTTCATCCTCAGCGACAAGGCAAGTTCAAGACCAGCCCAGGTCACGTCACATGAGACTATCTCAAAAAGAAAAATCATTTTAAAAAGATGGATTATATATATATAATCTATCAGGATTAATCACAACTATCAAACACTGTTCTAGAAACTATAAAGGATCATTTCAAGGATTAGCTTCAGAAGAACATTTTACTGTTTAAATGTACCTCTGCAATAGTCTCACCATAAGATAAAAAGAAATGATTCTTATTTCTTGCAATTCTCACTCACAGCCTAGGCTGGCTAAATTCCTGATCCTCCTGCCTCTGCCAGCTAAGTACTGGAATTATAAGGATTAGATACCATTCCCCACCAGCAAAATGAGTCTTCCCTAAATCACACCCTGAAACTACATATTCACTAATTAAGGCTATATAAAGGTAAAGAAGATGCCCTGAGTCATGGGTTGCCCCTAACTTGTTCATAAATGAAGATGGAAGCGACCAAAGGAGTAAGCAATATCATTCCTTTTTTCATTTAAATTTTAATTTTTTATATTAGTTTATTCATTTTGTATCCCAGCTATACCCCCTCCCTCATTCCCTCGCACTCTCATCTCCTCCCATGCCCCTCTCCAAGTCCACTGATAGGGGAGGAAACCCTCCCCTTCTATCTGACCCTAGCTTATCAGTTCTCATCAAGACTGGTGATCAAAGAGCAGGCCAATCAGATTATGTCAGAGGCAGTCCCTCTTCCCATTACTATGTAACCCTCTTGGATACTGAGCTGCCATGGACTATATCTGTGCAGGGGTTCCAGGCCATCTCCATGAGTGGTCCTTGGTTGGAGTATCAGACTCAGGAGAGACCCCCCGGGCCCAGATTTTTTGGTTCTGTAAGCAATACTATTGTTGAGTTATGAAGCCAACTTGGAATTACTCTCCAGTATTAGTTCACAAGAAACAAGTGCAGACAATGACTAGAACAATTACAATTTAAGCTGGAACCCGGACAAAACTAGACTGTCAGGGCTAAAAGATGGCTCAGCAGTTAAGAGAACTGGCTACTCTCCAGAAGACCCAGGTTCAGTTTACAGCACCAACACACAGCTCACAACCATCTTTAATTCCAGTTCCAAGATATCCATCTGGCCTCTGAGGGTACCAGACACAAATGTAGTGTACCTACATGTACATTTAGGAAAACCACTCAGGCACATTAAAACATCTTAAAATATAGACTACCAGCCAGACAATGGTACATGTCTGTCATTCCAGCACTCAGAGAAGCAGAGGCAGGCAGATATCTGTGAGTTTGGGGTCAGCCTGGACTACAAAGCTAGTCCAGGACAGCCAAGGCTGCACAGAGAAATCCTGTCTCAAAAAACATATATATATACATATTGATAGATAGGCAGACAGACAGACCGATCTTCTGACCCACTGACCAAGCTACAACATGACAGAATGCACTAAAGCTATATATCCTTTATTACTGGACAAATAGAGTTTTAGTATCAAATGTCTGTTGTTTGCAGCCTTTTACAGTTTAAATATAAAGTATCTCCAGATCCCAAAGGTTACATATCCCAAAAGAGGTAGGGCCTGTCTGGAAGAAAGATGTCCCTGGGGATGAATGCCTTTGGAAGTTGTATTGGGTGCCCAGTCGGCTCCCCATCTTCTGTTTTCTGATCTCTTTAAGAAAATGAGCCAAAACAAACCTTTCTTCAATTAAATTGCTTTCCTTAGTTCACAGCCCTTACAAAGGCCCGGCCCATTCACAAACCTAGACTCGACCTCAAATATTCCAAAGCCTGAACAGAAAACTGTATTAACAGGTAAGTTACAAAGTCAACCTGTAAAGACCTCTCCCATAAATTCATTTACCACCCAGTCACCTAGGAATAAAGGCAAGTATGGATATGGAGATGGTTGAACAGGCCTTCAATTCTGGAAGCTGTTTAAATTTTCCCTATACATATGCATTGCCCAATGCTCCCTAGAAATCTGTCTGAAGCAGATCAGCTCTGTTAGCTGCAGTTTTTGTTGTTGATGATCATTTGTTTTGTTGTCGTTGAGGTTTTTGTTTGTTTGGGTTTGGTATGGTTTGGTTTTGGTTTTTCAAGACAAGGTTTTTCTGTGTAGCCTTGGCTAGCAGCTATCTGCCTGCCTCTGCCTCCCAAGTGCTAGAATTAAGGATGTGGGACACCACTGTCCTCCTGGAAATCTTTCTTAACAGATGAATGAGAAGGGCTGGAGAGATGGCTCAGTGGTTAAGAGCACTGTCTATCTTCCAGACGACCTGATTTCAATTCCCAGCAACCCACATGGTGGCTCACAACCATCTATACAGGGATCTGATGTCCTCTTCTGGCCTGCAGGTGTACATGAAGACAGAGTACTCACACAAATAAATAAATCTAAAACTGAATGAGCATCTCACAAAGGTAACAGACTAAATACACAGTTCCCAACTCACTGTGATTTTTTTTTCCTTGACTATGTATGTGACAACTACTACTAAAACAGTAGCTCTATAATATAAAAGTCTAAACTGATAAAAAATTAAGTTGACCCTGGGGTTAGAGAGATGGCTCAGCAGTTAAAAACACTGGCTGCTCTTCCAAAGGACCCAGCATCCACATGGTAGCTCACAACCATATGCCAACTCCAGATCCAAAGATCTGATGCCCTCTTCTGACTCCCACAGGTATCACACACATATATGGCACACATGCATACACACAGCAAAAGTCATACCCATAAAAGAAATTTTCAAAATTAAATTCATCAAATATTTTAAGTTACTTTTCCTTACAATTTCACCATAGTTTTTAAAAGATTTATTCAAATTCTATTTCTGTTATATGTGCATGCATAACTGTTCACCACTTGAGAATAGATGTCAAATATCCTGGAACTACTAGATTTACAGGTGGTTGTGAGCCATTTGAAGATACTGGGAACTGAACCCGAGTCCTCTAGAAGAGCAGCAAGTGCTTTTAACTACTAAGCCAGCTCTGCAGCCTTGGCACTGTAATTTGTAACAATGTTTTGGACATGAAAATCCTTAACTATTAACAAACATTATGAATTAACAAAAAAGAAGCAATTTACTTTCAGCCTACTGTAAAAAAGCTCTACATGATGACACCTATTTAATTTAATAGGTGTAGATACTGGTAAAAAAAAAAAAAGATAGGAAATAATCACTTTGATGATTCTAAAATACAGTCAGCTTAAATTAAACACTAATAAATCTGTAGCTTTTACTTCAACAAAATGATTTCAGAAAACTAATATTTAAATGAAATTGTTTAATATTTATAAGAGCTCATTCCCAAGCACTTGCTTAAATATATCTGATTCATTAAGTTTAACGTGACTAAATAAACCGTAAAGGATGAGAGGACTTACCGCTTCAGATTCTGATCCTATAAAACACAGAATAGAAAGCATTTTCAGATAACAGAATGTGTACAGGCAAAGCTACAGACACGATTTCTATAGCAAACACATCAATCAAGAAAACTAATTCTTTATATATTTAAAATGAAGAGAACTGTTTCCATTGTGGATTCAGGGGTTACTCTTTTAGATTCCTTGATCATCTTTAACTGGTAATAACAGTATCTTGGCAAAGCTATAACTTTTTCTGACTAACACAAGCCTGAAAACAAGGGCCAATCGGGAACAGTCTATTCCTGGGGCTAGAGTGTAACTTAGTGGCAGAACAACCATTTGCGCGGCATGTACAAGGCCACAGGTTTGATCTTCAGAACCAAGAAAGATTAAAGATAAAATTTCTTTAAACCAAAAATCTTGAAATGTTTATTTTAAAACAATAGACTATGTAAGCCTACCTAACAAACATACTTACCATTCTGAATCTCTTGGCACCTCTTAATCCAGATGGCAAAATTTGCACCTGCACCTAGAACAACAACAAAACTTACTATATAATCCCTAATGTGCACAATGTAGCATATTAATTCAACAAAATATTACTGGCCACCCATGCCCAAAGTAGCGCAGCACTGTGTATTCAGCAGTCAATAAAATAGAAATTACCTACCCAAACAGAGATTACAGCAGCCACAGTGGTAAGTACGTATGCTCTAATGTAATAATGGAGTGCCACTGATCCGTTCATCCTAGAAAACTCTACAACCGCAGCTACCAACTGTCTACAATTTCCTGAGATTTTTGTCTATTTTCATACCTTATGAAAATGTTCTATCTCCAACATCTGAGAAAATGAACATAGTGAGCTGCATATTTAGAGAACAATGAGAATGAATCAACAAATCATTTACCTCTGAAGACCTAGCACAATAGCTAAGTAGTTAATATGCCTAGTAAAAGGTGTTAACTATTAAATGAGCAAAAGAAAAGCTTACTAAATAATCTGAAAATACAACGTTGTAAATTGTCTGATTTATAAAATTTATCTATTTATGCCTTATAAAATGTTAGGTGCGCATGCACTGTATTCTCCTAGGGAACCATTGTATTAAAACACTAGTCTTAAATAACCTATTATTCACACATCCAGTAAAAGCCTTTTACCATACAAGAGGAAGAAGGGACAAGGCAAATGCAGAATACAGAATGCCTCCCGTCACAGAATTAGAAAACAAGATTCTTTACATTTACAAAGAGCGATATTCTGACTTCTTAAATGAACAGCTAAAGAATTCATGTGCCTAAACTGGGATATACAAATTTAATTAAAGACTACTGCTACCTAGAGATCTACCCTTCCTAAGTCATTGCTTCTATTTCCGTGTTGGGGACAGCTCCTTAGTTCTGAGAAAACAAGTAGCAAAAGAGCAGTGATAACGCATTACAGGGTAAAACTTGAAAACATGCAGCACTTTAGGGGCAGAGTGTCAATTCATTAACAAAGATACTCCTCTGTGGGAACACTCATGTGCACTAGAGGACGCAACTCACAAACTCATCAGGAGCCCCTTTCTTAGGTCATGACTAGTCAAAAACCTCTTCAGACACTGGCAAAAGTCTTCCTCACTCACCCACCCCCGGAGCAAAGCTGTTTCCAGTTAAAAACCACTGCTGTGGTAACTTCTACCATAGGAAAAAGATAAACTAATACAACTTGGAAGTTTCCTATAATTTCATACAAGATTAATCTACCTTTTAGCAGTTTTCTCGCTCTCATTATTTCTCTATGTAAGTAGATCCTGGCATTATGAGAATGTTCAGACACACTTAAAACCACAGCAATCTGGAGAAAGCATAATACTCTCAAAGCAATTTTTGCCTAAGATATAAGCTGAGTAGAGTGGTGCCTGCCAGCAATCCTAGCAGGCCAGAGGCAATAGCAGGAAGGTCACAAGATCAAGGTCATCCTCAGCTCCATAATGAGCTCAAACGCTTGACTCTGTCTTAAAGTTTCCATTTTCTTCTGTATCTCAAGATTTTCAAGCGTAATAATTGACTTCATAAAAAGACAGTGGGACAAAATCTTTTAGCAATCTGAGTAACTTAAAATGAACAAACATTTAAATTCTTTTTATTTTATTATTTATGTATGATGCAAGTATCTGCCTGTAGTATGTCTGTACACCTTGTTTGTATCTGGTGCTCTCACAGGCCAGGGTACAGAATCTCCTGGAACTGGGGCTACACATAATTGTGAGCTACCATGTCAATGCTGAGAATCAAACCTGGGTCCTCTGGAAGAAGAGCCAGAGCTCTTGACCTCTGAGCCATCTCTCCAGCCCTATTAACTGACTTTAGAACAAGAAAGCAATTTAAAATTTCACTTTCTCAGTAACAGAAATACAGCCGGATTCTGGAGGTATAACTCAACTTGGAAAGTGTTTGCCCTACAATCAGAAGGACCTCCATGTGACCCCCCCCAGGGCCCATGTAAAAAGCCAGGTGTCCTGTTGTGAGCTAGGAATCCCAGCACTGGGAAACACGTAGAGACACGGAGATCCGGCAGCTGGCTGGCAAGGCAGCCTAGCCTAATACAGCAAGCCCAGGTCATATCTCAAAAATCAAAGACAGTTCCTAAGCAACGTCACCTAAGGTTAACCTCTGTTGATACATGCACTCAACAAATATTCATGTACAAGAACACATGGGGGTGGGAAATCCACAGCTAGATCAATAAGAAAAGAAAACATACTCATTGTTTACCTGAGTTTTTTGGCTTCTTTCCTTCCTTTCCCTTTCTTTGTTTTGTGTGTGTGGGTAGTATGCCAGACCATGTATGTGCATATTTAGAGGTCTGAGGTGATGTCAGCATTGTGGAGAATGTCAAGGAAAGCCTTTTTTAGAAGCCCATACGGCATGGTGAAACAGTGAGTGAAGCATATGCAACTCCTATGGCTCCCTGAAAGGTCCCAATCCACTGCACACAGTGATGATCTACTAGGGATTCCCAGCACACTAGTGAAGCCTCAAAATGGATCCGCTAGGGCGGTGACTATTCCCCCCTTCTTTACGGAAGCCTCCTAAGGAGACCTTTCCCCCTCACCCTAGATTTCCCTCATTTCCTTATAGTTGCACCCACCTACTGATTGTTACTGGTACTTGAGGCTAGCATGGAATGGCCTGATTAGCCTTTCAATCATTTAAAGGCTACACTAGACAATAAAGTTAGATCTGCACCATTCAGTCTGGTCTCTGGAATTTGATTCATGGAATTCTGCGTGGGCTCCATCACCACTCACCCCCCCCTTCCCCTCAGTTCCTAATTCACACACAGCATCTTTCTCAACTGCTTTTCCACCTATTCTTTGAGGCAAGATCTTTCAATTAAACACAGAGCTCACTGATTTGGCTAGTCTAGATGTCCAATTTGCTCCAGAAACCCTCTGCCCCAACCACGCCAGGCTGGAATTACAGGCAAGCTACCAGCCCCACCTGACATTGAAAGGTCCTAGGGATCTGAACTCCAGTCCTCTTGCTTGCACAATACGTGCTTTAACAGCTAACCCATTCCCCAGACACTAATTTTGGTTTCTAATGGCAAAGCTTATCTGCGGTTTATTTAAATGCTAAAGTAAGGTTAAACTCTAAGTGAATTCAAATTCTAAAATCAACACAAAATGATGTTAAAAGAAAAGGGGTATTGGATTTCTGGGACACTGAGATTTCAACAAAATTTAACTATGCTATTTACAATCTAGAAGGTATATTTATTATGAAAATGTAACTCTAATACTTACTATCTAATTTCTGTCCTTCAGCAAAAGTTTCTAAAGCAGAAGCATAGTCTTTTTCATGGTATTCACATATCCTGTGTGAGAATATTAAGGATAAGTTAATACACACACAAATTTGTAGAAAATACCCTCCTTTCTAAATAAAATATTTCACTTCTATATGCTGAAAATTTATTTCAAGTATATATTTAAAAAGCCAGAATTTTTTTCTTATATATTGTAACTTTTAGTGTAATGGTCATTAAAACTCAGCTTTAATACTCAGTTCAGAGGAATCTGATAATAACTGTATAAATATATTGATATCTATTTCAAAACAATTATGCAAAAGAATCGGTTTCTCAGTTCAGTTTATCAGTGATAATAAATAGTGCTTAACAAATACAAACAAAATAAACTTAAGTTTTTCATTATTAAATGCAGCTATCCAGCTTTGCTGACCGAGAGCATCCATCAATTTCATCCACTTTGCAGCTATTTCAATCATCACTACTTTAAAATCACACATCTATATTCGATTCTTCAGTTAATATAGTAACTAAGTTAGTATCGCATGGTTACAACATGAATAAATAGCTCACAGTAAATTACTCAGGAGATAACACCCACTAACTATAGTCCAAATCCAACACAATACATACCCTTTCCTTAGGAGAGCAGTAGAATTATTTGGATTGAGTTCAAGAGACTTCTTTACATCAGCAATACCATCTATACATATATATAAAAAGGTAAGATTATCTAGTCAGATATTTACAGATCCAGCACATACTACACACAAAATTTGAATCAAGGTCAGCATAAGGGTTCAGCTGTTAAATGTGACAACCTCAACTCGTTGCCCAGAACTCACCTGGCAGAATGAGAATGGACTCCCTTAAGTTCTCCTCTGCCCTCCCTGTATGTTCTGTGGCACATAAAGGTGGCACACAGACACACATAAAATAATGTAAGACAAATGAGTTAGTACTCTACTTTTAACCTTTCAAATTGGTGAAAGGCCAAATGGTTTTAAATTAGGAGAAATCAATCCAAGAGAAAATTTAAGTATTATTATTATTATTATTATTTGGTTTTTTGAGACAGGGTTTCTATGTGTAGCACTGGCTGTCCTGGGCTCCCTTTGTAGACCAGGCTGGCCTTGAACTATCGGAGATCCGATGGCCTCTGCCTCCCCATGTGCTGGGATTACAGATGTGTACCACCATGCCTGGCTTAAGTATTACTTTCATATTTTCCTTTTGGTCTAATATTTGGTTTCCTTTTCAAAAATAAAACAAAACCAAACCCAAAAAAACGTACTTTTTAAATTGTGCGCGCCTGTCTGTCTGTCCACAGAGTGCAGGTCCCAGGGAAACCAGAGAAGGGTGTCAGACCCACTGGGGCTGGAGTTCCCAGCAGCTGTGCGCTCTAACACGGGTCCTCTCTCAAGAGCAACACCCACTCTTTCAACCGCCAAGGCCTCTTTCCAGCCCCCTTGAGCTTTTTTTAAGTTCATCTGTCCTTAGTAAATGAAGCTGCATCCCAGAGCTCATCTCTTTTTCTTTTCTTTCTTTTTTGCGAGGGTCTCTCTGTGTAGTCTTCTTGGCTGTGCAGAACTCTCTCTGCAGGCAAGGCTGGCCTGGGATTAAAGGCGTGTGCCACCACCGCCCAGCTTCATCTCTTTTTCTCATTAACAATATTTATATAATTTAACATAAGGGCACATTTTTGCCCACACAGATACTCAATTTTTTAAAGTCACACAACTTAAATACATCCCTTTTTATTATAAATTGCTACCAAAAGAATTACGATTTACATGCTGTATTAATAAAGTATTATTTATTAGTGAATACAGCCACTATGAATTACATCTCCTGTAGAAAAGGTATCAGTAGAAAAGACATCTGTTAAATCAATGTTACCCGGCATGCTTCTCTCATGACAAACCATGCTAAAAATCCTCAAAGCTGGCGATGGGGAGATGACTCGGCAGGGAAGAAGGCCGATATTTGCAGTCCCCAGCACCTCTATTAAGAAGTCACCAGGTATGGTGACTTCTCCCTGGGGCTCACTGGCTAGCAGTCTAGCCTAACTGGTAAGCTCTAGGCCCATGAGCTGTCTTAAAAGAGACTGACAGCATTCCTGAGTGGACCCAAAGTTTTCCTCTGGCTTTCACACACTATGCAAGTGTACGAACATGCACACTCATGCACACATCCACACACACACACATTCACAAAGACTCTATTTTGACATTCTGACTTGGGGAAAAATTTATATGTAACCTATAAAAAGACAAGACAGCTTGAAAGAAAAGTTATCATGTAGAAGTGTCCTTCACACACTGTATTAAGGTCTCTGTATATTCAGTTGTTAATTGCTGAAGCTGACAGAGAGCTAAATGCTAACAGATTCTAGTATTGTCATTATCATTGAAGAATCTCCTGTCTCAATGCTGTATAAAAATTGTTCTCCATCATCCCAGATTGGTTAATAAAGAGCAAGCAGGAGAATCAAGGTAGGACTTGGAATCTCGTGGGGGAGGGAGGGGAGGTAGATCCAAGTAAAGAAGAGAGAAAGAGGAGGAGAGGAAAAAAAATGAAGAGAGAAAGAGGAGGAGAGGAAAAAAAATAAAGTCTCCAGGAGGACAGAGATGGAGCAGGAGTGGTCAGGTTAAGACTGCAGGGCATGTGGCTGGGAAGTAGGCCAAGACAGCATATATGGGTTAGAGTAGAGAATCTGCCCTGCTATAGTTCTTTAAGCTTATTATAGAAATGTAACAGGTCTCTGTCTCATTATTTGGAAGCTAGAGTGGACATAGAAAAAAAAACTTTAGTTCAACATTACCACAGTATTTCCCAAGAAGAATGTGACAATAAGCTCTCTGACAGTAATACTGTGCGGCATCTGGATTCTGTTCCAAAGCTTTAGTCAGCTCCTACAAATACAAACATGTGGAATATCAGTAAATAATGTTTAAAACCATCAAATTCTCATTAAAAAAAAAAAACTTAAAATCAAATAACCTATTGAAGATAAGAAGGAAACAAGTATAAAGCTTGTCATTTAAAGAGGATCATTATTTCTTCCTTCCCCTTCACCAGGCTCAAAATGTAATACTTATGGAAAGCACTCAGCAGTTCTTAGTCCATTGTAAAAGCTCAATAAATTGCAGTTATTATGATCTCATTTATTCTATAGAACTCTGTTGATAAGACATAGACCAGCTCAGAATTCCTCATTTGGAGAAGGCCAAAATACCAGGTAGAATTTGAGGAGCCTAGAAAATGTAAAGCTAGTTGGGCAGTGGTGGCACACAACTTTAATCCCAACACTTTGGAAGCAGAGACAGGTAGCTCTCTTGAGTTCAAGTGACTTCCAGGACAGCCAGGGCTGTTACACAAAAAACCCTGCCTTGAAAAACCAAACCAAACAACAACAACAAAAACAAAAACAAAAAAACAAGAAAATATAAAGCTATCCAATTTAAAAGCAAGTAGAAACAGCTGGGCGAGATGGTGCAAGGCCTGTAATCCCAGCACATGGGAAGGCAGAGGTAGGTGGATCTCTGTTAGAGACCAGAATGGTCTACAAAGTGAGTCCAGGACAGCCAAAGGCTACATAGAAAAACCCTATCAAAAAGCAAAAAAAAAAAAACAACAAAAAAAAAAACACACAAATAGAAACAAAATTTTAAAAACAAAATGACAACAATAACAACAACAAAAAAAACATCTTAGAAATTAAATCTATAGTTCATGGAGGTTAACAGGAGTGAATGTACAATTACCTAGGTAGTTATCAATTCCAGAAAACCAAAATAGATCACAACATTCAGCTCAAGCTGGGATAGGTAACTGATTAAGAGTTAGTATTGGAGATGAAAACATTCACTACGCTGGGTAGTCACTATTCACGCAGCAGTTGGACCATTAACTGTAAAAAGAACTTTTATTTGTTTCAATTGCTGTCTCAGAGGATTACTTCCTCTGTCTGCTAACCTAGGCCTAGCCCTGGAAGCTTCTAGCCTCTACATAATCTAACTTAAACCTAGAATGTTTTCATCCTCCAAGACTTACTGCTTCATAAGCTCACCCTCTCTTGTTCTGAGCTCACACCTGGCTGGCTCAAACTCCTCTCCCAGCTAACTTACTCAATCTGGCTATTCTCTCAGCCCCTGAATTGCTCTGCTTGGCCTCAATCTCCAGACATCAGCCCTAATATTCTGGTTCCTTCTCATTCTCTGGCTCGTTCTGTCTTCACCTATGTTCTTCTCTGCAAACCTGTCTCTATTACTGTCCCCGTAAAACTGTCTCCTCTCTTCTCTGCATTGCTCCTTAAGTAACTTCCCTTTCCTCTTTCTTCCCATGAAGATTGGACATTCCTATTCTGTTAAATCTTTCCTGTTCACTTGTTCTGCTATTCAATTAGATATCACTTTCAAACATGGGTGCTTCCTTCTATAAACTAACTTTACCTTCATTGTTTGGGATTAAAGGCATGTACCACCTTCTATAAACTAACTTTACCTTCATTGTTTGGGATTAAAGGCATGTACCACCACACCTGGACCTACACTTTTCTTTGCCTGAAATTTGTTCTATACTAGGCTGGCCTTGAACTTGAATCTGCTGAGGGAAAAGGATGGAAGTACCATAGATGTCCTCTGAAAAACTCCTCCCAACAAGGGATTGAAACAGATGCTGAGACTCACAGCCGAACTTTAGGCAGAATGCAGAGAATTTTATGAAGAGTGGGGGCATAGAAAAACCCAGGGCAGGGGGAACACAGGTGCTCCACAAAGAGACCAACAGAGCCAACAAATCTGGCCCAGGGGCCCCTGCAGAGACTGATGCACCAAGCACCATGCATGGAGAGGACCTAGATCCCCTGCCCAGATATAGCCTACAGGCAGCTCAGTCCCCTTGTGGGTTCCCTAGTAAAGGGGAGCAGGGGCTATCTCTGACATGGACTCCATTATCCACTCTTTGATCAATTCCCCTGGCAGGCTGCCTTGCCAGGCCACAGAAGAGGAGGATCCAGGCAGTCCTGATGAGAATTGATAGGCTGGGGCCAGTTGATAGGAAAGGAGGGCTCCCCTTTCTGAGGACTAGGGTAGGGTAATGGGGGGGGGGGGTAGTGGGAGGTGGGATAGGACTGGAAGGAGGTGAGGGAGAGGGCTACAATCCAGAATTAAAAATAAATTTAAATTAAAAAAAAAAAAAAAGAAAACAAAGATCTGCTTGCCTCTGTCTCTTGGAATAAAGGCATGTTTGTATTCCAGCTGGATCACACAGACCTAGAAAGTCTTTGGATGTGATCTCTTGCCAGAGTAGCCATGTTCTGAATCAAAATTCTTCTATAATTAACAACACAAGAAAACATCACATGTCAATAAGGCCAATGCCAAGTGCAGACAAAGGACGGATTCTCTGCTCAATGAACCCATACAATCGTAGTTATAAAAAGATATATTTAAACAGGCACTCACCACTGATTTTGTTTAATTCTAACGATTCTCAAAACCAATGTATACCAGATAACCAAAACAGACCTAAAGCCAAGATGGGCAATAGCTTAAGTTCATAGAGTGCTTGCTTAACACGTACAAAGCCTTGGGATTTAACCCTAGGCACCTACAAAACTGGATATGGTGACATATGCCTGTAATCCCAGTACTGAGAGTTCAATTCAAGGTCATCCTCAGATACACAGCAAATTCCATATCAACCTGGGTTACATGAAACCCTTATCTGTAAAAAAAATTAAACAAATTCTACCAAAACATACCTATAATCAACGACTTCAAAAGCACTAAATATGTAGTACAACCAGGAACTTCAAAACCCTTTACTGTGTCTCTGCATAAAGCTGTCCAGCTGATGCCAAGCAAAAATCTAGGTCCTTCCAAAAGGCTCTTAACAGCCTACATCTCTGGCTAACACTGTGTCACTCTTCCCCCCAGCTCATGTCCAACCACAACCATCTAGAAGTTCCTCAAAACCTGTTGCTTCATCTGGCTACAACAGCAATTCTCAACCTATGGGTCGCAGACCCTTTTACAGGGGTCACCTAAGACCACTGGAAAACACAAATATTTACATTACGATTCATTGCAGTAGCAAAATTACAGTTATAAAGTAGCAACAAAAATAATTTCATGGTTGGGTTGTCACCACAACATGAGGAACTGTATTAAGGGGCACAGCATTAGGAAGGTTGAAAAGCACTAGACTAGAATGTTCTCTTTCCAGAAGGGTACAGGAAATTCATTCTTCCTTCTTTAGAGACTAGATCCAAATCCAGGTCTGTCAAGTCCCAGAGTAGTACTTACACAAAACAGCAGCACCTCTCGGCTCATTTTACTCCAAGGAACTCTCACCATCTCACTGTATTGATGTTTTCTAGTGTTGTGTAATCTGTAGATTAAGTAAATCTTACACCTAATTTTAAAAACAATTTGAAAATAGCAAATAAGCTGGGCATAGTGGCCCACACCTTTAATCTCAGTACAGAGGCAGAGGCAAGGGATCTCTGAGCTTGAGACCAGCCTGGTCTACATAGAGAATTCCAGGATATCCAGGGCTACATAGAGATCTTGTCTCAAAATGAAAAAAAGAAAGGTAAAAGAAAACAGGATTATGACCAAAAAGGTTATTACAGATTATACTGATGTCAAGAGCATCAAATTCAAAAGTATTTTTAGAAACATTATATAAGACATAAACCAGATACCAGTTGGAGGGGAAAAATATTTTTAATATACTTTTTCCCCCCCGGCTAAGTATGTGGCTCAGTAGGCAGAGTGCTTCCACACTGAATACAAAACCCTTTCTTTTTTTTCCCTCTTAAGAAAAAAATTCCAGCCAGGTGTGGTGGCACATGCCTGTGTAATCCTAGCACTCAGGGAGGCAGAGAAGCATGTGGATCTCTGTGAGTTTTAGGCCAGCCTGGTCTACAAAGTGTCCAGGACAGCCAAAGCTACACAGAAAAACCCTGTCCGAAAAAAATTTTAAAATTTTTTCCGTATGTTTTGATCATGATTTTAAGCTTCCCACACCCTTCCACCTCCCTACTCATCCAACTTTTTAATCTCTAGACAAATAACTTTTGTGTTAACTGAGTGATCACTCCTGGGCACAGGGCTTGCCCTGGAGGGTATATAATACACACAGGGACTCCATTGGAGAAAACTCACTTTCCTTCACCTACAGGTATCAAGTGCAAACAAGTTTCTTGCTTGGGAGTTGGACCTCACATCCATTTCTTCTCAGTGCTAGGAGCCCATTTGTCTTAAACCTGTGTAGGTCTTGTGCACGCTACTACAATCTGAGTTCTTATGTGATTTGTCCAGTTGTGTCCCTGGAGTGCCTCCATCACCTCTGGCCTATCTTTCAGCCTCCTTTTCTCCCTAGATCCCCCATCCCAAGCTTTTCAGAAAGGGGCTGGATAAATATATCCCACTTGGGACTGAGTGCTCCAATGTCTCTCACTCTTTACACATTGTCCAGTTGTGGGTCTCTAACAAAAGCCCTTTTCAATACCCCAAATTATGTAAAAAACAGGTAGGTATGGTGGTATAAGACTGTAAGAATATAACCTCAACAACAGAAAAGGAGAGGCGGAAGATCTTTAGTTCAAAACCATTCTTGACTACATAATGAGTGCAGGGTCAACCTGGCTTCTGTGTTTTGGTTTTGGTTTTGGGCTTCTGTGTTTTAAACTAAAATTAAAACACACACATCCTAAGAGAAACTGAAAAACAAGAATAAAAATGTTACTACTATGTAATTATGTATATAGTGACTACTTATAGCTTCAAACTCGCAGTCCCCCTCCTTCAGGCCCCTTGAGTGCTGACATTAAAAAGTCAAGTAAAAGCTCAGTATTTCAAAACACTTGTAAATGACCTTTAAAACCACTAATCATTTGTTAGTTAAGGAAAACAAGTTTCTGTTCAGTTTCATAAATCTCCAACTGACTTGGTAAGGCTGTTACTAAAAATAACTTTCCAAAACAATCATACAAACAAACAAAAAAACAATAACAGCCAAACTTAAAAGAATGACAAATTTACAAATGGTTAAAACATGATTTGTGAATAAGCAAATTATAATAAAGCCTGAAACAAATCCAGTTAAGATAATGATTTGTGGTCTTAACTACATGTATCTAAAAGTATGCTTTTTAATGCACCATTGTTTTTGAAAAGTTGCTGCCTATAGAGAAGCCTGGTAGTCAATGGAAGCACCTGAGGAGACAACATGTCTTCTGTGCCAACACTGGAGTCACAGCAGCAAAAGGCTATTAATAAGTGCAGACCTAAGCCAAGCACATTGTAAACATGCCCAAAATTACACCTGCAGAAAATGAATTCTGTGGGTTCGGTGGCAGGGTACTTGAATAGCATCTATCCCACCACACAAAGAAAAAAGCAAGCAAAAACCACAGTGAGAGGTATGCCACTAACCAGAACAATAATAAGTAGAAAAAGTGGAAGACATTAAAATTATGACTTTAGACAGGTTGGGGATGGAGCTCAGTTGGTAGAATGCTTGCTTAGCATACATGAAGCCCTGGGTTTGTTTCCTAGCACACATCATAAAACTGGGCACAGTGACAAGGCCTGTATACCAAGGCATATGAGGGTCAGAAGTTCAAAGTCATCCTCAGCTACATATGAGTTGAGGGTAGCTTGGGATATGTGAAACCCTGACTCAACAAATACAACTTTATAACTGGAGATGTAGGAGGCATGGTGATAGATCATCCACTTTTCCTGCATGAAGACCAGGGTTCAAACCCCAGCAAGGCTTCTAAAAAATTTTTTTAATTAAGAGTAGCTCTTAATAAATTAATTTTGTTTTGTTTTGTTTTGTTTTTGTAACCTTGGCTGTCCTGGACTTGGTTTTGTAGACCAGGCAGGTCTGGAACTCACAGCTATCCACCTGCCTCTGCCTTTTTTAATGCAGCATTAAAGGCATTCACATGGGCAGGCTAGGTATTTAAATTTAAGCCCTTTAAAAATGCTAATTAAGGGGAAAAAAGCTAATTAAGGATCAAAGAACACATGATTTCTCTTCTTTTCCTTACCTAACTAAGGTCTAAGCACAGAAATATCAATCCATTTGTTTAAAACCATTTAGCACTGCTGAACAGAAAAACATCAGAACTGATTGCCTCTACACATTAATCTCAGTTGTGCTCTCAACAAAGTGACTTCCAAGTCAGCTACTAGTAGCTATATCATATAGCTCCAGTCCCTCCCTACCAGGTGACCTTAATCCCTTGAAACTAGAAACCTGTTGCTCCCAAGGTTCTTTGCTTTGAGCAAGTTAACCTTATTACTCTTTACTTCAACTCCCTACTGAGTAAAATGTAGACAAGTGTTACAAGAATTCAGTAGAACTTGCCCATCAAGTGTACCAAGTGCTTCACTGAGGACGCCAGTAATCAAGATAGACAAAACCCATGCTATCTTGAAGCTACTTTCAGGCCCAACTTAGATTTAAACAGAAACCTAGTTCCTTTGGACAGGAATCATTTCCCATGAAATCTAAAGAAATAGACACCCCCAAGTCAAATGAGATATAGGCCACGTGTATTTTGGGCAAAAGAAGCAGAACTGAGCTAGAAGTTGTCAAAACAGTGTACCTCTATAGAGAAAAAAGGAAGTCCCAAGATGTCCACAGCACCAGGCACTCCTTACACACCCGCTAAGGAGTTTGGATCTTCAGTGAGGGAAGGACATGCAAAATTTTATAGGAAAGTGATATGCTCCAACTGTCATTCTGGCTACTAGATCATTAATACAGTAAAACAAAGCAGGGCCAAAAACAGTATCAGTCCCCCAAGAAATCCCTTTTCCCAAAATCCAGCACTTAGACAAAAGCAGTGTTCTTTCAGGGGCCTGAATATAGTTCCCACTTGCTAAATGAAGTTTCCTCCCCAACTCTGGAAAAAGGAAAATACGGATCTTCCACTAACATACAACAGTGGCGCCCACTAGCAAGGTCAACGATAGCCTCTCACTCCCTCATTCCCTACTCACAAGGCCCTTACCACAACTCACAAGCTCCCTTTATCCCAGGTACCACTTTTCAAAAAACCCAGCAGATGCGGTGCATACATTCCCATCACTTCTCTCTCCTATCCTCTGAGAAAGCCTTGGCAGTTTGGAATAAACTTTTACCCTTTTCACTCACAATTGGTTGGTTGGTTGCTTTTACTGTGCCCATTTTCATTCAAACAGAAGAAAGTCCACAATAAGCTGGAAGTTAAAGAGTATTACATGAAATACATTAGAAGGAGCAGTAATACATTAGAAGGAGCAGTATCTGTCAACCATCCTGGGACTGGGGAGGGGGCTGCCTGGATCTATATCCAGCACTCAGTAAGCTTTCAATGATTATTCATTTCCTCCTCCTTTCTCAGTCCTCCTCATATGCTCCATTTTGCCTTTATTTCCTTTGGCAGAAAACATAAAAACATTTGCCTCTGTAGTCGTAATCTCAGTCACTAATGCCTTGGCTTTTGTTTTGTTTTCTGTGTGTAGAACTAGCCGTCCTGGAACTCACTCAGTAACGCCAGGCTGGCCTCCAACTAAAAAGATCCACCTGTCTCTGTCTCCCAAGCACTGGGATTAACGGCGTGTGGCCGCAACCAGGACACTCACTGATGCACTGCTACAGAACCTAATCATCTGTCTGACCTGATAATCACTCTGGTCCTAACACAAAACTGAGCTTCAAACGCCCAAGCAACAAAGTAGCTCTACTAGCCTGCTAACCTCTAGAAGAGTGGTTTCTCCAAGGCTCAGAATGTAAAAATGTTTCCTTTTCAGAGGCCCTCTTGCTTAGCTGCTTTAGCTGTACAGATTTTCCCTATAAAGGGAAGCGGCTGTCTCTGACATGAACTCAGTGGCTGGCTCTTTGATCACTTCTCCTGAAAGGGGTGGGGGGGGGGTGTGGAGTGCAGCCTTACCAGGCCACAGAGGAAGACAATGCAGCCAGTCCTGATGATACCTGATAGGCTAGGGTCAGAGGGAAGGGATGAGGACCTCACCCTTCCCTCAGGGAGGGCCTCAGGGAAGGGCATGGGAGAAGAGGAAGTGAGGGTGGGATTGGGAGGGGACCAGGGAAGGGGCTATAGCTAGGTTACAAAGTGAACAAATTGTAATAAATAAATAAAATAAATAAATACAAAGGAAAAAAAAGTTTCCTTTTTCCAGGGTGATTCTTTGGGCTCTGAAACTTCAGGCAGAGTTTCACAGATCCAAGGCTAGCTAGCCTGAACGCACTATGTGGCTCCAGATGACCTTGAGTTTCTGACCCTCATGCACTAACCTCTTGAGTACTAGCATTACAGGCCTGTGCCACCATACCTGATAGGTACTGACCACTCTCTGTGGAGTCCAGCCAGCGCCCCTAAGCAACAACCATACAAAGCTAGTTTATTCTAAACTTCACCTAAAAAGGCCCAAAAGCAACTTATCTAATATTTAAGATGTAGGCAGGGCCTACTGGTCCATTCCGTGCACTCAAGGGATCCAAAGTTTGAGGCTAGGTTAAATATAAAACACGTTTTTTACAAACAATTGTATAAAGAACAAGCATGGTATTCCATACAGTTTCAAGAACAGAAGGGAAAATGTTAGTTTGTTCGTTGTTGTTGAGACAAGGTTTCTCTGTTGTCCTGGACTCTGTAAATCAGCCTGCCTCTGCCTCCTGAGTGCTGGGATTAAAGGTGTGTGCCATCACGGTCAATTTTGTTGTTTTTCGAGACAGGGCTTTTCTGCGCAGCCCTGGCCGTCCTGGACTCAATTTGTAGACCAGATTGGGCCTGGAACTCACAGATTCACCTGCCTCTGCCTCCCGAGTGCTGGGATTAAAGGCATGCGCCACTAAACCCAGCTGGGAAAATAACTTTTTAGTAAACTTAACTAAGGAAACTTGGCAACACCTGGCATAAAAGGGCAACCGTACCTGTCAAAGTAAAAAAAGGGTACATTAAGCCCTATTTTCGCTTTTTCCTTGATCATAAACGCCATTAAAAAAAAAAAATAGTCGTTTCAGGCCAACACAATTTATTTCTTGGCAACTAGGCGTCTAAGAAATAAATCGGAGGGAGGTGCCCTCACCAGGAGCTTGTGGAGTGCCTAAATCTGGGGAGTGGAAGGGCAAGATCTGTGGCAAAAGGGTCACTAGGGGACAAAGAAATGGATCTCAGGGTCTTAATTTTGGGACTGAGACATCTTCGTGGATTTTTGAGCCAACGAAGGTACTGCTGGGAAGAGGCAGGGTCTGTAGGAACCGAACAGTCCCAGTGCGAATGGAGCAGAAATAAGCTCACTCACCTCTAACGCCGCCTGAGGGTCCTCGTCGATCAGAGCATCTGAAAAGCTCTGGAAAAACCTGCCAGGAAAACAACGACTTCAGCAGGGCTCACTAACCAAGGAAAGAAAAGCAAGACAAACAGCAAAGGTGAAGAAAATCACGCACCGCTGGGACGTTGCAGGTCCTGCTGCAGCTGCCGCCATCCTAAAGAGCCACTAAAGCTTCTCTGCCCGAGCGTTTTCTACCTTGGTTACCAGCCCCGCCGCCGCCGCCCAGGGGGGGAAACTTCTGAAGAAACACCAACAGAGCTTCCGTCCCCGGCAGCCAATCAGCAGTCGCGCAGCACGCGGCCGCGGAAAAGGAGGCGAAGGGCGGGCAGGTGGGCGCGGGGCCCGCTGGGAAAGAGGAGGAAACGCTCTCCGGCCCCGCCCTCTCCCCGTGACGCGCGCAAGGCCCCGCCCCGAGGGCGTGGCCGGGAGGCCTGCCCCCGCCGCCTGCCGGTGGGCGCTCCCGGGCGGCTCGCAGGTTTTCTGACACTGGCTCAGAGTCCCCGCTGGAAGGTTCCGGGATGGTTCGGGGGAGCTCGCGCATCTGTTAAGGCGTGCCGCGTTAAGCCCCGTTTTCTCTGGTTTTCATCATGGCTGCCGCGGGCGGCCGAGCTGCGCGTGACGTCATTCGTGGCTGCCAGGTCTTTTCCGGCGGTAGAGCCGGGTGTGGCGCGTCGTCGGTTCGCGGACCAGGCCGTGGAGAGCCCGGACGGGCTGGCTCGCCGGAAGTCGTGTGACCGGCCTGGAGAATGGAGTTTCCCGAAGGCGCTGCCAGGTCGCAGCCGTCCACACCCGGAGCTTCCTTCCTGGTCGACTTTCCAAACCAAGAAAAGCCCGTCCTGGAGGCTTTGTCTTGGTGCTGCCTCGTGAATCTAACTAACCGGCCAGGCCTTCCCTCCCACCCCCGCTGTCCTTAGAACCAAACAGCAGGCTGGAAAGCTTCCCGCGAGTTCTTTGAGATTAAGTGGTAAGGGTCAACCGGGAGGAGTGGAAATGAGAGGCTCTGCAGAGCGAGTAACAGGATTAAAGTATCCGCTGCATCCAGACTGTACACCAAACTTGATTTAAAAGCTGTTAATACGCTCAGAAGGTCATTTTTACCAAACCCATTCCAGCAGATGAAGAGGTGGTCAATGCCTTCCTCAAACATGACATAAGACCTCAATCTGGAAACATGAGACTGAACGGAGAAAAATAAATTAAGAGTTGATTTGCTTACATATCCTCACTGTTAAGCTCGACCACTTTGCTGAATTTTAACTTTAAAAGGCCTAACTTTTATCTTCCCCACCTTTGTAGCACTTCCCCCCCCCCATACAGGCCAAAATCCTCAGTTTGCTTTTCCCATGTCTTAGAATTCTCACTTTTTGTTAAAACTCCTAACCACTTAGCCCATGCAGCTGAAAAAAAAAAAAAAAAAAAGGGCGGGGGGAGGAGAGAACTACAAAGAAACTTGAGCCCATATTTAAATTGGAGAAACAGAAGGTACAAGGATTAAATGTCATCAAGAGAGGTGTGAAATACTTCAAAGTTTAAAATGTTACATACTTGCATCCTGTACCATAGCCCGTCTACAATGTAAATAGACGGTTAGAGAGGGAGAAGAGAAGGGCTGATACAAGATAGCAGGTCCGAGAAAGGAATCTGAGTCCACTGATTGTAGGAATGGAGGTGAGAGACAGACTTAAGGCAGAACAAGGCCATTTGAACACTAAACTCAGAGATGCAGGTTTCTGGTTTGAGTGATTGCTGACAAGACAACAGCTGAACTAGAAAACTGAAGCTATTGAGAGGGAATGAGGGAGGGGGTTACAGCTGAGATACAAAGCGAATAAAATGTAATTAATGTAAAAAATAAAAATTTAATTAAAAAATAAAACTACTTTCCATTGCAGAGAAAACTGAAGCTAAGGGGATTTTTTAAGGGAAGGCACAGAGTTTCAATTTGGATCTTTAAGGTTTTCTACATTTTTGTGTACCCAGCAGACACGCAAATATAAAAGAACAGATGCATACAGATGAAGGTTGTCTTCTGCATAAAGATCTTTAAAACAAATGTCAGTTTTTTTTCTGTTTGCAGGGTTTTTTTTGTTTGGTTGTTTTTTTTTTTTTTTTTGGTTTTTTGTTTGTTTTTGTTCGTTTCTCTGTGCATCATTGGCTGTCCTGAACATGCACATGTGTCTCACAGTAAAGATTTGGTTTAGCTTGGCTTTGTAACACACTCTTTTAGTCTCTAATTATGAATCTGAAGCAGGAGGATTGCCAAGAGTGCAAGGTCACCTTGGGCTATGTATTGAGTTCAAGGTCAGACAGAGCTATATATTGAGACCCTCTCTTGGAAAAAAAAAAAGTTTTCTGCAGGTTGTTTATAGTATACTAATATTATATGCCTATAAAATGTAGTACACTGGAGAGATGGCTCAGAGGTTAAAAGCACTGGCCCTTCTCCCAGGGAATCAGAAGTTCAATTCCTAGCACCCACATGGTGGCTCACAACAATCTGTAATTCTAGTCTCAGAGTCTCCAACACCTCTCTGCATAAACAGGTAGGTAGATAGGTAGGTAGGTAGATAGATACATGTAGTCTGAGAATGGCTGCCATAAACTCATAGATTTGAATGTTTAGTCATCAAGAAGTGGCACTATTTAAAAAAAAAAAAAATAGGAATAGGAGATGTGGCCTTGTTAGAGGAAGTGTGTTGCTGGGGTTGAGTTTTGATGTTTTAAGGACCCAAGCCAGGGCCAGTCTCTTTTCTTCCTGCTGCCTTCCAGTCTGCCTTTATGTTGCCATGTTCCCCACCATGAGGATAATAGACTAAACCTCTGAAACTGTAAGCAAGCTGCAATCAAATGCTTTCTTTTGATTATGGGGTCTCTTCACAGCAATAGAACACTTAAGACACACATACACATCAAATAATGATGTAAAGGATATGTATTAGTACTGACACATGCCTTAAATCCCAACACTTGGGAGGCAAAAGCAGGTGATTCCTCTGAATTCAAGGCTAACCAGAGTTACACCAAACACATATATTTAAAGATTTTTTCAGTATTCTGCTTGCATGTGTGCCTGCAGGCCAGAAGAGGGCACCCTACCTCGTCATAGATGGTTATGAGCCACCATATGGTTGCTGGGAGTTGAACTCAAGAGCAGCCAGTGCTCTTAAGCTCTGAGCCATCTCTCCTAGCCCAGACTCTGGTAGTGTTAAGCATCACGTGTTCTGATGTTTTATAAATATTGTTCTCTATCCCCTTCTGATTGGTTGAATTAAGAACTGAGCAGCCTATAGCAAAGGCAGGAGGAGAATAGGCAGGGAACTCTGGGAAAGAAAGAGGCATGATTCACCTATAAGACAAGGAAGAAATCAGACTGTGAAACTGAGGAGAGGGAAAGAACCATGTGTAGGAACATAGGTTAAACGTAGGTTCTAAGAGCGAGGTTGGGAACAGTATAAACTAAGGCCTAAAACTCCATGTCATTTTTCAGAGCTGTGGGGTGGATATAGAAAGTCCTTATGGTTTTACACTCACACACACACAAATGGGTACTAATTTGTGAAAGTTACTAAGCTTACCAGTGAGTAGGGGTCCAGCACATTATAGAAATTTTTGTTTTCTTGAAGTTTTCTTTTTCCAAGTTTAGCAATTAATTGACCGTGTTTCTAATAAGAAAGCCCGTTTTAGGGCTGCGGAAATGGCTCAGTGGAAATAGCCATTGTGTAAGCATGGGGACCCGAGATCAGATCCCCAGGAGGCAGGTAAAAGCTGGAACAGGATCTGTAGGACCTAACTCAGACCCAGTGGATGGCGAGCACAGATACCAGGTTGTTCTCTCATCTCTACATTCTTGTACGTGCCCTCAAACATTTAAAAAAAACCGTACTTGCAGCCACAGCCTCACACACCAGAAGTTTATTTTTAATTTGGCTTTCTGAGACAGACTGTCATTTAACCCATGCTGGTCTCACACTCACCATAAAGCTGAGGGTGATCCTGAATTGCTGATCCTCCTGCCTCTGTGTCCTTGAGTACTGAGATTATAGGTCTGTACAATCACAACCACTATGTGAAAAGCCTTATAAAAGCTGTATATTAACACCTCTAAATTAGATCAATTAGCAAGTCTTGCCTCACATCCTAGGACCACCTGCCTGGGAATGGCACCACCTCAGAAGGCTGAGCTCTCTCACACCAATCATTAATCAAGAAAATAGCCTACAGACCAATCTGATGGAGGCATTTTCTCAGCTGATGATCCTTCTTCCCAGATGATTCTAGCTGTTGACAAAACCTAACCAGCAAAAGAGGTGTTTGGGCCATAAGAGCAGAGTCATCACTTGAGCAACTGGCATAATTTTGGAAGTAGGTTTGTTATCGATAGTCTTCTCTTGCTTACCTGCTCTTTTGCCAACACCTTACTGTCAATCACAAAGTGGACACCATTAGTATTCTATCATGTGACGTCTAGAAACTGTCGTATGGCATGGCAAAAAGGAAAAGGAAAGATAGCCCCCTGCAACTTTGACTAGGAGTCTTACAGAAACATTCAGTACCAATGCAAATACTAGTAACGTGTTTGTGTGTGTTCTTCAAGAAACATTTACCAGGGCTGATGTGATGCTTAGTGGGTAACAGCACTCGCTGTAAGCCTGAAAACCTGGGAGTCCATGGTGGAAGAAAAGAACCAAACCTCAAATGTTGTCCTCTACGTTCACACTCAGGCACGCACATGGATGTGCACACAGTACGAGAACACATGCTAGGGATGGCTGCATGGGCTGGCACTCAGGAGTCTGGAGCATGATGGTCACTAGTTCCAGGACAACACAGTGTGTCTAGGGAAGCCGTGTGTCAAAAAGTGAAAGAAATAATGACAAACATTTATTTCAAACCGGAAATATTGAGAACTTTTACATGATTTAATAATAAACAATTAAAGATACAAAAACATTTAGAGGATTCCAAAATTTAAATTTTTGTTTAAATACAAATTCATTTTATAATATGAAAACATATAATATTAGACCTCTAAACATGATTTTTCTTCTACAAAAATTTCTCTACTAGAAAATTTGCAGAAAAGCTTCTTGTGACGTTAAATGTACATTATTTACAGTTAAAAATAATCTAAGAACTCTACATCAGAAACTTGGATATATATCTTTGTATGCAACTTCCCCCCCTTCACCCACCGTAAAAAAATTGTTCAAATAAAAAGCAATTATGCTTTTATAATAACTGACTCAGCTATGTTAGCTCAGGACTCAGCTTGCTGTTTTGGCCCTTGGAGCCCTGACTCTCTCAGAACCAGCAGCCTGTCACTTAGCACTCAGCACTTAAGTTTACTAATAAGCCACAATACATGGTGGTCTAAGAATCAATGAACAAAGAACTTAGAGAGAATTTATGGCAGATCTTACTGATAATAGAATAATTTTGAGAGAAAAACCTTTTTAAGCAGTGTTTTACTCATATTTACATTAGGAAATAATCTGGTAATATTCTGAATAATTTTAAAGCACAGGTACTAAAATCATAAAATTTGTAGTAAGAAGGAAACTTGGAGATCATTTTGTCTAGTCCAATGTGTCCCTTCATTTTCCCAAAATGGTAAAGACTCTAGCAGGTGAAGTGACCCGCACAGGGTCACACACCAAGCTAGTGGAAGTGTCACTCACAGGCCGCCGCCTTTATAATATCACATTCTGAAACTCGGGTTCAGATGTTGTCATAGGCACACTTGAATTTTTTTGTTATTGTTTTTTAAAAAAGGTTTCCTGTAGCCCAGGCTGGCTTCAAAACCCACTAGGTAGCTAAGGCTGACCTTGAACTCCTGATTATGCTTCATCCACCTCCCGAGTGCTAGGATTACAAGTATGCACCAATACACTAGGCTTACATTTCAGTTTATGTTATTTTACAAATTCATAGTATAATACACAGTGCAGTGAACTAAAGTCAAACTAAGTGACATCATAATAATTTTTATAGTAGAAAATAAGTTTCTTGTATCTGAAAGAGTCAAGACTTAAATTATACAAGTGGAATGAAAATATTTCCTATATAAATTCCCTGTTACCCTTTATTTAGTTAGTATTTACAAATGATCAGGAAGCTAATACAGTGTCAAGTTAGAAAAGAAACTTTAAAAATACTTATAGAAACTGAAATAAATCAAGAATTTCTTCATCGTATAAAATTCCTGCTCCTTCACAACTGAGTTCTGAAACACTTAGAGAAGAGAAACACTTGAGTTTCCTCCTCGTTTAGCAGAGTCAAAAGTAACTATTTTAACAATGATAAAATTAAGACCTTCTATGGACTTAGGAAAAAAAAATCATGTTATGTTTGGACAACCGAAAAATGAGCTCATTAAAAAAAATAACCTATAATTCCTTTGGTGTATTAATTAAAAAGAGTTGGGCTCTAGCAGTTCATTCTGTTTGATGGCTACCTGAGAGGGAAACCCGTTTGTACTGGATACCACCATCACATAAGGCTGTGCCTGCTCTTCAGTTTTCTCAGTGTCTTCAATCAAATGATCTTCCACCTTTTTCTCTACCTCTTGTTTAAGAGTCTTTGTTTCCTGAGCTTTGATAACAGAAGTGATCACAGTGGCAGGTGGGTGTGCAACCAGCTGGGAACTTCGAGAAAAGGTCACCACAGGTGTGGCACTGAAGGATGGAGAGGAGTCCATACTGACAGCTCCATTGCAAATAGACTGAACATTGCTTGTAAGGACCTGCTGTACATGGGTAGGGCTAAAGACAATCGAAGGGGGAGAGCCCGGCTTCTGTGACTGTAGCACGACGTTTTCTTTCAGTACTGTCATAGGCTGTGATGACGGAATGGCTTGTAAAATAAATTTCTGTGACCCAGCACCTGATGACGGGTCTGTGCTGGCTATGACCGTGGTGAGTGGCACTGTCTGGAGTGTTACCGTATGCAGCTGCTGGTTGCCAGGAGACACGACTACTGGAACCTGGGTTGAAGCCTGTATGCTCCTGCTGAGATCAACAAATAGAAGTGAGACCATTAGAGAATGGAACATCTTTTAACACTTCAGTACTCCACAGTTATTCTTAAAAGTATGACAGACATTCCCATTGCTGCTTCCCCTACTTTTATCACTGCATAAGTAACATCATGCCAAGCCTTGTTTTAAACATTTTAACAGGCTGGCTGTGGTAACAGCACCCACCTGTAATTACCAAACTCAAGAGGCAGAGGCAGCTCAAAACCAACCCAGCTACAAAGCGAGAGTGTCTCAAATGAAATATCTATAAATACTGCCACATTAATACAAGTGAGTAAAGTCTCAACACACCAAGAAAGGAATTTATGAATGGGCTACTCTAAAGAAAAATATGATTTAAAAGCAGATCTGTGAGTTCACTGTGCTCACTCCTAAAAAATACCAAACATCACGTAATTGTTTGCAATCTTTTATATATATATATATATATATATATATATATATATATATATGAGAAAAAATGCTTGATTAACATTTTAAAAAATCCTAACAGTTTTTAATGGAGTTACTAAGATTTTAGTAGCTCATACTTAGTATCAGATCAACATCAGGAAAGTCATGACTATAATTCCTACAAGTTTTAAGCCAACTGAGACCAAAATTAATGCCAAACTTTGGTGAAATAAAATACACATATATTTACCAATTTTAGAGGCCAAAATAATTGTCACAGTGATTTTTAAATACAGTGTCTTTCTATGCTGTCCACACTACCTCTGAACCTACCCACCAGCAGTTAGAATTACAGATATGGGCCACCCCACCCAGCATAAAACTACAATTTAACATAAAAGATTTTAGTGTACAATCCAGTTTATGGAACTAACTGAAATAATGAGCTAATCTCATTATTAAATAAGGTAGATAGTTCATTAGTGATGTTATGACTCAACATAATTGTAAAAGTTCGCACTTGTGAAGTTTACAGGGTTGTTAAGTTATTTGTCTTTTGGAGATCTAAGTCTCAGAGCCTAGGCTAGCCTTTTCACCAGGTCCTGTGTCTATCTCCCCACTGCTAGGATGACAGGCACACACCATTGCACACAGCTTGACATTTATAGTCATGGTTACTGTTATTGTAAGTCAGTTTGTGAAAACTCTATCTTGAGTTCAACTGTCCTCTCTGAATTTGGTAAAGTTGTTTTTGTGAAAGTTATACATCAAATGGCTCAGTGCTAAATTAATCACAAGTAGCAAATTATTAAATATAAATTTTATTGTGCTATATGTGAGCACATATGAAGAGATAAAATGGAGCAAGTATAACTTCAAAAGGAGTGGGAAGACACAGGATGACTCATCCCTGTGGGATGCTAAATCTCAAGTTCAGACTGCCACCTAAGTCACCACCAGTCTGCGGGAGAAGAATACCTGCTTTTTCTTTTTTTCTTCTCTCTTTTAATTTTGGAAACAGGGTCTTTGCTGTATAGCTCTGGCTGGCCTAGAACCTATGCTGACTAGGCTGGCTTCAAATCTACCAACCCTCCTGAATGTTGAGATTACAGGCATGTTACCGCCATGCCCAGTTCTAACAGCTTTCGAGAAGGGCAGAGAGCAGGAGTTAAGTAATAAAGATTTAATAGGTGGGAGGAGTATGACTCATAATAAAGGTGTGGCAGTATTAGGCAAACAGTGAATTGAAAAAAACAAAACAAAACAAAACAAAAAAAAAAACCTTAGGGACCAGGCTTATCCAAAATATACTATCTCCCCTGTGCTTCCCATGTAAGGAAGGTTATCTCTGGGGAAATCGGAGTTTGAGTAGATACCTGACCTGGCCAATTTTCTTCTTTTAAATATATACTTACTGGATGTGTGTGTACGTATGTATGTATATGTGTGTGTGTGCGTGTGCACGAGCATGAGTGCATACATGTCACACAGCACACCTCTCGATGTCAGAAAACAGCTTGTATCCAGGCAGTTCTCTCTTTGCACCATGCGCGTCCCATAAATCAAAACTTAGATGACTGAAGCAAATGCCTTTACCCGCTGAGCCATTCCACTGGCCATACATTTTCTTTTTTACTTGTTTGCAGACAGGGTCTTACTGTAATAAGGCCACAAAATTATGATCCTTCTCCTTCAGTATCCCCAGCGATGAGTCTGTAGCTGTGCACTACTGAAACAGGAAGGCACAGGGACGGCTCAGCAGCCTGGGGACCCTCACCTGTATCAAGCTGCACACATACTGCATGTCAAAGATTGGAATGCGTTGTTCCTCTCTTAGCAACCCTTGGGGACTCCTGTATTGTGGTTAGTTCCCATTCAACTGTGTCTCCGAATATATCCACACAAGAGTCTTGATCCCCAACCTAAGTGAACTCATTTTAGGTACATCTGCAGTAAGGCAAACTGTGTCCTCCCAGTCCCCTATTTACTACCTTATGTCTATGCACAATGTCATACAAGACGAAAATGAAATGCATCGTGACATGCATAGTAAGCAAAGCCTCATACAACCCTAGAAATGAACTCCCTTTCCTGGAACCCACAAGAAAGCCATAGCCAGGCATGGTGGTGCACACCTATAATCCCAGTACTCAGGGAGGCAGAGGCAGGAGAATCTCTGTGAGTGCAAGGCCAGCTTGGTCTACAAAGTGAGTCCAGGACAGCCAAGGTTTACACAGAAAAACCCTATATTGAAAAAGCAAAACAAACAAACAAACAAAACAAAACAAAACAAGAAAGCCCTGAACATTAACTACTGTTCTGGGGCACCCCACCCCAAGTAGTCAGTCCTCTACTCCCTTGCAGCATTTCATGTGTTGTCTCTTTAAGGAAAAACGTTTTGCTACTTTACCATGTGTGTGTTTTTACCAACACCATCACTATATCCAAGGAGACACCACTTTTAAAAAGAAAGTCGTAAGACCTTCCCATACCAAGCACTTACATAAATCTATAGATGAAGGAGCATTTGTCATTTGTCACAGAAGTCTGTAAATATGTATGACCTTGCCACCTTGTAAAAGCAAAGATCCTCGTTTTACATGGGAACGCTTTATTGCAGAGGCTGACGACTTCCTTAAGGGAAACAGATAAGGTAGCCGTCTTCAGGGCCTGTGTGCCTAACCATGATAACACACACTTCTTCTTAAGTGCTGAGTAACACCAGCTGAAGATATTTATCATTTTAGTTTTTAACTTTCTGACACACACATATATATGAATTTTTGTGATTCCCACCCTATCCCATGAATACCATTATATGCTTATTTCTTCACTATGTGCTGTCCTCATTCCTTTACCTTCTCTGCAGTATAGCACAGTGCTCTTTGAAATCTGCATATTGCTAATTAGAGCTATCTGTAGTTGTCAATTATTTTGTCCAATTTAAAAAAAAAAAAACAGCCTTTTCATGATAAGATTGCTGTTTCGCAGGAAACATATTACTACCTACAGTATACACATAGTGACTTGTGTAAATTATAGAGCGATTCTTGCTATAAACATTTTTGTACATTATAATTGCGCAGGCTTGAAATCAGAACACATGGGAGGCCGAGGCGAGAGGATTGCACACCCTGCCTCAGCTGCATATGAAGGCTTTGTCTCAAAACCAACCAAAAACTGGGTACGTGGCGGACTCCTATAATCTCAGCACTCAGGAGAAAGAGGCAGGAAGACTGAAGGTTCAAGGCCATCCTCTACATATCAAATCTGAGGCCATCCTGGGCTGCAGGATATCATGTCAAAGAAAGTGTAGGTATTAAAACATAAAGACACCATGAAGTCCCTGCAGCCATGGGAATTTCCAAACATTTTTCCTTATAATTAAGTCATCAGTTGCATCCAATTGCATTGTATCAGTTTTTTTCACCTTAACTACTTTCTAAAACTCCTAAGTGGCTTGTAACTAAGAGGTATCATATTGCTGACTTATGATTCATCAGAATTTCTGAGAATTTTCTCATTATATAACATTTAGCTTGTGTTGAAAATTGACTCAGGTGTCAAGAAGTGTCATTTAATTGTCACAACCACCTGTACTGTTAAATACCAGTTGGTTTTGTTTTCTAATGAAAAAATATTCCTAGTAGTCAATTGAGCTGTACATTTAATAACTGGCAGGGCTGGAGGGCTGAAAAAGGGTTGGCAGACATTCTTCCTACTGTGTTACCTTACTGTTAAGGTAAACCTACAGTGTTAGGTATTTTTCTGAGGATAATTTTAAAGACCTTAAGACAAACTATTAGTGCCTGGGTAAGTATTAACAAAAATGGACTGCCCCATTTACCAGAGACAATCCTCAGAAAATACTCTACCAGGGCTTTACTTTGTTATCCCTTGACTAGTATGAAGACAAAGCCAAATTATAACATTTAAAAACTGAGTGCATACATTTTAAATTGACTCAAAGGAAAAACTGAGATGTTGATGATAATTCCTGTGATTTACATAAATTTACATAAACCCTTTCCTCCCCATCTTGCTCATGGTCATGGTGTTTCATCAGAGCAATAGTAACCCAAATTAAAGAGGCAGTGCCTCTCCCAGGCCCAATAAAATTCAACTTCTAGCTCATGTTCTGGAAACTCACGGGAGGATAAAGGAAGGAACCCTGTGCTGGCTGGTTGTATGTCAACTTTACACAAGCTACAGCCATCTAAGAGGAGGAAACCCCAACCGAGAAAATTCCTGAGAGCAAACTGTAGAGCATATTCTTAATTAGTGTGGGGTGGGGAGCTGCCTACTGTGGGTGGGGCCATCCCTGGACTGGTGGTCCTGGGTGCTCTAAGAAAGTAGGCTAAGCAAGCTATGAGGAGCAAGCCAGTGAGCAGCACTCCTCCATGGCCTCTGCATCAGTGCCTGCCTCCAGGTTCTCACCTTGTTTGAGTTCCTGTCTCGACTTCCTTCAGTGATGGGCTATGATGTGTAAGTATAAGCAAAATAAAACCTTTCTGCCCCAACGAACTTTGGGTCATGATGTTTCTTCACAGCAATAGTAATCCAAACTAAGACAAACCCCAAGAACTATAAACATCCATTTAATTTTGGCCTATTATCTCTTGCCTTATTCTAAAATCAAATGAGAACAGACCTAAATTTTTCAGAAGCCCAATCTAAAGACAGGATTTTCTTAGTCAATTAGACGCTTAGAACTTTTCACCATCTGGCACATTAACGCCTGAAGAAGAGAACCTGGCTCCTGACCTTCCCACTTGGGTTTCAGAAGTGTTCTGACACAGGGTTTCCCAGGTGATAACATGTATTCAGTGAATCCTGAATGTCTCAGTTGTGAAAGATGAGTCAGTGTAGGAGCCTGTACTACAGAGGACAGAAATTCAATTTCCAACACACACACCCAGCAACTCACAACTGTTTATAACTCCAGCTCCAAAGGATCTAGTATATCAGGCATTCACAGGCACCTGAAGTCAGGTACACAAATCCCCCCATACATATACACATAATTAAAAAAAGGGAACCACTGATAGAATTGGAGAACTGATATAATTTTGCTCCTGAAACAATCTGTTGACCAAGAATTCTATCCTCTGAGTCCTGACCCACTAACAAACAGTGCCTTCTCTGAGAATATTCCACGGGCGATGCACTCTGGTCACTTTGTTGCCTCACCTAATACTCTGAACTGAAGAATTCGCTGTTTCTTCCTGTATGGTGCTGGTTATGGTGGCTTCTGCTTCTGGGACAGCTTGTACTGGCTGTACTACATGAACAGTCCGGAAGAACTGGGTAGGAAAAGGAGACTGTGAGGGCTGCACTGTCCTCAAAACCTCTGATGACTGTCCACCTTCCATGGGATCTTTGGGTTTTGTAGCTTTAGGATTCCCTGTTTTTAGAATTGTCGTGGGCCCTCCTTTTATTCCCGGACTTGAAGATGCTCTTGATCGGCTTGCTTGGTTGCGACTTAATGTGGTTGTAGATGATAAGGGCTGATCTGAAGACTCTATGCTGGAACTCGGATCCTCCTCATCTATGTATATGAGGTCTTTTGGCATTTCTTTAAACTGATACACCAAGCGCTGACCTTCCACTTTTGCAAGAATACCTCTTTGGTAATAGTACCTAGTCAAAGCAGACAATTTCAACATCTTATTAGGTCATTTAAATATAAGTTAAAATGACATTAAACAAAATCCATTTTTCCTAAACATAAAATTTTAGGGCTGAAGTTTAAAAGTGAAGAAATTAGTTGCTCGTGGGTTTTTATTTACATATATATATATATTTTTTTAAATTTTATACACAGATTAAACCCTTATGAAGGACTGAAAAGATGACTTAATAAAGTCCCTGCTTGCTTAAGACCCTCAGCTCCAATCCCAAGGATCCTTGCAAGGGCTGGGCTCAGTAGACACATCTGTAGTTCTGTGCTGAGGAGAGAGAGAGGCAGAGCTCTCCAGTTTGCTAACCAAGCAGCCTAGCTGAAGAAATGAGCTCCGGCCTCAGTGAGGGACCTATATCAAAATACAATGTGGAGAGTGATCAAGGAAGATACCCAAACAATGACCTCAAACCTCCACCACAGGCACCATGCGCATGCCCACAAACACCACATGCAAGCCCTCATTAACAAGCAAATCTAGGATGAATTCTGAGTAGGGAACTTTGAAGAAGGACTAGACCTTTGCTTTCCTTTTTTCCTTTATACATACACTGCTGCTAATTTGCTAGAATAATCAAATCTACTACAAACTTCAAGACATCATTTCCCACCACTCTCTGCCTTACTAGCATGAAATCATAAATGTTTAACTTAATTACGCAAAATTTAGTGATTCAAATGTTAGTGGTTTTAATAAAATCAAGGACATTTATGACTTTTGTGTATAATGTCCTTTCCCTAAGTTTCTCTCTCCTCAAATGTTGGTCCTTAACTCTACGTTAAAACCTTTCCTTAGGGCTGGAGAGATGACTCAGCAGCTAAGAACACTTGTTCTTGAAGCGGACCCAGCATCCACATAATGTCTGTAACTCCAATTTCAAGGGATCCAATGCCTTCTTCTGACCTCTGTAGGCATCAGGCGCCCACACAATGCACAGACATATAGGCCAACAAAATATTCATATGTATAACAAATCTTTAAAAAAAAAACTGAGTAAGTTCTAACTCTGAAGAAGAAGAGGACAAGACGGAAGGAGTAAAAAGAAGAGGAGGGATAAGAAGAAGAGGAGAATAAAAGAAGAAGAAGAAGAAGAAGAAGAAGAAGAAGAAGAAGAAGAAGAAGAAGAAGAAGCATCATTAAACAATTTAAGGTAATTAAAGACAAATGAAGTTGAAGCCAGGCACACCTTTAATCCTAGAGAGTGCACACCTTTAATCCTAGCACTCTCAAGATAGAAGCAGGTGAACTCTGTGAGTTCAAGGCCAGCATGGTTTACATAGTGCAAGCCTGTTTCAAAAAAGAGGAGGAAAAAGAAGAAAAAGGAAGGAGGAAAAGGAAGAATTCTAATTTAAGATCACCAAGCCATACATCTCCTAATCATTTCTATTTCAAGTCTTTCTCAAACAACGCATATTGGGAATAACTAAATGATATAGTCATAGAGAAGCAAAACAAAAATGGGCTTAAATTTCTTTTATCTAATATCAATATTGAAGTATTCATTATTCTACCATAAGATTCAACATGTTAACATTTTATACACTTTCTGATATTTTTATAAGGAAAACACAGGTTGAGTAAGTAATTTCTGAAATGCTTAGAATCAAGGTTTTGGAGGAGCTTTTGAATTACTTTTAAATATTTGCATAGATCTTACCAGTTGAACATCCAAACTTGGAAATGCCCTCAACTCCAAACTTCCTAACTCTCTTATTGTTGCTTAAAAGCTTCAGAATCTGGATTCCTGACTTTCACACCAGAGTCTGCTATTTGCATGATTATTTGTAGAAGAAAAGTATTTTCCTCAATCGGAGTAAGCTTTAACTTTACAAGCATGCTGGCTTGTGTGAGTACTGTGACCTTCCGTAAATACTATTCACAGGCTGGGGACACAGCTCAGTGGTAGAGTGCTTGTCTAGCATGCACAGAGCCCTGGGTTCATGCCCCAGCCTACAAAAGCAAGCAGCATGAATACGATCACAGTCTTTAAGTTTTGAAAAGTCCCCTGTTTTTCGACACCTGGAAGTGATATGCCGAGCATAACAAAAACTCTGTGTACCTGAGTGCCCTTCCCATGGTTTCATAGTTCATGTCAGGCTTGTTTTTGTGCTTCCCCCACAATTTAGACACGGCTTTAGAATCAACCAGTTTAAAGATGCCCTTTTCTCGCTGTGTCCACTTGATGTATTTAGGGCAGGTAGCTTTGTCCTGAAGCAGAGCCAGTAGAAACTCCCAAAGGTAAATTGTGTTTCCTGAAACAAAATCAATTTCTTTTAAAACAGCGCAAACAGACAAACCATAGGACTAGAAGTCTTAAAAGGTCCATCTTTATCCACACAAAAATATCACCTCACTCAATTAGCAGATGCAATCCCTCAGTATACGGTCATAATTCTTAGGGTCTAGTAGAAACCTTACTAATCCCATAAATGATGTATCTATGGCAATCTTGTCAACTGTATTCATGATGACCTAAGGGAAAAAACTGAGATCATTTCTGTCTGCTCTTTAAAAACCATCACACAGAGAAAACATCAAAAGTAATCAAAAACAAAAAACATTTCAACAGTTGTTCTCTGTGTATCAGAAGCAGCAGACCAATGACGACAGTGTTCTTCAAAATGGAGCAAGAGTTGTGAAAACACTAGAACTCCAACACACCACAGTTAAGGCTCTACAAAGAGAAACTGCAGACTAGCTAAACTGCTGCAAGACTTTGCTGAATGCATTAATGAATTATTTTTACAGAAAAATGAAAGTAACTGAAATGGTTCTGTAGGCTACTTTCTTACCTACAGAAATCGATGTAACCAGAAATTTCTGGTTACAGAAATTGATGACAGTATCTTATAAGCTCTGGGCAACAGCATGCTCTATCTGGCTACAAGAAGAAAAGTCATGAGCTGGGTTTGGTGGTGTGACACCTGTAATCTTAGCAGTTCAAGATCACCCTCAGCTGCTAGGGAGTTCAAAACCCACCCAGACTACAAGGTTTAACACACCCAAGGTAGTCATTCATTTGTTACACATGTCACACTCTTCTCTTTCACACACACACACACACACACGGAAGCACACACACATGTGCTCCGCACACATACACACACACTTAAAAGTAAGCCAAAAAGAGTAACAAGGGTAGAATACAGAGAAGAATAGAGGAAGGAGAGGGCACTAGCCCTGTACGATAAAGATATCTGAGCACTTACCCTTCCCATCTTTATTTTTCTTCTTCACAGATATATTTGGTGTAGTGGCTGGGGAATCTGGTCGTGGTGGTTTTGTCTTTCTTCCTGAAATCAGAATATCTCTGTATAAGTTTTTGCCCTCAAAATTGAAAGAAAATTTCTTTTCATTAAAAGTTCTACTATCTTGTTGTTTATTAATAGTTTCAAGTTCCAAACTTTCATACAGGAGTCATACAAACTAGTCTCTGAAAATGCTACCTAAAAGAAAAATAACTTCAGTAAAAATTAAACATTAAGTAAGTTAGATCACAAATAATTGCTTATATATGAAATTATACTTCAGGGCTAAAGACACAGTTCAACATCAGAGTGATTGCCTAGCATTCACAAGCCTGGAGTTTAGTCCCTAGGATGGGAGTGGAGTTGGTAAAAAAAAAAAAAAAAAAAAAAAAAAAGCAGAAATTACTCTTTGGCTCACCTGTCAAAAGAAAATGAGGTTAAATTTCAAATACTGGATTTTCTTTGAGACTGCCACACTAGTGCTTTCTCTTAAAATTTTGAATATTCCTTTTTTAATTAAATTTTTATTTTTTTACATTAATTACTTTTTATTCACTTTGTATCCCAGCTGTAACCCCCTCCCTTATTCCCTCCCAATTGCACCCTCCCTCCCTCATCTCCTCCCTGACCCTTTACAACTCCACTGATAGGGAAGGTCCTCCTCTCCTTCTATCTGACTCTAGCTTATCAGGTCTCATCATGACTGGCTGCAATGTCCTCCTCTATGGCCTAGCAAGAATGTTCCTCCTTCCAGGGTGGGGTGGGGTGGTCAAAGAGCCAGCCACTGAGTTCATGTCAGAGACAGACTCTATTCCCCTTACTAGGAAAGCTACTTGGATACTGAGCTGCCATGGGTTACCTCTGAGCAGGGGTTCTAGGAATGGACCTTGGTCCTTGGTTGAAGTATCAGTCTCACAAAAGACCCCTGTGCCCAGATAATTTGGTTCTGTTGCTCTCCTTGTGGCGCTCCTGTCCTCTCCAGGTCTAACTAACTCCCCCTTCTTTCATATGATTCCCTGCACTCTGCCCAAAGTTTGGCTATGAGTCTCAGCATCTGATTTGATACACTGCTAGGGAGAGTCTTTCAGAGGCATTGTGGTAGGCTCCTGTCCTGTTACTTGTTTTCTCCTTCTTCCAATGTTCATCCCATTTGTCTTTCTAAGTGAGGATTGATCATCTTACCCAGGATCCTCCTTTTTGTTTAGCTTCTTTAGGTAGAGATTTTAGTATGTTTATCCTATATTATAGGTCTACTACCCACTTATAAGTGAGTATATACCACGTATGTCTTTCTGCTTCTGGGATAGCTCACTCAGGATGATCTTTTCTAGATCCCACTATTTGCCTGCAAATTTCATGATTCCATTGTGTAAATGTACCACAATCTCTGTATCCATTCCTCTGTTGAGAGACATCTGGGACATTCTTTTATTTCTCAAAACAGATGAACAGGCTGGAGAGATGGCTCAGTTATTAAGAATACTCGCTGCTCCTGCAGAGCACTGGGGTTCTCTTCCCAGCACCCACATGACACCTATGTGGGCAGCCACACACACATGTGCACACACATAATTAAAAGAATAAAAGATAAATCTTGTAGGATATAAATAAAATAATAAAACAAAGAATAATGAAAGAAAAGGAAGGCCACCAACTATGCCCTCAAAGCAAAGCTAACCATACCCACAGACCTTTTTTGTCTTATTGGGTTGAAGAGAAGGACAGAAGTGTTGGATAAAAGAATTCCGATAAACTGCTGTAATCCTAGCACCCAGGGAGGCAGAAGCAGGCAGATCTCTGTGAGTTCGAGGCCAGCCTGGTCTACAAGGCGAGTCCAGGACAGGCAAGGTACACAGAGAAACCATGTCTCGAAAAAACAAAGTGATAATAACAACAATAAGAATTGAATTTAGATACAAACTTGAGGCTTTAATAATTGAAAAATCTGGGCTGGCAAGTTGGCTCATTTGCCACCAAGCTTGCCAACCTGAGTTAGAGCCCATGGTCACACATGGTAAAAGGAGAGAATAAACTCCATACAAGTTGTTCTCTGACCTCCACACATGCTCCATGGCACATAGACACCTACATACATACATACATTCACACACACATGCTTTCTCTCTCGTGCCTCTCAATCATACACATTTGAACATAAATGTAATAAATGACAAAGAGCTGGAAAATCTTCTTTCAGATCAAGTGAGATAGATCAACTATTTTAAGTGCCTAAGATATTTTAATGACTTATATTAAGAACTACTTCAATTTGTTTTGCGTTTCATGTTTTTCTTACATATCTTAACTGGTGGAGAAACACCCTCTAATAAAAAGTTTATCTGGATTCCACATCAGTACTGACTGTGTGACCTAAGTAAGTTAGACACTCACCTTTCTTTCTTTTAGGCTGTTCTGGGGAGGAGGCTCCTGGGGAGTCTGTATTTGTCTCTTGTACTTGCTGAGTTTCCATCACTTCAGGAATCCCATCTAATGTGACAGACACATGAGTGATGGGGGCAGCAATGTCATCTTCAGAGGAACTAAATATATTATTATCTAATGGAAATGAAATAAATTATAATCAGTTGTGTATTATAAACAAAATCATTTACTGTTTCTATAAACTCTCACTTTGTATTTCCTCTGCCATAAATCAAGGATCCTAAAGCACACCAGGCATGGCTTCCTACCACAGTCTATCTTACCCTCCTTCCCCTCGTCTGCTCTCTGGAACTCAGTTTCTGTCATTAGACTGCCATACAAATGCTTTGTTCTCTAAAAACAATAAAAATCATAGCAAAAAAAAAATCTCCCTAAAATTTACCGACAAAAAACAGAACAAATAACCCAAACTGTACAGCATGCCCCTCAACATCTCTACAATCTAAACCAAACCTCCCTTTCCACCTCCTTTCCCACTCATATGAAGCTTCACACTTTCGCCATAAGAACGAAAACATCTCTCAAAAAATATTTTACAACTTAGTGTTCAGATCTATTCCTTCTCAGTTGAATACTCACTCCTCTCTCTTCTAGTTAATGAAGTGTGATTGTAATTCGGTTAAAACATTCTCTCCTGAAAGCTAGAGTGCCACTGCCTCCAGAACACTATGCTATCACTTCTGTGGTCTTTGTTTCTGGCTTTTATACTTATTTACACACATGAATGACTTAGAAATTAGGCTGCAAGATTGAAGAAGGAAGTAACAGGTATTCGTTTTCTACTATGCCATTGCCTAACATGCTGCTGTGTGCAGCACGTTCAATAAGTATCTTGAAGTGACTTAGTAACTATGCTTTTAAGTTTCAGTTCCCCCTTGTCAGAAAGGCCCAAAGGAGAAGTACATTAAAAAATAAGTTAATAATCTAGCAATGAATTTTATACAACAAATGGTTAGGAAATTTGTCAATAAGTTTTTGCCTCTACTACAGTTAGAGTAGAGATGGCTATACACTAGTCTGAGTTCAAAACCAATGTGAGGGTGACAGGATGGCTCGGCAATTAGGAGCGGTCAGGGCTCTTCCAGAAGACCGGGGGTCAGGTTCTAGCACCCACATCATGACTCACAACCCTCTACTGCCCATTTCGAGGATAGGAAGCTCCCTCTCTGGCCTCTCCTGACACTACACTCATGCAGTGCACATGTAGACTTGCAGGCAAAAACACTGATGCACATAAAGTTTTTAAAAATTAAATAATCCCAGAACTCAGGAGGCAGAGGCAGAAGGATCTCTGTGAGTTCTAGGTTAGCCTGCTCTACAAAGCGAGTCTAGGAGAGCCTGGACTACACAGAGAAACCCTGTCTTGAAAAGCCAAAAACAAACAAAACAAAACAACAACAAAAACAGGTGGAGAGTTTGAAAGTGTGATGAGGCACATTCTATGAAACTCCCAAATAAATAATAAAAATACTATGTTGGGGAAACTTTGCATAATCTGGATTTCATAAAGGACAAATTACTTTTTATTCTAAAAAGTTCATCAAATATTAAATCAGTAAAGCAGCACTTTTAACAAAGGTACCACACCTGGAATTTGTCTCTTACAATGTGCTCTGGACCTACAGAAGAAAAGAAGAAAGACAGCCTCTTCTGTTCCCTTGATGTTTACTATCTAATGGAGATGGCAAGAACAGCTTTGCAATATATACAGATATGAGCAATCTTTAGCACTCACTTATTCGTTTGTCATCCAGTATAGGACTGGGAGAATCCATATTGAGGAGTGCCTCAGCAGCCTCAATGGTCTCGATTGTTTCATCTCCATTATGACAAGAAGCCTCAACTACAATAAAGAAAAACATAATATTAGCTACTTTGAAATAGTATATGCTGCTCTGAAATTTGTTCACAGTGTTCATCTCCTGAATCAGGATATACCACTTAACATTGAGCTTGTAGCTTGTATGCATATAAACTATAAAATACAGAACATATATCATACTACCAAATCTGAGGCGGGTGTATCAAAGGTCTCACACTATGCTAACTAGCTTTTTGTTTGTTTTATTTACTTTATTATTTTTATTGGTATGTAGGTAGGTATATAGGTATGTATATATGTATGTATTGATTTTTGTCAATTTGACAAAGGCTTGAGTCATCTAGGAAGAAGAAACCTCAATTAAAAAAATGTTCCCATCAGATTAGCCTGGACTGATGGAGTGCCTAGCCCACTATGGGTGGTACCACCTATAAGAAAGCAGGTGCCGGTGAGGGTCTAGAGAGATGGTTCAGTGGTTAAGGGCATTTGCTGCTCCTGAAAAGAATTGGGATTTGTTTTCCAGCACCTGTATGGCAGCTCACAGCCACCCTTAACTCGAGCTCCAGGTGGCCAACAGCATCTTCTGTCCTCCTCAGGCACCTGGAGGCATGTGGTGCACTCTTACGTTATACGGAGACAAATACACATGCACATAAAATAAAGAATCAATTTGTCTAAAAAGGCAGGCTGAACAACCATGGAGAGCAAGCCGGCGAGCAGCATTCCTCCACGGCCTCTGCTTCAGTCCCTGCCTCTAGGTTCTGCCCTGACCTCCCTAAATGATGAAGTGTGGTGTGGAAGTGTAAGGCAAATAAACCCTTTCTTTTCCAAGCTCTTTTGGGCATGGTGCCTGCCACAGCAATGAAGAAGCAAACTGAGACATACTCTGTAGCTTAGGCTAGACTCCCTCTTGCAGAAATACTGCTGCCTCACCCTCCCAAGTGCCAGATGTCCGCCACCAGATAACTGCCTTTTTATTTTGTTTTGTTTCGAGGACAGGGGTTAAAATTATTACCATCTTGTATATGCCTATGTATGCGTGATATGTATATGGACCACGCCACAAAGTGTGTATGGAGGTCAGAAGACACGTTTATGGAGTTATTTCTTTCCTTCCCCCATTACATAGGTTCTGAGGATTGAATATAAGTTGTTATGCCTTCACAGTAAGAGCCTTCTCACCAGCTCCTCTTTGGCTGTTAGTGACTGTGTCTATGTTATACAGCCCTTGCTGGACCAAAACAAATGATGTAAGACCAGACTGGCTTCAGACATACAGTGATCCTCCTGCTTCTCCCTTTTGAGTTGTGAGATCACAGGCATTTGCCACCATAAAGTAATTAATCATTACAGGAGTAGAATTTTGAACAAAATCAATTTTATAAGACATAATTCAACAAAGCCCTCTGTGTCCATTCACAGCTTCAAACACAATAAACAAGTGGTTAATCTTTCACCTATGCCCTCCCATCATCCCCACGCTCTTACTTCCTACAAGAGATCACTGTGAAGGAATCCAAGGCTCCCTTTTTATTCATTTGTTCAGTTGTTGTTTTGTTCATTATTTTTGTAATCTTTTACATTTATCTATCTGTATGATGTGCATTCATGCTATAAACATAGAGGTCAGAGGGCAAGCTGAAGGAGTTGGCTCTTTCTGGCCACCATGTGGGTCCTTGGGATCAAACTCAAGTCACCAGGCATTTATCACCAAGTGCCTTTACTCACTGAGCTGTTTTCACCCCAGCTCTTTTTTTTTTTTTTTTTTTAGTTTTAATAGAAGACCTTACTATAGCCCATGCTGGCTTCAAACTCACTAGGTAGCTGAGGCTGGTCTAGAATAGCTGATCCTTCTGTCTCTGCCTCCCATGTCTTAGAACTACAAATCTGGGCCTGCTCCTCTGTATTTTATCTATAAGTATTTTAGCACATATTTCTAAAAGATAAGGAGTCTAACACAATGATGTTATCATGTATTAAAAATTAACATTAAATAATTACATAATTCCATTAGCATCTCTCAAAATTCCTTTCAGGTGGTGATGGAGCACAGAGGGAGCGCACTCCCTTACACACACAAGGCCCTGGATTCCATCCCTAGTACCAGGAACAACCATTACTACAACCAAAACAAACAACAGACGCCACAGAAGGTGTGTAGACAGGGTTTTAAAGAGTCCAGCTAAAATGAGGTCGTCACAGTAGACTGAATCATTATTCTGTCAACCCTCAAGGAAATCTGGACTTGGCCAGTGGTCAGAAAGACTCTGTGAAGACAGGGGAGAAGACAGTCATCAGCAAGCATGGGAGAAAGACACCAGTAGGCCAGAACTTTAACCCACAAGGAAATGTTTTTCTGTCAGGTAGTTGGTGGTAGACTGTGCCACACTAGCCCCAGCAAACAAGGCTCTGCCCATGTCATTCCCGGCCTTCCCCACAGCTTCTCACAGGCTTAGCACTGCCTTGCCTTCTCTTCCTCTTCTCATCACATGGCTTAGCTGAGCACAGGGGATCTAAAGGCTTGAGTGGTGAGAAGAGAAAGGAAGGGAGGAGACACAAGCTACAAATATTCTGGCTTTAAGGTCTGGCTTGCTTTCTGAACCCAGGACTTTTCTGTTTTCTAGGAAGGCACCTGTCTGTATCTTGTCATTTGCTGTCTTCAGCTCTAAATGCAAAGGAATAATTCTCTAAAGGAAACAGTTCCTTTTTCTAAAGATCCTTGGCCTGCTTTCCTACTTTCAATTTCTTCTTTGGGGATCAATGTTCTCTATTGATGACTAAACGCAGAAATAAGCACCCTTTCAGAAGACATTGGTTTCCAACTAACACCAAATAGAGCTCAACTCTAAGGCTTGAAGTTACATAGGAATACACTGCAAAACCTGTCAGTCTAGTTAAGTCACAGCAGACACATAACGGCAGCAGTCATCACAAAATCATTCTGAGCACAGCCAGCAATAAACACAAACTTGAATCTGACCAACCCTGCTTGCTTACTGGTAAAGGAGAAGCAAGTTTAACCACCAAAAAGCATTCATCAATTTGTTCGAACCAAAGAAGAAAAAGTGAATCTAAACGCTGGAAGAACAGCTCAGTCAGTGATGAAGCTCAGGCCTAGCACGCTTGAGGTAACCATAACCACGGTGTTCACTAAGAAAATACTAAAATTGAGGGACATTCTACAGAACACATACCTAGTATACCTCCAATGTATGAAGGTTATGACAGAGGGACGGTGACAAACTGCTGAGTCTAAGTAATGAGAGAATGGCACATAACAGTACAGATAGGTATCCTAGACAGAAAGCAACGTGTACAACTGGTAAAATGTAAGTAGGACTTGGGGTTGGTTAATGATATTACAACCAATGATCATTTCCTCTTCTTAACAAATGTATACTATTTAGGTAAGATGATAGCAGGAGGATTAAGATAAGGAATACTTGCAAGCACAGTAAGGCTAAACTGTGACTGCCAGTAATTTTTAGAGAGCTCTTCTGACTATTCATAATTGGACATGCATATAATTGAAACCACATGCATCACAGGGTGGGGAACGCATGATAGAAGAAAACAATGATATAACCTAATCTATCAATGAAAATAGCCACACAAACTATACATTTCAGTAGCCAGCCCTTCCTCCTGCTAAATGGCATTTAAAAAAGACCCTAAGTTTTGTCCTGGGGCCCTTGGATAATCTCATGCTTTGGACCACTGTCAATCTTGATTCTCTGTTATTGCTCTGCTTTTAATAAAGTTACCTTATTTATTTTGCAAATATGTGTGAAACGTTATTTTCAAATCTTTGGGTAAAAGGTCAAAAACCTAGACACATCTGGCCCAGATCCTGACCACCTATAATAGAAACCCACACACCTGTAAGGGTGATGTCATCATCGTCGTCTACGATTTCCTCTTCAGCAACATCCAGTGAACTCTCAGTAATCATGTCATTAGGCTCTTCCACACAGGCTAGGCCAGCATAGCTATTGAGAATATCAGCGCCAGGAACATGTTCCACAATGACAGCAGGGAATATAGCAGGGTCACCAAGCTGCAGGGATGGAAGGGGAAGATAAACGTTTTGCTTTTGTTGGATACAATCCAAAAACATTTTAGTTACTTTTTCAAAAAACACTTGACAACTCATCTTTATTTGTTTGTATTTTCTTAAGTGAAGACTTTACCCAGGGACTAATGTAAGCTAGGCAAAACTTCAACCACTGATCTACACCAAACCCTTTTTACAGTTTACAGCAATTTAGTCCCTATATCATCGTGTGTGTGTGTGTGTGTGTGTGTGTGTGTGTGTGTGTTTCAGCTTTTTGAGACAGAATCTCTATATAGCTGATCTTAACTCACTCTCCTAAACTCTGGGATTACAAGTATATGCCACCATACCTAGCTCCACTACTTATATTTTAGCAATCTTTTTATAAAACCTAATTTTAATGATTAATCTTGTCTCGTGTTTGAGGAGACAGGGTCTTGTGCATCCCAGGCTGGCCTGCTCGCTGTTTACAAGATGATCTTGAACTCCTGATGCACCTGCCTGCCTCCACCTCCCAAGTGTTAACAATTACAGGTGTGCCTGCCATGCTTGATTCTTCATCTTAAAAAGCCAAGTTTTCACTCATAATTTTTCCTTTCTTTCTTCCTTTCTTTTTTTCATTCATTCATTTATTTATTGATTTTTTTGAGACAGGGTTTCTCTGTGTAGCCTTGGACTCACTGTGTAAGCCAGGCTAGCCTTAAACTCACAGATGTATGCTTGCCTCTGCCTTCCCAAATGCTGGGATTACAGGTGTGCATGACCACACCTGGCTTTAAAAATACATTTTTAAAATGGCATTACATTAAGAAAAAATAGGATCTACTTTAAAATTACACGAAAGCATGAACCGGGAAGTGGAATACAATGGAATGTATAATTAAGTAAGCTCTTACTGAAGTTTCTTTCACAGAAGAAATGTCAGCTTAGTATCTCTTACACTGTTGCTTGACATGGAAGCCTTGATTTTAACACCCTTCGACTCACGTGAAAACAATTAACTTTCATTTTCTATTATTGTCCTCTTTAAGGACTGTATCAAGCTTAAGAATTTTCTCCGACTAATGGCTGTGTATAGAAGTACAGGGTTCTAGGGTAGGTGCTGTGGCACACACCTTTAAACCCAGCGCTCCAAAAGACAGAAGTTGTTGCAGCGCTATGTGTTTGGGCCAGTCCGATCTACGCACTGAGTTCCAGCCCAACCAAACCTATACAGAAAGACCCTGTCTCAAAAATAACATCAAAGATTATAAAACTTCAGAACCGAAATTACAACCTCACTTAGCAACTTCATTTTAACATTGAGAAACTGCCCCAAGAGGTTTTCAACGACATAGTAAAAGTCAATTCAGCTACTTTCCTGCTATGCTTTGTTTCATTACTTATGTAGCTAGCCTGGAACTCACAATGTAGTCCAGAGTAGCCTTGAACTCATGGCATTCCTCTGCCTCAGGTTCCCAAGTGCAAGGATAACAGGTATAAACTACTATGCCTGGCATTCTTTAAATTTCTTATTTTGAAATGATCGCTGACCTAGAAAAATTGCAAAATAACTTCTAAGAATTTTCATATAACCTTAGCTCATGTCCCTCTAATTCTAACACTTAAGCACTTCTACTACTGTTTTTGTTTTGTTTCTTTCTTTGATTTAAATAGGGTTTCTTTGTGTAGCCTTGGCTGTCTTTGTAGACCAGGCTGGCCGTGCACTCACAGAGATCTGCTAGGATTACAGGCATGTGTCACTGCGCCCAGCAATCATTTCTATTATTGTTGTCTGACTTTTTTTTCTGGTTTGTTTAAAGTGGTAGTAGACATACCTCCTGTTTTAAAAATGTTTATGGGTGTTTTATGTGCATGTATGTCTGGGCACCACTGTGTGCAGTAGCAGAGTATTGGACCCCCTTAAACTGAAGTATGGGAGTTGCAGACAGTTGTGAGCTACCATGTGGTGCTGGGAATTGAATCTGAATCCTCTGGAAGAGCAGCCAGAGCTCTTACCTACTGAGCTATCTCTTCAGCCGTCTCCCCACTATCACTTTAACCCAAAATATTGTCTTATTTCCTAAATGCATTGTCTTTTATAAAGATAGACAATTGTCAAAAGCAGGAAATGAGTACTGTACTATTAACTAATCTTCAAATCTGATTTAAATTCCCTGAATCATCTCACTAATGATCACAGAGGAATATATCAAAAGAAGTGAAAAAATCAGGAATTAGTAGGATCAGAGGCTTCATTTAGTAAGCACCCTATTTATTTCATTGTTTTGTTTGAAATAGAATCTTAATATGTATCCCACATTTGTCTCCCACCCGAATTAATTCTCCTAACAGCCTCCTGAGTCCTCGGTATACATAATCATGCCTGTCTAATTGTAGTATTTTTGAAAAAGTACAGATTATTTGTTATATAGACTAGCCCAAATTTTGTCTTTGGTTGTTTCCTTGTGTGTAGATCCCGTTTGCATTTTGACAAGAATGAAAAAGAAGTACTGTTGTATCCCTTAAAATATAACAGATCATGTCAAGGGCCCCTAAATACTCATTTATCCCAGCACTGGGAATACTTTGACCACTTTTTTAAAGGATATATGTCAGGTTTCCCCATTATAAAATTAATATTCCTCTTTAATATGATAAGGACTTTGTGAGAACATTCTTCTTAAGCATTTCCTCATAAACACATCCTAGTAAAGTGGGAAAAGGTTCCTGTTTATAGGAAATACATCAGATCCTTTGACATTTTCTTCTGGAGAATGAACTATACTGGAATTACTTATGGCTTTGCTATATACTAAACAGTGCCCACCTTTTAAAGTCAGTGTTCACACATCTGCAGAGTAAGGTCAGATAGTACTTGTAACAAAAAAAATTTAATTGCTAAAAGTTATATATCATGGGTGTGTTAAACAGTAAGTTTCCTTACCTTCAAGAATGGTAAGCAATGAAATTTATAGGTAATGATCTTAAGGCACATTTCGTTTTACTTCAAAATGTTTCTTCCTATTTGAAAAAGTTAGCCAGAACTAGCTGGCTTTTCAAACTCTAAAACCAGTTTTGAAACTGAAACTAGGGGCTCAAGAATTTAGATTGTGAAACACATAAACACATACATAAACAGTTAAAAAAAACATTTAATTTCCAAAGCAAAACATAAACATTTGACTTTCCTTTCCTCTGTAAAGCAGGACACCTGTCTGTAAGTCGGAGGACAAAGGCAGGGTTGGTTCTCTCCTTTCAAGTCAGTCCCAGGGGTCAAACTTGGGTCAACAGGCATAATAGCAAGTGCTTTTATTTTTTTTGAGCCACTTCATGGACCCTCCCTTTCTTTTTCTTGAGAGGTGATCACTTCACATAATGCAACCTAGTATGAACATATTCACGTGCTAAAAAAAACACTTCACCTTCTCTTCTCTTAGGAGTTCCATTTCAGGCCACTTCTAAAGGGGCTGAGCCCAATGTTCGGCAAATTTTCACATGACTTCACTTTATTTAGTACAACCAGATGTACAAGGTAAGAACAGAGCTCATCATCCCATCTATTGACAGATAAAGAATTGGGTTAAGAATGTACCCAAGGTCAACCACTAAGTCCAAGGAAGAGGCATGTCAAATGCCACTCACAGGTGCACAACCTACTCAAATAAAACGAGACTATTCCTCCCAGGACAAACCTACCTGGTTCTTGCAATTTAAACAGAGACGGGCAAAAACATAAATATTACAAGAAACACCTGGACAATTTTATCTGCATCTAGGGGTTTGGAAGGAAGAAAGGGAGAAATGACGTAATTATAATCTCAAAAGTAAATGAAGTAATAAATTTTTAAAAAGAAAGAAAACACTATCAGCTGTCAGGGTGGCATACACCTGTCAATACCAGCACTGAGGTGGAGAAGACTCCCAGAGAGCACTAGAGAAACTGGGAATGTCCAATAGGAGGCCTTCCTCTTCCATGGAGGGAATCACGCCTGTTTCCACCCAGAAAGCTGGGACTGGATGTAGTTAATAACCTGGTGATCTTTGCCTCACCAGAATCCCCCAAACTACTGTGTTTATCCCAGACTCTTCCGAGACTCCTGAGCATTGTCTCTCAGTCAGTAGAATCCACTGTTATGAGAGAAGTTCTGTGTACTTTGCAAACCCCCACCCAGCTAATAGAACCCATCTTTACCTAAGAGGTCACAGGTACTTTGCAAAAGACATGTACTTTATAAAGAAGTTTCAATGTACTCATGACTTAAGTTTTATTGTGATCACTGTCACCAGGAAGCCGTTCCCCAAAGTTGTACTGTCAAATATGTCAAAAATAAAACTGCTAGGAGTCAAACTCTAGAAGTATGAACCAACACCAGCTGACCAGTTCTCCTTCATTACTAGAGGTTCATTACTCTGCCAGCAGCATTTTCAAGGATCACTCACACACTCTCCACACACACACACACACACACACACACACCTCAGGAGGCTAAAGCAGGAGATCACACATTTGAAGTTTGCTTCCTTAACACAGATCCAGGTCAACATGAGCTACAGAAGGAGATTCACGTCAAAAAACAGAGAGACAAAACAATATGAAGCAGGAGAGGAGGAAGTTGTGGAAAGGGAAGGGGGGAAAGGGACAGAACAGGAAAGAAAAAACTAAAGTTAGGCATAAAGCTCAATGGTAGACTGTACAAGCCCCAGTTGCAATGCTCAACCACATTAGGAAAAAATAAAATCAGATACAAAAAAGGAAAGAAAAATACTTCCTTTGACCCAGAAGTTTATTTAACTATGAATAATACCTTTAATGATAGCATTGGGGAGACAGAGGTGGTGTGTCTCAGAGTTCAAGGCCAGCCAGTCGTGACTGTATCAAAGAGAAAACAAAGAAATGTACAGGAGAAAAAGAGAGGCACTGGCACTGTGATTAGGAAGGCAGTGTCATGTAATAAGCAAAGAAAGTATGAGTCACGAGACCCGGTGCTTTCTCCAACACTGACATGTTAGACAAAGGAAAGCAGAAATGAGAGTAAGCGAAATACCACCGATTTAACCAACTGCAGATTAAAATATTCTTAAAATATTCATGGGGCTCAGAAGATGGCTCAGTGGATAAAGCACTTGCTATATAAGCATGATGACTGGAGATCAGACCCCCAGCACTCCTGCGGATGTCAAGTGGGGGGGCCCGCCTCTAATTCCAATGCTGGGAAGGTAAAGACAGTGGACCCCTTGGGTGAGCTGGCTAGCTACGACTATCTAAATGGGCAAACTCTGGCTTCAAGTGTCAGACCCTGCTTTAGTAGAATGAAGTGGACAGCAGTTGAGAAAGATACTTAGTGTCAACCTTTGATATATAGAGGCAGACACCCCCCTCCCCCCCCCGCAGGAACAGTCATGTGACACACACACACAAATAAATTGTGCTTATAATGAACATGCTTAGACTTATTATTATTTCCAAAATAGTCTAACAAATGTTTGCATAAGATTTACAGTATATAAATATAATTAATCTAGAAATGAGTTTAAGTATATGGGAGGGCTTATATGGGTTATAAGCAAATACTATACTGTTTCAAATAAGCTTTTGCAGACTTTGGAATCCAGAAGTCCTGGAATTCCCCCTCAGATATGAGGAACAACTGTACTTTACCTCATCACATAACTGACAAGTAACTGAGCTCTAACTTGAACTGACTCTAGGGTTCATGCTGTTCATCTGTATCTTACATAGTCAATTTCAAAATGATGGCTTTACAGAACTGAGTACCTATCTACCTGGCTGTTTAGAAATGCAATGGATATAACATTTGAGTGGTGGTGGTGGCTTCAACATCATCATCACTAGGGTTTCATCAGTCTGCTATAAACTTGCTCGGCACTGTACTTCCTCTCAGGATCACTCCTGATTTATACATAGTCCTCTCTTGCTAAGGTAACTTGTTGTAGTTAATAAAAAATGACTGTTGGGCTATATAATGTTTATTATTAGCCCTAAGATTATCATGGTGGTATTATGTAACCCACTATCACAAATAATAAGACAAAGACACCTGTTAGATTTTACAGTTGCCTTACTGACTTTGGGCTGGGCAGTTAATTCACCTATGCTGGCTCAGTAACCTCACCATCTGTCTTAATCCTCCTCATGGTCTACCTTCCATCCATAACCCTTAGATGCTTGCCTGTCTTCTTCATCTGGGGCTTTTTAAGCCATTATTGGAGTCCTTGCTCTTGCCTCACATGGTTCTTTTCCCCACACTAACTCATCATGGGGTCCTCCTTCCTCCTCTCTTCCTGTCAGTCTGACTCCTGTGATTCTCCTGTAAGGGAAAACTGGGAACCTCAGCCACACCTACCTCGTTCTGCCCTGCCCAGGTATAGGCTGCTCAATCAACCAATCAACCAATCAGATATAATGACTTAGACAGGTTTACACAACATGGATAGGTTTACACAACAAGGATAGATTTACACAACAAGGACTAACCAGATCTTGAGGGCTGACATCAGAACAATCCCCAACAGTAGCTTGAGTGTCTCACTAAAATCACGAACATCAATAATCCCTAACAACAGTCTATAAACATTTGCCCTTACACCCATAGATAAGTGTGGTGTCCACCCTCATCAATAGACAGAAACCACTACCGAAAACCACAACCAATCAAAATGCAGAGTTGTGGAGGGCAGTCCCAGGGCATACATCTATAAATACTCCTGGCACCTAAGGCCCAGGAAATGTTACAGAAGAAAGGGCAGAAAGAATGTAAGAGCCAGAGGATCAGGGCGTTTGCTGTGATAATATGTCTCCTTGTAATTTCAGAAGCTACACCCATAAAGTCTCACCACATGACTGTCCAAAGATGAGCTGAATAAGGACGGCACCAATAGACATGCCGAAGTGGACAGGGGAAAAGCCCACGAGGCCTCAATCCTACACAAAGAACTGTAGACAACTGAAGAAATCTGGGAGTCTGAGAGGTCTTCCCAGGGAAAAGCATACCAACTGGTGTCTAGTGCCAAATGGTCAGTCCTAAAACCATATATCCGAGTAAGAAAATACATACTGAGCAGGCTATACTTCGGAATACATATATGTTTGAGCATATATTCATGCAATAACAAGTAGTGAAAAAATAGAGGCAACGGATTTGAAGGTGAGGCAGGATGGGTATATGAAAGGGTTTGGAGAGAGGAAAAGGAAAGGATAAATGTTGAAACTGTATCTTAATCTCAAATTTTTTTTTAAAAATGAGCTTATTTAAAAGTTGTTCACCTCCCATTTCCTCAGGGCACTATCAATTTACATAAAATAAACTCATATGTTCATAATACAAGGGGCTGGAGTGATAACTCACTGGTTATGAGAACTGGCTACTCTTCCAGAGGACCTGAATTTGATTCCCAGCATCCACAAGGTAGCTCACAACTACTATAACTCCAGTCCCAGAGATACAATGTCCTTTTCTGGCCTCCATGGCAAGCAAACATATGCTACAGAGACATGCACATGCATGCCAGCAAAACACACACACGTGCACGCACGCACACACACACACTGTGTATATATATATATATACGTGTATATATATATATATATATATATATACACACACACACACAAGAAGTAAACTAAGAAGCCTGAAACTACAGAAAACATTTTCAATGACTACAAGGTATTGGCCTCTACTACCATAAATGGAAGAAAAAAGAACACTCCAGTAACTCCAGCTGTTGATCTGGACTCAAGATAAATAGCCTTTTATCTGAATTGACTAGCAACTGACTAAAGTATAAGTCATCTAGAATCCAATCCTTTAAAACCACACACTGTAAAACTCCTCACAGGGTTATCCCTGCACTCTACAGAGGCAGAGACAGGAGGACTGCTGAAAATTCAAGCCAGAGGCATTAAGGGAAGACGATATGAACAAGCACTTAAATTTCACTCGTTAAATTATCAATGATTGACTGTCTCTGACATGAACTCAATGGCTGGCTCTTTGACACTCCACCTCTGGAGGGAGGAGCAGCCTTGCTAGGCCACAGAAGAGGACAATGCAGCCAGTCCTGAAGAGACCTGATAAGCTTGGGTCAGATGGAAGGGGAGGAGGACCTCCCCTATCAGTGGACTTAGAAAGGTGCAGGGAGGAGATAAGGGATGGAGGGTGGGATTGGGAGGGAATGAGGGAGGGGGCTACAGCTGAGATACAAAGTGAATAAACTATTATATAAAAAATTTAAAAATAAAAATTTAATTAAAAAATTATCTATGACTTAGGTTTTTTCTCCCCTTATCAAGACAGGGTTTCTCTGTAAAGATAGCTGTCCTGGAATTCTATGTAGACCAAGATGGCCTCAAACTCACAGAGATCTGCCTGCTTCTGCCTCCCAAATACTGAGATTAAAAGTGTGTACAACCACACCTGGCAAGATTTATATTTTTTTAAAGTAAGTTAAAAAAAAAAATCCTGATTTGTATCCATCTGTGTGTTTGGACTGCCATAAAAAGTACCAAACCTAAGTGCTCTCAACAACAGAAATGTATTCTCACAGTTCTGACGATGATGTCTAAAGTACAGGTATTAATGTATGGCTGGTTCCTTCTGCAGAGCTACTCAATTCTCCTTGACTTGTATTGGCTGCCTTAATGTTCACATGACATCCTCACCATGTTTGTCTGAGCTTCTTCCCTCTATAAGAAGCCACCTATAAAAGGGACACGCTCCATTCATTCTAATTAATCACATCTACAATGATCCTATTTGCAAATAAGGTCACATTCTGTGGTAACACAGGCTAGGACTTCAATAGATAAAGAGGGGAGTAAGTTAGACAAATTCCACCCCTAACAAGACTCAATTTAAATTAGCTTTAGGTGTACTGTTTGAACACTGGTTCCTGTAAATATTGTTGTTGTTGTTTTGTTTTGTTTCCCTCAGATGAAGGGAAGAGATGACAGCTAAACTAAAACTTTACTAATACATGGCTTGGGCTGATCCCTAGACCTAGGCTTGGAAGCTTCTAGCCTCCGTACAATCTAATCTTCTGCAGGATCTGACCTTGAAGGCTTTAGCTTCCAGCCTCTATCTGCTAACCGAGGCCTAGAATGTTTGCAGCCTCTTTGAGACTCACTGCTAAATAAGCTCATCCTTTCTCATTCTTTCTGAACTCTGGCTGGCTGGTTCAGCTCAGCTGTTGTTGCTCAAAACTTCTCTCCAAGATGATTAATTCCAACCAGCTCCTCTCCCCTTCTCACTGAATTGCTCTGCTTGGAAAAACTGCCTCTGAACTCCAAGAACTGAATGTACTGACTGCACTGAGCTGTACTGTCTTCAGGAACTCTCCTGTTCTGTCTCTGAGCTGCTCTTAAGTAAGTAGCTTCTCTTTCCTGTCTGTTCTTGTGAAAGTAGTGTATATCCTCTGACTCATTCTGTCAGCTCTTTCTCTGATTCATTACTCTGTCTACCCTTCAAGTAGATGTTATTGTTTGAGATTAAAGGTGTGAGGTGTGTACTAAATTCCACCTAGAGGGATGAAGGGTGTATTGATATTCCAGATGGATCACACAGACCTAGGTGTTTGGAGGTGATCACTAGCTAGACAGCCACGGCGCTGGACTGAGATTCCTCTACAGGTTCCCTCTATCCTAACACCAAAAGCTTATGAAAATAAAATACAGACATATATACATTTACAGATGGTTTTAAATTAAGAGTAGACATTATTCTTCAGATTTTAACTCATGTTTTTCCTACATTGTTTAAATCTAACTCCTCCCCAGATTGATTTTAAAAAAGAGCTTCAAAAGGTCAGAGCATTGAGTATACAGCAGCATGCCCCGGTAGTCCCAGACACCAGGAAAACTAAGACTGAATACTACTACTTGACCACCATAGTTTGAGGGCAATTTATATAATACCAACTCAAAAAATAAACTGAAATTTTAAGTTATTTATAAAATAATGAAAATCTGTAGTTTCTTGTGTAAAATTTCTACTTTTATTATTTATTACTTTTTTGTTGTCTTTAAGCATTCAGGCAAGTGTTATACCTCAGCCATACCCCTAGTCCTGATTTTTCCTTAAAGAAACAAAGTGACAACCTATTTTGGACACTGTTCTATTGTTGTGAAGACACCATAACCAAGACAACTTTCATAAAAGAAAGCATTTAACTGGGGGCTTGCTTCCAATTGCAGAGGTTTAGTGCGTGCCATCATGGTAGGAGCATGATAGCATTCATGATGGTGTTAGAGCAGTAGCTGAGAGCTATATCCCGAGCCACAGGCTGAAAGAAACTATGAGAGAAGAGAGAGAGGAGGCCTGGCAGGGGCTTTTGAAACCTCAGAACCCACCCAGTGACACACTTCCTCAAAAAGGCCACACCTCCTAATCCTTCTAATCCTGCTTGAGCCACTCCCTGGTGACTAAGCACTCAAATATATGAGGCTATGGAGGTCATTCTTATCCAAAGTACTGCACAGCAGTTTTCTAGCCTGCCATAAATAACTAAATAAATAAGCAAATAAATAAGAAAATAAATAAATGAGCAAATAAATAAATAGATAAATGAATAAATAAATAAGCAAATAAATAAATGAATGAAATTTTATTTATCCGTTACTCCAGATAAATAAAGGGTGTCCTTAAATCAAGGGCATCCTTATACCTATGACAAGCTTTAGGCTAGCCTGTGCTATATAAGCTCCTTTCTCAAAAACAAAAGAACTGTAAGTACTCTGCAAACATGTTTAAAGGCTTTCCTCATTTAAGTAATTAAATCAATTACCTTCCCCCCCCCCCTTTTAAACCCAGCCCTATCCTTGGAAATCTGAAGAGAACACTCAGGGCCTCACACATGTTAAGCAGGTATTGTACCAGTGAGCCATATAGCAGTGCTACCTGTGGTTTGAGAAAGAACTTCACTAAATTCTAATGTTACTTCACCTTCTCTGTACACTGGGAAACATTTTAATACTCCAATTAAGTATGAGATGATTCAGATTATCTAGGGATATAGCCAGGGCCTATAAATAAACTTCCTCAAGTGAGTCCAATTTGTACTCAGGATCTAGGACCACTGATATAAAGAATTATTCAAAACTGCACTTGCCTGAATTGGGTCAACTCTTATTATTCATGCAAATCTCTGGATACTAGAAATCTAAACATATATTACTGGGTCTTTTGCTATTTGGCATTTGTAGATGATTTTCACTTTGTTTGTGAAACAGAACCAAAGCAAACCACAAACCCTGGAGACCAGGAAAGAAAGATTTCCTGGAACCAAAAGCCTATCAAATTAGTCTTTGAAAACATCTGCTTCTAAATTTCACTATAGTGAGAAAAACTGACTTTGATAGGTTTTCTAACTTTACTGGAAGTCTTAGTAGCTCAAAAGGAAAAAAAATATTATGTACAGGTTAAGTCCTAGAGCATATGTTGAAAGCAAAAATTCAGCCAACACTTTAGCAGCAATAATAAAAATCAAACAAAGGACAGTTCCTCAGAGTTCAACACGGTCCCTTGTAGTTTCCCTTGGTCCACCCCATGTAGTTTCTCGTGGTTGTGGTTCATCACATATGTTAAGAGCCAATACTATCGCCTAAAAGGAGATGTGACGGAAGCAATGGAAACAGCACAACATGTGCTTCTGCTAAGAAGCTTGTTTCGTTCCCTCACTAGAGCAGGTCCCGCAGTCCTAGATGGTGACTTAAAAACTACAGAAGACTACCGCAGTACTGTTAGGCAAGTTTAAGTTTTCAACATGCTTTCAGATATTAAAAAAAAAAAAAAAAAAAAACACTCACAGAACTTGTTTGCCAAGTTTCCCTAACAGCAGCAGCTCTCAATCTGTTCCATGGTGATTGTGAAACATCCTGCCACAGCCCTCCAGAAAACAGCTCACGGCCAAAGAGCAAAACATTTTCCTCAAACAAAAAGCAGGGTAGAAAGTCTTGTAAAATGCCCTCAGTGCAGGCACTTCTTTTCAAAAACAAGTACAAGATAAGCATGCTTTCAAGGAGTTAATACATTGTCATACCAAGACAGACAGATGGACAGACAGATGGACAGACAGGCACACAACACATTCCAGCCAGACTGGTGCCTCATTCCTCCCATCATCTTCAAAATCTCCTAGACTCTAAGAATTCTCCAGTAAACATACAAGCCAAACATAGCACACTTTAAGACAAATTGCCCTGCTTTCCAATCAGACTGAGCTCAGCTCCAGCTTTCAGCCTCCGAAGACACCGCTCTGAAGACCTGTGATTTATTCTTGAAATGACTTCCCTTACAACTCCCATTTTGAAAAAAAAAAAAAAAAAGAATGGTTACAACTTCATCCTATCACAACACCCTCTGACAGTATTTTGCTTTGTGCCAACTGTACAACTTATATACACGTGACAAAATGGTACAGCAGTGAATATTCCATCTCTAACTGGGTATTTGAACATATTGGGTGAAAAACAGTTTGTCTAAGGGTGTTCAAATTAGTCAGGCTTTCTAAGCTTTATTTTCGATATCTATTTAAAAAATACACTTAAGACTATCTTTGAAAATTACTATAAAAATTAAATAACATGGAGCCAAGTAACTTTTTATATTGAAGGGCATACTGTAAGTAATCAAGAACATATACCAATGAAGTTGTTCAATATTTTACCTAAACAGAAACAGGAATCCTCTGGTTTATGTTTTTCTCCTGTGGCTCTCTGGGAATTAGGGGCCTCTTGTATGTTAAGCAAGCACTCAGCCACTGAGCTATATTCCTAGGCCTAAATAAACAGGGGTGGGGGTGTAGAAGAAGGGAATGTATGTGCGCTCACACACCCCAGCCTGGTCCTGAACTCAACAGTGATCATCATCACCATACTGGCAACTCCCACATTCTGAAATTATAGGCACACACTGCTGAAATAAGCAAGCTCAATAACTGGCTTAGGAGATACATGGAGATACATGGCTTCCTGGGTAAAGGTCCCTGCCACCAAGTCTAACAACCTGAGTTTCATCCTCAAGACCCATATGGTGAAAAGAGACAGCCAATTTTTATAAAATGTCCTCAGACCTCCATATTTGCTCCAGGATGCCTACACACTAGATACATACATACATATGTTCCTACAAACATATGTACATATAAACATACATACATAAATGTAGGTATGTAGATAGGCAATAAATAGATACATGGTAGATTGATAGATACATGATCTTTGGTTTTGATTCCCTATGTTTGTGTGGATCTCTCTCTCTCTCTCTCTCTCTCTCTGTGTCTCTGTGTGTATGTGTGTGTGTGTGTGTGTTAAAGCCAAAAGTCAGCCTTGGGTGTTTCTCCTTCAGTGCTGTCCACCTTGTTATTGTTGCTGTTCTGTACTTTTTTTCAAGAGAAAATGAGCTTCATTACATCAAGTAATAGATACATCCAAAGGTGTAAAAGCGTTCGTCATTCCTCTCCAAGTGCAGTCACAGTGTTTCTACGCCTTATTCCTCCTTCAGCCTCTGCTGAGACGCTTCACTCTGAAAACGTTCCTTCTTCATATGGGAAGAAGAGCAAGCTACTGATAATGATGTTGACACTTGAGAAAAATGATTGACACGTTCAAGGTGGGAAGGGTCAGAGACAGCAATGCCTGCTCTTAGTATTGTACTCAAGCAAGGTATGTAATTAGGGTGCGGTTGATTGTCCACCTGTGTGTATGAACAATTTGCCAGCTTTGAATATCAGTGTTACATTCACTTTGTAAAAAAGGATTTAAGATGGGGGCTGGAGAGATGGCTCAGCGGTTAAGAGCACTGTCTGCTCTTCCAGATGGTCCTGAGCTCAAATCCCAGCAACTGCATGGTGGCTCCCAGCCATCTATACCGGGATCTGATGCCCTTTTCTAGCATGCAGATGACCTGCTGGTAAAGCACTCTTATATTTATATGCAAAATAAATAAATTTTCAAAATGATTTCAGAAACTCCAAATGGAAACTGTTTAAGTAATTCATGAAAGTTTAAAATCACTCACCATGAAATTATTTGGGCCTATACATGTTACATATGTGGAGATTATTCACTGGTAATTTCCTTTCTTTTGTTGCTGCTTAGATATTTTCATTTTAAGCAAAATATCAAATCTAGATTCCTACTGTTCTAAAAACACAAAGCATACATCAATGCAGTATCCCAGAGGCTGTATCAAAGCCACATAGCCCTGCACCACTCATCAGACTTTAACAGACTTTAATCAAACAAACCAAGTGCAGTGTTGCCAAAATTACTAAGGAAACAGGTGAGCAGCTAATAAAACAAATTCCCCCCAACAGGTAGTCTAAAAGAATGCTCATAAATCAAAACAGGAATCCAAGCATATGCTGAGCACGATGGTAAAGAGTGGCGGTTCTGGGAGCCTTTCAACCTTGCCTATACGGTCTACTAAAGGTGAGCAATTGTAGGTCTCCGAGTTACCAAGTAACATGTTTTAACATTATCCTACAGGAAATCAGGGGACTGGGCCATCTCTGCAGCCCCTCTAGTCTCCATCTCTGAAAGCAGTTTAAAAGGGTGCTCCCAACAAAGTCCTGGGGAAAGCAGCTGCCACACTCAAGACTTCCGATGGCTCACACCACGGAAGCTCCACAGCTCTGCGCCACACTCACTAGTCAAGCAGCCCAGAAGCAGCAGGCCCGAGGTCTAAATCCAGACAACAGGACTACACCTTGCTCCGTCAGCAAGGTTGGCCAGCCGTCCCCGTAAGCAGTCTCATGGAAGTTAAAGCTTGGGTAGATGTGTAGATGGCTGTCTTCATAACGAGCACCGTATTTAGAACCACAGCAAACTGAGCTCATTTTACATCTGCTGGCTCTAGTGGTGGGGTGCTTCTGAAGACACTTGGCTTTGCACAGTACCAGCATAACCCAAAAGTCTAAGAAAACTGTCTTTTCACTAAACTTATCCAAGATAGCATTTAAAATTCCACTGTGAGCTGGGCTTGGTAGTGCACAACTGTAACCCAGCACTCAGGGAGGCAGAGGCAGGCAGACCTCTGTGAGTTTGAGGCCAGCCTGGGCTGCAAAGTGAATCTAGCCAAGGCTACACAGAGAAACCCTGTCGCACCACACACACACACACTCCACTGTAAATCCCTGTCAGATTTGAGGTTGTTTAAATATTGTTTAATCTTATTGGAATTTCTTTTCTTTTCTTTTTCATTTAACATTTGAAATTCCACTGTAAATCTCTATGAGGTTATTTAAACATAGTCTAATCTTATTGGGCTTTCTTAATATTTCCCCATTCATAATTACAGTATTTCCCTCTTCCCTTTCTTCCCTTCAAGCCCTCCAATAACACTCTTCCTTGCTCTCTGAAAACATACATACTAGTAACATTATATAAATTAACATTAGATAGATTCAGCATTATCTAGCTTAAGGTGTATTTATGTATTTAGGAACGTATACATGCATGTATGTGTTGGTTTGACTGAGAATGGCCCAAATAGGTTCACAGATTTGAATGCTTGGCCACTAGGGAGCATTTGAAAGGACTTGGGGTTGTGGCTTTGCTGGAGGAAATGTGTCACTGAAAATGGGCTTTGAGGTTTTCAAAACCCCAATGGCTTTCTCTTCTGCCAATCCAGATGTAGAACCCTCAGCTACTCCTCTAGCGCCGTGTCTGCCTGCACGCCACCACGCCACCTACCGTGATAATGAACTAAACTTCTGAGACTGTATGCGAGCTCTGGTTAAATGCTTTCTTTTATAAGAGTTGCTGTGGCCATGGTGTCTCTTCACAGCAACAGAACACTGACTAAGATAAGACCCATGTATGGACGCAACAACAAGTAATAAAAAACAGAGGCCATGAACTTGAAAGAGGAAAAAAGGTTTTCTTTTCTCAGTCGGGAAAAATTGTAATTTGGCCATGCGTCCCTAAAAGTAAGGCTCAACAAAGATTATCTTAATGTTTTTGTTTTGTTTTTTTTCCTTTTGAGGGATAAGTGTTGTTGCTATTTGTAGTGTAATTCATGGACAACAGAGATGAATATGCTTAAAGGCTGGGGCTATAGCCCTAGGTTTAATTCCCAGTATAGGACAGGGTGAAAAATGGAAACATACATAAAAAATGTATGTCATGGTTCCATTTATATAAAATGCTTGTAATTTGTGGTTTCCAGGGATGAAAGTAGCTAGAAATAGAACACCACCCTTTGAAGAGGGAATTAGCTTATCATATATCAAATTTATAAAAGTGACAATGAAATGAATGTGATATGGGCATGATATAAAAATAGTTCAGTTAAACAATAATTAGCAAGTATTCATCAAAATGTATATCTGTACTTAATGTAATTCAATATATATAAGTAAAATTGATAATTTTAGGATGAAAAAAATATTTTTAAAAATTAATAAAAACTCCCACTGTGGAGGAGGGAGATTTATCAGATCACTGTAGCACCTCCCACATAAAAGAAGGCACTTCAGATGAGCTGAAAAGCTAAATATGTGAAACATAACAGAAGAAAAAAAGTAATATTAGTGTTAAGAAAAGTTCTCCTAAGCAGAAGTTAAGGGTGGAAAAATGTTCAAAATTGATAATATTTTGATTGAATTTTTTAAATTTCTATAGGGCATATAATTAATACCTGGTAATAGATTGGAAGGAAATGTCAAAAGAAAAGACAAAATTACCCATTCTAATGATAAAAGTGATTACTAAGAAGACAAATACTACATTATAAAGAAGTGCTAGGTAACAGGATACTAAGTAATTCAAAGGAAGTTCACATGATCAATAGACAAACTTTAAAAACAATAAGATACTTCATTACTAGTATTTCCGTAGATGCAAATTAAAATAGTAAAATGTCATTTTCAACCAACAGATGATTCATAAAAGAAAAAGGGTGATTAGTGTTGGAAACAATGTGAGAAATACATTGCTAGTAGACACTGTCACCACCTTTGAGAGGGACGTTTTTATTATTCTGTAAGTAAACTCAGTAATTCCTTTTTGTTTGCTTTCTGTTTTGTGTTGTTTTTTGGGAAAGATTCTCACTATGAAGACTGACTTGGAACTGTGTAAGTATACCTGGCTGAGCTCAGACTCACTGGGGTCCCCCTGCCTCCTCCTCATGAGTGCCGGGATTGAAAGCATATGCCACTGCACTGGTTCCATCTTTACTGATTTTCAGATGTCCTCACACAGCTACATAAAGACACACTGTATAGACACATAGATGAGCTGACAAAATGATACTTGCTCCTGTTCTGTGCTGGGAATGGTTCTTAGACACTAAAACAACAACTCATTTAGACCTCATATCAGTCCTACAGTTTAGGTCCCTTAATTTTCATTCTTACTATGCAGGTGAGGAAACCAACACACAAAGAATTGAGTAATTTCTAAATTCCTCAGTAGTAAATTAAGCAACAGAGCCAGTATTCAACCCACGAGCTCTGATTTCTGTATCTCAGTTCTTAACCATCACTGCCACTCCAGATGGTATGACTATTCCTAAACAAGGATTTTCACTACCATACTATATATAATAAGCCAAAATACTGGTAATGATCATGGCTAAGGAGTGGTAGCGTAAATAATGTGCCACTCAAATATAGAAAAACAAATACTATAGAACCTACACACACCATTTTATGCATTTTCTTCCTTTCTTCCTTCCTTCCTTCCTTCCTTCCTTCCTTCCTTCCTTCCTTCGTTCCTTTCTTTCTTTCTTTTTTTAAGGTAGGGTCTCAGACTGGCCTCAACCTCACTTTGTAGCAGAGGCTGGTATTGAACTCCTCCTAATCCTCCTGCCTCAGGCATCTGAGTGGTAGGATTACAGTTATGAGCTGCAACATCAGACATATTTTATGAGTTTTGTAGTATGTGATTTTAAACTGGCAAGTCATTACTTTACAGTGAAACTACAAATCTAATTAAGCCAGTTATGGTGGCACCAGCCAACAACATTAATACCAGCACTGAGAAGATGTCTCAAAAACAAACAAACAAACAAAAACCTTAAGCATGCCCAATACAGTAGAAAGCATACAGGCATTGTTTTACCAGATGCCCTTCAGTCTACGTGTACACATATAAGAAGACGGAAATATAATGTAAAATGGACTTCTCGTGGTCAGAGAGTGAGAGCCAGTGCACTAGAGCACGAGGTGAGCAGCTCAGTGCTCTATCCTCTTGAGCCCCATCAGACCTCACCACATCAAGCCTGGGGCCTATCACAAACCTTTTATCTGAAAGGGGGCATACTCAGCACACTATTTTTCAAGCTTTAGTATGTACACAAACATCCTGTCTCAGAACAATTAAAAAACACCTTTTCCTCTGAAAATATCTCTTCTATTGTCTCTAAGATTAAATTCCTATCAATGTTAATGTTTTCAGTTGTGGCCTTTCTCCAGCTGACTCTAATCTTGATTTTTAAGGCTGGTTAATCCAAATCCTCACCTTTCGTGGGTGCATTTACAGATTCTGTGCACTTCAGTACAAAACACAAAACAGCCAGAAACTACACTGTCCTGTCAAAACTGAGAATCAGTTTTATTATTTGTAGTAACTGTTTCTAGAATAAAAAACCGACATCTGAGTTGATCTGCTCTAAGTTTTGGGGAGCAGGCTATAAATCAGCCTTCATCAGCACACTTTAACCTGCTGCTTCTCAAGAGACTCTTAGCAAACCAACTCTGCTCCACACATCAGCTCCCCACACCACCACATCCTTGCACAGCTTGTCTTCACACTGGAGAGGGTCAGAGCTGAGTTTAGATCCTTTACCTCAGTATCTCTTGAGACCATATTCATGTGACGCAGTAAATGATCAGAGTTAGTGAAAACTCCTGAGAAATACTAAAACCCATTTTTTTCTGGCTTACCTGCTGTTCATCCTCCATGACGCTACTTGCAAATTCAAACACTAGGTCGTTCTGTTGGACCACAGTAGCCATAGTAAAGCATTCCTCTTAGATCCACATGAGAAAAGTCCGAGTCAGGTTCAAGTCTAGACCAGGAGGGTACAGTGTAAAGGTCAGTCTGTGGATTGACTGCAGACCAAGGTGCTCTTCAGTGACAGCAATGCTTCAAAGTTTCTTGGTTCTTTGACATTCTAAGCAAATCTGCACTTTTTCTGAAATAATTCACTTGGTCTTCCTGTTCCTGAAAAACAAAAGCTGAAGTGAGTGGTGAAAAGGTAATCACCTAGCTAAAATGTAACAACTGAGACAGCCTTGTACCCCCAAGTGCCATTGTTACTCTAGGTAAAATCAACAGGGTTAGTAAATACAGGCTTTTGTGTTTTAAGATACACTTTCCTTGAAGACTTCATTCCAAAGATAAACTCTCCCCTTATTACCTTTTCTTTCTTGCAGAAGCCAGGCATGAGTTAAAGCACTGGGTGGGGGGTGGGGGAATGGAGGGAGGTCCGGCAACATTAAATACCAGCAGAGGATATATAAACAACTTCATTCTTTCCACTAGCCCAGCAAATCACCTACATGCACATTAACTACTACTCTCTCTAAATTTCATAAGACTCATTTGTCCTTATCAGCAATGTGCAACCACCTTGCCCAATCATACAAATCTAAAGGAAGACAGTTAAAGGTTGTAAATGCTGTTTTAATAGCTTTTCAAAGTGAGCAGAAATTAAAGCCTACTTTTCTGTCCCTGAAAGGGCCTGCCTGAGTAAAGAGATGCTAGGCATTACCATGCTGAGCCTGTCTCCAGGGACTTTTTGACCAAACTAAAATGTAGCCTTATCTCTAACACAAGCAACAGGAAGGAAACTGCACTTGACCACGTCACGGCAAGTGAGAACATGCAAAGGGCTGCACTTTACAATAGTAGAAAAACAGACATGCGACTTAGGAGCAAAAAAAAAAAGACTGCCAAACAAGTTCGTATATTAGTGTTTTTAAAAGGTAGGTTAGCACTAACAAAGGTAATGTAGGTGTTTGTTACAGTATTAAATATTAAATGTTTATGGCCATAAATGTGCCATGAAAAGTTAAGGTAGTTAAGTAGTCATGTTTTTAAAATCTAGCTATTTGAAACATCTTTTTATAATATCAATATAGATATTTCAAAAGTATGGCAAGTTTAAGTAATGGATGGTGTACACCACGAGTTTGGCAATGAAGAGACACGGTGAGTCAGTCTCCTGGAAATCTGACATAAACAGGAGCTAGCCAGGTTAAGTACACTATTTCCTAATTTCAGTCAAGCCAATTCTCTGTAGGTTCCAGGTTTTAGAAATCGACATAGATCACTGTAATTTCCATAACTGGTAATTAAATTGGGGTTAGGTATTCAAGCTACATTATTACTCACTAAACTCAGTTCCAAGCCAGTAGTGTTCAATTCTGACCTAACCCAACCCTTTTTAACTGGGATTTAACTATAACATTAAGAAAGTACTTTTAACACAGTCTGGTCATTTTTTCAGCCTAGGAAGGCCAAATTTTTTCATTTTGTTCATTTTTTTTTTCATGAGCACAGATAAATCAACATAGATATATAACTGGCCTTGCATAAACATTCCTTATTTTTTACCCTTAAATTACATAACCCAGTTCCTCTATAGTAGCTCTACTTTATAGGTACAAGATAGCTTTGTTTTTGTCTCCCTTCTCACCTTCCATTATTTCCATTCCTGGAATGTCCCCTCCCACCTCTCAATCTTATCTTCCCAAACTAAAATGTTTAAGTCAGTTTTTGTTTTTGTTTTTGTTTTTTGAGAGAGGATCTCAAGTAGCCCAGGTGAGCCTCAAACTGGCTATGTAGCCAAGAGTAACTTTGAACTATTGCTCCAACTGCCTCTACCTCCCAAGTTCCTTCATAAAGTCTTCCAACTTCATATCTCAAACTGTAAGGACTGTTCCCTTCACAATTACAGCACTTAGAGATTGTAGTAGCAACTTAGCAGTGGCCACAATGTTTTAAAGTGTTGCTCACGTAATCCAACTGAATAAATGTGTCAGTGCTTGTTGCCTGAAAACCAGAATATAGGAATAAGAAATAAATGGCCCAAAAATCTCTTCTGGGAGCCGGGCGTGATGACACACTCCTTTGATCCCAGCACTCAGGGAAACAGAGGCAGGTCGTCAGCCTGGTCTACAAAGCAAGTCCAAGACAGCCAGGGCTATACAGAGAAAGTCTGTCTCAATGCCCACCCCCTCCAAACAAAACAAAATCTCTCCTGGGCAAAGAACCAACCAGAATTTCAAATTTCTTCTGTACCCACCAAACCTGTGTGCCCATACTAATGGTAAGAGTCATGTTAATGACAGAAGATGTTTTAAATGTCTACACTGAATATGCAAGCTATTTCTACATATATTCTGTTTATAGCCATGACGTTCTTATGCTAAAGAGGAAATGACTGTCACCTTCAACCTCCAGAGCAAATGTGTCTACACACACATACACAGAGGGGAGTTTTTCTGTAAATGGTTAGGTTCGAGGGTACACTGAAACCTGGTGTTCAGAGGACACATGGGAATGATGTATCTAAAGTTACAAAGGGTACTTTTTCTCAGCAGCATCTCCACAAAGCTACTCTGCTTTACTAACCGGCCTTCGGAAACTTCGAAAGTAAGGACAAGCAATGAAAATACCCTGACCTTCACAACCCATGATTGACAACCTGTAAAAATAACCCAAAATGGCTGCCCCGAATCACCATTAGCCAGCTGCAGGGGTAGGTAAAGATAACTGAGCTCTGACACACAGTTTCAGTTCACATGTGTAGGGAAATTCATTAACCCAAAACATTAAGGAAGGCTTCTTTTCTTTTCTTTTCTTTTCTTTTTTTTTTTTTTTCTGGTTTAATTAGACCTCTGACGCTCTGTGCCTTCCTCCTTCTCATCCTCTTTCCTGTTTAGGTATCCTGTGGCTAAATGTGGTGAGAGAGAGAGCAAGAGAGAGAAACCTTTCTAATTCTTAAACCAAATGTAACTTCTGAAATAAGATGGCTCAGCTGTATTAATTTTACTTAGTAACAGACAAGTCTGTGTTTCAGACTTTTGTTGACTAAGCGGAGGTGGCCAGACTCTGGGGTCTGTAAGTACAATGCAGCTAACACTGCAGCCTCAGTTCCTAAATCAAATCTCAGCTACTGCAGCACACAGCCTTGCTTCTGGATCCACCCAGACCTTTGTGCTATTACAGTTTGAAACACAGATTTAAGGAAGTGTAAATACCAAATTTAAGGGGGAACTCCACTCTCAGTGTTCTCCAAACCCAGCCCTACACTATCAGTCAAGTCCACCTCAGAGGCTCCAAACAGGTTGTCATGATGCTCCCTAAAGTTATTCCTGTACATGAGAAAACATGGGTGTAAGGCTGAAACAAAGAAATCTGATCCACCTAACACAATCTAAGATCCTCAGTAAGTTTTAAACTTGTTTGGCTCTAGGCATGGTGACACAAGCCTGTAATAGCAGGGGGAATTGAGGCCAGCCTGGGGTGCCGAACCAGCCCTTACCTAAAGCAGTCAAACAATAATGCCAAACTTGTTTAAATTTACCCACTAGTGAGCTATGTATCCAGGAACACTGCTTCTGTTAACAGTTCTCAAGCATATGTTTTTACAACACTATAAAGCAACAAGGGAAAGGAGAAAACTCTTCATTTACCACAGTCACACGCTGCTACCCTAGTTATACATTTCTGAGAAGTAACCCCGTTGGGCATCCAAACAACTCTCAGACTGTCTCTGATGACCTCTTCCTTTGGAGAGCTACACCACAGAAATGCTGAGAATTAAGATTCCTAGGCTCTCGGCACCAATCTTCACACCTGAGGTAAAGTCATAAAACAAAACCATTTCCATCCGCAGACCACTTGGGTTTCCACTGTGAGGTGGAGCCCTGAGCAAGGTCTCCGTACATTCTGCGTAAGCCTCCAGTGTTCTCCTTCTGTTAAATGAGCATAACAGCAACAAGACCCAGAGCCGTGAAGGTCGTCTGTGACACCCTTGTGCCGATAGCTGGGACTGCAGGTCAGTGGCGGAGCACTTGCCTAGGTACTCGCGAAGACACTGGCTTCAGCCCTGTTTAATGAAAAGCCAAATACGTGTGCAGAAAGCCTGGTACAGAAACTGCACTAATAAATATTAGCTTAATTACAGCTCCGAGTACACTGCGAAAAATATGCAACAGGTGCACGCTAGAGCCTAATTATTTCTATAATCACTGAGAGTCTCTCACCACACTGCTGGCGAGGCTCCAACACCACAGCCCATTAGCAACAAAATCTAAGTTGACTCCAATGCCTTGCACTTTGGTATCCTTTTACTAAATGCAGTTGTATAAAGATTAGGTCATTAGAACTTCACATATGGGGCTAGAGAGATGCCTCAGCGGTTGAGAGCACTAGCTGCTATTAGAAAGGAACTAGGTTCAATTCTCAGCACTCACCTGTTGGCTGACAACCATCTATAACTCCCCTCCCAGGATGACACCCTCACCAAGCTGGTGCACAGATACACATGCAGGCGAAACAACCATACATAGAAAATAAATAAATTTTTAAAAATTTAAAACTTCATTTAACAGTGTCCAGTCCCAAACACTGCAACTTTATCAATTTTAAACACAAAACACTATTTCACATTAATGACTACAACTCAATTCAAATTCTTTTGTATAATTTGTTATAAAGTATTTCAAACATAAGAAAAAATATGAATTGTAACGTGCCAAATTCCTTGTTAAATATAAAGCATAAAATGTAGTATTTGAGAAGCATTTCAGACACAAAAATATGAACAATCCATTAAGATTTTTAACATTAAAACTTATTATTTGTTACTTTTATTTGCATTTGTATTTGCATTTGTCAGTTTTCAATAATACAAAGTAGAGACAAATAGTAACACCCCATGAAATCGTGAGTCCCCATTTCCTTTCCCTCAAATAGTCCCCCTCATACCTTATAAAGCCCTGACCTAAAGAGAATACTTAATACATCAAGAGGTTTTTGTTGTTGTTGTTGTTGTTGTTATTGTTGTTGTTCTTTAGCCAGGCAACCTTGGGGCACACTCCTGCAATCCCAGCACATGGGAGGCGGAAGCAGGCAGGTCTCTGAGTTTAAGGTCAACCTGGTCTACAAAGAACTCCATGATAGCCAGGGCTACCCAGAGAGATCTGTCTCAAAAAAAAAAAAAAAAAAAAAAAAACCAAACCAAAAACCAAAAAACAAAAGTTTTTTTTTTTAATCTTTTGTTGGAAATTACTATAGTACAAACACATTTTGTGGAAAATTATAAATAAGGAGATGAAAACAAAAGGTTTTAGACTAGTTCATCCTAGCTCAAGAAGGTAAAAGGTAAAGAGGAATGGGTTAATTGAAAGGCTAACCAATTATTTGGATGACACTTGTTTTATATGCACAAGCCAGAAGGGCAGTGATACCATAGCAAGCAGAATTCTCTAATAATTATACAATAAATACCTGAACAGGAAGTATTCTTAATCAAGTGGTATCTAATAAAGAGACTTTTGCAAAATCAACTTAAAATAATCTAAGAAAAGCAAGGCTATTTGGAAAAAAAAAAACTATTAGAAGAAGTGCATCAGGAATTAAAGAACACATGATGAAAAAGAAAAGCTCGACATAAACCTTAGAAATCAGGTGTGGTAGATCCACAGATTGTGATGAATGGAATTTTTTTGTGTGGTGGACCACAATTGGACTTTTTTCTAATTGGTTTTCAACATGTTAAAATGATAGGCAACAGAAATGAAATCAAGTCCATGGTTATCAAACTAAAATGCACAACCTTCCAACTGTCTACCCATTATCAATCTAAAAAACTTTGTAGACTTACAGGTTTTAGAGTTGAAAAAACACTTAGGGATAACTGAGGACTACCAGTTCATAGAAAAAGAATTTGGAGCCTGAAGCAACCTGCCTAAAGAAACAGCCAAGAGCATCAAAGGGAGCACGAGAGCCCAGTCTCCTCCTGCCCCTCTATCTACTCTAGTAGGACTTCATGTTTTTATCAGCGGAGTACCAGGGCTGGGGACACAACACAGTGACCGAGTACTAGCCATGCATGCACAGGGCCCTAAGTTTAGTCCCCAGCACCATCAAATACAAGCATGTGTGGCCAAAGTACATGACCACACTCCAGTATAGCTATTAGTTGAAATGTCTTGGGAAAATATTTCAAGTATCTTCTTGATACTTGGGATAAACCACTTCTAACCATATTTTTAGGTGGAACTGAAAGGAAGTTTTGCAGATTTCTTTTTTACTGCTTTAAGCCTTAGTTTTACTATTATTGTCCATCCCCAAGTCTGCCACATCACATTCTTACTTTAGAGCCTCATTCAGCCTTAAAAGTCTGGAATAAAAAATAAAATAAAATAAAAACTTGTAAGCCAGCCAGGTGGTGGTGGCACACAACTTTAAACCCAGCACTTGGAAGGCAGAGACAGGTGGCTCTCTGAGTTTGAGGCCAGCCTAATCTACAGAGTGAGTCTAAGACAGCCAAGGATACAACAGAGAATCTCTGCCTCAAAAAAACCAAAAAATTAAATAAACATCACTATAAAGAGCTCTCTAAGCCATGTGCCATATATATAAAATGGGTAGAGAGAGCGCAGGAGTTACTGCTTAAAATAAATCATTTCTCACTGCATTAAGGCCTTTCATAATTTAATTTTAAAAAATATATCAGGTATGTAGCAGAGAGGTCTTTAACCCAGCACTTGAGAGGCACAGGCAATCAGATCTATAAGAATTCAAGGCCTGCTAGGTCTACATAGCAAGCTCCAGGCTAGCCAGGGCTACATAATAAGAACCTATCTCAAAAAAAAGCAATAATAAACAAACAAATAAGCATTAGATAGATAGATAGATAGATAGATAGATAGATAGATAGATAGATAGATAGATGCTTGGAGCTGGAGAGATTAGAAGTGACTCATGAGTTACAAATGCTCACTGCTGTCCTAAGAGGACCAAAGTTCACTTCCGGGCACTAACATGTATATTCACATACATTCACATACACAAAAAGTAAACATTTCTTTAAAATGTTGGGTTTCAGACCTGAGACAAGCAGCTAAGGTGCCTTTTGAAGCAAGGCAGACCTGACCTCCAGGTTCTCCCAGCATCCTTCAGAGTCCCTACCTGCTGCAAGGTGTGGCTGGCATACCCCACCCTCTACCTGAGTGCTGCAGCCCAGCCTAACCCCCCTAGAGGCTCTTCACTATATTCCAGACATTTTGGTCCCCTCCTCTTCCTCTCTCTGTTTCTTCTCTCTCTCTCCCTCTCTCTCTCTTTCTTTCTCTCTGCTCTTCTCCTTCTCTCCCTCTCTCTACAAGCACACTTTTCTGTCTCCCCCCCTGCACGGCGGCTTCTCTGGCCTTGTCTTTAGGACTAGTAAGAACTTCGCACAATAAACCTGCACTTATATACTTTAACTTGTCTTGAATTAGCTCATTTTGCTGAAGAATAATAAGCAAGACAAGGTTGGTATTTGTCTCTAAACCCACGTTTGGGAAGGAGAGGCAGGAGACCCTTTTCTAGCCTAGCTTAGACCACAAAGCAAAAGCAAAAACCAAACTTTTGATATCCTGATCTTTTTTAAAAAAATTAGCCTTTTAATTTTTCTCATATACTCAATGAAATACAAAATTGTCTCTGTGGTTGGAGTTGTGTCTTAGAAAAATTGAAGGAATAAAACCAAGTTTCTGTAATACTTAACCACACCAATAAATAACCACAAGCTTGGTTCTGTTTGTTTCTTGGAGACAATGTTTTCCTTCATAGCCCAGACTGCCCTTCAACTTAGGGGCATTCTTATCCTTTGCACCTGCCTCTGAAGTGCCAGGACTTCAGGTGTACACAATCACACTCGATTCCTGTGTCTTTGAAGTAGCTAGCTATTCAGTATGGCACCTTCGTATTTTGCATTTGTCAACTTAAATTAACTGTTTTTACATTAGGTATTACTTAATTAAGAAAAGCTAACAATAGATATTCTTAAAGTGAAGGACAGCACAGGGGAGCAGCAATCCTAACTTTATGGAAGCGTCTTTGACTCTCATACAAATAAAACACAAATGGTGGTGCCACATGTAATACCTCAGACAAGTCCCCAGCTTTGCCTGGTAACCTAGGCAAAGCTGAAGCAGGACTGTTCCCAATCAAACTCCCCTTAGCTTCAACAACGTTAACCTTAAAAAGCTGTCAGTATGACCAAACCAACCAGGCTGACTTTCTCTACTTTTCCTTTTTGCTGACACCCAGAGGAACTGTTCCAGGACTCTGAGGGAGGCTGCAATTACTCCCCACACCTGAAATTCCAGTTCTTTCACATACTTCTCCACTTTCCAGTACCGGCACCCAGCTTACCTGGTGTCAGGTTACATTCAGGCAGCATTTATTGCACCTGAAAAGCCAACAGATCTCATACCAAGGCCTGTTTCTACCTGTGGTTTCAGGATTTCTTTCTAAACCTGTTCTGAAAACATGAAAATTTAAAACTAAAAGAGAATCAGTGAATGACAATCATATATTCAGTCATGAAAAAATACTTAATTCTTTTCTCCAAAAGGCTAAAAACTGTCATCATCAAAATATTAGCATATGCTGCATTTTGCAAATTAACCATCTATGGAAATTTCTTCTTCTGACCAGTACCCAAAACTTGAACTCTGACAAAAACATCTACCCAGCGGGCGCAAACATGCTAAAACATCCTTATCAGTAAAACCTGTTCAGGCAACTAAACATTTTTCTCTACAACAAACAAGAATTCACTTGCAGGAAATTTGTGTTTCATTTCTGTGGCTGTTTATTCCTCTGGTTAATATTTTCATTTTAGGAAAAACGGGCTCTAACACCATGGTTTTCCATCTGAGAGAATAGCTAGCTGGTTCCCATCACTTAGGCTTTGGCACTGACTGACTCAGTGTTTAACCTTCAGGGTCAGGTGCTGTTCCACAATAATGCCAACATTTGCCAACCGCAGACCAAACCCAGCGTACTTTTTGAGACCCTTTCTTTAAATCAGTTGGGGAGTGACTCAGTCAGTGATCTGAGTTCAGTCTCCAGAACCCACAGGTGTGGTGATGCCTGAATGTAATGCTGGTGCTGAGGAGACAGGGAGGAGGATCCTGGTGCCAGGCGGCCAGTCTCACCTAATTGAGTTCCAGGCCAATGAGAGACCCTGTCTTATGACTGGGGATCCTTATAACCATCCTCCTGACTAACGGGCATCTCAACTTCTAAACTCAGGGAAAATAAAGCACCAGCATTACCTAGACCACAAAGATGGGAGATGGGAAAGTAGAAGGCGTGGGCTTAGTAGTACAAGATACACACTTAAAACACTGAGTGTTTAAAGAGTGTGCATGTAACTATATTTTCCTATTTATAAAATTTAAAAACAAACTTCTTTGTAAATGATCTGAAGATTTGTGACATATGAGCTAAATGTTTACGGTTTTCATCTTTTAAAATAGAAGATCTCAAATTTCACATCATCTGAATCCACTTCAGCTACATTAATTAAAGCTCAGGTCCTTAAACTGTGGAGTCCAGTGACAGAGGTTTATAAACATTTTGCAATGGTACGAGGTTTCTTCTGTGTGTGTGTGTGTGTGTGTGTGTGTGTTGGAGACAAGGTTTCAGTGTGTAATCCATGCAGGCCTTGAACTCCAGAGTGCTGAGTTTAAAGGTGTGTACCACCACTACGGGAATAAAGATTCCTGGATACACAGTGACAAAAAATCTAATTCAAAATCAAATATGAAATGAAGTATACTGATGTGTTTCTCAAGGCACACATCCATGGGACCTCACTGCACACAACATGGTTATTTATGTTGCACTGTGCATGTCGCTACACTAGGAAATGCTGTGAGCACTGCCTGAAACCTCAGCTCAGACTCGAGATTACTATATGTTATGAACTACAATGTTTTTTATTATACATGTTTTCTGTTCTTATAGAAATGTAGTTTTAACTATGAAAACAAAGACTTTTAGTATTTTCCTACCAGCATCTTTGGTAATTAAGTATCAAATTAATGCATGTTGGGTTTGGTTGTTTGAGAATGTCTGATTTTTAAAAATAGCTCCTTGGGTTGATGAACTGAATGTCATTAAAAAACAAACAAACAAACAAACAAACAACAACAAAATTGCTCAGTGAGGTCAAGGACACTGCTCAGCAGGTAAAAAAACTTGCTATCAAATCTGTGACAACCTTTAATCCCGAAACTTACAGGTAGATAGAACCAACTCCTGCAAATTGTCCTCACACCTCCACACATAAGCCATGGCACACTCAAATGCACATGCATATACACACAAATAAAATGTTTTAATGTAAAAAAAAAAAAGTTTCAGTGAATTTTATCTTGTAATTGAGAAAGAATTTCCAACAATTTTGAAATAGCCCTAAACATACTTCAGTCATTTTTGTACCACGTATTTATATGAAGCAGCATTCACAGCTTTGTTAACTATAAAATCAAATGTCAATCAACTCTGAAAAATGTCAAAGATGTTTTACATTCCACAGCACCAAATATTCAGCCAAGTTTTAATTATTTTATATGAAAACAAACAATCCTCATTATTATATAAATATGTTTGACTTTTAATAGATGATAAATTATATGTATACAAAAGAATTGTTTTATTCCATATTTTATATTCAGTGTGTGTGTGTGTGTGTGTGTGTGTGTGTGTGTGTGTGGTTGGCATGTGTCATTCATTGTACCACATACACGACCACCACCAGCTTGGTTTTGCTTGTTTCTTGGAGACACTGTTTTCTTACATAGCCCAGGTTGCCCTTGAACTCAGTGTCCTTCTTGTCCTTTGCATATGTCTCTGAAGTGCAGTGAACAACTTTGCAGGAGTTGGTTCTCCACTTCACCATGTGGGTCCTGTGGAATGAACTCAGGCTGGTAAGCTTGGCAGCAAGCACCTCTATTCACTGAACCTTACAAAGCAATCCCATGATTTACCATCAGTAAATGTTTGCTTTGTACATCTGTTTTATGCGTGTACATAACCAGGGGTCAAAATCTCTCATCAGAAAAGCAGCCATATTCAGAAAAGTTCCAAGAAGCCCTAAAGTGCATCAATGACACTGGATGAGGTTTTCTCCGGTAGGAAATATACTTCTTTGATGTCGATTTAAAGGTAATTAACAGATCTCAAGAATGAGAGGCAACTCTACTATTGACAGTGAGGAACTCAAGAATATTTACTGAATTTACCTAAGCGCGGTACTATGGAAAATACAGAAGATCAATCATGCTTGGTCCTTGACCCATGAAGTTTACAGTATACTTCAGTAAATACGATGAAGACAGTTCAAGCCCAGAAGGCAGTATTTAATTGTTAGTAAGGCAGGCCTGTGATGCATCCTTTCAGCAAGTCCAGGGGTTTTCAAGTAGGTTCTAACAGCAGAGTGTGGTCCCTATGCTCAAAAAGCCCAATGCAAGTGCCACTAATCTGGGACTACTGTTCAAAAATGACAAGAATAGCTGTGTCAAGCATTGCACAGATGATGGCGACACTGACAGCTTCCATTCAATGAAGTGTAAGCTAGTCTCCTTCAACTCTTGGTTGATGGAATAGATACTCTCAACGAAGTGCTCAACCTCTGGCAAATAAAATAAACAAAACTCATTGACGAACTGTGTTTTTGCTCTCTGTCTAAGGATTAGAAGGGAAGAAACAGAGGAAATCCAGCACCAGAAAGGCAGAGGCACAAGGAGGCAAATACAAGGGCAGCTTCAACCACATAATGAGTTCCTGTCTCAAAAATAAAATAAGCCAGGTATGATGGCACAGTCCTACTATCCAAGCCTAGGCCAGCCTATGCTGCAGAGAGTTGAAAGCCATCCTAACTTGTATACTTAGACCTTATCTCAAATAAGAAAAGAAAAGAAAAGGAAAGGAAAGGAAAGGAAAAGGAAAAGGAAAAGGAAAAGGAAAAGGAAAAGGAAAAGGAAAAGGAAAAGGAAAGGAAAGGAAAGGAAAGAAAAGAAAAGAAAAGAAAAGAAAAGAAAAGAAAAGAAAAGAAAAGAAAAGAAAAGAAAAGAAAAGCTATGCAGGTGGTGTTGGCCTGTCATCCAAGGTATTCAGCAGCCTGGAAAGAAGATAGAGAGCTCAAGCTGGAATGACAAAGCGAGGTCAAGGCCAGAGTGATATTAGAAGTGATATTCATGGGGAAATGGTTATTTTGACCAAGTTGCATTCAGATTGGAGGCATTTTCTACTTTGTGGCTTTTTCTTACAAAGTTTTTTTCTTACAAACTATTCCATGTTGGGGGTTGGGGGGGCATGTGCATGTGTGCAGCTGTGCATGTGGAGGCTCTGTCACAGTCTGTCTGTTCCCTTGAAACAGGGTTTCTCATTGAACCAAGACCTACACTGGCAAGTGGAGATCCTTCTGTCTCCACCCCCACAGAGATGAGGTTACACGTGCACATGGACATAAAGGCCCAGCTGGGAACTGAAACTCAGATCTTCGTGCTCCTACAGCAAGCACTGCTAACCACTTGGCCATCTTTTACAGCAGGGTATCATGTAGACCAGGCTAGTCTCAGACTCTCTCTGAAGCAGGAGACTGGGCTTGAACTCTTGATCCTCCTGTCTCCCACATCCAAAGTGCTGGAATTACAGGCCTGCATCACTACATCCAGTATATAAGGTCCTGGGACCACAATCAGGGCCTCATACACGCTAGGCAAGAATTCTACCAACTAAGCTACAAGCCCAATTCTCCTGGATCTTTTAAAAGCAGTTTTCAAGCTAGGAATGGTGGCTGAGACAGGAGGATTCCAAGTGAGGCCAGACTAGGAAACACTGTGAGCTATATAGTGCGCCCGTGTTCTGATGCATGGACAAATAAAAGAATAAGTGAATGAGATATGACTTCTTAATTATCTCAATTTTAATTTTTCCCAACCTCCATCAAATTTCAAGTAAAAAAACTTAATAAGCAAACTTTAGTCACAGAAGCACATAAGACTTAGTGACAACAGGAAATACAAATGGACAAAAATATTATAAAATTATTCATTTATTCTGTGCAGAAATTGGGACCGTAAAGAACCAGACACACTGTCTACCAGTCTAAAGGGGCTCTGAGCTCAGAAATCTAATACAACTATACTGTACTCAGCCACAATTCTCGCTGGACCAATATATTACTACTTCTAAGTAACACAGAAATTAATATCATTAAGATACTTGATTTTCACAAATGTAAGGCCCAAACAGATAATGTTGAGTTATTCAATAAAGAAAGATGATATCCATGACAGATTCAAATTTCTTCACTACTTAATACAGCTTGCTATTACCAGCATGCCTAGGGACACAGCTCAGCGAAGGATGGTTTGGATCCACATATCCCAGAAAAAAACAAAAGAGAAGGAAGCAAAGAGAAGAAAGGCAGAAGAAAGCAAGCACTCACTTTAATTATTTTTCACAAAGAAACCATAAGAGCAACTTGCAAAGAAGACACATGTTGGTTCCAGAATGGAGGTATTAGGTGTGTATATATGCACCTATGCTTGTATTTATGTACAACCTAGGTACAAAAACAAAACAATACAAAAACAAAAGCAATTGAATCATGACCTTTGTTCTTTAAGTGGTTTGGTTCCTAAGAAAAACTGGTATCTGATAACTAAATGTAAATAAATCTATCAACCAAATGATGGGGAGGGGAGGGGAAAGGATTAAATATTTGTGAGGTGGAGAACGTGATACCAAGTGGCATGGGAGCTATCTCATTAGTGACAGCCCCCATCTGATCTTCCTGAGTTCACAAACTGTGAGGAAGGAGGAGCAAAGGTGACACCGACATTTAAATCTAAAAACCAGGTAGGGCAGCCTAGTAGAAAACAAACTTTTCCACCGTGGAAATGAAACTGTCTCACCTCCTCAGCTATCTTCAGCACTTTGTGTGAGTGTAGATAGATTTTCCACATTCAACACACGGTAGAAGCCAAGAAAATATTAAAAGGCATACAGACGAAAATACAGCCATCTACTCTGCCATCCTAAGACCACAAAACACATTGGGTTTTTTATTTCATTTTCTTTTTTTTTTAATATTTCCTTCCATTGTTTAAAATACTTGACAAGGTTGGTCTTGGTGAATACTAAAGGTGAATACCTTTATTCTACAGGGGCAAGTGGACTTCTGTGAGTTTGAAGCCAGTCTGGTCTACACAGTGAGTTCCAGGAGAGACACAGCTATATAACAGAGACCCTGTTTCAAAACATTAAATTAAAGAAATAAATGCACTGCAAATGATGGCGCTGTGGTGCAGGGCTTCTAGCGCAGTGGTAAGGAACATGCCATGCTAGCCCTGGCTTTAGTTCCCAGCTCCAAAACTAAAAAAAAGCTTGCCTCCTAGTCACACCAAGAGTGACTGCTAGCCAACCTGTACACCTCACACGCATGTGCATACGCATGAACTTATATGCACGCATACACAAAGTGAACAGTTCCTGAGGAGAACCACCTCTGCTCCTAACGAGTGCCACCCAAGGTTGGCCCCTGGCATCCGCATGCATGCATGCATGCACACACACACACACACACACACACACACACACACTCATACTAAGATACACTTGAGTTTATTGTGGTAATACATGCCTATAATCCCAGCACTGAGGAGGCTAAGTCAAGAGGATCACAAGTTCAATGACAGTGTAAGTACATATGGACATTCTCAAAGAGCAAAACAAAATCACAAAAGAAAACACCTTTTAAACGTGTAAAACTTGTATTTTCTTATTAAGTCCCATAGCTAATCTCAAATCGCTACCACATATCCATACAAACCATGTAACACCAAGAAGTCGACCATACCCCTGAAATCAACAAGTATGAACATTTAATGAAACAAGCTTTCTGCTTAACTGGACTCCCTGACGGGAAATTAAAGCAGCAACTGCACATCTGTGTCTCTGTTCCTCTCTTCGTGGTTTAACTGACAGGAAGCAGAGAGAAAGATAGGGCATACAAATGTCAAGTATTTCCTGCCTCCTCTGCCGCATCTTATTGTATAAATAGTTCAATTGCCTGTGTGAAAATATAGTGAGGCATGATATCAGAAACACAGAAATGAAGAGAGACATTAAAAGTATTTTGTTGTTGAGATCTAAGATTCAGTATGCTCACAAAAGAACAATGTTCAAGTCCTTTGAAGTATTCCTAGGAATGAACAGCAAAGATTTGACAAAACACTGTTGCTATGCATGGTGGCACAGGCCTGTGATCCCAGCCACTCCAGAGCCTGACATGGGGAGACTGCTATAGAGCAAGATAAGAAAACTCAGCCAATTTAGTAAAACCCTAGTCTCAAAGAAAAAAAGAAAAAACACAAAGAGGGCTGGAGCTATAAACAGTAAAGTACTTGTCTAGCATGCAAAAGGCCCTGAGCACAAGAGGTAGAAGAACAAAAAAACAAAACAAAACAAACAAAAACCCCACACATGTATAAAATAGTAGAACATGCCCTCAAACTATTATACCTGTTTTAAGAGTTTGCCTTTTTTAAGAGTAACATTTGGTATCCTCCCCAACCTTAGCTTTACATTTCAAAGCAAATAGGAGAGGCAGAGGCAGCTGGCCTCTGAATTTGAGGCCAGCTGATCTACATAAAGCATTCTAGGCCAGCCAGAGCTACACAATGAGCATCTTTAAACAAATAAGTAGGTAAGCATGTAGCTCAGTGGTACAGCGAGTGGCTGAGCACATCAAAAGAGATACCACCGCGTCCCCCCCCACACACACACAAAAAAAAGACTCAATAACACAGAACTAATTAATTTGCCAGTTTGATCTTCAGGGTTGGGTTGTTTGTTCTGTGATAGGTTCTCATAAAATCCAGACTGTTCTTCAACTCGCTATGTAACTGAAGGATGACCTTGAACTTGAGATCCTCTAGTCTTCATCTTCAGACATGATGTATATTACATAGGAACTTTATCAACTAAACTAAGCCCAAATTGTTGGTTATTTTTATATAGCCTTTTGGATTACTCTTTGTCCCCAACCCCCAACAAACTACCTCTACTTTCTCTTATGTCTAAAACTTGGTTCAAATAATTTATTTATATGTCTACCATAAATAGGTACTCAATTGCTCATCATGCCTTCCAATCTGATAACCTTTATAAATGATCACAACATTACTCACGCCTCTTATATTCTAAATAAAAATGGGTAAGCAGAGTGAAGCCATCTTCTCTACTAATAGTGCTCAATTCTTACCTAGCTATAAATGTAATCTACCCCAGCTATAATTTTATCAGGCTTTAGCCCCTATCAGGCTTTAGAAAGTGCTATTCTCAGTCAAAAATAACATTGTCCAAAATAACACTGTTCATATCACATAAGCCCATGTGGGCATCCTGTGGCTCTTTTTCCTACACAGAATTTTCTTATGCACTTACTATTTGGGTTTAAGTAAGGCTCTATGTTCCTAAAGTACAAAATCTTACATGACAGCTTGAATATAAAGTTTCATTTTTGCCTAATATTTTCAAATGAAAGGCTATATTAACAATTATTAGAACTTTAATGTTAATTAATTCTAATTAATATTTCCAATTTAAACCTAAAATATTGGGCTGGAAGCACAGCTTAGTACTATACCATTTACTTAGCTTATGTAAGGCTCAGAGGTGTGGGATGGAGTCAGGGAGAAGGAGAGGGAAAAGGAGAGAGGGAAGGAGACTGTAAGAGCTAAGGATGTAGCTCAGTGATGGAGTAACTTGCCTACAATGTTTAAGGCTCTAGGATTGATTCCCAATCAATACAAATAAATAATAAATAAGTATAATCATATATATATTCTTCCAACATTTTCTGACAAGCTTAAGAAAAAAATTAAATAAATACAATGCATACATAATCTCGAAGCATCAAATATTCTGCTTAGAAACAGCCAAATTATAATTCCCAGCTTTCATTACAACACAGATATTTCAGATGCACAAAAGGGCTCTACTTTATGCAGAATAAAGATACAATACACTTCCTATGGAGGTTTTAACAGAAGCACTAGAGTCTAAATGCAACCTTCTCAAAATACTTCTTTAATTCAAACTGAAACTCTTTTTTTCTTGTGTTAAGCACTGAAGCAGACCACCTGCACTGTAGGCGCGCAGTCTACCATAGAGCTGTACCCCTGGCCTCTCCAGTCTGAAACTCTATACAGCAACTCAAAGCTCTTCAACACAATAAGGAAGTGTCAACCGGCCATGATGGTGCTTGCCTGTAATCCCAGGACTGGGAACCCAAGAGGCTGGACAATTCAAGGCCAGTCCGGTCTAACGAGGGAGATCCTGTCTCAAATGTGAGAGAGAGAAACAAAAGTAGGGAGGAGGCTTGGGAGATGACTCAAAGGCTGAGAGCACTCCTGCTCCTCCAGAAGACTGAGCTCTGTTCTCAGCACCCACATTAGGTGTCTTACAGCCACCAGTAACCAGCTCCAGAGGTATGGGACACCTCTTTTTATAAAGAGGAGAAAGAATTTTAAGAGCAAGAAAAACTTAAAATGTAATGAGAACTGAATCTATTAGAAAATAATTTAAAGGCACATTTCACCTATTGCTACAAAACACATAAAAATGACTGCTGACTCCTTGGCTGTGAAAATTAAAGCTACTGTACAAGAGCCCCTTCCCAGTAAAGAGGCAGCAGCTTCCTTTGGCCTGGAAGCTTCCCTTGTCTCAAGGCAAAGGCTTGAGTGAGACAGGCACACAGACCTCGATCCAATACTTTCACTTTCTTTGAGAAAGGCTAATTTCTTCATCGGGTCCCCAAAATGCAAGAATAACCCATTAAGTCATCTCTGGCATAGTTTAATTAAATTTCTGCCACATAATTTTATGGATATTGCACCATCCCTAATTTCTGAACAATTGGGTCATTTCCAATGTTGCAGGTTGGCAGTGATTCTAAAAACGTAGTTCTCTAAGCCGGTTCAGTGGCACACGCTTGTAATCCCAGCACTCAGGGAGGCAAAGTCAGGCAGATCTCTGAGTTCAAGGCCAGCCCAGCCTACAAACTGAGTCCAGGACAGCCAAGGTTACATAGAGAAACCCTGTCATGAAAAACCAAAAAAAAAAAAAAAAAAGGAGTTCTCAGACCCACAAGGGACCTGGAAACTTTTTCAGCACTTCGTAGCTCAAAGTGCTCCTCATTATGTAACCTGAGTGTCAGTCAGATCTTCTCCAGTCACTGTCTTGAGTGTTGGTGCAGGGACAGACAGCTGGAGCTTGCCTGCCTTGGCATATGGCAAGGCTACACAGACAAACCGGCCTACTTGTATTTTTACCAACTAGCACTGACAGTTTAAACATGTTCATTATTTTATGTGTGATGGGTGCTTTTGTTTGCATGTATGTCTATGTACGACATGTTTGCCTGGTGCCAGCGGGATCCAGAGGGAGTCAAATCTCTTAGAGCTGCATTAGAAATAGTTGTGAGCTGCCAAGTGGGTGCTGGGAATAAGATCCAAGTACTTTGGAAGAGCAGCCACCTCTCCAGTCCCAGCACTGACACTGCTTAAAGGCAACTTCACTTAATGTCCTTGATGAGCATTAAAAGCTTATTTATTTTCTTCAATTATCTATTCCCTCAGTCTTTGAAAAGTCTGCACACATCTCAATAAGAAGAGTTACGTTATTGAAAGTGCATAAAAGAATATTTCCAAAGTACAAGTAAGCTAGTGTCATTAACAAAAGCCAGTAAATACGCTGGTAGAGAAAGAGAAGGCAAAGATATGCAGTAGGGAGATTAACTTCATTAAGTTGAATGAAATAAGCAAATCACTACAGAAAAAGTGTGATTCTATTTACCTAAAGTTCAAAGGTATAAAACTATAAAAAAGATTATCCCAAAAGTCAGAAGAGTCAATTAAAAGGGAAGAGATATAGCTAATAGACATACTATACTTGCTAACAGGTTAATGTGAATGGGCAAAAGTTGCTCGCTTTGTGCACTTTGCCATATGCATATTGAATATTAAAAATGAGTGGCCTAATTATAATTCACCTCTGTTAAGTGTTTTGATACCCAAAAATGCTCATAGACATACTAAAAAGATACACCTTTTTAGAGTTTTACTTTAAAATGCTACATTTTTATTCTAAACCCAGAAAATAGCTACCTTTAATTACATTTAAACTGTACCAACCAGCTTTGCACAAATATGATTACTTTGTGACTAAGCATCCAGAATATAGTTGATGCATCATGTAAAGCTACCTTTCTATCTTGAAAATTTCAAATTTACAGTACATAAGATTATATATACCAAGAACACACAAAGTTAAAAAAAAATATGGGTGTGGAGGAGGTTGAGATACTCTACAGAGCCCTGACTATCCTAGAACTCGCTTTGTGTCTCCACTTGGCCAAAAAAAAAAAAAAAAAAACCAAACCCGAAAAAAGAAAAAAATGAAACTATGGCCCTTGTCAGTAATTAAGGAAGTAGAGTGCCAGGAGGGTCAAGAGTTCAAGGTCATCTGATTCTCTACTACCTAGTGAGTTCAAGACCAATCTGTCACCAGTGTCAGCACCTACTTAAGCCATAAATGAGGCAGTTGAACCCTCTCCAATCAGTAATACTAAATTTTAATTCTTATGGCTCAATTTAAACTTCCCTTCAACCTTTTGGAAAGAGAGCAGCAGGGATAAGTACATAATTAGGCTCCCAGGCCTCCCTGGACCCTCCCTCTCTGCCATTCTCCTTAAGCCCTACTTTTTAATCATAGTACAACAGTGGCAACCAAGCAAGGTAGCACATGCCTGCAATCCCAGCCCTTGAAAGTGGAGGCAGACTAGAGTTCAAGACCAGCAGCCTAGCAAGACCCTATCTCAAAACACCCATGAAAAGAAACAGATACATGACCAACGTCTACTTTATTTCAAATGCAGCAACTTCTCAATATAAAGAAATCAAATTCTTCTGTTTAGTAAACATGCTCTTAGTTTGCTTGCTTGTGTCCTCCTTGATTTTTCTCTTATGGATCACTAATCTTAAAAAGAAAAAAAAAGTAAGAAGATGTCATTTTTTTTTTCAGTCCAAACTTAAGCAAATACAGCCTTTGCTTAGTCAAAAGCCAACCAAACCTGCAATATGCAAACAAGGATGAGGAAGGGTTCACAGCTGAACTGGCATAAATGTCTGCGTTTCTTACCTTCCTTATAAGACCACAACACTGAAATCTACTAATACCAAGAAATTTCAAAAGAGCAAGAAGTAACACCACCCTTTTTGCCTTCCCTTTCCAATCTACCAGGACTCATGCACTCAGAAAGCTAGAGCCAGTTCTCCCCAAACTAGCCAGAAACCATTCTGGTCAACAATAAATGATAGCAAACTTCATTTCAAAAACTTCTTCCTAATCATTATATACTCAGAGTTTCCTTTTACCCAAATGTCGGGTTCACAAGTGTTTCAGAAGTAAAACACTGCTGTACAGTGAACATATACTTGCCAACCAAATATAACAGCTTCAGTGACGACAAATAATTCAGGAAAAGACTGAGCTACCTCCTCGTAACAAAAGGTTTTTAGCTACTTCTTTAATTTAAAAAAAAAAAAAAACATCAAAAGTTGACACTAATAATAAGAGGAAGGCCAGCACTTTACTGTCCTTCACACAAACTGAAGTAGCACACAATTCCTTCTGAAGCAGTTTCACTTGGAAAGTGGATCTCCTCAGCAGGCTTCTGTGACCCAGAAGGCTTCGCTTCCCTGGAACACTGAATGAATTAGTCCAGACCTGCTTCCCCTGACCATAGAGCTCTTGTTCACTTTAGACAGCCTCCATTTAGTTTTTAAGCCTCTCTTTGCTCTTCAAAGTAAAATATCTTGCATAATTTATTAACTTTAAAAAAATAACAACAAAGCATAGACTGGTCTGTGAGCAATACTTATGACTAAATTGACCCAAGATTTCAGCCTTAATTAAAATGTTGTAACAAAGCCATTGTTTCTGAATTTTTTTTCCAACATCCGAATCTCATGAGTAATGCAATTTAATAAAGAGTCACTCTCAGCCAGCCCCACAAAAACAGTTAGGTTTATTTTAATTAAAACTTGGTCAAGTTTGCTTTGCGGGGGTGGGGGGCTCTCCTTATCTGAAGTTAGGAGAGGAAAAAATACCAAGCACATAAATATACAAAATGCGTTAGGGGTTAGAGCTAGGACTTTTCAGCGTTTGAATGCTTTGTTGCCTGTGGCTGTGAAGGGCAATCGGGCATGTGACTCACTACATGTATTTTACCAGAGTTAAAGAATACATTCGGCTACATTCTGTCACAGGTAAGAACCACGTCCATTTATCAGCCCCAAAATAGCCAGAAGCAAACACACAAAATCACAAGTTACCTTTAAACTTTGTCTTCAGGTTTCGTCCTCTGGGCTTGAAACTAAAAAGCAACCGGGCGAGTTTTGTGCTGTTAAAATGGCTCCTGTAGATTGGGGAAGTGGTGTCTGCTTCAGCTTATGACTCACACATGAAACTAAGTGTTTCTAAGGGAGGCACGCCCATGTTGCTGTGGACCCAATTATTCTGCTAGGTCAAACATGCAAATGCACAGGTAAAAGGAAGGAGGCATAGGACAGGAGAGAGACAGGAGCAAGATCTACCCCGTTTAAACTCTCACTAACTCATGCTAATTGCCATATTTTAAAATTAACAGTATAAAATAGACAAGCTACAAGAAAGTAAAATTAACACATCAAATAAATACAACTATAAAAGAAAAAAAGTGAGAGGAGATGAAAGAGAGAATAAACTGTCTCTTACCACAGCAATTGACAGGTGCGTCTAACCTAGCTACTCATTAACCCCTATATGAAGGGATATATGGCTATGTAATCTGGAAAAGCTAGCAAACTGTAATAGCAGATACAGACTTACAGGTTCTCTAAACAGATAAAATTCACTAGGAAACCCAAAGTTCAGTGGAAAAATAAGTGTCAATTAATGTGGCTAAAAGAACTTTTAAAGATTCATGCTTTAAAGTCCAACACAGCAAAACAATTCTAAGTAGAATTGAAAGGTTGATAAATACTCCCCTTTTAAAAGTTACCAAGGCAATCATAGTTCACAACACTTTCATTTTCAAGGGGGAACCACAGCTCTGCCGGTGGAACAAAACTATCTGCATGTATCACGAGCCTGCAGTGCCAGGCTCCCTTCACCAACACTGCGGCACTGAACACAGGCTAATCCAAAGGGTGAACCACGACAGCAATGCCCTCCAGATCACCGTCTACAAGGCACTCAAGCCACCAAAACATTACCACAACTGTTTACCCTGGCCCCTCCGTGAGCAGATTTTAATTTATTTGACAAAACTAATGAATCATGGCTATTTATTCTATTTCACTGAAGAGTTCCTTTTTACTAAAATAATCTCTGGGGCTCAGTAAATTAATTTTCAACAATGCAAAAAAAAAAAAGAATAAATTGATTTTGACTGTCAAATGTCCTGTTTAGCTCACTTAACGTAGAATAAATATTCAGCACCCACACACCAAGGAACAAGCTTCACCGACAGGCAATGGAAGTCCACTGATTACCAGCAAGCTCACCAACTCATTTTCCACAGCTGAATTTTTTATAAGCTAATTAAAAAAGAAATTATAAAAATAAAAAGTAAAAGGATGACCTAAAAATAAACAAATGGCAACTGATTTTTAAAATTACAAACAAACAAACAAAAAACCAAGTTGGAGCAGGGGGCTGGGAAGACAGCTGTTAGTGGAGTACTAGCAAGCATGAAAGCTTGAATGTGGTAGCCATCACAGTGTGACCACTTGGGCCAGGGTTAGGATGTAGTCAAGTGCTTGCCTGACAAGAATAATGTCTGGATTTCGATGCCCGGTAAAGCAAAAGAGGAAGAACAGGAGGAGTTGTGGAGCTCGCTCGCCAGCTAGCCTAACCTGCCTTGTCTCAAAAACAAGCTGGCTGGCTCCTGAGAAATAGCACCCTGTGTTGACCTTTGCCTTCCACGTGCAGGTGAGTACACACACACACACACACACAGGAACACAGAAGGCGCTTGGAACAGAGTTCAGTGGCACACGCCTGTAATTCTAGCTACTTAGGCTGGGGCAGGGACAATGCAAAGCCAAATCAAGCCAGGCTACATAGCAAGTTCAAGAAGTCTTTGTTACATAGCGATAGACAGACAGACAGACAGACAGACAGACAGATAGATAGCACAAACAGGGTTGAGGTATGGTTCAGTGGTAGAACACCTACCAAATATGTGCAATGTCCTGTGTTCAATCCACAACAGCTAAAGGTACACTCTAGTACAGCAAACTACAAAGCAAGCAGATGTGAAATATGGAGTTCAACACACATACACACTTAGGTTTGAAGTCATAACCATCCTGGGTGGTCAACAAATTGTGCATACATATACACATAGATATACATATGGGGGGTACCCATCCGTACATTATACTATCCTGATGTTAGAATTAGTACATTTGTGCATCTTTAATCCGAGCCTCAGATAGCTGGCATGTTTAAGACCCACTAAAGCGACAGTAGACCCTTTACCGGTGATAAAACTCAAGTCTTCATGTTTGCACAGCCAACATTTTACCAACTAAGCATTTCCCAAGCCTGCAACTATTACTTTTATGCGTTGTTGATGGGCAGGCAAAATGATATAGCTACTTTAGAGGGCACTAGCAATTTCATGTGAAGTTAAACATCCATGTATCTTATGCTCCAGTGACCCACTCCTACAGACAGTACTTCTAAGTTTTTGAGCCAGGGTTACACTCCAGGTAAGCTGGCTGGAGACTTGCTATGGAACTCACTCTGTAGCCCAAGCTGGTCTCAAGCCCTCTGCATTCATCCTGCCTCAGCTCTTTTTCATCAAGATTTATTTTAACATTTTATGCACATGAGCAGTTTTCCTGCATGTTTGTCTATGCACCATATGTGTGCATAGACGGTGCCCAAGACGGTCAGAGAGGACATCGGATGATTGTGAGCTAGCATGTGGGTGCTGGGAATCAAAACTGGGTCTTTTTTTTTTTTTTTTAAATAATACGAATGTTTTATTTAACAGTGTGGGTCATCCCGTGGGTTAAATGGTGGATATCCAGGACCCAGCAGCAAGGTCAGCGCAAACACAGAGCCTTTCTTTCTGACTCCTATACAGAGAGCACATCACGCTCTCCAAATAGGGCCTTTGACATTTCAGATGATAGAAATTCCACATGCTCCTGCATGCACTGTCCCTGCGAACCGGTCCTGCCCAGCACTTTGATTACCCTAGCAAGCTTGATAGGATTATGTGTATGGTGGCGGTGATCTGGCAAAAAGCCAAACCTGGGTCTTCTGAAATAACACCAAGTATTCTCTTAACCACTGAGCCTACTCCCTGCCCCTCAGTTCTTTTAGAGACAAGGACTGACCAGGGCTGGGAACTTACTATGTAGAACATCAGATCTGCCTACCTCTTTCTGACCACTGAGGTCATTTTGCTTTTCTGACATGCCTCAGTGATGTCCTGGTTCATTCCCCAGCATCGTGGTAAAGACTTTGTACGCGCACATACATACACACACTCACCTGTAGCTGTCCTTTCTCTACCACCAACTACAATCCTGCTGTAGAACAACTCTACCAATGAAAATGATCTTGGTTCATGATGGGGAAAGAGAAGGAGGTGTGAGGGTAGTAAAGGGACAACTCTAATTCCAAGAAACCAAACAAAAGGCCAGGCTAGCCAGTGCTCATATGTAATCCTAACACTGGAGACTGGGGCAGGGGAATTTCAAGTTAGAGACTGGCTAGTGGAAGACTTCAGGTAATGACTAATGTTGACTGTCAACATGATTAGAGTAAGAAATACCTCAAGGGTTAGTGGCTTTCCAGAAGCAGATCCTGGGGATTCTGATATGATCAATGGAGCTATCCCTTTATGTATTCATACTATGGCGGTATTATTGGAAAGTGGTAAAAAGTAAGGGGGAGTGGGGCCTCGTTGGAGGAAGCAAGTCACTTACCTGTCCTTGAGGCTATATTTCAGCCTGGCTTCTTCCTATTTTTCAGGAAGCCAAGAACAGTCTCCATCCCACACCCCTGCTGTCATCTTCTGCCCAAGCACATGGAGCCAAGCCACCATGTACTGAATCTTCTGAAATCATAGGCCAAAATAAACCTTTCCTTCCTTCAATTGTTTATGGCAAGTATTTAGACATAGTGACCCAATTGCCCCATCTCAAAAAAGAAAAGGCTACACTGTTTATCACAGTATTCAAGGCTTTTGACATATTTTCCCAGTTCCAACGCCTCACCCCATCCCTCTTCCCACACATTTCCTTCTCTTTTTCTCTCATACATACACACATACATACCAAACACACACATAAGCATATACACCCCATGCACACATGCATATAGGTCCAGACTCACTGAAACCCTATGGGATTTTGGAATTGTTCTTCCCCTCTTCTATTCAACCTCCTTAGCACTGTTTTCTGAGAATGACCACCTCATTCCGATCATCCATTCCATCTACTGAACATCTGCTCAATGATCAGTTCAAACGTATCCTCTGCATGAAGAATTCCCTCAACAGACCTACTTAAAATTATTGAAACCACTTATCATCATAAACCTGAATACATTATAGATCCTCTATCCAGTCTGATGGCTTTTCAATTCTGTTTACCACTGAGATATTCTCTCTCTCTCTCTCTCTCTGCTTTTCTCAAGACAGGGTTTCTCTGAGTAACAGCCCTATCTGTCCTGGAACTCTCCTTGTAGACCAAGCTGGCTTTGAACTCACAGAGATCCACCTGCCTCTGCCTCCAAAATGCTGGGATCAAAGGCATGTGCCACCATGCCTGGCTATCATTCTTACAAGAGCCTTGAGGGGAAAAAGAAAACATTTAAAAGTGCTGCTTTAATAAAGCAGCTGATCCACTCTTCTCCTATTTTAAAAATAAGAAAAGGATGCCAGGTATGGGGGTGTATGTCTATAATCCCAACAGGCAAAAGACAAAGGTAGGATTGCCAAATTCAAGGCCAAACTAGGACATAGTGAGTTCCAGGCCAGCTAGGGTTCAGAGACCCTGTCTCAATTTTGAAAGGGAGGGTCTATACACAGAAATTGCTTTTTCAATGTTACAGACTCAGTCTTAATCACTGATTGTACTCTTAATCATTCACCAGTTAGAAATGTTCCCTGAGCACTGTGTCTGTGTCAGACACTGTTCTAGGCCCTTGTATACACAACGGAAACAAGACTACAGTTGATAGCTGATTCTCTAGTAACAATGATCTTGGGAAACAAGAACCATTATGGTAAACTTGACCAAGCAGTGACTGCAGCTGCAGCTACCATCCAGCTATAGTTCACTGCTTGAGCAGATTAATATATCTGGCACCTGAGAAGGAGCTATTGGTTTAGCATGCACCTTATTCTCCAGGCATATCCATAAATGAACAAGAAAGTTCAGCAACACACATTTACAATCCTGCTTGAGATACATCAACTTTCCAGCCCTATGCACAACACCTGGGTTACTTTTTGAAGACCAAATAAATACAAAATAGACAGCAGAAGATCATTACTAATGTCAGCTATTATACTAGGACATGACCAGTTACAGGACCTATTTTAGTAAGAATATATTTGTGTAAGAATACATATATACACACACATACATACATACGTGCACACACATGTATACACACATATTAAGCAAGTATCTTTCCTCTTAGTCCTTCATCATGTAACATAAGGTGTACTAACTTTATATGAGTACTGGAGTATTGTTAATTCTCCATCATAATTTAAGTTATGGAATATCAGAAAATAAAGCAGAAAGTAATACATTTTGAGGATCATTAGCATATACTTCAGGAACATGTGCATGACCTAAAGCTACAGATAATATGATGATAATCTTGGGACAGCACACCATTGGGAGGTAGGAGAAGTGATAAGAATGTACAAGAAAGACTGAGAAGTAATGCAGAAAAACAAGACCTATGCTGTCGGCATGGAGTTCAAGTAAAAGTGTTCCAAGACGAGAGAGCCGAGTGAAGATGAGCTATGCAGAAAAACGACACTGGTGTTAGCAGCATGGTCACTATTAATTTTGAAAAAATTAAGGGGATGGAGAGATGGCTTATGAAAAGAGCACTTGCTACACTTAAGAGGACCCCAGTTTGTTTCCCAGCCCTGACATGGCGGCTCACAATCATCTGTAACTCTAGTTCCAGGAGATGCATACAAAGGTGATGCATACATAAATATATATGGTTTAAAAAAAAAACAAAACTACATTTTAAAAAAATGTTCTTTTAAAGAAAGGCTTTATGTGTGATTGAGTCTATTTTATTTAATATTCTCTCCTTGAGATAGAAAGGAGCTCATGAAACTCCTAAAATCTCGAAAAGCACAGGAAGCTCATAAGAATTAGAAGACTCTGAGTCCCACTACCTGAAATGAGGGTTCACTGCTGAGCAGGAGGAAACCTTTTCATGGTATGGCTGCCTGCGGGGCTCTGGGGTCTCAATAATCCTGACTCAGCCTAGTAGGGCAGGTGCTTTTTCAGTGATTCAGCAGCTGGAGACCCCCCATGTTTCTGTTCTTCCAATAAACTCACTGGTTCTCCGTGCCGAACAGAAGCAGCAGAACCAAACCACCCAGGAAGAGTCATACAACCAAGTTCTAAAAAGAAACCGCTTAATTAGAGAAACTTCAGACAGAATGAGAGTTTAGATTAAAGATAATAGTTTTGGGGATTGGAAAGATGGCTCATCAGGTAAGAGCATTTGCAACTCTTATAGGGGACTCAGATTTGATTCCCAGCTCCCCTATGCTGGCTCACAACCATCCAAAACTATAGGTCCAGGGGATCCAGCACCCTCTTCTGACCTTTGTAGGCAGCAGGTCCACAGACCGGACACTTACACACATGCATGCAAAACATTTGTACACACAAAAATAAAATTTATTAATTAAAATTTTAAAGGATGGTTATTTTGTTATAATTAAGGGAAGGTTTTTCTACTTGAAGAGTTGGGGAGGGGGTTGGAACGATGGCTCGGTGGTTAAGAGCATTGTCTGTTCTTCCAGAGGTCCTGAGTTCAACTCCCAGAAACCACACAGTGGCTCACAACCATCTATACTGGACTCTGATTCCCTCTTCGGATGTGCACAGAGCACTCATACACATAAAAAGAAAAGAAAAAAAGAGTTGGGGAAGGGAGTGAAAAGGGTACTGTTTAACAAAACTGCTTTTCTATGGTCAAGAACTGTTCTCCTGCCTCAGCCTCACCAGTGCCTTTATTTTTCACATGTATTTATTTGTATATAGATACTCAGATATCACATGTCCACGTAGAGGTCAGAGGGCAACCTGTAGAGGTCAGTTCTCTTCTTCTGGTTATGCAGGTGGGGGTAGGGGTTAGATCAAACTGCAGTCCTCGGGCTTGAGGGCCTTTAGCTGCTGAGTCCCACTAACACTGAAGATAACCAATTCAGCTAGGCTTGCTGGCCAATGACCTTCAGAGAGCTGTCTCCTTTCCCCTAACTTCCTTTGAAGACTGGAATTACAAACATGCCACTTTAACAGGTTTTCATGTGGGTTCTGGGCATCCAAACACAGGTTCGCAAGCTAACACAGCAGGCACTTGAGCAAGTCAGCCATTTCCCGAGGCCCATTGTTTTCTTCTTGATTTTTTTTTTTTTTTTCAATACTAAAACTTGAGCCCAGGGCCTCACACATGCTAAGCAAGCACTCTGCCAGTGAGTTAAATCCCAGTGCCATGTTCGGGGTTTATTAAGTACTGGAACAGCATGGAGAGTGGAGACTTTTGAGACTCACTCAGTTCTGACTCTCGATTCTATGCCCTTCCTACACCCTCAGACTGGTGCTTGCAGAATGAGAACAAAAGGATTAAGGACATGTGTAAAAAGGTCTCAAGGCCTACAAGCTGGCTCGGCAGGTAAAGGCTCCTGCCAAGCATGACCAGCTGGGTTCAGTGCCCAGGTCCCATGAGGTGAAAGGAAAAAACAAGTGCCACAGCTGTCCTGATAGCCACACAAAGGCTGTGACACACTTGGGAGTGGCTCTTGCCATCTATATACATCTCTCTTTATATATATCATATACATCTACACACTCTCCTTTTTAAGTATTTCTTACATTCATGTACTGTGTGCATGTGTACCTGCAGGAGATTTGAACCCAGGTCCTCATGATTGCACAGCAGGTGCTTCTAACTAGTGAGCCATTTTCCCAGTTCTTTTTCCACCAAATTGCTGATAACTGCCAGAAAGCTAGTCATAAAATTACTGGTCAGTAATGTGAATTTTATAAAATCTTCAAAAATACAATTATGCTGACTATACTTTAATAAAAAAGGTTTTATTTTTAGGTTTGTTTTATTTTTTAAGCGTGTGAGTGTTTGTCTGCATGCATACTACATGTGCACTCGGTGTCTATGAAGGTCAGAAGAGGGTGTTGTAGTCCTTGGAACCAGAGTGACAGTCAGTCGTGAGCTGCCGGGTGCTGGCAACCAAACCCAGGTCTATCTGCAATCGTAGAAAATGTTCTTAAGCACCAAGCAATCTCTCCAGCCTCTATAAGAAGAGCTATTTTTAATATGTACTCTTAGCTCAGTGGTACTGAACTTGTCTAGCATGTGTGAGGGCCTCAGAATTTCAAAACAAAACAGCAATAAAATAAAAGCTGTATCATTAGTCTAAAAATACCCTTGTATCATATGACAAGATATTTAAGCAAACAGTCTTTTTAGCTCTGTCTTTTAAAAAAGAGACATTTTCATACCAAAACTCGTTTTATTTCCTTTTTAATTGTTTGTTTGTTTGTTTCTTCCATTAAGATCTCAAACACTATGTAGCTCAGGCTAACCTTGAGCTCTTACAGCTGACTACATCAGCTTTGAGGGCACTAGGATTGTTAGGATTTTGGAACTAAACCTGCTCCTGGGTTGCCTAGCAACTTAGATGTCATCGTGTCACTGGCTACACCTTCCCCCTTAAAGGGACCAGCTGGCCATGAGGTCCCTGTCTTGGTCTCTCTTCTCTCCTGTCCTCTTGCCTCTTGGCCCTCTCCCCTTTCTCTATCCCCTCTCTTTCCCCCCTTTCTCCCCATCATGTCCTGCTCTCCTCTCTCTCCCCCTACCTCTCTCTCTCTCTCTCTCTCTCTCTCTCTCTCTCACCCCGTCTCTACCTAATAAACCACTTTCATAGAAGATCTGTTGTAATCATCATTACTTTAATCGTACTCGAACATTACAAGGATTTTAAGAGTTTGCAACATGCCTGGCAAAATACTATGTCTTTAAAAATAAAAAAAACAAGACAACAGGGGGCTGGAGAGATGGCTCAGATCTTCCAGAATTCTTGAGTTCAATTACAACCACGTGGTGGCTCACAACCATCTATAATGAGATCTGGTACCCTCTTCTGGTGTGAGGGCATACATGCAAACAAAATATTGTATAATAATAAATAAATCTTAAAAAAAAAAAAGACAACTACCTCTGTCATAATTCAATTTACGGCAGTGTAGGAGAAGTCAGACCTTTTAAGTTTGTCTAAAACTATTGCTACTTTTGTTTGGTGTTTATTATGTCTATAAAACAGATTCTGTTTAGAGGACCTTAAGAAAGAATGTTAAGGAAGAATGGTATCCTGGCATTAATTCTTATACAGATTTGTTCTATGCTAATTCACAATTACGGTTTGTTTTTATTTAGGCCTCAATCCCAGAAGCTTCTGGTCCTTAACACCAAAACTTAACAACATGAAAATAATCGCCTGCAACTGTGAATCTCTGTTCTCTGATAAAAAAAAAAAAAGACAAGCAAAGTATAGACAGAAAGAGAGGGGAAATTGGGGGCCTTTTTCTTTTCTTCTTCTTAAGATGAAAACAGGTTTACTTTGTACCTTACAAAGAGAGGCAGGAGAGCAGGAAGGAACCAGCCACACCTTAGGCTGCCTTAAAGGGAGGGTGGCTTGGTGGGTGGAGTACTTGGTGTGCAAGCCTAAGGACACAGCTCACATCCCAGCACAAGCATAAAAGAAGCTGGGCCTCTCACACCTATGAACTCAGCACTGCAAGGAAGAGACTGGACAATCCCTGGGGCTTCCGGGCCAGCCAGGCTAGCCTGAAGCACGTGAGAAACCTTGCCTCAAGGGAATATGGTAGAAAGGGATAAAGAATACCTCACTCCTCTGGCCTCCACACCTGAGGGCACAAGCACAGAGAAAATGAACTTTTCTTATTACACAAGTTAACAAAGAAATTAAGAAACTAACATTCACCATTTGCCCAATGGCCTAATGGTTAAGGGCACTGGCTGGCATAATTGTCTTCATGCCTTGTTGGTTATTTCTTTTAGTCCTGTGATATTTCTACAGCAGGATAGTTGCTTAATAAATATTTGCTAAATGATTCAGAAGTTGAACTAGATATTAGCTCAATAACCACCTTTTCCCCCTTCCACATAATACACATTATTCTCCGGTAATTTCTGATTAGGTTGAAATCAACACAGGCCTCTTTCTCACTTTTCTAACTAAGTCCAACGTGAACACACAGGTCTCTTAGGCTGGGTCTGGTAGCCCTGTATGGGGAACAAATTCCACACAGTAAAGTTCTGTATTAGTTTAAAAGCTTTCTGGATTAAAGTCAGTATATTTTAATATCCCTCCATATTAACAGACAGAAAATAGAATTTTAAAATAAAAACAAAAAGACAAGAGAGGTAGAGAGAGAAAAAGAAGACCTCCAGACTAGGACAAAATTGGCCATTCCCATTATTTTTTGTCCTCATGGCCCTTTCAAGCCTACACTGACAAAGTACCCACAGGTACACATTTCTAATGAAAAGTAGGCTGGTAAAAAATTCAGGCAAGGAAGTATTTGGGCTGAAAGGACAGGTCAGTGGGTAAAATGCCTGTGGCACAAGGAACTTAGTTCAAATTCCCAGAACCCACAGAAAAAGCCACAGCACACACCTATAACCCTAGTTTTAGGCTATGGGAGGCAGAGATGGGGGAGCTCACAGAGGCTCACTGGACACTGTTAACGTTGTGATAATTAGCTTTAATTGTCAAGTCAACGCTATCTAGAATCACCAGAGAAGCAGACCTCTGGAATGTCTTTAAGAAATGTTCTTGATTAGAATAATTGAGGTGAGAAAACCCAACCACTGTGGACGGCACCTTTCCCTAGGCAGGGGATCCTGGACAGCACAGAGTGCAGACAAGCTGATCAGTAGCATGTATGCATGGCTTTGCTGTTCTCTGCCTGTAACTGTGGCTGCAGTATAAGTTGTTTCAAGTTCCTGCTCCCTGAATTCCCCACAGTGAAAATCTGTGTTGTAGTTTGAATAAGAATTTGTTTCATAGGCTCATGTATTTGAACACTTGGCCCCATTTGTAGTGTTTGGGGGAGGTTTAGGCTTTGATGGGAGAGAGTATTTCACTGAAGACAGGCTTTAAGAGTTTAATAACTTGGGGCTGGAGAGATGGCTCAGAGGATAAGAGCACTGGCTGTTCTTTCAGAGGTCCTGAGTTCAATTTCCAGCAACCACGTGGTGGCTCACAACCATCTATGAGATCTATGAGATCTGGTGCCCTCTTCTGGTGTACAGGTGTACCTGCAGGCAGAATGATTATACATAATAAATAAATCTTTTTTTTTTTTTTTTAAATAAAGAGTTTTAAAACTCATTTCTAGGGCTGGAGAGATGGCTCAGGGGTTAAGAGCACTGGCAGTCCTGCGTTCAATTCCCAGCAACCACATGGTGGCTCACAACCATCTATGAGATCTGGTACCCTCTTCTGGCATACATATGTACATGCTGACAGAATACTGTATATATAATAAATAAATAAATCTTTTTTTAAGAAGCTCATTTCTAGTTTGCTTTCTCTGCTTCATGCTTACAGTAAAGGATACAAGCTCTTAGCATTCTGTTCCAGCCACCATGTCTGGGCTAGCTGCCATGCCTATGCTGTGCTATCATGGACTCATCCCTCTGGACCTGTAAGCCAAATTAAACTCTTTCTTCCTTAAGTTGCCTTAGTCATGGTGTTTTAGCAAAACAATAGAAAAGTACCTAATACAGACTGGAACCTGAGATTGTGAACCAAATAAAACTTTTCTTCAATAAGGTGCTTCTGTCAGGGTACTTTATCACAAGAAACAAAATAGCCAAATGGCAAGTTCCAGATTCAGTGAGAATCTTTGTCTTAAAAAATAAAGATAGAGAGCCAGCATGGTAGTGCATACCTGTAATCCCAGCACTCGGAGAGGTAGAGGCAGAGGCAGGTGGATCTCTGAGAGTTCAAGGCTAGTCTGATCTACAAAGCAAGTCCAGGACAGCCAAGGCTACACTGGGAAGCCCTGTCTCAACAAAACATACACACACATACACACACACACACACACACACACACACACACACAGTATAAACTACAATGACCAGCATGGCATGGCACCCTCTAACAGCTGAACAAGAAGGAAATCATGCTTGGTACTAGAAACCTAGCCAACTACCCAGGGCTCATAAGATCATAGATCTTGCAGAACCTACAAACAGCACTTTACTAAGCCAGTATAATTCCTAACTACGGTCTAAATAGTAATCTTTATACCTACAGATAAGTGCTGTCCTCACCCATCATCAAGGGAATTTCTCTAAGCAACAGACAGAGATGATTACAGAAAACCACAACCAAGCAATGCAAGAACAAGTGATCATGTAGTATCCAGGCCCAACTGACACACCTACAGCACAAATCCTGCACCTAAGGCTCAGGGAAGATGGAGGAATGAGGCCATAAATACTATCATAAGAGTTAGAAAAGGGCTGGAGAGATGGCCCAGTGGTTAGAAGCACTGGCTGCTCTTCCAGAGGACCCAGCTTTGATTCACATGGCAACTCACAACTGTCTGTTAACTCCTATTCCTGGGTATCTGACACCCTCACACAGGCATACATGCAGGCAAAACACTAATGTACATAAAATAAGAATAAATAAATTACCTTTTTTTTAAAGAGTCATAAAAACAGGCCATTTTTCTGAAATTTCCTAGAAATTTCAAGAAAGCTACAACCATGAAGTCTAAACAGCATTGCTCACCTAAACAAAATCTGAACAAGAACATCACCCATAATCATACTGTTATGGGAGGGAAAAATTTCATAGGGCCCCAAGCCTAGGCAGATAATCAAGGAATACTGAGAGGGGGAGAAACGTTTTTTCCCTGGGAAGAGTCCTCCTGCAAGTTGGTAACCATTTCCAAGTGGTCAGCCCTGAAATCATATATATATACACACACATATACATATATAGATGTACATACATACACAAGTAACATCATCTAGACTGAGAAGATTGTACTTGTACATTTAGGAGAGAGGGAGGAAGAGAGAGACAGAGACAGAGAAGAGAAGCCATACATTTTAGAGAGAGAAGTACTATATGGGAGAGACTGGAGGAGGACAAGAAAAGGGGAAATGATGTGATTATTGACCTCTGGCCTCCACATGGGCACATGGGCAGAAGAACTCACACACTTGCAAGTATGAACATAGCACACACACACACACAAATAACACAGGACTATTCAAGTAAGATATTTAACCTAGGCTTTACCTACTAGTGTTTTCTAATGTTCTCTGCGTGGATTATGAGCCTTCCTTGAACGTGTTTTACTGCTATAACAAAGGAACGTTAGCTGTAGCTAAACTCTACTCTACCTCTCTTCTTCTACACTTAGGCCAAATCATTGGCACAAAGAATCTTACAAACCTCAAAGCAGCCAGGTGCAGACGCCTATAATCCCAGCACTGGAGAGGCAGAAAGACTGCAAATTTGGGGCCTGCCTGGGCTACACGAAGGTGCCCTAGCTTAATCTATTTTAAAGGCATTTTGGACATAATTATTTTTGGAAAGTATGTCTTGGGAATATTTTAAGCCTTCCATTTTCCTTATTTTAATCAACTACACTATAGTCTATAAATTCATTCTTTTCCCTGAGCCCTTATGTATTTATGCCCTTTGTAAACTGTATGTTACATGAGACCTAAGCAGTACACCCACACCCCCTGCCTTCATTCTGCAGGTAGCAGAGCAACAACTCTGGAAAGCTGAAAGTTAGAGAGCTTGGTACTGAAAGAGAGGAAACTGGTCTCTTATTGCTGCCCAGGAAAAGCTCCATGAGAGGCACAGTGAATGGCTGGGGCCAGCACAAAGAAAACATGGGGAACAGGGCGTCAGGACTCATCTGGGAAGGAGACTGCAAATTCAAACACTGGTGGTTTGAACAGGAATGGCCCCCCCAACCTCATTGATTTGAATGCTCAGTCATTAGGAAGTGCTACTATAAGGATGTGTGGCCTTACTTGGGGAAGTGTGTCACTGGAAGTAGGCTTTGGGGTTTCAAAAGCTCAAGCCAGGTCCTGCTGCCTGTGGATCCAGATGTAGAACTCTCAGCTACCTCTCCATGTCTGCCTGCCATGACAATAATAGACTAACCTCTGAAACTGTAAGCCAGACTCAATTAAATGCTTCCCTTTATAAGAGTTGTCACAGTCATGGTACCTCTCTCTTCACAGCAATAGAGCAGTGACTAAGACAAATATCAAAGATTTAGTATAAAAGGGTAGCCAGAGATGACATCAAGAGGAAAGGAAGGGGGAAAGAGGGCTTATCAAGTGTAGCCATGTTTGTTCTTTCAACAGCTCATATACAGGAAGCCATGCTATCTTCTTACACTGGAGTTCTTTACCCAGCAGAAGGCGGCACATGAAACCTCCACCGTTGAATGAGAGGCTCTAGCTTCAGAACATCTAGGATCTGGCTCTGTTTCAGCAACAACTTTGAATATGTCACTGAATTCCTCTTCTCTAGAATGTTCCTGGAAGGATCTCTGAGTTACTCATGATTTGAAATTTGTCATCTACTTTGGAATAGTGTAGTGTGTCCTTAAGAACAGCCATGATAAGGTGCTCATATTTCCCAGACTGTGTGAGGTTATGGCCATGTATCATTTGGTCCAATTACCAATGCCTTCAGCTCTGCTTCCTTAATCTAGTCTCAAAAGAATAGTCAGTGTAATGCATATAAAAGATAAGTCAGATTATACCACTCGGGCATCAGAATCACTCCACAGTTCCTCCTCTCACAGAATGTTAAAGCCCTGAGTAATGCTCAGCAGGACTGAAAGATGCCTTCATGATCTTATCGTAGTACCTCCTGCCTGTTCCCCGACCTCTCCTTGCTGTCCCATGAACACACCAGGCATTCTTCTGACTTAGGTCTTTGAACAAGCTGTTCTTACTGCCTAGGGAGTTGTTTTTGTTGTTGTTGTTGTTAGCTGGTCACAGTTAAGTCTTTTACTTCCTGTTGTAAACTGGTGTGGTGACAGCTACTGCTATGCTCATTTTTTCTCTGTATGCAACATGAATTTGCCTGCCTTCCATTCAGGAAATAGAATTGTAAGCAGGGTATAGTGGCTCCGGCCTACAATTCCAACACTAGAAAGGCAACTGCCTCAAGTTCAAGGGCACCCTCATGACAGCCCAATGAAGACAAGACAGATGGACTCAACATCACCATGCAGTACTACAGGATCAGCTTGGTGACGTGCATTGGCCATGGACTTACCAAAAGTTATTAAGAGGAGGCTCCAAGACATCTCTCCTTTCTCTCCTTTCCTCTTCTCTCCCTTTTTCCTCCCTACTCCCCTTGCATATATCTGTGTAGCCCTGACTGTCCTGTCACTCCATATGTAGAGCATGCTGCTGTGCTTGCCTGCTTCCTGGGTGCTGGGATTGAGGTATGTGCCACCACACCCAGCTGCTGTTCCTTCCCTCGAAGCTGAAAGCACTTTCGTGACTATTGAAATATGAGTACCTCATAGAGAAAGGGCCTAGGCACCTGAGACCGTGTATCTGGTGCCAGCTGAGTAGACCCAAATGTGATTACCCAGTCAAGCAACACAAACATGTGATATTATCTACTTGCTCAAAAAGTGATGGCTTGCCCTATGCTGTGGTGCACAGCCTCCACAAAACCTAACTGAAGAAATAGATAATGACTTGGCTGTGGCCACATGGTTAGGAAAATAAACCCAGGATCTAAGAAGCCCCTTATCAAGTCAGGATCTTGGACCTTTTTATAACATCTCAAAAATTTAAACCCTGGAAAATATTTTTAAACTTTTTCTTTAAATTTAGCTATTATTTAATGGGCTATATATGGCACATGCGTGTCAGGGGCAGGGGAGCCTAGAACAACTTTCTAAATCAGTTCTCTCCTTCCATTGTGGGTTCCTGGAATCAAACTCAGGGTGTCGGGCCTGTACGGTGTCCTGGTGAGTTTTCTGTCAACATGACACAAACCAGCATTATTTGCTCAGAAAGAAGCTCAGGTGAGAGAGCGCCTCCATCAGAATGCCTGTTGGCACGCCTACCGTACACTTTCTTATAGATGACTGGTGAGGAAGTTCTGGCCCTCTGTGGATGGTGCCATCCCTGAGGAGCTGGACTTGGGTTGTATTAGAAAGCAAACAGAGCAAGGCAAGAGGAACAACCCAATAAGCATGCTCCGCCATGGCCTCTGCTTTGTTTCCACATCAAATTCCCTTTATGATGAACCATGACGTGGAAGTATCAGCCAAATAAATCCCTTCATCCCCAACTTGCTTTTAGTCATGGTGTTTATTGCAGCAACAGTAACCTAACCAGGACACAGGATAAGGGCTTCTACCCACTGAGCCTTCCCACCAGCATTACTCTGAACTTTGGGATTTAGTTTAAACCACCTCAGGAGGCCTTTCCCATATTTAATGATACTGTCCTTTCTTGTGGCAGAATGAGTACACAAAAACAGTACCATTTTTTTTTTTTTCACTCACTGGTCTCCATGCGTGCAACAAAGACACTCATACACATTCAGTTTTTTAAAAATACGAAAGAAACTCTTTTTTAAAAATAAAATAAGATCTAGGGCTGAGGGTGTAGGCAGCTTAACTGATAAAGTCTCTGCCTACCACACACAATGCTATGGGTTTAGTACCTAGCACCTGACCTAGTGGCACACACGTGTAACCCAGCACTGGAGAGGCTGAGGAAGGAGGAGAGGAGTGAGCTTGAGAGATGCCTCAGTAGCTAGGAGTGAGCACTGCTCTTGCAAAAGAGCACCTGCCAACACATGCTCACTAGATAAGTAAGTGTAGTTTTTTAAAAAGTAAGTATAAGCCAGGCGATGGTGGCGCACACCTGTAATCCCAGCACTAGGGAGGCAGAGGCAGGTGGACCTCTGTGACTTTGAAGCCAGCCTGGTCTACAAAGTGAGTTTCAGGACAGCCAGGGCTACACAGAGAAACCCTGTCTCAAAAAAAAAAACAAAATAAGGAAGGAAGGGACAAATGAATGAACTAGAACTTAAACATCTGTTCATCAAGTCAAATTATCTTAATAGAAAAGATGGTATGGCACATGAATACCCTTATACCCTTCACATAAGAAATGTGGCCTAACTCACACAAGAAAAGACAGCCTCAGAATGAATACACAAAAACAGTACCGTTCTTTACTCACTAAATTAGCAGAAAGTCAGATGACCAGAGAGGTCAAAAGGGAAATAAATGCTCTCATTCTCTCTTGTGACCAATGAAGAATATCATTCCAGAAGTCAATTTCACAATCAGAATACCCCAAAGTGTTTACATATTTTACCAAACAGCTTCAGTCCTCGAAAGTCTTTCTAACAAAATAAATATATACACACAAATGACATAGCCAGATCCATGGCATTGTTCCAGTGACAAAAAAAACAAAAAACTGTTGCATCAATAAGGAGCTATCAAAAATTATGTCCCATTATATGAAATCTCTCATTCGGTTGCTAAGTGATTGTCTGGGGGCAGGGAGATAGCTTGTTAGGGGCACTGCCTGCTACTCGAGAACAAGGACCGTATCAGACCCTAAGTACCCATGTAGGAGAAAGCCAGAAGCACAGGCAACCCCAGTCCTGCTGGGTTGGGAGGACAAAGGCTCTGCCGCCCTGAGGCTCACTGGTCAGCGAGTCTACGTGAATCGGTTAGCTCCAGCCTCACTGAGAGACTCTGTCCCCCCAAGATAAGGCAGAGTGTGGGGCTGGAGAGGTCACTGGTGGCTAGAAGCCCCTGCTGCTCTTCCAGAGGGCAGAGTCTGACTTCAGAAGGCGCTCTCTCCTCTCTGCTTGTACCCCCGCACCCCCTCACAGACACACACATACAAATAATGAAACTAAATTATTAGAAAGGATCCTTTAAAAAATGCTAACATTAAAACACAAAAAGATGGCAGACAATGTTGACTTCTAGCCTACACATAGAGACTACATATATACAAACACCAAAAAAGAGACTGTCTGTGTAAAGTGGCATAGATATGGAAACACGATACAGTCAAGTGACATACACATATTACAATGGTATCGGTGACTTCACAGTGAGCATTTATACACATATGATCTCTGAGTGGTGAAATGATGGTCAGCTAAAAGTCAGCAATAGCATACTCGCTCTGGTCAAATTTTTATTTGTATTTGTTATCCAGTACTTCTGTATCTACTCTGTGCCAGGCACTGTACCGCTGACTTAAAATACATCCGTTTACCTTATCCTGTGTTAACAAGTCAGCATGGCCCATGTCCATATAGGAAGAAAATCAACAGAGTAACCTGGAGAGTGCCCAAGACTGTCTACCCTAGAGTGGTTAGGGTAGGGTGGCCCCTGTGGAGAGGTGACCCCTGACCTGAGCAATGGCGAGCCATTCTAACACAGAGGCTGAGGAGGAGGGCTACTAACAGAGGACATTACCGCAGTCAGAGGAAATGGGGTCTGAGGAAGCCCCTCAGAATGCAGGGAGGAGAGGGAAGCACTAGCAACTTAAAGAAGTGCCTATGTGGAACACACACCACTCATAACCACTCATACCCAGGGAAAAGAGACAAGCTAGTCTCACCTCTCTATGGGGTTAGGTAGGTAAGACAGGGTTCTCTGACTTCCAGGCTGGCCTTGAAAGCTGAGCATGGTGACACCCACTGGAAGCAAGCTCCCCAATTCTGGGGTGGAAGGATTGTGATTTCAAGGTCATCTTCGGCTACAAAGAGAGGTCAATGTATGCCACTCCCTAGCCATAAAATTAGATAAAATTCTGAAAAGTTTTCTTCCCGAGGCCCTTGGCATACATGTTCATTTAAGCCCCGAGATAGAGCTACTAAAACCATCCAGAAGAGGCTGGTGAGACGGCTCAGCAGATAAATAGCACTTGCCATCAGCCCTGGGAGAAACTGGCTCCTACATGTTGTCCTCCAACATCTGTGCAGACGCACAAAAATAAGTAAATAAATGTAATAAATTATGCTCATGAAGACTTCAGAGCAGCCATGGGGCAGCATCCCACAGACAAGCACACATGAGAACTCTCTACGCACAAAAGCACACACTCCCGAGTGCCACACCCTGAGACCTGTCTCACTCTACTAAAACAGTGGTGTAGACTCGTCCTCAGCTTTACTTGCCAGGTCTCCTCAACACTCAACACTGAAGGGCCGAACATCTAATCAAGTATTCCCACTCATTCCTGATACTCCCTGGGCAAATCTATCCACTCTAGGGCTCCCAACTGATACATCATATAAACGTGAAAGCCATTTGTGTCCGACTACCGGGACAAATCCCTTAAATTCACCCATTTCATACATGTTGCCGTATTCATAGGCCATGGGGCAATCTGAATAAATACAACTTAATCTTTTCAGTACTCAAACACCAGTTAAACAGGTAATTTTTATTTAAAGGCTACTGCATTTGTATTCAAAGGTTGTACAAAAAGGAGCGCACCTTCTCTCCTTCCTCCCACACGGCTCTACCTCTGTTGCCACCATTCTTGATGTTCTCTTGCCCGGGACATGCTCCACCCCGCCCCACTGCTCTATGTGGCTTACACTTCCCTGTGTGTTCTGATATTTGGCACCTGATCTCTTCTTGCATCTATTTTTCCCCAAACAGGATCTCACAAGGTTTGGAGACAGCCCTGGCTAGCTTGAACTCAGGTGATTCTCCTGCTTTTGCTTTCTGAGGTGACAGAAAATCACACTCAGCTTTGTGTCTTTCTAGTCACAGCCTCCAAGGTCTTTCATTTCCCAAAACATAGTCTTTCTAGCTGCAAAGCGTTTACAAAATGCTCTTTCCTCAACCTCCCTCCCTTCTGATCCTCCATACCCTGCATTGCAGCCTCTCTTCAGGTCTCTACTTCAATGCCCTTTACTCAGGGAAACTTTCATTCTTATTCCCCCAGGGGTGACGTGTACATAAACTTAAGGCTAGCTTCTTATTTTCAAAGTATAATTTACTTAAGGTCCAGTGGGATGTCGGGGACTTAAGGGCTACTTGCCACCAAGCTTAGAGGCCTGAGTTTGGAAGGAGAAAACTGACTCCGAAAGTTGTCCTCTGACCTACACATACACACGTGGTATGTATGGGAGCACACACGCTCACAAAACAAAAATAAAATTAGAATAAAAGGTATTTCCTTAGGAGTGAGTAGTTTACATTTAAAATATTAAAATTCATATACAAGCTTCATTAAATAATTATTACCTTACAAAAATTCCAATTAATCTATGCTAGAGTTACTTTTCAAAGGAGAAAAGAACCTTTCAATATTTGCACAGATGAAAAATATAGATATGAAAAGTAAAAGGGAGCATTACTGCAGGGAGCACTGTGTGGCTAAAGACAGGCCGAGAGAAGCCTGAGAGTGTCGGCTAAACAGAAACTGAACCCAAGTTTGGTGCCATTTACAATCTGTAAAAGGATAACAGCAAAAATTACTAAAGAACAACAGAAACAGAAACATATCTATAAATGTTATTGATCCTCAGAACCCACATGAAAAGGTAAGAAGGAATCAGCTCCATGAATTGTCCTCTGATCTCCACACATGAGTCATGGCAGGCATATGCTCCCCCATCCCTCAGAATAATCAAAAATTTAAAAATGTAAAATATGTGTGGCGATCTACCTGTTAGGCCTCTGTAGGCATGTGCCTTTGCCTTTTGGGAGGCCATACTTACTTGTGTGCTGAGGCCTCTTTGTGCTCTGCAGAGGTCTCCAGCATAGCTCACACGTTACACCTGTGGCCTTAGCACCTGGATGGCTTCACGAGCTTCATTTTGTACATTTTAAACACTGTCTACTTCACTTGAAATCAGAAGTTATTTATTGACTGTAAAATACAGATATCCATCTAACAAAAAGTAATTGTGAACCGTCAACTACATCCTACCAATTTACTTTGGTAAAGTTAAACCAAACCAAGCATTTAAGTCTGTTAGAGCTGACAGTGTGACGCACACCTTTAATCCTGGCACTCTGGAGGCAGATGCAGGCGGATCTGTGAGTTTGAGGCCAGCCTGGTCTACAGGAAGAGTTCCAGGACAGCAAAGGCTACACAGAGAAACCCTGCACAGAGAGATGGCTCAGTGGTTAAGAGCACTGGCTGCTCTTACAAAGGTCCTGAGTTCAATTCTGAACAACCATATGGTGGCTCACAACCATCTATAATATGAACTCATGCTCTCTTCTGCAGGCAGGTATGTATGCAGACATGCATGCAGATAGAGCACTCATAGACAATAAATGAATATTTTAAAAAAATCGTTAATACTTAGATTTGCCGTTACCCCAGTAACAAAAGGTCAAGTCCCTAAGGTTGGTACCTGGGACCTTACAGGAGGGACACGGATTCAAGGAATACTTCAGCTGGCCTCATCGGTGTGGATTTCAGAACACTTACACTTAACAATCGCTGGCCTGGAGCATCAGCCCAGCCCACGCAGACTCTACACAGTTTTAACACTAAGTGCCTCCGCCCCACCCATGCCGACACAGTCAGGGAATTCTGGTGTGTCGGCCATTTACGACATCATAGGCTGTAAACAACACATCTGCGGGAAGGTTGTTTTGTACAGTCCTGGCCTGGGCCATTTCCCAAGCTGCAGAAGGCAAGTGAGCCTTTCCCAATCCGCATTTCATTTCAGGTCAATTTACCACAGTTTAGTTTTAACGCTGACTTGTTTTAAATAAATAGCATGTAATATGCTATTTATTCAATATATAATATTCAAACTTGTTTACATAAGTGCCACTAAAGGTATCCAACATGAAAGAATTTTTACCCTACAGCAAAAAATAAGAAGCCACATTTATTTAGGGGGATGTATACTAGAAAATAGTAGTTGAAAAAAAATCAGTATCTGAACTACATAGTGATGCCCTATCTCAAAACAAGAAAAAAAATCAGTACAAGTTTAAAGACAACTATTTTACGTAGGCCTCATATACGACAATGTTTCTTTAAGAACAAAGTGTGAGCAAAATGGTGGCACTCAGTATAGTCCTAGTAGTCAGGGGCTAAGATAGCAGAACTACTTCAAACCCATGGCTAGCCAGGGCTACAAAGTGAGCTCCAGGCTAGCCTGGGCTAGACAGAACCCATCGGTTTCAAAATACAAAAATAATATGTATACCCAATAAAAATAAATGAACAAACTCATTAATGTTCTGGTGCAAAAAATATTTACCATCTAAACAGCATGCTTGGATTTCTAGGGTTTGTTTTGCTGTGGCTTTGTTATTTTAAGTCAGGGCCTTACAATATAGCCTTGGTGGGCCTAGAACCCTCTATGTACATCAGACTGGCCTCAACTCACAGAAATCCACCTGTCTCTAACTCTGCCTCTGCCTTCTGAGTGCTGAGGTTAAAGGCGCGTGGCACCACGTCTGGCCTGCTCGGCTTTTAAAAAGCTACTGTATTTGGGCTCCGTTCGTTCAGAAGCCTCAAAAGATAAGCTTCAAGCTTTCAGTTTAATAGGTGTGACCGCATACACGGAGGTAGAAGAACTGCTGCCGGTTGTAAAATAGCTTATTTCAAATCAATGAGGCTTCCCTCTAAGTCCTGAGGGTGTTGGTTCTAAATTCAATGTCCACAGGGTGGCAGTGTCAGAGTCGTAGTCTCGGTTCCTGGAGCATTTGTAGTGTTCAAAAAGCAATCCACCTCACAAACACAAAGATGGGCTAGAACAGTGTAATCCACGCTCTGAGCAAAAAAACTGCTTATTCTATCAAAAAACAAAACCTGCGCTGAATTTCCCCACTTCTATTGCAGGGTTTACTTTCTGACGTCTCAAATATTTCCTTCAGCCAAGCCTTTGAACCTGATCTTTCTGCTGTGTCGTCGCCACCCTCCTTAGGGAGAGGCCAGAGGCAAGCCTCTTGGCTCGCCGGTCACTGCACCGCAAGAGGAGCCCGACTTTGGCCGGGAAAGCGAGAGGAGAGACAGGAAAGGGAAGGTGTGGATGGACACCACAGACACCGCTCTCCAGTTGACCCTGAACAGTGCTATCAAATTAATCTCATTAGCTCCTATTACCAGAAATCCACTTTCCTAGCAAAGAAAACCCCTTTAGCCGAAATTTCCAGAACGTCTCACACTGTCAAGAATCAAGAAAATTCTCAGCACGAACTGTTTCCAGCAGACTTTGTAACCTGGCTTTCAGTCAGTCAAATGCTTCCCGAATGCCCACAGCTGCCTGCACAGCTCTGAGTCTGGTGTGACAGAAGGGAAATAAGCCAAAGTCCCCAGCCCAGAGTCACACTGCTGACACAGGGACAGGGCAAAGCACACATTCCACAGGAGCAAGGGTGGGCCACCAGAAAAACCCTAGAGGCTGAGGAGGGTGGGCAAGAAGCAGCAGAACTTGTCAAAGGGCTGACATCAGTCCGCACTGACCCTAATCTATTTTTGCAGCCTGGCTTCCCACTCCTATCCTGCTTGTACGCACACTTGGGCCAAAATGTGCTGGCAGCTGTTAAAGCGCTCCTGTGCCCCTCTGCTTCCTTCACACGCCTTGTCGCCCACCCCGTCTGAATTGTGAGGGCCTAGCTATCTTCCCTTCTCAAAGACTGCTTCCCACAAAGGGGCCTGTGCCGTGGCCTCACACACACCCAGATGGGAACCTCGGAGACTTTGAGTGCTTGGGACATCGATTTAGTGTGAGCATTTTTCACACTGTGCTGTCACAGTCACCTGTGGACTTTGACCACTTTCATTGGATTCCTTAGAGTATGTGTTACATTACTAGAACAATCTTGAATTCATACTTTTACTCATCAAATATTTTATCATTATTTTTAAGTAGAATAGCAAGCCTATTCTCAGGTAAAATATTCCACAGGTGTTTTTTTTTTTTTCTTCAATCCTTTAAAAAATTTTTTTAAATTTACTTATTTTTTATTAATTACAGTTTATTCACTTTGTATCCCAGCTGTAGCCCCCTCCCTTGCTCCCTCTCTTATCCCCTCCCAATCCCACACTCTCTCCCTCATCTCCTCCCTGCCCCCTCTCTAAGTCTACTGATATGGGAGGTCCTCCTCCCCTTCCATCTGACCTTAACTTATCAGGTCTCATCAGGACTGGTTGCATTGTCCTCTTCTGTGTCCTGGTAAGGCTGCCCCTCACCCCCCACCCCCACCCCCGTCTCAAGCAGAGGTGATCAAAGAGCCAGCCACTGAGTTTATGTCAGAGACAGCCCCTGTTCCCATTACTAGGGAAGCCACTTGGAGACTGAGCTGCCATGGGCTACATCTGTTCTAGGTTATCTCCATCCATGGTCCTTGGTTGGAGTATCAGTCTCAGAAAAGACCCCTTTGCCCAGATTTCTTGGTTCTGTTGCTCTCCTTGTAAAGCTCCTGTACCCTCCAAGGATCTCTTCCTGCTTTCATAAGATTCACTGCACTCTGCCCAAAGTTTGGCTATGAGTCTCAGCATCTGCTTTGATACCCTTCTGGGTAGAGTCTTTCAGAGGTCCTCTGTGATAGGCTCCTGTCCTGTTCCCTGTTTTCTCCCTCTTCTGGAGTCCATCCTGTTTGCCTTTCTGAGTGAGAATGGATCATCTTACCCAGGTTCCTCCTTCTTGCTTAGCTTCTTTAGATGTACAGATTTTAGTATGTTTATCCTATATTATATGTCTAATATCCACTTATAAGTGAGTACAACAAGGACATTTGCTCAACCATGTTCATAGCAGCTTTATTCGTAATAGAATCTGAAAACAACTCAGATGTCCCTCAACTGAGGAATGGATACAGAATTTGTGGTACATTTACACAATTGAATACTACTCAATAACTAAAAATAAGGATATCATGAAATTTGCAGGCAAATGGATGGAACTAGAAAAGATGGTCCTGAGTGAGATATCCCAGAAGCAGAAAGACACACATGCTTCAATCCTTTTTAATAGTTTTTGCAAACACAGGGCTGCAAAATATGGATTTTAATACCTAGTGTCTTTCACTTGGCATAACATGCTTGAAATTCGTTTGTGCTGTGGTATGGATCACCATGCCATGCCTGCCTTTGTTTGTTTGTTTCCTGAGTCAGGGTTTCTTTGTGTAGTCTTGGCTGTCTCGGACTTGCTTTGTAGACTTGCTTTGTGACCTCAAACTCACAGAGCTCTGCCTGCCTCTGCCTCCCCAAGTGCTGGGATCACATGTATGCACCACCACGCCCAGCTAAGCTATATGCCTTCTTCTAGTATCCCGTTATACATCGATATACATTAAACTTAAGCATGTGCTTGGGGCATTTCCAGCTTTTGCGTATGAGGAACACTGCTATAAACATCTACATGCAAGTTGTAACTGAGGCATATTTTTTCACTTCTGTGGATCACGTGGCAATTCTGTGTTTACTATTTTAAGGACCTGCCAAAAGTTTCCAGCTGACTGTACCATTGTATATTTGCACCAACAGTGTATGTGGTTCCAACTTCTTTGTGGTACAAACTGAGCAGCGCTGATATCACTATGTGATGCCCTTATCCTCAAGGAACCACTACCCTGATGAGATAAAAAGAAAACTGAGGTGGGGGGGGGCTGAGAGAAGATTCAGTGGTTGCTCTTTTTTTTTAATTTTATTTTTTTTCACAATTTATTCATTTTATATCTCGATTGAAGCCCCTCGACTCCCCAGTTCCAGCCCCCCTCCATCTTTTCCCCATCCCCTTCCCCTAGTCCACTGTAAGGGGGAGTTTTCCTGCTCTGCCATCTGCCCATAGCTTATCAAGTCTCATCAGGACTGCCTGGACCTTCCTCCTTGGCCTGGCAAGGCCACATCACCAGGGGCAAATGATCAAAGAGCAGGCAATCAAGTTCATGACAGAGGCAGCCCCTGTTCCCCTTACTCAGGAATCCACATGGAGACCGAGCTGCCTGTGGGCTACATCTGAGCAGGGGGTCTAGGTCCTCCCCATGCATGGTCCTTGGTTGGTGCACCAGTCTTTGCAGGCCATCCTGGGCCCAGGTTTTTTAGCTTTGTTGGTCTCCTTGTGGAGTTCCTATACCCTCCAGGTCTTTCTATCTCCCCTTTTTCCGTAAGATTCCTGCACTCTGCCCAAAGGTTGGCAGTGAGTCTCAGCATCTGCTTAGATTCCCTGTTGGGTGGAACCTTTCAGAGGCCCTCCATTGCTCTGAAAGGGGATGCAGCTTTAGTTCCTGGCACCCAGTGGTGACTTACAACCATCCTAACTCCAGTCCCAAGGGAACTCAACACCCTCTTTCTGACCTGGTGACCTCTAAGGATACCAGGCATCCTCATGATACATGTGCATGCATGCAGGCAAGATGCTAATACACATCAAATAAAGGAATCTTTCTAAAATTTGAGAAGGCCCAGAACTGGCTCAGCAGGCAAAGGCATCTGCTGCCAAGGCTGATAACCTGAGTCTGATCCTAGGTGCCCAGTGGTGGAAGGGGAGAACTGGGTCCTACAAGTTGTTCTCTGAACTGAGAGAGAGTGAGCAAGGGAGAGGGAGGGAGGAAGAGGGACAGAGAGAATTCATTTTAATTTTAAAAGGGCAAACAGGTTAATTGCAGTAAAAAGCAAATAAGGAAAACATGAATAAGCAAAGTAAATTAACCTGAAAGTAACTGAAAAGTGAGAGTCTAGCTAATGTGACCAGAAAAAAAAAAAAAAAAAAGCCTCTCCACTGTCTCTAACATAAACATGGCCGTCTCTTTGATCACCTCCCCCTGGGGGGTACAGCCTTGCCAGGCCACAGAGGAAGATGATGCAGCCAGCCTTGAGGAGACCTGATAAGCTAGGGTCAGGTAGAAGGGGAGGAGGACCTCCCCTATCAGGGAACTAGGGGAGGGGCATGGGAGGAGATGAGGGAGGAAGGGCAGAATTGGGAGAGGCTGAGGGAGGGGGCTACATCGGGCATACAAACTGAATAACCTGTAATAAATAAATAAATAAAATTGAATTACAATTTTAAAAAAAAAGCCTCTCTGAGAAAGTAAGGCACGCCTGAGATGTGGAGAGTTGAAATAGAAAAACAAGTATTAAAATACCCAGGCACATTCAAGAGCCAGCAAGAAGGCCGATGGTAGCTGAGCTGCAGTGAAAGGGCAGAGGGAAAGATGAAGTGGAGAAGTTAGCGGAGGCAACGGGACACTGGGAAGGTCTCTCAACTTTGCTTAAGTCATCTTGTCTCCTACTCTCTTGCATGTCCATAAACACAGGTGTTCACAAACTTTCATTAAACATTCAGACAGCTCCTGGTCGCACCTGGTAGGAACAATGGTGAAACAGACCGGGTGAATTAGCACAACTCTATTAATGGTCTAGAGGAAACACCTTTGGCACCACTGGCAACCTAACAAAGACTGTCACACATTTATTGAATATATCTTCCCAACTATTCAGGAATTATCAAGGCCCCAGAAAGGATAGCTGCAATTCACTCGTTAATGAATTTAATGAATTAATTAATTTAAACCCAGACCTCATTCTTTAAAAGTTTAATTAATTGCTTTTCCATTCTATTAATTTGAAAATATTCCACTCCTAAACTTAAAACCCATAGGCACAAAATATTCTGCATGTTCCTATATTGTTTGAGTGTTCTGAAGTAACATTTCTTTTTTCACATACCACAGTCACACTCAAGCTTTTCAGAGACAGAACTGGATGTGGGAGAACACATCTGTTAACCTGGGCCGTGACAGTAAGACTCGGCCCTACAGTAACAATAACAGCACAAAACAAAGAGACAAAAATGCTTGTAAAACTGTCCTGATATAAAAGGTTGCTTCTTGATTAACAGTAACCTAGCCAATTACAAAGTTTCAAATCCCGCCTCTCCCCTGCTGCCCCCATCTTCCTCCAGGCACTGTGTGCGCCTGCCAGACCAGACTTCCTGCTGGTCTCCTCATCCTATGTCCCTCTCCACCTCAGATTTTATGATTTACATTTCCCACTGGGAGAAATCCAACCAGTTCTTCCAGGTACAGGGCAAACACTAGCCATTCTTGCCGTTCCCCCGGAGCCAAACCTCCACCTAATCTCCTCAATTCTGTACCTCGGACCGTGCCTGAGCGAATATTCCCACCTGGCCCAGAGCTTGACAGAGGACATTTGGGGCAGGAATGCTGTCACCCTACCACTGCCCTAACCTCACCCTCACGGAGTACGCCCACCTGCAATCGCTCACTGTTCAGTTTACAATAACAGACACTTCGGCACAAGTCAAGCAAGTCCTTACAAAAATTAAAGCAGGGCTGGGCGCCTTTTCTTCCGAGTCTGGAGAGAAGGCTTTCAGTGCCTGGTTCTTAATGCACACAAAACTTTTGAATAAAAATTCCTACTCCAATTACCTAGACAAGATCTACCTAAACCCTGTGAAGAATGTGTTGCTTTGGAGAACCTAGGGGGCTGCTAGAGAGGTTGTGAGCACTTGTGTCTCCTGCGGAGAGGAAGGTTCGATTTCCCGGCACCAAAACACAACCATCCAGAAGTCCAGTTCCAAAGGATCTGACACACTCTGCCCTCCCTGGACAGCAGGCACCCCACGTGGTGCACTTGCCGACAAAACGTTCAGGCACATAAACATTTTTAATTAACTTTTTTTTTTTTCCTGAAATCTAGTCAGGCCTGGTGCCACAATGCCTGTAATCCGAGTACTGAAGCGGCGGGAAGATCAAGAGTTCAAGGTTATCCTCATCACCACAGATTTTGAGGCTATCCCGGGCTACAAGAGCAGATGTCTCAACCTGCCCACCTTCCCATCGCCCCCAGAAAGAATCCAAACAGGCCCTGAGGCACAAGCCTGCACTCTCACTGCTTGAGAAACAGAGGCAGGAGGATCACAAATCCCAGCACTCTGGGCTCCCAGGGATTTCTAGGCCATCTTGAGCCACATGTAAAATCGTACTTAATATAATGATGATGATGATGAGGAGGAGGAGGAGGAGGAGAGAGACTATAAAGGATAGCTTACGGCTCTAAAGCTAGAATACATCTGAGGTCAAAGACCCGAGCAGGTCCCACAGCTAGTCACCGGAGTCAGAATGGGGTAGCAGGGACCTCGAAACATCCGTGGGGTACCTGACATGGGTCAACACACAGATATTTTACGTAAGGCTTTAAATATTTGCTAACGGGGTTTTCTAGCTTTAACTTTTTGAGGGAAGGCTAATTAACCCCTAATCACACAGACCACATTAACAGTTATTTTTCAAACTCAGCGGTGCCAGTTAAGGCTATAAAATGTTTTGAGAACACACAAACACAAGCCAAAACTTCTGCTCACTCATGGCTCTGACCAGAAACCTATCCGCGGGAGTCAGTTTTTCCTTATTTGTGCCCAAAGGCCCGACAGACTAAACATTACAGCCGCCCCAATCTTCTAATTTCGACTTGCGTTTAAGATAACGCTTTTGTTTCGTTCTCGGCGCACAGGCTGCTGACACAGCTGGGTCCCTTCTTTGTAATAAACACAGGGCTTCTATATTTAAAAGTACAGTGCAACTTTGTTATAACATCCCTCCCGAGTCTCCGGGCTAGTTTTCTGTCTCCCAGGCTCCGCCTCCATCCACCCCATGATTCTTTTTTAACCAGTGACGCTCCAAAACAGCCTCCCAGAAAGTGGATTCTGTTCTTTAAAGACAACTCATCACAGTGTTTGTTGTTGTTGTTGTTGTTGTTGTTTGTTTTTTTGTTTTTTTCTTCCCCGCAGCTTGTCGCGTGTTTGAAGAGTAAAAAGGGAGTTAGAAGGGTGGGGAGGAGGGGGGACAGTTTCTGCAAAGGCCTCGTCTGGAGGCTGGGCTTGCTTCTTGGGGAAGCGGTGGGCTCAGCCCCGGCGCAAACGGCGGGGGTCCCGGGGCCGGACGGGCGAGCCCAGGGGTGTCGGGGGCTGCTGACAGTAACGGGAGCGCGGCGGGCACGCCCCAGCCCGCGGTGTCGGCAGGGGGTGACCGAGTAGGGTGTGGACGGAGGGGCCACCGGGGCGCGGGGGGAGATAAGGCGAGGCCCGAGTTAATCATCACCTCCCTAACGCCTGGAAAAGTACGGGATGAGGGCGGGCGGCCGGCCTGGCAGGCGGGCGGGGAGCAGCGGCCGGGAAAGCGAAACTCCTCCCGCACTGGCCCGAGCGCGGCGGGGACCCCCGAGCGCACCCCGCGCTCCTGCGCGAGCCAGCTCCCCGCCCGACTGCCAGCTCCCCGGTCCCTTCCCAAACCCAACCGGACACAACAAGCACAAGTTAGCCGGGGCCACCAGAAAACAACAGCACCGCGTCCGAACGGTGACAAAAAAAATGTGCCGTTCCCATACCGGGAGTCGAACCCGGGCCGCCTGGGTGAAAACCAGGAATCCTAACCGCTAGACCATATGGGAAGTGCTGCCGATAGCACCGCCGCGACCCACCTGACTAGCGTAAGCGCAGCAACTCCCGGCTCGTCCGCTCTGCACAATCCCAGCCGAAGACGCCCGGCCGCCGCCGCCGCCGCGGCCCCCACGCGCGGGAACGAGCCCGGCGGAGCGCGCGCGGGCGTGACGGGGGAGGGGAGGAGCGGGGCCGCCGCCGCCGCTGGGAAGTTCGGAGGCGAAGCCCGGAGCCCCGGGCGGTCCCGGAGGCGGCGGCCGCGCCTTTCTTTCGGAGCCCTCAGGTCTCGGGCTGCTCCCGGGTCACGGAGAGAGGAGGCTACAGCGGGCAAAAGGCGAGGGCGGCGCCGTCCGTGGGAACAGCTGCGCGCGACGGGGGCGGGGGAGTGGGCGGAGGCGGCGGCCGAGCGGAGCTCCCGGATCCCGGGAGGAGCGAGGACCGCGGGATGGAGCCCGGCTCGGACGCTCGAGGACCGCCGCTCCGGTCCCGTCGCGCCTCCGTCCCTTCTGGGTGACCTCAACCCCTTTATACCGACCCCACCTCTCAGGCGCCCCGAGGACCGCCCCGTGGGGGAGGGGAAGAGGCGGCGACGCCGCGCGCGCGCGCGGACTGGGCCGTCGCGGCTGCCGTAGCCCGGCCGCGGGACGCCGGGCCTGGGGACGCGGAGACCGGGAAGTCGTGGGTTTCGCCGCCGACGGACGGCCGTGAGCGGGATCGCGGGCCGAGCTCGGAGCTGGTGCGGTCATGTGAGTCGGGTCGGGTCGAGTCGGACCTGCGCCGCGCGGCGTCTCCTCCCCCCCCAGCTCCGCTCGCCCGGGGCCGCCGGACCTGCCGGGCCGGTTCTCGAGCAGACGCGGCCGCCCTTCTGGCCGGAGCCCGGGGCTCGGGGGCCGCCCCTGCCCGCCGGCCCCGGGGGCCTGGATGGCGCTGCCGCCCTGCGGCTTTCCCCCGAGTCGGGTCCCCGGAACAAGCGAATCAGCTAAGAAGGGGACGGGAAAGGGAGATAGTTTTCTTTGAGGCTCGCTCTCCTCCGTCTCTATGGCAGTTCTGCGCGGAATTTAGCTTCGCATAAATAATAGAACTGCTTTGCTAAGAAGAGACGGTCAGCAGCCTCACGTTCCACATTTTAACAAACCTAACAGTTCTCTTTCAGTTTTTGGATAAACTTGAGAGTTGTTTTTCCTTTTTCAGGGCCGACTACTGGAAGTCACAGCCAAAGAAATTCTGTGATTACTGCAAGTGCTGGATAGCAGACAATAGGCCTGTATGAAATTTCTACTAAAATATTCATGTGATATGATGCTTTTAAATCTAAGAGTTTTCAAACCGCTTTCATCTATAGTGCTCTGTATTCAAAACCTAAAAAGATTTGTTTGATTCACCTTATGAAAGTTACTTGCCTTCATCTCTTCATCAATCTAACTCTAAGTTAGATTGATCTAAGTTGTAAGGCCAAATTATTTCTGTGGCCTTTGAGGAAATGGACAGTGAGTGGGTAATTTCACCCTTGTTTACAGAATGCCTACCCCTTAAAAAGAATATTGTACTTTGTTTTGTTTTCCAGAAAAAGGAGAACACGATTATTCCCTCTCACGAAATACAAAGATAGCAGCTGTGAAACGCATTATGCTTATAGCCTAAATAGAGCTACCCCCACCCCCACCAATGGTGGGGTTAGGGTTGGTGGTGTCGAGACACGGTTTCCAGAATGCTTTGGCTACCCTGGAACTCACTCTGTAGACCAGGCTGCCCCTCCTCCCCCCATTCACAGATCCCCAGGGGTGTTGGGATTAAAGGTGTGTGCCACCACCGCCTGACTCCTAGATTCCATCTTTAAGGTATAAAGCAAAAAAGTCAGCAGGCCTTCTTCCCTCTCTATAGAGTATGGGGACTGGAGAGAAGGCACCACAGTAAAGAGCACTTCCAGCTCTTGCAGAAGTCCTTATTACACCTGTATTCACTGGGTTAGTACTGTATATTTCTTCCACTGGTGTGGTCATCCTGGCTCATTTGAGAAACCAGAGAACGTCTAGTGGGGGAGCACAGTAACCCGCTTAGGCTGCTAGCATCACTTGATACAAGGGTCAGTTTGCATTAAAACAATCATTTTTTTTTTCTGTTTTCTGCCATCATAATCTTACAATTCAGCCATATAGTTTAAGAGAGTTTAATAATAATTGTTTCCTTTTTCATTTTCAAGAGTGTTGAGTTTCATGAAAGAGGAAAGAATCACAAGGAAAATGTGGCCAAGAGGATCAGTGAGGTAATTTCAATTGGCCCTTTGTTTACTTTTCTGTGTAAATGTTGATCCCTTCTCTCACTTTCATTTCATGTGTATCTTACACAGATTAAGCAGAAAAGCTTGGATAAGGCAAAGGAAGAAGAAAAGGCATCCAAGGAGTTTGCTGCCATGGAGGCAGCTGCCCTGAAGGCATACCAAGAGGATCTGAAAAGGCTTGGCTTAAAGTCGGGTAAGACATCAGCAAGCAAATTTTATAAGTAACAACACAGGTTGAGCTTAGAATATTCTAGTGCTTTTATTATGCATCATTCAGAATATGGGCTTTGAAGCACTTTTGTTTTGTGCTGTTGCTGTTGTTGTTGTTTTGTTGTTTTGTTGCATGTAATGGGCTGGTCTTGAACTTGTAAGCTTCCTATTTAGGCCCTCTAAGTGCTGAATTTAAAAGTGTGAGTCACTATGACTGGCTTGTTTTGCTTTACATATTTATTTACTTATTTGTTTATCTGTGTGTTTATGTTTCTGTGTCTCTGTGTGGAGTTCAGGCGACAGCCTAGAAAAGTCAGTTCCCTCTTTCCACCATGTAGTCTCCAAAGATCAAACTTAGGTCATGAAGCCCAGTGGCAAGTGCCTTTATACCCTGAACCATCTTGCTGGCTCCATGTTTAGTTTTGATTGCTTATTTATTTACTTATTTATTGTAGGTATATGATTGCTCAATCTGCATGTATGTGCATGCCAGAAGAGGGCACCAGATCACATTATAGATGGTTGTGAGCCACCATGTGGTTTCGGGAATTGAACACAGGACCTCTGGAAGAACAGCCAGTGCTCTTAACCACCGAGCCATCTTTCTAGCAACCTCTTGTTTTGCTTTTAATGTCTCATTTTTTGATACTTTTATTGTTATCAACCATATTGCCTTTACAGTTACCTAGTCCTAGCTCCATCCTAGCTGAATGATTCGTTTCCAAAACCTTCAGGTTTCTCTTTTAGATACTCCTGAAGTTATAGGCACTATTCATTTAAAAACAAAAACAAAAAAACCTTGCCTTATAATTACATATTTTCAACATAGCCAAAACTTGCTGTATCTATTTATATGGTTGGCTACATAATGAAGGAGTTGCCTTTTGTAGACAAATAATTGACGTGACATCAAGCAGACAGATTGTTTTGAGGGTTTGAGTAAGGGGTATTATTGAACATTTCTATCTTGTTGAATTTAAGCTCTAAAATGGGAAGTTTTTATGAGCTTTTGTCCATGACAAATTGTATTAATTACTTTTTTCATGACAAAATACCTGACAGAAACAACCTACAGGATAAATTGTCAGCTGTGAGTTTCAGTTCCAAAGGTGTCAATCCATTGTCCTGGGATGGCACAGTGGTGGGTGCCCAAAAGGGAAACTTGGAGGCTTATCCACACATTGAAGACCAGAAGCTGAGAGAGCAGCCCAGAGCCAGAATGGAGATATAAACCCAGCAGGCCCTGCCTCCTAAGCTCCGCACCCTACCAAGTCCCTAAACCTGGCATAGAAGAGATCTCAATAGTAGATCTGGCCAGATGGGTTTGTTTTTTGCCTTTGTGAACCAGTAATCTTGTTGGGCTTACCTAGATAGCATGAGTGAGGAGCATAGATGACCTCAAACAGCTGCATCACCGCAGAGGCACACCCCATTGGAGGTCACTGCCTTGGGGACTCCGTATCAGGGAGCCTCTCTTCAGTTAACCTTGTACTCCTTTACTTGAGCAGCTCCCAAGATCACCTGTCAGGGGAGCTGGAACAGGATGGAGTAATAACTAGCAATCCAAATGAGAAGGAGCAGGTCCTGCGAGCCCCCCCTAGGAAATGTCAGTACTTCCATTACCATCAGCATATACTTGACCATCACTGTATCATGTTGCTCACTTATTCATTGCCATGACTGGATCAAGGTACTCTCTACTCCAGATAGTAGGGTGATCCTGTTTTGCAGAGAGGGAAAAGCTCACTACCACAACACCTCCCATCTCCTGGCTCTTACAATCTTTCCACCTCTTCTTAACAGAGCTTTTTCTGAACCTTGGAAGAGGTGACGTGGAAGAACCTTAATGAGCATTGGGTTAACACACTATAACAGCAGCCACTTACTTTCAGTAATTTAACCAGTTATGACTCTCCATTAGTAACCATGCCCACTGTAAGAGGTTGTCTTCCACAGCCAAAGAAGGCTGTAGCAGTGGAACTGCTGCCCACTGAGTAGACTGTGCAACAGAGGCCAGTGGGGCGGGGGCTTCCTGCTCAGTTCAAGCCATTCTTTTCAGCGTGAAATGACACTCTCTAGTCTCTAATGAAAAGAACTCTAAATTATGGGTTTAAGCAGAATAGTGCTTTCATTAAGTAAGAATCATTGTCAGCTTAATGTATTCTAAATATTAGTATTTAAGAAAAAGAAGGGGCATGTGTTCCAAAAAGCCATTTATTTATTTATTAATGAATGAAAGTCTCACTGTTTAGTTCAAATAGCTGCAAGCTCACTATGTGATGTCAGACAGGTTCCCATGCTCTGGGATTACTGGCATGGATCATTACACTCAACTGAAGATGAAAAGCATTTGGAGAGAAAAAAAAATAGATTGGTATGTTTGGAGAAGTGTTCATTGAAAACTCATTAATTTGAGGATGGATGGATGGATTCCATTTTGATGCCCTTGGCTGTCCTGATTTTGTAGACCATTTTGTAGACCAGGCTGGCCTTGAATGCACAGAGATCCACCTGCCTCTGCCACCCAGGTGCTGGGACTAAAGGCATGTGACACCATGCCCAGTTTGACCTGGAATTTACCTTGTTGTGAAGAAGTGAGAAGCTAGTGGAAAGTGGCTTAATAGATTTGCCTTTGAAACTTGTTGACAAGTCCCATTCCTGTTGTCATCAGCATTGACCCTTGTTGATATGGGTAGAATATCTGCTTTTCAGATGGGACTTCACAGCCCAGGCTGTCAGAACCCTTGGTCACTGAAGATGGTCTTAAACTCCTGAGCTTCCTACCTCTACCTCCCAAGTACTATAAGGCATGCATCATCGCTCTGTTTACTCTGGCACCTTTCCTAAGTATTCCTGCTAATAAAAAAGCACCAGGAATCTTCTTCAGTGATTCTGTGGCTGGACCATTCTGTTTCAGTTATGTGTTTGCTTATTTCCTCATCAATTCTCTGCTGCTGGATTCCTCCCCCTATAGCACTAGAGGTCTAACCCAGGGCCTGTGCATGTTAGGCAAACACTCTGCTGCTGAGTTACAGTCCCAGACCTGCATTTGTTTTAAGTTGAGTTTTAGAATAAGTTGTGGGTCATTTTGTTTGTCTTGTTTTTGTTTTCTTCTTGGTGTGCTGAGATTAAACCCACAGCCTTGGGCAGTCTTGGTAGATGTACTACCCCTGGGCCACACTCCCTTGGGATGGCTTCTAAGGAGTAGTAGAAGTATATAACCCTTGCTACTACTACTTTTTAGCTTTCCCTATATGTTCTTGCATGATTGTATCTCAGATAACTTTATTAAAATATGTTTTGTTCCCAAGAAGAATCTTGTCAAACTTTTGTTTTTTAAAATGTTGTCTAGGCTGGTCGCAGACACGGAGTGTGCTGCCTCAGCCTCCTGAGTAGCTGGAATCTCAGGCATGCATCACTGCCATGGCGCTGCCAGGCTTCTGGCTGATACAACACTTAAATTGGTAAAGTTACCTATCTTTATCTTTTTTTCTAGACATTTCAGAGCCGAGTATATCCCCAGTGGTGAGCAGTGTACAGCCTACCTCCACATCAAATCAACAGAAAGAGAAGAAACCAAAGAAGAAAAAGAAGGAAGCCCCGAAGGGCAGATGGGTGGAAGGCACCACGGCTGACGGCCACTGTTACTATTATGATCTCATCACAGGAGGTGTGTATACTGGGGAAGCCTAGAACTCTTTCTGAAAATAGAAAAACACAGTATTTTTGTCTTGAGGGTTTTACTGAATATTGGAATATGTTAAGCAGTGAGAAACTGTAACTTCATTTTTACACAAAGCTTAGAAAATTATGTGCCTTTTGTGGTAATGCACACCCTGTTAATTCCAGCATTCAAAAAGCTTGAAGCAAAGGGATTGCCACAAGACTAGCCTTCTTATTAATGTTAAGTACCAGTTTAGTGAAGTACATAATGGTGTTTTTCAGTAAGAATATTAAAAACTTGTTTGTTTTGTTTTGTTTTCCCCCAACAGGGTTACTCTGTGTAGCCTTGGCTGTTGTGGACTCACTTTGTAGACCAGGCTGGTCTCAAACTCACAATGATCCACTTGTCTCTGCCTCCCTAAGTGCTGAAATTAAAGATGGGTGCCACCACACCCAGCAAAAACATATTTTTTTATTCCTTTAAAATTTAATAATTTTCTTTAAATTTTGTGTATATTCTGGGGTAAATAAGTTTACTTATTTTATCCTTCAGAAATACAAAATTGATGGCAGAAATAAGTAAATTTGGTACAAAAAGGAATTTTCTTTTTAGCTGCTCCCCCAACCCCTATCCCTATGAATATATACATATATGTATAAATATATATGTATGCTTTGGTTCTTTTGTTTTTCAGTAATAAACTATTTTGTAGTGTTTTATAGATGTTGAGTATCTTGTGGATTTTTATCTGATTACACTTTTGGGACTTGTTTTATTTTAAAGCAAAATTATTTTATAATGTTTTTTTTTTTTTTTTTAAGCATCTCAGTGGGAGAAACCAGAAGGATTTCAAGGGAGCTTAAAAAAGGTAACTGTAGCATATTTATAATATCTTTGCTTTATTCTTTCAAGTGTGATTGGCTTCTGCAGTGCTTGAGTGGGGTTTGGGTGGCTGGTTTTATGGTGCTGGGGATTGATCGAAGGACTTTGTGAATGGCCGGCATTCTCCCCTGAGCTAATAAACAATTTCCCAGACTGGCTGCTGTGACTTTTTATAGAGTTTTGCTAAGCAAATTTACTTCCAAATAAGCAGTTCTCTCCAACCGCCAATCTGGCTTCTTTCTTCCTATAACCCTTCTGTTAGAATTCTGGGTAAAGAAGGAACACACACACAAAACCTATTCAGGGGAAATAGTAGTTGATTTGTAGTCATTTGCTGTTCACATGTCTCTGTCCCACAGAATTCCTGGCTTTGAGAGGTAAGACAGTCTGTTTGAAAGTTGGTAGTGACAAGCAGAAACCAGGCTGTATTACCATGATCTTTATCACTACTCCCAGGTACCAGCTAGAAGAGAACGTATAGCAGGATTTGCCTTATTCAGTAGATAGCCATTGTCATTATTTTCAGTGTATTGTCTTTTCCTTCCTATTAGACATCAGCAAAGGCCATTTGGGTAGAAGGTTTAAGTGAAGACGGTTATACCTATTATTATAATACAGAAACAGGAGGTGAGTGTTGTCTTTGATTATTTTAACCTAAAATTGTACTGCACGTGAGCTAATATAGCATCTAAACTAACTTTAATGTAGTAAATATTTCTATAGGATGTATCTATATTTTTTATAAGGGATACTTTAAATTTTTCTACTTATAGTATGTTATACTGTGCATCAGTGTTTTTTTGTTTTGTTTTGTTTTTTAATGTGTATGGCTGTTTTGCCACCTGTGAGACTGGTGCCCAAGGGAGCCCAAAGAAGGCATCAGATTTCCTGGAACTGGTGTCGTGGTTGGTTTTGAGCCATAATGTGGGTGTTAGAACTTAACCCAGATCCTCTGTGAGAACAATAAGAATTAACTGCTGAGCCACTTCTCTGTGTCCACTTAATGAAATTCTTTTAAGTAATTATTTATTTTTATTTTACATACATTGGTGTTTTGACTGTATATACATCTGTGTGAGGGTGTTGGATCCCCTGGAACAGGAGTTACAGACAGGGGTGAACTTCCATTTAGGTGCTGGGGATTGAACCCCAGTCCTCTGGAAGACCAACCAGTACTCTTAACCGCTAAGCTTTCTCTCCAGCTCATTAATAAGGCATTTTCAAATTTTAAAAAGAATCTTCAACTCTCTAAAATTACTGGGTCTTATGATTAATTTAATAGTTTTCCTTCTAAGGACGTATAGTTAGTTATCACCTCGTCTAACTTTTGCAATGGTGAGGATGAAACTTGGGGCCTAAGGCATGCGAGCATGTTTCCTCTCAGTGCACTAACCTTCCGCCCTCACCATTTTCTTCTTAAAAACAAAAGACAAAAAACTGGTGTTGGAGATGTCCCTTAATTGATAGAGTGTTTACCTAGCATGCAGAGTCCTGGGTTCAATCTGTAGCATTACATAAAACAGAATGGGGACTAGAAAGGTGGCTTGGTGGTTAAAGTGCTTGCTGTCCAGGAATGAAGACCCGAGTTCAAACTCCCATCATCCACATAGTGAAATGTGGACGCAAACACCTGTAACTCCAACACTGGGTGTGCAGAGATGGGCAAATCCCACGGCTTGTTGGCTGGCCGGTCTAGGTTCAGCGAGAGACCCTACCTTGATAGATGGTGGGTGGGTGGGTGGGTGGGTGGATGATACAGATAATAGAGCAGAGATGGGCAAATCCCAGCTTGCTGGCTGGCAGGTCTATGTCAGTGAGAGATCCTACCTTGATGGATAGATTCATAGATACATAGATGATAGATAGATAGATAGATAGATAGATAGATAGATAGATGGATGATTGACAGGTAGGTAGGTAGGTAGGTAGGTAGGTAGATAGGCAGACAGACAGCGGGGAATGATAGAGAAGGTACCAGAAGTATCCCTCTGGCCTCCACATGCAAGTGCATAGGCAAGCAAACCCCCACATACACATACACCCATAAGCTTATACCATATGCTCAAGCAAAACCAAAAACAAGTGTAATCAAACATGTCTGTAACCCTATTGCTAGGAAGGTGGACTCAGGAGGAACAGGGTTCAAAAGGCATTCTCAGAAAGTGAGTTTGGGAGACATGAGACCCTTTCACAAGGAAGAACAAAGTAAATTCTTAGAAAATCGCAGAATTTCTTATAACCATCCTTCAGTTAAGTCTTTGGTGTTCCTTTTCTGGCTTTCTGAGATTATCTCAACCTGGCCTTCAGCTCAACAGGTGGCTGAGTAGGACCTGTAAGTCTTGATCCTTCTGACTCTACTTTCCCGGTGCTTCAAGTACAGGACTATGCCCCCTTACCCAGCTGGTTTTCAATGTTTCTTATGCCTGGATTTCAACTATTTAAAAAAATTTCTTGTTTGTCCCAGCATGCATCATATGTTCAGGTTTTTATCCAAAAGGACTGAAGAAAAGAAAGTACTGGGGTGGGGAAGCACAGAGGATATTAAAACTTGGCCATGTTCATGTTGATACTTAGGACAGTGTACAAAGAAATGACAATGTACAAAGAAATAAGTTGCCATATGGGAAGTGTAAGTTCCTTCAGTGAAGTGCCCTCAAGTTTCTTAGCCAGTACCACTGGATAGCTGTCCCCATCAGTCTTCACATTTTCCTTTCTGCTATCAGCTTGGGTGTCTAAATTCTTACTATTCTAAACTCTGTATTTCATCTTTTAGGAAGAAATAGCCTTTTAAACTTTCAAACAGATACGTATTCTGCCCAGTGAAAGCAATGTTTCTGTACCAAATAAGTAAAGTTTTCAGTCTTTAGAGTGATCATACAGCACATTAATATAATAGGACTTTAAACTTAATACAGGTCTAACTTCGATGCAGCTTCTTATCAGTGAAGTCGCTGAGTTTGTAGTCTTTCTTCAGGAAAAAAAAGTTTAATCCTGATCAGTGTAATTAGGAACCACTTTCCATCTTGTTTGTTACTTTGTAGCTGGCTGGTCCAAAGTCACCATGTAGACCAGGCAGGCCTTGAACTCACAGAAATCCTCCTGCTTCTATCTCCTATTCAGCTTCAGTCTTAAAATTGTCTCAGTTGGGTAACAACTTGTATATTTACTGTCCCTTTTACAAAACGATTATTAGATGATTAAAAACATTTTAATCTCTCTAAAAGCACACTAGATGGCAGTGGAGTTCAGCCAGTTGAGATTCCTTTACTATGAAAGTAGTATAGTCAGATCATCACTATATTGTGAAAACTCCAGAAGTCTTCATAAATTTTAGGAAATATTTTGAGAAGTCAATATATCAGTATGTTTCTTGAAATTGTTTTCAGGTAAACTAAAGATTTTTAAAACTATCATCCACTTCCCAAGTTTGTTCCTATTGGAGGGCTTATGAGTTTAGTAAATGCAGATTACCCCAAATTTTCTGAATGATAAAAGAATGAGAGGTTTGAGCTCTTTTCTTGGTAAAGTATAGATATAAAAATGCCATATTATGTAATAATTACAAATGATAAAAAGTGGTATAGTGCTGAGGAGTATTGCTAAATAAATAATGCAGTTATTACAATGTGTTGAGCAGAATCCAAATGGGAAAAGCCTGATGATTTCATTCCACACGCTGGTGATGTGCTTTCTAGTAAGGACAATGAAAAGTCACCTGACACCTTAGAAGAATCCAAATCATCAGATTCTCACAGTGATTCTGATGGCGAGCAGAAGAAAGCAGAAGAGGCCCCTGTAGAAACAAAGAAGCTAGTAATCAAGTTTAAGGTAGGCTCCTGCTTTACTTTTTACAGACAGTTGTCAGTCTTCTTTTCCATGGTTCCTGTTACTCCTAACCAACTCAGATCTGGAAATGGTAAATAGAAAATCCAGAAAAAGCAGTTCATAATTTTAAAATTGTATGTCACCCTGTATGTCATGATGAAATCTTTTTATTATAGTATATTGTTGTAGTAGTTTGCGATCTACTACTGTAGTTAATCTCTTAGTGTGCCTAATTTATCAGTTACCATTGGGAGTGTGTGTGGTTTGATAGAGTGTAGTGCTTTTAGGCATCTACCCAGGGGGATCTTGAAATAAATCACTCAAGGGTGAGGTCAACTGTATTTTGGCATTTGGATAGATGATTGTACCATTTATTCTTGAGAGCAAGACACTAAACCTATTTTAGACCATCTAACTTTTTTTTTATTGTATTTTTTTTTTAAGACAGGTCCTCAATATGCAGTCCTGAGTAGCCCAGGACGCATTTTGTAGACCAAGCTTGGCCTTAAACTGCCAAGATCTATGTGCCTCTTGCCTCAGAAATGCTGGTATTGAAGACATGTGCCTTAACCCTTGGAACTTTAAGAAGCTTCATTTGGAAAGCTGTCTGGCCAGTGTGCATACCTAGACTAGAAACAGAAATGGTAATAAATGGCAACAACTAACAGTACTTTAAGTTTCAGTGTAGGTAAGCTAGCTTAGAAGAATAAGTGTGGATGTTAAACATTTTTTTAAGTTCACTTGCGTGGAAGTGTGAGGGCAGATGTGGGGGTTGAGAAGAATGTCCCAAAGCCAGACAAGGAGAACGCATCAAGAATTAAGTCTGCTGGGCTGGAGAGTTTAAAGAAAGACACTTGCTTCTAAGCCAAGTACCCTGAGTTTTCTCTCCAGGACCCACATGATGGAAAGACAGAACTTTCTCTTTCCCACATTATCATCTGTCCTTTATACCCTAGTCAGCAGGCACACACACACACAAAATCTGAAAACAAAACAAACAAACAAACAAAAGTAGTAGGGGTAGTGTTTTTTTAAGGGGGGGCTGTCAAGATGGCTCAGCAGTAAAGGCTCTTCAAGGCCAGAGCTCGGTCCCAGAGTCACACATGGTGGAGGTAGAAGGAAAGAATTGACTCTCACAAGTTGTCCTTTGACTTTCACACATATATCAACATATATACATCCACACAAAATAAATAGTAAAAATGTAATTGTTAAGTTTAATTTTTTTTTAAGTGGAAAAAGAAAGGAGTATATCTATTAAACTTAGCAGTTAGTAACTCCTTAGTTCCCTTCTGAAAATTTGATCAACATTTTGGGTAGTAGAACTCATAGGGAACAGAAAAGCAGTTTCTAGTTTAGGTATGGTTTGGATAAGACATGGAAAATAGAAATTGAGCTCACCTTTAATGCCGGCACTTGAGAGATGACTGACTTCAAAAGTGTAGGAAGTCTAAGATGCTAGAAAGACCTTTCCCAAGCCATGCCTAAGATCCTGGCATTGCCTGGGATTTCTCTATCCACTCTTATCAATTCTTACGAGGTACAGGAGGAGATCTGTATCACAAGGGCAACTGAGCCTTCGTAACAGCCAGCAGACTGTTCATAACCAACATAAGGTAGCATGATTGTGTTCTGTCATAACTAAGGCACCTATTGTAAAAATACTATTTACAAAGTGGAGAAAAACAATGGTGGAACTAGTATTAATCTTCCCTCTTCCCAGAACAATCCACTATAATTGCAGTTATTTTCTGTTCAGACACAAACACAAAAAAAGGTGGTGGTACTAAACCTTGTGCCTTGGGCATGTTACTCATACCCTCTACAACTGAGGTACCTCCCAGCCAGCCAGTACACATACTACTTTAAACAAAATCTGGAATCAGTGGTGTAATAAGATTTTGCTGTTAGCTTTCAATTTAATCTTTCACAAAGGCAACAGTAACTCTATCTGCCAAAGCAGTGTTTATATAATATTCCATAGTATAAATACTTCATTATTTAGCCCTGTGTAGACGTTTTGGTGTTTTTATGTTTGTTTTTTATTCAAAGGACTAGTGGATACAACACTTAGAACTGTTAAAAGTCTCTACTGTAATTTTTGGGAGGGGGTAACTACAGATCCAAGTTAAGAACAAATGGTTATATACAACGATGGAAATTTTTTGGTTATGTGCAGTAGAAAAGCTACAAGCAAACATTTTTAGGGTGTAGCAAAGGAGAGTTTAAGTGATACTCTATGAAACTGACCTGTAAAAGAAGGATGTAAAGTCTAGAAGAGACCAACAAACTCAGGAACCGGTAGTATTGGAAATGATACAGAGTTAGGTGAGCAGTATAGTACAAGTAAGAGAGTCAGAAAGCCAAAGGAAATAAGAACTCCATTCTCAAAAGAGGGGCTTTCTGTTTTAAATGTCATAGCAAGGCATTTCAGAGTTAGGACTTACTTGGAATAAAACCAAATGAAGATGTATAGTATTTTAAGACAAAGTCTCCAGCCCAGTCTGGTCTTCAGCCTGCTGTTTGGCTAAAGGTGACCTGAACTTCTGAGTCTCCTGCTTCCATCTCCTAAATGCTGGGATTATGGGTCTGTACCAGCCTGCCCAGTTTATGCTTTGCTTGGAATCGAACACAGGTTCTTCTGCATAAAAGGCAGACACTCTACCATCTGCACCATATCCGCAGACAAGAATTTAATATTTTAATACTAGATGGCTGAAACAGCAAAGATCCAGATCATTGATTTTAGAGCTAACAAAAGTAAAGGCCAGAGGATTTGTGAAAATTATGTTCAGGGATGTGGTAGCATGTGCCTTCAATGCCAGCACTTGGGAGGCAGAGGCAGGCAGATTATCACAGTGAGACCCTGTTTAGGGAAAAGGGAACAAGAAAATCACGTTACTGAGCATGGTGACATATTCTGGTGATCTTTAGAAGTTCAGGGTCAGCCTGGGCTACATAGGGGAAGAGTTAAGAGTCATTGTAGAACACAAAAGAAATTCCAAAAATTAGAGAAATTCCAAGTAAGCTTCCTATGGTTGTGTAATTTGCAAGGAGGCTGAAAACCCCAGTATACACACTAAAATGGTGAAGCGGGCTAAAGAGCTTTCTTAACCCAATGAAGACATGGCATAATGAACCAGCCCCAGGGCTTCTGCCCCAGGGTGGGTGTTGGGGGAGGGAGAAGAATCATTCTAATCTCTTTGTGCCCCGCAAGACAGTTTTTCTATGTAGTCCTGGCTGTCCTGGACTTGCTCTGTAGACTAGAACTCACAGAGATTGACCAGCCTCTGTCTCCAGAGTACTGGGATTAAAGGCATATGCTACCAATACCTTTATTATCACAGTAAGTTTTTCAAAAGCATCATTAAACATAATGCATTAAAGTTTTACACATAGTGAAAAACCTAATCAAGTTCTTCCATGTACATTTATTATGTAATGAGAAAACTTAAACCATTACATGAATGATTCTTACTACTAGTAGTAAGACAGTTTTAAAAGTTAAAGAAAAGCCAGGCAGTGGTGGTACACACCTTTGATCCCAGCAGAGGCTGGCGGATCTTTGTGAGTTCAAGACCAGCCTGATCTTTGTGAGTCCAAGCCCGGCCTGGTCTACAGAGTGAGTGCCAGGACAGCCAGAGCTGTTACACAGAGAAACCCTGTCTCAAAAAACAAACAAACAAAAAGTTAAAGAAATTTGGGGTTAGCAATTTTGCTTGAAGTGTGTTGTTTATTGTCCTTTGCATTTCAGGAAAAAAATAAAAGTACTGAAAAAAGAACTGACCCAGAAATACAAAAAGAAAAGAGTACGCCAAAACAGAATTCATCAAATACAAATGAAGAAAAACCCAAAACTCTTAAGAAATCGACGAACCCTTATGGGGAATGGCAAGAGATTAAACAGGAGGCAGCAGCGCAGTAAGTACCTGAGGTGTCATCCCACTGCTGTGTCCCAGCACCTCAGCACAGTCAGGAATCTGGTGGGCTATGCTCCTTAAAAGTGTAGCTCTTTGTCATATTCCTACAATAGTTTTGATTTTAAAAGATGAAGCAGTTGTTGCTTTAAAACAAATTAGTGATTGTTTCCTGCCTGCCAAAACATGACATTTCTAATACCAGATTCACTCACTCATCATTTTTTATCAGAAAAACAAATACTTGGCGTATTGAAGGGCAACAGGTTTGTCAACAGTTAAGCACATTGTGCTGAGGACGTTACCTGATTTATGTCACTGGCTTAACTGTTCAAATAAGTTTTCTTCTTAGAAGCATTTATTTTACCATGTAAGTATGTATCACTCCCAGGCATCATTTTAGTGGTTTTTTAAACCTTTAAAAGAACCCTTGAGGTGAAGGAAGGTGTATGGGTAAAGCAGATACTCTTTAAAACAATGCTTTGAAATGATAGTATAGGGTGGATGATTTTTATGTACCTCCATAGGCACTTCTCTGACTAGCTCACAACTTAAAATAACCCATTTATACTAATCTGCATTCTGCCACATGGCTGGTTACCTCTGCTTAGGTACCATAGGTCTGTCATATGCACATCTTAGGTGAATCTCCTTGCCTGGCTCTATCCCAGAATCCTTTTCTGCCTATTGGATACTCCACCTTCTATTATGTCCTTTCCTATAGGCATAGTTTTGCTGTTGTTGTTGTTTTGACAGTGTTACATCCATTGTTGATGACCAGCATCAACATTCACAGGATAAACTAAGTTGGGGTGTAGATCTGTGGTTGCTAGCTGGCTGGTGGCCCAACAGACTTTTTCTGAGGGGAATTTTCCAGGCCAGAACTGATGGTTACCAACCATAGCTTCTACTGACAGTGGCAAACTGAGGGGCCAAAATTAAATTGTTGGTGGCCAGTAGGCGGGGGCTTACAGCTACCATGTAAGTGGGGCTAGGGCTGCTGCCTCCTAACAGGGCCTTCCACCAGTTGTGGCAAGCGGGGTCTTACACCTATTATGGTAAGTGGAAGCAAGGGTTGTTGGCTTCTAGCAGGGATCTTTCCACTGGTAGGGACCGAGAGTCTAAAAAGGAAATGAAAAAGAGGAGAGAAAAAGACCACATGCATATATATTACTTGTATTTGATGAAGTAAGACAGACTCCAGCAGGTAGGTTCCAACAAGTTTGTTCTTTCATGCTTTATATATACTTACTTCATGCATACATGCATGCATACATGCACACACACTCAAACATTGGGTGGATAGAAACAGATTCCAACCTCACCAACTACTGTATATATACACATATATACATATTTACAGTTGATGAATGGAACAAACCCTGAAGAGTGAGCTCCAGACCATATTTTTATTCTTTTCCCACTGCTTATATATCCCAGTAAAGTCTTTCAAGCAGTACAGAAATCACAATGTGGTTATATTACAATGAGTATATGTAAGAAAAACATTCCCTAATACCTTCACATGATCAAGTGTTTTTCATATTATGGGTGAAAAACAAGTCATTTCCAAGAACCTATATACATTTGTAACTAAACAACTTACTATACATTAAGGAGAGGAGCAAACAAGGTAATTTCTCAGCCAGCTTTTCCTTTACTGGCAGGCTGCAGTTTGTAATCTTATAAAAGTCTTAATAGAATCACAAACCTAAACTTTTATATAAAAATAATTACCTATTTCTACTTTAAGTCCTCAGTCTACTCATTATACAGTTTTTATTAAATCATAACAGGAAGCTGAGGGCAAAAATGGGGACAAGAAATTAATCACCTTGAAGCCCAGCTTCAGTGAGAGAGTCATATATTGCTAATTGGGTTATTGTTCTCGCTCACCAACCTCAACAAGTCCCTGGCTTTACTATTAAGAATGTACTTTCCTGAACTTCAAACTGTTCTCTAAGATTCTTTCCATCAGCGCCACTAGCAAAAGCAACTTTACTTAACCTTACTAAGCAATCTCTTTTTCCTAATATTTTCTACGTCAGAGGTACTAGCAAAAACATCTTTACCTAACCTTGCTAAACAATCTATTTTTTTTAATTCTTCCTAAGGGTAGTGGTTATTGCTAACAATCTACATCTCTGAGTTCTTTTCCAGGGTGGTGGTTAAATCATTAATCTGCGCTAGCAACAATGCCTTAATGAGATCAAATATTGTTTTTTCTAAGTGCCAGATAAGTGCTTGCTATGACAAGTATGCACTACCACACCTACATAAAATCTTTGAGTTGGGGTCTTGCTATGAGACCTAGCTAGGCTGGAACTCATAGTCCTCCTGCTTCAGCTTCCCAAGTGCTGGGATTACACAGTGGACTACACGGCTTACTCCAAAATTGTTCTTAACTTGTCATTACCACCCTGCAGTCCTTATCTTTGTCCTTGTGCTTTTGTTTCATTTTTCATGATCCTAACAAATTGTCTAACTATTAAATTATTGAAATAACTCTAGAAGCATTCATACTCTGTGACTGCATTTTACTCACATTTGTACAGGTTGGAACATAGAAAGTTTCTCAGAACATGTTAGTTTACCTTTATGCACCTGTGTGAAAAAAGAAAATTTGTTATACTTACCGGTGTATCATACCTATATTATGACTCAGGTTATTAAGGCTGTGGATATAGTTGATAGTGTTCTTACCTATCATCTAACACAACTTAATAGTATGTATTAAATAAAAGTTTAGTCCTGGTAAACAACATAAAAATCATACTGTCTCTAAATTGTAGTATCACTGCTGATAAGGTACCACAGTTCTTGCTTTACTATTCTGTGCTAAGATGTGACTTACATGCAGTAGTTTCCATGTGGCTGGACCCATGTGCTTCAATAAAATCATCAGGGTGCTGTACAGTCTCTGATCCTTTATTTTCACTTCTGCCTTCCTCTTGAGCTGACCCCTTTACAGATAAGCTCTGTACCTAACATCAAAGCTTTAGGCTAATATACTTTTTAAGAGATATGAGATGGGGAGCTCTTCCAGAGGGCCAGGAGTCGAGCCCCATATGGCAACTCACATCATTTGTAACTCTAGTTCCAAAGATCTGTTTCCCTCTTCTGTCTTCCACAGGCACCACATACACGTGCACAGACACTCACACATACAATAAATTTAATTTATAAAACAGCTAAACTGTCCGAGCTAACTTCATCATGGACTGGTTCTTACTTCTAAGCTCATCACTGGTAATTCTGAATGGACATGCTCTGAATTCAGTGGTCTCTGAAAGGAAGGGCTAATAATAAAACAAATGCTGATGCTGATCCTGGAAAGAATAGAACGGTGTTTTAGATAAGCCAGTCTTTCTACTGGAAGATCTACTCCAGCTGCCTCATGCAGTGTCTGGTGTACAGAAGACACAAGTGTAGCTACTATAAAATAACAATAAAAGCTTTCATTTATTTAAAGATTCCTTAAGTTAAGAGTGCTTACTGCTGTTGGAGAGGACCTGGATTTGGTCCCCAACATCCACATTGTGGCTAACAACCAACTGTAACTCTAGTTCTGACACCTCCTTCTGGCCTCTGTAGACACTTCGTGCATTGTGGTACACAGACATACATGCAGGCAAAACATCCTCTACACATAAAATAAAATCTGGGGTGGGGGGTATCCTCTGAGGAAGCATATTTTCAAAAAGAATTAGATTATCTCACATGTCTGCTTTTCTCTGTTTGCTACTTTTATTCTCTGTCTACTGAATCCCTCTCTCCAAAAGGATGGTACTTGGTTCCCATCAGGCTTTATAGTCTCACCCACTGAATATGATGATCTTTCTGCTCTGTGTTCAAAAATCTCATAAGTGCGGGCTGGAGAGATGGCTCAGAGGTTAAGAACACTCACTGTTCTTCCAGAGGTCCTGAGTTCAATTTCCAGCAACCACATGGTGGCTCACAACCATCCATAGTAAGATCTGGTGTGCAGGCAGAATGTTGTATAAATAATAAATAAAGCTTTAAAAAATATTTAAAAAAAAATCTCATAAGTGAAATTGATGAGCTAACTCCTTCATAGACCAATTGCCTGTCTAGGGTAGTGTTTCTCAACCTGCAGTTCATGACCCCTTTGGGAGGTCGTATAACTTCTGCACAGGTGTTGACTAAAACCATCAGAAAACACAGATATTTACGTTAAGATTCTTAACAGTATCAAAATCACAGTTAAGTAGCAACAAAGTCATTTTATGGTTGGGGATCACCACAACATGAGAAACTGTATTAAAGAGCCTTAGCATTAGGAAGGTTGAGAACCTCTGCTCTAGAAGATAGGGTACTGAGAAGTTCATGTGAAGCAGGTCACTGATTTCAGGTCAGTTAGATTGTTTATGACTGACTGTGTGGGTAGTTGAAGGGCTAGTTCTCAGAATAAAAAGACGGTAGGCAAGTAGTCCATCGAATCTTCTCTAATAGGACATTAAGGTTCCTTTTTTTTATCTTGTATTATATAAACTTCAGAATCAGTGGTAAAATCAGTTTTTACAACTTCCCTGTTACCTGTTTATGTCATATACGAGCAGAGTATGTAATGATGTATTATGTCCTCTGTGTAGCAGATGAGACTTGTCCTAACACATGTTCACCTGAGTCAGAGTTACAAATCAGCTAGAGCCAGGCAGTGCACACCTAACCCAGCAGGAGGGATGAAGGATGAAGGCTCAGGAGCTCAGTCATCACAGTGACTTTAGAGACTGTAAGGTTAGCCAGGACTGCATGAGACCCTGTCTTTAAAAAGCCAAAACAGAAACAGCTTGGTGTTCTCAGATGGCCAGCTACTGATGTGGTACCGTGGGGAACGTGCTCTTTGTGCTTGGTTGGCTTTTTGGTTCATCTGCAAGCAGTTTATCTTAATTTTTCAGGTAATAAAGTTTTCTTTCTGTCCAGGGAAGAGGTCAATTTGGAACTTCCAAGCACTGAAGGTGAATGTCTGTCAGAAGCTAGTGCCGGAGAAATCAAAGTGGTATTTAAAGAAAAAACAGTCTCCTCTCTGGGAGTTGCAGCAGATGGAGTGGCCCCTGTCTTTAAGAAGAGAAGACTTGAGAATGGAAAGTCTCGGAATTTGAGACAGCGAGGTGATGATGAGTAACTGTGAAAAGCCTTGGGCACAGGCAACGTGCCCTTTCCGAGCCTCCCTGTGTGTTCCAGTGCGGTAGTGCTGCAGTTCACATTTATGCTAATTGTATTTTATGTGAATTAAAATAAATCTTTTTTCATGTGAAATTTATTTTTGTTCCTTAAATGGAAGCCTACAACATTGCATTGTAATACAGTGTATTATGTTCAATGTCTAAAATTGCTAATTATATGATAATTTAAGATGCTATGTATCTGTTATTTAAAACATGGGGAAGACCCTCGCTCTGTTCTTACTCATAAACGCCTATTTATTCTGCATTGAAAATGCATTATTTCTGTACATTGAAATTAACCTGTTACCTGAGAACTAAGACACAGCCCCATGGCAGTTTGGTGTTGATGGTCCTTTCTGAAGCCTGCACTTAGAAGAGTGCAAATCAGCTTGTCTTAACTCAGTTTAAGCCGAAAGACCAGAAGCAGGAACCACTTGAGTACTGAAGTAGAGAGTGACAGCAGGTCAGTGACAACTGACCTGCATTTGCCCCAGTTCAGCTTAGAGCTGCAAAGTGTCCAAAAGCACCTTAACTTGGGGCCAGGCCTCAGGGGACTAGAGACAGGAGTGCAGCCTCTGTTCCTTACTCTGGCATAGTCCTTTCCCAGTCAGGCAACCTTTTTATAGCCTTGGGCCCCTTGGAAGGTTTATATAAGGTAATGTCAACAAAAGTCTTGAGCTAAAATAGGTGTCACTGTCCACATACATCTTTCCCGTTTTCTGGTTACATTTCATAAGTAGAAGTTTCATATTCTATTTGAAGTACTTTATTGTAGGAAATCTGTTAATTCTAGAGGGCTTTTCTAACCAGGCTAGTTCCCAAATAATTGAGACAGAGACCTATTGATTATTTAAACAGCTTAACGCATATTACTGGACAAGTACAATTTATATTAGTTTTCTAAACTACTCGGGCTACTACTTCCCAGCCACATGCGGGCTGGATCTGCTGTATCAGGCCACGTCCTTTCTCTTCATCTTCCTCGTCCCCTTCCTCCTGCCTCATGGTCCCTACCTAGGACCTAGGAACTGCAGCCCCTCCTACCTCTCTTCTGCCCAGTTTCAGGCTATCCAGCCTTTATTAACCAATCAGAGATAATTGGGGAGAAAAAATTATACAACATTGTTTGGTATATGTGAGAATGCACTCATCTGGACTTGAACCAGATCTTGGAACCCAGAATTTATTATCTGACCAGACCAACCCCAAACAGTACTTGCCTTCATTACTTTTGCATATTTTTAATCATATTTTCCATAAGTTGTACAGTATGTAAATTTTGGTAGCAAATATGTATGTCTTTTTACAATTGTTAGTGTACATGTATTAATAGCTTATTAAAGCTTATAAAGTAAATATTGGGGTCCTTGTGTCTTCTAATACAGATCAAAGTTGCCTTATCATTGGCAAAATATTATTTGAAGATTAGTCTTTGCAATTATCCAAGCCTAAACTTTGCATTCTAAAGTTTTAAGAGTTCCACTGTGTTGAAAAGAACCTCAAGTCCAGATCCTCTGTCCTAAGAGGACTGAAGAGTACTGGAATTAACTGGTATTACGTCATACCTGACTCATAGTTAAGAGTTTTTAGTCTTTAAGTGGTCAAGGGTTTCAGTCAGGATCTCACTGTGAATCTCTGGCTGCCCTCAAACTTGAGTAAACACCTCCCCCACCCCACCCCCGCCTAAAACCTTAGTACTGGGATTGCCAGCATGCACTAACACACTCCTGGTTTACTGGCTTTAATGGGGTTGGGAGGGGTTTGGGGTTTGTTTAGTTGGTTGGGTTGTTTTGGGGGGGTTGTTTTTTTTGAAGGAGTGGTTTGGGGGTTTGGTTTGGTTGAAACCCACCTGTCTGCCAGGCTAGCAGAGAACAGCTGCCTTCCTAGGTAGCTTGGCTGAAGATGACATTGACCTGATCCTCCTGTTTTCCACTTCTCCAGAGCTGGGATTGCAGGTGTATGCTTACAGGCCCCTGCCCCTGCCTCCACCCCGCCCCCACCCCCAGTTTATGTGATGCTAGATTGTGTTGGGAGAGCACTGTCTGAGCTATATTCTACCTGTTTTTAAATTTTTAGTAGTCTATTTGTCATATAGCTGAGGAATATGTATTGGTTCTTGACTCTTCTCAGAAGAAGTGGAATGAATGCTTTATAGTTCATCCACATTTTGCTCTTATAAAATACAATACTGAAGACATTAGCTAAGTCTGTTTTTGTTTGTTTGTTCTGAGATAGGGTCTCATTGTGTATTTCTGGCAGGTTTAGAACTCTGCATAGACCTGGTTGGTGCTTACGGCAATCCTTATCTCTGCCTCCCACGTGCTAAGAATAAAGGCATTTACCACTAGGCCTAGATGCTGGGTTTGTTTTGAGGAGTAATGGTATTAGTGTGTTTATAAGGCACTTGGGACAATGCCTATCAGATAGTAGCCCATATTCAGCTATTATTAATACTAAGAATATATACAGATGGACATAAAGTAATAAAAACTAAGAAGGACCAGGTTCCTGCCAACCAGTAGCATAACTTGGTCTTTTTCCTTGTCCCAGTTCTCTCACTGATACGCAACTTTCATATACAGTAGTGTTGAGAATGTGTATGCATCACTTCACAACAGCAAATAAAGCTACTGGGGTTTAGCCCTCAAAACAGTTGAGTTCGCTGGATAGTGATGGTAATGATGGTTCTACAGGGTGAACGTACTAGGGCAGGAGACACAGTTGAGTTATTGAGGGCTTGTCTACCATTCCTGTAGCCCTAGATCAACCTCCGATTGTATCTAGTGACGCTCAACTGTATATGGGCTAGAAATTTGTCAGGAGGACCTTAGCGCACAGCCAGAGGCCCCTTTTTAGAAAGCCAGCTGTAGTTGGGCAATGGTGGGTCACGCCTTTAAACCTAGCACATGGGAGGCAGAGGCAGGGAGATCTCTGAGTTCAAGTTTGAGACTGGACTGGTCCAGAGAGCAAATTCTTAGGACAGCCAGTGCTACACAGTGAAACCCTGTTCCAAAAATCGAAAACAAAAGCCAGCTGTGGTGGCTTACTCTCCATAGACAGTTTCCTGCCATCATCTCTATTGACGTCCTTTTTAAATTTTGCTTTAACTTTAAAAAAAAAAAAAAAACTTTAAAAAATTTTAAGTGCATGTGAGCTAAGCATGGTGGTGCAGGCCTGTAATCCCAGCACTCGGGGAGGCAGAGGCAGGTGGATCTCTGTGAGTTTGAGGCCAGCCTGGTCTACAAAGTGAGTCCAGGACAGCCAAGGCTACACAAAATTCAGGTCCTCCAGAAGAGCAGTAAGCTTTTTAACCACACTCAGCCATTTCCCTAGCCCCTCAAGTACTTTTTTTTTTTTTTAAGATTTATCTATTTTAGGTATGAGTGCTCTATCTGCATGTACACCAGAAGAGGGCATCAGATCCCAGTATAGATGGTTGTGAGCTACTGTGTTGTTGCTGGGAATTGAACTCAGGACCTCTGAAAGAGCAACCAGTACTCCAAACTACTGAGCCATCTCTCTAGCCCATACTTATCTATTTTTTTTTTAAAGGAAAGTTCCCGAGACACTATTGGTAAAATTGGACCATTGAGATGAAAAACAGCAACCTTTTGGTTCTTTAAAGCTCAATAAAACTTTAAAAAAAACATTTATACATTGAGAAAGTGAGAGATGTTGTTACTGAGAATGGGAAGATTTTGTTAAAACAACATCTCAATAGACAAGGTAATGGCTGAAGTTATTTATGGTTTGGACTGTGAAATGTCCCCCATTAATTCCTGCTTGGAAATGTGATCTGGTGACGCTATTCTGTTAGGACTAGAAACATTCTCATCAGGAGGCCTGTCAGAGATCCAGCCTGAGCTGTTTCCTGGTCTACAGAGAGACAAAGCAAGCAGCCCTCCACTCCCACTGCCACAGAAGTTGGTACCCTAGCCATGCCTTTCCTTCTATGATGGGAACCAAAAGCCAGAATAAAGCCCCCTATGCTGAAATTGCTTTTGAAATCTATTATCTTGCCACAGTGTGAGAACTAATGCAGCTACTTTGTACATTATCCTTTGGACCCCTAGTCCTAGTCCTTATTTGACAAGGTTTTTTGTTTGTTTGTTTGTTTGTTTTATTTAATGTGTATGAGTGTTTTCCCTGCATGGATTAAAGGTGCTCTATTTGCATGCAGTACCTCCCAGAGGAGGTCTCTGGGACTGGAGTTAAAGATGCTTGTATGTGGGTGCTGAGACCCAAAAGCAATTCCTCTGTTAAGAGTAGCCAGTGCTCTTAACTCCTGAGCTTCTCTCTCCAGCGCCCAACCCCCGAACCCCAGGTATTTGGGTTAATTGCAATCTGAGTTAAGCTTGTCCAAATACAAGCATTTATTCTACTCATTTAAAATTTTTATGTTTAAGTTTTATGTTGAGACCTGTTCTTTGTACCATAGCTGGTGCCATTTTGTATTCGGCATCCATCTTTTTCTTATAAGGTGATATTAACTTACTTCCTAGAAGTAGTTGGTCATAGCTGATACTAACAAGCCCTGCCAGAAGGTCATAGTAACCTACAATAACAGATCCTGTCAGAGGCTCAAGTTAACCTTATATTTTACTATGACTCGTGTTCTGTTATCTCCATACTTGGCTTAACTCTGTTTGCACTCCATGTTTTGGCATTTGGCTGTACTCTGGAAAACCCTAACCACTGCTTCACTTACCTCACTTGGGACCAATCAGCTCAAAGGTTAGCTGACAATACTTTGTCTAGTTGGCCAAAGTATATTACAGTGTATCACTGCCTCCAGCCCTTGTCTTCTGCACTTAATTTTCCTATAAAAAGACTGTCCTAAGAACAGGTTGATGTCACAGACTCCTTTCTGTGACCCTGGTTGTGATCAGCTTAGAACAGGCCTTTAATAAACCATCCTTATCTGACTGAGATTGGTGTCTGAGTGTTTTGTATGGCTACTCTGGACTACAACATTTTACATACATACATACATACATACATACATACATACATGTATCATAAGTGTGCAGTGTCCTGGGAGGTAAGAGAGAACATCAGATTCTCCACAACTGGAGTTACAAGTAAATACCATTTGTAGGTAGTAGAACTAATCCCAGGTCCTCTGCAAGAGTTCTTACCCACTGAGCCATCTCTCTAGCCCTTAGGTCATTCTAAATCTTACAAGTATTAATCCTGCACATAATGCTGCATTTGCACATCTGCTGAAATATGTGCTTATTAATTTTAAAAAATGAAGATGAGGGAGCTTTATTGTGAAAAGGATTTTAACACTGGTAGCTGTGTCATGCAATACAGTAAGCAGAACTATTGAATTAAAAAGTTGAGAAACCCAAGTTTTAGTAAGTTTTATTGATAGTAATAACCAGTTACAGGTATTAACATACAATTTAATGCATTAATTGGTAATTAGCCAAATAAAGTCATTCATCTATAAAACAATATATACATCTGTAAAAACACTCATAAAGTCATCTATAAAACAATATGTAAAGTCACTCATTTATAAAACAGTAATTCACAAATGTATCACTGTTTCAGGATATTGGATTCCATTGTGAACCCTGAGATTGTGAACTATAAAAACCTGTTTCTTGTTTGGTGTGGCTCAGCCTTAACACACCTCTAACCCAAGAGCTTTCTGTTTACTGTGAAGAAGTACTTGAGGTATGGCTTAAACCTAGCACACACCTTTAATCCAAGAACTTTCTGTACAGAGGACTAAATAAAGTTAACCTTAGGTCAAGAGGTGGAGCAAGAAACCAGCTGACAGGAAGTAAACAGAAAGAATGGTCTTTGAGTTGAAGAATATTTAAGACAGTGTGAAGGAGAAGGGGCTTTTGGCTTTTTCCTTTTGGGAAGTCAGCTGCATAGGAAGATCAGCTGGGTGCTTTCTCTGCCTCTCTGAGCTAGTAGGTTTTCACCCCAGCATCTGACTCCTGAGTCTTTATTGGTAAAATTGAACATTTGGTATTTTTCTTTCTTTAAAACAACGTATCACAAAACTGAAATTTTTCCTTAAAAAACTTCATTGTAAACCAATATATTAATAATGTTTAACCTAGGGATTCATATCAAAAGTTTGCAGATTCTTAAGTGACAAACTGAAATTCTTTTATACAACAGTTTGCAAACCCTAGTTGTTTAGAAGTATAATCTGATTAAGACAAACATTTTCCTTATCAGTTATCTAGTTAGAGTGTTATTGATGTAAAGAGACACCATGACCACAGCAATGCTTATAATAGAAAGTACTTAATTGGGGCTGGCTTCTAGTTCAGAGATTAAGTCCATTATTCACATGGTAGGAAGCATGGCAGCATGTAGGCAGACATGATGCTGGCGAGGTAGTTGGGTTCTACATCCAGATCTACAGTCAGCAGGAAGAAAAAGTGACGCTAGGCCTGACTTGAGTTTTTGAGACCTCAAAGTCCAGCCCCAGTAACACATTTCCTCCAAGAAGGCCACATCCTAACAGTTCTACTTCCTATGGGCCTATGGGTGGCAGTTTCATTCAAACCACCACACCAACCTTGTGGAACAAAAAACTGGCTTGGGGATGTAACTCAGAAATAGAGAATCTGCCTAGCATTTTATGAAGCCCTGCTTGGCTCATGATATACATGCACACACATGCACATATACCCCAAGAACTTAATGGAGGTGGGGAACTGGCCATTAAATAACACCATAGGGAATGAGCGTTCTGTGTTAAAAGCAATGTTTACAATACCCCAAATGAAATGAAATGTAGATATTCATAGGCAACTAATGCACATTTGTCCTTTTGAGAAAACATACTAATACACTGCTGGGGCAAGAATTTTATAGAATATAAATTATTACTAATATAAATTGTAATACTATACAGATATTAAAAATGATGTTAAAGTGTCTTTAATTCTTTTGTGTCTCCCTCTTTCCATTTTCACACTACGATGCTTCATTCAAAGGTTTAGTTCCTCATCCTGGAACACATTCCTCTGTCTTCTGCCAGGGTATAAAAAAATGTGAGCATTTTGTCCCTGGATAATTAACACTGAAGATTTAGAAAGTTATAGAATGAGAATTAAGGAAAGTAATGCTGAGTAGAGGACTGAAGGAAGAGCTCGGTCAGGAAAAGACTTGGCAAGCAAGCAGGGGTTCCTGAGTTAAGAGCTCCAGAACTCAGGTAAAGGAGCTTGTAATCCCTAATACTAGGAGTTGGAGACAGGTAGATTCTGGAGTGTGCCATCCAGCCAGCCTAGTCTGTAAGGTGAGCTCCAGGCCAAGGAGAGATCCTGTCTAACAAAACAAGTTGTATAGCACCTGAAGAGCACCCACAACTGCCCAATGGCCTCCACATGCATGTGCACACATGTGGCCCTCCCATACACGCATACACATACAAAAAAATTAAAGCAAAACATCTGCTCATGTTATCATGTTCACGTGTCATGACAACAATTTTGTAATAACTGTCAAGTGATAAACACATTTTTACGCATTTAGTCTATTTCTAGGTTTTCCCTTACAGTACCATAACAAAACAAAGACTAGAGAAACAGAATACAATTAAAGAGGAACATGGAACTGAAATACTTTAGAAGCGCTTCAGAGAAACATTTTCACTACTCTCCTCAAATGGCACCACCCCATTATATTCCTTAACTGCCAACTTTTGAATATTTTCAAGCTTATAGTAAGAATATTCAGTATCCTAAAGGGGAGAAAAAAGGCTGAGCATAGTAGCACATGTCTATAATTGGAGTACTCTGGAAGACAAGGACAAGAAGATCTCAATTTGAAAACAGCCCAGGATACAAAACAAGACCTTGTCTCCAAAAAACAGAAGCCTAACAGAACATTTGAATGCTACAGAAGATGGTTCTATATAGAGCTTTAAATTTCAAAGTTCTTTGTGAGAATTTGATTCCACAGTTGGGAACTATAACTGCTGATCTCAACAAAATATGCAATTTATCTTAAAAAAAAAAAAAACAGTATTACTTGACAAAATAGTAAATATGATATTGTTTCTTTGCTGGGGGTAGTGGCATACACCTATTTCCCCAAACACTTGGGAAACTAACTCAAGGAATCACCTGAACTCAGGAGTTCCAAGTTATCCTGAGCAAAATATCAAGCCACCCATCTCAACAATAAACAAAAACCAGAAACATTATTTCTTGCTGGAGAATCCTAAGATGTAAAAAAGAAAGAAAATTTAGGATAATTTTTCATGACAGGACAATAAAAATGTGCAGAATTATGTCTAGTGAAAAAAGGATTGTTCTTATGACTCAGTGAAGCAGTATTTCGGGTTAAGACAAAAAATAAAAAAGGGTTAGCAACTTACTTTTTTAAAAGTATCACAGGTAGAACTGGAAACAATATTTGAATATCCTTTTAGATGAAAATTGGTCATTTTTCCAAATACATATTTTTGTATTCCAAAATTAAATTTATTTACAAGCAGGGTTTTCTTTTGGTTGTTGCTGTTTCTACTTTCAGTGAGCTATTAACCATTTCATACATTATAAACATTTGGAGATATATATATATATATATATAATCCAAATATATATATCCAAATACATACACATACATATATACAGTACAGAAACAGAAAAATATGTATATTATTGTATATAACATACATAAATACATATAAACATATGTCTATACTACACATATATGTAACTGAGAGATCAAAGAATTAAATACTAGCTTTTGGGGGGGGTATCAGTTTAAAGTTTAAAGCAGAAGCCTGAACAAAGGCCAGACAGGTGGAGACCTGTCTAGCGACCTGCAGGAAGCAACCAGCCTTACTGCATTCTCTTCCTGCCCACTAGAGATACAGTTGCTAGGAAACCAAACAAGGGAAGCCAGACCATTAATGGTTTGGGGGCCTTCCTTTAGCCAATCATTCAAAATGCAACATCCCCTTTTGTGTTTCAACCAATAGATGCTTGCCAGGCAGGAATTCCCCTGCTTTAGGCTCACTGGGAGGGACTGGAATCTTTAAATCAACCACCTAACCTGAGCAGGAGGCTATCTGCTCTCAACATCTATAGCAGTGAGGGTGTGTGAGCCCAAGTTATAACTTGTAATAAAAAGATCCTCATGTGTTTGCAACAGACTCAAAATTCCTGGTGGTCTTTTGGGGTCTCAGGAATCGGGCACTACACACTTGGGGACTCATCCAGGATCCCCAAGACCTCCCAGGATCCCTGAGCCGAAGGATCAGAACCCCAGGTAAGTGCTTTTGTCTTGGCCAAGTTCTCTGTCTCTGTTCTGTCATTCTGTGTATTTTTGAGATATCAAGGTGGTACACTTTCAATAAACTCCCTTATAGTTTCATGAATAAAGGTACCTCTCTCAAGCACTTTTGAGAGACCAAAGAATTAAAAATTAGGTGTTTTTTTTTTTTTTTTTTTTGAGTTACTGGTTTAAAGTTTAAAGCACAAGCCTGAACAAAGGTCAGACAGGTGGAGACGTGTCCAGCCACCTGTGGGAGGAACCAGCCTTACCACATTCTTTTCTTGCCCACTAGTGATACCATTGCTAGGAAACTGGCCCAGATAACCCTTCTACCCTAGGACAGCCAAACAAGGAAAGCCAGACCATAAATGGTTTGGGGGCCTTCCTACAGCCAATCAGTTTTAAATGCAACATCCCCTTTTGTGTTTCAACCAATAGATGCTTGCCAGGCAGGAATTCCCCTGCTTTGGGTGCGCTGGAAGGGACTGAGACCTTTAAATCACCCACCTACTCTGCTGTATCCGTGAGGGTGTGAGCCCAAGCTCTAGCTTGTAATAAAGATACTTGCATGTTTTGCAACAGACTCAATTCCTGTCGGTCTTTTGGGGGCTCACGATCGGGCACAACACTTTCTACAGCACTATAACACCAAATCTTGCTGGTCTTGTAAATTTCACTGATATGCTACCTACCACACAAAACATCATAAAAAGAACTTGAACTTTGTCTATTAGAGTCCAACTCACCCAATCTGCCTAGTCCCAAATTATCTCTTCTTCTTCAGCCAGGAAGCTAACTAGGTTCAAAGCAGAGCAGAAAGGATACACATGGGCTGAGAGGAAAACAAAAACAAACTCAAAAATTAGGTCAAAGTTCAGCAGGCCTAATGTAGTACCTGTATTAATCTACTGGTTTTCTCTACTGTCATATTTATACAGTCCACTAGGGGGTACATGAAGTGATAAGCAACAATTTTTGGTTCATGTGTGATAATCCCACTGGTCCGTAATAACAGAATATTAATTTATCTCTATTGTGATGACCTTCCTTCACATTTATGAAGGTGTCACCCTGTATTCTCAATTGTTAATTCTGTGCCAGCAGAGATTTAAGTATTGTATTTAATTTATAATTCAATACAATTGCAATTGTATTTAATCATATTTCTATGGCCCACTACCAGTTTTCTATTTGTAAATGCTTGTCCTTCCTCACCAGCCAAAGAGCAACTCATAAGAGATGGATTGGTTGTTGTCCTGCTGCTGATTGGTTTAGACAGGAATAGGAATGTGGCTTTTTGTGTAATAAAGAGCTGATGGCACAGACCTGGGGTAGGAAGTACAGGCGGGACTTGCAGGCAGAGATGAGAGAGACGAACAGAGAAGAGAAGGAATGGAGCTGGAAAGCAGGCAGTGAGAAACACATAGAGAGATGGAATGCCAGAGAAGTCAGGATAAGTTTAGACCATTAGGTGAGAGGACCAGTAAAGGGCCAACAGCTTTAACCTACAGAGAAGCCTCCATGTCTTAATTAAACCACAAGCGGGATTTGCAAAAGCCCCAAAATATGTCTCCATTCTGCACTAAGTGTAATGTAGATTTTTATGACTGGGATGTCACAGATACAAGAGATCTCATAAGTGAATACAAAGGCTTTCCAAAAGCCACTGAGATTCAGAGAAACACACTTCAGCCACTTATTACAGCTTAGATCACAACAGAACAAACTTACCGCAGAGAGCATATAATTACATTAGGTGAAAGAATATAAAGGAATGCATTAGTTGAGCCACTTGTTCCTCTAAACACTGTAGGATGCCACTTCTTTTTAATTTACCTCCAGTAATCGGGTCTCTCCCACCCAAGATGTAAATGAAGCCACTCAGATAAATCACAATCCATGCCCTCCTAACACAGGAAGCGGTCTGCCAATTGATGCCAATTATTTTGGGTTGGTTTATACACCCATAGGTTTTTCCTGCGCTGGGAGGATAGATGCCATGGTCTGGAGAGATAACCGACAGCTAAGGCTGAGATGGTTCTGGTGTGCTCAAGGCAAGTCACAAGCAAAGGCGATTTGCAAATTTCCCCAGAGAATGGGTTACAACAGAAAAATCGATGTTTGAGGTGTCCAGAGGAGATTATCATTCTCTTGGCACACATACCCAACCTTTGGGGTGGATTTTCTTCTGCAGGGACAAGAGTACTGCTGGTGCTGTTGTCATTATTGTTATTGCTGCTGCTGCCACTGCTGCTGCCACTGCTGCTGCTTGGCACTCCCACCAGAGCCTTGCACCAAAACGCTGCTGCAGGAGGGCCCCTTCAATTAGGTCCAGGCAGTATTTCTTCACAATAGGCTTGTTGAGTAGCCCTCCCAAGTAGTCCTGATCTTCTGCGGGGAAGTGTGCCCAACGAACACACTTGAAGACTTCCGCGGCACTGGGGCCCCGCTCTTTGGGAGCAGCCTCGAGCTACTGCACCGCCACGTGACACACAGTCTTCTCACTCTCCACGTCCAGGCTGTCTAGGCGCAGGACGGCCTGCAGCTGGGCCAGGGTCAGGTCTGCCAGCGTCTCCTCCCGGATGGAGCCCATCCTGCTGAGCTGCTTGAAGTTGTGAGCTATGAAGGACTGCGCCTGAGACCGCAGCTTGTGATGGTCAAAGGCATCAGCGAACTTGAGGATGGCAGTGCAGTTGGTCAGGTCAAGGCGGCGAGCCAGGAAGGAAGCACAGGCTTCGCGTACATACGGGCCGTGAAGAAGGCCGACACCGAGGGCTTGGAAATCCTCTTGGGCCGCCTGCCGCCGCGGGGACTGGCGAGGCGGCGAGAGCACGGGGCGTCTTCCCGGGACTGCATGGTGGAGATGGCGGCGGGGCGCCGAGGGTGAGAACGGCTGCAGACGCCCGGCTCCTCCTCACGCCTCCCCGACGCCGACACAGAGGGCCAGCCTCCTCAGGCCAGCACCGGCTCCACCGCAAAAAGTCTCCAACTACCCATCCGGAATACATTGCAGGTTGCTTTTCGCGCCTCGGGGCATGACGGGAGCTTTCAGGTGCTGCAGCTGCTTTGCATCTTGGGAGTTGTAGTTCATCTAATATCTCAAGCCTTTCTGGCTTTTTATTGTTTTCAGGCTGTACTACAAAGCACCAGCTCTCTTGAGATTTACTTTAGGATTTAGAATTTATGGTTTGGAAGCATTATTAATTACTGTGTTTCTAATATGTGTTTGGTTTTTCTTTTGTGAAAGAGCATTAATAGCATTTGATAAGACTGTATGATGACAGCCTGATCTAGAAAGCGAGTCCAGGACAGCCAAGGCTACACAGAGAGACCCTGTCTTGGAGGGGGGGAAAAAGATTGTATGACAATTAAATGAGCTACATTGCATTGGATATAGAACGCTTAGTAGTTTTTTGTTGTTGTTGTTTTGTTTTGTTTTACAAAACGAGAAACAGAACATGCTATTCATGGAATATAAAAGCAGAGAATTTGTTTTTCATCCAGTATTTTATTACAAATGATGAAACACTGATTTAACACGAGTCCACAGCGGGGGGTGGGGGGGAAATCTTCAAGTTTCTTCAGAAATGTTTCTGGCTTGTTTGGCTCGTTTGACTAGATTCTATTTTTAGAACAGTTTTAACCTTGTAGGAAAATTGAATGAACAGGAAGGTCGGGAAACTGCAAACATCCATGTCCGTTTTATCCATTAATACCCGTCTTAATGCCCTGCATTAGTGCAAGATTTGTTAGAGCGTATGAATGATTACTGATGCTAAAGTTTACAGTCTGTACAGAAGTTCACCCTTTGTGTTGAACTCTTTGTGTTTGACTATTTCATAAAGTCTGTCCACCATTACAGAATCATACAAAGTGGCTTCAGTGACAGAAATCCCTTTCTTCCACCCTTTTCCGTCCTCTCTCCCTAAACCGTGATAACCACTGACCTCCACTCCTATGCTGGAGACTGAAGCCAGGATCTGAGGCATGTTCCGAAAGTGCTCTGTTTCCAACTGCACCACCAGTCCAACCACTGACCTGTTTTGCTGCTATTGTTTTGAGAATTACTTAGACCATGATATTCCTCTTGAAGACCAGACTTAATTCCACCAGAAGTTGAAAGCAAGGCATAACTGAAGTCGGTAAAAATGGGTCAAGAGGTTTCTTTTACTGTTGCCTCTCCCATGATCATCATCTTGTCCCCTAAATGGGATTCTGCTTCCGTTACCAGCATTTCAAAGTCTGAAATCTTCTGCAGACTAATTATTCAGTACCTTTTCCTTTTGTACATACCAGAAAGACAGACTAGGTATAATCTCTCTTTATCTCTCTTTATCTCTCTCTCTCTCTCTCTCTCTCTCTCTCACACACACACACACACACACACACACACACTCACACACTAAAAAAGAAAGAAAGTGGGAATCAGAGGTGTGTTGGGTGTCTTACTTTTAGATCCAGGGGCTAAAACGTTTCCCCTGCTTGCCTGTGTGAAGCTGCTGCCACCAGAGCTGATGTAGGAATGAGTAATCCACTAAGCCTTTATATAACTTGTGCATTTCAGACCTTTGAAATCACTTAGCACACCAGAGCTACTTCTGTGAACTCCCACTGTCTTCCCTCCCCCAATTTCAATCTACTACTATCCCCAACCTTGCAGCTTCTCTTTTCCTTCCTTCCTTCCTTCCTTCCTTCCTTCCTTCCTTCCTTCCTTCCTTCCTTCCTTCCTTTTTTTTCCATCAACTTAAAAAAAAACAAAAAACAAAAAACAAAAAACCCTCCCTGGGCCGTAGAAATTGATCAGCAAGTAAATCCACTGGATATTCAATTCTGAAGATCAGAATTCCTTTTTTTAAAGAAGCTTTCTTTTTCTTTTTTTACGATTTATTTATTATTTATGCACTACTCTGCCTACATGTATACATACACACCGGAAGAGAGCACCAGATCTCATTATAGATGAATATGAGCCACCATGTAGTTTCTGGAAATTGACCTCAGGTCCTTTGGAAGAGTTGACAGTGCTCTTAACCGCTGAGCCATCATAAAGCTTTTTTTTTAAGATTTTATTTATGTATTTTACATATAAAAGTATTTTATCTGCATGTACACCTGCGTGCCAAAAGAGGGCACCAGATCCCAGTATAGATGGTTGTGAGCCACCATGTGGTTGCTGGGAGTTGTACTCAAGACCTCTGGAAGAGCAGATGGTGCTCTTAACCACTCAGCCATCTCTCCAGCCCAGATGCTCAGAATTCTATACCGTATGGTAGAACAGACTCCTACCTCCACACATATGCTAAGCTAGGTTCATGCACACAAAAATCAATAGTTTAAACAAAAACAAACAAACAAACAAAAAAAACCCCAGAAATTCCAAAACTGAAAGGGAACTCTGTAGACTCAGCATTTTGGTTATTTTTTTTTTAGATTTGTTTATTTATACATATGAGCACTCTGTTTGCATATATGCCTGCAGGACAGAAGAGAGCATCAGATCCCATTATAGATGGTTGTTTGTCACCATGTGTTTGCTGGAAATTGAACTCAGGACCTCTGGAAAAGCAGACAGCACTCTTAACCATTATTGATCCATCTCTCCAGCCCCCATTTATTGGTGCTTCAACTTTTGTTAATGGCCTTTGCCTCAGAAGGCAGAGACAAGAGTATCTCACATTCAAAAACAGCCTACAATCTAGCTGCACAGAAAGTTCCAAGACAGCCTAAGCTACAAAGAAAGACTAAACACTCTAGTGTTTAACTCTGTATCCAAGACTGTTTATGAAATTGTGCAATCCTCTTGCTTTATAGCTTCTATTTACAAGTATAACCTGATGACTTTGTTACTATCAAATATTTTGTTATATTTACAGCTATTTGATAAAAGAGGAACCACACACAGACACTTACAAATAAGTAAGTAAATGAAAAAAATAAAAACAAACAAACAAAGAAAAGTTTGTTCTTAGGCTGGGGTTGTAGCTCAATCGGTGAAGTGGCTAAGTGCTCGCTCGCTTCTCACATGTGAGGGCCTGGATGTGATTCCCAGCACTACATAAATTAGGTCTGACAGTAAAGACTGTAATCCTAGCACTTGGGGGCAGAAGGATCAGAAGTTCAAGGTCATCCTCAGCTCCACTAGAGTTCAAGGCCAGTCTAGGATAGATGAGAACCTGTTTTTAAAAACAAAACATTGGAGGGTGGCCGGAAGAGAGAACGTCCAGCCAGCCACGTGAGTGGATGTGTGGTGGGGAATGTGGGGCAGAGATGGGAGAGGCAGGGAAGCCAAGAGGTTTCTGCACTGTGGACAGAGGTAGAACTGAAGACTGGTGAGGAACAAGGAAATGGAAGGAAAATGATGTGGGGTCATGGTGATGTCTGGGCCAGGAGTGCTGCTGGGGACCATGCCTGAGTCCTGGCCTGGGTGTGTACTGATGTCTATGGCCCATGTTGCCACTAGATGCCTTTCTGGATGTCAGTAGTCTTGGGCTGCTGCCTGAGACTATACTGATGGCTGGGGCCTGGAGGAAGGTTTGGGGAAGACATGACACTGATCTGGGTAGCCTGTGCTGCCACCTGAGGCCATGGTGACATTCCAGTCCTGGCTACTGCTGAGGGCCATGTCTGGGTCCGTGTTGATGTCCAAGGTTTGTGTTACCACCAAAGGTCCTTAGGATCTCTGGGCCTCCACCTCAGGCCCTGTTGATATCTGAGCACTGTGCTGAGCTGGCTCCGCCCCTCACTGGTCACCACATTCAGAGAGCTGACCCTGACCCTCACCTAGACAGCATGGTAGAACTGGCCCTGGTGGCATAGGTGCTGGTGAGCTGGCCCTGAAAGAGTAAGGAGAGCTGGTCCCAACCTTCATCAGCTGCAGCATTTAGGAGAGCTGGCCCTGGTGTTTTGGGTGCAGAGCTGGCAAGCAGACCAACTCAGCTTCTACCCAATCCCAGAGTTTGGGTTGGCCCATTCTAACAGTCAACCCCATCTGTGAACTGCTGGATCTGGGGAAGGGATCTATCCTGCAGACCCAAAGTTGCAGGATCTCCATGGCACAGGGCAACAACAGGATATTTGAGAGGAGTCCCAGTGAGGTTACCGTATCGATAGTATAACAGAAGCCAGAGGCCTCAAACCAGACCGATAACTCACAGCAATTAACATTTGCCAGTAAAGTTGTATGGGTAACACTGGGGGACACAAGGCAACAACTGCCTCTTCCATGGCGAGATGCTTCTGTTGCTGTTTCTGTTTTCTCTTGTGTGTGTGTGGGGGGGGGGGGGTTACAAGGGTGGAGGGCAGATATGAAGAGGGAGATGAGTGGGATCGGGGTGCATGATGTGAAATTCACAAAGAAGCGATAAAAAGTTTTAAAAGAGACAAACAAAAGAACTAAGACTTTTTTAAACGTTTATGTCCGTGTGTGTGCAAGTACAATGTTCCACGGTCTGAATTTGGAGGTTAGAGGACAAGTAGTGCGTATTAAGTTTTCTCTATCTGCCATGTGGGTTCCTGGGTCAAATTCAGGTTTCTGGGCTTGGTGACAAGTGCCTTTTCCCACTAACCATTTCACTGGCCCCAAACTTGTTCTTAAACTAGGGATACGTGATGGTCACTCTTTTATTGTTAAGTTTTCATTTTTCATTTTAATTAAATGTGAGTGGGAGCATGGACACATGAGTACAGGTTCCCTTGGAGGCCAGAAAAGGGCATCGGATTCCCTGGAGCCGGAGCTACAGATAGTTTTGAGCCACCTAATGTGGGTAACAAGAACTGAACTCAGGTCTTCTGGAAGAGCGGTATGTGCTCTTCAATCTCTCCAGACCCTTGCTGTTTATCTTTATTGTCAACTTGATGGGATTTAGAATCACCATTTTAAAAAAAAACATTTAGTGTATCTTTGGGGGCATTTCCAGATAGACTGAACTATTGTTCTGCCCAGTTCACGAACCCCAAAAGACCAGGAATAACTAGACTCCGCTGTAAATACATGAGGTTCTTTTTATTGTAAATTACAAGCTGCAGCTTGGGCCCACACATACCCACCACCGAAGCAGTGGGAGCCGAGCACCCCGTGCCCGGGTTAGTTGGGTGATTTAAAGATTCTGGTCCCTCCCAGCATGCCCAAGGCAGGGGTGATTCCTGCCTGGCAAGCATCTATTGGTTAAAATGCTACATTTTGAATCGATTGGCTATAGGAAGACCATTAATGACCTGGTGTCCCTCTCTAGGGGGGATGGTCCAGTTTCCTAGCAACTGCATCTCTAGTGGGTGGGGAAAGAATTCAGTGAGTTGGCTCTTCCCCTCAGGGCATTACTAGACTTCTTTACCTACCTACTTCAGGTCCTAATAATAGCTGCTAATTTATCTTTTGGTTTCTCACTATTCAGAGAAAACCCACTTTGAATGTGCAGAGCAACATCTCATGGGCACCTGTACTGAAGAAAAAGGAGAAAGTGAGCTGAGCACCGGCATTCCTTTCTCTGTACTCCCTGACCGTGGACACAATGTGGCCCGATGCCCCACATTTCTTCTGCCATGCCTTCCTCACCATCATGGGCTCCTTCAAGGTCAGACTCAACATAAATCCATCCTTCTTTAAGGTGCTTTTGCCAGTTGTTTGTCATACCAATGTGAAAAGTAGTGAATACAGGAATGTTTAAGACTGTCTATATATTACTAGGCTCTCCTTCTGTAGCCCAGGCCGGCCTAGAATTCCCTGTGTAGCCAGACTAGCTGCAACCTGTTGTGACCCACCTGTTTCAGAGTGCTGAGGGCACAGGTGAGAGCCACCACTCCACTCTATGAATACATCTATTTGTTTATGAGACATCTCAAGTAGCCCCAATTGGCCTTAAACTTGCGATGGATCTATGAGTCGTGGTCATCGTAGGATGACTATGAACTCTGGATTCTCTTTCTTCACCACCCACGTGCTGAGATTATGGGTGTGTGCAACCACATCGACTATACATGTTTGTTGTTACTTTTGAGACCCCTTGGATTACCTGCTGCTTCCTATATAGACCAGGCTGGACCCGGAGATCCACCTGCCTCTGCCTCTTAATCACTAATATTAAAGGCATGTGCCACCATGCCCTGCCCTAATCCTATATACTTTAAATTTCATTGTATAAATATTCTCAAGGCTTTTCCATGCCTCAGTCTTCCTGCTATAGGCCCATTCCCTGTGCTTTGTTTTATTGATTTAATGAGGTTTTCCTCCAAAAGCTCAACAGTGACATTTTTTTTCTTTGTTTGTCTTTTTTGAGACGGGACTGCTCTGTGTTGCTTGGATGTTCTGGACTCACTTTGTAAGCTGGGCTGGCCTTGAACTGACATGAGATCTCCTGCCTCTGCCTCACCGAGTGCTGGGATTACAGGGGTGCACCAGGCCAGGCTCACAATGACATCTCTATCTGCTTGTTGAAACAGACTCTGAGTTAACAGACCCTTGTGGCTTATCACTTCACATAGCCTCAGGTCTTTTTTTTTTTTTTTTTTTTTTTGAGCTCATGGCCCTGAGCATGTGGACTGAACCTCACACATTCTAAGCCTTCGGCTTTCAAGACTCTCATCTCTCAGAGCATCTTCCCAAATAACCTTGTCTTTCCTAGATCTCTAATGTGCTCAGACATTGATCTATTTCTTGCCCCAGCAGAAAGCAGGTAGTTCAACGCAGCCATATATACTTGGAGTAAACTCCAGTTGCTCACTATGGCCTGAATATTTCTGTCATTTCTAGATATAGAAATCCCAACTCCCCAATGTGACATCGGTACTGGGAGGTTTTAGAGAGCTCACTCGGTGGGCTGTGAGGCTGTGTGCACTCAGCAATTAGGAGGATGTCTTAGGGTTTCTGCTGCTGTGACAAAACACCGTACCAAAAACAAACAAACAAAAAAAGAAAGAAAAAAAACAAGTTGGGAAAGAGAGGGTTTATTTGGCTTACACTTCACTTCCACAGGACTGTTCATCAATGAAGGAAGTCAGGACAGGAGCTCAAACAGCGCTCAGCAGCCACAGTGGAGAGACCTTGCCTCAAACCATGGAAGGCAAGATCAGTGTCTTACCTCCACATGTATGCGAAGGCCAGGGTGCACCATCAAACACTCAGATACACGCACATACATCATACATACACGAAATTCAGACAAACATTTAAAAACCAAATTTATGGCTGCTTGAGTGACCCAAATCAACCTTGTTTTGCTGAATTAATAATGAGTTTTCCACAATGACTAATCTACTTTAATTATTCTCAGTTCTAGTTCCTGTGTTCTGAGGGCGTGGGAGGAAGGAAGGGCTGGGGAAATAGGTTTTGATGGCCCTTTTCAGAGAAAAATCTCACATTTTGTAAGGCTATAATGATTTGTTAGCTAATCATGAATGTCAAGCAATGGGTAAGAACAGAAGAAAACCAGGGGCTGTATCAAAGCTCCCCGGAAGCCTTGCTTTGCAGTAATTACCTTTCAAAACTTCCCTGATGACTTAGACAGCAAAGCCATAGAAACCACAGCTGCCTGTGGAAAGGCTGAAAAACGCACAAAGAGAATGTGAGCAAGGTAGGAGTGTAGCCATGCAGCTCACTGCTAGGTTTTGCTTTTCTTAGCACTCATTGGTTTGAAGAGATGTAAGCCTAATTCTCTGCCATTTTCATAAAGGATAAAACCTCTCAGTGTCCCTCCATGAATGTGATGTAAACTGGCGCTGTTAGTTCATAATTGAAAGTGCTGTTTGTGCTTCTGGGAGAATGAGTACATCAGAATTAACTTGTAGCTCTAGAGACTGGTGGGTTGCTATGACAACCCAAACCAAAAAAAAAAAAAAAAAAGTATAATTGTTTTCCTTTATCTCTGGAGAACTCAGTGAATGACATAAGCTTGTGCTATAAATCCAAACAGCAGCACACACTGATTTGTTTCTTCTTTCATGACTCTGTGCTTAGCACCATCTAGGCCAGTGGTTCTTCACCTTCCTAACACTGAGACCCTTGCATACAGGGTCCTCATGTCCAGGTGACCCCAACCATAAAATTATTTTGTTGCTACCTCATAACTGTAATTTTGCTACTGTTACGAATTTTAATGTAACTGTCTGTGTTTTCGGATGGTCTTAGGTACCCCTGTGAAAGGGGCGTTAGACCCCGAAAGGGGTCATGACCCACAAGTTGAGAACTGTAAACCTAGGAACTGATAAAATGATAGATGTGGTTCTTCCCCTGAGGAAGTATGCCGTAGCAGAGAAGGCAGATAATAAACAAAAAGAAAAGAATAATAAATAATCTCAGCAAGTGACAGAAGCCCGAAGAAAACAATGTGCCTTGTTGGACAAGGCAGAGATGGGTACAGAGATGTACACACGGCCACATGAGTGTGTGTGTGTTTGAGACAGGGTTTCTCTGTGTAGCCCTGGCTGTCCTGAGCTTTCTTTGTAGATCACGCTGGCCTCAAACTCATAGCGATCCACCTGCCTCAGCCTTCCTTAGTGCTGGGATTATCTAAGTTACTTTTAACAAAAAGCCTTAAATCTAGTTCTGGGCCTGTAGATCAGTGGCCAAATGCCTGCCTAGCATGCACAAGGCCAGGAGTTTGACCTAGCAACTTTCCCCAAAAGCAAACAAACAAAAAACCCCAAAACAAATCAACCAACTAACAACAAACACCCGCCTCCAAAAAAAAAAAAAAAAAAAAAAAAAAAAAACCATCATAAAATGAAGGGAAAAAAAAATCATTCCAAGTCTAGATGGCTCAGCAGGTAAGAGCACTGTCTGCTCTTTTCAAGGACCCGGGTTCAAGTTGTGGCTCTGACATGGTGATTCTGACCTGTCTGTAACCCTGGTTCCAGGGGATCCAACACGCTCTTTTGGCCTCTGGGGGCAGCAGCCATGCAAGCGGTGTGCAGACATGCATACAGGCAAACACTCATACACATAAAATAATAGGATGCATTTTACAAAAGGTGCTGTAAGCCGCGGGTGAACTTCTACTTACCATATATTTCCATGTATATCCGCCCTCCCTTTTTTTGCTGCGGTTTCAGAATGAAAGAGGTCTTTTCTCCCTTTCAAGTGCCATCCCGCCATCTACTCTATCATCTCCCTTCTGCCTTCTGCGTCCATGACTCAGTCTGTTGTATGTCGTGATTGAGTATCACAGACCCGTAGTTCATAAAGAATTGAGTTTAGGCTTGCAGTGGGTTTTGTTGCTTTTGTTTTGTTTTTACTCTCTCATTGGTTCATTAAAATGTGTCTTTCTACAGTGTACTGTATCTTGCATAGACAACTAATTTTCTTCATGTATTTACAGGTAAACAGACATTTGCCCAACATTTCACTTTCATACAACTTTCCTAAAGTTTGCCTACATTTAAAAATAGTTTTATATACTTTTTTGTAATCACGTTCACTTCTTGTTACTTTTTTGCTTCCCTCTCACGCTCCTGCCACCTCCCTCCCCCCCACCCCGTTTATTCACTTTATGTCCTGGTTTCAGCCCAAGTCTACAGTGCAATCCAATGGAACACAATGACGAAGGCTTGGTGATGACACCTACCCTGCAGCCTCCAGCAGCAGTGGAAATACTGGCTTGCACATTTCCATAGACAGTTGAAGAACCTGTCTATGTGTGTGTAGTAGGGGCACTCCTGCCTTCTATCAAGGACAAGGCCATCCAATAAGATGAAGGCGCTGAGAACGGAGACTATGCAGAAATGCAATGAGGTTTTTCAAACCTATTAATTTCCACATGCCTTCATGTGATACAGATATTAATGTACACTCTGTTGGAAGAAGACAAGCAGTTTCTCATTAACTGACTTACATCTTATTAATATTTCTGTAACTTTTATTGTTGAAATTATGATCCCAATGCTTTTATTGTACACAATGTCCCCCATCAGCTAGATTGCCATACCTTTTTTCTTTATTTTGAGATTATAATTTTTTTAAATTCTTTATTAATTACACTTTATTCACTTTGTATCCCCCCTGTGGTTCCTTCCCTCCTCCCGTCCCAATCCCTCCCTTCCTCCACCCTCTGCATGCATGCCCCTCCCCAAGTCCACTGATAGGGGAGGACTTCTTTTCCTTCCTTCTGATCCTAGTCAATTAGGTCTCATCAGGAGTGGCTGCATTGTCTTCTTCTGTGGCCTGGTAATGCTGCTTCCCGGTAATTAAAGAACAGGCCAATCAGTTCATGTCAGAGACAGTCTCTGTTCCTATTACAATGGAACCCACTTGGATACTGAACTGCCATGGGCTACATCTGTGCAGGGGTCTTAGGTTATCTCCATGCATAGTTCTTGGTTGGAGTATCAGTCTCAGGAAAGACCCCTGCGCTCAGATTTTCTGGTTCTGTTGCTCTCCTTGTGGAGTTCCTGTCCTCTCCAGATCTTACTGCTTCCCACTTCTTCATAAGATTCCCTGCACTCTGCCCAAAGGTTGCCCATAAGTCTCAGCATCTGCATTGATAGTCTGCAGGGCAGAGCCTTTCAGAGGTCCTCTGTGTCAGGCTCCTGATTTGTTCCCTCTTTTTTGAGATTATAATTACATCATTTTCCCTTTCCTTTCTTCCTTCCAAACCCACCCAAACTGCATCATCCCCATAATAAAAACTACTGGTTTCAAGTTTTCCATTTTTCTATCCATTCTCTAACTGTAAACAAATGCTTTCCTAATGTGTCACCACCTATTGTTCCTTGTGGCTAAAAAACAGGCATATAAATAATTATAAGTTGTATATCTTATTCATCTCAATACCCCTCACCCAAAATTCTAACCATAATAAGAAACATATTGCCATTGCCACTTATTTAATGTTCTTTTCTTGAAGCTGCAATGAACCTCAGTTGTCAAAAATTCAGTCTTCTAAATCATACTATAGCTTTCTGAAGAAAAAGACTGAACCTTAACACTTTAGTGTCTCTGATAATAAACTGGGTATTGGCATTCAAAAGTTGCCTACGACATGCTTAATAAATAAACTGTGCTTCTTGAGAATGAAAACAAACAAACAAACAAACAAAAATTGCATTTACTTCCCTGTTCTGCAGGCTGAGAAGTATAAGAGCATGGCACTGACATCTTAGTACCTGCCCTGGGGCCTCATAAGGGGAAGGCAGGGTCCTTGAAGCAGCTAAGGCACCACAGCATCACATAGGGGGAGGGGCACACTGAACAGCTGAACTGGTTTCCATAACAGACCCCTTCTGCATTACCCCATTAACTGATCAACCCTTTGGGCATTAAAAAAGGATTAACCCGCTCACAAAGGGAAAGCTTGAAGAACGCTGTAAAGGTCTCACCTGGCTCTAAATCCCCTTATTATCTCAAAATAGTAATTACCATGTAATTAAAATACTAGTGTTTTTTTTTTTTCCCATGAGTATCGGTGGTCTCACCAACACCATAGCAGCCTAGGACTGCTATGATAATTAATGGCTTATTTCTAGGACTTCAAGAATATCAACTTTTGTCTCACTGCTCTGGCAGACAAATGGGGTTCCATTCCCAGCACCCACATGGTGACTCACAACTACCTGGAACTGTTCCAGGTGATTTGATACCTCATTTGGACATCAGAGGGTCCCTGCATGCACAAAAATCCATAAACCCACGCACATGCTCTCTCATACACGCATTTAAAAAATTTAAAATGTCTTTAAAAATCGGCTGGGTATAACAGAGCACACCTTTAATCTTAGCACTCGAGAAGCAGAAGCTAAGGAGGATCTCTCTGAGTTGAAGGCCAGCTTGGTTTACACAGAGAGTTCTAGGTCAGACAAGGCTACATAGTAAGATGCTACCTCAAAAAAAAAAAAAAAAAAAAAAGGAACTTAAAACAATAAGCAATAAACACAATTTAGGCCTTTTCACCAAAGGGCCCCAGCCCCTACCAGAGTCAAAGCCAATGTGAAGGCCTCAAAAGCCAAGACAGTTGTGCTGATAGGTGTCCATAGGCACACACACACACACAAAACACAAGATATTCATATATCAATTAGGTCTCACAGACAAGATACTGGAGTGTCCCCAGCATCCCCAATAATTAGCCAACCAGTGATATAAAAGTACATACTTAGTTCTGGGCATTGCCCAGGTCAAGGTGTTCCTTTTTCAATAGACTGTTTGGCCAAGTGGCCCAAATCAATCAGCTTAAAGGCCAATCTACCTCAATCTACCCACTCCCCTCTTACCCAATCCTTTAATGCCAAGGCTTGGAATTCTCTGCTTGCAGTTTTCCCCTTTAAAAACTCTACCCTCCCTCAGAAAGAGCTCAGGGTGCTCTTTCTGAACTGCTGCATCAGTTCAGAAAGAGCCCAAGCTCGAGTTTCAATAAAAACCTTTGTATGTTTGGACTGGACTCGTGTTTCTGGTGGTCTCTTACAGGTCTCATGATCTAGGCATAACACTATTATTTTATTGTTGTTGTTATATTTTCTTTTATTACTATTGTGTGAGAGACTGTGGGCACAGTGACTGTGGGTAAAGAGGACAGCTTTCAGGACCTTCCCTTCCCTCATGAGTCCCAGGATGAAACTCCACATTAGGCTTACATGCATGTGCTTTTACCTGCTGAGCCATTTTGCTGCCTGTCATGGTGCTCTTTCATTTTTCTGTGTGCTAATTTTTGAAAGAGATGGAGGTTTGGGCTAGTAGCTTGATGGTAATTGTTTGTAGTAATAATTATTTGTAATTGTAATACAAGTAAAGATTTTGAAAACATAAGGACAGGAGTTTGTTTTTGTTATTCAGACCTAAGAAGGGCCTGTGTATTTAGGAGTTGGAGTGATTTGTATTTAGCATGTGGCTAAGGAAGGCATCATCTCAATTATTTTAACTTCCTCTTAGCAAGCACTTGTCCAAATTAAAACTTCTTTTCCAAAATACCACCAATGATGCTCTATCTACCAAGCTAAATTCCTGTGCTGTGACATGGCAGGCTATACCCTGAGAGTGGGACAGGGAGTTGTGTTCTTTGGGGATCTCTGAATTTTTCATAATCATCACCTTCCTCAGTCAGGAGGTTTTTCTGCAATTCCCATCCTCCATTGCTTAAAGACTGCCCGGAAGCAGTAACTTCTCCTTTGCTGGACCATTGCTTAAGGGAAGGTTCCTTCCTCCACAAGAGGTGAGCCAAACGGATGTGAGGTGGGATGTGGGGTAACAGCTGCAGCCAGTGCTTTCCCCAAGTCTAGTCTGACCAGACTCCCTGAACAACAGCACTACCCCCTGAGTCAGCTGGGACAGAGGATGCTAAGTGCCTTGTCTATCAGCTCCTTCTTCCTTCTGGTGATAGCAATCCTTGGGGATATAGTCTTTGTGTGAGGACTAAGCTGATAGCTTCCCAGAGGTGAAAGTGAGGGACTGGGAAATTGTGTAAGGATTTAGGGAGGGTGTTAAAGTAACTTTTATTTCATTGATTTAACTGTTGTCTCCAAGGCTTACTTGCCCTGTCTGCTAACCTAGGCCTAGTCCTGGAAGCTTCTAGCCTCTATACAATCTTGTCTAGGCCTAAAATGTTTTTAGCCTCTTTGACTTACTGCTGAATAAACTCATCCCTTATAGTTCTTTTGGAATTCTGGCTGGCTGGTTCAACTCAGCTGTTCTGGCTCAACCTCCTCTCCTAGCTCGCAGATTCAACCTGGCTTCTCTCCTGGCCTTTTACTGAACTACTCTGCTTAATTTCGTACTAACTTTGGCAATATGCTCTAATCTTCTGGCCCCTTCTCATTTTCAGGCTCATTCTGTCTTCACGTGTGTCTAGCTTATTCTCTTTCCAATCTCTCTGTAAAACTCCCTGTAAAAACTGCCACAAACTCAACTCCACTGCATTGCCTCTCAATTCAGTGATTCATCTGAACTGCCTGAACAGCACTTACTAGAACTCAGAGATCTGCATGCCTCTGTCTCCTGAGTGCTATGATTAAAGGCATGTACTACCACTCCTGGACCTAAGCTTTTCTCTGCCTGTAACCTGCTTTATACCAGGCTGGCCTTGCTTTCCTTTATCACCTGGCATTAAAGGCAGCGTTGACTATATTCCAGCTGGATCACACAGGTAGATTGTCTTTGGATGTGATCTCTTGCCAGAGAAGCCATGTTCTGAATTAAAATTCCTCTACAGGAGGGGACTCTGGCTCTCATGGGCTTCATTTCTGCTATTTTCTGGAATACATGACTCATAATGAATAATTATAAAAGATAGATTTAATAACGAAGAGTGTTCATGAGCACACAAATGTACCTGTCTATGCTAAAGGTACAGGGTTGCATTCGTTTGTTAAAACATTAGTATTGGCATGGTATGGAATTAAGTTTGGGTATGTGAGTTGATTGTGAAGAATCACAGGAAAATTTGGAATTACTGTGATAACGACACCTACATGGTGGTATGAAGTGCCGATGTACAAGAAAATGTTTTTATTAAAATATGTTTATCATCTGTTTAGAACTGGAGTCCCTTAGGCAGGCTCATGGTTACTGACCTGATGACAAAATTCCCCAGTTAATAGCCTACCTCCACCAAACAAACAACAAACAAACAAACAAACAAACACCATTCCTTGTTAAGGTGTAAAGGTTCCAAAGAGCTAAGCTTCTTACTTTGGAGTCAGAGAAAGCATGTTTCAGATGTGGAGGGAATGAAGCATACAACATGCCCCTTGATAGCAAATACGGTGATAGGACTGAGTCCTCCTTTGACAGTATCCCAAGCTGCTCTTGAACTCACTGTGTAGCTAAGGATGCCCTTAAGCTTCTTCTTACCTCTGTCTCCTGGATGCTGAGATTACAGGCATGCACCACTGTGTTTATGGGGTAGTAGGGATCAAACTTGGGGGTTCATGCATCACTGTAAGTGGGTTGTAGCTTTAGTCTCCTAACAGTCATTAAAAAAATATATTTTTATGTGTATTGGTGTTTTGCCTGTATGTATGTCTGTGTGAGTTGTCAGATCCTGGCATTACAGTTGTGAACTGCCATGTGGCTGCTGGGAATTGAACTGAGGTTCTCCAGAAGAGCAATCAGTGCTCTTAACCACTCAACCATCTCTCCAGGCTCCATAACAGTCGTTTTAAAGGGTGGTGGTGGGGAATTGCATTTCCCTTCCTCTCTTTTCCTTAGGCCGAAATAGAGCTACAATTCTGGGGAATGTGATCTGTCAATTAAAACACAACATTTTAATCTGTCAATGAAAATACAAAAACCTGAGCCCATGAACAATCTCATGCTGAAGAATAACTTGGCAAATCCCTGACTGTTCATTCTGGACTGAGGCAGAGAAAAGGGGTTCTCTCATATTTTAGACTTCTTTGGTACAGAGTGTTGGCCTCTGTCTTAACAACATTCAGGCAAGAAACCTTGTCCTTCCTTTTTCATAATACCTCATTTCAAAATATATGATTAGAAGTTCAGGCCACTTTCAGCTCATAGGTCTGCTCCTGTCTCATAAAAACCCACAATTACTTCATCTACTGAGGATGACATCATGTCAGTGTCGTCAACAATAGCGTTTTAGTTACTCTTCGATTGTTATGATAAGTCATCATGACCAGAGACATTGTAGAGAAGAAAGGGTTTATTTGGGCTTATGGCTCCTGAGGGAGAAGGGCTGGGAAGCATGGCAGCAAGCAGGCATGGTGGGTAGAACAGCAGGCTGAGAGCTCACGTCTTCAATGTCGAATATGAAGCAGAGTGCGCCAACTGTGAGGGATGAAGTTATAAATTCTCAGAGGCCACCCCCTCCCCCAGTGGCATTTCTTCCAGCAAGGTCACATTTTCAAAACCTGCCCAAATAGCATCACCAAACTGGGGATTAAATGTTACAGAAGATATTTGTCACTCAGAGCATCAGAGTCAACATCCGTTTCATCTGTGCTACTAATTTATACACTGTCGATACATTCAGGAGAGGGGTCACTAATAATATTAAATTGTTCCAAGTCTCTACTTAAGATTTTCAGTGAAGGGCTGGGGAGACAGCTTGGCTAAGAACACTTGTTGCTCTTGAAGAGGACCTGGGTTTGCTTCCCAGCACCCATATGGCAGTTCAAAAAACACCTGCAGCTCCAGGTCCAGGGGACCCCACACCTTCTTCTGGCTCCCAAGGGCACCAAACACAAACATAGCACACATACATACATGCAGGCAAAATAGTCATAAACAAAATAAAAAATTCATACATTTTAAATTTTATCACCTCACCTCTTCCCTCTATTTCCTCCAATCCCATGTTCCCCTAATCTCAAACGAAAGCTTCTTCCCCAATTATTATTGTAACACATACTCTCTTTCTCTCTCTCTCTCTCTCTCTCTCTCTCTCTCACACACACACACACACACATAAATAAAACCTGCTGAATCTTTGTGTATATATGGCTTCAGGGCTGACCATTTTATATTAGACATCCAATTAGGGTCTAATTCCTGGGACAGGCTAACTCCCCCTCCCTCGGCAGGTATCAGCCACCTGTAGTTCCTTGTCCAAGAGTGTGATCCCAGAAGATTGTCCCTTCTATGTGAGCGTGTCTATTGATCCTGCCATTGTTCAGATCTTATTTCTGCAGCCACTTCCAGGAGAAACTGTTTCACAGACGAACATCTCAGTATCTGGCTCTTAAATCCTGCTGCCTCCTCTTTTGTGATATTTCCTGAGCCACATATGCAGGAACTGTGACCTAGATGCATCTACAGGAGCTAGGCTCCTCATGATCCATTAATCTCTGCAGTAGCCACTCGTGGTTTTCTGTGACAGTCTTCTTTTGTTTTATATGTGCCTAAAAAGCACGCCAAATACATAGGTGTGTACCTACACTATGCATATGCCATTAAGGCTGACAATGTGTTCCTGACAAAAAACTATAGACTAGCAAATACCCCAGTACCAAGCACTATGGCTGTTGTCCTTAGTTGCCATTTGGAGGTTAAAGGTAAGCCCCTATTGCTGAAGATACCACATACTTAGGATACAGGGCTAGGGCTAGGATTGTTGGCGCTAGATCTAACTAAAAGCCTTATTCTTGTGGTCTAGCTTCCATGGAACCAGAATATACTAAGCAAGTTGCCATTCGAGAAAAGTAATTAACAGTGCTATCTAGGTGTGACACCTATAAAACACAAAGACCAGCAAGGCAAGTTGTTCATAATCTAATTGGACTGAAAGCCACACAGTAGTTGGGAACCCTAACCAACTTCCCAGGGCTTGTAAGGTAATGCATTTTAGAAGAGAATCTATACCTGGCATTTTGCTAGCATAATTCAGATAAGTGTGGCTATCACCCCTCATCAAAATACATTTTTTAAATAACTTTTTTATTTGTTTTTGTTTTTGTTTTGAGACACGGTTTCTCTGTGTAGTCCTAGCTGTCCAAGAACTCACTCTGTAGACTGGACTGGCCTCAAACTCAGAGATCTGCCTGCCTCTACCTCCCAAGTGGTAGGATTAAAGGCATGTGCCACTACTACCATGCATCTTAAAAATTTCTTAATGAGTCGGGGAGTATAGCTCAGAGGTAGAACATGTTTGGTATGTGCAAAACCCTTGTTCAAGGCCCAGTGCCACCACCACTACCCCATCCCCCACCCCCCAGTCTCAATGACAACCAAGTATGGTAACCCACGCCTATAATCCTAGTACTTGGGAGACAAAAGCAGGAAGACCAGAGTTCAAAGCCAGTCTGTGCCACAGGGTAAGACCATGTCTCAAAAATTGAAATAAATAGATAAACAACCCCCCCCCAAAAAAAAACTGTCAAGGAATTTATGGGGAAAAAAAAAAAAACCTCTTAGTGGCATAAAAGTTTCCAAAATCTAATACCGATCAACTTTTCTTGCTTGGTCCCAAGTTGGAAGATATCCCAAGATAACCCTCCCTTTCCAGATTCAAGTTATATCAAAATATCTTGCTTTCTCCTTGTATAACATTTTTCCTAGGGAGACATGTACAAACATCTACTCAGCCCAGAAAGGAAACTGATGATAGACCAGTAATGATGCCACCAGCCTCCAACTTAATGAACTTAGGGAATTTATTGGGGTTACTTACAGAATCATGGATGACTCAAAGGTAGCTGCAACTTCTGTATTGCTGACAATTCACAAAAGCTGGTATCCTGGAGTCAAGGCATTCTTTGAATGATCTGTAGGTAGCCTGACAGGTCAGATTCCTCTTCCTTGGTGGTCTCTACCGCTTACATCGTCTTGGGAAGTGAAGGGGGAGGGGCTTGTGAATCTGGTTAAATTTTTGTGTTTTGAGATTTGTGTGTTCGGTGTTATTTCCCAAGTCTCAGGGAGGCTCCCTTTAGAACCTCAAAGTCTGAAGTTATTTATGTGTATGGGTGTTCTGTCTTGCAAGTAGGTCTGTGCATTCTTTATTTGCATGTATGTCTGTAGTGTACATGGCCATAGAGGCCAGCAGATCTCTTGGAACTGGAGTTATGGACAATTGTGAGCTGCCATGCAGGTGCTGGGAACAAAATCCAGGTCCTATGCAAGAACAGCCAGTGTCCTTAACTACTGAGCCATCTCTCCAGCTAAGAACTTTCTCAGTTTTTAAAAAATTTATTTATATGTGTGTGTGTGTGTGTGTGTGTTCTGCCTGCATGGATATCTGTGTACCACATGCATACCTGGTGAATGAGGAGGGCATCAGATACCCTGAACCTGGAGGTATGGTTGTGCACTGGGAACCAAACCCAAATCCTTTGGCAAGAGCAACAAGTGTTCTTAACTGCTGAGTTAGCTTTCTGGACCCCAGGTACCCAAACTCAGTGAGCTTCTCTCTCTGATGGAATGTTCCAGTCAGGCGGAAGTTGCTACACAACACTTCTGAACTTATGTCTGGAACTCTACTGCTTCTGCAGAACCTGCTAGAATAGAAATGATGATTTTCATTGATATCTCTTCACCCATCAATCTCCCTTAACATTTCCTATCTCTATCCATCACAAGTGACCAGAATTAGCTAATTAAAGTACTAGGCAGCCAGAATTCTTCATATTGCTAGAGACAGAAAACCCTGTCTTCACTGAGGTTTGAGAGAAGGTGAAATATGGGTGTTAGGAGTCTTATCATTGTCTGGAATTCCCTTCTGATGAAGTCTGTCCTGTCAGATAATTTCTTAGAGACTGTTATTTATATTCTAATATTACTCTTCAAAATTTTACAAGAAACCTCTGAGTTTTAACTAAGTACAAATTGACTCAGAATAGACTATCTCCCTGAAGCTTCCGTACAGCTATGGATAACCATTTAGACATGGATGCCATTTAGACTAGGTCAATGCTATGTGACCTAAAGTGATAAGAGCATTCCTTATTTACGCATTCCTATCCCACTCCTGTCTTCTTTCTGTCAAGGGTACGGACATGAAGGAATCTACTTTGAGCCATGCAGAACTAGCTACCAACCTAAGGATTGAAGAAGAAAATGCAAAGTCCTGAGTTGGGTGACTTGGTACGTTAGTATTCAAATAATGCAATAGACTTCTATATGGAAGTTCTCTTTCCTTTTTTTGAGACATGTTCTCTCTATGTAACCTCAGATATCCTGGGACTCACTGTATAGACCAGGCTGGCTTCAAACTCATAGAGATCTGCCTACCTCTACCTTCCAAGCACTGGGATTAAATGCCACCATGCCTGGCAAGAAATGTCCTACTGCAGCATCTACAGAATTTCTGCACAAACAAGCACACCTGGACCTAATTCTGCTCTATCAGGGAGCAAGCATGGCTCCAAGTCTTTGTGCAAAACAGCTGGAACCCTGAGTCAAGCTGTACCTTGAAGTGAGAGCCATCCTATTTGCTGTTTCTCCAGAATTAACTCACAGTTGTCCACAAAAACAAAAAACAAAACAAAACGAAAGAAAAAATCATTGATTAAGATACACCCGTAATCCTAGTGCTCAGGGAGGCAGAGGCAGGCAGATCTCTGTAAATTCAAGGACAGCATGGTCTTAAAAGCAAGTCCAGGGCAGCTAAGGCTACACAGAGAAACCCTGTCTGGAAAAAAAAAAAAAAAAAAAAAAAAAAAAAACAAAAAACAAAAAACAAAAGCAAAAACAAAAGAAGAAAAAAAGAAAAAGATCCAAGTATCTAAAATTACCTTGGGGAACGGTTACTTCCAGCTAGAAGAAAACATAGCCCAGATATTGAAAAGGATGAGTCCAATAGTGCCTTCGCTACCTGGTGTGCAACATGCCCTAATATTCTTTTAAAATTAGTTACAGTGGGCTAGAGAGATGGCTCAGGGGGTAAAATACCTGCAGTCAAGCCCAGCAGGAGAAAACCAACTCCACGAGCTGCCTTATGACTTCCACGTGCATACCATGTCACACACACTCTACACACAACACAAATGAATGCAAAAAAAAAAAAAAGTTGCAAAGATAAAGATACTGAATTTTTGAACAGAGAGAAATAGATTTTTAAGTGTTTTCTCTTCTGTCTTTGTTCCTTCCTTTCTTGGTGGTGTTTGAGGCTCAAACAACAGAGCTTTTAGTATGCAAGGCAAGTTCACCGACTGAACCACACCCTCACCCTGAAAGAAGAGATCTGATTAGGTGACAAAGGCAAAATACCATTACTGTGAAATCAAGTCTAAGAATTCAAATTCAAACCAGATGTCCATTGCTTGTTATCAGACTTCAGAATTTGAAAAAATTAGTCAACTTTCTTTAAAGCTTTTAGGGATGAGATAAATTGGAAGTTGGGAATTTAAAAACATTTAACAATTTTAGTTTTGCAAATCATGGTTTTACGTTTTCTTCATAAAGAGGAAGGCAGAGCTCTGAGTTCCAAGCCAACCTGGTCTACATAGTGACTTTCAGGGCAGCTAGGACTATTAACAGAGAAAACCTGTCTCAAACAAGAAGGACAGTAGGCAAACCACAGGTTTAGTGAGCAATAAATAGCAAACTATAGTTTTCATTGTTAACAAACAGATACACTTTGGTTAAGTATCCTTTTCCAATGACCTGTTTTCACGATTATGATGGGAACTTTCACTATTTATGCTTGTGATACAGACTGACAACATGGAATCAACATCAGCAATATGAAACACCTGGATCACGTATTTTGCTTTAAGATCGAATACATTCATGGGCTTCTTGAGCAATAATCCTCTTACATTTATATAGCGCTTACGTATCAAAGCTTTCATATATGTTAGCTTATTTGAGTTCAAGTCATTTACATTAATAACTAAATCCAAATTGCAGGTTTCGAGTTTGCCTTCGCGCTAATATTGCTAACATTTTCTCATTTCTTTCAGAAATTAAAGGTTATTATTCCTTTATCTGTTTTAAGAATAACATCATGATGCATCTTACTCAAATATGAAATGTCCTGTGGAAAATGCTAATTATTCTTTGTAGAGGTGTTCTTAACACTGTCACAATTCTTACCCAGAAGTAGGTGTCATTATACTTTTGAAATGAAAAATATATATGCAATTCCATAGGGAATGACTCAAGCTCTTATCATATTTCTCAAGTACAATTTAGGGCCAAAACTGGGGGGGGGGGGAAGGCGGGAGGATGAAGCTTTTCAGCTAGGAAAGACAGAAGGTAACTATTACAACTTGGCTAATCCTAAATCTAACTTTAAAAAGTTATTTGCTAAATTAGTCTTCTATCATTTTAAAAGCACCAATGATAGCTGGGCAGTGGTGGTACATGCCTTTGATCCTGGCACTTGGGAGGCAGAGGCAGGCGGATCTCTGAGTTTGAGGCCAGCCTGGTCTACAAATGAGTTCCAGGACAGCCAGTGTCACACAAAGAAACTGTTTCAAAAAAAAAACAAAAAAACAAAAACAAAAACAAACCAACAGCAAAAACACTAATGACATTTTATTTTGTCTTATTTTTGGTTGAGGCAGGGTCTCACTGTGTAGCTCAGGTTAGCCTGAGCAACTTGTAATCCTCCTGCCTTAGCTTCCCTAGTGCTGGCTAAGAAGTGCTCTGCCACCATGCCTAGCTCCCATTAACAGGCAGCTGAAGTAACTTAGGTTCTCAGAATTTCAAACTATAGGTACATGGACACAAAAGTTAATGGCCGTAACTCTAAATCTTACAAATGGCAGCCCTAGAAATGACAGCACACTGAGCATTTGCTGATTAACTGGTAAAGCCAGCCAGGAAGACATCTTTTTGAGAAAAATTTCAATATTGCTAGCTGTCATTGAACAATCAATGGTTTTATACACTTAACAGACAACTAAATAAAGCATAAAGTCAGGAAGCCTCTGGTTTAAAGCCACCTTTATTTTAACAAGCAACACACAAATCATTTATCTATAAAATAATAGCATCTACTCCCTAATTCACAAATGTTTCACAAAATCAAAATCCTTCACAAGAAAATGTGTCAGTAAGCCAAGATATTACTAATATGTAGCCTAAGCTTTAACTCAAGAGTTGGGAATGATGAATTTGAGAATATGTCTTTTATAAATCAGTTGCAGGCCTTAATTGTGCAGATAAATAATCTGGCTGAGACCAGCATCACCAAGTTTCCATCTTACAAAACAAAAAGCTGTCAACATAAGTTAATGGGGAAGAGAAAGTTGGCCCCCAAACAGGGAAAAAAATGGCTAAGTAAAGAGTAGTTTTTATAACATTCCTGGTACAGAATTTAGACTTAGGCCTGACAATCTTAAGAGTCAGTAAACCCACTTCAACAGAAATACTGTTGAGCTAGATGTTTTACAGACTTAATACAGCCAATCAAAATGATGAATAATACACTATCCATGCTATTTTGTTTTGCTTTTGTCATTTTATTTTTCATTTCTTCTAATTCAAAAAGTCACTTCCCCATCCTGGACCAGATTCTTTGGTCCTCTACCAGAGTGTAAAAAAAGCATGTTGTTACTAGAGAATAATGAGGAATTTGCATGTTATTGAATAAAGATGCAGGAAGATAATTCTAAAAGAGTATAGAAAACTTTATATAGCATAAAACATCTGTATATGTACACCATTTGTCATATATACGCATTATGACAACCATATGTATTAATAAACCTTCAAAAGGTAAGCACCTATAACGTAACAATGCCAGTTTTGTGTGATTTCCTCTTTCTGGACTTTATATATATATATATATATATATATATATGGTGAGTGAAACAGAAACTGGAGTGTAACAGAGAAATACAAACTGGATACAGACACCATAATAAAATGGCATGTGTACCACCGATTAGAGTAAGAATTGAAAAAACATACTTTAACTACTGGCCCCAAATGCCACCCACCATCCACTTAAGTTCCTTAACAGTCAACTTTTAATACAAAAATATCTTCAAGCCGAAAATCAAGAACTTTCACAGTAACTTAAAAAAAAAAACCTGTTAAATATTACACAAAACAGTTCTATACAAAGCTTGAAGTTTTAAAGTTCTTTGCTGGCACTTAACTTGAGTTGATAAACACTATAACTACTGATCTCAAAATACTGCCTTTAGCTTATACATATTTTCAAAGCCAATATTACTTCACAAAACATTAAAGAATAAATCACTTTCTGCTGATAAAACCCCTAAGATGAATACTAAAACTATATAGCCAAAATATTTTAGGGAGGCAACCTTTTTTAAGACAGTGCATGACCAATGAAGAAAAATTTACATTATTTAATTATGTCCAGTGAAGAAAAGGGTTATTCCTCTGAGTCAACAAAGCATTTAACATGTACAGATTGAGACTGTGAATTTATAAAGCAAATTACCTTTTTCATGTTTTGGTTTAGAAGGGTGCTTAAGTAATTGGTGACACTACTAGAATGTTTTTTTTTTCTCCCAAGGTAAGAAATGGGTCATATTTAGCACATTACACATTTCTAAATTCTAAAGTAAAAACTGAAATTCTTTGTAAACAGTGGAATCCTGATTTATAAATTTTCTGTGACCTTGTAAGCCCACTGAACACATTATCAACATGGAATCACTACTTAGTAACCTTAATATTTTTTCTTTGGAGAAAGAAAGACAAGCACACTAGATTTTAACAAGCTACGAGAATAGTAAAAACTTACTTTAAAATGTAATCTTTCATTATTCTGAAGGAAAATGTTAACACCTTCAAAATCCAACAATTCTCAGTCCAGTTTTCCTAGTAACAAATTACAAGATCTTGTAGCACTAGGCAAAATTTAACTAAATTAGGAAAATCAATAAACATACTAATTAACAGCAAAACAAAATCCACTAAACACCTTAATCAATTTATGTAGTTCACTATGCATATTTTAATAATGGATTTTTAGCACAGTAAATTATTGAAATAAGCTGATTTCAGGGACTGTATAAATTTTGTCTATTGTATTACTATTTCAAATTGCTACCCTTTCTAAACCAAATCTCCAGTCCTAATCAACTTTGTCTTCTTCAGGAAAAGGGGTGTCATATTAAGATACATTCCATACAGTAGAAACATCTTATTGTCTCAAAATATTTACAAAGAACCCTGCTGATCTGGTGCATTTCGCTGAGGTGCAACCTGGACCCAGACTTCATCATCAGAAAAAGAACTTGAACTTCCTGACTCAGAGTCCAGTTCACTGAATCCGTCTAAGTCCCATTCAGTGCTAGACTCACTCCTTGCATCATCTTCCTCAGTGATGAAACTCTGACCAGGTTCAAGACAGGAAGGATAAACTCGAGCACACAGGCAAATAAAGCCAGAGTCAAACTGCAAAAGGCCTAACATGGTACCTATATTAATCCATTGGTCTTCCCTAGTATCGTACTCATACACTGTCACACGGTTCTTTTTCCATTGTGGGGTGGTAGAAGTAATGAGCAGCAACTTTTGGTCATGATTGACAATCTGGTAGTTGTGGGTTTCTGAGTCCAATGGGATATTACTAATCCGCCTCCACTCTCCTCTGGCTGGGTTGTAGACCTTCATGACTGGGATGTCACAGATACAATAGATTTCATCTTTGAAGACACAGGCTTCCTGAAAGTCACTTCGCTTGAGAGATGCACAATTCAGCCACATATTGTGGCTGGGATCATAGCAGAGCATGCGCTTACTGTTGACAGCGTAAAGGTAGTTCTGGACCACTATCAGTTCAAATGAATAGAAGGAATGGGGTACAGGAGCCACCAGAGCCCACTGGTTCCTCTGAACACTGTAGCATTCCACTTCCTTCAGTTTACCTCCAGTAATCGGGTCTCTCCCACCCAAGATGTAAATGTAGCCATTCAGATATGCCACATCCATGCCCTCTCGGCACAGCAATCGGTCTGCCAGTTGATACCAACTATTTTGGGCTGGTTTATACACCCATAGGTCTTTCCTGGGCTGGGCAGCAAGATAGATGTCATGGTCTGGAGAGACACAAACAGCTGAGGATGTAATGGTCTTAGTGTGTGCCAAGCTGGTCAAAGGAGATGGCATTGTGTAAATATCTCCTGAATATGGGTCATAGCAGAGAAAAGGATCTCTGGTGTGTCCGAAAAAGATTACCATCTCTTTAGCACACATACCCAACCTTTGGGGTGGATTTTCTGCTACAGGTACAACAGAGCTACTGGTGGCAACGCTATTGCTGCTGCCACTATTGGTGTTGCTGCTGTTGTGGCTGCTATTTGGCTTGGACACCACTGACTTGTACAACCTATCACCAAAACGCTGCTGCAGGAGGGCCCCTTCAATTAGGTCCAGGCAGTATTTCTTCACAATAGGCTTGTTGAGTAGCCCTCCCAAGTAGTCCTGATCTTCTGCGGGGAAGTGTGCCCAGCGAACACACTTGAAGACTTCCGCGGCACTGGGGCCCCGCTCTTTGGGAGCAGCCTCGAGCCACTGCACCGCCACGTGACACACAGTCTTCTCACTCTCCACGTCCAGGCTGTCTAGGCGCAGGACGGCCTGCAGCTGGGCCAGGGTCAGGTCTGCCAGCGTCTCCTCCCGGATGGAGCCCATCCTGCTGAGCTGCTTGAAGTTGTGAGCTATGAAGGACTGCGCCTGAGACCGCAGCTTGTGATGGTCAAAGGCATCAGCGAACTTGAGGATGGCAGTGCAGTTGGTCAGGTCAAGGCGGCGAGCCAGGAAGGAAGCACAGGCTTCGCGTACATACTCCAGCTGGAGCATGTCTGAGGCCGCGTACAGCCGCTGCACGTTGGCCTCACTGAGGGACACGCGGCCGGTGTAGCAGTAGTCCACCAGGACCTCGAAGGACTCGGCATCCACGTCGTGGATGGTCACGCTGGCCTGCTGGCTCTCGTACATGCCGCCGGTGAACATGCTCTTGAAGTAGGGACACGCCGCGGCCAGCACGTTGCGGTTGCACGAGAACAGGCGCCCCGTGCCAGGCCCGCTGCCGGGAGTCACCACCTCGATGGTCACATCGCACAGCAGCCGCGCGTCGTAGAAAGACTTGAGCTGGGCCAGGAGGGCTGCGGAGTGGGCCGTGTCCTTCAATTCCTCCGGGCCCGTGAAGAAGGCCGACACCGAGGGCTTGGAAATCCTCTTGGGCCGCCTGCCGCCGCGGGGACTGGCGAGGCGGCGAGAGCACGGGGCGTCTTCCCGGGACTGCATGGTGGAGATGGCGGCGGGGCGCCGAGGGTGAGAACGGCTGCAGACGCCCGGCTCCTCCTCACGCCTCCCCGACGCCGACACAGCGGCGTCCCAGAGCAGACTCCGCTCGTGGCCGCAATTACTCAGCTGGCCCTTCGCCGCGGTGCCGCCTCCCTTTATCGCGTAGCCTGCGCCTGACTCACCGTTTCCCTTCGCGCCCTTTCTCTGCTCAGCTCACCCAGACACGACCCTGGCATCCAGCCGCGATAGCAGCTTCTGCCGAGCTGGCGAAACCGGTAGGTGCCCAGAGAAACTACTCTTCCCAGGTTGCCTTTCGCGCGCCTCGATGCATGATGGGATCCTCTGGGCTCGCGGATAGAAGCCGCTTTGCATCTTGGGAGTTGTAGTTTACAGAACGTCAACGTTTTTCTCCTGTTGAAACCTTGACATAGGTAGAGAGCAGAGTTCATGAAGCTGGCCTTTAATGCCAACACTGAGGCAGGTGTATCTCAGAGTTTGAGCCCAGCCTGGTCTACATAGTGAGTTCCAGGACAGCTAGGGCTATGTAGAGAGAACCTGACTAAAATGCAAAAATCAACCAATTTTTGTTTATTGTAAAAATATATCCACTAATTTGAAGCTAGGAGCCATGGCAAAAACAAAAACTTGTGAATTTTTGTAAATGACTTCTGATTTTTTTTTTCATTTGTTGCTTCAATGGCATATTTCTTTTGTTTTTTGGGTTTTTTTTCCTAAATAGGGATTCTTTGTGTAGCCTCGGCTCTCCTAGAACTCATGCTGGCCTCGAACACAGAGGTCCACCTACCTCTGCCTCTCAAGTGCTGGGATTAAAAGTGTGTGCCAACACTGCCTGGTTTACATTAATATTTTCAATACTCATTAAGCTCCGTAAATTTGCCGGGAGTGGTGGCACATGCCTTTAATCCCAGCACTCAGGAGGCACAGGCAGGAGAATCTGTAAAGGAATTTTAATTCAGAACATGGCTGTTAGGGCAAGAGATCACATCCAAACATCTTCTAGATTTGTGTGATCCAACTGTAGATAGAGCAAGTTGCAGGTAAAGTAAAGCGTAGGTGCAGGCGTGGTGGTAAAGTTAGTTCTTTGAAAGTGATGTCTAATTGAGTGGCAGAAAAGGTGGCAAATCAGAGAAGATTTGACAGAATAGGATCTGCCCAACTCTCACAAGAAGAGAGAGAAAAGGGAAGCTACTGAAGGGGCAATGTGAGAAGAGGCAGTTTAACTGGGACAGTAACAGAGAGACAGGTTGCAGAGAGAGAACTCAGGTGGAGACCAAGTGAGAACAAGCCAAGAGATTAGGACGGATTGCTGGAGATAGTTTGAGGCCAAGCAGAGCAATTAAGGGGGCTGAGAGAGAAGCAGATTGACTACGTCAGCTGGGAGAGGAGTCTGAGCCAGAACAGCTGAATTGAACCAGCTAGCCAAAAGCACAGAAAGAACAGGAAAGGGTGAGCTTATTCAGAAGACTCAAGAGGTGGAAAACATTCTAGGCCTAGGTTAGATTGTATGAAGGCTAGAAGCTTCCAGGACTAGGCCTACGTTAACAGAACTCGTAAGCCTCCAAGAACTAGTAAGCCTCTGTAACAGTCAAATAAAAGTTCGTTTTACAAGAATCTCTGTAAGTTAGATCTAGGCCAGCCTCGTTTACAGAGTGACTTCCAGGATAGTCAGGGCTACACAGAGAAACCAGGGCTACACAGAGAAACCCTGTCTTAAAACAAACAAGCGAACAACACCCACCACCACCACCCCTTCCCCTCTAAGCCCCAGAAGATCTGTAGATTCATTAGGAAGAATTGGACAACTAATTTAAGGTCCTAAGAAGGGCATTTATGGATGCCCTTCAAATTTTTAGACTAGGCATAAACAAATAGGGGGTTTGTTTCCTCGCTGTGACCCTTTGAATAGGAAATGCCTCCTAAAAACTTAAGTATTGTTGAGTTTGGTTGCCAGCTAATGGGCTTTGAGAAGTGACCAGATCCCCAAGGCTCACCACTATTCAACTGATAGTTCCTTTTTAAAAGCTTAATTAATTTGTATTTTTATTAATTTTATTTATGGTGTGGGAGAGTGTGCCGTTGCACACGTGTGAAAGTCAGAGGACAACCCACAATGTAGGTTCCGGGGATCAAACTCAGGTCTTAAGGCTTTGATAGCAAGCCCTCTTACTAGCTGAGCCATCTCACCCACCCTCCAGTTTAAATCTGAGAAACCAGTGATAGTTTCTCAGATAGTGATGCAATGCAAAGGAGAGTCTTGTGAACAAATGATCATGAAACAACTAGACCAGATTGTGAAAGTTAACAATCTTAATTGACTCCCTTCCTTAAACTGTAAGAAAAAAAAAAAATCAAGATAAATCTTATCCGTAAAGGGAAGAGCAAAAAGTACAATGCTGCTGGGTGCCCCAGTGCACACCTTTAATCCCAGCAAACAAACGACAAAGCTTCTAACTGGGGATAGAGTTCTTGGGACCCACACACTCAGGGCACTTTAATAAAACAATAAAAACACAAAGTGAGAATCAACAAAGTCCCAAGATCCTGCTAATCCACAGTGTAGTAAAAATAAAATAAAATAAAATGTAGATAATGGTATGTGCCATCATACCTAGTAGCTTTGTGGGGTTTTCTGTTTGTTTGTTTGGTTGGTTTTCAAGACAGGGTTTCTTTGTATATCCTGGGACGTCTTGGACTTGCTTTGTAGATTAAGCTGGTCTCAAAAACACAGAAATCCCTGCCTCTGCCTCCCCGAGTATGGGATTACGGGCGCGTGCTAACATGCTTGGCTCTGTTACGTAATGTTAAAAGGTTGTAATTTTATATAAGCTAGGCACAGTGACTCACACCTATACTCCCCTTTCTTGGAAAAAAAAATGCTTATGGTTTTAAAATGGCTTAGAAGAAACAGTTGATTCATCTTACACAATCAATTCTCAATATTTTATTTCTCTTTTTGATGTTATAAGCTTATTTCTTACTTTGAGAATTAGATTATTTACTGAAACCTAAAATAAACCTCTATGTCAAGAAATGTGACTTCCATTCATTGAAATGATTTCTATAAAAAGTCTGTAGGTTTATCTATACTTTGACTGTTCACTAAGATTTCCACACCTGTTTGTTTCTTGATTAAAGCCGATTTCATTTATGTAATAATAAATAATAATCTGCATTTATTTCACTGATTTAAGGCTTTCATCCAATAATTCAGCAATGGCCTCTTCATCTGCTGATTGCAGCAGTCTCTGAATTAGCTGATCCAGGCACTTCTCACCACGTAAAATCTCCTGAGAAAAAAAAGAGAAAGTTATTATCTAACCTGAAGATATGGTGGGGATCTCAGGTGTTTCCCAAAGGCCCAGGTAGTAAATGCTAGGCTCTTCCCTAGCTTTTGTAAAGTGGTAGAACCTAAAAGAGATGGGCCTATCGGAACGTGTATCCCTTAAGGATGCCAATCTATTCCTCTCTGTTTACTTCTAGGACATGAGGTAAATGGCTTCCTCTGCCACTTGCTCCTGCCAGGATGTTCTGTGAGTGAGAACAGCCCCCACAGGTCACATATTTGAATGTTTGGTTTCCAGTTGACGCGCTAGAAGATTAGGAGGCGTAGACTTGGTGGAGGAAGTCTATCACTAGAGATGGGCTTTGGGCTTTCAAAAGTGTAACTAGGCCCAGTCTCCCACTCTCCCTGCCTGCTTCTTGCAGATAAGATGTAAGCTCTTAGCTACTGCTCCAGTGCCAGGCCTGCCTGCTGCCATGCTTCCCACTATTATGGTCATGGACTTATTCTCAGAAACTGTAAAATCCCCAGTTAAATGCTTTTTTCTTTCTTTTTTTTTTTTTTCTGTTTTCTTGTTTTGTTTTGTTTTTTGAGACAGGGTTTCTCTGTGTAGCTTTGGCTGTCCTGGACTTGCTTTGTAGACCGGCTGGAACTCACAGAGAACTATCTGCCTCTGGCTCCCTGATGGTTGGGATTACAGGCATGTGCCCAGCAATGCTTTTCTTTTATAACTTGCCTTGGTCATGGTGATTCTTCACAGAATTGGAACAGTAAGACTCATGGGCTAAAACCTCTAAAACCATGAGATAAAATAATCTCTTCTATTTTAAAATTGGTTTTCTTGGGTATCTCTTACATTGATGGAAAGCTGGCAAACACATCTGATAATCAAAATTAAAGCACTGTCTGTTTCTTTGTAGTCATTACATAACAACAAAGGCTTACTAATATTCTGTAATATTATAAACACAACTGCCAATACATGAAAGTCCCAGGTTTCAGGCCTTTATTTTGGTCTTAAATAAAAAGTGAATCAGCTGGCAATGGTGGCGAAGACCTGTAATTCCAGCATTCTGGAAAGCAAAGGCTGGTGGAGCTCTGTGAGATCAAGGCCAGCCTGGTCTACAAAGCAAGTCCAGGACAGCCAAGGCTACACAGAGAAACCCTGTCTTGAAAAAAAAAAAAGTGAATTTCAAAGAGAAAATAGAATTCTACTTTAATTGCTTAAGTTATCATTTTACTTTGAAATCCATATTCTGTGACTTCTAATGACTCTTGAGATAAGACAGAGAGATCTGAATGAGCTTTTGAAATTGACCAATTGCCTGCCTTGGCTGAACCTTTGCTGAGTTTTTCTGACACCAGTCCTTGTTCTCACACTATCTTTGAAAGGAAAAGTTGCCTGTGATCTTCTATCAGTTAAAAAAGATTGTGTTTGTCAGCCAGGCAGTAGTGGTGCACACCTTTAATTCCAGCACTCAGGAGGCAGAAACAGGTGGATCTCTGAGTTTGAGGACAGTCTGGTCTACAGAGTGAGTTCTAGGACAGCCGTGGATACACAGAGAACTCCTGTCTCGAAAAACCAACCAACCAAACAAACAAGCAAAAAAACAATAGTGTCCATTCTTGTCCTGAAAATTAACCCTTCTCATTCATATCATATTATCTTACAATGGCAAACATGGCTGAGATGACTCAGTCCTACCAGAATCTCTGGTCACACTAATATGCACTGCTCCCTGCCAAATACTGCCTACGTGGCTGAGAAAGTGTCTCCCAGCCAATCCAAGTTAACTTTCTGTTGGTATAATGTTCTTGTGGAAGGTATACAATTTACCCTTGTTCATTCACATGCTGATTTCTCTACCCCACTATCTGGTTTCAATCCAGACATTGTATTGTGATGCATACTCTAGGTGTAACCTGTCTCAAGTCTGTGTAAACCTGCCACCATTTGGTCTCTGCATTGTCAATAAAACAGCCAGTCAATTCTGAGCAATGGAGAGAATAGGGTGGGACATCCTGGTATGATGTGGAAAATCTGAATGGGAGGAAGCTATGTGGGCTTGGAGGTTTAGGATGGAGTACTCATTGCCCAGCATTGTACTCTAGGTTAACTAACTGCATCCTAGTCTCTGTGTGGTGATTTGCATATACAGCTGGTTTAGGAATAACTGCTTAACTAAATAAGCTTAACTAAATAACTGTTTAACTAAAAGATAAATCAATGATAAGTATTAATACTCTTTAACACCTTTCTTATGCCGATCTTCCAAGTTGAGGTTATTTAATTCATAGTGGTTTGTGATAGTTTTTTTCCTAGGAATCTTGCCCAGAAACTTGAAGATGCTAGGTGAGAGCTGTACCATGGCACCACCAATGCCAGCTCTTCTAAAATTGTAAATACTGGAGCCAGAAAAGTGGCGCAGCTGTTAACAGCTAAGTGGCGCAGCTGTTAACAGCTCTGGCCGTTCTTCCAAAGGACCTGTGTTTGACTTCCACCACCCACAAATCTAAAATGTTTAATTGGAAAGACAAGGTCGGAGAGATGGTCATGCATGCACCAAGACCCAGGGCTCAGGTCCTTACCACAATGTGAAAGAAAACAAAATAAGCATGCACATTTGTAGCCATAGAACAGGGAGGGGGTGTGGATATGCCTTTGGGTAGACAGTCTAGGTAAGTGGTGAGCTCCAGGGTCACTGAAAAGACCATGTCTCAAAAGTAACAGAAGTAGATACCTGACACTGACCTCTGGCCTCTATCCATGTGCACATATACATGTAAACAGCCACACAAATAGGCACACACACATGTACACATACAATAAGTAAAAATAATTTTTTTAAACCCTGGAAAATGGAGACGTCTTAGGCTGTTGAGATGGCTCAGTTGGTAAAATGCTTGCCTTGCAAGCATGAAGACCAGGTTTGACCACCAGAACCTGTAAAAATCTGGGTGTGGTGGCACGTACCTGTAAACTAGCTCTGGGGAGGCAGAGACAGGCATGTCCAGTCTAGACTAAGATGTGAGTTCTGGGCCGGTGAGAGACCTTGTCTCTAAGACAAGTGAACAGAGTCTAAAGAAAGACACTAGAGGCAGATCCCTGGCTTTTGTGTGAGCACTCCAGGCACATACGATCTAGAAGTCTGTGTAACTGCTCAACATTTTGTAATGTTGAAGGAATCAAGTCTCCTTAGTTTGCAACTTTGATTTTCTTTTCTTTTTTTTTTTTTTTTTTTGTGTTTCTTCTTTCTTTCCTTTTTTCTTATTTTTGTTTTGAGACAGGTCTCTAGCACAAGCTGGCCTAGAACATCCTATGTAACAGAGGATGATCTTGAACTTCTAATCCTTCTGCCACCACCTTCCAAACAACTTGCTTTTAAATGGTTCAAAAGCCAAACAGGTGGATATATAGAAAGAATTGAGGGATAAAAGGAAGAAAAATATAGCAAAATATTCACAACTGCTCATCCCAGATATAGGCTGTGTAGTATTCACTGCAAACAGAATGTGTCAGAACAAACTCAAAAATAAAGCTGAGAGAAACCAGTTCTCCAAATAAAGAGAACAGGCACAGCTGCTCCAGGTCAGGTGGATGGAGACCTGAGTTCTTGAAAAAGTGGAGAGCTGCACAGGAGAGTCCTTACGTGTTCACTTTCCCCTCGCCCACCCCTTCCCCTCTGTCCACCAGCTGCTGCTCTCTTGCCAAGGTGCTTTCTCCTTTTTCATTCTCTTTAATATCATTTCTAAATTACTCACTCCTGTCAGTCTCTTTGCTATTTTTCCTTCTGACCTGGCATTGATGTGCTTTTTACTTTTTGGTTTTGAGACAGGTCTTGCTACCAGGCTGGCCTCAAATTCACCGTGATTCTCTTTTCCTCAGCCTCCTAAGTGCTGGAAAGCAACTGAAAAATAATAAAGTATAATTGGAACAATATTGCCAAGTATGTTTGCTTAATATTGTGTTTTATCTAAGGAAAGAGAAGTTAACAAACATTCACTCCCTCTATGGTGGATCCCCCTTATAATCTAAAATCAGAAAGCTAAGGCAAGAAAATTACTCTGAGTGCCAGGCAAGTCTGGGCTACAAGAGTGAAAACCTATCTAAAACAAACAAACAAAACAACAGTAATTTTTTTTTTCTCATTCTATGGTCATATGCAAGATAATTGTATGCCACAGGACAACAGAAGTGGCATAAGATGCACAGAACTTTATAAACACACACATGCACACACACACATATATATAACAGACATCCCTCATAAAATTATGGCTTTAATTTTGGGTACAAAGTGGATAGAATCAAAATTAAGAAGCTTTAGGTGTTCCATGAACCAAGAAAAGGATAGTATTTTTTTTTTTCACATAGTCCTTTATGGGAACTGGTTCATTTTCGCTTCAGGCGCAGCACGAGAAAAGTTCTGCTGTGCTCCTTTACCACTTTATTAAGGCTAGTAGTCCTAGCTTGAAGGATTTTAGCTAATGCTGCTCAAGCAATGTTGACAGGATCTTTTCTCCAACAGCTTGGCTATACTGCCTACATTAAAGAATATACATTAGTTGGGTGTGACAGTTCATGCCTTCATTCCCAGCACTTGGAGGCACAGACAGGTAGATCTCTCTGTGAGGCTAGCTTGATCTACATAGTGAGTTCCAGGCTAGCTAGGGTGACATAGTGAGACATAGTCTCAAAAAAAAAAAAAAAATTAACCAACACACACACACTCATATACTGTAGTAGGTCTAATTCTATGATGCCCTTGGTGTATTCCCTGTGCATAATTCTCTATCTTAGAGAAGGAACTTATGACAATAAAGGAATAGTACTTCTGTAATTGGGTAATCAATAAAGTGACTTTAACTAAATTAAATATAATGCCATTCTCGCGGGCTCTACCTAATCAGCTAAAAATGCCTCGCGATTCCTGAAAGAAAGGATTGAAGGTGGAAGAGGGTGCTTGGAGGGAGTCACTCAGGAAGCAACTTGCAGCAACATTTAGGGGCTAATAGCAGCTTCTACCTGACTTGTGTTGTGTATATGTGTATGTGTGTCATGGTGCATGTGTGATCAGAGGACAACTTGAGTTAGTTGGTTCTCACCTTCCACTGAGTAGATCCTGGGAATGTGCTCTCAGCTAGAAAGTCATCTCTCCAGCCCCTGATTCTATTTCTAACAAAGCAAAGGTGGCTAAAGCATAGTTAGTAATGTTACCTTAATGTCACGAACGTCATATGCTATCCTGTGGTCAGTGACTCTATCCTGGGTGAAATTATATGTCCGAATCCTCTCTGACTGGGCTCTTGTTCCCACCTGTGCCATAACAAAAAAAAAATTATATTTTGAATTTTAGAATTAAAAATTATATTTATACAATCTTAATATTCTTTATCCTTGACCTCCCTGTTTGGAGAGCTTTAGCATCTACTAAAAAAGCCCCTTATATCCACAAACCAAGATAAGAACAGGCAGAAGGTAATCTTGAGACTACAGGTTTGGGTATGGGGAAGCAGCTTGGTGGGAGAATGCATGCTTACCCAGAAAAAAGCCCTAGGTTCCAACCCCAGCCCACCAGAAAAACAAACAAATACCTGTGGAGCATTTAGCTGTGGACTAAGAATAAATGCCTCTTTGATATTTCAAGTTCCTCTTTAAAAAAAAAAAAAATTTAAAATTTCCTTTCCTTCCTTTTTAGGGTTTTTAATTTTTAAAAGTATACTGTGCCATTGGATAGTGTAGGGTAGCTTCATTTACAGCCTCCCAACTACTCTTACTATACAGTATGAGGCCCACACCTGGCATGCTTTTTTTCCAGTAGGAGACCCTGACACTCAGCAATTTAACGAATATTTGAGGGAGTTTGCGTCTGCTTCCAGAGTGGCCTGGCTATCTTCTGAAGGCAGTTTTCTAAGAAGCTTTCTCCAGCAGGTCCTTGGCTGCTAAGAGCACACACATGAACTCAGCACTCTTAACATGGGCAGCCTTCCCTACCCACCCCCGCCCAGGAACCAAAATATGCTCTCTGACTCCTTTAAACTTACAACTTAGAATCTCCCTTCCAGTCACACATCACCACACGCAGCCGTTCTTGTCTGCTCTGTCTGTTCCTGCCCTAAGCAATACTTTGCTCCCACATAGCACTCTCTCAATTGCACTCAATTATTAAGATTAAAGAAACACATTTCTGTATCTTTCCTTCCCTCTCATCCTTCCACTGGCCCCAGCCCTCTTCTTTCTTCAGATCCTCACTATATAGCAAAGGTTGATCTGGAACTGGCAATTCTTTTGTCTCAGCCTCCCAAATGCTGACTCATTTTCTTAAAGCCTGAGGCAAACAATATGAAACCAAAACTGTGGTCGGGAGAACTTTGAAAAGTTACATATTTCTAAACTCAATCATAGACATAATGAACCAGGAACTGTGTGTTCTGAAATAGTCCTAAATAGGCTATTCCTTTTGCCAAGCTGGGTTTGGAAAGCACCATATTAGGACTCCACTCTAGATCAGTTGTATCAGAATCCTGGGGAGCAGGTGGATGAAGCATCTGCAAAACTTCCCGGATGAGGGAGCTAGGGTGACCATTGGACATTGCATAAGACCACTACATGACTGATTGACAGAAAAGCTTCTAAACAGTAGAAACCGCTACTAAAACAGCTCACAGGTAGACAAGGGAGTTAGAGGTCTTCCTGGCCACTCAAGTGGGACCTAATAAACAATCTATTCTTTCACTTCTACTATAAGCTGCAATGTGGGCAAAGAAAGCTACAAAGACAAATGGAAGGGGCTCATATCATGATGAGTAAAATGATTAATATTTAGAATATTTTTGTTGTTGTTGTTTTGTTTTTTTCAAGACATGTTTTCTCTCTGTAACAGTGTTGGCTGTCCTGGTACTCACTTTATAGATCAGGCTGGCCTGTTGAATTCAAAGATCCGCCACCTCTGCCTCCTGAATGCTGGGATTAGAAGCCTGCCCCACCACTGCCTGGCTAACCTATATTTTGATATAACATCTTTTTTCAAATAGGGTCTTACTAGGTAGACCAGACAGACAGGCTTCAAACACCCAGCTATCAGCCTGTCTCAGCTTCCTAAGTGCTGGGATTAAAGGCATACGGCACCATGCCCAGCTTTGCATTCTATATTTAATACTGTAAACATACATTAAAATTCAAGAAGTGCCAAAGGGCATGGAATGAAAAGTCAGTCTCCCCTTTTATTCTTTATATCCAGACTCTGGCAACAATCTCCCTTTCTTGTTTCAGGAGTGCCATTTATGTTTGATTCATACAGAGTTGTAAAAAAAACTACAGGCCTTCAAGTAGTCTGAAAATCTTCTAATTGCCAGATAATTATTTTGTCTTAAAAAAAATTTCCTGCCAGGCATAGTACCTCACACACTCAATAGGCAAAATTCGAGGCCAGCCTGGTCTACAAAGTGAGTTCTAGGACAGCCAGGGCTACACAGAGAAACCCTGTTTCAAAAAAACAAAACAAAACACGACCAATTTCATTTTATGACAGTCACAATATAACACTGCAGGGAGACAAGTAGGAAAAACTTCTGTTAATTCATTTACTCCTTTGGAAACTGGCACACCTAAATGCAACCATAACCCCTTAGGCTTACCAGTATTTAAATATTCCTTATTTACAAATAAGCATGTCTCTCTATGTTCTAAGACACTTCCATTCGTGTAAGCACACACACTGCATTTTTTACATAAAATGACTTTCCTTCGGTGTTGCAATTGTGACCCTTGTCTTACCTGCAGTTTTCTAGCATTCTGTTGCTGAGACTTGTCTTTCTCAGTTATCTGTTGGTAGAGTTTAGCTCTCAACACACGCAAAGCTATTTCTTTATTTTTGAGTTGTGATCGTTCTTGTTGGCACTCTACTACCAGTCCTGAAAAACAATCAGAGGTAAACTGTCGCTTGTCATTTCCACAGGTCAATAAGGAAGATATGAGGAATATTTTATTTATTGTTTGCTTGTGATGGGGTCTAAACTGAGTAGTCCTGGCCGGCCTTGAACTCACAGTCTGCTTCTCTCTCAGGAGTTCTGAAATTAAAGACATGGGACACCACACCGTGCTTCAGGAACTTCTTAAGGGGAAAGAAGAATCAGGTAATTTGGCAAAAGATAAACAACAGTTTAGATTTAGCATGCTTTAGAAATCATAGGTAGTAGCTGTAGATGCCTACTTAGATTCTCATGCCTAAATGAGATATCTCACTTTTTTCTTTTCTTCTTTTCCAGGTACTATGTATACCAGGCTCGCCTTGAATCCACAGAGATTTGCCTGCCTTTGCCTCCCAACTAAGATCTGAGATTAAAGATGTGTGTCACTATACCTGGCTTATTACTGTTATTATTATTATTAACAAGGTCTCCATATACAGTCCAGGCAGTCCATAAGCTGGTGACCCTATATCAGCCTCTCAAGTGCTGGGCTTATGGGAGTGTGTTATGAGTGCGACTCTAACTGAGACGAGAAGGGTAAAGCAACAACTAGTTATATTTTATTCCCTGAACATTTCCTCTCCTTTTTTGCTCATCCAGGTATTTTCCAAGAGTAATATACTACCATCTTCTAGGGAGTGCTGATCCACCCTCTGTCCTACTCAGGGAGCACTTGGCCTTTCCTCTTTCAGTCACAAATACATAAAAAGAGGACTGATGCTAAAAATATAGCTTTATTTAAGTCTGGGGACATAGCTCAGTGATAGAGCATTTGCCAAGCTAGCATGAATGAAGCCTGGGATTCCATCTTTAGGATCACTTCCACCACCCAACTCTGTACTCCCAACCACAACAGCCAAAATAACAACAACAAAACCAAGTGCAGTGGCTGGTGGTCAGGGCCCTTGAGCTGGAGGCAGATGTGAGATGCCTGAGGTGGGCGCTGAGAACTGCACTCCCTTACATGATCTTAACTTAGTTGGAGCTATTTCTCCAGTCCTGGCTTAGCATTTGAGAGTGCTTGAGGACCAACCATGACGCCCAGAGTCTGGATCCTAGCAGCCACCTAACAAGTCAGGTGTCCTGGCAAACACACGTAACTCCAGCTCTTTGGGATCGGACTCCTTCTGGTCTTCATGCATGCAGAGACATACACACGTGAATGCACTCACACAGACACACACACACAGGCAAAATATCATTTTAGTAATTTAAGAAGAAATGAAGATGTAAAAAGAAAATTTGTTTTGGTTTGAAACATGCAAATTCACCACATAACAAGTTGGCTATTGGCAGTCTGCATATATGATAGCTGTCCTATAAAATCTTACTACCTACCAAGACTTTTCTTAGTTTGTGACCATTTATAATTTTTACCCAGTGATAAAACTGTGTAATGATGCGTTACTCAGAATGCAATTATTGTGAAACAATGTATTTAAAATCACCTTAACAAATAAAAAAAACAAAACCTTAACATTTATCAAGGTGACCAAGTGGCCAATATTCAGGACAGCATTAATGCAGCAGAGCCTCATGTCACTAGCAGTTCACGTACTAGATAAAGCGGGATCCAGAGCAGTGGCATGGCCATGCTGTACCTCATTCCCTTGCAATGGGACTGGAGCCCCATGCTCCAGGACATCCAGGCACTTTTCCTGCACAGATATGCTTACCACCTACATCCTTCAAAAGAGAACTGTTTCCAAATAGAAGGAGAAAATAGACGAAACTGGTACATCAGATCCACAGTGCCACTGATGTCCTTAAAGTTTTGTGCAAAGAACTGTGACCTGTCATAGACCATGGCCTCTGAGTGCTAGCTAGTTAGTATGTAAAGGGGGCAGAGAGATGAAAGCTGTGGAGGTTTGAATGAGAATAGGGCCCATAGGCGCATGTATTTGACTCCTTGGTCTCATTTGGTAGAACTGTTTGGAAAGGATTAGGAGGTGTGCACTGACTGAGGAGGAGCGCCACTGGGGGTGGGCTTGAAGATTTCAAAGCCCACGCTATTTGTTAGCTCTCTGCCTTGAATCAAGACATAAGTTCCTAGTTACTGCTCCAATGCCATGCCTGCCTGCCACCATGCTCCCTACCATGATGGTCATGGATTCTAATGCTCTAGAACCATGAACCCCAAATCAAATGTTTCCCTTCATAGGTTGCCTTGGTCATGGTGTCCTGTCACAGCAATAGAGAGTAACTAAGACAAAGCAAGACCTGCTCACCTGTGGGGATGTGGACAAGCCTCACAGCACTGTCTGTTGTATTAACATGCTGCCCACCTGCTCCTTTGGCTCTAAATGTGTCTATTCGCAAATCCCTGGGATCCACTTTCACATCTACCTAGGACAAAAAAGAAAGCATAAATAAATTCACAATCCCACAAACACTTCATTCTGAGATTTCTCAAATTAAACTATTTATGTAAACCATGAATTAAAAAATACAGAAAAAATAATACCAAATAAAGAACCATAGATGACCTATTTTACCAACACCACCCACCCCCAAGTTAAGACAGGGTTTCTTTGTGTATCTCTCATCTATTTCAATGAAATACTATTATTTTTTGAGGTGATGGAGGTTGAACCCAGGGCAGTATGTATGCTAGATAAGCCTTCTACCTTTGAACCTCATCCCCACTTAAAGGAGGCAGTGTTTAAGCTCTGACTGAGAATGATATGAGATCACTGAATTACATAATCTTTGAAGAGTTTCACCATTGATTAGATCATAGTTATTTAGAACATAAAAATGTCTATAATGCACACTACTGATTCTCATTGCCAGGTTCCCTGTTCAGAAATTTACCTACTCACTAAGCTCTCTTTGTCTCCCATGACTCTCACAGTGAGACACTTGAGCTGCTCCACATTCTCATTGGCAGCTGCAGTCAGACAGGGTGGATGGTTCCAGTGAGGCAGGGCAGTGTAGGACAAAGAAGCTTGGACTTGGGGTGAGTTATACAGGGTTAAATTAACCTCAGTTAGTGGAGCAGCCTCTTGCTAATCACTTCTTCTGAGACTCGTTTACTGTCTTGAAAAGCAAAAAACAATCTATCTAGCAGATGGGTTGTTTTGGGATTTAAGACTATAATCTACATGAGATACATATATGTATAAAAGTGGGTGAATTCTGAACTACTGAGGAAATCCTGTTCCCGAGGCTCCCAAGTGCTCTCTGTCCTCTTCCCCCTTCCCTCTGTGTGTGTATTTATTGGTGGGTCACATTTTAACTCGAACTTTACTTGAAAATGGGATCCAAGAAGATATAATTGAGTTCAAAAGATTACAGGGCTGGTGAGCTGGCTCAGCAGGTAAAAGCATGTGTTGCTGAGGCTAAATGATTGAGTTCAGTTCCTAAAACCCACAGGGTAGGAGAAAATCGGCTCCCATGGATTGTCCTCTGACCTCCATATACACTCTAAGGCACACATGTGCTCACTCACATACAGACACACAAATAAATAAATATAAATAAAAACATATTTTTAGAAGATCCTGCTATATTTTACGGAGATTCTAAATACCATCGCCAATGTCCTTACAAGACAAGAAGCATCCTCTACTTAGATATGATCATGTGACTTGAAAGTGGCAGCCAGAGCTTCACAGCTTCAAGCCAAAAGAACATATGCAGCTACCTGAAGCCGTAAGAGCAATGAAGAATTCTATCCCTGCAGAGAGATCCGGACCACACAGCCACCTTGGTTTTGGAGTGTCTGCCTCTCTGACTGTGAGAGATAAATTACTGCTGGTTATTTATTTATTTGTGTGTATACACCCTGGTGTACCTGTGGAAGTCAGGCGACAACTTTCGGGAGTTAGCTCCTCTTTCAACCGTCCTCATTCCATGGATTGAATTCAAGTCATCAGGCTTGGCAACAAGCACCTTTACCTACTGAGCCATCTCACCAGCCCCTGTGACTTCTATTTTAAATAAAATAAAATGGAATAAATATTGCAGGCATAAAAAGAATACCTGGGGAAGAATTAGATTCTCAATAAAGACTATTAAGTTCAACTGTCAACCATGAAATTAGACTTCTCTAGATGGTCAGGCTTCTCAGCACCTGGCATGTTTACATGGCATGGAGCCAGTTTCACTGTGTCCTGTGAAGTTACCTCATCTGGCTGTGGGAGGACAATGACTGACATTGTCCCTGTGTGAATTCGCTGCATCCTCGATGAAAGGCCCACCTCTGGGATCCGCTGAACTCGATGGATCCCACCTTCGTACTTCAGATGCTTATAGACACTGTCACCAGAAATGCGGGCAGCTGCATGATGCAGTCCACCTGGGGAAGAGATTCAAAAACACTAGCGCAGTCTACTCTGAAGAAGATTAGGACTGGAACTATTCTTAATTTAAGCCCTGACTGTCAGTAGAGCCCCTAAATGGGAACTGAAACAGAAATAAGCCATTTTATCCCAATATAGAATATAATAATATAAAACAAAAAGTCAAGAATATTACTTATAGTTAGCTCTGGAGAGCTGAGGAAAACAATTCATTTTATATTTTACTTTTTGTAACTTTTATTTCATTTTTATTTTTTGAGATAAGGTCTTGCTATGTAGCCCAGGCTGTCTTTAAACTCACAATTCTGTTTCAGCCTCTCAAATGCTGGGATATACAGCTATATATGACATCTGGCTTGTACTTTTTGCTTTCCAACTTTTCTATAAAGAACTGTTTCTTTTGTAATAAGAAAAATACCATTAAGAAAAAAAGTAATATTGGGACATTTTCTGCATTAAACTACCTGTAAATTTTTAGGCAAATATGTGCCATACATTAAAAAAATGCTCAATAACATAATTTCATACTATTGAATATCTTAAGCCCTTCTAAGTTCCAAGAATTAGAAGCTAATACTTACCTGTGATGTGGAAAGATAATCACACACACAAAAAAAAATCTTAGTGCTTAGGCTTTAGCTTTTTATCTAATAGTTTTTAAAAATATTTTTATGATAAAGAAGCTACAAAGGAGCCAATGAGATGTCAGTACAAAAAGGCACTTCCTGGCAAGCCTGATGACTGGAGGAAGCCTGTTCCTGAAGAAACAGGGAAAAAAACAACTAACTCCTTAAAGTTGTCTTCTGACTCTACGTGGACTCCATAACGCGCCTCTCCTCCCAAAATAAATGTAAAAATAGGTAAGTAACTCCATGAATATACAGAGATAGAAAAACCACACGATGTAAATATGCAATTCACTAATTTTGTCTGCTACCCTGTACCTCCCACCAGGTCCTTCCCAGTCACAATCCTTGCCCTTCCCTATGGGTGTCCTACTTTAATTTCTGTTGCTGTGGTAAAATACTCGGACAGAAAAGCAACTTAAGGAAGAAAGGGCTTATCGTAGCTCACAATTCCCAATTACAGTTGATCACTGAAGGGAAGTTAAGGCAGGAACTTGAAATAGCTGGTTTTATCTACAGTCAAGCAGACAGAAAAATAAATGCATACACGTCTACTGTTCAGCTGCTTTCTCTAGTCTTCCAGAGCCCAAGGTCTAGAACTAGGGGACGGTGCTACCCATCTTCAGGATGGGTCTCCCTACATCAGTTATGGCAGTCAAGATAATCACCTACACATGTGCCTACAGGCTGCTCCAGTCTGACAGTCCTTCACTGAGACTCCTTCTAGGTGATTCTAGGCTGTCAAGTTGACGCTTTAATCGTTATAGTGAGTCGGCACACGGTCCCTTTCACTACTTTCTTCATTGTAAATGTATATACCTAGATGTTCTCATTACACAATATAATGTAGTCTTTTCTGCCTAAAAACAATAGCTCAGCAGCAAAGCTCATGTTTAGCTATGCAAGTGGTCTCGCTTTCAATGTCCACCACTCCCAGCCCCAGGGGATATGTCCTTTCAGTCTCTTAATCCCTATGTTCTTCAGCCATTTCTCTCATTCCTACACATTCTAGGGCAGCTAACCTATAAAAGTACCAGTAGTTTTGCTGACTGCATACTGGCGGGTGTGTGTGTGTGTATCTATTTATTTATTTAAAATTTTATATGCTTTGGTATTTTGCTTGCATGTATGTTTATGTGTCAGATCCTCTGGAACTGGAGTTAGACAGTTGTGAACTGCTGGGAATTGAACCTAGGTCTTCTGGAAGAGTAGCCGGTGCTCTTAACTGCTGAGCCATCTCTCCAGCCCGACTGCATACTCTTGCTTCAAGTCTACTTGTTCTGCTGCTGAGATGTGGCAGTGGGGTCCAGAGACTGGTTCAAACATTAGCCTAGGCCATTGGCAAGATAACAGGATACATGTGATGTCTGGACGTCTCTCCTTTCATGGTCTGACAGGGCCAACGAGATGGCCTGGTGGGTAAAGGCATTCACTGCCGAGCCCGATGATGTGAGTTGGATCCCGGGACCACACAGAAGGAGAGAGGTGACTCTGTCAGGTTGTCTTCTGACCTCCACGTGCACACTGCAGCACACATGCACCTCCTCCACAAACACAGTTCCCACAGCTTCTTATCGAGCTTAATAGACTACCAACGGTAATAAAACAGTCTTCTTGCTTCTTTTTGACTCAGCAATTAAGACAGATTATTTATAAAGAGATATTTGTCAGGTATGGTGGCACATGCCTTTAACTGGAGCACTTAGGAGGCAAAGACAGGTGGATCTCTATGAGTTGAAGCCCAGCCTGGTCTACATAGTAGGCTGAGTAGGTCACTGAGTAGCAACACAGTGTGACCTTGCCTCAAATAAATAAATAAATAAATAAATAAAGCAACAACAACAATAACAGAAACAATAAAAAAGATACACCTGTATCTTTCCTTGTCTATGGAATGATTAGCCAATGGCATAGTTACATAGGAAAGGCTAAATGCTTGATTGGATCCTTTACTAGTCTTGCCAATCTCTTTAAAAAAAGCAATACAATGAATTAGATCCCTTTAACCATATGAAAATGATCAATTATTTTTAGCTAATTTATTAATAGTGCATGTGTGGAGTGACCATGCAATGAGTCTGATGTGGAGGCCAGAGGAACCTTTCATAGGAGAGGTTCCCTCCATCTGCCTTAGGTCTCCAGGCTTGCATTGCCAGTGCCTTTACCAGATAAAGAGGCTGATGTGCCTAAGTGAACAGACGATAGAAAAACTTGACAGTCCCATTCAGTGCATTAAGGTTGTAACAGATGCCCAGGAACAGAAACAGAGTGAAGCCATGGCAAATTTAAATTTCCTCTCTCGGCCTGACACTTTTAAAATGATTCCCTTTGCCAGGTGTTGTGGCACGCACTTTTAATTCCAGCAATCCAGGGACATAGGCAGTTGAATCTCTGAGTTTGAGGCCAGCTTGGTCTACATAGTGAGTTCTAGGGTAGCCAGAGCTATGTAGTGAGAGCTAAAATAATAGATAAATATTCTCCCCATGCTCTTTAATTCATGCTAAATTAATAGATCCAGTATCAGGCTGACTGAGTTCAGTCAGATTCCCATCTTCCTAGCAGCGAGCTAGCTTACATAACATGTCCATGCTTTGGTTGCCATAATTTGTAAATCATCATCACCATCACTACCACCACCACCACCACCATCACCATGTCTAATGGGACTACCCAGATAAAAGAGGAGCTATTATTCATCATGCCTTTGTACGTCCCAGTACATATAAAGTCATGTGACATATTTTTCAGTTCATCTATCAAGAGATTTTAATAGGAGAAAACAGAAGCATATTTAGAGCATTAAATACAATGTTGACATTTATCTGTGAAGATCATCCACTGGCCCCCTGGACCAATGTGCCATCTGCTAGAAGGAAAGGCTAACAAGATCCTTGCAACCTAAATATTAGTATGACTGAAGAGTTGATATACCCCAAGAGAAAGATGCTAAAGGACTTGCCAATCTGTACCAATCAGGGTTTACTAATGCAGCATACTGATTTCCCTTTGCTGTTCACCTTCATCCTTTTACCCTAGCTTGATTTTCTAGTTTATCATTAATAACCCTTCCATCTACCATGGAGTAGTACTATTACCCAGCAGATAGAACCTTCAGGCCATCTTCTGATCGTATTTTATTAGTACTATTGTTTTTAGAATGTTTAAATCTTATGTGTATGGCTGTTTTCCCTGTATGTCTGTCTGCACACAACATGCATGCACGGTGCCCTCAGAGGCCAAAAGGTGTCAGATCTTCTGGGACAGGAGTTACAGATGGCTGTGAGTTGTGAATCCCTATGTGGGCACTGAGAGTTGACCCTGACCCTCTGGCATCCTTAACCACTGGGCCATCTCCTCAGGCCCTCTACTGTATAAGTTTTTTGTTTGTTTGTTTTGTATAGTTTTAAAGCTTTTAATTATTTATTTATTTTATCTTTTATTTATCGAGACAGGGTCTCACTATGTGGCTCTGCCTAGCTTAGAATTCAATACGTAGACCAGGTTAGCTTCAAACTCACAGAGATTTGCCTGTCTCTGCCTCTATCTGCTTACCATAATCTGCTGGTGTGTAATTCAGCAGCTCAAATTTCCAGTGTTTATAGTATGAATAATTCTGGTACATGTCAAATATCTCTCGGGTAAACTGTTGGCAAATATCACCTAAAAAAAATAGACAAACTATTCAGTAAGCACAAATATTAAAGGGTACCCCCCTTAGTTATAAGTACTCAGGGAATGAGTATTTCCCACACTAAACACATGCAATGGGTTTTCCACAGTACAACAATGTCAGACCAATGTAAAATTCAAAGCTCATTTACAATAAACTGCTTTTTCTAACCTCCAGTGGTTCTTCCAGATGTCACCTCTAAAATAACATCACTTCTGTCATACTTCTCCTTTGGCACTAGATGCTCCAAAAGCTGGACAAGAAGGAAAATGCAATCATTAATATGATGTTTACTTTCCTTAGTATGTTATTACTTGAAATTTAATCAAAGCCCTTAAAACATTTTTAGAAGTCAGTAATCAACAAAACCATGAAACATCCCAAGGAGGTAAGCCCTAGAACCGTAGCCTAAGCAATCTAATTAGATAATCAGGTCACACAACAATGAAGATACTTGTCTGAGCATTTTCTGCAACGTTATCAGATTATCTTAATTTTCTAAAATGAAGTTAATTATGATCAAAGTCCAGAGTGTTCCATCCAACTTTGTTCAGATTTTGCCTCTTTAAATTAGTTCTAAACAGTAGAATCTTTCATCTGATGAAGCAGGGCTTTGAAAATCTTCATTTACTCCAAATGAAGACTTTTGACATATAATTATACATTCTCCTCTGCCATAAATGATGGTCAGCACTATGCCATACCTTGCATTCTTGGTGGGGTCATTCTGTTTAAGGGGACATTAAGGGGACTCAAAATAAGATTCAAATAGCTTCTCATATATGACAACAAAAAAAAAAAAGAGGGGTGGTTCCCAGGTTCCTAATAAAGTTTTCCTCTTAGGAAGAAGAAGCAAAATCTCCTGGTTATTAAAAGGTCTTTCAAATCAAACTAAAAGTATCTACATGTTAATGACTCTCCTCCCTACTGCCATTTTTTTGAAACATTCCATCTCTGCTAGAAATGACAGTGTGCAGGAGAATGTTAGTGTCAGATATGCTTTGCCTTTGGTTCACTAGTGATATCATCTCTACTCATCCTTCTTTTTTTTTTTTTTTTTAATCAATTACATTTTATTAACTCTGTATCCCAGCCGTGTCCCGATCCATTATTCCCTCCCAGGCCCTCCCTACTACTCATCCTTCTAAGTCCTCAAAAACCCCTCTCTGAATCCCACAATAAAAAAGTTGAAGGGACAATGATGATAATTACAACAGAGGAAAACATGGTACACACAACCTATTGAACTAAAGAAAACAAACAGCCTATTGAACTAAAAGAAGAGAGACCACTATTGTAGAATTTGCTCTTTCATATCTAGATTATCAGCTCAAGCTCCCACAGTATTATGAAGCCTGAGAGTCCCCAGCACGCCAAAGTCTTATTAGTTCTAACTAAAGACCTTAACTACCAGCTGGTTCTGCACTTAGATTCATTCCATCATACTCAGCACAAAAGTTTTCAATCTAACACAATCACCATGAGCCTAACTATTCCCTTCTAATGCTTAAAACAAACTGGCTTATCCCCATCGTGACTGCATTTCTTTTTAAAAATTCACTCGTGTATTTTTGTGTGTGTCCCCACTGCAAACACATGCCTTGCAGAGGCTGGAGGACAATTCAAAGGAGTTAGTTCTCTCCGGTCACCTTGTGTGATGCATTGGAACTCAACTTGTAGGGCAGGTGTATATAGAAGCACCTCTATCTGCTGAGCCACCTCACTGGATCCTGAAATTTCCTTACTAAGGTATTATGTTTTCTTGCCTAACAAGTCAACAGATCCAGCTATGATTCTTTTTTGCCTTCCTCTGGGAGTCTCCCTTCATTGACATTTCAATTTCTCTTCCAACTATCAGCAAATTATACTAAGTATAGCTTAGTTACTTGCCCTGTTAGAAGAACACTTTTGGGGAAATTATTTTGAGCATCAAAGCATATTCTAGAAAATATTATTCCTTCCTATTAACACTCTTGAGATTAGTCTACTGCCTGAAACATACCTCACGATACAGTAAGCTGATCTTTTGATCAATGATTTGTCTTTCTTCTGATACAAGTTCTTGCAACTGCTTTTCTTCGTGATTATTTAAACCTAAAATCAGCAACAGGGAGAGCAGTAAATTCTTTAAAATTCTTACAGAGAAAGCATTACATAACTACCTCATCTATGTCTACAAAGTTTGTTGTTTGTTTTGAGACAGAGTCTCTTGACCTCCTTGTCTTCCTGTCTCAGTCTCCCAAGACCCTGTCTGTGGGGGTCCCTGAATATGCTATAGCTGGTGGAAAAACAGACTGTGAGAGGCAAGAAGAAAACCTGGTTCTGCATGACTTGGTTAGCCATGCTGGTTCCAACTTGTGGAGTCACAAGGCCAGTTTATTTTAGACATAATTAAGTACGGTACAGTTTTAGAAACAAATTTCCTGATAACAATTATCCCAATCCTATGTGCATAATAAAGCTTAAGGCGTGACTAAATTAATGTGACCCCTACTATGAAGATGGGTTCTATAGCTTACAGGTGTAGGATCTGGTGTAGTCTCTCACTGAGATAATGTAGAGGTCACCAGGCTGTAAAGTGTATGTGACACATATATTCTCTCATATTACAACATACAAGCCCTTCGACAGGAGACGAACTATCATTCTGTATTTCTGTATGCAGAACAATGCTCAGTAAATTAAAACTTACGATATCAAGTCTCCTAGACTTGGTAAGTACCATGAACAGCCTGAACTCTTAGCACGCCCCAAGTAACTGAAACTCGTCCAACACAGAGTGAGCATATAGTCCTCTTCCTACCAAGAACTGAGCTTATTATCTATTGGCTTTTAAAAGACAGAGTTCAAAGTTCAGTCAGTTACATACTCATATACCCACTTTTACACATTGACTCTAATTCTTCAATGGCTCGTTCGGCCTCCTGAATTTCTTGATAGACAGCTGCAAGTGGTGCCAACTCAGCATGCCTTCTGCGTAAGGCCCTCGGGTCTCCTTCATTGTCAGAGATATCATGCAAACATTGGTCCAGGGTTTGGTACTCTTTATTCAGGTCTTCCATATACTTCTGTAGGGCTTTATGTTTCCAAAGCATCCTTGTATCTTGATGACAGCAGCTCCTGGACCAATCCTTATTTAACAACAGGTGGAGCACGTGAGGCTTGTTTTGTCTAAAATTCCACAGCCGTGTATCAAGACTTCTCTGTCCAAATTGCTGAAAGAAGATGCGTCTCCCGGGGCAAGCTCTAAGAAATGGACTCCGAAAACGCCAAATACACAGGTGGCTACTCATCTCAGCAGCTGTAATGTAAGATAAACAAATTGAAACAACTCTAAAGATATAACAAAACTAGGAGTGTCAGAGAAACCTTTAGTTCATAGTCTCATTTACCTTCAAAGACAGTCTATAAACTCAGATCGAGTTTATATACACATATATTTTTAGTTTTGGGTTTTTTTTTTAATTTATTTTGAGACAGAGTCTCACTATGTATTTCTTGCTGCCCTAGAACTCACTCTGTAGTCCAAGATGGCCTTGAACTCAGAGATCCACCTGCCCTACCTCCCAAATGGCGAAGAGAAGCGCCACCAGACTGAATCCATAAAGAAAATTCGAAATAGCCCAAAAAATAAAACTACCTACAGTTAAGTCTGAAAACCTCTGAGTTTAATCTCTGGGCTACACATGATGGAAAGTGAGACCTGATTCTTAAAAGTTGTTGACCTACACACCTGTGTTGTGACATGCACACATCCACACACAGGCACACAAAATAATTTTAAAAAAAAAGCACAAAAATAACCTTACATATACAATTAACTAAGACAAGTGCCTACGAGTATAACTAACAAATATAGCGCCTATGGGTTAAGGCAGTTTTAACTTTAAATGAGTGTAGAAATAAACACTTTAAAATAGCTGAGTTGTGGTGGTGCACACCTTTAATCCCAGTTCTTGGGAGGCAGAGGCAGGTGTATCTCTGTGAGTTCAAGACCAGTCTGGTCTATAGAGCTAGTTTCGGGACAGCCAAGGTTACACAAAGAAACCCTGTCTTGAAAAAGAAAACACAAACAAATAAAGTATAAAATAGTGATGCAGTCTTTAGGTGGTTCATAGTTATAGATTTGTGAAGATTATGGAAAATGTTAACATCTCATCTATTATCTAGTCTAATTGATTGTTTATACACGGGTCTTGATATGTAGCCCAGGCTGGCTTCAAACGGGGGGCCTCCTGCTTCAGCCTCCCAAATGCTGGATCACAAATGTAGGTCAACATGTCTGGTTAAACCTAAGCCAACAATTTTACTGTGTTTATTAATTTATTTTTAAACATTTATTATTACTATTAGAGAGCAAGAGTGTGAGAGTGTGTGTACGTCTGTGTATATATGTGTTTGAGAGAGGCGGGGGAGAGAGGATATTAGGGATTGACCCCAGGGTCTTGCATATGCTAAGCAAGCACTTTGTTTTAATTGTTTAATTTCAGGACATCCAGATACCAAAGAAAGTCAGGTAACGTAATCACAACTATTCATGTACCGGACGGAGGCAGAGCTTGTGTTACGATGTAGGCTGTATAGTCCAAGATGAGTGTTTTTCATTCTCAGTCCTGTGGTCACTTCTTCAGGGCACTTCTCTCTCAGCTCTTTTTGCACTACATGTAGCACGAGCGTGCTTGGAGCCCAGGCAGAGGCAAGAAGAGGGTGTCAGATCCGTCTTCTGGAACTGGAGTTACAGGCACCTGTGACCTAAGGGAAGACAGGAAGAAATCCTCAAATATTAAGATACCAAGTTCACAACACAAGGAGAGCCTGGTTTAAAAAAAAAAAAAAAAAAAAAGGAACAATGTTGATATTTTAATAACTGAAAAAAAAACAGGTTACAAAACAGTATAATCTGTTTTCAAAACACAATTCTACAATATATGGGAAAAAGCAGATAAATAATATTGTCTTAGTTATTGTTCTCTTGCTGTGAGGAGGTACTACGACCAAGACAACTTATAAAAAGAAGCACTTAATTGGGGGCTTGCTTGCAGTTTTAGAAGGTTAGTCCATGGACATCATGGTGGGGAGTGTGGAGGCAGGCAGGCAGGCATGGTGCTGGAGCAGCAAATTGCAGGCATGAGACTGGGCCTGGCCTGCACTCTTGAAACCTCAAATCCACCCCCGAAATTGGCACAGGTCCTTCAACAAGACGATACCTCCTAATCCTTCCTAAACAGTTCCCCTAACTGGGGACCAAACACTCAAATATATGAGCCTATGGGGATCATTCTCATTGGAAACACCAAAAGAAAACAAAGGAAACACACCAAAATGATGTAAGTCACTCTTGAGTTGTGGGATTACAGACACGGTTTAAGTTTTTTTTTTTTCTTCTTTTCCAAGTCTTTCACACAGCACACATTATGTTGATAATTTTAAAAGAGGTACATAAGATTACCACTCTGGAAAGATTTTTGACAGTTAAAGGCGCTTGCTGCTCATGCAGGGGACCAAGGGTAAGTACCTACGTAGTGGCTCACAGGTGCCTGTAACACTTGTTCCAGGAGACTGACACCCTCTTCCTGCCTCTGCCTAGGCACCGAGGGTGGCATGCGGGATGTGCAAAGCCCCCTTTGACCTCAATAAATCTAACAGCGTCATCATTTAAAAAAATTAAATATTCAGAAGATTCAGCGTTCACTGGGTTCTACTAATAGATTTAACATAACAAATCACAGCTGAGATTGGACTGTGTAAGAATTCACAGCCACCCATTTACCACTCCTTCAGAAATTTCTGTGCATCTTTATATCTAGCTTTGAGTACATCAGAAGGAGTGTCCATTTGACGGGGGGAAAGTATAAAAGGCCGTCAGGTTTTTGTAATAACGGCTCTGGCTAAATTTTCCATTTTAGGGGCAGCCATGGAGTGAATTAACTGTCAAGGTCAGAAATCTTAATGTTACTTTCTAAGGTTAACCTAAACTTAGAAAGAGCAAGGCTTTAACACCACCCCGACAACCCAGTATTACTCGACATTTTAAGAGAAATTCTCAGTTTTCTGGCACGTTAAAAGTCACACTAAACTGGTGCCAGGCGCAGAAAGTGAAAAGCATACTGTTTAAGTCATTACTATAAAGTCTCTACGGAAGTAACACGAGTGGGCAGAGAGAAAATTAAAAAGTCCTCTTAAGGCCAAAAAAGAATTGTGAATACCTAAGTAAAAGAAGAAAAACGATGTTCTTGTTTCTAACTGGTAACTGAACCTTCGCTGCCGGCAAGACTTCAGCTCAAGGTACCGCCCGCACCCTCATTTCGAGGCGACTGCTTCCGGGTTACAGTTCGTACCTGGCTCCTCCTCCATTTTGACGCTTCTGGTAGTGGTCGTTAGGTGTCTGTAACAGTAAACAAGAATGAATTGATGAAGCGGAAGGAGACTCTCCTAGGAGGACCACGCGCCGAGATTATTTGGAGCTGACTCACAGGAGGTGTGTGTGATACGCAGAGGTAGCCAGAAGAGAGCAGATGACCGGCTCCTGTTGTCCTAACCGAGGAATCCTGGGAGTTGTAGTTTATCCTTCCCCAAACCTCATTGCTCCCACCCCAACCTCTTTTGCTCCATCTTCCTTCCTAAGCTTTAGTTTTCCAGTTACTTTCAGATCTGTGAGGAACACTTTTTCCTAACTTAAATATTAAATTCTACAATATGTTATAGGTGGAATCGCAAGAATTTCTTTATGTGTTACCAGCCCTTAAAGCAGTAGTTTCTAAGTTACCATTTGTTGTTTTGTTTGGTTTTCCGTGTGCGGAAGGTTAAAGTTAGGCAGAGCTCTACCATTGAGGTATATCCACAGAGGATGTTTTCTTCTTTCTTTCTTTCTTTCTTTCTTTCTTTCTTTCTTTCTTTCTTTCTTTCTTTCTTTCTTTCTTTCTTTTTCTTCTTCTTCTCCTTCCTTCCTTCCTTCCTTCCTTCCTTCCTTTCTTTCTTTCTTTCTCTCTCTCTCCCCCCCTCTCTTTCTTTCTTTCTTTCTCACTTTTATTTATGACAAATATTCCCGACTTCTTCTGATCAAAGTTCTTTTAGACAATTCCATCAGCTTTAGTCAACCGGAGAGTAGAATCATCTGACTCGCCCATCCTGCGAATGGCCCCGCAGATAGCATAGGTTTTATACTGGCCATTAAACCGGACTGTGACCTTGTCAACCTCGGCCACATTCAACGGGATGGACGCGTGGTCCCTGGCACTAATGATGCGGTTGCTCGCAGAGCATTTCCGCAGCACGTATGGGTCCACGAACTCACCGGTGACGTTCTGCATGTCAATGCCGTGCCTGCGAGCTGGTCCAACGTGAGCACAGAAAGCGAGGGTTTGTTTTTTAAATGAGACTTTTTTTTCAATCATTAAAAATTTGAGGGGATTCCGCATTGCAATTGTCGTTAAAACAATGATTAAAGAAAACTATAAATTTCTATTTTAAAAAATCATAACAGGGCCCAAAAGATAGGTGACTATATCTACAAGTTAGAGATTTTTGTTTTAAAGACAGTGTTGCATGCATGTGTATTAGGACTCAAAACTAGATTGACCTACATGTAAAAAAAAAAAAAAAGAGAGAAAAGAAAAGGAAAAAATCCAACTGCAAAGCACAGTAAGATATAGTTCTTAGCTGTCACATTTACAAGTAATAATATCTCTTTATGTGTCAATTTTCCTCCCTGAAAAGTGATATTGTTGTGCCCGAATTGCGATACCCCAAAAGACCACCACCAGGAGCCCGTTGCAAACCACATGAGGATCTTTTTATTACAAATTACAAGCTGCAGCTCGGGCTCACACCCCCACCACGGTGAGAGCCAAGAGCCCCGTGTTCAGGTTAGTTGGGGGATTTAAAGATTGTGGTCCCTCCCTGCATGTCCAAGGCAGGGGTGATTCCTGCCTGGCAAGCATCTATTGGTCAAAATGCTACATTTTGAAATGATTGGCTATAGGAAGGTCCCCAAACCATTAATGATCTGGTGTCCCTCCTTAGGGGGATGGGCCAGTTTCCTAGCAACTGTATCTCTAGTGGGTGGGGAAAGAATGCAGTAAGGCGGTCCTTCCCCTCAGGGCATTACTGGACCCCATCCAGCTAGTTTAGGCCTTAAACTTTTTGGTCTCTCAATATCTCTGGTTTTAATAGATATTTTCTTAAGTTGTGAACACACAGACACACAGGAAATCAGAAGCAGGTGTAATTACACCTGTAATCCCAGCACTCAGGAGATGGAGGCATGAAAGACAAGTATGAGTTTGAGGCAGCCTGAGCTACATAGTGAGTTACAAAGCCAGCCACGACTACATAACAAGACCTTGTACAAAAAAAAAAGAAAAGAAAGAAAGAAAGAGAGAGAAAAAAAGAAAGAGAAAAGAAAAAGAAAAGAAAGGAAGGAAGGAAGAAAAAAAGAAGGAAGGAAAGAAAGAAAGGACGGAAGGAAGAAAGGAAGCAAGGAAAAGAAAGGGAAAAAAGGAAAGGAAGAAAGAAAAAGAAAGAAATGTCAAGTACAAAGGTTGAGGAACAAGAAAAGATAGAAATTAACATACACCAAAATAACATTTACTATTTAGTACTATGCACTTCAAGATAGGGAGCTGTGGAACTGAAGCTGAAGCCAGAGATTAAGCTAAAAGCCCTTTCTTCTTCTCCATGCTGTCTTAAATACCCCTCAGCTCAAAGTCCCTCTGACTCTTTAATCCCTATAAACTGATTTCTAGCTTTGCCTCTTGACCTAGGGTTAACTTTATTAGATCCATTATACAGAGAGCTCTTGGATTAACGGTGTGTGCTAGGGCTGGCTGAGCCACATCATAATCATCTGTTTGCAATAAACAGAAAGTCCTTGGATTCGAGGTGTGTGCTAGGGCTCATACCAATCAAGAAACAGGGTTCTGCAGTTCACAAGTTTGGGGTTCACAGTAGGATCAAATATCCTGCAACACATGGCTGCAGACAGGCAGGCCTGGCGCTGGAGCAGTGGCTGAGAGTTTACACATTGAGGCAACAACTATGAGGCAGAGTGAGAGCTAACTGGGAGCCACCTCCCAGTGACAGTAACATACCCCGCCAACAAGACCATACCTCCTCCATACCTCCCAACCCTTCCCAAACAGTTCCATCCACTGGAGACCAAGCGTTCAAATACATGAGCCTATAGAGGCTTTCTTGTTTAAACCACCAAAGCTGTCTTCCCAAAAGCCTTTAATGGTATGATTAAATTGGCTGGGGGAATAGCAGCAAACTCCTAGAATTTACTGTGTCAGCTAGTTACATAAAATAGGTATGCGGTGTGGAGAAAATTACCCTTTTTCAGTTACTGTGTCTTCCTTGGCAGTATTAGGTATAACATATGATGGTCCATATGATGTATTAAAAAATGAATTGGGAGCCTTGGAGACCTTCATAGTTGGAATTGCTACTATTTTACTTAACGCATGATTCTGAAAGAGGTACAGCCTATCTGAATTGCGAGGAAGGAACGTTTAGCTGGAAATCCCAGATACTGCCAATAGGATTTGGCTTTCTTTCTGAGAAACACTGAATTTTGATTTACATAGCATTTTCCTTTTAATTTTGGCTTTGAAATGACTAAGCATTAAATTCATATAACCCTGCAGATCACAGTAATGTTATAACTCCATTTCCTGTTGAAAGGTAGAAATAAGATTTGTTCTGAACAAAACAGGAAGGCAGTGATAAAATTGCAGCTGTTGGTTCACTTAGGCTTTCTGGTTGTGCAGGCATTATACCGTCTAAGATTCGGGCTTGGAGTTAGCGGCACAGCTAGCGGAGGTTTTCTTTTGTTCTGCTTTGAATTCCTGCCTTCCTGTCTTACCCTACCATAGCCTAAACAGCTAAGGTTTGTCTGTGTGTGTGCACATGTGCAAATGTGGGTGTACCTGTGTGTGTATTGCGTGTGGAAACCAGAGGGCAACATTAAGTGTTCTTACTCAAGAGCTTTCCACCTTGGTTTTTGAGATAGGTCCTTTCACTGGACCATCGGATAAGTTAGGCTAGCCTGGGGGGATTTGTTTCCAACTTCCCAGCACTGAAATTACAAGTGTGTACAATCACACATTTTTTTCCTTTAAAAAAAATATTTTCTTTTTATTTGTGTGTGTGTACATGTGCTTAGTTACCTGAGGAGGCTAGACATGAGAACTGGGTTCTCTGAATATTTAGAGGTGCTGGCTGAGGGCTGGAAACCAGATTCTGGTCCTATGGAAGAATTAGAAGCACTTGACTGCTGAGTCATCTCTTCAGCTTTCCCTGGCTGCTGCTATTGCTTCTTTTATAGCATGGGTTCTGGAGAGTGAATTCTGGGTTTACAGGCTGAGCCATTTCCCATTTTCTGTAGCCTCCTTCCTATCCCCTTAAAAAAATAAAAAATAAAACAAACAAAAACACGGTTTCACTCCACACATAGCCTAGTCCAGCCTTGAACTTGCATACTTGCAATCCTCTTGCCCTTGATTTTTCAGTGCTATGATTACAGACATGTGCAGATGATCTCCTATAGACATGCCTAAACGCTAATCTGATAGACAATCCCTCATTGAGACGCCCTTCCCAGGTGGCTCTAGACTGTCATGTTGACAAAGAACATCTCAGGGCATGATGGTATATGCCTGTAATTCTTGCAAGGCAGAGGCAGGCAGGTCTCTGAGTTCCAGACTAGCCTGGTCCACATAGTGAAATACAACAAAATCACCACCAACAGCAGATCCTTCAGGCATCAGCCCTAGGCAAGGAGTATTGGTCTATTGGGATTCTTGTTTGTTTGCTTGCTTGCTTGTATGTTGTTTTGCTTGAAGCCTGTGCCTACCTTTGGTATTAGGGTAATACTGGCCTCTGTATAAGTTTTCCTCCTGGGTCTGTTTGGAAAGACTGAAGGATTGGTACTAATTTTGTAAACATTTGGTAGAATGCTCTTGTGTGCTGCCATCTAGTCCTGGTCTTCATGACTTGATTCTCTATTGCTATTTGATTTTTTGTGTCTTCAGTCAGTTTTTATAAAAGCTTTTTATTTAGTTCATTTTATCGTATTGTTTTCTTATTTTATTTTTTTGTGGTATTCTTTTTTAATCTTTTTTTTTCTTATCTTGGGCCTGTGGTGATGTTTCTTTAATTTCTGATTTTAATGCTAGTCTTTGTTTTTCCCCTTGGTTAAGTTAATGATTATGTTGATCTGATGAAAAACAAACTTAGAGTTTTGTTGCCTTTTCTCTCTATGGATGTGTTGGACCATGCCTGTAACACTCAACAAGAGATTTTACAAAACTGCCTTAGCTCTTCCTGTTCTCTCGCACAGCTAAAAACCAGGAAGAGAGTGAGTGACCTCTTTGGATCTCCTTAGACCTTGTCACATAATTTAGAAAGAGGCTCCAAGGGAACGTTCCCTCCCTCCCTCTTTCTCTCTGAGGCTGGCCTTAAACTCTGAATTTTCTTGTCTCTGCTTCTTTGAACGTTGGGATTAAAGTTGTGTGTGTCACCGTGTCTGTTTTGTTTTGAGACAGTTTATTGCTGTAGAACCCTGGCTGACCTGCTACTCTGTACAGCCTAGCCTGACTGTGGATTCATGGTCGTTCAGTTGTCTTCAGCCTCTGAGTTCTGGGATGACAGATACACTGAACTTGGCAGCATTCTATTCTCTATTTTCATGAGTCAGGGTCTCATGTATCCTTTTGTAGTCCATTTGCTCTGTAGCTGAGGCTGATGTTGCTTTCACTTCCCAAGTGTTGACCTTACAGGTGTATTCCACTATGCCCTGCTTCATGGTATTTCTTGAAGAAACTTTGTATAAAACTTTAATTAAATTCCCTTATTGGTTCTGTTTTTCCTTTAAAAATTTTGGGCGATTCCTTAGGATGACACCTATTTTTTTAATTAAATTTTTATTTTTTATATTAATTATAGTTTATTCATTTTGTATCCCAGGTGTAGGCTCCTCCCTCAGACACCTATTTTTTTTATTTTTTTATTTTATTTTTCATTATTAGTTACATTTTGTTAATTTTATATCTCAGCTGTATCCCACTCCCTCATTCCCTCCCCAATCCCACCCTCCCTCCCTCATCTCCTCCTTGCCCCTTTCCAAGTCCACTGACTTTCATATGACTCCGTTTTGTCAGGTATTTTCAGGACTGGCTGCAAAGTCCTCCTCTGTGGCCTAATAGTACTGCTCCTCCCTTGTGGGGTGGGGAGGTCAAAGAGCCAGTCATTGAGTTCCTGTTAGAAATAGTCCTTGTTCCCCTTACTATGGGAAACCAATTGATTACTGAGCTATCATGGGTCACATCCGAGCAGAGGTTCTAGGTTTTATCCACTCATGGTCTTTGATTGAGTGTCCATCTCAGAAAAGAACCTGTGCCCAGATATGTTTGGTCCTTGTGGAGCTCCTGTCCTTTCCACATCAAACTCCCCTTCTTTAATATGATTCCCTGTACTCTGCCGAGGGTTTGGTTATGAGTCTTAGTATCTACTTTGGAGCACTGCTAGGTAGAGTCTTTCAGATGCCTTCTTCGGTAGATTCCTGTTCAATGCACATCCCATTTGTCTTTCTAAATGAGGATTGATCATCATACCCCGTCAGACACCTATTTTTAAATCTGGATATAAGATCTGTTCCTCTTCACTTGGCCATATACACCTATTTTATTTTAAAGTAGAATTAATCATTTGCTAACCTATTTTTAACTGCTTTGGTTAAGTCTGTACAAATGGATCCTGAGTAAAAAATTTAAAGATCTGTAACTAATTTATATAGTTAAAACAAGATGATTTGATTGTTTTCTTCCAGGCTCCTCCCAACAAAATAGTTTATGAATATAGTGAACTGGTATTATATTGGAATCAAGTGACGAGAGAGGCAAATTTATTTCAGGAATCTTTGAAACATATAGAAACGTATGAGAAGCTGATATGTGATAAACTCTTGGTGAAAGAAATTAAGGGTAAGTTGACTTGATTTTTTTTGTTGTTGTTGTTTTAAATGGCCCTTTGAATTTTATCCTAACACCCACATAATGGTGTTACTTAAGTGGTGACTGTCTAAGCATCCTTTTGATGACCTAAAGGGAGCTGAGGAGCTGCTGCTCTCTTGCTCATATATAGCATTTTCTGATTTAGGTTTTTCCTTTATGTATATGAACGTTTTGCATGCATGTGTGTACCGTGTGCATGCCTGGTGCCTTCAGAAACCAAAGAAGGTGTTTGGTCCTTTGGAATTGCAGGTACTGATGGCTGTAAGCTGCCATGTGGGTGCCAGAAATTGAAACCAGGTCCTCTCCAAAACTAACCTGTGTTCTTAACCACCAGGCCCATCTCTCCAGCCTCTACTTGTTTTTTGTTTGCCTGTTTAAGGTTTTTATTTTTATTTTTTATTTTAGCTGTGCGGATGTGGGTGTCTGTATGTGGGTGTGATAGGTGAGTGCAGCTGTCAGGGATGCATGAGGCATTGGGTCCCTGAAGCTGGAGTTACAAGTGGTCTTAAGCTGCTCAGTGTGGGTGCTGGCACTAGACTCAGATTCTCTGCAAGAGCAATGCATGCTCTTAAGCACCGAGCCAGCTTTCTAGCACCTGACTTAGTATTTTATTGTAAGTAATATTAGTATCAGTATTAATGACAAAACTATTTTTCAGATTATCAATAAAATATAAGGAAGTATTCTCTTTTCTTCTTGTTCCACTGCCCGCAATTAATAATGGAATCAAAAAAAGGACAATTAATTTTCTTTGTTTTTTAATTCTTTATTTTATTAAAATTGTTTTAATTATAATTTATTCACTTTGTATCTCAACTATAGTCCCCTCATCCCCTCCCAATCCCACTCTCCTTCCCTCATCTTCTCCCATGCTCCTCTCCAAGTCCACTGATGGGGGGGGTCCTCCACCTCTTTCATCTGACCTTAGCTTATCAGGTCTCATCCGAATTGGCTGCCTTGTCCTTCTCTGTGGCCTGGCAAGGCTACTCCCCTCTCAGGGGGAGGTAGTCAAAGAGCCAGCCACTGAGTTCATGTCAGAGACAGACCCTGTTCTCCTTACTTAGATACCCACTTGGAGACTGAGCTGCCATGGGCTATCTGTGCAAGGGTTCTAGTTTATCTCCATGCATGATCCTTGGTTGGAGTATCAGGCTCAGAAAAGACCACTGGGCCCAGATTTTTGGTTCTGTTGCTCTTCTTGTGGAGCTCCTGTCCCCTCCAGGTCTTTCATCTCCCCTTTTTTTTTCCCATAAGATTTCCTGCACTCTCCCCCAAATTTAGCTATGAGTCTCAGCATCTGCTTTGATACCTGCTGGGTAGAGTCTTTCAGACGCTCTCTGTGGTAGGCTCCTGCCCTGTTCCCTGTTTTCTCTGTCTTCCCCATTTGCCTTTCTTTCTTTTGTGCTATGTTATTGCTATTTTTGTGATTAAATCTTTAAAAACATTTTTTTTATGGTTGTTCAAGACAGAGTTTCTCTGTGTAGCCTTAGCTGTCCTGGAACTCACTCTGTAGACCAGGCTAACCTCAAACTCAGAAATCAGAACTCAGAGATCTGCCTGCCTCTGCTTCCCAAATGCTGGAATCAAAGGCATGTGCTACCACCTCCCTGCCTGTGATTAAATCTGTATATACTCAGGCAGCTGGTTTTCTCTGTCTCACGGCATTGAGAAAGAATGTAATTATTACAAAGCAGGTATGATACGGTGACATTGGTTTCATTTTAAAAATCTTAGAAGTAGCTGCATTACCACATTCATTCATACATAGTAGCAAGGATTTGGGGGCGCTCTGAGTTCTCAAAATGGCTTATAGAGGTGAGCGATGGTGTTATTTTTCTAGTGAATTTTGTAGGCCTATTTGACAGTCAGACATTTGTGTCATTCCTGAGCATTAGCTTCCTGAGACCCCTGTAAGGATGGTAGAAGTTAGATTTTCACTTAATTGTTACACATGTGCACTTATTTGTTCTGTGCATCCTACAACGTTTGTTGTCTGGTGGTAGCAGAGAACAGCTGTTTATAGAAATGGAATATGCTGTCGCCAGTTATATCTAGGGCACTCAGGGCAGTGATTAGGTTGGCCAAAACATAGTTGTGCAGGAGTTAGGGCACATTTATTATTTCTCTGTTACCCAACAGTGTATGGTTACGTCTGCCCATTTTGTGTTAGGGCTACTTGCGCAAGCTCACAGGTTGTTATGTGTGATCTAATTATACCTAGTTTAGTAATTTTTTGCAATCTGATTATATATATATAAAATGGAAAAATAATGTGAATTAATTATATGGCACCAACCCCACTGTGATGAATGTTAAATTGTATTATAAAGCTATTCCAGTGCCTTGTTTGTTTGAAATTGGTTCTCTGGGGAATGGGAACTATCTATCGGGAGTAGGAATGTGTGCTATATTAATTTAAGAAAAGCCTCTTTTACTTTAGCTTACGTGTACTTTCTATTGTCTGCGGGCTTTAGACTCTTATTTTCCAGACTCACTTGCAATTTTTGTGACTTAGTAAAAGGGCTTGAACCTTAAAGACAGCTCATTTGTGAACATGGCTTATGTGATTTCCTGCTGTGAAATATGTTTAGTTATATGATTGGGCTGAGTTAACTTGTAGAATTTTAGTGACCTAGAAAAGAAACCAAGAGAATGGACAGTTACTTAATACAAGAATTGATCAAAGAAGCTACATTTAAATCTTACAGTAAGAAGGTTGGCATATTCCATTTGGATGATATGACAGTTGGAGTTTACTGTTTGGCTTTATTTCTTTCCAGGAGGCTATAAAAATAAGTATAATGAAAAGATATATATATATATATATATATATATATTTTACTAAGAAGTTAGTATCTGCATAAATATAAATATAAATATAAATATAAATATAAATATAAATATAAATATAAATATAAATATAAATATAAATATAAATATATATATATTTAAGGAACTGAAGGATCCAAAATGATAATGGTTCATTTCTGTTTTGTTGTTTGTTTGTTTTTTAACTTTATAATTCCCTCATTTACGTTGGGCTGGGCAGATATTCCACCTATGCTGTCTCAATAACCTCACCATCCCCCTCCCAGCCCCTGCCCAATGCCATCGGCCTTAACCATCCTCATCTGGCCTATCTCCCATTCATAATGTTATAAATACTTGTTTATCCTTCATCTGGGTCATTTTCTTCATCCACACGACCCTCGGAGTCCTTCCTGCTGGCCCAGTGGTTCCTTCTCCATGCTGACCCATGGTGCTGGCCTCCTTCCTCCTCTCTTCCCGTCTCTCCAGTGGGTCATTTCTGAAGACAAACTCTAAGTTAATCTGTGTTTAATTATATAAGCTGCATATAAAGTGCTGTAAGGGAAACATGTAGAATTGAGTTTTTTATAAAATATCTGTTCACTAATAATGCTTACAGTATTCTTTTGTGCCAGAAAAATAATGTTTAAGCAAAATTAATGTGTCTTTAAACTTAATTTTAGGGGAAATGCTGTTGAAATTGGGAAGATTAAAAGAAGCCAGTGAAGTATTCAAAAACTTGATTGATCAGAATACAGAATATTGGTGTTATTATGAAGGCTTGGAAAAGGCACTGCAGTTCCGTATGTACTGATTTTTCTATGCAATATTTAAAAACTTTATTAGTTTTAAAATAAGCATTAACAATAATCTCACTCATTTTTATTTTAGACGAGAGGCTTCAGATTTTTGGAGGAATCAGTAAGCAGCACCCCAGGGTGGTTTCACCACGAAGATCACTACTGAATCTTGCTCCAGGTGATACTAAGATTATCTTTTGTAACACTAACAGGACTTTTGAAATCAATGGGTACTGTTTATGTTTAAGTTTTTCTTTTTCTTCTAGAGCAGATGTTGAAACCACTTTAATGTGGCTGTTTCTTCCATGTACTGCTGAGCACATGAATATGTGCCGTGCACCTTACCAGCTGTCTACAGAGGGTTGGATAAAGTGTGTGTCAGGGAGAGATTAGGAAGAGATTTGCTCTCATGATTTTAATCAGGGTGTTTATTAAAAGCTGCATAATCATTTCATTATGAAATAGTGAATCTCTGAAGTATTCTTTGAAGATACTTTGAATGGAAATTAAGGGAAATGCCAACTGAAACATTGCCATTTTACTTTTTATATGACAAGATAGTGCTGACTTAGGGGTTTAAAATCTGGTTGCAGAATAATTGTGAGGCTTTACCTGTGTAGTTATTTAAGAAGTGATTCAATCAATCACTTCTTAAAAAATTTCGAGAAGTCATGGATAAATTTCTGAGAACAAACTTCAGCAAAGGCTGTCCACCCTTGTTCACTACTTTGAAATCTTCGAATTGTAATACGGAAAAGGTACGTTTGGTTTTTGTTCAGTTTTTCTATTATTATAAGAATATTTCCATGAACTATGCTATGATTTAGTTATTCTATTGTACCAATATTCGCCTTTTTAATCTACTATACCAAATACCTGATATACCAATACTTATAACAAAGGAATTACCATGCTATAACGTTTGGGGCAAAGGAAAGCATCTTAAAAATACTGCGATATACGAGTTAGTTCTGGTGTAAGCCTTTAATCCTAGCACTCAGGAGGCAAAGGCAGGAGAATTGTCATGAGTTTGAAGCCAGCTTGAGTTTCACAGTGAATTCCAGGTCTGTCTGGGCTACGTAGTGAAACCTCTCAAAAAACCCAAATCAAACATATTTCTAGAACTTTATATTTCGATATTCATAAGCCATTATATATTTCACAGTCCCCCACCCAGTTTGAAATCATATATTAAAGTTAGCAAGGATAGTTGAATTTGTGTAACAGTTAAATCCCATTAGATCAGCGGGATACAAGGGACCAGTTTTAATTACTAGTCAAGGCCTATTAGGTATAACGTTTTAGTAGCTGGAGAGATAGCTCACTCAGTACACAAGTGTCCATGTAAAAAGTGGATGATGGTGGTAAGCACCTGTAATCCCAGCACTTGGGAGGCAGAGGCAAGTGGACCTCTGAGTTTGAGGCCATCCTGGTCTATAGAGTGAGTCCAGGACAGCCAGGGATACAAGCCAAAAAATAAACACAAATAAATGAATAAATATTTTAAAAAATTAACAAAAATAAATCTTTGAGGCTAGAGATATGGCTCAGTGGTTACGAGCACTCACCGCTGTTCTGAAGGTCCTGAGTTCAATTCCCAGCCCCCACATGGCATCTCACAACTCTCTAATGCTGTCTTCTGGTATGCAGATAGATGGACATGTAGACAAAGTACCCATATACATAAAATAAGTAAATAAATAAGTAAATAAATCTTTAAGAAGTGGGCATGTCCATACAATCCAGCGCTGGGGCCACGGAGTTCCTTGTTGAAGTAACTAGTCCCAGTTTCATTGAAAGATCCTGTCTCAAACAACAGAGCACAAACACGTGACATGCACACACATGACATGTACTCAGCCTCCCTCGTGTGATCTGTGTACCAAGTAAGTACGGTAAAAAACAGATGAACAGAAGCTACTTCTGCACTGAAGTCTTGGTTGTAAATTTGAAATATAAATATAAATGGCTAATGAAATGGCAGTTTCCTATACTTGGGAGAAGAGGCAGGAGGATCACTTCAGCTCAGGCTCTGAGACTTAACTAGTATAACAACGTGAGTGTTCTCCCCACTGAAAAGGGGCGAATAGAAAGGAAGTTATGCTTTTATTCCTAGGCATTGTTTTTTATTTATTAAGGTCTGAAATCTTCTGGTCGGTCTTTTCTATAGTCAGAATTTCTGAAAGGCACCGTTGGTTATTAAGATTTCGTCAAAACTCTACCAGTTTTTTTAGGATTGGCTCATATTTTTAAAAGATCATACTTGTGAATAATAAAATGTTGTAAATAAGTTCTGTGGTTACAATATCTGATTGGCTCATGAAGCCTTGAGGGTCTCACTCAAACCATTTTCAAACCACAGCGATTGTGAGTTACTGATAGTTATCTTCGTGTTCCACTTGTGAGCAGGTGCTGGTAGAGTGGAATCACAGCTTGTCTGTCACCACTTGCTTGAGCTTGACTCACAGAGAGCACAGGTCAAAGGCCATGCTTTAGGATGTTATCTCTGCAACAGACACAGTATTTTCCCAGGCTGTAATGAACCTTTCATAGAGCTTCTTTTAATTTAGTAAGTAAAATTTAATAGAGCTTCTTTAGTCCCAATCAAATGTAACAGCTCATAGAAAATACTTAAAGCAGGAGAAGATGGTTAAACTTCGAAAGTTTGAGAAATTTTTGAGACTTTGTTAGTTTTCGTTACTGTGAGGAAAAAAAAATCAGCGATAAACAACTTCAGAGAAGGAAAGGTTTGTTTGGGTTCACTGTTTCAAGGTTTGGTCTGGATTTTTGGCTCTGGCAAAGCTGAACATGTTGGTGAGGAGAATGCTTGGGGAAGCAGACAATGGCAGGCCAGCAGGAACCGAGCAGGGAAAGGAAAGGGCTGGAATGTCATTATACTTGCCAGTGACCTAACATCGTCCCATGGAGGCCTCTACCAACATGGCCTCTGTCTCCCAATAGTGGCGTCAGTTAGGAATTAAATTAGAGGACCCGAATTTGAATCCTAGCATCTACTCTAAAACTAGTCATGGCTGTGCTTTCCCATAATCCTCGATGTCTCACAGTCTAGCTCAGTAGGGGAGCTTCTGGTGAACTGGGAAAGACCGTGCCTAGGGTAATAAGGCAGAGAGTGATAGACGAAGATACCAGGTGCCTTTTTCTGGCTCTGTGCATGTGCTCCCGCACACCCAGGCACACATACCATGCATACAACATGTCTCACACAGAAAATTAGCTTTCAGTGCTACAGAAATGAGTGGACATTACAGGCCAATTTTATATCCCTGATAGAGAAATGGTAAGAAGTAAAATGACTTTCTAACTGAGAAAAACTTTTAAATTAAAAAAGTTGTATTTGTGTGTATGAAGTGTGAGTGCAGGTGTGCACATGCCAGGACACCCCTGTGAGGGTCAAACGACAACTTCTGGGAGTTGGTTCTCTTCTTATCACGAGTTCCAGGGATTGAACTTGGAGTTACCAAGTTCTCGAGGCACTGAGAACTGAGCTATCATGCCAGCCCCAAATTTGTCATTTTTGATAGAAAAAAAAAATCACTGAAAGTTAATTGGGGGAAATTCCATTATTTGCTTAACTACTAGATTAGAAGGAACTGTGAGATAATTTTTAAGACTTAAGAAATATGCCTAAGGAGCCAAGTTTTGTTTGTGTGTGTATGTATGCATGTATGTTGTGTCCGTGTGTGTGTGCTTGTCTCGGTGGATGTAGGCAGGCCAGAAGTTGATACAGGATGTCTTCTTCAGTTTTCTCTGCTTTACTGAGGCAGGGTCTCTCACCGAACCTTCATGCTGGCCAATTCCTGTTTGTTTAGCTGGGCAGCTTGCTCCAGGGATTCCCTGTCTCTCCCCCTCAAAGTGCTGGGATTACAGACAGCCACCGTGCCAGCTAGGCATTTACGTGGCTTCTGAGGATCCAAACTCTGGTCCTTACTTTTGTTCTGCAAATACTTTATCCATAGAGCCATCTCCTCAACCTCCAGTGTTCAGACTTTTTATTTATATTTTTGTGTGAACTTTCTATTGTCTTGTTGGGGGTTTTTTGTTTGTTTTTTAAAGCTGGTTTTAAAGTTCTGAAGCTAAGGACTATTTGCTTGTATTCCTCTAATTATGGGTAATTTCAGTTGTACTTATTTTTTGTTATTTAGCTTGTTGCTAAATAATAACATGATGCAGTATCAACTGTGTAGTCCTGGGCTACCAAGACTACAAGATCAGGTTGATCTTGAACTCAGTGATTCTTCTGTCTTTGTCTCCTGAGTGCTGAGATAAAGGCCTGCTCCACCCCATCCAGCTAGTTAGTTAGTTGTACTTTGATTATTTAAAATTGGTTCAGAAAATATACTTTACTTCAGAATTGTATAATAAACACTATTTAAAGCCTGTGTTTGAGGGATGGCAAGATGGTTCATTGGGTTAATGGTGATTGCCACCAAGCCTGGTGCCCCAGGGACACACATAATGGAAGAAGAAGAGACAGTGCAGGCTCCCCTGATAGCTTCACGTGTGCTGGGAGGTTCCTGGCTGGGGAAGGGAGTACCAGTGCACACACAAATAAAAAACAACAAAAACCCGTGCTAGCCACAGTGTTTACACACTGTCAGTAGATGGCAGTGTAAGTCAATGGAAGGCAAAAATAATTGCCACATAAAACAATTTGAACACTAAATTTCTAAGCCTGAAAGATATTTTAAGTTATAAGTATTCTGAAAAAGACTGGTGGGACAATTACACTACATAAAGGATGACTGCTACCTTTAATTTTGCTTTATTGGTGGCCCTCGAACGCTTGTGTATGTGCTAACTAGAGGATTTGCTAAGTAGAGATTAGAGAGAACCAGGGCTTCTGATACTGTCTGGATTGTCTAAAATGTCCATCTTGGGGGCTGGAGAGATGGCTCAGTGGTTAAGAGCACTGGCCACTCTTGCAGAAGACCTGTTTGGTTCAGTGGGATTTTTAACCAGTGATATGATTCATGGCTTCATGGATGCTATTCTCCGACTCTGTATGGCAGAGATTAATTTGCATTCAAAAAGCAGACAATTAAATTATTCTGTCTTTTTTTCCTATTAAGTGAAATGCATGCAGACGGTTGTTTCACAACCTTGTCTACCAAGATCTGCTCAGGGCTTTACGATGAATGGCCTGTTTTCAGTGGCAGGAAATGTGTAAGTAGACATTTTGATTAGTTGATAAAAGAGGCCCGGGGAAAGAAAATAAATTTCAGTGTCGGCTTGAAAAAAAAAATCAAAGTATTTTAAAGTTCCAGTTTTTATGAAATAGTAAGCTATTTTAGACCTTGTTTTAGCAGTGTTTACATGAGGGAGTTAGAAGAGGCCTCTAATTGTATGTTCTTTACCAGGGTTAACAATAGTAAACAAAATATAGCCATGTAAAAATATTTTTCTAGCTGGGTGCGGTGGCGCACGCCTGTAATCCCAGCACCTGGGAGACAGAGTCAGGCAGATCTCTGTGAATTCGAGGCCAGCCTGGTCTGCAAAGCGAGTTCGGGACAAAGCCAAGGCTACACAGAGAAACCCTGTTTCGAAAAACAAACAAACAAGAAAAGTCGAAGCTGTTTTTGTTTGTTCTGTAGTGTTTGTGCTCGTTTCTGTGAGCTTGTGCACCTGTGCAGGCGGGCACACGAGTGTACGTGTGTTGGAGGTGGGAAACTGCTATCCGGTGTTTTCCTCAGTTACTAGTCACTTTAGTTTTTTGAGTCAGGGACTCTCACTGAGTCTAGAGCTTACTGATTTGGTTAGGCTGCTGGCCAACAAGTCTCAGGGATCCTCCTGTCTCCATCCCATCAGCTCTGTGGTTACAGATGCAAGCTGTGCTGCTATTGCCAGGTTTTACGTGAGTGCTGGGGTTTGAACTCAGGACTTAATGCTTGTGTGACAAGCATTTCACCTACTGAACTATTATTTTTAAGTATATCTTTTAAACTTTGGATCGCTTCATTTTTTTGTAAGGAGTGCCATTTTATAAAATCTGAACATGTATCCCTTTTGTGTACTTGAGCAAAGTTTGGGTATATACCTAGCAGTGGTATAGCTGGGTCTTGAGGAAGCGTTATTCCTAATTGTCTGAGAAAGCGCCAGATAGATTTCCAAAGTGGTTGTACCAGTTTACATTCCCACCAACAGTGGAGGAGGGTTCCCCTTTCTCCACAACCTCTCCAGCATGTGTTGTCACTTGAGTTTTTCATCTTGGCCATTCTGATGGGTGTGAGGTGAAATCTCAGGGTCGTTTTGATTTGCATTTCCCTGATGGATACTTGCTCAACCATATTTATAGCAGCTCTATTTGTAATAGCCAGAACCTGGAAACAACCCAGATGTCCATCAGCAGAGGAATGGAAACAGAAATTGTGGTATTTTTCCACAATGGAATACTACTCAGCAATCAAAAAGAAGGAAATCATGAAATTTGCAGGCAAATAGTGGGATCTAGAAAAGATCATTCTGAGTGAAATATCCCAGAAGGAGAAAGACAAACACGGTATATACTCACTTATATAGACCTATAAGATATGATAAACATAATGAAATCTATACACCTAAAAAAGATAATCAAGAGAGTAGACATGGGATAAGATGATCAATCCTCATTTAGAAAGACAGATGGGATGTGCATTGAACGTATGACAGGAGTCTACTGAAGGCATCTGAAAGACTCTAACTAGCAGTGTTTTCAAAGCAGATACAAAGACTCATAACCAAATCTTCGGCAGAGTACAGGGAATCATATGAAAGAAGGGAAGTTAGTATGATGGGGAAAGGATAGGAGCTCCACAAGGACCAAATATATCTGGGCACAGGGTCTTTTCTGAGACTGACATTCAACCAAGGACCATATATGGATATAACCTAGAACCTCTGCTTGGATGTAGCCCGTGGTAGCTCAGTAACCAATTGTTTTCCATAGTAAGGGGAACAAGGACTATTTCTAACTGGAACTCAATGGCTGGCTCTTTGGCCTCCCCACCCCCGAAGGGAGGAGCAGTCCTGTTAGGCCACAGAGGAGGGCTTTGCAGCCAGTCCTGAAGATATCTGATAAAACAGGATCAGATGAATGGGGAGGAGGTCCCCCCCATCAGTGGACTTGGAAAGGGGCAGGGTGGAGATGAGGGAGGGAGGGAGGGACTGGGAGGGAATGAGGGATCAGGACACGGCTGGGATACAGAGTTAATAAAATGTAACTGATAATAAAAAAAATAAAATTAAAAAAAATCTGAACATTTATATAGTGGTTTATAATTTTACAGAACAAAACAGGAAAACAAAAGACAATTTAATTGTTTATGAATTATGTAAGTGTCCTTCAAGAATGTCAGGATTTCGGGATTGGGGGTCTAGCTCACTGTTAGATGCTTTGAAGACCCTGGGTTCACTTTGAAGGCCCAGGGTAGGTTTGATCTTCAGCTCTGGAGTTGAAGGGAAATGACACCAAAGCCAAACAAACAAACACCTCTGGCTTTTTTTTTTCTTTCTTGTTTTGGGTTTTTTTTTTCAAGACAAGGTTTCTCTGTGTAGCCTTGGCTGTCCTGTACTCGCTTTGTAGACCAGGCTGTCCTCAAACTCACAGAGATCCTCCTGCCTCTGCTTCCCAGAGTGTTGGCACTATAGGTATGTGCCACTGAGCCAGTCTCGGGCTTTTTCTTGTGATGAGAATTTTGAGATGTTTTTGCTTTTTTTTTTTTCTTTCTAAAACCATTAACAAATATAGCAGTGCATTTTCTTTTTCTTAATCCTCTAAAATATTCAGATTGGGAGATGGGAGAAAATAGTATTTTGATGCCTATAGGTTAGTTAACTTGTGGTTTGGCGACGTATAGTTTTAGGGCTCTTGAGATGGTTTAATGATTGAGAACACTTGCTTTTCTTTCTAAAGACCAGCTAAAACCACATGGAAGTCTAGTTCAGGGGATGGGGTGCCCTCTTTCAGCCTTTGCAAATACCTACACACAAATTGCATACACGCAAACTGACTGACACACACATATCAATAAAAGTATAAATTGTTCTAATCAAATTAGTTCACAAATAAAAATACCTTCAGTGAAGCATTTTTTAATTAAAAGAATATGTTTCTTTAACAGGTTTTCAATCTAAGAGCTTGTTACTAATTATGAAGCCTCTCTTAAAATGAATGGCTTTTTTGGCCCTTATGGTTAAGTTTAAACCAGACTAAATTGGAATTTAATTGCTTATTTCAATCAATTTTAATCACAGAAATACTACTTTACATTTATTATATGTGTGCTACATAAATGGTTACTTATTAGTTTTGAATTAGTGAATAAGAGCATATTTACAGTGTTATTTGACTTTCTGTAGTCTTGAGTGGGCGTCAGTCTTACTTCATATGAAAACAGACTTGAGAGGCTGAATAGCTGGCCCAAGATCAAGTTGTTAAATTAGAACCTTTTCCCTGAATCCCTAAATCCTCTACATTTTTTCTTGAAATAGTTTTAATTATGTCTAATTTGGCCCTTTGATTTTCTGTGGGGACATATGTAAATGAAGACAACTTAATTTAGAAAATCCTATAGAATGTTCAAGGTATGAGACAATCTCTTTAGGTTCTTGATGTACCTTTTTTACGTCATTGCATTTGGGAGTTTGGAGTTTTTTTGTTTCTTGATTTCTGAATTAAAAATAAAATTATGACTGTTTTGTCTACATGCATGTCTATGCATTGCCTATAGGCCTGGTGCCCAGTAGAGGCCAGAAGAGGGCATTGGATTCCTTGGAACTGTAGTTAAAAACAGTTATGAACCTACTTCTTTCCACCTTGATCCAGATTTCCAAGTGGTGAGGAGGAGGACAGCAAGGAAGCTAGCCTTCCTCCAAGATGAACTGGTCTCATTTCATTATAACATGATAAAGATTCTGAATCTCAAGAAATATTTACCTGTACTCCTGTAGACAAATATTGAAATATTTCATAATCACAAATATTCTTTTGGAAAATGTTAAACTAGTATTGCAATATTTTTATAGTCACAAATATTTCCTTGCAAAACCACAAAGTTGGTTTTGTGTGGCATGCTAATTCCTGACATTTTCTCCCACGATTAGAGAGCTACCTGGGTTCTGGAAGATACCCTACTCAATCTGCAAGCTTTAGAGACATACTTGGTTATACTCAATTATAAAAATACATATAACTGTAATATTAAAAAAAAACAGTTATGAGCTGCTGGAGGTTGCTGGGACTTGAACCCGAGTCCTCTGGAAGAGCAGTCAGTTCTCTAAACTGCTGAGCCATTTCTTCAGACTCCATCCCATGGCTTTAGAGTATTTTAAAGCAAATTCCAAACATCCATCTTACCTGTAAAGACCTTAGTACACATCTTTGTTTAAAATGCATAAAATTAACCTCAAATTTAATACCTGTCCACATTTATATTTTTCGTAATTGTCTAAAGTTATTTTTTAATTGGTTTGTTTTAATCTAGATCTAGTTAAGGTCTATGCTCTACATTTGAGGAATTTTGTGACCTTTTAATATATTTCAGTGATCTCTCCTTTAAGAAATGCCTTCTGTTGCCAGCACATTTGTTTTAAATTTTTTTCTTTTACTTAGGATTTGGCTGATCGTTTTTTCTTGGTATCACTGAGTTTTTTTTCACTGTCATTTCTATTTTGTGTTACATTGATAGTGAGAATAATAGACTTGAGTTCTGTTTGAATACTTCACAGGTGGTGTCTTGTGCTTGAGGTTCTATCATATCAAGAGGCTTGAGGCGTTTCGGTTATCTGTGATGCTAAGTGTCTGACCAGGCTGATGTGCCTGCTAAAAAGTTCTTCTGACCTAAGGATTTCAGCAATACTGAGGAGTGTTTCCTGGGTCCCTCATTTCATTTTTTAAATTAAATTTTTAATTTTTTACATTAACTTATTTCATTCTTACTCCGCAACTATTCACTGGGCAGGGCAGGCTATTGGTTGAACCCAGGGCCTCATCCATGCTCGACAAGTGATATGCTACTGACTTATAACCCCAGTTCTGAAATCATTTTAAAGAACCCTCCTTCTTATGCCACCAGAATTAGATAGTGCTTATGAAAGACAAATGTTTGATATTTTTTCCTTATTTGCATTTCTCCTAGTTACTTTTCTATTGCTATGACCAAGGCAACTTCTAAAACAAACAAAAACAACCAACATTTAATATGGGTTCATGGTTCCACAGGGCTAAAATCCATCACCACCCTGACAGAGAGCATGGCCACAGGCAGATAGGCATGGTATGGAGTAGTAGCTGAGAGATTATGTCTTGATCCATAAGTACTAGGAAGAGAGAACTACCTGGAAATGGCATGGGCTTTGAAACCTTAAAGCCAGATCCTCTAAAAGGACAACATCTCCTGATTCTTTTCAAATAGTTCCAGCAACAGGGGATTGAGCATTCAAATACAGGAGTGTATTTGAGACCATTCTCACTCAGACCACCACAGCTTTCTAATTTATGCTTTCATGCATTTGCTTATCGTCTTGTCATTTGTTTAGTTGGCTACATGTATAATAGGGGATCTTCTGTTGACGGAATACACTCTGCCTCACCGTAGACATATCTGCATCCCGCAGTCCATTTCCATTGCTTCCTCCTTAGTACAGGATAGGGAGCAGAGCTCAGATAACATGTTAGATGGCTGCTTTTGTTAGCTGACTTTGGGCTCTATGCCCTAATCTTAGATTTGTGGCATAGCAGGGATTTTTTTGTTTGTTTGTTTGTTTGTTTGTTTTTAGGTCTCATTAGGCTATATAAAAAGTCATAGTTTCACTTTGAGGATGCTCTCAATCGGCAAACTGAGACAATTAGACACTCATGTGGTTACACTTGTGTACTTGGAACACATTCCTCTGCTTTTGTGGTCATACTTGCTAGGAGCATGTATTTGGTACATGTAGGCAATTCTTTATTTTTCTGGCTCACTGCATTTTGCTTTCAGTTTGAGAACTCATGGAGTCAGATAGATTGTTCTGTCTTTAGTACTGTTTATTTGGAGGTAGTAAGGAGTGAGAAGTCTGTTAAACTATGATTTTATCTCTTTGCACAGCAGTTACCTTTTCTACTTGGTGCCAGAGTCAGGCCTCTTCTGTTGAGATTGATCATTCTTGCTGAGCCTTTGCTCTTAATGATAACAATTGATTTCATTCCGATTGGGGAGATAAAACATGTAAATGTTCGTTCCTTAGTGATCTTCCTATCACAATTTAATTTGTTGGATTGCAGAGAATGGAGAAAAGGAACCCCCAACAACTCTACTCTGGGTCCAGTATTTACTGGCACAGCACGTTGATAAACTTGGACAGTATTTGGAATACTTAGCTTTGGAATATATTAGTACTGTGATTGCTAGTACTCCAACTCTAATAGAATTAGTCTACGTGGAAGCAAATTTTACAAGGTAAAAATCTTAAATCTTGATTTTGAGTAGTTGGAATTGAGTCGTTTTTTAAAAGGCTTGAAGTAGTAGCAATTCCTCGGATTCTCTGATATTTTTTTCTAATAATTTTAAGGAATTCTTTATTGTATAATCAATGTTAGTCATTTGGTTCAGTTCTTACTAAATGGAATCATAATTATCTAGTTTTCTAAGTAAACTGACAAAATGAGGTAAAAATTTTAACCCATTTTTACACTTTTTTTTTTTCATTTCGTGGCACTCATTTTTTTTTTCTTGCTCATAAAGGGATTTCCCTGAGGCCTCCTCTCTTACAGCAGATGGATAATCTCAAAGGAGCCACACGGCGGATGAAGGAAGCACAGTCTTTGGACACAGCTGATAGATTCCTCAATTCCAAATGTGCCAAATACATGCTTCGAGCAAACATGATAAAAGAAGCAGAGGAAGTGTTCTGTTTCCAAGTTCACCAGGGTAGGGAGTAACATAGAGGTATGTGATTGTTTGAATTAGGAAAACTGAACTAAGCTTGCCATTAAATTCATAAGATTCCATTTAAAAATATCCCATTAATGTGTGTGTGGTGTGTGTGTACGCTTACCTACCATGTGAATATAAGCACCCAAAGAGGCCAGAAGAAGTTGTCAGATCACCTGGAGCTAGAGTTCGAGGTGGTTGTGAGCTGCTCAACATGGGTGCTGGTAGCTGAACTCTGGTCCTCCTGAAAAGCGAGCTACAAGTGCTTTTATCCAAAATGCAGTTTGTTTAATCCAAAAGCAGGAGTCTGTTTGGGCATTTCTTTATTTTTTTAAAGTAGCAAGGAGTTTAAAAAGTTTCTTCAAGCTGAGCACAGTGGCACATGCCTGTAATCCCAGTCCTCATGGAGGCAGAGGCAGGCATATCTCTGTGAGTTCGAGGCCAAGCTGGTCTACAAAAGCCAGTCCAGAACAGCCAAGTCTACACAGAGAAGCAAAACATAACAAAGCAAAACATAACAAAAAAGTTCTTTCATTCTTTTTAGGTTTTGTCTTAGTTAGGGTTTTATTGCTGTGAAGAGACACCATGACCATGGCAATTCTTATAAAGGAAAGCATTCGGGCTGGCTTCCAGTTCAGACAGAGGTTTAGTCCATTGTCATGGTCGGAAGCATGGCAGCATGCAGCAGACATGGTGCTGGACAGGTAGCTGAGAGTTCTACATTCCATGTCAGCAGACAGCAGGAAGAGAGAGTTAACACTAAAGATGCTTGACATACTAGTGACTGGTGATACACAGATGCTTGAGCCTCTGAGACCTCAAAGCCCACTCCCAGTGACATAGTTCCTCCAACAAGGCCACACCTCCTAAGAGTGCCATTTGTTATGGGGGCATTTTCATTCTAACAGTCACAGTGTTCTATCTATTTATATTTCTATGTTGTTAACACACTGTTTTTATAACTTTATATCTCCCTTTAATACTTTGATCATCTTTTGTAGTTATTTATTTAACTTCCTGAGATAGGCTCCAGTCGCCCAGGCTGGCCTCGAACTCACTGTATAGGGATGATGATCTTGAACTTCTGATCCCCTTGTCTCTGCCTTCTGGGCGCAAGTTTGTCCCAACATGCCCAGTTCTCTGTGGTGCTGTGGGTTGAACCCAGGACTTCATTCACAGTAGGCTGACGCTCCACCAACTGAACTACAACATACTGAGTTCTACTCATTACATTTTTAATGACATATAACAGTAGTGCTCAATAATGGGCTTCATTGTGTTATTTACATGAACTTGTATAACATGAACCAATCAAATTCAGTCACCTGAGAAGCGTGTCAGATAAACTGTGAATAACATCGATATATTTGACTATATTAAAATTTAAGTATGTGTATAGCAGAATAGTCATAATCATAGTGAGAGAGAATTGGAACATGTAGCCAACCTATGAAAACGACAAAAATTTTTGCAGTAACTTGGGGGCTGGAGAGATGGCTCAGTGGTGAAGAGTGTGAGTTCTCTTCCAGGGGACCCGAGTTTGATTCCTAACACCCATGTTAGGTGGCTCACCACTCCTTTGATATTTCTGGCTTTCTCAGATATCCACACTCACATAAATGCACACATAGACCCACGATTAAAAAATAAGATAGGTCTTAAAAAAAAAAAGAACTCCTGAGAATTCACTGACATAACTATCTACTACACATTAAATGGAAACCGTGTTTACAAGTTAGAGAGCTGAGTTTTTAGTTAAGATACTTTGAGGTGATAGTGTACATTTCAAAAAAAATGGCCATTATATATCAAGTCGAGACCCTAGTGCTAGGCCACTGTGGCCTGCGGTGCTGAGGTATCACTGGTGTCATCCCCGTGCACACCTAATGCTAGATTCTAATTGTGTCTTGATAGTTAGGAAAACCCTTCTCATTTAGAAGCTACAGAATAGCATTGCTTATTGTCAGATGATACTTCTACTTGGAAAAATGCCATACAAATATAAATGTAAAAAAGAAAGTAGCAAGACATGGTCAGAAGGGCAGAGGAAATGAGTAATTTACAGAAGTAGAAAATGGAATAGGCAAAACATGTCTTCTCTAGCAACCAGCAAAGTACAATTAAAACACTAAGCATTCTGTGCCCGTAAGACAGACTAAAATTTAAGTCTGTCAGGACTAAGTATTGTTAGATGGTGTGATGATTTTTACACACACACACACACTGCCTCTCAGTTTTTCACTCAACTTTCATTAAAGTAAATTTGTTTTTATAAAAAAATAACCTTTTTTTGGGGGGGGTCAATCACTGTGACATACAATATTTACTGTAATACTAATAGTTTATTTACCATTTATAAAGGGAAATATAAAGGCTTCAATGCTTTTGAGTACTAATTATATACATGGTATCATTTAATCAACGTTTTTGTATATGTTAGCGCTGTGATACAATTGAAATATTTAGAGGTCAAACACTGCCCTGGCTAGAGACTTTGCTAGTTATTTGGAGCCAGTACTCTGCATTGGGGTTCTAAGCCCACGTCTTTTTGTGTTAAATTGGAGTCAGAACTATGTAACCGTAGCAGAAACTACCAAAGCAGTGTTTCTGAAACTGAGACGTCATAGGCTTTATTAAGCCTTCGTACACTGCTGTTGCATATACAAAGGGGTGCAGACGTTCTTGGGAGAGGGTTAGAAAAAGTGATGGGCATTAGGAGAAAAACGAATCAGAAGAGCAATAATATTGTTTCTGTCCACATAGCACATACTAGGTGTCTGATATTTTACAAAAAAAAAAAAAAAAAGAAAAGAAATTGAAGCTTGGAAGAGGCTACTCATACTCAGATGGTACTTGGTCATACTGTGGTTAGTACTGTGGTTCACTGTCCTTCCCACTGCATCCCAGATGTCAGATTAGAAGACACTAAAACAAGCACAAGAATCATTAGGTTTTAGAGAAGAGTGCTATCTGGAAGGTGAGGGGTAGGGATTAGAAGTATATAGTTAGAAATGAGTATATAAATTTTAAATTAAATTTCAGTCCAGCAATTTAAACAAACAACTAGCGTGTATCTTCAGGGGCATAAGAGAATGAGGAACAGGTCTACCTACAAGGGAATGAGTGAAATGGTCACAGTTACAGATTATTTACAGTCTAGGATCGTAGAGAACTACAGGTGCTTGTTTAGTAGTTCCTTATGGTAATCTATTTAGGTAAAGTAACCTTTTTGTGAAGATAAAGTCATCATAAAATGGAAAATGTACATCGCTATAAAGGATGGAGAAGATAAATCTTATTTCTTTTTAAGTCTGGAGATAATAAATTTTTAGACTTTTTTTTTTTGAAAGAGGCTTTTGCTGCATAAGCTCAGGCAAGCCTTACATTGGATGTTTTCTTGCCTTCACCTCCTAAGCATAGGGAATTTGTAGACTTTTAATAAATTCCCAAGAATTGAGCTCATACTAGAAAGTGGGCTGAAAAAAGACCAAAGAGTGAAAATGATTCTATAAATATACCTTTGCCATCTTTCTTTAAATCACACAAATATGTTTGAAATGAATATGCTCCAACAGATGATCAAAATACAGCGCCCTACGTTGAAGCCAAGTATTTTATATCTTGCGTCTTTAATCTTTCGCTTACCTTTAAGCCTGAACTAACAAATATTTGTAACAAATCCAGATCTGTCTGTCTGTCTGTCTGTCTGTCTTTCTCCTTGAGACAAGGTCTAGCTATATGCCTCAGGCTGGTTTTGAACTCAAAGTCCTGCCTCAGTCTACCAGGTGCTGGGATGATAGGCACGCACCACGATGCTCACTGTTGCCAGGTTTTAACTGCACATGGCAGAAGTAAAAGTGCAGTGAAAGTCTTGTTACGAAGCAGCAGGCACTGAAGCTCAGATGAATGAACAAAGAAAGTAGCAGTGCACAGCCTACCCTGCAGGACAGAGCGGGGGTTACTAAGAGACAACAGTACTGGATCTTCGCAATAGTGACCTTGAGTCAGCAAGGGAGTGCTAGGTAGCAGAAAGAAAAAGAGGGTGGAAAAAAAGATGGGCGATATTTATAGGATTGTTGCTGTTTTAAATAGTTAAAATAAGAGCTTCGATGCTTAAAATTAGCTGTAGTAATCTGGAGTCTGTCCTGTACAAAGTGGGGAGCATTCCGGTAGGGCTGAATAAGCAGAGCGCTGCAGGGATGGCTCAGTGGGGAGGGTGCTTGCTGCCAGGACCTGCAGCAGATCTTTTAAGACTCAACGGTGAAGGGAGAGCGTTGACTTCTACAAGTTGTCCCCTGACCTTCCAATGTGCTGTGCATCTGTGTGCACATGCACAAACATTAAAAATAAATTAATAAAAGAGTGAGAAATACCACAAGCCTTACCGAATGGACTGGTTGCTAGAGATCATCATCATAATACCTGTGGGTATACTTGGAAAAGAAAAGGTGACTTTTTCCTGTCATGATTTGAACCCAAGGCTTTAAATGTGCTTTTTTTTTTTAATGTGATTTGGAGACTATTTTATTGCTTGCTGGCTTATATTTATGCAAGTTTCCATTTCAGGAAGGAACATTCGCCATGGAAAATCTAAATGAAATGCAGTGTATGTGGTTTGAGACAGTGCGTTTTGGCCTATCAGCGCCTGGGGAGATACGGGGATGCCTTGAAAAAATGCCATGAAGTAGAACGGGTGAGTTGTTAGGGTGCAGAGTTTAGTAACTGACCTACCTACATTCACAGTTTCTCTTCCTTGACACTCCCCCCCCCACACTACTTAATCCTCATCAGCAGCCTAGGAGGATGCACAGCTGCTGGCAGCTGTTCCCCCTGCTCCTCGCCCCAGCTGTCAGGATCTGGTCCACAGTCAGCCTCTCTCCAGTTCGTCTTCCCAGGATGTTTATTCTCACACTTGGTACCCTATACATCAAATGGCCAGTTTGCAGGCTTATTTTATTACTTGCATTGAGAATTATGTATGCGATATGTCTTAGTGAGGGCACTTTTCTTTTCCTTTGTGTGAATTTTTGTTTTCCTGTTCTTTGTCATCTCTGAAGCACTCTCCTTCTACATGGACCACAGGAGGAAAGGAGCCGAAGATGCACCGCTGGGGCAGTCCTCAGCACCTCTCAGTTGTGGCAGCACTTGGCACCACTCTTCCCCTGCTGACGGAGCTGATGTCTGCACCGTGGCAGTCACTTTGGCCTTCTTCCCTTGTGAAACTCCTGAGTTACCCACAGGAAGGCTTTGTCTTAAGGGGTGTCTTTCTATGGGAACCAGATCCAGGATTTTACCAGAACCTTTATAGAAATCACCAGAGTTTGCTTTGTTTTGGTTTGTTTTCTCCCGCCCATTAAACTTTGTATTTCTAGGGGAAAGATTTTTCATTTTCTCTTTGAGAAATCTAAGCCTCTTGGATTATGCGTTAAATATCCGAGGACTGTAGTTTAAATCAGGCTCCTGTTTCCCTGGCGCTTTGAGTGTCTCAGGAAAAGCACCTATTCCTGTGATTTGTGGCATCTGCTTTCCTGGAAGTGCCTCTGGTGCACCTGAGTCCCTGGACTGTGATGCCCACAGGGAGGCCTCACACACAGTAGCCAGGAAGTACAGGTTTCATTACACACATTATCTCACCCTCGAAGCATCCCAGTTGGTATGTGCTTTGTACATTGAAACTGAGTGGGATAAAGTGATTTGCCTGTTATTGACTGTGTGGAGAGACTCTATTTGTTGCTGTTGGGATAGACTCTCCTGGCAGAAGCAGCTTATGGATAAAGGGCTTATTTTAACTCAAAATTCCAGGTTCAATTCCGTCATAGCAGGAAAGTCAAAGCAGCAGGAATTTGAAGCAGCTAGTCACAGCCACAATCAAGAGCAGGGAGAGCATGAATGCAAACACTCAGTGCTCAGCGCTTTCTCCTTTTTAATACAGTGTGGGACCCAAACCCAAGAAATGGTACCACCGACTTTTAGTGGGCTCCTCCCACATCAGTTAACATCCTCAAGACAGTCCCCCGTAGACATGCCCACAGCCAACCTAATCTAGACAGTCTCTGGCTGACTGTCAGTTGTGACTCTGAGTTCTGTCAATTGGACAAATAAAATTATCACAGAGGCAGGGCTAAGTTGGAACTAGCTTTTTTTTTCAATGCAACCAATATTTATTGTCTGCCTTTTGTGTGCCATTTTTTGGCTAGTCACAGGAATATACTTTCTAAAACCTTTTACATAGTTATCCCTATTCTCCCCCAAAAGAAAGCTATATTAACAGTGTATATGATAGAAAAGACAAAAAAAATGCAAAATGAGTCTTATGTTTTGTGCATTTGAATATTTATAGAAAACCTGTCAGCCAAAGAACTGAAGAAAATGCTTAGCAAGCAAAAAAGAGCTCAGGGAAAGGCTAAGTTAGAAGAAGAAAGCAAGCACACAGAAAGAGAATGTCAGCAGAAAAATCAGAAGAAAAAAAAGAGAAGAAGCCACCAGTGGCCATAAGGAAGTACTTACTTCTGAAAAACTCGAAAGGGTGAATTGAGTCTACAGTTATAATTTTACGATAAAATTTATGCCGTTTGATTTTTGTTCTGGCTATAATTTATTTAAATGTTTAAATAAAAAATAAGCCACTGCTAATTGTTTGAATGGCAATATGCAAATTTTGGCTAACACAACTTATATATAGAAATATTATAGAGCAGAGTAGGGGTCCTGTAAGGGTATGTCCTAATTCCCAGACCTGAATGTGTACACATGGAAAGGGAAATTAGGGTATCCAGTGGAATTTAAGGTTGCAGTTGGCTGATCTTAAGATGGAGAGATTAGCTGAGACTCCACCCACTGAAGCAGGTTCTTCAAGTATATATTAAGGCTTCCTGAGTGTGTGAATGAATGGGTCACTGTTGCGGGTTTTTTTTGTTTTTTGTGCCATCTCTTGTGTTCTTTTCCTTCGGTTTGTTTTGTCCAATTCTAATGTGCTAGTTTCTGTTTTATCCTACTATATTTTATTTTGTTATTTCTTAGAAGCCTTAGAAGTCTTTTTCTCTCTCTCTTTTTTTTTGTTTTTGTTTTTTGAGACAGGATTTCTCTGTGTAGCCTTGGCTGTCCTGTACTTGTTTGTAGACCAGGCTGGCCTCGAATTCACAGAGATCTGCCTGCCTCTTGCTCCTTGAGTTCTAGGATTACAGGTGTTTGCCACCCAGCTCTGTTTGTTTTCTACTGAGATACAGAAAGGGGATAGATCTGGGGAGGAGGAGGTGGAAAGGTACCAGGAGGAGTAGAGGGAGGAGAATCTGTAATCAGGATATATTAAGTGAGGGAAAAAAAATCTATTTTCAATAAAAAAGGAGAGGGCGGGTTGAGATTGGTCAAAAATGTCCGAGTGGCCCAGCATGGTCAGAGGGCCTGTTGTAGGCTGACGAGGACAGGGTGAAGTGCTGTCAAGACTTACTGTGGCGGTGCTGCCTTTCAAGGTGGAAGACGAGGCCATAACCAAGGACTGTGGGCCACCTCTAAAGCAGAAAAGGGCATGGGAATGGATTCTCCACTAGAGCCCACGAAAGGGAACGCAGGCCTTCTGACACCTTGATTTTCAGCCTGGTGGGCAGACCAGTGTGGGCTTAATCTACAGAGCTGAAAGGAGTTTTTAAAGACACCCAGGGCTTAGAATTTGTTGTAGCATCAATATAATTGTGTTCAGAGTGGAATCATTGGTTTGATGTGTCTTACTGCCTAAATGGTCTAGCACTAAACACAGTACTTCATCCCCAAGATATTGTCAAAATGTTGTTATTTGGGGTCCAGATTTACAGAAGTATTAAGTATGATTCACTTACTATAGTCTAATAAATATGTAAAATTTGGCATTACGTTTTTCCTGGCTATGAAGTTTGCCTCCTTTCTTTTGACATTTGTAACATATAAGGTGTAATATATAAGGCACTTGGTGTATAATTTGATAAATTCGGTGGAATTATTTCAAGTAGTTTCTCATTTGTGTAAAACTACCCTTAATTTAAAATTACAAAAATAATGTTGCTATTTCTATTTTGAAATATTGGCAATGTACCTTTTTTTTAAAAAAAAATCCATTTTATTATTTGTGCATTTATATGTGTGTGAAGGGGTTGCTTACGGAGGCCAGTAGAGAGCTGTAGCAGGATATTTGATCCCATTATGAACCCCAAAATTGTGAACTGTAAAAACTTCTAGTTGTGGAGTGTTTCAGGGTTTAATCGCACACCTTTAATCAAGAGATTTCTGTACACAAGATTAAGTAAAGTTAACCCTGGATCAAGTGTTGGTCTACAAAGTGAGTCCAGGATAGGCAGAACTACACAGAGAAACCCTGTCTCAAAAAAAAAAAAAAAAAAAAAAAAAAGCCAGAGCACGAAACCAGCTGACAGAGTAAACAGAACGGAGGGGCAATGAGAAAAGGGTAATTAAGATGATGTAGTGATGTAGAGAAAAAGAAGGAACTTTGGGCTTTTTCTGTCTGGGGTGTGAGCTAAGTAGGAAGGCCTTTTTCCTTCTGGAACATCGGTAGAGTAGGAAGATCAGCTGGGTGCTTTCTCTGCCTCAGAGCTAGTAGTTTTACCCCAACATCTGGCTCCCGAGTCTTTTTTGGTAAAATCGAACAACTGAGATTTTCTTTCTTTCTATAACAACAGAGGGCACTGGATCTCCTGGAGGTGGAGTTACAGGTGTTGCGAGCTGCCTACCACGGTGCTGGGAACCGGGTCCTTACAACAGATGAGCTATCTCTTCATCCCCTGAGCACATACTTTGAATCTGTGTGCAGGTGATAATTTTTAAACACTTTTATGCTCATCTGGCTATGGATAAAGTATGCAGGCTATTACATATCTGTATTATAAACTTGAGGGGAATTTGGCTTGTGTACCTGATTTTTAAATATAAAATTTTTTCTTTTTGCTTCAAAATAGGTCAACAAGCCATTAGAAGCATCAAATTTCTCACTCCTCTAAAGACCCTTACTGCTGATAACATTGACACCCACCTGCTGGCATTTGAAATATATTTTAGAAAAGGCAACACATTGTTTTGAATTGAGGTTTGCATATGTCTGTTATTGTTGTTTCGTTTTCTGTGGTGCAGGAGGTTGAACTCGGCCTTACATACACTAGGCATGTGCTTTTTCACTCAACTGCACACTCCTAGCCTTGAGTTCGGCTTCTAACCTTTGTAGTGTTGACTGTATTAGATATAATTTTGTCATTTGGATCCACTTTTGCTTTTTTAGAGCTTTATTTCAACCTCCCACAAAGGTTCAATTTCCTTTCGCTTTCCTACTCAAAAATTTGCTGGGCAACAGATGAAATATTACAACAAAATTCAGTGTGAGAATAATGTGAGCAGTTACACGGATTGTTTACATGTGCTGTCTGGTTCTGTGTCACCACAAACTAAAGTCACCCAGGTTCAGTTTTCAAAACCCCATGGTGGCTCACAAACCATCCTTAATTCTAGCTCCAGGGGATCCATTGCTCTCTTCTGACTTCTGTGTGCACCAGCCATGCACAGAGCGCACGCGCGCGCACACACACACACACACACACACACACACACACACACACACTATGAGCGTGGGCAAAGCACATACACATAAAATACAAATAAAAATATTTTTGAAAAAGTTGTGCATTACCTATGCCTTTTGATTCTATATCATACTTTGTAAATAGCTTTATCAAGTGATCACTGCGGGTGGTAATAGTCCTGTAGTCTCAGGACTCCAGATGCTGGTGCAAGAGGATTATAAGTTTGAGGTTAGTCTTAGTTGGCTACACACACAAACCCTGGCTCAAACAAAATTATTCCAAAGAGCTTTCAGTGCAAAGATATCTACTGTAATGTGTTTAAATTGTGTGGGAAGAGAATGAACAAATAAGTGTATGATCAGAGATATGGGAAACAATGGTAAATGGCAGAATGTAATACCAGGAAGTCATTTAAAGCAGTGTGTATTCAAATGATTTATTTATTAGTATACTTTATTTTTTAATTTATTTTATTAATTAGAGTTTATTCACCTTGTATCCTAGCTGTAGCCCCCTCCCTCGTCCCCTTCCAATCCCACCCTCTCTCTCTCATCTTCTCCCATGCCCCTCCCCACGTCCACTGATAGGGGAGGTCCTCTCTCCCCTTCCCTCTGACCCTAGCCTATCAGGTTTCATCAGGACTGGCTGCATTGTCTTTCTCTGTGCCCTAGTAAGACTCAAATAATTTATAACAACAGTGATTAACAGCTGTTTTTAAAAAAAAAAAAAAAACAAACAAACTTTATTGTTTGAGATAAGATCTCATGTAGCCCAGCTGCCTTTGAACCTAGTATGTAGCTGAGACAGGGCTTAATCTTCCTGCTTGACTTAAGTGCTGGGATTACATATACCTAGTTATAATTAACTTTCATAATACATATGTAGAGATGAGCAAACAGTAAGTCTCAACTGATAAAAATACCGCTGGGAAAAGGCTGAAAGGAAGTTCATACCAAAACTTTAACATTGACTTTGGATACTAAGATTATGAGTTATTTTTTTCTCAAATCTCTGTCACTGGTATGCTCTTGGATGAGTTTAAAGTTGTATGGATTGGCCTGGAACTTTTTATTGCTTCCACATCCTGAATGCTGACGCTTTAGCCAGATGCCATTACGTTTGACTTTATGCAGTGCTGGAGATTGAGCCCAGGCCCCATGCAGGTTAAACAAGTATGCTACCAGCTGGGCCTTGCTTTACGTGTTTTCTGTCTTGAAAATATATTTGTATCCTGTCTTGTTATGGGAAAGATTTTAGGCAGCCTACACAAATTTCTAAAATATCAAGGGCAGCATTAATGAAGACTAGATGATCGATGATAAAAAAGGAGTTGGAGATAAAATGAAAAATGTATCAAAATTATCTGTGCTCTACTTTAAACTATATGTTTATTAATAAATGTTGTCCCAGTTTTGTTGTTAAAGCAGAAGTCTCCATTATATATTGAAGGAATACTTACATTTAAAAAAATTAGATTTCTAGGTAGAATAAGCGGAGAAGAATTTAAGACAGAGGACAGGTGCTGGAGAGACAGCTCGGCTGTTAAGAGCATTCATTGCTCTTCCAGATGATCTGAGTTAGATTCCGAACATCTCATTAGGCAACTCACAAGCACCTGTAACTCCAGCTCCAGGGATTCAACACCTCTGGCCTCTGTGGGTACCTGTGCATAAATCCCAATGCAGAAACACACAAATAATCATCATCATCATAATAATAATTTTCAAAGTAATAATTTTTAGAGAAGCCAGTTAATATAAAACATTTCTTTTTGATAATTGTGAGAAATAGTTTTTGAAATATTTTAAGAAAAAGAAAAATGTCTACTATGTAAAAATAAAACAATCAAAAGATCATTTTGTAACTGTAAGTTAATATGTATAGAGTTCTCAAAAAATTCTGACAAATATATGTGAAATTCAGAGGACAATTTGTTGAAATTTGTTTTCTCCTCCCACTGAGTGGGGTCTGGGGATCAAATTTAGGTCTTAAGGCTTGGTAACAAATATTTTTACTACCTGAGTCATCTCACTCACCCTCCAGTTTAAATCTGAGAAAACAGGAGCCAATAGTGATGCAACGCAAAGAAGAGTATTTTGAACAAATGATTTTAAAACAACTAGATCAGATTGTTAAAGTTAATAATGTTAATTGACTCTCTTCCTTAAAATCTAAGGAAAAAAAAAATCAAGATATGCCTTAGACGTAAAAGGAAGAGCAAAAACTACAAACCTACCAGGTGTGGTGATGCATGCCTTTAATCCCATGGAGGCAAGCAGAGCTCTGTGACTTCAGAGGCCAACCTTGTCTACATAGTGAGTTCCAGGACAGTCAAGGCTACACACAGAGAAACCCTGGCTGATAACAAACAAACAAAGCTTCTAATTGGGGATAGAGTTCTTGGGACACATACATATACTCACAAAACTGTAATAAAAGAATAAAAGCACAAAGTGAGAATCATCAAAATCCCAAGCTTGTGCACATCCACAGTGTAATGAAAATAAAATAAAAATGTAAGCATTAGACTGGGGAAAATGTCAGTTATATGTACACTGGCAAATAAAAACATTTACAAAGATGCCATATCATTTATTATCAGGTAAATACAAATCAAATTCATGAGAGTTCATCACATACTCACTACAATATCTGAAATTAATGCCTAATGTAGCCATTAATTGCCACGAGAGTTTCAATGAGTCTACTCTCCCACAGTTGAAGATGTAGAAGAATTTTAAATCAGAGCATGGCTGCCCTGGCAAGAGGTCATATCCAGAGTCCTTCTAGGTCGGTGTGATCCAGCTGGAATATAGATACACCTTTGGTATCAAGAGATAGAGGCAAGCAAATCTCTGAATTCAGGGCCAGTCTGGTTAGAGCAAGTTTCAAGTAAAAAAAAAAAAAAAAAGGCCTGGTGGTACATGCCCTTAATTCCAGCACTCAGGAGGCAGGCGTGCAGATCTCTAAGTTCTAGTCAGTTTTGTTCAAGTAGTTCATTGAGTCAGTGAGTTGAGAGGCAGTGCAGTGGAGTTATTTGTGGCAGTTCAGTTCCTGGAGTTGCATGGCAGTCTTACCAGGAAAGTTTTACTGAGAGAGGTTGAAAAGAGAACAAGCCAGAGAATGAGAAGGAGCCATAAGATTAGAACAGATTGCTAGGGTTAGTTTGAGGCCAAGCAGATTAGTTCAGTCAGAATTCGATAGAGAAGCCAGTTTGAATCAGTTATCTAGGAAAGGAGTTAGAGCCAGAACAGCTGAGTTGAACAAGCCAGCCAAAGTTTAGAAAGAGCTAGAAAGGGTGAGAGCTTATTCAATAGTAAGTCTTAGTGGCTGAAAACATTCTAGGCCTAGATTAGATTAGCTTCTAGGCCTAGAAGCTTCTAGGACTAGGCCTAGGTTAGCAGACAAGAGGCTGTAAGCTTCAGAGATGACAATTACATCAGGTGAATAAAAGTTACTTTCAGGTTAAGAAGAATACAGTGGTGATTTGAACACAGACCTTATTGTTTACTGGACACGCATGAACTGGGTTTTGTTTTATTTTAAATAGCTTAGAAAATAATTTTTTTTTGTGATTATGAGAACATCTTCCTTGATCATATTCCTTCGTAACAGTAATTGTTCTTCTGATGCTTTATTTTGAGGTGCTATGCTTTCTAAAGTGGCTCTGGCTGAAATACTTCTTGGGATAGCATAGCCCTGGACTTCTATTTTGAATCACGTTGTTTCTAAGCACAGAGGTTGTTAAATTAGTCTTCCCTCAGTGTTTAATAACTCTCTGTGAGGAAAAAGCTTTGATAATGTTTTGTTTTAAAATTTCTTTTTTAAACTATTATGTGTAGGAGTGTTTACCTACATGTATGTGGTGCATATGTGTGAAGTGCTTGTGGAGGCCAGAAGAAGGTAAACTGAAGTTACAGATAGTTGTGAACTGCCATGTGGGTGCTAAAAACTAAACCTGGATCCTTGTAAGAGCAGCCAGTGCACTTACCTGCTCCTCTGATAGTTTTGCCGTGGTAATTCATAGTCTCATTGTAGCCCCAAACTTAAGTGAGATGTTACTAAATAGGAGGACATTGGGAAGAGATGTCCCAGTTGGCTGCCCAGAGTTTGTGGATGCCTGCTCTAGCCCACACTGATTGACTCAGCACCTTAAGCCACATGTGAGTGGTCAGTATAAGTCAGATGAAATGTGAGCCTTAGGTGTTACTCATCTTCAACTGTCTTGGAATTTTAGGTGCTAAAATGATGTATTTTCTGGACAAGTCAAGGCAAGAGAAAGCAATTGCTATAGCCACTAGGTTGGATGAAACTATAAAAACTAAAAATGTGAAGGTAAGATTCTTCATTGTCTGATTTATAATCTTGCAAGATCTAACAAAATATGCATCTCTACAATGTCGTTCTAAGTAGGTCAAAGAGCTCAGCCTGGATACAGATCTCAGCTCTACTCATTTTTTGTTGTTGTTATATATACCCTTTATTATGATGATACCTGTTCCATCCACCCCTAGCTTATCTGTCTTTTGTTGTTGTTGTTGTTTTTAAACTATTACAGTTTATTCACTTTGTATCCCAGCTGTAGCCCTCATCCCTCATTCCCTCCCAATCCCGCCCTCTTTCCTTCTTCTCCCCCCACATCCCTCCCCTTCCAACTGACCCTAGCCCATCAGGTCTCATTGGGACTGGCTGCATTGTCTTCCTCTGTGGCCTAGTAAGGCTGCCCCCCCCTCAGGGGTTGCTGATCAAAGAGCCAGCCACTGAGGTCATGTCAAAGACAATTCCTGTTCCCCTTACTAGGGTAACCCACTTGGATACTGAGCTGCCATGGGCTACATCTGTGCAGGGGATTTAGGTTATCTCCATGAATGGTCCTTGATTGGATTATCAGTCTCAGAAAAGACCCCTGGGCCCAGATTTTTTGGTTCTGTTGCTCTCCTTGTGGAGCTCCAGTCCCTTCTAGGTCTTTCTATCTCTCCCCTCTCACTAAACAACCCTGAGATTTTACCTTAAACCCATCAGAATGGCTAAGATCAAAAACTCAAGTGAGAACACATGTTGGAGAGGATGTGGAGAAAGGGGAACCCTCCTCCATTGCTGGTGGGAATGTAAACTTGCACAACCACTTTGGAAATTAATCTGGTGCTTTCTCAGAAAATTGGGAATAGTGCTACTTCAAGATTCAGCTATACCACTACTAGGAATATATCCAAAAGAGGCTCAAGTATACAACAAGGACATTTGCTCAACCATATTCATAGCAGCTTTATTCGTAATAGCCAAAATCTGGAAACAACCTAGATGTCCTTCAACTGAGGAATGGATACAGAAATTGTGGTACATTTAGACAATGGGATACTACTCAATTAAAAACAATTAATTAAATTAAAAACAAGGAAATCATGAAATTTGCAGGCAAATGGTGGGTACTAGAAAAGATCATCCTGAGTAAGCTATACCAGAAGCAGAAAGACACATGGTATATACTCACTTATAAGTGGTTATTAGACATATAATATAAGATAATCATACTAAAATCTATATACCTAAAGAAGCTAAGCAAGGAGGAGGACCCTGGGTAAGATGATCAATCCTCGTCCAGAAAGGCAAACAGAATAGACATCAGAAGAGGGAAAAAAAGGGAACAGGACAGGGGCCTACCACAGAAGGGCCTCTGAAAGACTCTACCCAGCAGGATATTGAAGAAGATGCTGAGACTCATAGCCAAACTTCGGCAGAGTACAGGGAATATTATGAGCTCTACCCGTTATTAAGCTCTGGTGTACAAGTTGTATAGTTGTTGACTTTTGAGTTAACTGAAATAACAGCATGAAGTGCCTCCCCTAGCTCATACAGAGAAGCACTTAGTGATGTGAGCTACTGTGACCAGTAAAAGCCACTTCCTGGATATGGTATTATATGCTTGTAATTCCAGGACTCAAAAGGATCAAAAGACACAGGAGAATCAAAAAGCTCAAGGCTAGCCCTGGCTACATATTCAGTTTGATGCAAGCTACCCTAATAAAACAAAAACTAATACTGTCTTTTTAAAGCTTTTAGAGTGATTTTTTCCCCTCTTAATTTTCCCCCTTTGTTTACTGGGGAGAAGAGGTCTGTGCCATGAGTGTGAAAGGAAGAAGACAACTTTTGGGATTTGATTCTCTACTTTATATGGGTCCCAAGTATTGAACTTAGATTATCAGGCAGCAAGTGCCTTAACCTGCTGAGACATCTTGCCTTTTTTCTTTTTTGAAGACAGGGTCTTGCTATGTGATACCTGTTGCATAGCTGAGTTTGATTTAACTGAAATAACAAAGCATGAAGGGCGTCAGCCTAGCTCATACATAGAGGCACTTTAGCACCTGTTCATGTAGGACTTGAAGTTGGAATCCTGCTTCAGCCTCCGAAGTACTGGGATCAGAGGGGCCTGTGCCACCACGAGTAGCTCAGAGTTGGAGTTCAACATTCTTTATTTGAAGTGATTACTTACTATAGATAGGAAGAAGCAGCTGAAGTCTCTCTCTGGAGCGAGGAATAAGTTGTGTCTGTTGATTAAAATTATTACTAGCTGAGCTGCTTTTTTATCTTCATACAATTGATCTTTTGTTCTTGTGTCACTGGACTCTACTAAAGGTTTCTGAGGCACTGCCCGATGGCAGCTTTGGGAGCTCTAGTTCCCAGTGTGAAGAGTACAGCAGTGCTTGCCAGAACCTGTTTCCATTTACACCTGCTCTTGTGCCTGCTGAGAATGAAGCTCTGGGTCCCAGCGCTGCACTGAACCACACAGCTGGCCACAAGCTCTTGAGACGTGAACTTTGAAATATGGTGGGAAGTTGGCACCTATAGCTTTGAAGCTGAATTCCCTTCAGGGCGGCTTCTGCCGTATACCAATGTGAACACACTGATATGAAATAAAATATTTAGATAGAAGTTTTAAATGGAGTGTTGTGTCTGTCCTCACATAGACACCTGTTAAAGTTACCTGTTTACACTTGAACAATCTTACACTCCTGAATTATGAGTGTTGCTGTGTCTGTATTATACTTCAGTTGCTGATTAATGTGTGGCCATCCCTCATGCTATTTTCTTTAGATTCTAGTTTCAGAATCTGTTTTGACCTCTTGTCTCGTTTATTTGATTGTTTTGTTTATTTGATTGTTTTGTTTTGAAGTGGTAACTGTATGTTAAGAAATGGCCGTGTTTTCCATTTTGGTAGATTAATGTGATTTGCTCCTTTTTTTCTTTTTAACCTAAACTGGTATGATTATTTCTTGGTCATAGCCGTAAAGTGATGCTTTAAAGCCATTGAATAAGGGTACACTGGTGTTGACAAATCACAATGTGAAGACTGGTTTGCCTCCTCATCGTGTAAGTTTCACTGTTAAATTTGTTGTGTATCTTTTCTAGTCCTATGGACCACTGTGGAGGAATTGGGCTTTCTTGATTGAGTTGTTTTGAGGGTTATCAAGTAGCTTATCTTGAGAAGTTTTCTTCAAGGTACCATGACTGGGCAGAGTACAAATTAAGCAGCACTGCCACCCACACAGCCATTCATTAACTCTTTGGTGAATTTTTAGATGAGAACTTAAGCTATAATTAAACTATTAAATCATAATGTTGTTGAACAGCATTGGGGGGAGCCCTTTTTGCCATATCTTATGTAATAGAGTCACTCTCTTTTTCAGCAGTGTCAGTATACTTGTAAATCTACTATCTGATATAAACCCAGAAAGGAGATTTTATTTAGTAAGCTCTACTAGTTGAAGTGCTTTTTCCTTTATTTCTTTAGATTCATAGTTATTAAGAGGGGAAAAATTCACAGTATAATAATACCAGCCTAGAAAATGCCACAATAAATTATTTTGTATGAAGTTTGTATGAATGCCAGCCTAGAAAATGCCACAATAAATTATTTTGTAACATATAAACATATTTTATATGTTATTATTATGTGTCCCTACTTAAAAAATATTTTTTGGGACAGTAGAAACTTATCTCAATCTTTTCAAGTTTATAGAAAGTGTGACTTTCAATAACTACCTCCCAGATAGGCTTGGTGCCACAGTAACTGGGATTCTTTGGTGTTTTAAAAATATAGAACTAGCACTGGGCATGGTGGTGCATACCTTTAATCTCAGCACTTGGGAGATTAGGCAGGTGGATAGGTGGATCTCTGGATTGGAGGCTCTATAAAATTCCAGAGGAGAGTAGGTAGGGGGCGAGAGAGAATGAGAATGAGCATCTGGGGGCTGGAGAGATGGTTCATTAGTTAAGAACACTGACTGTTCTTCCAGAGGACCCAAGTTCAATCCCCAGCACCCACATGGCAGTTTACAACTGTCTGTAACTCCTGTTTCAGGGGATCCAATGCTCCCACACAGACATGTATGTAAGCAAAACATTAATGTACTACTACTACTAATAAATAATGATAAAAAAATGAGCATCTGCATGGCAGGTAAGTTGGTTTCTGTTTCTGTTCTTTGGTGGCAATGTCATCATCCCCCTGTACTGACCATGTGCTGACCATGTCCTTTTTGATGGTATTTAGGTTTCTGATCCAGCAGGTTTCTGATCCAGCTGGCTGCATTCTATGGAAATGAACAATTCCACAAAGTTTTACTAAACATAAGTTTATTTACCTGGCATTAAATTGTAACTTACTTGCATGGGAACAGAGTCTTGATCGCAGGGTGGGAAGAATGGGGACTTGTCTCAGGCAGGATTCTACCCTCCCTGGGCTTCTATTTCTTGCTGGCAGAGTGAAGAGGATATTCTAGGAAACAGTATTCTATGATATTTTCAAACTGGAGGGCTCATTTTGGTTACTTCACTGGTACCTTCCCAGAATAAGTCCACAGGGTGGGAAGGAATCATTGGTTTCTCAACACTCAGAACACCTCTGTAGACAGGTGTTTGGATATTTTTTCCACAAAGACCAGTTCCCTGACTCTAGCTTGGTGTCTTATAGGATTTTCAATTCTGACCTTGCCTGCCTGAACTTAGTAGCCTCAGATTCCATGGGTTTAGGGCTTCAGTCCCACAAGACCGTCAGCTGAAGTCTACACATCCAGTGCTTCTGACTGACTGGCTGAGACCCCATGCTCCACTCCTTCAGTTGGATCGTTTGCTAGAATGGCCGTAGAGCTCAGGGAAGCATATGCTAACTTCTTTATTATAAAGAATATTGGAAAGGATACAGATGCTCAGTCTGATGGAAGACAGGCATAGGAAAATGATGAGGGAAGGAACACAGCTCTTGCATGAGTTTGGGATGCTACACTCTCCTGGCACTTCCAGATGTTTATGGGAACCTAGAAGGCCCTCGAGCTGGCTTTTATGGAGAATACATTAGGTATGGTCCTTAGTAATCAGCTCTGTATTTAGTCTGCTTCTCTTCCTGTAGATGGGGGTAGTCTGGGGTCAGAACTCCAGATCTGTAACCCTGCGGTTGGCTTTCTCCAACATTAGCTGCAATCTGAAGCTCTCCAGGATCCTCAGCCACCAGTCACCTCATTAGTACATGGTACCAGAACATCATCTGGGGGGTTTCAAGGATTTCAGGTGCTGTGGGCCAAAAAACAGTACCAGGACCAAAAAAAGAATTGTCAACATTTTGCAATTTATTTAATTAGGAACAATTTTGTGTCATGCACTCATTCTTTGTACTGGGAACACTATCTGGTACATAAATATTCATTGAGTAAGAAATCTTGTAGTTGAAACATTCATTTGGTTATTTAAAAATATAGTTCACAAAATTGTATTTATTTGATGACCTTTAAATTATTTTTTCAGTTATACAAAGGCATGGTTGGCTTCATTGTAACGTTTCTGTACACATATATTTTTATTTTGTGTTGTTTGTTCTTCATCTCTCTCGCCTACCTGGAGCCATGTTCTCATCCTCCATATTATTACTAATAAAAGGAACAGTTCATCAAGAAGATGCAATACTTTGTAAATATGTATATGCCAAACATCGGGACTCCTAGGCTTATAAAACAAGCACTAGCTGGGCATGGTGGTGCATGCCTTTAATCCCAGCACAGGTGGAGGGGGAGGGAAGACAGAAGGCTCTCTCTGAGTTTCCAGGCCAGCCCACCCTACATGGTGAGCTCCATGACAGCCAGTACTCCATAGAAAGACCCTGTCTCAAAAACCAAGCTAACAAAAATGGAATACAGCTTTGAACCTTACATCTTAGTCTTTTTTAAAATAATTTTTATTTTTTACATTAATCACAGGTTATTTACTTTGTACCCCAGCCATTGCCCCCTCCCTCATTTCCTCCCAATCCCCCCTCCCTCCCTCATCTCCTCCCTGCCCCTTTCCAAGTCCACTGATAGTGGAGGTTCTCCTCCCCTTCCATCTGACCCCTAGCTATCAGGTCTCTTCGGAACTGGCTGCAATGTCCTCCTCTGTGGCCTGGCAAGGCTACTCCTCCCTCGGGGGTGGGGGAAGATCAAAGAGCCAGCCATTGAGTTCATGTCAGAAATAGTTCCTGTTCCCCTTACTAGAGAACCCACTTGGATACTGAGCTACCATGGGCTACATCTGAGCAGGGGTTCTAGGTTAAATCCATGAATGGTCCTTGGTTGGAGAAACAGTCTCAAATAAGACCCCTGTGCCCAGATACATTTAGTCCTTGTGGAGCTCCTGTCCTCTCCAGGTCTCACTAACTCCTCCTTCTTTCATATGATTCCCTGCACTCTGCCAAAGGTTTGATTATGAGTCTCAGTATCTGCTTTGATACACTGCTAGGTAGAGTCTTTCAGAGGCCCTCTGCAAGTAGGCTCCTGTCCTGTTACTTGTTTTCTCCTACATCCAATGTTCATCCCATTTGTCTTTCTAAGAGAGGATTGATCATCTTATGTCAGGTCTTCTTTCTTGCTTAGCTTCTTTAGGTATACAGATTTTAGTACGTTTATCCTATCTTATAGGTCTAGTACTCACTTATAAGTGAGTATATACTGTGTGTGTCTTTCTGCTCCTGGGATACCTCACTCAGGATGATCTTTTCTAGATCCTACCATTTGATGCAAATTTCATGATTTCCTTGTTTGTATTTGTAATTACTGAGTAGTATTCCATTGTTGTTTGTTTGTTTTTAACTAGTTCCCACATGTTCAGAAATGAACGAAAGGGAGAAAGAGCCAGGCATGGTGGCACACGCCTTTAATCCCAACACTCAGGAGGTGAAGGCAGGCAGATCTCTGAGTGTGAGGCCGGGTCTACAAAGTGAGTCCAGGACATCCAGGGCTACACAGAGAAACCCTGTTGAGAGACACAGACTCCTGTATAGAATCAGACAAAGGTCCAGAGACGCTGACTTTCTAGGCTGAGGTTTCCTCTTCTATGCAATAGTCTCTAGTGTTTGAGACACCAGCGCTCTGCTGCCAACGGTTACTTCTTCAGTTAGAATTTCCTACTTGTCGCAGACAAGATCTGCCTTTTCAATACGCACTGTGAAATCCTCAAGTCCAGCGTGAGTGGTCTGGTTACCAATGAGATCATTACAAACACTGCTCTGTGGCACTTGGGAGGAATTCTTGGGAGTTGTCTCGAGTTGAGCTACAAGCATTGGATGATGGAGAGGAGGAGAGATGAGGAAAGTTGAATGCTTGGCAAGCTGGGAATATTACTCTTGAGATCTGAATATTAAAACCTAAACTCTAATCCCATCACTATTCTAGTCACCTTCCCTCAGATTCTGCCGGCTTTACACACTGCTGCCTTGTCCACAGGCAATGTAGGTCAGAACAGACAACTTGAACCTTCTCTCTCCAACTGTTCATTAAAGCAAAGGCTTAGTTCTGGCTCAGTGGACATTGCCTAAGGCTCCTGAGCCCTGCTGCTGCTTCTGCTGGAGTTTGGGGAAAAATGTTCCAGGATGCAGAGTTTTTCTTGCTAATGTCTATAATGGCTCCTTAAGCCATTTTATTTCAGAGAGGAAGTGGTCCTTAGCGCATGTGTGTGTGTGTGTGTGTGTGTGTCCCTGTTTAGTCCACTGCATCTGTTTCATAATTTCTTGCCCTTAATAATATAATTAGAAGTGGTGAATGTTAAAAAAAAAAAAAAAAAGGAGGAGATTTGTTTACAGCCGCCTAGGTTGGGAGTGGATAGAAGGCGGAGGTTAAAGCAGGAGCTTGGGGCTGTCAAAGAATGAAATCGCAAAGCAGGCTGCAACTTCCACTCCTCTCATGCTGTCACTTGTGGCTTTGCTTGCCATTTCCCAAGAATTGCATGTTTATATTAAGGGGTAGTGCCGACAGGAAGTGGGGTAATATTTGCTGAAGGTCAATTGCGTACAATTTTGGGGCGGGGGAGTCTGATAAGGAGAATTTGTTGGCTTTCTAGTGTAAACACTTCACACAATGTTGAGCTGCCTAGGTCCTGTATGAGCCACTCTGGCATACCACTGGAAAATATGCCCAGAAGAGAGTGATAGCTTCCACTGCCTTCATAAGGTTGTTCTTGTATTAACACAATGGCATTGTGCAAGTCAGTTTCAGAAAAATCAAGAGTTAGCTGTTGGTTGAAGGACTAGGAGACCTCAAAGAACTTCCAAAAGGAAAAGGTCAGAAAAGAGGAGGTGCCATGGGAGACACTAACGATGGTGAACACCTGCTTTGGGAGGTAACTGAAGAGCTTGGTTTATAATTGGGGAGCTGACGGTGGGTATCAGCTGAGTCAGAAGAGGCTGGAGAGACATGAGTCGGGAGGGCCATGCCAAGATGGGCCTGACTGAGTGCAGAGGGCTGGTTTTCATTAGAAAGAGCTGGAAAGAGCTTCTCACTTGAGAAGTCAGTAGGTGAATCCTGTTTCTCAGCAAAGCTATAGAGACTAAATCTTTGTCCAAGCAGCTTGGCTGTCTAGCATTCATCCATCCACCATATTTTCATCTGCCCAACTGGCATGTATGCAGTGTTTCTTTCCCACTGACATGAACTGTAGGAGCTAGCCAGAGGGCAAGGTGTTTTCCTTCGTGGCAACATCTCTTGTATGGACACAAGTCTTAGTGCTGGAACACTTTCTGCCTTGACACCTGTGCTGGTTTGAATGAAAATGGCCCCCATAGACCCATAGAGAGTAGAGCTATTAGGTTGGAGGAAGTGTGTCACTGGGGAGAGGGCCTCTGAGGTCTCAGAAGCTCAAGCCAGGCCTGGTGGCTCACTTCTCTCTTCCTGCTATCCAAAAGCAGAACTCTCAGCACCATGTCTACCCGTGTGCCACCGTGCTTCCTACCATGTCGATAATGGACTAAACATCCAAACTGTAAGCCAGCCCCAATTAAACGTTTTTCTTTATAAGAGTTGCAGGGGTCATGGCATCTATTCACAGCCATAAAACCCCGACTAAGAAAGGCCCCATAGGCTCCTGTATTTGAATTCTTGGCCCCAGCTGGTAGAGCTCTCTGGGAAGGATTAGGAGATGTGGCCTTGTTGGGTTGCCACCTGGGTTGGGCCTTGATATTTCAAAAGCTCATTTTCAGTTAGCTTTCTCTGCCACCAACCTGTGGATAAGGATGTAAGCTCTCAGCTACTGTTCCAGCTCTAGGCCTGCCTGCTGCCATGATGGCCATGAACTCTAACACTGGGCAACTGTGAGGCCAAAATTAAATATTTCCTTTCATGAGTTGACTTGATTGTGGTGTTTTGTCATATGAATAGAGTAGCTAGAGAGCAAGATACCTTTCTTCCTGTCAACATTGCTTGTGTGTGTGCAAACCTGTCTACCTCAGTGCTGGAGCATTTTCTGCCTTGTCAGCTCCAGACAAGACAGAGGATGGACACATTGTGAGAATATTTTTTTTTTTTGGTACCCATGTCTTCTCACCAGCTATTTTTATTCTCGAAACTCTCAAGATGATGATGTTGTGAGATACAGACCTATTAATTCTAGTCCTGGGGAATCATCCTGAATAATTTATCAGAAACAAAAGCTGGTTTATTTCAGTTAGCATGATGTCTTCACAGCTCATTCATGTTGTTATATCTTTATTGTAGAATTCTGTTATTTTTTTTTAAACCTTTTTGACACAATCCCTTGCTATGCAGCCTAGGTCAACTTTGAATTCAAGATCTTTCCGTTTTCCTTAGTGCTAGGATTACATGTGTCTACCACCATACCGGGTTTTTTATTTTTAAAGGTGAATAATATTCCATTCTGTGTGAATTTCACATTTATTCATTCATTTGCCAATCCGCACTGGGGTGGTTTCCCTAGCTTGGCTTTTGTGAATATGTTGTACATGAGAATGCAGATCTCTGTTAAGGATCTTGATTTCAGTTCTTTTGTGTGTGTGTGTGCATGTTCATGTGAAGGCCAGAGGTCAACCTCAGGGTCATCTGGTGCTGCCCACTTTGTTTTTGGACACAGGGTCTCTCAGCTGTCCGGGACCTCACTAATTCCACCAGGCTGGCTTCCAGAGCCCTGAGCATCTGTGTGCCTCCATCTGCCCAGTGCAGGGCTTACACGCACGCACGCACACACGCACGCGCCACAGTGCCTGGCTTTTACGTGGGCTCTGGGGCTTGAACTCACTACGGGGCAACCACTTCACTGTCTGAGCTGTCTCCACAGCCCTGGTTGCAGTTGTTTTACATAAACACCCAGAAGCGTATTGTCTGGATCTGGTCGTTCTCTTACTAGTTTTTAAAAAACAGCTTTGCCGTTTTCCGTATGTACAACTGCACCATTTTAGGTCTGACCAACAGTGTATGAAGGTTCAGATTATTCTATATCTCAGCATCATTTGTCTTTCGGATTTTGGCGACAGCTTTCATGACAACTGTGGAGTGCTTATAAGTCAGTAATTTAAAAATAAATGCTAACGATTTCATTTCCATGAGATATGAAAAATGGTCAACTTCTTAAGACAAAAAAAATAAAAAAGGAAGACATAGTTGCCAGGGACTGGGTGAAGGAATAAATAACTAATCAATGGCTGTGCAGTTTCACTTAAGCACAGTCAGTAAGTTCTAGAGATCTGCCTTCTACATCATTCTTAGAGCCAATCATACTATATTGTGCCCTTGAAATCTTTTTAAGAGTAGATTTCAGACCAAGTGCTTTTAACCACAATAGAATAAGGCCAATGAGGTTTTAAAAAGTAACAGTAAAAAGAATTTTATGTTTAATTTAATATAAGTGAAAAAATTATATATATATATATATATATATATATGTTGGTGTGTTAATTGTGTACAAAATGGAACACTCTTTACTCATTAAAAAGAATAATTAGGCCAGGCATCAAAGGCAGTTAGGAGTCAGAAACAGATGGATTTCCAAGAGTTTGAAGCCACCTTTGTCTACATCGTAAGTTCCAGGCCAGCCAAGTATACAAAATGAGACCATGCTTTAAAAACAAAATAGTAATGAAAAATATACGGACAAGGAAAGAATTCCACAGTATAATATTGAGGGATACATCACCATGTAAACATATGTGACTTTAAGCTGCATTCATGTCTATACATTTCTGTCATGTGTTTGTGTACCTTTGTGTGTGGGAGCCTGGGATAATGGTTGCTTTTCTGTATTGTTTTATTAATATTGAATATTCATTATTATTACATAAACACTTAAGTGATTTATAAAACGTCATAAAATACTTATTATGATAGCTTCTATATTAATAGCCAAGAGTACTATATGGCAAACACTGTAGACATTATCTGTTTAATAGCCAGGACAACAACAATAAGTGCCAAAAGCAAAGCTGAAGACAATCTGAAACACTTGATAGCAGGAGGATTGTTTAAAGTGATGTAAAATTGAAATAAACGTTCTTGGGCATAATTCCAGTTCTTAGCAGGGTTAATATGAATTTGATGGTGTCCTAGGCCACAGACAAGCCAGATAAGGCCCCTTAGAGGTGAACAAGTGACGTTTATTCCTTTTCTGTTGCTGTGGTAAATCACCACCACCAGAAGTAACTTACAGAAGGAAGAGTTTATTTTGGCTTATGGTTCTAAAGGGTGAGTCCATGGTGGTGAGGAAGGTGTGAGTGTGGGCAGCCAGAGCGGGAAGCTGAGAGATCACTACAAACATGCAGTAGACAGAGGCAACGGGAAGCAGAACACGGCCGTAAACACTCGAACCCACCCCCAGTGACCATACTTCCTCCATCTCCTAAATGGTCCACAGCCTCTCCAAACAGTGTAACAAGTGTTCAAATACAGGAGCCTATGGGGAATTTCTAACTGAAGCCTCGACACTGATGTCCTTCCAAAGCCTGAGGACCTGACAATAGGTATTGACTTTTTGTTGACCCTTCATCAAGTTCCAGACTGGAATTTGGAAGGGAGAAATTGTAATCAAGTTGGATTTCAAGTTAAATCTTAATGAAGTAGCCTGTGGGTTAAAAAAAAAAAAAAATATATATATATATATATATATATATATATATATATGTACTGTTTGTTCTCTGATAAGTTCATACAAATACAATGTACACTCTGATTACTGTAATGATCCTCGAATGCGCCTTCCACCTCTGCTATACTCCTGTTCCCTGAAGCCCCTTTCTCACATTTGTGACTCTTTGGTGTTTGGTGGGGAGTTTTTTGTTTTGTGATGCACTGAGTTTAGCCATGTTCATCTCTGTGACTATGGATCTATTAGCAGGAGCCTGCTGGGCATTTCAGTGTGCCCTCAGTGCATACATAGATAAAGACAATAAATGCCCCTCCTGGGATTGCTTATTTTTGGATGGCAGATTCAGACCAGGTATGAGAGTATACACCTGTAATCCTATTACCTGAGAGGCAGAGGCAGGAGGGTTACTGTGAGTTTCAGGTCAGCCTGAGGATCTTAATCAGGGTTTCTATTGCTGTGATAAAACACCATGATCAAAGAAACTTAAAAAGGAAAGATTAATTTGGCTTACACTTCCATAGCACTGTAGGACGTCAGGACAGGAACTCACACAGGGCAGGAACCTGGAGGCAGGAGCTGATGCAGAGGCCATGGAGGGGTGCTGCTTCCTGGCTTGCTCCCCATAGCTTGCTCAGCCTGCTTTTTTATAGAACCAAGGACCACTAGCTCAAGGGTGTCTCCACCTATAATGGGCTGGGCCCTCCCCCGTTAATCACTAATTAAGAAAATGACTTAAAGCTGGATCTTATGTAAGCATTTTCTCAATTGAGGTTCCCACTTTTCAGACCTTAGATTGTGTCAAGTTGATATAAAATTATCCAGCACACTGGGCTACATAATGTACCAAGACTCTGTCCCAAGTGGGGGGGGGGAGGCATTCCAAGCAAATACTGACAAAATTAAGCTAAAATTAGTCAAAGAAAATCATTTCATGTGATTAAAGGAACAATCTATCAGGGAACATCAAAGCACCTAGCTTCATAAAACAAACATTGCTGCATGCAAAGACACAGATTAACAGTACAGTAAGAGCAGGAGAATTCAGTATCCCCCTTTCATCAATAGTAGGCTACCTCAATAAAAATAACCAGAGGAACATCTGAGTTAGAAGACATCATAGATGTCCACAGAACATTCCATCCGAACACTGCAGAATACATATGCTCTTGGCTGGGGATGTAATGTGCTGGAAATGTCAAGTTCCTGCCTTGACTTCCCCAGATGAGGATTGTAACCTGGAGTTGTAAGCTGAACAAACCCTTTTCTCTTTTAAGTTGCTGTTTGTCAGGATGTTTCATCATGGCAAGAGAATGGAAGCCAGGGTCTTAGCTCACCTTGTGCTGATACTATAACCTGGATACTTTATAAAGGATAGAATTGTGTTTCTCGCTGGTCTGATGGCTGAGAAGTACAAGATCAAGGGGTTGCCAGTTTCTATGAGGGCCACCGTATTCCGTCATCTCACGTTGGGAGGCGGAATGGGATGAGCGGAGGTAGTGGGAGCAGGAGAATAGCGTTGGTTTTATTTATAATTTAGTAGTGTTTGAGGCAGTCTGGATGTGTTGTTCATGTTTGGTCTAGGGTTCTAAGCTCCAGGCTGGTCGGTCCTTCGTGCCTCGGCTTCCCGAGTAGCTGGACGTACAGAACACTGCCTCTTTGTCCAATCAACCTTGCTTTTGTAAGATGCCCACTCCTGGAATACATTGGTGTAGTAGTGAGGACAGAGTTCTTCCGGTCTCTCCCCTTCTCAGGTTGCATCCGAAGCCTTGTGCACGTTAGGCAAGCCTTCTGACACTAATCTGTGTCTTGGGAGCCCTCATTCTTTACTTCAGAGTTTTCTCTTAGCTGGGTGTCTGTCTTAGTTGCTTTTCTATTGCTATAAAGAAACATGGTGATCAAGACAACTTTTTTAAAAGCATTTAATTGGGAACTTGCCTACAGTTTCAGAGAGTGCATCCATGATTGGGATGGGAAGCATGGCAGGCTGGAGCTGGAGCTCACAAGCAGGGGGCAGAAAGAAACCTTAAATGGAAATGGCCTGGGATTTTTGAAATCTCAGTGACACCCCTCCTCCAAGAAGGACCAAGCCTCCTAGTCCTTCCCAGACAGTTCTACCAACTAGAGAGAAAGCATCCAAAAGTAAGCGCTTATGGATCCGTTGTCATTAAAACCTCACACTACGTAACTCCATTCCTGGAGAGATGCTATTCCATCTCCGCAGGGTTGTTCACAACAGTGCTGTTTGTAGCAGCCAAAACAAAAACAAAAAAAAAGGAAGAAAGGAAAAAGAAGAAAAGAAAAAACTTTCCAACAGCAGATGAGCGGATCACTAAGTTGCCGCATATCTCTAAATGGAATGTTATGTGAGAGGATGAAGTGCTGGCGCATGCTCCAGAATGGACGAACCTTGAAGACTCAAAGGAAAGAAGCCAGTGCCAACTTGTCTAAATCCAGGCTAGGAAATGACCAGAAGAGGCAGATCCATAGAGACAGAGTACATTGACGGCTCTTGAGAGCTGGGTATGTGAGGACGGGGAAGGGATCGGGAGAGACTGTTGATGGGTGGATTTTGTTCTGCAGGGTGGGAATGTTCCTGAAGATGGGGCCAGCAAGAGGGCTCAGCCGGTAAAGGTGTTTGTCACCAACTGTGGTGGCCTGAGTTGGGTCCTTGGAACCCCCATGGTGGAAGTAGAGAACTGACTCCTGCAAATTGTTCTCTGAGGGCCCCAGGCATGCTGTGGCACACACTCACAGACACAAACACAGAGAAAGTAAATGTTGAAATAAAGGGGAATGTCGTAAAGTTAGAGACGATGAGTGGAATTGTTATGGGTTAAGAAAGAGGATTGAAGCACTAAGGCTATGCATGTGCTTCGTGAAGACAGGACTGAAATACCGCACATACCAAGAAGGGGACTGGGGCCTGAGTCCCCAGGGAGGGTCCAGCGCCTTTGGAGACAAACTGTCTGCACTCGTCTACCTCTATCACATTCTTCGCTGTGTTCCTCATGGCCACAAATACAGCAGCCCAGTTTGGGCCTAGACCAGTGCAGAATATAGCCTGTGAAGTAAGAGATAGAGGTGCCGACAGGTGGAAAAGAAATCCAGAATGCACGTTGGACCACTGCCTGGAAGGGAGGAGGACACTGATGTCAAGGGGCGTGTCTGTGGTAATTCTCTCTCGTGATCCTGCTGCTTGGAAACACAGTTCTGCCCCATGGAGACAGTGCAGGCTGGCCACACAGCCTCCGTGAGCAGTCTGCTCAGAGCCCTTTGAAGAGTCAACAACCGCATCTTTCTAGGTGGTCACAGTTCATTCCCTTAAAAGCATACCATTTCAAAAGAATGAATTCAGCATAAGGATTGGTGTATTGGGATTCTACATAAAAATAAACGTGTCAGGCCAGGGATGTGTGCGTGTGTGTGTGTGTGTGTGTGTGTGTGTGTGAGAGAGAGAGAGAGAGAGAGAGAGAGAGAGAGAGAGAGAGAGAGAGAGAGAGAGAGAGAGAGAGAGAGTGTGTGTAGGTTAGTGTTAGTGTTCTGGCCTAGAATGTGAGCCAGCCCTAGAAGGAAACAAATGAACAAAACAGATAAAAATAATCAAAAATATGGAAAACAAAACTTGGGTCAAGTGATACAGCTTTCCTGGGGTGTCTGTGAGGGTCTCCCTTCCTCCCTGAAAAGTACTGTGTACTCCTCAGCTCCCTAAAATAAGTTTAGGGTGCCTTCTACAATTGTCATTATATGTTCGCAGAGTCCATTGCGCCAGAGGGTTTCCGGGGCCTGGTGGTGTCATGAACGGAATCTACCTCTAGGTGGAGACAGGCCCCTGTCTCCAGTCTTACGGGTTAGTCTAGCGCAGCGGTTAGGGGCCCACCTTAGACCAAGCGCTCACCTTAGACCAAGCGCTTTTTCAGTCCAGACCTCACTCCCCTCCCCCCGACTCCCGCAGTGCAGCCCCTATCAGCCAGCCGAGCTGCCCGGAGAACCAGGGACCTCTCCCCGTCTGAGGTTTGACACAGAACACAGAACTATTTGTTTTTCTTTTCTCCGGTCAGCCAGGACCTGCTTTTAAACTCCCAACCAACGCTCTGGGCTTCCTTGAACTTTCTCTACCGCTCCCCTCCCGGTGCCGCTGCCTGCCTCCAGGTGGCTGACCTCCGGGTGCTTGATCTCAAGTAGCTTGGTTGTTTTTCTCCTCTCCTCCACTCTCCTCCCTTCCAGGCAGCCAGGAGAGTCTCTCCTCCCCTGGGGTTTTCTTTCTAGATTCTAAAAATTGTCCTACGGCTTCTGTGCGCGTTGGAACTTGGTTTGAGAAACCCGAGAAAAGAGCTTGATTTCCCAGGTATCATAGGACGGCTGTGGAGGGCCACTCTCCCACCCCCGGACTCTGGGCACACTTCCGTCCTACTTTTAGATTCTTTAATTGGCGGAACACACACGTACAGAAAACAAAAATAATTCTCAAAAATTAATTAATAGAAAAAAGAAAGGTTCGAGGCCAACCTGGGCTATATAATGAGACCCTGCCAATTAAGAGAGGGATATCATTTTTCCTTTAAACTTATACTTCCATACTAAATTCTCCGTTTTTGTTACTGATCAAGGAAGTTTCATGATTCTCTAGAGCTCAGCTCCCTATGTAAATTATAAAAATTTAAACTTGCCAAGACTACCAGGTTCTAAGCAACTTAAAGCAAGTTATGTGTGTTAACTGTTTTCCTAAATGGCCAACATAAAAGAAAATTTTTGTTAGGCTTTCAAACTCTTAGTGCATGAATCCCACGGAAAATACCAAATACTAACGGATGTCATTTATTTCTCTTTACTCTCTCTCCATAAATAATTGAGATATAGCTATCAACTTCGTTTAAATACGCAGAAAGGCAGGTGAGCGTGGGATGTGTTCATCTCTTAGACTGCAGTAGCCGCTTCATCACTTAAAACGCTGTTCTATTCCCTAAGCACGTGCGCAACCCTGTACTGTATTGTAGAGACGCCGGCAGAGGAATCAGCACTTCGTTTCTTTGACGTTCTCAGTCCTTTCTTTGTTTCTTTGTTCTGCTAGAAATCCTGTTGATCTTTCATGGACCATGCTAGTCGCTTCTTCCCGTGTGTGCCAAACAGCGATGGGGAAACAATGGGAGGTGCCCTGTGCTGACAGTTAACTCAGTGTCCTGTCCCCTCCTCCTCTACCTCCCTCCGAAGGATGCTCTGTGTGAGAGGCCCGGCTCAGCCCCCATTTGGGACATCACTCCCATGAAGGCAGGTGAGCTTCTGAGGGTAAATAGCCCTGTGCCTGCTCTCTCCGGCCGGTGTGGGCTACACCAGCTCCCAGAATTGCCCCTTTTTTTTTTTTTTTTAATGCTTTCAACTAAAGATCATCCATATTGCAGTGGGTAGTCAGGCCTTCTCTGTCATTATTGCACACTGTGAATGTGTCCTTGTTTATTGCTCTAGTCTCCTGCGTGTCATAGAGTTCAGGTTTTCACTTTTTACACGGCAGACCTTTCCCTGCGTGGTTCTTTTCTGGCACACACCCGGAGTATCCGTTGTCTTGTGCCACCATGGAGCCCTCCAAGTTCTGCACTCAGGAAGTCGAGACAGGTGAAGCTCTGCGAATGGGAGGCAGAGACAGGTGGATCTCTGTGAGTTCAAGACCACCTGACCTACATATTGAGACCCTATTTCCAAACAAACAACAACAAAAATAGTACATGTTAGGGAAAAAAAAACAAGATACTTTAAAAACATTATTTCTAATTCTCCCTCCCTCTAGTCCTCTCCCTTCTTTCCTCTCCTCCCCTCTCTTCCTCTCTCTCCCTCCTTTCTTCTATCACTATTTTTATAGTTTAAGCAAGTATCTAGAGAAATAAACTACATCCACCCAACTTAGATAAAGAACTAGATCTAAAGGGAATTAGAATCTTTGTCGTTTTTTTGTTCCTTGTTTGTTTGCGGTTCCTGGGGTCTGAAGATGGGTTTCACAAATGCTAGACAAGTGTTCCACTCCTGAGCTGGGCCCCAGCCCAGTCAACGTATTCAAGTGTATTCTCTGTTGATCCCACCACGGTGCACATCGCTGGCACCCAATACCAGTTAATGAGCTGATTAACCCATTGTACTGGATTTGTTGTATGCCTCACTGATTCCTTTCTTATCGGGAACAGATGGGCACAAATATGCTTTTAAGACATTAATAAATGTTATAGAAGATCATTTTCTGCCCCCCGAGTTTTGCGTCGCATTGGCTATAAGAATAAAGCAGCCACTTGCAGGAAGAGATGGGGTTAAGCTGAAAGTCATGGCGTAGCTCTACAGAGCCCAGAGGCTTGTGACTGAAAACTGTACTTAGTGGAAACTCGGGGGACAAAATGGCGTGGAGGGAGGACGGGGTGCTGACAGGCCACCATGGTGCTGAGCTGGCAGCAACTTCATTTTAATTTGTTAGTGTACAATTTCATTTATTGATGGAGGGGTCAACAATGTGAGATAAACACATAAGCATGTGTTGACCTCAGGAAAGCAAGGTGGGAGATGGTCAGAAACAGATTATGAAAACATCCAGCCCAAAGCAGGAGAGCTGCTGCTACCACAATCCCAATTGGAAACAGTGCCCTGATGAACACTCCCGCTGAGAGTCAACGTTCAGAAAAATGTGTCACGGCTAAGCACCGGCTGTGATCTAAGCACCTACTGTGTGTCAGGCACCACAGCCACATTTGATGTAGTCTTCTCCACAGTAACAAATTCCTATCAATATTTCCTAAACATTCGATCAGGACACTAGCTAGTTCAATAGACAAGCGAAAGGAAATGTACTTAAAGAGCTACTTTCATGGGCTGCAATGGTCGGTCGGGCGATGAGTTCAAGTTCGGCAGCGCCCACCAGATGAAGCCGAAATGGATACCCTTTCTGGGGAAGACAAACTAAAACCCATGAGCAAACAAGGCTGAGCACTGCCACGGATAAAACAGACTGGGGCTTGAATCTCTCTCAGGCACCCAGCTGTGGCCGGAGGTGTGTTTCCCTGACAGTTTGAGTTGGGCTCTCAAATCTGGAATCAGTCAGTCTGCTACAGAGATTCTGAAACCTCGCCGGGTCTGACCTGATTTTTTTTTTTTTTTTTCTCATTTAGAATCCGTAAGGTCACTAGAGCTGGAGGGGGAACATGATCAGGACAAAGGCTGTTTTTCCCACAAACAAAAACAGAATACTAGCACAGGAGCTAGGAAAGCCTGCCTAGCTTGTAATGGTCTGATTCATAAGAGCTGTAGACTGGAAACCAGCCCGAAGCCTATGAGCAGGAACAAACAAGCAAATTTCAACGGTAGAGAGAATGAATTATTGACACATGCCATGGTAGAGATGAATCTCAAAAACAGTATAAACCAATGGAGTGAGACGAAAAAGCATTTTTTTTTTGCTTGCTTGCAAGATTTTATTTATTTATTTTATCTGAGTGTTCTATCTGCATGTACGAATGCATGCCAGAGGAAGGTATCCATATAGGTCGCGAGACACTGTGTGATTGTTGGGAATTGAACGCAGGACCTCTAGAAGAGCAGTGTTAATCCGGCTCCTTCGTTTTTCTCTACTGGTGCCGGGATCGAACACGTTAGCAAGCCCTCTGCTACGGAGCGGCGCCTCCAGCCTTTTGGTTTGCTTTTTAACTGAAAACATACATTCTTATGAATATTTATTGCAGTGAATCATTTTAACTTTTTAGTCTTGGTGTCTGTGTTTTGCCTCTCAGGAAGCAGGGAAGGCAGTAAGTCCCTCCTTCGGGCTGGTTGCCTAGTTGGTGGTTTTGGGTTGGTGACAGTACATTGGTGGTGTTGACTGACATCCGGCCCGCTCTCTGCAGCCCTGTCCCAGTCCCAGCTGGTGCTGTTTAGTCTTATCTGCTTTGGGGACACTTTCTGCATTTTTGGAGTCGTTTCACTAACTTGTGGGTTTTTCACGTGTGTTCACTTATTGATTATATGGATTGTAAATGAACTGTGCTTTCTAAGCCAACACATACTTCAAAAGAAAGCTAACCCTCCTTACTGTTATTAATGTAGCTGTAATGGCGTTTCACAATCGCCTTTCTGTATACTTTGTATTTGTCTTTTCTGAGAATCAGGTTAAGCCCCCTGATGAGACTCTTCCGGTTGACTTACAGTTTCTACCTGTAGTTTGTAATTTGTGTTCACTGGGACACATTAGACATGTCTTTTCTCTGGTTCTTTTCTTTTCTTTCTTTTTTTGTTTTCTTTGAGACAGAGACCAACCAGGCTGGCCTCAAACTCATAGAGATCTGCCTGCTCTGTCTCCCGAGTGATGGGATCGAAGGCCCACACCCCAATACCTGGCCAGAAATTCGGACTCATAAGTCCCACTGCAGACTTGCTAAATCTAGAACTCTGGAGAAGGGGCGGGTAGTTTGATTTCACACCTGTAGTTTTTACCAATGCACACTTGAGCCTGAGAACTTCATGAAGATGGGCTGGACACTTTATCTGTGCTGTCTTCTCCCTAGCTCTCACATGAAGCATTTTTTAAAAGCATCTTCGCTTTTTGGGAACAATACAAAACTCCATATTAAAAGCGATTTTTCCTTCCCTGAGACATTCAGTCGGCTTCTCTCCTTCACAGTGTCTTCTTCAGCAGCCCCTGCCCAGTTGGCACAGGTTACTCTCAGCTTCCCTTATGTATGAGGCCTAATGCAGCTTTAACATTTTCTGCATTGACCACCCAGGCCTTCCTGTCTCTGTTTCTCTTCCAAGTGAAATTACCCAAACTGCCCTTAGTGTTTAAGAAGTTAAGTTAGAGTATGTTTCCTTCTCCAAAGGTCATTCTTTTGAAGAGCCTTTCAAGTGGAGAGACAAGAGGAGCTTTCAGTGAACTCCTCTCTCCTTGCAGAGTGTGACAGAACGGGGGAATAGTTTGTGTGTGTGTGCGTGTGCGTGTGCGTGTGTATGTGTGTGTGTGTGTGTGTGTGTGTGTGTGTGTGTGTGTTGGGGGTTGCTTCCACACTGTTGGACCTCCTGCAGCCAGTCTGGTTTTTATTACTGAAAAGCTCTGCCTTGCTCATTTTTCATTGGAATTATATGGTCATCTTGAAGTTTTCTCTATCGGAGGATTCTGAAACAGGATGTTCCTCAGGAGGGAATTCTGCATTCTTTTCATGCCTCCCACAACCGCCCGCCCGCCCCCCCCATCCCTGCAATTCCAGGTCCATGCTTTACCATTGACCTACATTCTAAACCACCACAACGTGTTTGTTGTCGTTCTCTTTTGTTTTGGAGACAGGGTCTAACTATGTAGCATAGGCTTGCCCGGAGCTCACCTCCTGACTGACTCCTGCCTGCCTGCTGGGGATTATGGGTTTATGTCACTATGCCTGGCCGCATTCTTCTCTCTGCTTCTCTTCAAGCTACTGGCTTGGCTGGTTCCACTCCTGTGGATGCCTGTGTCAGGAGTGTGTGGCAATTCTTCATTCATTCACTGACTTAGTTAAGGGTACTATTGCTGTGGTGAAACACCACAGGGAGGAAAGGGTTTGTTTGGCTTTCCCTTTCACACCCAAAGTTCATCAGGACAGGAACTGAAGCAGGAAGGAAACTGGAGGCAGGAGCTGAAACAGAGGCCGTGAAGGGATGCTGTGTAGGTGCCTTTTTTTTTCTATCCTGCTTTATTTGGGTTCTTATACCTCTACTTCCCTTTCAATACTTAGTCCACCCTAATCCCTTCCAAACCCCCAACACTGGGCAGGAGAGAAAGAAGGTTAGAGGGGAAAGGGGCATAGATCTATCTCTATGGGCTACTTCCTGCTGATTAGGAATGAAGAGTTCCTTGAGGCAAGTCCAATCTTCTTCATCAGAATATCCAGCAGTCCAGTAACCCAGCAATAGCAAATTCAGCAGCAGCAGAATGAACCAGCAGCAGGATGGAGCAGCGGGCCACGCTGTCAGCTGCTGCTGCTGCTGCTGCTGCCTCAGGCCCTCTCAGGTCTCCCATTTATACCCTCTCCAGAGTCCCCAGAATTAAACTACCTGTAGCTGGCAAAGATCCTGCCCCTGCTAGTGCATGAGGCAAATCATAATCACCTGCTGTGAAACAGCCTCTGATCTCACAGCTGGGATTAAAATAAAAAACATATTCACATAACATAACTAGGTCTTTAAAGAAACTGAAAACTCTCACTAAGGGCTTCTTACTGGCTTTCTCCTCGTGGCTTGCTCAGCTTGTTTTCTTACAGAACACAGGCCCACCTGCCCAGGGGTGACACCACCCACAATAGGCTGGGCTTTCCCCCTCAACCACTAATTTTAAAAATGCCCCAAAGCTGGATCTTATGGGGGCATTTTCTCAATTAAGGTTTCCTCCTTTCAGACAGCTCTAGCTTTATGTCAAGTTAACATAAAATTAGCACATTCAACAAATGAAAATTTTGTATTTATCATGAGCCAGCAGGGTACAAAAGCAACACACACACACACACACACACACACACACACACACACACACCACTGCTTTAGATTGCTAGGTGGAATTCTGAATGGGCTATAGTTGTAGATACAGTGAGGTGGGGACAGCTGGAGAGAGCAGAGAGGCTGGACAGATCCTGTGTGGTGCTGGACTCCTGGGACAACTCTCTCTTCTTTTTGTTTCCCAGTCACTGCAGTGGAGAGTTGATAGAGTCCACCTCTGGCCATCTCCAGCTTGAAGGCTGCTGGAAAAGCGCTGTGTGCAATTTTGGTGGCACACAACTATAATGTCAGTGTGTAAAAGGCTGAGATAGAAGGGCATGAGTTTGAGGGCAGCCTCACATAGCAAGACACTGTCAAAAAAAAGGAGGGGGGGTAGCTGGAAAGATGGCTCAGCTGTTAAGAGCACTGGCTGCTCTTCCAGAGAACCTGGATTCAATTCCCAACACCCACATGGCAGCTCACAACTGTCTGTAACCCAGCTCTGAGTGAACTGATACCCTTACACAGACATACAGTCAAGTAAAACACCAATACATATAAAAATAAATAAATCATAAAAAAAAAACTAGCCACAAACCTGCCATATGATCCAGTCTTTCCACACTTAGATTTGCTGAAGAAAAGCAGATACCCTCACTCACATCCTGGATTTATTTGCAATAGATCAAAGTAGGAACAATGCAAAAATCCATCCACAGATCAAAGTAAATCATGGTAGATCCACGTAGTGGAATACCCATCGGTAAAAAGGAGTGAATCGCATAGCATCATGGGTAAGTTCTAACATAATTATAGAAGAGTCCTTATGTTTGGTTCCACTTATGTAACTAGTTGAAAGTGACAAAGTGAATCAGGGTTGCAGGGGTTGGGCGAGGCGGGGGAAATGGAAGAGGTTAAGAAGGGATCACAATGCAAAAGGAAATAAGGCCTTTGTGTGTGTGTGTGTGTGTGTGTGTGTGTGTGTCTATATTCAATATCTTTCGAGTGTGTGCCAACATTTGTGGATTTGTGATCCTCTAAATTTGCGCAGCTAATTGTATGTAAATTGTACTGAGAGAAAATTGTGGAAAAAAAAACAGTGATGTCTTTTTCTGCCTTTAAAAGTTCCTTTTGTGGTGGGCATGATGGTAGGTACTTGTGATCTCAGCACGTAGGAGGTGGTTGCTGGAGAAATATAAGTTCAAGACCAGCCTAGACTAAGAGCAAGACCTTGGCTTAAAAACAGGCTGATGAGGGCTGAGGGGAGCTCAGTGGTAGGTGCCTAGCATGCAAGAGGCCCTGGGTTTGCTACCCAGCACTATGAACAAGACACTACCCCCATAAAAGCAACAAACACAGAAAACAATCTGTTACTTTCTTTGCCATGCTGATGGAAAACATTAACCTCTGAGGTACTCTACGTAACTTCATTGCAGGGTCATGAGAAGGATGCACTGGAGTGTGAACTGATGCGGAGCTGAGCACTGACTTCATTAACTGGAACACATGGGCAGGATGCTTTAGGACTGTTCTTGCACTTGTAAAATAAAGACCCTAATACTAACTTCGTGAATTTGTCACCAGGACCCAAGAATTGAAATGTCAAGGGTCTGTCTGATAAGTATCAAGGGTGAGGTGTCCCGTCAGGGGCACCAACTTGCCATAGAAATTCTCAGGCTCTTCTGCGGTTTTATAAGGATAATTAGAGAAGTGTTGTTTGTGGCTTGAAGACGGTGATTTGGGAGTCTGTGATGAAGGGTGTGTGTTTACTCTTGGAAGAGAAACAGAATGGTGCTTATGAGCTGAAGATCCATATACTGAAGAAAAGTAAGTGCAGAACTGCTTCCGTTTTCAAGTGTATATTTTACATCTAGTCAAGTGCATTCTAATTCTCAGTCCAATGTAGACACTAAGCATTAAACACCCAAATGGAGATACAGAGCATTTCCTAGAAGTTCCCTTGGTCTCCTTTCCACTGTGATGTGCTATCCCTGTAGATCTGACTCGGATCTTCACCGATTATCTTTGTCTTATTTGAACTTAGAATCCTGCAGATGGAGTGTATAGTCCTATCGGCATTCTCGCTATTGCTGTAACAAGTGATTGTTTGGTTCCTTCCCTGCTGCAAAGGGTGGCTGGCATGCCATGCCCTCTACCCAGAATTCCCTAGCCCAGGGGCAAGGCTTCCCCTTTCCCAGAGGCCCTTCACTGTACAATCCAGACATTTGGTTCCTCTCCTCCTCTCTTTCTCTCTTCTCTCGATCTCCTCTCTTTCAGTATCTCCCCCAACCCGCTCACACTTCTCCCTTCTCACTCCCTCTCCTTCTCCTGCTCCCCCCAATAAATATGCATTTATTTATCTATAACTTCGTCTTGCTTTTAGCTCATTCCTTTATTTCAATAACTGACCACACAAATGTGTATCTTATAGCTTTTGTGTTAGAAGTCCAACAAGGAGCTAGGTATGGTGATACACTTCTGAAATTCCAGCACTCAGAAGGCAAAAGAGAGAAGACTGTGAGTCCCAGCTAGCCTAAGCTACCAAACTATGAAACAAAACAAAAGCATAAAAGAAATCCATCAAAGATTTTGCTAGGCTGGAGTCAATGTGTTGGCAAGGTTGCGTTCTTTTCTAGATCCCTAGCAGGGAAGCTGTTCCCTTGTCTCTCTAACTTGAGACACCCTCTCTCCCACTCCCATCCCAGCCACCACCCCAACATTTCTTGGCCTATGACTTCTTCTCCAGTCTTCAAAATTAGCAGCAACCTATCCTTTATCCCTATTCTCTACTTCCACGTCCTCCACTGGCCATGGCCAGGAAGGGTTCACTGCTATTAGAGCTTCATGTTATCAGACTGGGCCCTGTATGGCTTCAATGTGCTGGTCCCTGTAGACTCATGTATTGGGATCTTTGTTCCTGCTGTGGTGATATTGAGAGGTGGTGTGATCTTGAAGAGGTGAGATTTAGTGGGAAGTAGTTAAGTCACTGGGGGTCCTGTCCTAGGAAGGGACTAAGTAGTTCTGTGGTGAGTGTGGTTAGTTCCCAAGATCAATTGTTATAATAATAATAATAATTTAAAAAGAAGCAAAAGATCACCCTGCATTTTACTGACTTTTTGTCTCTCCATGTTCTCTGTTGAATGTGTCCCACCACAGTGTTATCTGCATGGTGTGAAACAGGCTAGGACGCTCACCAGGGGTGGAAACTGTGAAGGTGGCAAGTGTTGAACCTCTAGCTTCTGAAGCTGTGAGCTCAATACCTGCCTTTTACTTGTAAGGAACCTAGAACCAAGTATTCTGTTAAAGCCGTAGAAAATGAATCAGTGCAGGCTGTCTTAGAGTTTCTATTGCTGTGAAGAGACACCATGACCACTGCAACTCTTAAAAAGAAAACAAAACATTTATTTGGGGTTGGTGTATAGTTTCAGAAGTTTAGTCCATTATCATCATGGCAGGAATCTTGGCAGCTTGCAAGAAGGCATGGTTCTGGAAAAGGAGCTGAGAGTTCTACATCCAGATTGGCAAGCAGCAGGAAGAGACTGAAAACATAGTAAGTCTGGCTTGAGCTTCTGAGACTCAAAACCCGTGACATACTTCCTCCAGCAAAGCCACACCTTCTCCAGCAAAGCCACACCTCCCCCAGCAAAGCCACACCTCCTAGTACTGCTGCTCTGCCTATGGAGGCCATTTTCTTTCAAACCTCACACAGGCCCAGTCAGATGATCCACAATTATCTCCTATAACAAGACCATTAGCCTTTATCATAGGAGTCCCTTTGCCATGCCATGAGCCTGTGCATTCACTTAGGATGATGGGGTGCAGATTTTGGGGGGGGGGGTTGTTGCCTACCACAGCACTTCCCACTTTGTTATAGCGTCCTGCTGCTGAGTGGTGTTCTGTGGTATACCTTGTTTCTGTGTTCCTGCCTTTGAAGGATAGATGTTCAGGCTGTTAGCAGATGGGGCTATTACAAGTAAAAACTTATTCTTACATTGTTTCATTTCACTTGTAGGAGAGTTGCTAACCCATGAGAAGATTGAAGGCTCAATTGACTGTATGTGTTCATTGGCCATTGACATCTCTCCATTTGTGAGGTGTATCTTCCAGTGTCTTGCCCTTTACATTTTTGTCAGGTTGTTATTTTATTATTAATTTGTAGGAGGTGGTTCTATGTTTTAAAAACAAATTGTCATAGACATGCAATGCCTATGTATGTATGTGGGGAGGGGTTTCTTCTAGGTTTCATTTTTTTTGTCACATGTCTTTGCTCAATAAACATTTTTAATTTTATGAGGTCTGATCTAACAATTAAAAAAAATAGTGCCTTCCATATAATCCCAGCCACTTAGAGAGTGGAGGCAGAAGGCTGGAATATTCCAAGCCAGCCAACACTATAAAGGGACAGCCTGTTTAGGTCAAGACAGCTGAAGAAATAGCTCAGTGGAAGAACACTATCCTACCATGCATGAGAGTCTAGGTTCGATCCCCAGTACTGAATAACAAAGAAAGGAAAAGTTGTTTTTGCACTTTGTCTGAAATCATCCTTCCTCTTCCCTGAGTCATGAGGATATTTTCCTGTGTCCTTCTGAAACCACAATAGTTTTAGCCCATCCACTTAGGTCTATATTCTATAATTTTTTGGGGTCTGTTCTGTGGTGGATAGTTATCCCAGGATCATTGTTGAAAGAACTTTTCTCATTGTGTTGATACTTCTTAGAAGCCAATTTGCCAAACATGTTTGTATCCATCTTGGGAGACTATTCTCTTCTCTTGGTTCATTTGCTTACTCTTTCATTTTAAAACATAGTCCTACTGGTTTCAAGGCCAGTACCCAGGCAAGGCCTTGAACTGATAATAATCCTCCTGCCTCAGCCTCCAGTACTACCATCCTTTGCCAGATTCATCTTTTCTTCTTTCCTCTGGTGCTGGGACTTGTGCAAGCACTCTGCCACTGAGCTACATCTCAAACCAGTTTTCATTATCATAGCTTTACATCAAGTCTTGACGCCACATCTTCATTAATATGATCTTCATTAAGGGGGCTTAGGTAACTGGCATGGGTTAAATTGTGTCATACTTTCAGATTTGCTCGAGTACCTATGGATACCATCTAACTTGGAAATAGGGTCTTTCTTTGGAGACAGGATGGAGTTAGGGTGAGATCGTAAGTTAGGGCAGACCTAATTCATAGAAGGCAGCAGTTGCTACCCTGAAAAGAAGAGACCCAAGCAGACATACAGGGGATAGCATGTGACAATCAAGGTGGCTTTGAGGCTCGAACCCAGGACCTCACGTGTGACAAGCATGAGACACCAAGGATAGCCTGCACACCCCCAGGAATCAAGCAGAGGAGTGGAGCAGAACCTCCCTGAGGACCTTCAGAGGAAGCCAGCCCAGCCAGCACATGACTGCAGACTTCCAGTCTTGAGCGCTCTGGGAGAGAATACAAGTTTGTTGTTCTAAGTCACCCAGCAGCTGAGCTATGGACAGATGCTGAATCGTGACTCAGGCTAGCCCAAGGAAGAAGGAGAGTCTGGCTCTTAGACTTACAGCACCAGAACTGAGGCGGCTCCGGGTGATACTGATTTGACGCTGGAGGCATTAAGGCTAAAGTTCAATTGTAAAGATCAAAACATACCCCTCCCCTACAGGAGCTTACACAAAATGGCTAATTTGGTTTACTTATTTATTTTCGGTGGTTTTGAGGCTCGAACCCAAAACCTCATGTGTGCCTGTCTGTCCACATGACTGTCCACTGAGCTACATCTCCTGCCTCTGACGTTTTACTTTATTTTTGTCTCCTGTAGATGTTGGTTACCTAGGGTTGGTTGACATAGCCACTTCATGACATCAGAGTCCTGAGACATTTTTATGTTTCTGCTGGCGTTCTGGGGAAGTGACCTCTCCCTCATGGCCCAAACCCAGCTTCATGGCTGCATATCATCCAGGAAGAGAAAGTGAAGTGAGGGGCACTTACCCAGGAGGCCACACAGGGTATCTCTGTCTGCTGTCCAGGATTTAGTCACATCACCAATTTTAACTTACGGTAGACTGGGAATACACTATTTCAGGAATACATGAGTCCGCCTGTTTATTTACAGATTTAACTAGAAGTTTCTTCCATGGAGTTTTTGTGGAGGAATAAAAAGTACAGAAGTCCTACAGGTAATTGCATATAAGACATTTGAGGGTGGGGATCAGTTCTGAACATTAAAAAAAAAGCTAAGTGGATGAATTTCAGTTATACATTTCCAGGGAAGAGGGCAAGATGGCTGAGAGAAAGTGAAGAGCAAGAACAAAGGGTCTAAGGAAGACAGGTAGGGAGCTGGAGTTCAGCCATGATAATCCAGAGGATGCAGAAAGATGAGGCTCTGAGGTGATGCTCTGGACAAGAAAAGAGTGGCCCACAGCGTTTGGAAAAGAGGTGGCTACTGGTCTGAATGTGACAGGCCTGGGGTGAAGTCTGAACATTGCAATCTAATTGCAAATTTGGTCCTGTCAAACAGCGGGGTCTTTCTGAACTGGCTGTCGTCAGATTAGAGCCTTCGAGGATGGATCAGGGAGTGTCACAAGGCTTGTTGTGGGGGCGGTTCATTCTCTCTCCTTCCTTGTGTCACCTGAGGAGGAATCAGCAAGTCCTCACCCGACAGCGCTGGGGTCCTGACCTTGGGCTCCCTAGTCTTCAGAAGAGCAAGGGAGGCATTTCTGTGATGCGCACATTACCCAGCCTGTGATATTTTATTACAGGACAGCAAAGCGGGACCAAGGGAGAGACTTGTTTACCAGTGTCCACAGCAAACCAAAGGAGACATCAAGTCTTTTTCTTGAGGCCATTGTAAGCGGTGATCTCAGTGTGAGGAGGTGAAGGGTACATCGGCCCACCCCTCCTGAGGGACCAGGTCACACCTGAACACTGAGGTCATTTACTATCTCTGTCACCACTGTCAGAGGTGTCACCATAAAAGGTCCTAGGATAGGATGTGGAGGTCAGCCCTGGGGATTAAGGGTTTAAACCTTTCCCTGATTCTAGGGAAGAAATTAAGATCAGCACATGGGCACTAACATGTGTACAAGGAGGGGCCGGGCGGTGGACAAAAACAAAACAACAGCAACTGCGCTCCAAGCACCCAACGAATTTGTAATTGGCAAGTTTGGCTGCAGCTCTCAGGCTGGCTGCTGCTTTAAGCTCAGGGCAAGAGCAGTGGGTACCGAGGGCAAATCAAAAACAGTGCTTCAGGAGAGAGAAGAAAGAGGGTGGGGTGGGGGCAGATGGGGGAAGGAAGGAGGTACCTTGCCTGAGGCTTCTGGGACCTGGGTTGTCCGTTCTGGGGCTTAGGGCCTCCCCAGGACTGCTCAGTTCTTCTCCACACGAGGGAAGTAGGGTGTGGCTAACCTCAGAGTGGCTCTGAACAGAGACAGACCTGCCGCCTCCCATGAAACCTCAGGCTGGCTGCTCGGCTGCCTTGCCTCAGTTTTCTCACCTGCAGTGATTATACCACTCAAGGTGGCCTTGGGGGCGGGGAGGAGACCCGGTGCTCGGCCACATCCAGACAGGGAGTCACCAGGGGGAAGATGTCCTCGGATAGCGTTGTCCAAAGACTCTGTGGCGATGGCCATCGATCACTTGGAAGGGTCTAGTGTTGATTCACTTACGAAGATATTTAAAATTTGCCGTTCGGAGGATGATCCCTCCAACCCAGGGCTCACCCGTGCTAGGCAAGCACTTTATCACTTAGTCAGATTCCCAGATGCCACTAGCCCTTTACTTTACATTTCATTAATTGTGTGTGTGTGTGTGTGTGTGTGTGTGTGTGTGCACGAGTGCGTGTGTGGATGTTGTGCCTGCCAAGGCCAGAAGTCAGCCTCAAATGTGACTTATAATATTTTGGGCACTGCCCACTCGATTTTTTTTTTTTAAGAAAAGGCTTTTCATTGGCTTGTAGTTTTTCACTTTGGGCTGGGGGTGGGGGGAAGCCCCGGGGATTTATCAGCCTCTGCGTCTCAAGGCTGGGATTTTGAGTGAGTGGCCATCCAGGCTCTTTTTATTTTAGTGTGGTTTGGGGTCCAGAACTCAGGTCTTCATGCTCCACAATAAACACCTTTCAGACAGGATCCCGCTGAGTATAGTTCACACACTGAGGTCCTCTGAGCTCCATCCTTTTGCCTCGGCCTCTCCTATTACCATCCTCGTTAGGGCTCGGACTGTAGGCGCAGGCCACCGGCGGGCCTCATTTTGCTTCTAAATGGCCACCCGGGGCAGGAATTACCCTGGGCTGCGCTAGATGGACGGATAGCTCGTTCATGCGGACCCTGTGTAGAATGCATCCATCCAGGCGCTCTGAGATCACCTCGGCCCACGGCCCTCAGCTGTCCATTCTGTCCACCCACAACCCTGTAAATTCCTTGAGAAAATCAGGTGGGGACTCTGGCCTCGTCGTACAACCTGCTGAGGCCCTGGGCTCCTGTATTTTTTGCAGCAAGGAAGGAGGCTCTGCGTTTGCAGTTCCTTCTCGTAGATGAGGAAACTGAGGCTCCAGGAGGCTCGGCCAGAAGGCGGGAAGCAGGGTAGAGACTTCTTGGAGGGCTGTGATGCCGGCCAAGCACTTCCGTGGGCCGGGTTGTCAGGGTGGCGGAGAGAGCGGCGGGTAAATATTTGGGGCGGTAACCGGGGCCCCAGCGACACAAGTCGTCACTGCGGTTCTCCGGCGGCGGGCGCGTGGCGAGGGCGGTGCCGGGGGTCACGGAGGAAGGGGGGGACAGGGGCGTCCCCTAGGTCGTCTGGGACTGACTCAGCCGCCCCGCCCCGCCCCGCCCCTGACCGTGCCTATAAGACGGCGCAGCCGGCGGGTGGCGGCGCAGGCGAGGAGCTGGCGCTCAGGCTCGGCCCGGAGCGAAGGCAGCAGCCACCGGGGCCCGCAGCTCGCAGCATCTCCGCCACGCGTGTCGCCGAGCAGCCGCCCCATGAAGCCGCCCTCGGCGCAGAGCAGCCCCGCGGCGGCCGCGGCCGCAGGTGAGTGCCGGTTTGGGGGCGCCCCCTTCGCCGCTGCGCCCTGGGATCGAACCCAGGGACCGCGTCCACGCTAAGCTACAGCCCCCCCCCCCCTCCGCCCAGTCCCGGAGCCCCTCCCCGCCCCTAGAGCCCGAGCCTGCAGGTTGGGGCAAGCGGATAGGGGTCGCGGTGGCCCCTTCCCACCGCCCACCCTCCGTCTCCATCCGTCACCCTGGCCACCCCATCCCCGGACCCCTCGTCCGAGGCGAGTTCAGCTTAGGCTCCCACGCGGGACAAGGGACCGGAGTCTGACACGTAACGGGTGCTCGTGACTCAGACTTCCCGCCGCCACGCGCTCCAGGGAGCGAGCGTGGGCACCAGGGGGGAAGCGCGTGGGGTGGGCGAGGTGACTTCTCCACCCACGGAGGCCGCCTGTCTCGTCCGCGTCTGTTGGCGGGCGCTTTGCCCCGGAGGGTGACTGAGAGGTCACGGGATGGAGTGAGCCATCCCGGGGAGAGGTGGTCGCGCCTCCTGATGCCCTGCCCCCACCCCACGCTCCTCTCCCAGCCTCTGAGCGCCCTGTCCCCCCCCCCATCCCCACCCCCCAGCCCCGGCCATGGACTCCGCGGCCGCCGCAGACCTGACGGACGTGCTTTGCGAGTTCGACGCCGTGCTGGCCGACTTCGCGTCGCCCTTCCACGAGCGCCACTTCCACTACGAGGAGCACCTGGAGCGCATGAAGCGGCGCAGCAGCGCCAGCGTCAGTGACAGCAGCGGCTTCAGCGACTCCGAGAGTAAGTGAAGCCCCGTGGGAGTCAGTGGCCTCCCCCTCCACCCGGGGGCTCTAGGGTCAGCCGGGTTATCTGTAGATCTGTAAACTGAGGCACGGGGTCCAGGGCCCCGAGGATCTGCACCTCCTCTGGGGTGGCTGGAGAGTCATCTTTCTGAGACCGAATGCCCGGGTGTGCCGGAGCCATGAAGGCCATCCTGCTGGGGACTGTGGGTCTACCTTTACGGCAGGTGTGTGTCATGAGGCCCGGAGGGTTGGTGCAGCCAGCCAGAACTCCCGGGAGCCCGGCCAGGCCTTCCAACAGTTTTCCCGCCTTTCTCCCTGCTCTTCATTTTTTATTTTATTGAGACCCTCCCGGGACCATCTATGTAGCTGAGGATGACCTTGAACCCCTGATCCTCCTTCCTTGGGCTTCAGGGCTCTGGAATTAGAGTGGAGTTTAGTTTAGGCAGTGCCGGGTGGGTGGGCGGGGAGGGGAGCAGAGGTAGGGCTTCTTGAGTGCTAGTCAGACAGTAAACGAACAGCAGGCTCCGGCTCCCTTTCCTTTTCCAGAATGGGTGTTGGGGGACTTGGGGACACGGGTGAGCACAATAATGAAACATTTGTGAAACCAAAATGATTTCATAAGCTGCTGTTTTTGGAATTTTTGAAATAACTTCGTTCACTTGCTGCTGACCTCCGGGCAGTTTTGAAACAACCCCCTCTGGGCTGCTGAGTTCAAGTACAGGGTTTCAGGCAGGCCCACCCTCCAGGTTGATCCTGATAACCTTTTCCACGATACCTCTGTCCACAACACCTGGCTTTTCTTATTACACAATTGTTTTCAAATCCCGGCTTGAATATTCACGGCTTTTCAATGTGAGCTTTACATTCAGTTTGTTCGTGAGCCCTTAGTTCCTAAGACAGGCTACAGGCTCAGACATCGCCAACTGTGCTCTCCCTGATTCTGGGAGTAAAAGACATGTTATTGTTTTGAAGTCTAGACAGTTCTTCCTTGTTACTGAATGAAGATTATCAGTGTGAGACCTGAGCCGACCTCCTGAGAAGGTAGAGCATCCTCTCCTGACAACGATGAAAACCTGACATCCTGGTCAGGACTTGAGTCAGAAATCCGAGCTCCGGTTTGATTTTCCTCAGCAGCTTGGGGAGACCACCACGTGACTCAGGAGGCGGAGGGGGCTGGAAGAGGGTGGGTGAGCGGTTCATTCCCATTCAGAACTTTTGCATTTTGATGCTAATGGCCTGGTGGCTTATTCTCAGCCTTCAAGTGAAGCCTTAAATTTGTCTTTATGACTGTGGCGTAACTTGGATGTATCTCCTTCCACTGGGTAGGGGAACAAATTACTCATCATGGATAAATTCTCTCCTCCACTGAGGAGAAGGCTGGGTCTGCCACTGCTGCTCTGTGGCCAAGGACTGCCTCTGGCTGAATTAAAGGGAGGATGCGCAAGAGACATTCTTGGGAGATAGGTTTGGGAGATGGTTGACAGGATTTGTAGTTTTTCTTAAGGTACATCTCTGCGTATTTCCATCTCTGCTTTTGTCATTGACTTAAGCTTTTGGTTTGGCTGTTAGAGAAGCAATGGGAAGGACCTAAGAAAGCGCAGCTGATCTTGGCCTTTGCTGTCAGTGTAGTGTGTTCCCTGCACGACTGCTTAGAAATAGTCTTGGTGGGGATTTGTGTATATCTTAATGCTTTTTTAAGGACACACAGTGTGTGTTTTAACAGTCTCCAGGATTGGAGTGCAGGCATTTGTTATATGTACTTATCTGTTTGGGAGAGAATGCCTGGCAGAGGCGCAACCCACTAAAACTTAGCTCTCCAGAGAGGCCAACAGGGCCTATAATGGCAGCAGCAGCAACTTACTTTTACCAAGTCCTCACTGGGTTGCTATGAGCATAACTTGTTAGCTCTTGTTATCAGTCATCTCTTGCTGTCCTCTGAATGTTATCACACATAATCTTTACACAGTCCTACAAGCTAAGCACTTTTATCTTCATTAATTTTGTTGATAAAGTAACAGAGCACAGACAGGCCATCTATCTATCATCTATCATCTATCTATCTGTATATATTATTTATTTACCTTCTTTCCAAACAGGGTCTTATGTAGCTCTGGTTGTCTGAGAACTCACTATGTAAAGCAGGCTGGCCTTAGGCTCACAGAGATCCTCCTGCTTCTGCCTCCTGAGTGCTGAGATTAAAGGCATGCTGCGGTAGACCCAGTTCTTTCAGTGATTTTTACTTTGAAAGTACAGCATGAGTTCTTAAGTGGGTTTAATAAAATTTTCACTCATTAGATTCCAAATTTTAACCCATTTTATGCTTGTACTGGTTGACTTTATAAACAGTTTATTATATTGACTTAAGCTTTAAGAGATGAAACCACGTGTGTTTCTTAAATATTGGGGTTTCACATAAACTTTCCCCTTGAGAGGGGAAGTGTTCTGCTGTTTAACAGGAGAGGTCTGGAGTCTACTGTGCATGCTGTGGCTATGATGGTGTTGTAGGTATATAGGACGAACAATGAGCTGGGGTTTTTTTAGTGTAGCGAGACTTAGAATATCTACACATTTCTGTTTAGAATAGTCTGGTCTGGCCCTGAGAGAGGAGAACTTAGGGACCCCAGAAACCAGAATGATAGTTACCAAGCCAGTGGCTAATTGAACTGAGGAGCCAGGAACTTGAACTTGTTGAGATGTGGGTGGATGAGGCCAGGTAGAGGCTCTCTGGACACCTGGTACCACATTAGGAACCGAGGGAGCGACAGGTCTTATATTCCAATACCTGGCAAACTATCTCAGAGGGTCGGGGACATCCCAGAGGGGAGCTGGGCCACAATGATCAAACTGAAACCCAGGACTTTCTCGCTGTGCCACACTTCACTGAGACTGTCATAACTTGGAATTGGAGGAAAAGAAAGACCCCACATCTCTGCCTTTCCCTGTGGGAAACAGTGACACAGACACACAGGGCTTTCTTTTTCTTGGTTAATTACTATAGTTCGCTGGCTGTAGATGTGTGGGATTGTTCTATATTTACAGGCGCTCTGGGCAAGGCTCAGGGTCTGTGGTTTTACTCTTCTCTGGAGTAGCACATGCTAGCTCTAACCCTAAATTACCTTCCTCCCAACCCCCCAAACTAAAATTTAAAAAATGTATGTATCTATGCCTTTCTTTTAAACAAAGCTTCTGTTTGTGCTATGGAGTTTTATACACTTGTTAGGTATGCCTAAATTTAGAGGTTTGTGTATGTAATATGCTTTTGTTTCTTTTGATGCTCCCTTGGACTCAGTCTCAGAATCTTGAGACTTCAGTTCATTCAAGGGACCAGGAATCTAAAGGACATTTGTAGTGGGAATTTGGTACAAGTGAGATGGGCTTTCGAAGCAGTCTAAAGTTGATGTTTTAAGGTGTATTCTACCACACATAATGGTTCCAAACCATCACTGCTGAGTTTCTTGATCAACAATTAATAACAACCCCAGACAGCAGGGAGGGGCAGCAATCATGTATGCATTATCAACCAGAGACACGACACGCTGCTGTCATTTTATCAGCCTGGCTGAATATTATTTTTACAAGAACAAGAGTTCTAAGAGAGTGAACAGAAGAGGAGCTTGGGCCTTGCTTACCTCTTCATCTGCCTCCAGTGTGAGATTCTGTTCACGCGGGCTCTTAGTAGAAGCCTGTGGAGGGCAAGCAAATACTGGGTAAAAAAGTTCAGAGTTTGGGTATCTCTGTGTTGTGGGTTTGTTCTTGCTTACCTCTGAAGGGAAACTTTAAAAAAAAAAAGTTATTACAATCTGAAAACAGCAGGAAGCCAGGGCTCAGAGTCTCTTGATTCTTTTTGGGCTCAATGATAATGCCCGTCTTCCTGGGCTTGCTGTTCTTCATTTTGCTAGGAACTCGAAAATTAAATCGTTTTGAAGCCACAGTGTGAAACAGAACACCTAGGTTGTAACTGCTTCTTCTCCCCTGCCCTCTCCACAGTGGCACAGCTTCAGCCACTTGGGGTCAAGCAGACTAGAGGCTGGAGTTGGCCTAGGGTGGGTGAAGACATAGAAAGAGGGTAGAACCATGGTGTGGTAATGAACTGACAGGATGTGAGATTGTGTGTGTGTGTGTGTGTGTGTGTGTGTGTGTGTGTGTGTGGTGGGGGAGCCAGGAGAAAGGAAGTGAGCACAGGTTACGGCAACCTGCCTCTGTGTCTGTATGTTTATATAGATGCTTTATTTTATCCCCTTTTTGTGAAAGCAGTTGTGAGAGCACTGTGAGTTCATTAGCAATGAGGCAACTAACTACTGATGGAACTGTCTGGCTTACTGAATTTATTTGTCACGTAAAAATTGGATTCTGTCTGTATTTTCTGACCTTGAGAAAAATGCTTGAGTTAAGAAATTTATCATATGGATTCGATTTTGAAGGCTCAAAGGCAAGCCAGGATGGTCCCCTGAGCCTGTGGCTTCCTCCCCACAGTCTCTCCGTGCTTTCTGCCTTGAGCTCTCCTTCACTTTGGATGTTCTTTTCTCTGTCATTCTCGTTTGTAATGGCCTTTTCCATGTCGAAGCTATCGCTTCTTTAAGCAGCCGGCAATAAATAGTTGGTCCGATTGCTTAGAAGGTGAACCAACCTGCTATGTCCCCATCCCTAATCCTGAAGCATGATTATATGTGGATGTAAACGTTCTGGAGATTTGGAGCGGAACAGAAATGAAGTTCAGAGTTAGGGACCGTGGTGTAGTCAGGGTGGGGTGGAAGGAGGTGTGGCATGGAAAGCGACTGGCTCTTAAGTGCCAGCTGCTCTGAGAGATAGAGAGCGGGGAGACCTTTAAGCTCCACAGACTGGCGAGTCTCAGAGCGGCAACTCTCTGATGATAGGACGGTCATTTTGGATGTCTTTCAAAGACAAGGATAAGGTGCCAAGGGCTTTGGTATTCCCTCCTGGCTCCTAGCCTGCTCCCCTGGGTCTCTCTGTGGTTTTCTTTCCCCTGAAGATGATTCTATCTTCTCTCCATATGTTTCTCAGCCTGTGTCTATGGTGAGCCTCCCTGGTTAGTGACAGTGGTAAACAGTGATGCTTCTCCGGGGGGCTGTAACAGTTATGCGTGGCGTACTTTTCTGCATGCGGGGCATTACTGCTGCTTACTGTTATTCTGCAGGCAGACTTGGCTGAAAAAAAAAAAAAAAAAAAGCAGAAGGGCTTCCAAGCCAAGCTTTAGAGAGTTCCAGCGTCCTAATAGATATTGACAGGAGGGCCACAGAGTGTCCCTTGGTCAAGTACACTTGGGAGGTAGGGCTAAGGCCAGACCTGTTTCTTCATCATAAGACTTCTCAGGGCAGTGACAGTGGGAGTGATCAATGGTGTTCTTGGTGTTGCTGGAACATAGCTGGCCACATATTTTAAGGACCAGCATTCTAGGGGCCGGTGGGTCTGAGTTAGGATATTTTTGGAGGAGAAGTATGGGTTTAAAGTTCAGCGTTGAGGACCTCATCAAAGCCCTGAAAACTCACTGTAGTCCTTTAAGGTGACCTGGACTGGAACTCTTGAAGGAAGGAAGGAAAGACTGTGAGGCTCTCATAAGGATCTTCTGGGCATGTTTGAAAAAATGGGCTAGATGGACATTTAGGCCAGAAAAGATGACAAGAGGGCAGCTGGGTCCCTTTGGTCAGAAGGCAGAGGAAGGGGAGCCTGACAAGGTAACTTGAGATGTGGCAGCCTTTTAGGGATAGAGAACAATTCTCACATGACTAGAAACGTCTTTTGGAAACCCGATTTCCTTTTATTCTGTAAAAAAAAAAATTTATAAACAAGTTTATTTGGAGTTAATGGCACTAAAGCAAGATGTTTTTCTTCTCCCTAAACTAAAGGGAAATGGCTTGAAGGACAGGAGGCTTCCAGGGGGAGCAGGGACCGGGCCAGCTCATTATTCAGCTGCTCACCTGAAGGGCCTTTCCTGAGCTCCTCCTGCACCCTGGCTGGCTTTGCTTTCCATTTTAACCACCTCAGGGACCACATCCTGCTTCCGCTAACCTCTCTCTCTCTCTCTCTGAGCCTCCTGTTAGCTCTCTGCAGGGCTGGCTCCTTCCTCCTCGGCAGGACTCAGAATCTCAGAACGGGGAGGAATTGGAACGATTGTCCAGTCCACCTTTCTGTCTTATTGAGATAAACAGAGGCCCAGAATATGGTTTCTTTTAAGCGCCCTTGAACACTCAGTCGCTGAGCTGTTGCTGGCTCTGGCGCAGCCCGGCCTGGCTGGGACTTGGCCTACTGCTCTGACATTTGGGGCATAAGAACAGAAGAAGCTGTGCTGCCCCTTGATTGTAGTGGATGAACAGCCAAGAACAAAAACAATCTTTGTTTCTGACTCCCGTCTCTCAGAGACAAGAAGCGTTCAGAATCTTGGGGAACTGTGTGATCAAGACTTTATGAGCAGGGAAGGAAAAAAAAATTATTAGACATGGGCCCAACATTGTGTTTATATTTGAAAGGTGTTTAGAAGGAAGAGAACATTTTTCATGAAAAAAAAATGCTGTATTTTGAGTGTTTAAATTTGATTTGTATGTGTGTGTGTGTGTGTGTGTGTGTGTGTGTGTGTATGAGTGTTTTGCCTATGTGCACATCTGTGCACAACTTGAGTGCCTGGTGCCCACGGAGGCCAGAAAAGGGCATTCGATCCCTCTAACTGTAGTTACAGATTGTTGTGAGCTGCTAGGTGGGAACTGAACTCATGTCTTCTGGAAAAGCAGCTGGCTCTTACTGTTGAGTCATCTCTGATCTCCCCTGCCTGCCCCCCCACCCCGGCCCCATCCACATCCCTTTTTCTCTATTGAAGACAGAGTCTTGTGTATTTCAGGTGTCAGGATGGCCTCAAACTCAGTATGTAGCTGAATCCCCTCGTCTCTACCTCCAGAGCGCTGGGATAACTGGTGTGCTCCTGACTGGTGTGCTCCTGGTCCAGTCCAGGGGTCTTGCTCGGGTTTGTTTTCTCTGCCAGTTAAAGAATCAAAAGGCAGGAAAAAAAATCTCGAGTGCGACAGGAATGGTGTAGAGATCTGAGACCAGAGCAGACGGCGTTAGCAGTTGAAAAATGGTGGTCCCTGGAGGTGAGGGAACACATAGGCAGCAGACACACAGCAAGAAAAGACCCTCTCTAAAGCAGAAGCCCCAAAATTCAGTTTCTTCATGAGGGCTGGGTTTTTTGTTTGTTTTTTAACACTGCAGAGTTTTCGTCCCCTGATTTTGGGTTGGTCAGTTTGAAGAAAGATAGAATGGTGGATTGGCCCACAACTCTTGGGTAACAAGTCGTGATCCAGCCTTGAACTTGTTGAGCCAGTCCAGCAGGGTGCCTGCCAGTGGGAGACAAGCCTGCAGGGCCTTCTGGTTTAAGTTGCCAGGTTTTTGTCTCAAGCCAGGAGGCTGAGGAAGAAGCCAGCCATCTTAGAAGTTCATCACCTTTGTTACCTAACCGTGAGCCCTCTGCCTATTCGTCTGCCTACCAGGGAGTCTGTCTAACTCCTAGTCTTTCGCCACTGTGCCTAATTTATGTGGTACTGGGGATTCATGCTTTTTGGACAAGCACCCCGCCAACTAAGCTACATCATATTCCAACCCTCGTCCCATCAGCCAGGACCTGGCTTGAGAGCTGGCCAGTGGACTCCTGTGTAGCAGAGGTCAGGGCCTACTGATCCATCCTACTTTTTTAGAAGAACAAGAGTTGCCACTGTACTAGACATACACACAAATACACACACACACACACACACACACACACACACACACACTTCCCTGCCTTAGATCGTTGGGGGTCCTAGATGGGAAACTGGTTCGCTTTCTTTAATATATACCTGTAGCATCTGGTTCTTTGGGAAATTCACTTCTGGGTACTGTGAACCTACACTGGCAAGTGTGTGTTGGTGAGTACAGCCCTTGATAAATATGGCTTCCTTCCTTCAAGGTGCAGACTCGCTCTACAGGAACAGCTTCACCTTCAGTGATGAGAAGCTGAATTCTCCAACCGACTCCACTCCCGCCCTGCTGTCCTCCACTGTCACTCCTCGGAAAGGTGAGCTCACGGATTGGACCGTTTCTCTTCTCTTTTATTCTTTCCCCCTTTCCCTTTATTCTCACCTAGGCTCTCACAGCATACAAAGCAAATAGACAGGAGAAAGGGTTTGGGGCGGGCAGATGGAAATGTGTTGTTTCGTGGGATTTGGACCACATGTCTTGTGGCAGAGGGGAGTGCTTCTCATTTTCCTCCCATACTAGCTTGGTTTCAGAATGTAGAACTCAGCAATCCTGATTCTTTTTTAATTTCATTATCTGTTTACTCCAGTGCCTTTGGGAGACCAATTTAGCAGCTGTCATTATGGGACAAGAATGATCTAACATGGGGTCACTGCAATGGCTCAGTGAGGAAGGGTGCTTGCTGCTCAGCCTGACAAGCTGAGTTTGATCTCTGGAACCTACTTGGTGGATGTCCTCTGATCCCCACATGGGTACATGTATGCATACATACACATATACACATATCAAATAAATAAATAGATTTTTTTTAAAAAAACAAGATTAAAATGAACAAGATTCAAAACAACAGCTCCACCCTGTCTCTGCTTAGATATTAATAGACGAAAGAGGGTTTAAAGATTCATGGACCAGTTCTTAGTTTTTGGAACTGGCCAAGCCTCACCAGCTAGAGAGCTGAATGTTCTGTTATATTGGACAGATGCCCTTTTGAGGACAAAAGGAGGTCCCCCCTCCAAGGAAAGTTGAACTTGCTGAAAATAGTTGCAAAGCGCAGTAAAAATGGAGCCAGCGCTAAAAGAAATGTGAAGATTCCATCACTTGTCTCCATCTGGCATTCAAACAGAACTTCCCTCTTTCTTGAAAGAGATATTTTTAAATTCCCTTCTCAATGTAAATGTTAGCAGCCACAGGGGACCCAGCCATTGTCCAGCCTCCGCTCTGTAATGGATCTGTGGACTCACGGATAGAGCACTCTAGAGACAGGCTTAAACAGTGCTCAGATCTGCTACCTGATCCTCCAGAGGTGGAAATTACTGAAGGAGAAAAAAAAAAAAAAAAGCCCCTTGTGGTGAGTGGACCTGAAAGCTAAGAACAATGAGCTGTTTGTAGCCAGCAAAGGCTATAAGACTAAGAAAATATTTAGCAATGCGTTTCAAGGAAAGCATGAATGACAAACCATACAGAAGAAAATAAAATGTAGAAGGGAAATGTATTCCTCTGGCTGCAGAGACAGCAACGCCTAGACAAAAGCTCTGTGATGAGTCAAGTAAGACTGTCCTGGTCCCTGTTCTACTTTGACACAAAACTGTAGCTTTCCCCACATGCCACATTGGAGGACCACACAAATTCCTCCCCTTTACTGTCTCCCAGATTTTTAAGACACTGAGAGACCCATCTTCCAGTGTAGGAAGGTGGGTAGGATGGTAACGCTGAAGCCAGCCTCCGGGTCAGTTGCTGAAATGAAAGTAAATGCGGAGCTAAGGGCACACTCCCAGGAGCCCTCTGAAGACAACAGGTTTCCATTATCCAGAGACTCCGTAATCCCTGAGAAAATCCCCTATCAACTGTGTCCCAAGCTCAACTCTTTTCTCTTTTGCAGCCAAATTAGGTGACACAAAAGAGCTTGAAGACTTCATTGCCGATCTGGACAGAACATTAGCAAGTGAGTACATGCTGGGTGTTTAAAACATCCACCAAAGAACACTGAGCCACACCTTTTGATAATGTGCTATGATGTTTCCCAGCTTGCCTACAGGCAGGAAGCTGCATCATAAGGTTGCTCTATGTATAGAAATAGGACCCCAGTGGCTCAGATAAGCTTGCAAGAAAGTAGCCAGAGTTGTAGCTAGAATGTGCAACACAGTCCAACTGTTCGAACAGGTCAGCGTACATTGACCTGTTTAGAAAGTGGAGAGTGAGAGCTTTGCTGAGGTGATGGCTTGCCAGTCCTGGGGGAAGAGAGTGGATTGGTCACACATGCATTCTTCCAGCAAGCCAGAGGGGTCTACTACTCAGGGTAATTTGCCCAGGTTTGATCAAGAGCCTGGTGAGAGAGGGAGGTCTGACTTTTTGTAAGAGTTGAGTGCCAAAGAGACAACGTGCCCTGGGAAACTCGTGCCACCTCACCAGTGACCCAGATTCACTCCGCAGATATGTGCTTGGAGTTTGGGAATTGCACTGTCGATAGCTATTTTGTGTGGCCCCAAACCGAAGACATCAAGTAAAAATTGCGATGGGGAGGTGGAGTGTTAGAAGAAGGGCGTGACACACTGTCTGTAAGCGTTACTTCAGAAGGACAGGGTTGCCCCAGCCCAGACCCCAGCCCAGACCCCAGCCCTAGCCTACAGGGTTGCTGGTGTCAGCGTTTCCCCTCATGGGGGACTTGCTGAGCCTTGAAGAATTTTTGTTCTGGCTTCTTAATTAATGAAAGTGATCATTTTTCAGTAGGAAGTAAGTACTCTCGTGTCTGTACTCTGTTGGATAGGTAAAAATCTAAAAATTTAAGCCCAAAGGTTAATTTAAAAACCGTCATGAGCATGAAATAGCCATGTTCTTAACACTCTCTCACTCTGTATTTGCTTGATGGTTTTATTGCCCCCTTTTTTCTTACTGTTGCATCACCACCTACATCAGACCTAGGCCTGTTTTGACAGAGATTATTCTAATTGCAGCACAATTTGTATTAGGTCCACGTAACAAGCCTGTCTGCTTTATGCAAATTGCAGCCTGCCTCCTAGCCATCCCAGTTACCCAGACATACACTGCATGGGGGGAACCTGCCATTAGCTTTGTTTTTGATGCCCGTCTGAGCCTATGTGATGTGGTTAAGCGTGGGGGTTGTGATCCTCTGGCAGGGCTAACTCACTCTGTCTCTTCTCTTCAGGTATGTGAAGCAAGGAGTTTGGGGAGCCATATGCCACAAGAGTTGAAATTCTGGAGCACTCCGAGGACCTGGCAAAGTCGGCTACTAGAATCTCTTGAGGGAGGGGACAGAGCTGAGGCTAACCCTAACATTAGCCGTTGGGCCTATCTCCGGGCAATTCAGACAGTGGCACTGACTTTGCTAACCTGCCTGCAGCATGTCCAACAGATGATCTATCTAGTGTGTTTATACTCCTTAAACATAGCTTGTCTATAATTCAAAGTGCTTTTATGGAGATTTTGTAATTACTTATATATAGTTGGAGGTCATAATAAGCTTTCCCATCATAATATATTTTTGTATACAAATAAAATTTAAACTGGAATCTGTGCTTTGGAAGCTGTCTAATTTCTGTCAGCGTGTTTCCATTCGGTAGTTTTCTAGTGAGAATCCCATGTGCTGTGGTTACCCTGGCTGGGGTTGCTCAGCTTTGTGAAACTCCCTGCAGTCTAACCCTCACATTCTTAAGGGGGACACCAACCCACCCACAAAAACTTCTACCCAAAATTTACTCTGCTACCCTGCCTACAAGATGTACAGGAATAAAAACAGCAGGGACTAAGGGAATGTCCAACCAATGCCTGGCCCAACCTGAGACCCACACCAAGGGAGCAAGCCAACCCTGACACTTATTTTCAACATTCTGCTGTGCTTGCAGACCGGAGCCTAGCATAGCTGTCCTTTGAGAGGCTCCACCCAGCAGTGGATGGAAACAGGCTGAGACTCACAGGCAAACATTGGGCAGAGCTCAGGGGGTGTTGTGGAAGAGTGAGGGGAAAGGTAGATGGACCTGGAGGGGACGGGAAATCCACAAGAAGACCAGCAGAGCCAACTAACCTGGGTCGGGCAGGGGTTAGGGGGTAGGGATGTGGAAACTGAAGCACCAACCAAGGACCATGCATGGGCTGGACCTCAGCCCCTTACACAGATGAGGAGCCTGGTTTCCATGTGGGCTCCCTAGTAAGGGAAGTAGGGGCTGTCCCTAACATGGACTCTGCTGCCTGCTTTGCCAGGCCACCAAGAAAGAGGATGTGCTCAGTTCTGATGTGACTTGGTGTGCTGGAGAGGGTTGGTGGTGGGTGGTTTTTGTTTTCTGAGGGGTAGGGAAGCGGGGATAGGGAGGGAAAGTGGAAGAGGAAGGAAGGGTGGGACTGGGAGGAGAGAAGGGAAGGGGCTACAATTGGGATGGGAAATGAATAAATAAATAGTTTTTAAAATACTTGAAAAATAAAACATTCCTTTGTGGGAATGTTCCTGGAGAGATGCCTCAGTGGTTAAGAGCACTGGCTGCTCTTCTAGAGGATTTGGGTTCAATGGCCAGCACCCACATGCCACTCACAAACTCCATAAACTCCAGTCTCAGGGCACAGGACATCCTCTTCTGGTCTCCTATGGCACTGCATGGATTGGTGCACAAACATTTAGGCAAACATACCTACAGGGGCTGGAGAGATGGCTCAGCAGTTGAGAACACTGGTTGATCTTCCAGAGGGCCCAGGTTGAATTCTCAGCACCCATAAGGTTGCACAACACTATCTGCAACTCTAGTTCTGCGAATCTAAAGCCATCCCCTGTCATTCTCAGGCACCAGACACACATATGCTGCCCGGACATAGCTGCAGAAAAAACACTCAAACACACAAGAATAAAAAAAAAAACAAAAACAGACAAACAAAAAACCACTTTGACTTATTTTTCCTTTTATTGTTTGATCGTTTCCTATATTTATATAATAAATTTTAGTCATTTTCACACACCCCAATTCCTCCATCGTTCTCCTCTCCCGCTATAACACCCTTCATGTCTTCTTTTTGTGCGGTCCAGAGTTTGATTAGTTTCTTGCCCGCGTGTGGGTGGGAGGTTGCTTACTCCAGAGGGGAGAGCAACGTCTCAGTGGCTACACCACTGAGGAAAATGAAAAGCGTGGAGCGGTTCACAAATTTGCGGGTCATCCTCCTCACCCAGAGCCTGTGCTGAGCTCTGTTCGTTCCTGTCTTGGCGTAGGTGCTGCGGACACGAGTGCCACTCTACATTCCTTGCGCTGGTTGGTTCTGTAAACCTGGCGTGACCTGAGAGAAGGGAACCACAGGTGAGGCGCTGCCCCCATCAGGTTGGCCTGTGGGCACATCTTTGGGGCATTTGCTTGATTAGCGACTGCTGTGGGAGGGCCCGGCCCATTCTGGGCAGGGCTACCACTGAGTAGGGGATCCTGGGAGGTATATGAAAGCAAACTGAGGAAGCCACGGAGGGTAAGCCAGTAAGCAGCGTCCCTCCCGTGGCTCCTGCCTCTCCTGCTTGCGGTCCTGCCCTGAGTTCCCCCGAGTCATCAGGACACGTGAGACACACAAATCCTCTTCCTCCTCGCGTTGCTTTTGGTCACGATTTTATCGAAGCAGCGGAAAAGAAGGTAGGGCCACAAACATAGTCACAGGGTGCGGATGACAGTCCCATGGATCACAACAGAGCAGGAAGAGGACCCGCACCTCTCGTGATGTCACAGCCGCCACGGTGTGGACGCTGGTGCGAGCCTACGGTGCTTCAGGTCATGTATAGCGTAACCCAAAGTGTAAGGTACAGTCCTAAGACTTGATAAGGACAGACACAGTCGCTCTGCGGCGTACCGGCTCATGCATCTGTTGTGTTCTTTTCTCTGTTAAGAGTTAGGTGTTCGAGTTTTCTCTCTGTGTTGTACTGCCAGCCGATTCACACTTTCAGTCACCGTTTTTCTAGGCTAGTACGGAGAGGCCACCCTTGATCAACGTGTGCTGTTGAGTCTTTTCTCTGATGCCCCTACAGTGGTAAAAATCACTTAGCAATGCATGTTTGGAAACTATTAAGATTTGATCTTTGCTCCTTCCCCCCCCCGACCCCGCAAAAAAAAAAAAAAAAAAAAAAAAAATGCTGGCCGTGGGGATACACGCCTTTAATCGTAGCACTCAGGGAGGCAGGGGCAGGCAGATCGCTGTGAATTGGAGGCCAGCCTGGTCTACAAAGCGAGTCCAAGGCAGCCAAGGCTACACAGAGAAACCCTGTCTCGAAAAAAAAAAAAAAAAAAAAAAAAAACCAAACCACAACAAAAAAAAGATTTGTTATTTTTTTTAGGGTATTGTGAAAAGATTCCTTTTTCTTTTCCTCACTCTTCCAGGAAAGCTTTGTGTTCAATGCAAACATTTTCTCTCTCTTAATTAAAAAAAAAAAAAACAACAAACCTTTATTTTTATGTGTGTGTGTATGTGATACGCACACAAGTACCACAGTGTGTGTGTGGGCAGTCGGAATGCATGCTTGTCAGGTCTCTCTCACTCCACTTTTCCATGGATTTCAGGGATTACATTCAAGTCAGGATTACATTGGCTTGTGCAACAAATGCCTTTTACTTGCTGAACCATCTCACTGGCTCTCTCTCTCTCTCTTTTAATATGACTCACAGGCTAAAACTCTAGCTTCGTGGCTTTTAGCATATCCACAGATATTACAGCCATCATCGCTGTTCATTCTCTGCATGAATCTGCCTATCCTAGACCCATTAAATGAAATTATAGTGTTCTTCTGTTAGCATGTTTTCAAGGTTAACTCACGTGGCATTCCTTTTCGTAGCAAAATAATATTCCACCACGTGGATATGTCACCTTCTGTTTGTACAACTGTTAATGGATGCCACTGGGGCTTCTACTTTTCACCTGATGGGTAACACTCTCATTAGCATCCATGGGCAAATATTTGTGTGGGTGCCACATTTCCCAGCTGGGGCCTCCCACTGCCCCGAGTCCTGATCCGGTGTGATGTTGTCTCTATTTGAAGACTGGCCCACTGGGTGAGGAGTCCTGTCTTGCAGCTCCTGTCTGATGTTTTCGAACGTGCCTACTAGCTGTAGGAAATTACGTTGCATTCTGGGTACAGGTTCCTCACCAGCTACATGACTTGAACAATGGTCTCTCTTGTGCGCTCGTTGTACTGGGCCGTCCTTCCACCATCTTCAGGAGGTCCTCTCACAAAGCATCCTCACCTCTGGGCCTGCTGACTTTTACTTCCCTCCGAGAGAAGGGGCAGGGAGGGTCAGGGGACCCTCACCTGGTATCCAGCCACGCCCTCCAAGCCAGCTGTGTGCAATCCGCCTAATTGCAAATGACCTTAGGGTACTGGGAGAGGAGTGGAGGGTGTTAGTGTAGAAGGCTGAAGGGAGGGGGACTTCATCTGCATAGCCAGCGGGCAGCCATTATCCCTGCTGGGTGCAGGCCTCCAGGGCAGCTGCCCCAGTTAGTCACCCAGCTCCTTCCCATAACCTCTCACCCATCTCTCTGGAAGTAAGCCCATAAACCCATAGGTTACCCCTGGTAAACTTAGGTAGAACTGGGGCTTGTTGCTGGGGCTTTAGGAAGAGGGGAAGATTGTGTTTTAAGGAGTTTTAGCAACAGAGCTATATTTCCACGTTCTGTCCTTGAAGCATAAAATTTAGTTTTGTTGAAATCCAGTATTTTTTTTTCTTCTTGTTGCTGGCAGTTGTGTTGTTGTACTTAAGAAGTCAGTCCTCCAAGCTCATAAGCAGCAGTTTCTATTCTTTCTTTTTTGAATAATTTCATAGTTTAAAACTGCGCATAGTGGTTCATGACTGTAAATCTTATTTTTCTCAGTAGGACACTGGCACCTCTTTGCTTTCTCCATATGTTTTGATGCTGGAGCTGAGGGGCTGCACTGCAATTCTTTCTTTTGGGGCTCCTGAGACCTGGGGTTCCGAGCTTGACACGGCATGAGGTTTTGCAGCCTGGTGGGAGTGATGGGCTTGGGGAAGAGGAATGGGTTCTTACCTGTAAGTGGATGGCAGGGGTGGCCTGTGCCCTATAGGCCTTGGTTGGATGGTGACTTAGGGACAAGTGGCCTGAGTCACGGCTTGAGGTTCTGGGAATGTTAAGTGTTTTTAGAGCTCCCAAAGCTGTGTTTCAAGGAGCTAGCAAGGTCCTCATCTGTTTTGGAAAAACATGTTATGCCATTTATCTTTGAAAAGCATGAATGCTTTGCCCCACCTAGAGATTTGTCACATACATTTGTGAATGCGTTTCTTGGGCGTTGTTCTAAGTTGTTGGATCAGAGATTAAGAGCTGGAGGTTTCTTTCTCACCAACTTTCCAGAGATGAGCAGGGCAGGGTTGTCTCCTGGTCAGAAGGATGGCTCTGCCTCTAGTCCTTACATTCATCTGTGAGCCAGGGGAAGTTGAAAAGGCCTGTCCCTTCCCACAACATGAGTTACACAGACACACACACACACACACACACACACACACACACACACACGCACACACGTCACCTCTGCTCACATGGCATCCCTTGTTCAAGTCTTAATCACAGGCTAAAATTAATCTTCTCTAAGACCCGAATGAGTTGATAGGATGCCCCTGGAAAACCATTTGATTGTGACCTGGCTTTTCTGAGCTATAGCAAGACTGGATAGTGCGCAGGCAATGAGGGTGTGTTTTTGAGTGGAAATATTCTGTTCTAATTTCTGAGAGGAGTGGCTAGAGAAAAACAAAACAAAAAATATGGTACACACCCACAAGTGAGACCGTTTAGCGCCAGCCCAAGTATTCATGCAGCAACCCCACCTCTGGAATGGGGTGGAGGAACCCAGCACGTGTCTCTTCCTCAGGAATCAGGACTTAAGGGAGTCTACCTCACATTTGCCTCGGGTATGAGAAATCATATCTGAGCTGAAGGGAGACGGTGCTGATGATTGGCCACTGACAGTCAAGGCTGGGCTTTGATGAAACTTCCTCATGAGTCTGTGGTGAGAATGAAGGGGGGGAGATTTTGAATCTAGACCAGGTTCAGCTTTCACGGATACTGTAAAAGAGCTGTGTGACCGTGAACAAGCTAGTCCACATCTGGCATCCCTATGGCTTTATTTGTGAAGCAGAAAGGTGACTTCTTGTCTCCCAGGGTCATGACAAAACTCAAAACTCAGAGCCAATGACTTGTGTCCAGCATGCTTCTTCTTCATATCACAGGCACGATGGACTCCTCCTATGCCTGAGGCACAGTAGAGCTTCAGCTACAGTGTGTACCATAGATGGGTCCAAAGCCACTGCTTCATATTTGGTGGATGACACAGGACAGCGTCTGTAAAGCTCAGAGAGCTAGGAAAGGGCTTAGAGCCCAAGAGCTGTTGCTGACTGAGCCTCCTCCCTCCGTAGGCCTTCTGTCCCTCCAGGAGAAGAGCATTATGCTCAGTCCTGAGTCTGGAAGAGCTTCACGGTTGATATGTGCTGGCCCCACACTTGCTGTTCTCCCCTGCAGGGCAGATGAGCTGTTTCTTGTTCCCCCAGGATGTGTTTCATCCACACCCACATCCCAAAATATTTTCCTGTGTTAATATATCTGGCTAAGAAGGTTTGTGGTGAGAGAAAATGAAAAAAAAAAAAAAAAAAAGGCTGTCATAGCTGCTACGCACAAGCCTTATTTTTAATGGCTTTCCCCTTCTCTGAATGGTTTGGTAGTAATTGCAGGGGTAAGTGGAAGGAAAAGAAAAGCACATTGTTTAAGAAGGGAAGGTTTTTCTTCAAGTTCAAAGTTCACTGAAGCTTAAGGATTAAAACTAGCCACCTTGATCATGCTAGAGTTTCCTTCCCTCACAGAACCTCTGTGCACATGGTTCCCAAAGTCCAACATGAATCTCCTGCCCCATTTCCAGATAATTCTGTAATGGTTCTGTGGGGTCAGTTCTAGTACTGCTCATCTAGACCTCCCTCGCTCCCTGGTCTAGGCTGGTTCATTGGTGCTATCTTCTTCTAGAACTTTCCTTAGGTTCAGGCATCTCATTTTGGGATGAAATGCTCATTTGTGTCTGTTATGGTTTGTGTCAGAAACCCTCCCCACAGGCTGCTGTGGTTTAGCATTGATCCTCAGCTCGTGGCACTAGTTTGGGAAACTGGAATCTTGGGGATCTTCTGGTGGAGATGGCTGGCTGGATGAAGACACGGAGAGTTACGTCAGTCTCTCTATGCCCCCTGGTCCAGCAGGATGGGAGGAGGCTCTACCACGGATTGCTGTCACCCCAACCCCACCTTAACTTCCCCGCCATGCAGGACTGAAGTCCCTCTGAGGCTGTGAGCCTTAAACCTCTTCTCTTACCCCAGGTTATTCCTGTTGGGTCCTTTGTCACATCTGTGAGAAAGTAACCAATCTAGAGCAGCTTTCTATGCCTGTCCCTGAAGCTGGACAGGCTCCAGGAGAGCAAGGAGTTTATGTGGCTCAGCCTCACTGACTGCCATGGGGGGATCTGAGCATAGTCCATGTCCATTGAGTGGATGGCTTCTTTCCTCTCCTCCGCAGCCTAGGGCAGCTGGATATGGCAGCTTCCATTGGATGCATACTAGTCTTGCCTCCTCACTGGACAACGCTTTTGTTTTTCTTTGTGTAGCCTTGGCTCCTTGGCTGTCCTAGACTCACTTTGTAGACCAGGCTGGCCTCAGACTCACAGAGATCCACCTGCCTCTGCCTCTGCCTCTGCCTCTGCCTCTGCCTCTGCCTCTGCCTCTGCCTCTGCCTCTGCCTCTGCCTCTGCCTCTGCCTCTGCCTCTGCCTCTGCCTCTGCCTCTGCCTCTGCCTCTGCCTCTGCCTCTGCCTCTGCCTCTGCCCATTCTTCTTACACAGATTTCAGTGCTCCAACTTCTCCAGGCCCCTCTCACATCCTACCATTGCTTATGAGACATCAATTCAGAACCAACCCTGACACTGAAGCCCTCTACTGTTTCTTTTCCAGCTACTTCTAATTCACAGAAGAAGCAGCCCCTGAAGACTGAGGGACCTTGGAGGCCCAAAGAAATGAATTCCTAGGGGTGGGACTTCAGGGCCCTTAGAAGTGGCAGCGAAGAGACCGCACTTGATCTCAACGGTGTTGATATATTTTCTCATTGAATAGAGATTCTAAAGTCAGCCTTCCGTTTTGGAACCTTCCTGTATGTAGACTATTATGTGGTTATGTGTTTATGTTTGTGTTTGTAACACATATATACGTACCTGCGCATGAACAATTACGCCCAGATGTTTATGTACTTGTAAATTATGAAGCTAAAAGAATAAAGGAATAGGAGAGCAGGATGTGGGCTCTGATTTGGAAGACCTGGGCCTTGAAGGACCGACTGCCTGTAGTAGCTCACTGGGCTGGCCTAGAGGGTGGTGACAGTGCCCAGAACTGGCACTGGGCGGCCCCACCTCCTGCAGGCTTGCCTTGGCTTGTCACCTCACCTCACAGAACCAAATCCATAACTAGGGTTTCACACATCACATGGGAAGGGCCCATTCCCACGTGCACCCTGGAAGTCTGTGACCTGCTGTTCTAGGCCAGAAGCCAAAGTGTGTTCTGGAACCAGAAAAGTCAGGGCTTGGCTGTGGCTTCTGAGCCAAAGGAAGCCCCCACCCGCCCAAGAACAGGTTTGGAAAAGGGCAGGACCAGAGTGTGACCCTTCTCTTGTCATGGATGTCTTAGGAGTGAGGGCAGGAATTGCAGGAAGAACCCGAGAGTCCAGGGGAAGGTAATGGCAGGGTCACCAGCCACTCCAGGAGGGACGTGAGGGGCCCTTCCTGCTCAGCTCAGGACATTGGGAGGGCAGAGAAAGTTCCTGGGATGTCTCAGGCGGCTAGAGAGAAATTTAGAAACTGAGTGGATTACTCAGTGAAGCTTCTGAAACATAAACAGACTAAAAGGAAAGAAAACTCCCAACCTAACCTTAAAAAGAAACAAAAAACAAAACTCAAACAACAGTAGCATTTCTTTGAGAATAGCTAGGAACAGCAGAAGCCAGCAGCCAGAGCATGCTCACGGCAATGACCTTTGACCACGTGGGAGGAGGAGGCTGAGGTAAGGGGGAGGTTGTATAGACAGAATGAGAAGGGTCACAGCAGATAACTGAAAATGGCCATCCGTGGCCACTGTGACTAAGAACAAGAGTGACATGGTCTGAGGTCAGCAGACTGTTTCTGGGCAAATGGTGGGCGAGGCTATTCTGGAAGGTGGGCAGGCAGTACCTTTTCTGAACATATTAGTTGTTAGTGTCTGGTTCGTGGCCACTCTTACCTTGACTAGCTGGGTTTCTTTGAGCTGATCCATAAACAAAATAAGCAAGCGAACAAAATGGAATTAATCCACTTTCCTCATTTTGGAGACCCGAATACCTTGACCTAAGAGTCAGGTGTCTATCAGACATTGTATCTCTTAGACAAAAAATGAACAAACAAACAAAACAAAACACAAGCAGAAACCAAAGCAACAGCCAGGGGTAGTGGCACACACCTTTAGTCCCAGCACTGGGAAGGCAGAGGCAGGTGGATCTCTGTGAGTTTGAGGCCAGCCTGGGCTACATATCAAGTTCAGGATAGCCAAGGCTACACAGAGAAACCTTGTCTTTAAAAAAAAAAAAGGAAAGAAAAATAATAATAAAATAGCGACAACAAAGAAGCCACAAATAAAAATCCAAGAGGATGAAATCCAACAGGAATGTGGGGGGCCTGAGCTCTGCAGATGCAACAGAAGGAAACAGTGTAATCTTAGGGGATCTGGGCAGACGGGCTATTAACTGCCCTGAAGGACATTTATTTACCAGTTGCTTGGGTGCAGATAAGAAAGGTTGCCTAGGGCAAAAGGCCAGGGAGCCTGAAGCTCAGAGAAGGAAAATATTTGGGGAGGGAGGTCACCTTGAGAGGAAGCCCTATTGTGCTAAGTTTAGAGCCAGGGGGAGGTTATGAAACAGGTTATGCCTGGCCCCTGGAGACCCAAGGTACAAAGGAAAACAAAATTTGGGTCCTTTAAAAAACTTTAGAAAGGAAAAAATTCCTGTCAGAGAAAGTGAAGGAAAAGCTCTTCACAGGTGGGCTGCTAGTTCAGTGGAGGTGGCTGAGACTATACAACAGTCACCAAGAGTCACCAGGCTTCTGTACTGGTAGGCTCTTGCTGCCTGCCAGACGTGCTGTTTTTTTGTCTTGTCTGTCCTCAAGTCTAGAATCCATCCCTGGTTATGCTAAAGTCCGTTTTGAAAGGCAAAACTGTTGTCAGTGAGAATAAAGAGCCTATCATCAAGGTCCTCCTTCTCTAAAAGGTCAGATTAGCATTTCCTCCAGATACTCAAGGCCACTGTGTCATTTCTTTTAAGATGGCGGATGCCTGGCTTGTTTCCTTCCTTGGAGTCTGGGCTCTTGCTTTCTGGTGCTTTGGGTTGCATAATATAGGAGAGACACAGAGACATAGAATGGGGGTGGAAGGGATGGGAATGGGGGTTGGGAAATAAAGCCTTGCTTCCGAAGGGCCTGTCCTGCAGTCTGTACAATTTAAAACCACTTGTGTCAGTGTCAGTAACTTTTTTTTATTGCCAAGGACCCAGCAAGAGACCCAGAGTTAAGTGACAGTGTGGGCATTCAAGCCAGACACACTTCTGAAATAGCTAGATGGACACTAGGAGGTTAGGAGGCCACGGAGGATGAATCCTCCTCCTTCACAGTCAGCTTTCCCCCTCCTTAGGGTTTAAAATATCACATGGAAAGGTAGAAGTTTCTGGCCTTCTTTGAGGCCCACGAAGGGGAAGCTGTTCCTTCTCAAAAGAATGGGATGTGGTTTTACCTCTGGCCCCAGGTCAAGAGGGTAGAGAAGAAGGAAGCCATCTTGGAAGCTGATGAGCTTTATTATCTAGTTATGGCCCCTCTCCCTATCTGTCTCTCTCTTAGGGAATCTGTCTGGCTCCTGGTCCCTCAGTTCCATACCCAGGAGCCCCTAGAGCCACGTGCTTAGTTTCTTGCAGATCTTCCTGGCTAAATTTGCCTAGCTTTCTGAGTTATAATTCATAAATCACAACTTGTTTTTTTTTTTTTTTTTTCTCCCTTCCCCTCCTATCCCTTCTTTGGATCCAGTCACAATCCTAAATGTGATTCTTAGCCCAAGGTACTGAATGTGGCCTGCTCTTTTAGCCCCAGACTCAGAAGTCTTGACACAAAACTCAAGTCCTCTTAGCCATTCCCCCTTCTGCCCTCAGCTGGTGAGATGCAGTTTGCCTACTGAAAGGTCATCCAGAAGGAAAGACGGGACTCCAGACAATTGAGCTCTTTATTATGCTGTAAAACCTGCAGAGAGGGGTCTGTAAGAATATCAGATCCTTCCAGTCATTTACAGGCTGAGGTAGTGTTATACCCATTTCGCAAGCCCCCAAAAGATCTACAGGAATCGACTCCATTGCAAAACACATGAGGGTCTTTTTATTGTAAATTACAAGCTGTAGCTTGGGCCCACAACACCCACCACCGAAGCGGTGGGAGCTGAGCGTGCTGTCCCCAGGTTAGTTGGGTGATATATAGATTCTGGTCCCTCCCAGCATGCCCAAGGCAGGGACAATTCCTGCCTGGCAAGCATCTGTTGGTCAAGATGCTGCATTTTGAATCGATTGGCTATAGGAAGGTTCCCAGACCATTGACCCAGACCAGGTGTCCCTCCCTAGGGGGAGGGCCCAGTTTCCTAGCAACTGTATCTCTAGTGGGTGGGGAAAGAATGCAGTGAGGTGGCTCTTCCCCTCAGGGCATTACTAAACTTCAGGTCTTAATAGCTGCTAATTTATCTTTTGGTCTCTCGGTAGTTATGGGGGAGAATCAGTGTGTGTGTATGTGTGTTTTGTGTATGGGGGAGAAGAGGAAGGGAAGCCGGAGGGGGGATTCCCCTTTTGGCTGGGGACTGACTTGGCTAGCAGTGACCTAAGGGAGGTGAGTCATGAATGAAAGAATGCCACCATCAGGGGTCTGCAGAGGGCAGTGTCAGGAAACTACTCTGCAGTGCCAATTATTGGAAAATGTTAGCAGTTAACTGAAATGGAGCAACTTTTCAAAGTGTCCTGGGCACTATTAACACTTACCCTGCTATTGCTTCAAATCTATTCAAGGTTTCTCCTCAGTCTTTAATTTATTTAGTTTTATCTTTTTAAAACAGGTTCTCACTGGGGCAGTGGTAGTGCAGGCCTTTAATCCCAGCACTCCAGAGGCAGAGGCAGGTGGAACTCTGAGCATGCCTAGTCTACAGAGTGAGTTCCGGGACAGCCAACAGCCAGGGCTATACAAAGACAAATCCTATCCTGGGGTAGGGGATGAGGACGCCAGGGGTGGGGTATAGGGATTGGCCTCCCTCTTTCCCCCCCACAAAAAATAGACAGGATATCACTATGTAGCCTTGGTTGACCTGGAACCAAGGCTGGCCTAGAACTCACAGACATCCACCTGTCTCTGCCTACTCAGTGCTGGGTTTAAAGTTGCCCGCTACCATACCTGCCTGAATACTTTTATAAATGGAGCTAAGAATCTACTGAAAGAAGCCCCAGCTTCCTGCTAACACTCAGAGGAGGAGGTGTGTATGGGGGTCTTTGCTTGCCCCTAACCCTGGCTTCTTCTTTCTTTTAAATTTTTGATAATTTACTTATTTTTATTTTATGTGCGTTGGTGTTTTGCCTGCATGTATGCATGTGTGAGGGTGTTAGATCTTGGAGTTTCAGACAGTTGTGAGCGGTTGAGTGAGTGGGGTGCTGGGAATTGAACCCCGGTCCTATGGAAGAGCAGTCAGTGCTCTTAATTGCTGAGCCATCTCTCCATCCCCCTTTCCCCTTTTAAACCATAGATTATTATGTCCTCAAATGGATGCTGGGAAGCCCCTTCCCCAGGGCAGGAGGGGTACCCTCCCCGCTGAGGCTGTTTTGCACTGTGGCTGTCCTCCCAGGGTTTTGCTCGTCACCATGGGCCCCTCGTGCTGTTGGACTTTGGCAAACTGAATGGCAGGTCCTCCCTGGAGCTGTGTAGCACCCACTGGGCAGTCTACAGGGAGCCTGGACTGAGCCTACCTAGTCGCTTTTCTAGGCAGTAGAGGAGGAGGTCACTGTCACATGAAATAATACCTGTTCTAGCGTGGCACGGAAGCTTCAGAAGTCACTCCGGGGTTTCTGGGGACAAAGACATCCTGTTCTGGGATTTAAATAGACCAATGTAGCATTTAAGAAGTGTGAAGTCACCTTCGGAGGGCGGCTTGCGGAGGGATGTTTATGCGGATGTGAGAGCGGGAGAGTCCACGCTCTGGAGGGGCTCTTTGAGAGCGGGACTCAAGTGCGATCGTCCTGTGTGCACAGCGTTTGACTCATTTGTTCTCAGAGCAGTGGTCATCTCCAGTGTGCAGACAGGAAGGGCTTCAGTCACGACAGTGCAGAGAGGCAGGGCTGGTCCACACTCCTTCTGTCCTGCCAGATGCACCCCGAGGAGAGATCTCGTTTCCACTCAAGGCTTCCTGCCATTCAAGGCTCAGAAGTCGGCTACCTCGGGACTTTGAGCCAATGAAAAAAAAAATCTCATAAACTTTGCCCCTTGGCAATGAAGTTCAGCTTTCCCCTTCATCATCTTGCCACAACCTGACAGAAGTAACCTGGGTCAGTGTTGCCATGGTTACCATGTGACTTGGAGGGAGGGAGTTGATAGGTAAAGCCCCAGGGTTCTCTTTGGCACCACAGGCTGCTGTGTCCAGAGGTTCTGTGAAAAAGAGAAAAAAAAGAGAAATGTGTAAAATACATTTCTTTAGACATTAAGCGATAGGGACATTTAATCTGGAAGCCGCCTAGCTTGGTCCCCAAGACAACTAAATATATTGAGAATAAATTTTTTGTTTTTTGTTTTTGAGACAGGGTCTTAATGTAGCCCAGGCTGGATTTGGATTTGCTATGTAGCTAAGGATGACCTTAATTTTCTAATCCTCCTGCCTCTACTTCCCGAGTGCTGGGGTTACCACTGTGTATCACCACAGTGTATACTGGGCTGGAGACGCAACCCAGGGCTTGTGTGCGTGCCAAGAGAGCATCCTACCCACTGACTGAGCTACAGCCCTAGTCCTGGGCATGAGACTAACAAACCCTCTGGCTGCCTCGCTCCTGCGTTCTCTGTCCTTGGAGTCTCCTGCATATCACCTTACTTATCCCAGGGGCAGCTTTGTACATTCTCTTCCATTCAACCATGAGCTATCGGGAGCTATGGCTGTTTCTTCCACCAGGTCCCCATGAACATGAGGTAGGTGCAGCCTGGCCGACCTGAGTTGAAATGCTTTCAAGTTAGAAGCAACTGCACGTGCTTTTTGACCTGTCTTGGCACAAACGATGGCTGTAAGATCCTTCAGTCAGAGAAAAATCAATGCCTCCCCTATTTTAAAATTAGCTTGGAGTAATAAGAAAGCTGAAATAGGAGCCTGAGAATTGATTGAAATCTTGGCCCTGCTGCTCTTGAGTTGGAGAGTTGGGGCAAGGCTTTAACCCATATTGAAACTTGAGTTTTTGGCTTAAATGTCATAAGCCACCTTAGACTCATTAAGAGAGAAGAGAGAAATGAAAGCACATAGAAGCACATAGAACTCTTCCATAAAGAAAAACAAAGGAGAGAATTTGTGTTATTGAAAAAATTGTAATGAGTAAGTTATCACCCAGGCCTAAGGTCTGGCTTTAAATTTTGAATGCTATCAATCCTCCAGAAAGCCCTCTTGCGGGGACCGTTCATGGTTAAAACCCTGTAAAAGCAACTCCATCCTGTATATACTTATTTACAGACTTGGGAGGACCTGAAAAATCTTCCTGGTTTGGGCTCTCTCTAATGCCTTAGTTCATCTTCCTTGAGACTTTTAGCCTGCAAGGGATAATAGGCTGTTTCTCCCAGGAGAAGGCTCACTGATATCTGATGGCTACAAGGCCAGCCTGAGGTCATCCAGCCTGAGGAAGCCCAGGCTGCTGGCCTCACGTCACCTCCAGGCTGTACCCTTCCTGCCTCTGTCACTGCATTTGACGCTCTTTTCTCATCTGCCTCAAGGGCCTTTTCTTCCACCATCCTGTGGGCTCTCTAAAGACATTGACCTCTCTCTCATCCATCCTGGGATCATGCCAAGATCCCAGGCACACAGTAAGTGTTCAAGAACACAATTGAGTTTATAGACTTGGGTATAGGACAGGCTGTGAATCTGCCAAGTGTTAAATCCATGGCCTGAATCAGTCATCCAATAACTCACAATCACCTTCTGCTTTGGTGGGAGTTGTTCCAAGTGTACAGAAATAGCTTTTTGACTGTGTGCTTATTGATATTGTGAAAGAAAAACAAAGAAAAGTCAGGGAGTCCGGAGCCAGTGATCAGCATTGCTCAACTCAGATTGGCAGGGGAGGCACTGGTGTGCTGGGACAAGAATTCACTTCATGTTTTAGTGATGAAAGGACAGACTCCTTGGAGGTGACTCTCTGAGCTACCATTTTGACCCATCTCATGGCTCATCAATGGCAAAGATCGCTCAGAGACTCCTGGAGTGGTCCCTGACTGGGCGGGGCTCTGAATAGGCAGCTAGCACCTCCGTTCTATGTAGCAATAGAGTTTCTATTGCTGTGGAGAGACACCATGACCGCTGAGACTCTTATAAAGGAAAGCATTTAATTAGGGCTGGCTTACGATTCAGTCGTTTAGTCCATTATTGTCATAGCCGGGAACACCATGGTGGCATAGCAGGCAGACAATCCGCTGAAGGCCACACCTCCTAATAGTGCCACTTCCTTTGAGCCTATGGGGGCCGTTTTCTTTCAAACCAGCACATGCCTCCAACTTTAGTCAACTCCTGGTTAGGACTCAGTGGGCTTGTGGTTTTTATGTATGTATGTATGTATGTATGTGTGTATGTATGTATGTATGTATGTTTGTTTCTGTTGTCCTCACTGTTAAACTGAAGACCCTTCCACTGTGCTGATGTCTCATTATGTCACACTGCTTGCTCAGAACCCGTCCATGCTTCTCACCTTGCTCAAAGACAGACTTTCACACACTGTTTCATTGAGTGAAGCTCATATACCACAGAGTTCGCCTTGTGTGGGGGTCTGTTCTCTAGGACAGCCACAGGGCTTAGCTCCCCTCACCACTGGTTCCAGCAAGGAAACCCATACACCCCCTCTTCCCCATGCCCTGAAAGTGCCCTGGCTGCTTCTCCTCTGGATTCTCCCATTCTGTACTTTGCATCTAGATGGGATCACGCATTATGTGGCCTTTTGTGGCTAGCTTCTTTTACTAGCACAATGTTTTCAAGGTTCATTCATGTAGCTACATCTGTAGACAATCCTTCTTTATGGCCAAACAATATTTCAGTGTGTGGATTTGCTTTAATTCATTTATCTCTTGATGACTATTTCAGTTGTTTCTCCTTCTGGAAAGTTTGAAATATACTGTCAGTATACAGTTGTGTGAGCAAGTGTTTTCAGTTATTTGTGTACTTATGAATGGAATTCCTAGGCATTTGGCGTTTCAGGAGTGGATAAGGGTCAAGGGTCTTACACATCTGGCTTCTATAAAGGTCTCCTGTAGAGTCCCAAAGCTCCCTCCTCCCTCTTGGATCACATCATACCTGGACACCTCCTGCAATCCACCCCCTGGCCCAGCCAGCATGTAACTTATGAATGAAGACAATTCACCCAAGCTCTCCTCAAACAACTAGGAACTCTTTAGTGAAAAAAGCAAACCCCCTGCTCTTGTGGAACTTGAATTACAGTGGGAGGAAACAGGCACACCACTACAATTCAATTCATAGGCACATACGTGTATAGCTGGCTATCTACCAAAACTGCTTCCTTAGCCACTATGGAAGTATGCCTGTCTCAGCAGGCACCAAGGTCACATTTTCCGTTCTCTCCCTTCCCAGCTGTGGTCATGTGTGATCAGTCTTTATCAGTGAGATGTGAGTAGAAGAGGCTTTTAAGAAATAGGTGTGCTTTCTTCAGACTCTTTGTTCCCTTGCATTTTGGGTACAGGGAGTGTTGAGACCCTAAGGAATGTCAGGTCCACAATATGCAAGAAGCCGCTGGAATGCCACAGTGACATGGAGAAGCAAGCTAACTGCCAGTGGATGGCCACTGAAATGTTGGGGGTCACTTCTTGAAGCAGCTTGCATTTTCCTAATAATATCAAAATTGGGAGGACTTCCCCATCAGTTATACTCCCCAGGTTCCTATTTCCTAGAAACATCTAATAGACTCTGACATTTACTTCCTGTTTTGTGTCTTTTGTGTCAGGATCCTCTAAGCCAACCCTTTCTCCACAGTTTTTTTTTTTTCTCCTCATCAGAGTGTTTCCCAAAGCATGCTGAGAAGGATCACTGACATTAGGGGGCGGGGAAGAGAGGAGGACATCTGCATATTATATTAGTTATATTAATAATCCTTTCATACCACTCCCCAAGCCTCCCCGCCAATCACATGGTTCTGTGTCTGTTTGCAGACATTTCCTATTCTGTAGTTCTAGAACTTTCAAAAACTATCTGGCAGAAATCTTTGTAAGGCACCTGTTCTCCCAAAGCCAGCCTCTGCACATTGTACAACTGCCACTGCCTGAACCAGTAAGCCCATATGCACAAATACTGGGAAGAATGCTGCCCAGGGATCACTTTTCCCACATCTTCTCTGGGTTCCCCCTTCACCCCCTCCTTCCCTGGTACTACCTTAACTCTTCCTCCCATTTTCAGGGATTTTTTTTCTAGCCCTCTCCCAAGTTTGGAGTCTTAGAAGTGACACTTCCACCTGTTCCTCTGTAAACCATAGTCACCATCACACGCGCAATCTTCTCTTGATCTACTGTCCTTAAAGCAAAGGAGATTTATAAAGAGCCATGACAGAGTCTGTCCTGGACATTCACATCATGGCTGTTTTCTGCCTTTTATGTGTCTGAAACATCTGCTATAGTCTAAGTATTCCGTACATCTGTATGAATTTGAATCAAGAGTGCTTGGAAATCCATTAGAAACACTGAATTTACCAGAAGGAGGCACAAGTTAGTCTGAAAATAAATGTCTGTGATGGCAGCTAGCATCTTCACCTCTCAGTGGGTTTAAATTGAATCAGACATGGTGCTGCAAACCTGTAATATCAGTACTTGGGATGCAGAGACTGGGCTACAAAGTGCATTTCAGGCCAGTCTGGGCTACTAAGAAAGAACCTGATTCAAACAAAAACTGAAGCCAAACCCCACATGATTTAGCAGGCATAGAGGGAAGGCTGTTTGCCATGTGGTGTAGCCAGCAAATAGCAGCAGGTGCCTGCAACAGATGTTTCTGGCTTCCTGCTGTGGGAACGTGTTTCCTATGTAAGTGCACAGACACCGCACTTCTTCATGTTCTTGCTTAGATCACATCTCTCGTTATAACTGCCCTTAGCATTTTCCTCTTCCTTCCTTCTTTCTTTCTTTCTTTCTTTCTTTCTTTCTTTCTTTCTTTCTTTCTTTCTTTCTTTCTTTCTTTCTCTTTCTTTCTTTCTCTCTCTCTCTTTCTTTTTCTTCCTTTCCTTTCTTTCCTTTCTTCTTCTTTTTTGTCTGTTTGCTTGCTTGTTTTCAAGATAGGGATTCTTTGTGTAACCCTGGCTGTCCTGAAACTAGCTCTGTAGACCAGACTGGCCTAGAACTCAAGAGCTTCGCCTGCCTCTGCCTCCTGGGTTCTGGAATTAAACGTGTGTGCCACCACTGTCTGGCTTTCTTTTCTTAATGTGTGTGGGTGTTTTGCCTGCAAGTATGTCTGTGGGCCATATGCATGCGGTGCCTCTGGAGACTGGAAGGAGGCATTGGATCCCTTGGGACTGAAGTTACAGATAGTTGTGAGCCATCGTGTGTGTGCTGGGAATGAACCCCAGGTCCTCTGGAAGATCAGTTTAGTGCTCTTAACTGATGAGACAACTCTAGCCACATATTTAGCATATTCTAATGCCACTAATAAAATTTTTGGGGTGTGTGTGTGTCTGTGTGTGTGAGGAGGTTTGTATATGTGTATTTCAGTTCCTTGCAATGATAGCAGAATCTTCAAATTTTTCAGATAGATGCAATTTAACTTGGTATAGCTCAGTTTCAACTAGAGAAGTGACCCTGTGGGCCTGTTTTCTCTCTCCTTGACAGGGATTGGGAGTGCAGGGCAGATGGGCAACTGAGAGGCTTATGGAATAGCTTTAGAAGGCGAAGTGAGATTTCAGCCTCCGGAATTCTCAGGATAGAAGAAAGCCAAGGATTTTGTCTCTTTCCTGAAACCATGTTCATTACAACTGACCCATCTAGACCAACCTGACCCCAAAGGTCTCCGCTGGAGGACATTGGTAGGAGACGTGCCCACTGACTGTCTCTTGGGGCTTTGAGCGTTGGTTTTCAACCGAAGTATTGAGAAAGCAACTCAGATTAGGAGCTGCCTACAAGAATGTGCCCTTTGCACATCATATCCCCTTTCCATTTTGGCTTACTTCTCAGTCTTTATTGGCCGCGTATTCTGACTTTGGCCTCCGGCTCCCCACTACCTCTTGTAATCACACATTCTCTCATGCAGCTATGCAGTTCTGCCTTAGCCCTTGTTTCTGCATTTGCCCTGTCAGTGCGCTGGAACAGACATGCAGGCAAGGCCCTGACATAGTTTCTTACGACTGAGCTGATTTGCCATGTTTTTTTTCCAGCATACATCAGGCTAGCACACTGGCCTAAAGAGAACAAAAGACACACGGGGCCAATCAGATCGCAGTTGGCCACACTCGGTTTGCAGCAGATTGTGTCCAGACACTATATAAATGAGTGGGTAAAACGCGTGCATACTCCTGTGAGTCTAATTAAAACAGCTGATTGATGACCCAGTAAGTTCCTTCTAATGCACGCCAACATTCTCTTTGCTGAAGCTGTGAGCCAAAGAGTTTCCCAAACCTTGGTTAGAATCCATGTTTGAATCTATTTGTTTTTAGTCCAGAAGGCTACCTCCAAGTCTTGAGGGTGAGGATGGGAGCTGTGGCAAGTGTAGACAGGAAGGAGGAGTTAGGAGATGGGAAGCATTGTGGGATAAGAATCCCTTACTGAAGAAAGAGGTGGTTGTGAAATGAATGACTATTTGATCATTAGGTTAAAGCATCTGGGTGTTCAACCCTTATGGGATATACAGGGACCCTGTGGGTGGGACTTTTAGGATGTGCCAGGAATTCATGCAATCTAAAATGTGAGATGCTGGAGGCTGGCTGCATGTGATTCCTGAAACCAGAGATGACACAGAAACCATCAAGCCCTTTCAGGAAGGGCCACAGATTATCTGCATTATGACAGCTATGCATACATATGGAAAATACAGAAAACAAAAAAGGAAGTGGGAATCATCTAAGATGGTTACAATTGGCATTTAGAATTTTCCCTAAATTTTTTAATGCATTTTATCCCATCTTTAAAACAGTGCATATTATACTTTTTTAAATTTTTCTTTGCATAGTATATCTTAATAATTTTTCCATATTGTTAAAAACTTTGAAAATGAGTCTCCTTCAGTGCTACTCTTTCATTGGCTGGCTATCTTCATATCTGTATAATCACTCAATCATTTAATGTTAGACATTTACATTTCTAATTTTACCTACTTGCTTTTGGGAGGACAGCGCAGACTGACCTGGATCTCACTATGTAGCTCAGATTGGATTTGAACCCACGATCCTCCTTCGTCTACTTGTCTTTATTGTTATGTGCTATCAGACCAGATCCTGGTTAATTTTGTCTTTCTTTTTCTATACAGGGTATCTCTGTATAGCCCTGGCTGTCCTAGAACTTGCTTTGTGGACCAGGCTGGCCTCTAACAGAGATCCATTTACCTCTGTCTCCTGAGTGCTAGAATTAAAGGCATGTGCCACCAAGCCCAGCCAGGTTAAAATTTTTTTAAACGTGCATATGAATGCTTTGCCTACATGTCTGTCTGCCTGTTTGTCTGTACACCATGTATGTTCCTGGTCAAGTCAGAAGCTAGAAGAGGGCATTAGAGCCCCTGGAATTGGAGTTACAGACAGCTGTGAGGCACCATGTGGGTGCTGGGAATTGAACCTGGATCCTCTGGAAGAGGAGTCAGTGCTCTTAACCACAAAGCCGTTTGTCTAACCACATTTTTTTTAAAGTAAAAAAGTGTTGTTAATGCCTTCAAACTTTCAAATCTTAGCATAGATTCCTGAAATTGCAAAATGAATACTGTGAAGTTCCTGGGTAGAGTTTCTGTACTTAGTTGTGCTCTTGCATGTAGGTTTTTGTTTGTTTGTTTGTGTTTTGTTTGTGAGACAGGGTTTCTCTGTATAGCCCTGGCTGTCCTGGAACTTGCTCTGTGCTGGCATTTAAATCAAAGATCTGCCTGCCTCTGCCTCCTGAATGCTTGGACCAAAGGTGTGTGCCACCATGGCCAGCTTCATCTTGCTTTCTTGCCAGGGACTGAGGACAATTTGTATTTCAGTTCTCCTTGGTACTTATTACTTGAGAACTGGGTGATAAAGCAAACTTTTCAGAAAAACAACATTGCCCTGATTTGTTTGCTTTTGGGTTCTGTATCTAGCCTATGCCTCTCAGGGATGGCTAAAGCAGCCAGAAGAGGAACAGAAGTCCAGAGACTAAGCTGTGAGTTGGGTATGGGATGGGCAGCCACGGAAGCTGGTTTCATTCAGCTGAAGGGGCCTTGGGCTTTGACTACAAATTTCTTTTCCCTCTTCAGTTTCTGCCAATCCTCTTAGTCCAATTTTCATTGAGAAGGAAGATCAAACAGAATATAACTTTTACAACCCCTCTTCACTATCTGGCTTATATGTGTCCATTTCGTCTACCCTTCCTATGACTGTTGTGTGGTGTTGGCTACATCCCGTTATCTCTCTTCCACCTAAGAAAGACTTGGGGGTCTTTCTTCAGTGTACCCATGCACACACAAACATGTTCGAACACTGTTTCGCTTTGTTTCAGGGCAGGGTATTGCTGTGTTGCTCAGGGTCCTCTCAGGCTCCTGCTTCAAGTGGTTTTCTTGCCTCATCCTCCAGAATCGTTGGGACCACAAGTGTTTTTCACCACATTCAGTTACCTCCCAGCTTTCAAAACAGAAGGCTCTTTCTTCATCGCTTCTACATCTATCAGTGTCTATATTTACCCCTTTACAGCAAAAGTCCTCAGAAGATTTCTCCCACTCACTATCCCTGTTTCCTCTGTTCCAATTCTCTCTACCAAACCTAATTGTCTTCACTGCCAGAATAGACACCAAGGTCACTGGTGAGGCCCCGGGGTTTCCAAGGGTCTGTGCATATTCTCAACCCCACACTTGACACGTTCCTGTGTGCTGACTTCGCCTTGGTTTCTGAAACACTGTAGATTTACATCCTGCTTACTCTGGGTCATTTCCAGTCTTTACTGTCCTCCATATCTCTGTATCTCAAGGCTAGAAGCCGTGTGACTTGGCCCCTGGACCTCTGCTCCGCTTTCCACACACTCACTCTTCTTAGTCTTATGATATTCAAGGCTGTCTGTAGGTTTGCTGATATCTCCCACTTGACCCTTCCCCTAAACTTCACAGTCTTGCCTTGCCATTTGGCTCTCACAGGATCTCTAGGCAAACATGTCTCAACAAACACCTGATTTAGTCCCTGCCCAAAACTTGCAGCCATCCTTGGGTTAATTCCTTCCTTCTACTTGGTAAGGCTAAATCCTTGGTATCGACTTTGATACTCCTTTGGTACTCCTAACCCAAACTGTCCAGGGTTCTGTTGGCTCCACCTCTCTCTAGCCACAGCACTACCAACCTGGTTCATACCGTCATCTCCCTCATGTGGATTTTTACAAAACCTTCAAGCTAATCCGCCACACTTTCCTCTCCCAAATTTTTCTTCCATGTAGATGCTAAACTGACAATATATAATTCTCAAATCACCCTCCTATGATTCCCCACCCATTCCAAAATAAAGCTAAGACCCTGGCGCTTGAGACTCCTGGCCACTGCTCCCTCGCTTATTGGTCTCCAGCCCCCAGGATTCTTCACTATTGCTCTCTACAGAACAGGCTTGTACTTGAGGGCCTTTGCGATGTGCATTGTGCCCACAGCTGGTGCCCTCTGCCAGCTGTTACACGTCCTTCAGCCTGCTTGGGTTCTATTCCAGGGAGTGATGTCTTGGAGAAGCCTTGGCAGAGGAGAAAGAACAACCAACTAGGTAAAATAGGGTCATTGAGAGCCTTGGAATGGAGAGCCAGATTGAATGGATCTGCTAAAACTCAGGGGAGAAGCACACAGCTTTCTCCGCTGTGGCCCACAGAGACCAACGCTAGCTGAGACACATGACAGGATAATTTTCTATCCCTTCAACAGCTACTTCCCCTCCTCCTGCTGGCCCAGAAAGGGACAGAAATAATGGTTAGCAAGATGATGGAGACATAAGAACAATACTTTTGTGAAAAGAGTGAGGAACTGGGTGAAAGCATTCAAGTCTCTTTTCTTTGCCCCAGGTTTTCTGCCTGCCATGAGCCTGAAGTGGGAGAAGTGGGGAGGCTGCTAACTGGAGCTTTATACTTTGGTATTAGCAATCAAGGGACATCACAGTTTAATTTCCTCCTGGGAGTTCTTGTCTTTCCCAGCAGTGCATTGAAGAGCCTGTGCCCCCTTGAGTCTTCATGGTGGAAGAACCAGCCAGCAATCCAGCCAAAGATGAGTTTTAACCTTCTTTGCTTTTGTTCTGGATTCTAAGGGGGAGTCAAAATCGTCAAGCCTGAAAAGAAAAGAATCTCGTGCATTAACTCAGAGTCAAGAGAGAGGAAAAAACCCAGAATAAAGAAAGGGAAGAGACAAATCCGTGAAAGAACACAAGCTGAGAAGAGTGACTGTCTAGGCTATGAAAGAAAGCACAGAGGGAAGGTCTTTTCAAATGCCTGCTTTGTTTACTCATTCTATGTGTGCATTATTTGATGACAATGGTTACTTGTCGTTATTATTTTGTCTAGACTTGTAGAGCGGAGAACTCTGCAGGTGCTAGATGGAGGCACAGGAGTAAGAGCCATCTTAGCAACTGCAGTTCTGAGGAGTCTGTTTATTTTATTGGAACCTGAGGAGGACTCTGGGGGAGGAAACCATCAGATCAGTCCTGGGACATCAGAGGAATGAGCCCGACAGCACTAAGTGAATGCCATTGTAAGATGAGGTCATGTTCCTGGGAAATAGGGAGCTGTATGACCCCAGTGGCTTCAGTAACTCTTTCCTGCCTGTCCTAGGCATTCTAGACTTCATATTTGCTTAGCATTCTGTCCTCTATAATTATTACCCCAAATCAACAGTCAATTAAAAAAATTCAACAGCACACTTTAACTTCTGCTTTCTCACAGATGAAGTAGGACAGACAGATCAGCTTTCACGTGCCCGTGGAAACAGATAAGTGGATGACAAAATATATATTATTATTATTAACTTATTTTTTCGAGTGATCATTTATTTGTTCCTCTTCAAGATTTATTTTTGACTGGACCGAGACTTAGAAGTAGCTCTTAGTGAGGACAGCTGATGTCTCTTGCTGACCTGTTCCTGGTGTGTGTGTGTGTGTGTGTGTGTGTGTGTTTTGAGATGGGGTCTTCTGAAGCTCACTATGTAGACTAGGCTGCCTGAGAGATCCCCCTGTCCCTGCCTCTGAAGAGCTGGGATTAAAGGTGCGTGCCACCACACCTGACCCCCAGTGCATTATTTCTTCAGAGAGATAAATCAATGAGCATTTGTGTTGCAGGGCACATGGAGTGACAAGATGCTGAATCTCAGGTGCTTTGGTCCTGGCCTTCTTAGCTTCTTTGTTTATGGGCTTTTTGACGACATATTGGTGTACACTGTCATCTCTAGAGAGACCTAAAAGCTTTTGGATTCTGCTAGCTCTTTTGGGCCCCAACTGTCAAGAACAGTAGTATCTGTCAGTTCCACTGTACTTCCCCTCTCCCTTTAACAATAACCAAATCGAGAACGCTCTGACCAGCATCCATGGTGTATCTGCAAACAGGCTCATGCTTCCGCTCTCCAGTTCTCCTTGGTCTATAACAAGAACTCGGTAGGCGCGCTCTGCCATGGGTTAAGAGACTTTGCTTCAATAGAGAAACCTTATTTGCCATTCCTACTGACTCACACCACATAACCCTTCCACTCTTCACCGAGAGCGTCAGCAGCTACTGCTGTGGCCGATGTGATTATCATAGCGAGTGTGAAGTCTGTGGTCATTGTCCACTCCAGTGAGTTTCCGACAGTTGGTGGCCAGGAAGGAGATACGCAGCTTCATCTTGACAAGGCTGACCACCTAGAAGGTGTAATAAAAAAGAGCAGACACTTTTTAAAAAAATTTTTTTTTTCAAGTTGGGATTTCTCTGTGTAGTCTTGGCTGTTCTAGACTCACTTTGTAGACCAGGATGGCCTCAAACTCACAAAGATTCACCTGCCTCTATCTCTGCTGGGATTATTGGTGTATGCCACTGCACCTGCTGACACTATTATTTTTAAGATACTGGCTCATAGATGAGGCGATGAAGGACTGAGGTCCCTGAGACACAGTCCTGCATGGTCTCTTTTGTTGTTTTTTATTGCACTGCATTGGAGGTGGGTAAACTGAGGCAGACTCAACAGTCCCTGAGTTAGGAAGCTGGATCTGAGAGTTTAAGGAAGGGAGGCTGTGTGGGAGAGAGGTCAGCAGAGAGGCTGTAGATTAAGGCAAGTACCTGTCTCTGGGTAACAAAGCAGGTGTGTGAGGAAACTAGCTAGGGCCGGGGAAAGACCCACCCAAGAGGGCTGCAGGGGGACATTCCCCAACAGCCCGTTAGTTGTCCTTGGGGTTGGAGAGATGGTCCAGTGGTTAAGAGCACTTGCTGCTCTTCCAGAGGACTCAGTTCCCAGCTCCCATACGGGGTGGCTCATACCATGTATAACTCCTTCTCCAGGGTGTCCAAAGTCCTCTTCTGGCCTTTGTGGTCTCCCCCACACAAACATGCATCATACAGTCACTTCCTGCACATAAAAAAAAAAGAAATAAAAAAATAACCTTAAAAAATTCCCCAAATCACTAGGTTGCCAACTAATGTGAACAAAACCAAATTGTGATGTTATCCTATGAGAAGAAAACGCGGCCTCTGTTTGATCTTGAGGTAGGCTAAGTTCTCTTAGCTACATTACTGGCGGTAAGATCCTCAACATTTTGAAATGAGCATGTTATTGATAATGACACAAAACTAGCCAAAAGCCCACAGGTGTTATGTCGGTCTCTTTGATTTTATTCATCTTAAGTGGTTTGAAACGGATGTTGGTGATGTCTTGATAACGTCCTTTGAAGCTTTGAATCTAAATGAAGTCCGACTTACCTTTCATTGATTTTTGGACTCTTGATGTCATATATAATAAGAAATTGCTATTTAACCCAAAGTCATAAAGATTTACGTGCATTTTTTTCCAAGTGTTTTATGGTTTTATCTTTTTCCCTCAAGTCTTTGTTCTCCTTTCAGTTAGTTGTTTTAAGTTGGGGAGGGAAGTTCTTTATCTTGGCGTGGTGATGGGTTATCAAACTGTAAACACAAGTGTGTATAGTTTATTGTGTGCCGACTACACCTCAAACTAGTTCAAAAGTGGTTCTTTCACGCGGTGTAAATGCTATACATTTATGATGAAAACTTTTTGAAAAGGTATATAGATTTTGCTTTTTTATTTCAATTTTTGTCAGTTTTTTTAATTTTAAATCTTGGATGGAGATTTCGTTCAGTTGGTAGAGTATTTGCCTAATATACATAAGGCCTTGGCTTCAATCCACAGTACCACAAAAATGAAAAAAAAAATGTTTTAATAAGTATCAAGAATATTAATATTCTAAATATTAAATAACAATGAACACTTTAAAAAAACGAACATTTATTTCACCATTTAAGATGTAAAAGTCTATTAATATAATGAAAACATAGACGACAATGCATCCCATATTTGAAGGATCTTAGAAAGAACTCAAGTCTTTACTGAGAAAAGAATTATTCCCCTAAATCCTTTCTGTGCTATTTGTCATTCTCCCTTCTCCATCATTCTCCCTTTTCCTCCTTCCTTAGATAGGGTCTCACTATGTAGCCCTGGCTGTACTAGAACTCACTTTACAGACCAGGCTGGCCTCAAACTGAAAGAGCTGCCTATCTCTGTCATGTGCTAGAACTAAAGGCATGCACCACCACACCCCTACCCCAGCTTTTATCTATATTTTTACAGCGTGTATGTCATCTTTTAATAGGTCATAGTGATTGTCACTGAAATATGTTTCGCCTTGTCTTTGCCTGTCTCTGATAGTATCACCGAGGCTTCTTGTGTCCTTTTCTGGCTTTCCTGAGGTTAACCCTAGCTGGGAGCTTTCCTGGCAGGGAAGTTGGAATGAACCTGGCTCAGGAATGAGGGCCTGCATACTGGGCCCTGCAAGCTGAGTCAGCTGGAATGGGCTTCACATCATCACATGCTGGGAGTGGCAGAGGGAAACTGAGGCAAAGACTAATGAGTAAGAAGCTCCCTTTAAGCCTCATCTAAGAAGGCTGGGAGATGGGCAGCTACTCTTGACCCCCTCTACTTCCAGGGTGCTGTGCCTCCCATCCTGGGACACACACATCCTCCCCCTTTTGAGATGGGGACTCTCTGTGTAGCAGTCTGGCCTTGGGCTTACAGATATCTAGCTGCCTCTCGGGGCAGCTACTGGCTGTAGAGAAGAGGCAGTCAGGAGAAAGGAGCCTCAGAGGTCCTGAGGGAGAGACAGTTTCTTGTCACAAGTGTTGTCCTAAGTTCCCTTCTATGATAAAATACTCTGAAAGAAGCATCTTGGGAGATAAAGGGTTTGATTTAACTCCGTGTCAAATCGTGTCATCTGCTTGTCTCTTTTCTTCCCCTTTGTCAAAGCGGCCTTCCCTGGGACAGGACCCAGGCCTGAGCTGGAGGAAAGGAGGCTGAAGGCGGTGTGATGGCTGGGAGAGGACACGCAGCAGAGGGGACAGTATACAGGGTGGTGATGCAGCAGCAAAGGCCCTGACTCCGCAGAGAACAAGCACAGCACGATTCCTGCTTGCCTGGGGCTCACGTTCTGATGGGGAGACAGATTAGAAAATAAGCAATTAAAAAAAAAATCCAAATGCTATGGGGAAAATTAAAACAGGACAAGGTGACAGAAAGGAAAGTGGCTTAGTGATGAATGACTGCCATGGTTTGGGTAGGAGGTGCCCATGTCTTGAAGTTTGGTTGCTGCAGTCCCTGAGAAGTGATTGGATCAGGGGGTTCAGACCTCACGAATGGCTTACCCATTGATGGATTCATAATTCTATGGAGGTAATGGGGGCGGGTGGGTCTGTGGCATGAGCCTTTGAAGCGCTTCTTGTCTGTGGCTCCTCCCTGTCCCACTCTCTGTTTCTGGGCTGCCATAAGAGTAATCCCTGCCTCCTATTCCTGCTGCTGGGACAGTTCACCTTGCCTTAGGCTCAGAGCAATGCAGCAGCTGACCTTGGGCCCAAATCCAAAACTGGAGTCAAAATTAAAAATTTCCTCCTTTAAAAGCTGTTTTTCTCAGGGATTTGTAACAGGGACCAGATACTAACAGAATCACTGGGTGAGCAGTTGAGGGGTGGAGATCAGCAGGAATCTAAGAGGCTAAAATTAACCCTGATGGCCTCTGGGGAAGAAAGAGTCACTCTCCTCTTGGAACATGGCCTGTGCTAAGTTGCTAATGCCTGAGTGGATGGCCACATACCCATAGTGCATATTTGGGCAGAGCTGATGGAGCGTGTACTTATTAATAACAGTAATAAAAAGAAAAAGTTGAGCTGGGGATGGGTGGAGGGCACTGGGGGAGTTGGAGGGGAGGTAGTGATGTCTGGATATGATCATTTATTTGTTTTCAGAAGCTGCATCAGGGCACCCTTGCCTTTACAGATGTGGAGAGATGGCAGCTTTGAGGTAATTTCCTTTACACGGGTTTAGCTGCTGTAGATGGAAGAGCCAGCTGTGCAGTCCCGGAGTTCAATGCAAAAAAAAAAAAAAAAAAAGGAGTTTTTGTTTTAAAACTCTGGGACTCTTTATCATGTATTTGTTTAACATTATACTCACACTTGAAGAGAGATCTTTAAGAACAAAGACTCAATGTTTCGGTTGGAAAATTTCCTCATCTTAAAACTTGGGCTTTTATTGAAATGTTTATCCTCTGGGTATGGGCTGTGAACAAACAGAAGAAATATCACCACGTTAATGCTGTTCAAAGTAAGTATCAGGCCTTTGCATGGGACCTCCCTTTTTCAAGTAAGTATATGGAATTCTCACAGGCCGACCCATTAGGTTGTAAGCCTGTGTTCCTAGGGGCTTGAAAATCTGCAGGACTGAATTCAGACATAGCTCAGTGTGTGTGTGTGTGTGTGTGTGTGTGTGTGTGTGTGTGTGTGTGTCTGTGTGTGTCTGTGTCTGTGTCTGTGTGTGTCTGGTGTTCACGCATTGGGAGGCAGTCTAGTTCCTCAGATATTGTCTGCCTTGGTCTATTTAGTGCTCACCAATTCAGCTAGACTGGCTGGCCAGCAAGCCCCAAGGCTCCAACTGTCTCTACCTCCTCAACACTGGGATCACAAGTGTTGTTTGGATTTTTAAAATGTGGGTTCTAGGAAGTGAATTTAGGTCCTGACACTAGCGTGGCAAGCACTCCACAGGCAGAGCTAGCTCCCTAACCTCCATAACTCACTTAAAAAAAGATTTCTATTTTCAATTATTCTTGTGCATCCGTACGAGTATGCGTTGCTCTCTTTTGTATATGTATGAGCTTGAGTGCCCACAGCAGCCCAGAGGGAGTGTCACATAGAGCCCGTGGAGCTGAAGTTATAGGTGGTTGTGAGCCATCTTTTGTGGGTGCTGGAAACTGAACTCAGGACCTCTGCAAGAGAAGCAAATACTCTCACCTGCTAAGCCATCTCCCTAGCCAGTTCCCCATAACTTGCTCTTAATAGTGGGGTCAGTTGCAAGAGAGTGAAGAGCAGGGCAGGTGGGCTTAGGTACTGAGCACTGCAGCTGAAGCAGCCTCCAGTGGCTCAGGGCAGGGAGGAGGCCTGGGTGTCAGGCGGATGTTGCGTTCTCTACTCTCCTCTGGGCCTGGAATTGGGTGTTGCTATTGCTGTTGTGCCCGACGATGTACCTTAGAGAAGCAGCCTAGAAGAGGAAACAGTGATTACGGCTCATCATTTCAGAGGGTTGAGCCTGTAGTCATGTAGTCCAGGTGCTTGGGCATGGCATCATGGCTGTGGATGTGTGTGTCTGAGGAGAGTTGCTCGCCGCACAGCTAATCAGGAAGCAGAGAGAATGGAAAGCAGCCAGCGGTTAGATAACCCACCTGCATCAGTTGGCCTACTTCCTCCAGCTAGGCTCTGCCTCCTGAACCTTCCACGACTTCCCCAAAATCAGAGGAATTGTTCCCTAAACCTTCCTCAGCAGCCGAAAGAGAGCTTGTGGGGGCCCTTTTATGTCCAAGCTGTAACAGGACCCATCCCAGGAGTCTCCTCCCCTCCTTCCTCTTCAGCTATGCCTGGTCACCACCCGCTATGGGAGAGGGCATCAAATTACAGTGGTGGGGGTGTCCAGAAGACGGTAGTGCTAGGACATTTCGGGTGGAACAGGTCTGCCCACGGGAGCAGGAACACAAAGTACAAAGGTGGCAGCAGTGGCAATGGGCATAGCCAGGCAGCTTCTGTGGCATCCAGCTGGAAGGACGGTGAAATGGTGGGTCAGGTGATATGTACAAGCATCAAGGTGGGAAAGAGCTTGGGACTTCCTCAGGAAGCAGGTCAGGCCATCGGGTATGGGAAGTGGACATTGGTGACTGAACCATATCTTCTATGACTGACAGGTGGGTGCTCTGGGGTGAGAATTGATTCTCTCAGTATCCTCATCTGTCAAAAGGGAAGATATTCTGTGCTTCCTCCATGACTGGGATTACAATTTTAAATGAGGTAACTTGGAGGATATCTGGGCCTGTGCTCTTCAGACAGGCTGCTAGTGCAGCATGATGAAGATCCATTTCTCAAATGGACAGGATGCTGTGTGTGGCCTAAAGAACGTTCTATGGTGAAGACTGGGCTTCTAGATGAGGCTAGAAACCTCTCTCTCTCTCAAAAATAAAAACAAACCAGCAGCAGAATCAGGTCAGGCTGGGTTCTTGGTGTCTCAACTGAAACTAGTCCCTCAGGTGACTTGAGTAAGAGAGGTACTTTGTTAAAAGTATTGCAGCAAAGATCTCATGATTTCTCTTTCTTGAATAGATATTACATAAGATCCTTTCAGTTTTGAGAACTTCCATCAAGCAATGTAATCCCACTTATTTTCATTCTTACTTTCCCCCTTTCCAAATACTTATTAGCATTCCTAGGAACTATATGTACCACAAACCTGTGTGTGTATGTGTGTGTGTTCATATGTATATGTCATAGTGTGCCTACACACACACACACACACACACACAACACACACACAACACAGAGGCCAGAGGTCAGTGTTGAAAGTCTTCCTCAATTGCTTCTTCATTTTATTTTGAGACAGAGTCTCTCCCTGAACCTAGAACTCATCAGTTGGCTAGACTGGCCGGGCAGCAGGCTCCTGCATTCTTTTGTCTTTACCTTACCAGTGCTGGGACTGCCAGTATACATATGTCCCATACTTTTGGGTGTTGGGGGGGGGGTCCATCCTCAGTGAGAGATCCTGTCCCAAAACCAAGGTGGATGGTGCCTCAAAAGTAACATTGAAAGCTGTTTTCTGTTCTCTATATGCATACTCACCTATGTCCGAGTGCATTTGAGCACCCAAGTATAGGATTTCAAGTTCACCAGTTTCCTCACTTTGGGTTAATTCATGAGGAAGCTGAGGAAGCTGTTGGCTTGTGGGTTGTGAAAGCAGAGCACTGTAGCTCAGTAATAACAAGATGGGCTTACAAGGCAACCCAGAAGCCCAAGGGGCATGCCACATCCACAGCTTCCTCCTGGGGAAAGTAATTCAAGTTCTTTTCCATCTCAACTGTGGGTGCCAGAGGAGTTGAGGTAGCACACAGTGACACCCAGTGCTGTCCTCCAAACCCCATATGGCTTTACCAGGCCCCACAAGGGCAGTCAAAGCAAAGGGCCAGGCAAGAGGAAACTTGATCTCCAAGGTGGCTCCATGCTCCACGGTGATGGAAGCAAGCCAACAGAGGCTGTCCCTCCTTAGGGGAAGAATAGTCCCACATGCCCCAGCTGTCTGGAGCCCAGCGAGGATATACCTGGGCTGTGAGGCCCAGCCGCACACCAGTGGAGTAGATACTCTGGTGAATGGATTTTCTACTTCTTGGCTAAAACATTTAAGCCCTGTGCACACCCTTTACTCAATAGGCAAATACTTCGGAGAGTCTAGCTTCTGGGGCAGGACCCCATCAAGCACATCATTGAAGTGCCCTGGTTTTCCTCGGCAGTGACTGGCTTAGGCATAGGCAGGAGAAAACGGAAGGGGAATGCAGCCTGAGCAAGGAGCAGCAGCAGATGCTCTGATTCAGCACTCATCACTCTCAACACGGGACTCAAAGACGAAATGACTCCTTTAACTGATGGGCAACAATGCACCAAATGCGCTGTCCAGAGCTTTGGCATCCACATCGTGAATAAAAACAGACACAGAAACATGGAAGGACCAAGGTCTTCCATGACACCAGTAGTCACCTAGGCAACGGAGTGTGGCGTCACCTGCCTTTGGATTTGTGTATGTGCCGGTGTAGCCGGGTTTTCTGTTACTTGAGGCTAAGAGTCCCTCGGTGCCCTATGTAACAGTTGTGCTGCTTGGACTCCTAACAGCAGGAGCAGGGACTGTCTCTGACTCTGTTGCCAGCCTTGGGATCCCTTTCTCCTAACTGGGATGTCTTGTACAACCTCAATAGGAGATTGCTATTCAGGGTGGGTTGATATCTATGGGAAGCCTCCTCTTTTCTGAGGAGAAAGAGGGGTAGGGTATGGGAGGGAGGAGAGGTGAAAGGGAGGGACTGGGAGAGTGGAGGGAGAGGAAGCTGTGATTGAGATGTAAACTAAATAACTAAATTCATCTTCATCTTCATCATCATCATCATCATCATCATCATCATCATCATCATCATCATCATCATTGTGAGTTCCTCAGTGCCAGAAGACCTGTGGCCTGGGAATCTGAACCCCACAGCACCATGCTGGGTCCCCTCCTGGTCCTGACTCATCTCTGAGATCTCTGTATTAGTTTCCTATTTCAATGCAGCCATTAAAAAAAAAAAAAAAAACCTTCAGTGGCTTAAACCCAAGCACATTTATTCTCTAACCATTTTGGAGGTTAAAAAAAAATCTGAAACTCAATGTGCTGGCAAAGGCTTTCTGGAAGCCTCTGGAAAACCTGATTGCTTCTCCTTTTCATCTGTATTCCCTTTTCCTTCTGCGAGGCCCTTGTGACTGCACAGGGCCCACCCACCCAGGTCATGCAGCATAATCTCTCAAACTCGTTCGCTTAGTCATTCGAAGAGCCCCTTTCCAAGTGGGGCAGGGAGGGTATCCACAGGCGTTAGGGACTGAGGGCTGGTGTCTTTGTAGGCTACCTTTCAGTTTATGATCTCCTTAATCCAAAGTGATCCTCATGTCCCCACCTGGCTCCATAATAAAGGATGGTAGTTTTTGTGGTGTAACTTATGTGAGTCCCAGCCAGCCCCAGCACACTCGTGTTTCCCATCAATAAGCTTTGGGGACCACTGTGTGGGGTGTGGGTCTCGTGTCTGCTCTTCCCCAGCTGCGGCGGGGGTGGATGGACACAGAGGCTGTGCACCAGAATGAAGTACTTCAAAGTCGTCGAGAGAAATGGGGGCCTTGTGTTTTCTCAGTACTAGGGAAGTCGAAAAAAGATGTTGTGGACGGAGGTCCCGGATGCTTTAGATGGGGTTAGGTTTTCCTCTGAAGCTCACTGCTTGGAGGCCCTTCACTGACGTCAGAGCTCCAGTAAGTGCCTGGAGTCTCTCAGGGAGGTGGAGCGCTGGAGTTGACCTCTAAGATTGGTGGGTCACTGACCTGTTTCTCATCCGTTCTGGTCTTCCGCTAGATTTGGGCTGTGAAGAATTAATTCAGAGTTGCGCTAGTTTCCTTCTCTGGGCCACATGCTGGGCTTTAAGGCGTGGCCAAAGGACCTCATAGATGAAGCTCAAGTGTGCTTACCCCGTCGCATCCCTGCATCCTCTCATTTGTCTCTGCATCAGGTGCAAAGCAGGGGCGCCTTGACGGTAAGATGAGGGCTTGAGGCCAGTCTTTGAGGTCCTGTGGCTTCAGCTGGTATAGCTTGTGGTTGGAATAGGCGTATAGGAAATAAATCTTTAGAGTCAGAAGCAACGAAGCACATACATTCTGGAGATTGCCATCATGACTCCTGACCCCAGAACAGGATACAGATGGAGAATGCACTGCTGTTGCCTCTGGGGACAGCTCTTCTCCATCCCAGCTGGGATCTGTTGCTCCCTGCCACGGAGGCCTCAGCAAACCCCACATTATCCTGGCTCCCACCTATGCTCTTTCCTCTAGTGTTAAGCCCCTGGGTGAGGAGATGTCATCCCACCAAGACACACCAGTCTGTGACTAGGAAGTGAAGAACACAGTACCCTAAATCTGTAAAACAGGCCACTTCTTAGAAGGAAAGCTTTAGCATCCTTTTTCCTCCCAGATTCTGGTGGTCAGAACATTTCGTAGCTGACAGAGGAAGAGCTGAAGGGAAACAGTGAGAGTGCCTTTTCTATTCAGGAGAGAATAAGCTTCGTGGGTGGTGACAGCTGATACGGACAGATCACCACAGCTGGCATCAATGGCCCTGACCGGAGATGATTCTGGCTTATGAACTCCTCCACTGTACTAGCACCAACGCTCACATTTCTGAGGCTGCAGAGTTTGTGTCCTCTCCTACTTTAACGGAAGCCATGGCAGGTGATGTGGCAAAAGAACTTTTTGGAAAAGATGTGACTGTTGACCAGGAACCTCAGCCTCCAAGCACAGCAGGGTCTCTTCAGTTCACCACACCTGTTATTAGTGTGAGGAGGCTTCCAGGAAGGCATAGCCACACATAAAGAAACACAATCTGGAGGCACAGTTTTGAGTATTTGTCAGTGTTGATGGTTAGAAATTACCCCAGGTTTCTGTGTAGGTCACACGGAGTGTCCTCATCAAGGGTGATTTGGGGAACCACTGAAGAGTTCTCAGGGCGAAAAGGTTTGATTCATCCAGTGTCAGCCCAAGGTGACAGCAGTTTTGTCCAATATCAGGCAGAGTACAGCAAACAGCAAACAAGACACAGCCTGTGAGATGCTTCGGTAAAGTTTCAACAGCGAGCACCTCCGTTCTCTACTTGCTTTCCCTCAATGCAGCAAGCAGCTCTGAAGAGTAGGCAGTGCTGAGGGACAGCTGGGTTTTTTTCCCTCAGCCAAGACAAGGTGGGTAGCAGGCACACACATCCACAGAGAGACTTTACAGTCATGGCAGCTGGAGAGGCCGCCAACTTCTGGAGCTCTGTAAATGGAAGCTGGGAGTATCAGATGTCAGAGCTCAGCAGGAGGCCATGGTGTTCACACTTTCCACTGGCCAGGGATGCTGGATACTTGATATACTGGTAAGAACTGAGGATATGAAGGCCTAAAGGAATGCCTTTCTAGCCAAGAAAATACAAAATCGTTTTATCAGTCAGAGTTCCTAGCTGCAGGCATAAGCAATGGACCACAGCTCATGGAACAGGATGGGACTAATGAGCAGGACAGCGGGCTGCTCAGTGTCCCAGGGCCACTCTGTACCTTTCCAGAAGTTACACAGCCAGGTAGAGCACCCTAACTCCTGACACTAAACCCACATAGGGAGGGCACCATCCCTCTGTTGTAGTCACCACTGTGGCACTCCCTAGACACAGGCCTCTCCGCTGCTATGGCTGCAACTGTCTCTCCCTGGGACAGTGTGTGTGGGAAAGGGGATGGAGGAGGGGTGCTTCTTATAAGGGGCAGGAACACTTCACTGGCCTTCCCACTGAAGAGACCAGAGAAGCCAAGGGATGGTGGGTTTGGGGTTTCGAGCAAGCCAGAGTCTCACAGTGGGAAGACAAGATTAGAAGGAGCTGAAGATCTTTGGTGAAGAGATATAACTGGGCCCTAAAGGTAGAGGTGACAGAAATACTAACAGGTCATATGATCCTGCTGCTGTAGGTCGTGACCTTCTCCCTATGCCCTCTATCCTCCAGAGTGAGGTACACAGCACCCATTTGCTTAGGACTTTCCTGCTTACGTATCAGAGGAGTACTAACCATGAATCAATTTCTGGTGTTTTGTTTTACTTTTTTTTCCAGGCTTAAATCAAAGTATAAGTCTATAATTGAAGTATAACCTAAGATATAAAATTGAGGATGTATGGTGCAGTTGTTTTTTTTTTTCAATGCAGTTTATTCAGGAACCTTGAACAATCATCTGACCCTGGGGAAAGCCAGCCCACAGCTTAAATAGCCTCTGGGTAGCCAACCCCAGCGTGCCACGTGGGCAATGCAGATAGGTCCACATACATGAAAGCAAGCCAGATCCTCAGCCTTAGCCAAATGTGGAGTTGTTCGTGACAGAGAGCACTCACCATCGGGAAGGTGGAAGGCGGAAACCAGCTCCATCTTTAAGGCATAGCATTCCGCAGCTCTCTACAGTTCCCCCTTTTTGTTTTAGACGCATCAGGCAAGAGTAGAGGTCTGATCTCTGATATTAGAAATAAATTGGGACTTTGTACCGATGTTCATTTAGGTGTCATCCACCCAAAGAGCATCAGACCCGTCAGATACCTTTTTCTCAGAGGCGGGACCTGGGGCATCAACCCGCATGCAATCAGACATGCTCTTCTCTGGGTCCAAAGCGGCTGACCCTGAGTGCAGTGCTTAGCCTCGCATCCTGAGCGTAACATTTTAGCTTTTTATGGTAGCCAACCATGCTTGGGGAGACTGTCCTGCTTCAATGGCTATAAAGGCCTGAATGGTCATGGCTGCATCACGCTGTTGTGAGACTCTAATCTTGCATATATACCACAGGAAACCAAGGAGACCAACACCAGAAGGCCTGCTAACGCTCCCATGCCCGCCCATTCCTTCAGATGATTCATGGCTGCAGCAATCCATGATGATAATCCTGTGGCTAGTCCTGCGTCCACTCTGGTAGAATTTATATGGTGCAGTTTTATAAAGACTAAATGTGCACAATGAAATGATTGCACACACACATACATTACAAAATGATTGCTACAATCAAATGAGTTAACCCGTCTGCCACTCAGTTGTTGTACATGTGTGTGCTCATCGTGTGGGCACAAGATGTTGGGGATCCCCTGGAGGTTGGGGGTGTAGCTCAGTGGTGGGGCAGTTGCCTAGCATGCAGAAAACCTTGGATTTGATCTCTAGCACTACCCAAAAAAGTCCAACTTACAGCAAACTTCAAGTTAATAACCCCCTTATATGTTAGAAACTAACTTTCTTGTTTATTAAAATGTTCTTATTAAAATAACAGTCCTGTTATCCTAAGAAAATTCTTAACATACACACTTGTGGTCAGTTCCCTAAATTTAATTGAGCACGGTAAAACTTGTATATAAAAGTAATAACTGCCATGTTGGATATAGTTAAAACATGCGTTAAGAAGCCAGGTGTGATATCATGTGCCTTTACATCCAGCACTTAGGAGGTAGAGGCAGGTGATCTTCAAGGCCATCCTAGTCTACACAGCAAGTTCCAGGACAGCCAGAGCTACACAGAAAGAGATCTTGTCTAATAAAAAGGGAATAAAACACATTAAGGCATTATTAATCAACATGTTTGTGCTGGTTGGTTTTTGCAAACTGGGCACAAAACAGAGTCATCTGGGAAGAGGGAACTTCAGCTGAGAAATTACTTCCATCAGATGGGCCTGTGGGCACATCTGTGGGGCATTTTCTTGATTAACAATTGATGTGGGAGGGCCCAGCCCACTGTGGGCAGTGCCAACCCTCGGCAGGTAGTCCTGGGTGGCATAAGAAAGCAAGCTGAGCAAGCCATGGGGAGGAGGTCAGTAGAGAGTACTCCTCTGTGGTCTGTGTTCGACTCTCCAGGTTCCTGTCCCTGCTTCTGCTGACGGACTATAAGTTGGAAGTGTAAGCCAAAAAAGCTCCTCCTCCCATCCCAAGCTGGTTTTGGTCATGGCGTTCTTATCACAGTGATAGACAGCAGAGTATGTCAGAGTATGGAGTACTGCTGTGATGGACTTGCCATGTGGTTTTGGAACTTTGGGGCTGAAATTACCTAGGGTTTAATGAGTGGGTGTAGGAACTTGAATGATAAGAATGCTATAAGAATGAGAGGCGGGCAGTGGTGGCGCATGCCTTTAATCCCAGCACTCAGGAGGCAGAGGCAGCTGATCTTTATGAGTTCGAGGCCAGTCTGGTCTATTGATCAAGTTTTAGGACAACCAAAGTTACACAGAGAAACCCTGTCTCAAATCCAACTCCCTCTGGAAAAAAAATGAGAGAAATGCTGATGGTGGAGGCCTGACTTGTGAAGTTTTGAGAGGAAAGCAACGGCTCTATGGGAGCCATCCATGTGCTCTTTGAATTTGGAATTATTGGAAGTGAAATGTGTGTTTCCCTGGGACAATAGATGCTGGCCAGCTGGGGCTGAAGAATCAGCTGTGATTAATAAGAGGCCCCATCGCTGAGGTGAAGTGTTTCCTCAGGGTCAGCACTCAGAAGCTGTGGTTCAGAGGTGGCCACAGCTGTGCCTTTAGCTGGCAGCAGAACTTGGCAAATAATGTGCAAAGTTTAGCACATGGTCCTGGCTTTAAGGCCATGGAGGGCAACTGAGGCTTGGTGCTGTGAGAGGTCAGGAGAGGCCATTGCTGAAGGTGCAACCTAAGTTGCAGTGGAAACCCCAAGACGCTGGAAATGCTGTGGGATATCTGCCAAGGACAGCAGCAGATGGGTCCTAGCCTGGAAGACAAACAGATGGCTGAAGGAGCTGCCTAAATCTTTGAAGTCCAGAAGATGGTAAGTCCAGACATCGGACGCTGAGTTATTCACACTGTTGGGTTTTGGTTTTGCTTTGATCTGACTATAACTATACCCTGGTTCTTCCCTCTTGAAATAAGAACTCCTTGTTTTTTATTTTACAGGTTACCCTCGCAGTTAAGAGTTAAACATTTAAAAAAGACATTAAACTTTAAAGCTGTACTGTATTTTTATGTTGCGGTATTAATATTCATGTGATCTTGAGGGCAAAAAAAAAGAAAGTTTATGCTTTAATAGTGATGTGTCTGTGGGTCAAGTTGACAAGCATCAGTCATTAATTGTGCAGGTTAGTTTTTGTCACAGGCTAGAGTCTCCTAGGCAAAGGAATTGCCTGCATCAAGTTGGTCTGTAGGCAAGCCTGTGGTGCATTTTCTTAATTAATGACTGATGTGGAAGGCCTGCCCTGAGCAGAGCAGGTGGTCCTGGTTTGTTAAAAAAAATAAAAATAAAAAGCTAAACAAGCAGTGGCGGGCAGGCCAGTAAACAGCATTCCTCCATGGTCTCTACTTCAATTCCTGCCTCCAGGTTCCCACTTGAGTACAAGGCCTGGCTTCTACCGACGATGGGCTGTGATGTAGAAGTGTGAGCCAAGTGAAAGAAAATTAAGGGGATGGGGGGTGCTTCATGGAGTGTCCAGGTAACAAGGTGTGCCCAGGTTTCAGGAAGGTTATTGAGCTATTGTATTTTGTTTCCTGAGAAACAGAAAAAATCAGTCCCCTCAGAAGGGGACACTGTGATGTCTTCCTGTGCCAGCATCAGAAAACCCCAGGCCTTTTCCAGGCATTCTGCATGCTTAACAGAACCTGTGTGGACCAGGCAAAACACTTGAGTAGTTTTACTCCAGGAAGGGAAACTTGGGAATCATGTGTAAGAAGTGCAGGCGGCATGGGTTTTTCCTTTAAGCTCCTTTTTCTCTTGCTTTTCCCAACTCTTTCATGTTGCATTCTGTATTCTGGTTGGGGGGAGGGAGTGCCGAAAGGGGTCTGTGCTTTGTAAGTGCACACATTTGGGTGTGAGTCCAAGCTGCATCGCTGATCAGCCGAGCGAATGGCGTTGTCCTGTTGTCCCTCTGGGCCTCCGTTTCACATCTGTAATATAGGGATGATATTTTGCTCACAAGGTTGTGATGAGAACTTAACGATAGAGTTGATAGGCTTAGCTCCTCCTTCCGCTGAGAACCCCACTGATAGCTTAGAAAGGTAGTTTAAAAGTGACAGGCTTTTAATTGTGTTAGAGGAAAGGGTGCCATCACCTGACCCAAATAATTGGGCAAGTCCCTGAAACCCAAGCAGACAGAGCTCATGCGGTATAGTAAGAGAACGCCATCCTTCATTTATGTCTTCATTGTCTCCTTTCCTTTCATTTTCTTGTTTGTTTGTTTGTTTGTTTAGGTGTCTCTGTGTAGCCCTGGCTGTCCTGGAACTCAGAGTTCCTACCACCTCTGCCTCCCAAGTGTTAGAATTAAAAAAGTATATGCCATGACGCCTGGCTACAGTCACATTTCTTGAGGATTAGCCATTTTCATCTCTTTGCCCTTAACTCTAGGAACTTGGATTCTTTCTTTTCTGTTGGATTCAGCACGATTCCATGGAAATTCTTATTGTACTGGCCAGCCTTCCATCTTGGTAAATGACATTGGTTAGCCACTTCTTGAATCACGGTGTTGTTTCCATGACAACTCTCCTCTCTGCTGTCCTCCACCTTCCCTGTGGCTTCCCACTCTGTCTGCTGCGCTGGCTTCTCTTCCTTGGCTTAATCCCTGAGCATTACTTTTCTGCATGCACTCCTGGCTCCTTCTCCTCCTCTGTATCAACTCCATTACCTCATCCATTCTCATGATCTTGAGCATCACCTGTGTCCTGATAGCATCTACGTCTTTGTCTCCAGTCTAGGTCTGTCCAACTTGCATACTCAATTTCATAAAAAATTATACTTATTCTTTCATTCTCTCCCCTCCTTGCTGCACCCTCTTCCTCATTGAGAAGACAGCTATTTACAGCTGGGAAACAGGACTCCATGAGAGAGATCTGTCAGCACCTTCAACTTGGACTTCTTTTTTTTCTCATTAATTAATTAGTTTATTCACTTTACATCTCAGTCGCAGCCCCCTCCCTCCTCTCCTCCTGGTCCCACCCTCTTGTTCTTGAACTCCTAAGTCCAAGAATTTTTAGGAGTATATGTTGGCTGTTTAAGCCAGGCCCTTTAAAATGTTTTCACAGGAGACATATTAATTGACCCCAGGTATATAAAATAGATCTACAAATGACATATTACTGATAACATATCATAAAGTTTACTTTACAAATTCTTTCTTATACATATATTTACTTATTAAAGATGAAAGACAATTTGCATACTACTAAGATGGATGTGCTTCTTTTATGTAGAGATTAAACCTTGGCTAAACATTTTATACTGCAGGACATAGAGCATTGTCAACAAAATTTTCAGAGTTGACTGATGTTTAGATTTTGTAAATTGCCAATGAGAAGAATGCCATTGTGCATAAATACATAAAATAAAATGGCAGAAGGGTGTTAAGACCATTTCAGAAATCATTGGCAATTCTGTCCCAATCTGAAGCCTAAATTCAATGAGTGATTTAAAAAAAAAAATCAAGCCAACCAGTCAAATAGCAACTTCTAAAATTAAACATTTTAACCTGATTTGATATCTTCCATGGTGTAATCCAATTATTTTGTTTCTATCAAAGTCAGAAACTTTGCATAGACAGTTAATATAAGCTGCCACAGCTCATAGTGTAAAGGAGTCTCAATTCTGAGGCACCAGCAGGAAGTGTTTGCTGGGGCAGGGTGGCTGTGGGCAGGGTGGCTGTGGGCAGGGTGGGCATGCTGTGAGCCCAGGCTGCAGGGCAGTCTTTGATGCTGCTGGAAACATTCGGGGTCATTACACAACTGATTTTGAATTGAATTTTGTTTGGGTATGCGTTCAGAAGCCTTTTACAATCGCCAAAGTTTTGTGATCCCCACATTCATTTAATGTGACCCTACATGGCTGGTGACACAGTTTAAGAAGGTATAGTTTAAGCCACCAGGTCTAGAGTACGCTGGAACGGCAGTCTAAACAGACTAAGTCCCTTCCTCGCTTCCTCTGTGAATGAATTCTGGGTAGAACCAGTATTTAACCCATGAGACAGCCCACAGCTGCCTGTAACTTCAGTTCCAGGGGATTAACCTGGAACTTCTGGCCTGTGTGGGTCCCATAAATTCTCACAGAGCGGCGACTAGCACACACAGTTTCTGAGCGGTGGAATACCTAAATTTTCTGAGTTGGTGAATGGAAGGACCTCTAACCCAGGAAAACAATGAACATCGCAGGAGGTGAAAACTTTGGTCTCGGGTCACCCGGGGACTTGTTTGGGGAAGGAGAGAAACGATCCTTTGATCTCGTGGCACTCCCTTCCCCCAGACCTCCTTCCTCAGCACAGTGGCACAGCGGACTGTCCTTTTCAGCGCAGACCTAACTGCCTGGGGACTTCAGCTGCTGAGGCGGAGCTCCAAGCCCTTTAGTGGCAGGCAAAAGCAAGCAGTATGTGTCCCGGAGTCCCAGATTCGCGCGGCGGTTGTACCATCCTCCCAGGGCCCGAGTCTGCTAGATGCCATACTAGCTCCACAGGATCGCCATCACTGACGGTACGGCCCGCCCAATCCCACAGTGACAGAGAATACGCTATATACTCACCAAAACCAGGCAGAAACGCCATACAACCTAGACACACCAGGCGCTGGGCCTCCCAAACTTAGAGAGCACAGTGAAGAGACCCCAGGACTTCCCAGAAAGCATCTGGACTAGTGACCCAGTCTCCAGTTACAGCAGGACTTTCTAACCTGGCGGCAGAGCAGCACTGAGCTGGCAGGGCACAACAGCCCTCCAGTTTAAGACTAACCAGGGCCAAACCAGAGAACAGAGAGCCTGGTTACACCGATCTCTACTGATGTGACCACCCTGAAATCTCCAGCTGCAGCAAGACCTCAGAACCTGGCAGTGACAGCAGCACAGAACTGGCGGAGCACATCAAAGAAGCAGAGCCAAATCAGAGAGCAGAGAGCCTGGATACCACGATCTCTGCCAAGTGACCTGCCTGTAAGTGAGTGTACCCTTGAGAATCTGCGGATCCCCAGATCCTGGGTCTTTCTAAAACAGAAGCCAGGCATCGAACCCCCTCCCACCCACATACCCACTTTGGGAAACAGAGGGGCACTAAGGACATTGAAGTTCCTGCTCTGTGGGTCTAATTGAGGAGTTAAGGCAGTTAATGCCAGAAATTGTGCTACGATCATCACCAGTGCCTGTGACATATACAGTGCAGAGTCCCTCCCACACACTCAAGGGTTCAACATTAGCCATCACTCTGTCCCTCGAGACACACATCCACGCACACTTACACACACGCACGCACGCACGCACGCGCGCTTGCGTTTGCCCCGTTTGGGCCTGCGTACTTTCCTCCCACAGGTACAGCTAGTCCTCAGCACACGCTGAGAGTTCTCAGCTTCCTGAAGAACTCTCCAGATGCCAGAGAGAGACAGTACCAGTTTGATCTGCAGAATCCAAAAACAAACAGAGAAGGTTTCAGATAAGCCAATGGCCAGGGGTAGGCGAAAGAACACTTCCAACATAAATCAGGACATCATGACTTCACCAGCAAACCCCAAAATCGATGGATACTCCAATTCAGCAGAAGCACAGGAAAATGATTTTAAAGCCATGCTTGCCCAATTATTTGAGGCTCATAAGGAGGAAATGAACAAATCTTTCAAAGAGCTGGCCAGTCAATTGGAGGTAAAGAAAGAAGAAATAGACAAAAATCCTTAAAGAAACACAGGCAAACATAGCCAAACAAATAGATACACAAGTAGAGGAAAAATTAGTGGCATATAAAAAGGAAATGAACAAAAAAATAGAGGCCATCGTAGAGAGACAGGAATCCAAATTCAAACACATGAAAGAAATGGTGCAAGGCATGAAAACAGAATTAGAATCAATAAAGAAAACACAAAATGAGAAAACCCTTGAGCTAGAGAACTTGGAGAAAAGATCAGGAACCACAAAAGTAAGCATCACCAACAGAATACAAGAGATGGAAGAGAGAATCTCTGGAGCTGAAGACACACTTGCAGAAATTGATACTTCTCTCAAAGAAAAAGTAAAATCAGAAAAGTTCCAATCACAAAATATCCAAGAAATCAAGGATGCTATGAAAAGACAAAAGCTAAGAATAATAGGAATTGATGAAAAAGAAGACTCCAGGCTCCAAGGTCCAGAAAATATTTTCAAGAAAATCATAGAAGAAAATTTTCCCAACTTAAAGAAAGAGATGTCCATAAATATACAAGAGGCCTACAAAACTCCAAATAGACTAGACCAGAAAAGAAACACATCACATCACATCACATCACATCATAGTCAAAACACTAAATCTACAGAACAAAGAAAAGATATTAAAAGCAGCAAGGGAAAAAGGCCAAGTAACATATGAAGGTAGACCTATCAGAATCACACCGGACTTCTCATCAGAAACTATGAAAGCCAGAAGGGCCTGGGCAAGTATCATGGAGACTCTAAGAGATCACAAATGTCAACCCAGACTACTATACCCTGCAAAGCTTTCAATCAACATAGATGGAGAAAACAAATTTTTCTATGACAAAACTAAATTTATGCAATATCTACACAGCAAACCAACCCTACAGAAGATACTAGAAGGAAAACTCCAGTCCAGCGAAAACAAATTCACCCAAGAAAACAGGCCATACAGATAATATCCCAACAAAAATGAAAAGAAAACAAGCAATGAAACAGGGTTAGATCACCGACTCCATTACAAAAGGAACTAACATGCATTGGTCACTATTATCTATCAATATCAATGGACTCAACTCACCAATAAAAAGACACAGGCTAACAGAATGGTTACGGAAACAGGATCCAACATTCTGTTGCATCCAAGAAACACACCTATGCAACAAAGATAAACACTACCTCAGAGTAAAGGGCTAGAAAACTGTTTTTCAAGCAAATGGTTCCAGAAAACAAGCTGGAGTAGCCATCCTAATATCTAATAAAATAGACTTTCAACCCAAGTTAATAAAAAAAGATAAGGAGGGCCAGTATATTCTCATCAAAGGAAAAATCCACCAAGAGGACATCACAATCTTGAATATCTATGCCCCAAATACAAGAGCACCGACATTTGTAAATGAAACATTATTAAAGCTTAAATCATCCATTGATCCTAATACCTTAATAGTGGGAGACTTCAATACTCCACTGTCACCAAGGGACAGATCAACTAGACACCAAATAGGGAAATAAAAGCACTCACAGAATCCCTAAAGCAAATGGACCTAATAGACGTCTACAGATCGTTTCACCCAAATGCAAAAGAGTACACCTTCTTTTCAGCACCACATGGAACCTTTTCCAAAATAGACCATATAGTGGGTCACAAAGCAAGCCTCAACAGATACAAAAGGATTGAAATAATCCCTTGTATACTATCTGACCACCATGGACTAAAGCTAGACATCAACAACAACAGAAACAACAAAAAGCCGACACGCACATGGAAACTGAACAACTTACTACTCAATGACAGCTGGGTTAAGGAAGAAATACAGAAAGAAATTAAAGACTTCCTAGAATTCAATGAAAATGAAGGCACAACATAGCCAAATTTATGGGACACATTGAAAGCAGTGCTCAGAGGAAAACTTATAGCACTAAGTGCCTGAAGAAGAAATTCGTAACATCACATACAAACAACTTAATGGCCCAACTGAAAAACCTAGAAAAAAAAGAAGCAGATACACCCAAGAGGAGCAGATGGCTGGAAATAATCAAACTAAGGGCTGAAATCAATCAATTAGAAACAAATAAAACTATCCAAAGAATCAATGAAACAAAAAGCTGGTTCTTTGAGAAAATCAACAAGATAGACAAACCCTTAGCCAAACTAACTAAAAAGCAGAAACTATCCAGATCAGCAAAATCAGAAATGAAAATGGGAACATAACCACAGACACTGAGGAAATCCAAACAATTATTAGGTCATACTACAAAAGCCTATATGCCACAAAATTTGAAAATCTAAATGAAATGGATAATTTTCTTGAAAGATTCCATCTACCAAAACTAAGCCAAGATCAGCTAGAAAGGCTGAATAGCCCTATATCTCCCAAGGAAATTGAAGTGGTCATTAACCGTCTCCCCTCCAAAAAAAGCCCTGGACCAGATGGCTTCAGCGCAGAATTCTATAAGAACTTCAAAGAAGTGCTAACTCCAATTCTCCTCAAACTATTCCACAAAATAGAAACAGAAGGAACACTACCAAACTCATTCTATGAAGCCACAGTCACCTTGATACCTAAACCACACAAAGATCCAACAAAAAAAGAGAACTTCAGACCTATCTCTCTTATGAACACTGACGCAAAAATACTCAATAAAATACTTGCAAACCGAATCCAAGAACATATCAAAGATATCATCCACCATGACCAAGTAGGCTTCATCCCAGGCATGCAAGGGTGGTTCAATATATGGAATCCATCAATATAATCCACCACATAAACAAACTGAAGGAGAAAAACCACATGATCATCTCCTTAGATGCCGAAAAAGCATTTGACAAAGTCCAACACCCATTCATGTTTAAAGTCTTGGAGAGATCAGGGATACAAGGCACATACCTAAAGATAGTAAAGGCAATATACAGCAAGCCTATAGCTAACATCAAACTCAATGGAGAGAAACTTAAATCAATCCCACTGAAATCAGGGACAAGACAAGGCTGCCCATTGTCTCCATATCTCTTCAACATAGTACTTGAAGTCCTAGCCAGAGCAATAAGACAACTAAAGGAGATCAAGGAGATACAAATCGGAAAGGAAGAGGTCAAAGTATCACTATTCACAGATGATATGATAGTATATATGAGCGACCCCAAAAATTCAACCAGAGAACTCCTCCAGCTGATAAACACCTTCAGCAAAGTGGCAGGATACAAAATCAACTCAAAAAAATCAGAAGCCCTCCTGTATACCAAAGACAAAAAGGCTGAGAAATAAATTAGGGAAACAACACCCTTCACAATAGCCACTAATAACATAAAGTACCTTGGTGTGACTCTAACCAAGCAAGTGAAAGACCTGTTTGAGAAAAACTTCAAGTCTCTGAAGAAAGAAATTGAAGAAGATATCAGAAGATGGAAAGATCTCCCGTGCTCATGGATTGGTAGGATTAACATTGTGAAAATGGCCATCCTGCCAAAAGAAATCTACAGATTCAATGCAATTCCCATCAAAATACCAACTCAATTCTTTACAGACCTTGAAAAAAAGATTCTCAGCTTTGTATGGAGAAACAAAAAACCCAGAATCTCCAAAACGATCCTGTACAACAACAGATCATCTGGAGGTATCTCCATCCCTGATCTCAAGCTGTACTACAGGGCAACAGTAATAAAAACTGCATGGTATTGGCATAGAAACAGAAAGGAGGATCAATGGAACCACATAGAAGACCCAGAAATAAACCCACACACCTATGAATACTCGATATTTGACAAAGAAGCCAAATCCATTCAATGGAAAAAAGACAGCATCTTCAACAAATGGTGCTGGACCAACTGGATGTCTAGATGCAGAAAAATGAAAACAGATCCATATTTATCACCCTGCACAAAACTAAAGTCAAAGTGGATCAAGGACCTCAACATAAAACCAGATACTTTAAATCAATTAGAAAAAAAAGTGGGGAACAGCCTAGAACTCATTGGCACAGGAGACAACTTCCTGAACAGAACACCAACAGCATAGGCTCTAAGAGCAACAATCAATAAATGGGACCTCATGAAACTGAAAAGCTTCTGTAAAGCAAAGGACACTGTCATCAAAACAAAACGACTGCCTACAGATCGGGAAAGAATCTTCACTAACCCTTTATCTGACAGAGGACTAATATCCAGTATATACAAAGAACTAAAGAAGCTGAAAAGCAGCAAACCAAGTAATCCAATTAAAAAATGGGGAACAGAGCTAAACAGAGAATTCTCAACAGAGGAATATCAAATGGCAGAGAAACACTTAAAGAAATGCTCATCCTCATTAGCCATCAGGGAAATGCAAATCAAAACGACCCTGAGATATCACCTTACACTCATGGCCAAGATGAAAAACTCAAGTGACAACACATGCTGGAGAGGTTGTGGAGAGAGGGGAACCCTCCTCCACTGCTGGTAGGAATGTAAACTGGTACAGCCACTCTGGAAAGCTATCTGGCGCTTTCTAAGACAATTAGGAATAGTGCTTCCTCAAGAGCCAGCTATACCACTGTTAGGTATATACCCAAAGTTTGCTCAAGTACACAAAAGGGATACTTGCTCAACCATGTTTATAGCAGCTTTATTTGTAATAGCCAGAACCTGGAAACAACCCAGATGTCCATCAACGGAGGAATGGGTACAGAAATTGTGGTACTTCTACACAATGGAATACTACTCAGCAATCAAAAAGGAGGAAATCATGAAATTTGCAGGCAAATGGTGGAATCTAGAAAAGATCATTCTGAGTGAAATATCCCAGAAGGAGAAAGACAAACACGGTATATACTCACTTATATAGACCTATAAGATATGATAAACATAATGAAATCTATACACCTAAAAAAGATAATCAAGAGAGTGGACATGGGGTAAGATGATCAATCCTCGTTTAGAAAGACAGTTGGGATGTGCATTGAACGTGTGACAGGAGTCTACTGAGCGCATCCGAAAGACTCTAACTAGCAGTGTTTTCAAAGCAAAGACTCATGACCAAACCTTTGGCAGAGTACAGGGAATCATAAGAAAAAAGGGGAGTTAGTCTGATGGGGAAAGGATAGGAGCTCCACAAGGACCAAATATATCTGGGCACAGGGTCTTTTCTGAGACTGACATTCAACCAAGGACCATGTATGGATATAACCTAGAACCTCTGCTCAGATGTAGCCTGTGGTAGCTCAGTAACCAATTGGTTTCCCAAAGTGAGCGGAACAAGGACTATTTCTAACAGGAACTCAATGGCTGGCTCTTTGGCCTCCCCACCCCCCAAGGGAGGAGCAGTCCTGCTAGGCCACAGAGGAGGGCTTTGCAGCCAGTCCTGAAGATACCTGATAAAACAGGATCAGATGAATGGGGAGGAGGTCCCCCCCCATCAGTAGACTTGGAAAGGGGCAGGGTGGAGATGAGGGAGGGAGGGAGGGACTGGGAGGGAATGAGGGAGCGGGACACGGCTGGGATACAGAGTTAATAAAATGTAACTGATAAGAAAAAAATAAAATTAAAAAAAATTCTCACAGAGCACCTGTGCACAGGCGGGCAAACACTCAGATATGTAAAGTAAGAATAAAGCTATAAAATAAAGGTATAGTAAAAGAGGAACAGATCGTTTGAAGAAAAAGAAATCTAATCAGCTCTTAAAGGGCCTTAATTCTTAAACCCACGCAGGCTCTCAGCCCTGCCAGGTTCCTTAGGAGTTTGGGGGCTCTTAGTGTTGCTCAGGGAGGAGAGCAGGTTTTCCTCTAAGGAGTATGTTCTAAATGCTGAGTGAGACATTATCACATTCAGTGTGGTCGAGCAAACGAGAAAACCTTGCCGTGTACACGGTCAGGGGTTTGTATTATGGAGAAAATCATTCAGTAGCAGAGTAGCTACACAAAATCAGGATTGCCACAATTATCAATTTTTTTTTTCATTTCCTCTCCTTTCAACTGCCAACGATTCCATCTTGTGGGGAGGCGTGCACTATGAGCTACAATATGGGAGAAAGCTGTGGCTGCAGTACAGTGATTTTTCCACAGCAGGCCTGTACCCCAGTCTCCAGCCATCCTTACCCTGCAAGGGGTGGGGGGAGGGGACAGGTATGGTCCGGAAGGTGCACGGATGGCCGGCAAGGCTGACTGCCTTCTCATTGTCCCACCTGCCACCCAACGCAGGTCAACTGTCTCCAGGTCAACTGAATGATGTCACCAGGTGTTTACGGGATGATCTGGATGTGGGTGACAGCTTTCGGAATGTGCTCTGGAAGCTGCCGTGCCTGTCCCTGCTTGTCACCCGTTTTTTTTGGTTGGTTTGTTTTATTGGCACTAATGGGCCAACTCCTCTCCCAGGTGGACAGGCCTGAGAGGCCAGCAGGGTCTCGGCTGGGGAAAGGTTTCTTCCCTCCAGCCGCTCTGGACTTTGCAGAAGGCTGTGTGTGCCGCTTGGTACCCCTGAGCCAAGTTCGAGCAGTGTCTTGGCTGTTCTGTCTGAGGACTTGCTGGGGCGGAGTGGAGGGGGCACCAGGCTTAACCTGCCCCACAAAGCTGCTGGGATCAAGTGTCTTGCAGCAGGCATGCCTCAGCTCACAGTACATCGAGTTATATGCTTCTGTGTGTTGCAGGGTTGTCTTTGAGTCTCTCTGATGGCTTCAGAGGGGTCAGCGTAGGGTTACTTCCAGAGAGAACCTCTCCCCTCCCCTCCAGGGCTAATCATTGAAACACTGGGGCCGAGAACCACGATATTGTTTTGTATTTAAGTTTTTTTTAAAAAAAATCTGCATAGCAGGATATTTGACATCTTCTAAAGACTTGTTCTGGTAGCCCTCTGAGCTAGCCAGTTCTTGAAGACAACAAAAGGCTCAGACTGAAGCATGCCTTTGAGATGCAAAGCAGCCCTGCAGCTTGCTTCTTGTCTCTGGCCTATCTACCCTTGGAGGCACAAGTGTCTGTCATAACCATCCCAGGAGCCAAGTAGCTGAAAGTGCGTGGACATTATTTAAACTAGCCCCATTCAGGCTCCTTGCTTTTCCCCAGGAGATTCCAATAAAGCCACTGGTCATGTCAACACCCCCTCCTCTTGCTTTTCCGTCTGCTGCTCTCTCCTCTTTCCTGTGGCTCGCTGAGGTCTGGGACGGTAATGAACTGGAGTTTCCCAGAGTCAGCTCTGCCATACCTGACTGAGCGCGCCCGAAGGAACACAGCGAGGTGGCTGACCTCTTTCCTCAGTGTCGGCCTCCGCCTCTGCCCATACCTGCTCCCCGTCAGGCAGCACCCTCTTTCTCTCCAGCCCCAGGTTGCGGGGTGACTGATTCCTGACCCACGTCCTGCCCCATGGTGGTGGTTTTGTTTTTGTAGCAGAGATCCGGCAGGCAAGTAAAATTCTGTCATAAAGTTGAGCCCCTCTTTGGCCTCAATTGATGTCTTGAGATAGAAAGTCCCACTGAGAGGAAGCACTTGAGTGAGGACAGAAAACCCATCTGCCTAAGCAGAGTTCTGTCTAAGGAGGAATTTGTCTTTTGGCTCCTGGCTATTCAGAGAGGGAGAGAGACATACCCAGAGAGGCAGACAGAGATAGGCAGAGACCAATACAGAGAGACAGACAAAGAGATTGTGAGTGATTGTGTGTATATTAATACCCACACACCTGCCTCCCAAACATTACCCAATCTTCATACATAATGGCGTTCCTTTTGGGGTTACCACAGGGGACCTAGTGTGTAGTCCTGGTTGTTTGCTTTTGAGATCCAGTCCCCTTATCTGTGTGTACTGGGGTTGGCTTCACATTATTATGGAACCCAGGTTGACACGCACTTGATACCCTCCTGCCTCCGTCTTCTAGCTTATAGCTGTGTATTCCCTAGGCCTGGCTGAGTGTCCTGTTTTTGAGAAAGACAACTTGCCTTTCCTTCAAAAGCACTCCAACCCCATGACAAGAACACTGGAAGGCTAAGGGAATGTTCTCACTGGAGACTAAGCTGCCCCTTCTGACCATATCCAGTGTCAGCATTCTCAGCTGCTCTGCCTAAGGCATCCCAAGCCTGTCTTGAGCGTGCAATGGCCTCTTTGGTGATTTCTGTGGCTTCATTCCCTTCAGAGAGCCTCTTCCTTGGGTGTGCACCCTAGGACAAAGAAGCAACTGCTGTGGGGACAGAAGTACGGAAAGGCAGAAATCAGAGTGTTGAGGAGAGAAGAACCCAAGGTCCTTCTCCTAGCTCCCCTAAGCCCACAAGTGGAGTGTAGATGTCACATCCCTGGGGACCCAAGTGCATAGAGCAACAGCTCCTGCCTTGCCTTGCCTGGTTCCAAAGATATTGGGCAATAGGACTCTAGAGCACAGGGATATTTTTACATTGTTTTTTTTTCTCCCCCTCCCCCCATTGCTCAATTGCTGAATTGTTGCTTGAAAAACTGGACAATTGCTACCGCCCAAGGGACCACCTTCCCACACTTGGATCCCACAGTAACCACTGAGGGGAGGACGTTTTGTAAGGCTCGGCCACTGAGCAGGCCTCGGTTTCCAGCCTGGCTTTGTCTGGCAAGCAGAAGGGGAGAGCTTGAGACATGGGGAAATGTCCTCAACACAATTCCCCAAACACTCCTGGCTGAGGCGCTTACCTGAGCTGCATTACAAGAGGAGGAGGGGCTGCATCATAGGCTGCTAGTGCCAGCTAGGCCTCCTGGCTCCCAGGGCATGGGCAAGAGGGGTGGATAGCAACAGCAGCAGGCCCATTCCCCTTTTGGATCCTTTCAAACTTTCATTCTTCTTACGGTGTTACCCTTGTTTCATATGCTAGACTTTGCAGGGCTTATGTAATGTTTTTTTTATTCTACTGGCTCACCGGACCATCATAGTCTTTCTCTAGCAGGATGGAGTTTGAGGGCGTCAGTGTGAAGTAGGAGGGTTAAAAATAGTCAGCAGTGGCTGCCTCTCTTTAATAAGATTAACTTAAATTTGCGGCCAGATTAGCTTTGAGCTGGCAGCCTAGGGATTTTGTGACCGATCTTGGCTGCAAGCAAGGCTTCAGGGGCTCAAACTCATCTGCATTTAGTGCCTTTCTGCTGCAAGATCCACCCTCCATCTGAGGCTGGCTGAGGCCCATGGCCTCTGAAAATTGAGGGCTTACTCTAGGGACTAGCTTTTGGTCATTCCCCTATTGGGAGATGGGCATGTGACAAAGTCTTACTATGCAGCTCAGGCTGACCTTGAACTCTTGATGCTCCTGCCTCAGTTTCCTCACTGCTAGAACTACAAAGTATGTGGCTCTGTGCCTGGCCTTTTGGGCACATCACCTCAGCTCGACCACCTACTAACTTAGGGATATTGGTCGGTTTGCTTAATATTCTCCAGAAGATTATGGTTCCATAGTCCTGTCCCAGAGCTGGAGGAATTAAACGAGCTTCCATTATCTAGGAGAGACATATTCTAAGCCACTTCTGGCTGTGGACACCACTCATCCATCCAGTATTGTAACTGTGTGTTTACTTTCTTCATCACTCTCACCCCATACCTGTGCTGGCCACCTCTCTCGCCCCTCCCTGGGACTGGTTAGATGAATGAATGAATGATATACAATTGAAAGTGATACAGTGAAAGCTCCAAGAACAGAGAGACTGTGGCTAGCCCTCAGCAGCTTGGGCTGCCCAGGGCATGATCAAAAGTGTCAGGTTTCTGAGGGCTACAATAATAACCTGCCAGGAAAGATGTGCCCACTTGTGAAATAGTGGCATGGCTATTATGGGGGTAACTAGCAGCTTTCTGACTGCATTCGAGGCCCATTCCATAGGAGGGAACCATACTGTACTGTAAACTTGGTTAAGTGTAATAGCTGAAGAAGACATAGGTCTTAGGGAGGAGCCTACTACTGTTGTCTTGCTAAATAAATATAATATCAAAACACCTTCTAAATACTCACCCATATGCACATATAAGGCTGTGTTCAGCCTCCCGTATAGAAGCTTCTTGTCACAGTGTTGAGAAGAGGTGACTGTTTAGTCCTAAACAGGACAACTGTATCTACCCCCCTCCCCCCGCCCCAAGAATCAGGGAACATTGTGAAAGAGGGGACAAAAAGAATATAAGAGCCAGAGGCTAGGCAGGAGTACCTCAAGAACATGTTTTCTGCACACTTGGGTCTTTGGATCCACGAACTCACATAAGTTGTGGTTACCTGCACAAGATTGGACCAGTAACCATTTCATCACCAGTGGTGGAAGGGCTCATGTGTCCCCATCCCTCCCTGAGGTGATGCTAGCAGTTAATGGTTGCTAGGTGAGAGGCAGCCATTTCTTTCAGTGGTGTTGCTACTGATATTTGCTCATAATCCAGTAAATAACAAAGCTTGAGCAAGTAATCTAATTCAACTCAGTGGGACACACACACACACACACACACACACACACACACACACCAACATGACTGTCAAAAATACCTAAAAACAGGCCAGCGAGCTGCCTGAGTGGTTTACAGCGTCTGTTGCCCTTGCGGATGGCCTGGGTATGATTCCTAGCACCCACATGGTAACTCACACTCATAACTCCAGGTGATCCTGTAAATTCTCGGGGATCCAGTGTCATCTTCTGACTTGCAAGGGCAACAAGCATGCATGCAAAACACTCCTACACACTAAATAACTAAATAAAAACTGAAAATGGGAGGGGACCTAGTTGAGAAAAGAAGGGTTTCAGAGGAAGACGGAGGGGATAAGAGAGCATGGCATAACAGGAGTGGTAATGACCAAAATTCATTGCATTACATGTATGGAATGGTTTTCCCCTTTTCTTAAGCATAGACTCTTTTTTTCATACAGTATGAGAAAAACTGAGTCCAGTTTCCCCTCCCTCTACTCCTTCTAGTTCCTTCTTACCTCCTGCCCTATCTGGATCTACTCCCTTTCAGTCGTTAGAAAAGAACAAGCTTTTAGGAGATAACCGAATATAACACAATAAAGCATAACAAGATACAATGGAAACAACAACATTGTAGCTGGACAAGATAAGCGAACAGAAAAATAAGAGTCCCAAGAGAAGGCACAAGAATCAGAAACCCACTCTTTCACATATTCAGGAGTCAAATCAGACCTCAGTTGGCTACTCCCACTGCTTTGTGCCAACATTGCCCTAGCATGTTTTGAAGGCAGGACAGATTGTAGGGCAAAGGGTTTGTGGCCGGGTTGGTGTTTATCTTGGTAGCCTGCAGTGTACTTTTCCACGTCACAGACACTAGAACGTGGGGGTGAAGGTTCTCGGTGCATAGCAGTTCGTCCTCTTCATATTGAGTGAGTTTCATGGCTGTTATATTCACCAGAGGGGCCTTGCTGTCAGTTTGTGGAGAGCAACCTATTGTCTTGGCAACAGCCTGGGTTGTTTTGGGGTTTCCATGGGACCCTTTGGCCAACAGCTCAGTTGGGTGAAACCCAGTCCCCGCACTGGAAGTTTAGCTTGGTAACAGGAGATGGCCAGTAGGGGTTCTGCCGCTCTCATTATTTGGAGACTTCGTTAGGTTCGCCTTCATGTATTACACAAAGTTTCTGCTATGCTAGGCTTCCGTCCTGTAGTCCCAAAGCTCTCCAATTCTAGCTGTCTTTCCCCTCATTCCCCACCCCCCCAATCTCATCTCCTCAACCCCTTCCTACCTGATTCTCCCGCTCTTATTCTTCCCATCCCCACTCCAGCCCACCCATAGAATCCATTTTCCCTTTCCATGGAGATCTATGTATTTCCCCTACCCCCCTGCACCCAGTTCCTCTCTCTATGCCCACCCCCTCTAGGCCTATAGATTGTGGCCTGGTTATCATTTATTTAATGGTTAATATCCAGATATAAATGAATACATACCATATTTTTTTTCTGGGTCTGGATCACCTCACTTAGGATGATTTTTTTTCCCATTTGCCTGAACATTTCATGATGTATACACATATAATTTAAGTATACATATTATATATATTATTATTGTTGTTCTTTTTTTAAGAAAAAGGCCCAGGTTTGGGTGTGGGGCAGCAGGCCAGGATCTGCTTCTGTAGCAGCATTCTGGAAGCAGGAGGAACCTCCACTCCCACACTGTTCCTCCTTTCTTTTGAGATACTCTGGCTACGTGGATCAGGCTGGCCTCCACCTCAGAAACCTTCTTCCTCAGCCTACCTATGCCTGGGATTAAAAGAGTGCTCCTCTATGTTCCCTTCCTGGTGGCAGGAAAGTCTTTAATTCAGACCTTTGTGTGTGCAGAATCTGAGGGTCTGGGCTTCCCAGGTGACCTCAGGGTGGAGTAGGAAGGGTCCCACGTCTAGCCTCTCCACCCATTGAGGAGGGCTGCGGGCTGTGGGCGGCCCCTGACCACCCGGTGACAGCCCAGGGTGCTGTTTACCACTCCAGCCAGTGCGAACTTTGACAATCACATTTTTGCAAAGCTGAAAATAACAGTAACATAAACCCGCCTCAGCAGTCCTGCCCCTGTGAAGAGGGCAACCCACCCCCACCAGCTGGAACAAAGCCCCCTCTGTCAGCACATGCGGCTGAATCCCAGAATCTTGGAAGGGATGGAGCTCAGCAGGGGGCCCAGGCCAGGCCCCCTGGGGTGGGCCTTCCCCACCCAGCCCCCAAGTCCAGCCCTGTGGGAGAAGGCAGCTGAGGGCAGCTCCTGGCCCTGCTGGGCACTGGGTGTGGGGGTTGGGGTAACCTCTCTGTGGGAACCCAGGGCGCCTGAGGACCAGCCTTCTAACCTTTGTCCCTGGCACCCTGGTCAACGGCACTGCTGAAGGCCGGCTGTTCCCAGAGCCTCTCAGAACAGCCTCTTTCATTCAGGAGGCCCGAAAGTTAAAGTTTCTATCCTTGTCTCAAAGAGACTCCTCCTGCCAGGAGGGCTCTCCCTTGTGTTCTCATCCCTCTGTCCCTCTGTCCCTCTGTTCTTCATCATCCCTCCATCTAGTCCTCCTCTCCTCCCTCTTCCTCTTTTCCCCCTCTCTCCTCTATCGTACTCTCTGCTCTTTCCTTCCCTACCTCCCTTCCTGTGCATGCCTTTAATCCCAGCGCTTGGGAGGCAGAGGCAGGCAGTTGTCTGGGAGTTCAAGACCAGCCTAGTCTACAGAGTTCCAGGACAGCCAAGGCGAGACACAGAAACCCTGTCTCGGGGACGGAGGGTGGCGGGCACCAACACATGCCAGTGGACCTCCCTGCAGTTATAATAGCCATTCTGAAGCCATGGAGCTCCACACTGGAGTCACACTTTCATTGTCAAATGCATTTTTTAATGCTCTCTCTCACCACAAAGACCCAAAACATCCATGATAGTGTTGAAACCAGAAGAACAATTAGCTTTATATTCTCTTCACGAATCACCTGTCCATTATTTGCATTCTGTTCTTCCTGAGCACCTTATTTATCCTTCTTTTTACGCGGTACTCTGTTCCCACACGCACTCTTCTTTACATGTTTGCATACATAGATTGCAGGGTGGGCTTGACACACGAGGGAGAAGGCCTTGTTTTCCTTGCTGAGATTATGCGATCTTGTTAAATATTATATATTCTAAATCTATCCATTTTCTTGCATGTTTTGGGATTTCACTTTTTTCAGAGCTGAATAGTATTCCATTTCACACACATGAACCAGGTTTTCATTGTCTCTCTATCTGTTGATGGACAGCTAGGTTAGTTTCCTTTCCCTGAACAACACACTAAGAAACACTGGGGGTGCAAATTTCTCTGTGGTAGAGTGTGGAGTTCTCTGGGCATATGCTCGGGAGTGAATTAGCTGGGTTGTTCCGTAGCTCTGTTTTTAACTCTGTGAAGAATCTCCAAAGTCATTTCCACAATGGTTGTATTAATTTGCACCTCACCAGCAGTAAAAAGCAGTAAAAAGAGGATATTTCTTCATATCCTCTTCAACATTTGCAGTCAAGTTTCTTCTCTTTTTTAATTAATTATTATTCCTTTTTTTGAGACAGGGTTTGGCTGTGTAGCCCTGGACTCGCTTTGTAGACCAGGCTTCTCTCAGTCTCACAGAGTTCCGCCTGCCTCCGCCTCCCCAGTGTTGGGATTAAAGATGTGTGCCATCAAGCCTGGCCCTGTGGTCAGATTTCTTGATGATAGCCGTTGTCGTTGGAGCGAGGTGATAATCTGAAAGTAGTTTTAATTTGCATTTTTCTGGTGACTAGAGATGTGGAATCCTTTTAAAAAATTAGGCTTTTAAAATTTTGTGCGTATGCGTGTTTTGCCTGTGTGTATGTATGTGCACCACACGCATGCTTGGCACCAGTGGAGTCCGAAGTTCATGTCAGATCCCCTGCAACTGGAGTTATAGTTGGCTGTGGGCCACCATAGGAGTCCTGGGAACTGAACCTGGGCTCTCTGCAAGAGCAACAAGTATTTCTGATCACTGAGCCATCTCTCCAGCCCCCATTAAATACTTAAAAAAAAAATTATTGGCCATTGGTATTTCCGTTTTGAAGACTGCAATCCATTAGCCCACTTTTTGACTGGCAGTTGTGCTTAATTTCTGCAGTTCTTTGTAAATCTGGGTATCAGCCCTTTGAAGTGTAGCTGGTAAAGACGTTCTCCCATTCCGCCTGTGTGTTCTCCTGAGAGTGTCCACCAATGGCTGGTTCCTGTGCTGTTGGTATTTAATTCAGAAAGCTCACGCCTACCCCAGTGTCTTGAATACTGTCTATGTTTTCTTCTAGAACTTCCAGGTGTTAGATTAAAATCTTTGATCCATTTTGACTTTTTTTTTTTTTTTTTGGACAAGGTGAAAGATAAGAATCAGATTTCATTTTTTTCGGGCATATGGCCCAGTTTTGCCAGCACCATTTGTTGGGTGTATTTACCCCTTTTCCATTGTATAGTTTTGCCTTTGTCAAGGTGAAGCGGGCATAGCTTTGTAGTTTTGTTTCTGGATCCTCTATTCTAGTTCACTGAACTGCTTATTTTTTAAAAACCCCATTGTTGTTATTTTATAAAATTCTATATTTATATAACTTTCCCCTTCTCTTTTATCCCTCTCTCTGTTCCAATGTACCACTCTGCCCTACTTGCTCTCTCTAATTTTTGGCTTCTATTTCTTTTATTGTTGTCAGCACCCAAATCATATACAAGTATAGCGTTATATAGACTGAGTAGGTGTTACACACACACACACACACACACACACACACACACGTCTACTTTTGTGCCAGCTTTGTAGTATAAATCAAAATTGCTTTTTTTTCCCCCCCTAATATGTGAAGTATGGCATTGGGACTTTGGTAGGTACTGTAGTAAATTAAATTTGTAGTTTAGTTTTGATAGCATAGTCTTTTTTTGTGTGTGTGGGGGTGGCTTTTCTGTTCAGCCTTGGCTGTCCTGGACTTGCTTTGTAGCCCAGGCTAGCCTTGAACTTACAGAACTCCACCTGCCTCTGCCTCTTAGAGTACTGGAATTACAAGCATGTACCATCACGCCTGGAATCACGCATCATAGGCATTTTTAACAATATTTTGTTTGATTTTTCTTTTTGTTTTTTTGAGACAGGGTTTCTCTGTCACCTTGATTCTCCTGATCTCACTTTGTATACCAGGGTTGCCTTAAACTCAGAGAGATCTACCTGCTTCTGCCTCCCTCAAGTGATGAGAGTACAGCATTTTTAACAAGTTTGCCAATCCAATTCAGGAGTATGGAAGGTCTTTCCATTATCTAGTGTTGTCTTAGATTGCCTCTTTTAATATCTGAAGGTTTTGTTGAAGTTTTTCTGTTGTTCGGTTAGATGAATTTCTTTCTTTCTTTTCTTATTTATTTATTTATTTATTTATTTATTTATTTTTAGGCAAGGTTTCTCTATGTAACCCTGGTAGTCTTGAAACTTGCTGTGTAGACCAGACTGGCTTCATATTGTGAGAGTTACCTATCTTGGACTCTCAAATAAAGGTGCAACATCATCCCTGGCCTCCACCCACCCTTGGGATTTTTTTTTGCTTGTTTGTTGTTATTTTGATAGTTGATAGTTTCTTTCTTATTTTATTTTTTTGGTTTTTCAAGTAGGGCTTCTCTATGTAGACCTGGCTGTCCTGGAACTCACTCTGTAAACCAGGCTGGTCTCAAACTCACAGAGATCTGCTTGCCTTTGCTGGGATTAAAGGCGTATACCCTGCTCAGATGTAACCCAGCTCAGCCTCCATGTGGGTTCCCTAGTAAGGGGAGCAGGGGCTCTCTGGCAAGGACTCTGTTGCCAGCTCTCTGATCACTTCCCCCTAGAAGGGCTGTCTTACCAGGACACAGAGGAAGAGGATCCAGGAAGTCCTGCTGAGACTTGATAGGCTGGGATCAGATGGTAGGGGAGGAGGACTCTTCCTTTCAGACTATGGGAGGGAGAGAGGGGAGAGAGGAGAACAGGAGCTACAATTGGGATATAAAGTGAATAAATTATAATAATAAGTAAAGGCGTGCACTGCCACTGACTGGCGATAGTTTTTTCTTTGAGAGTTGTTGTTATATATGAAAGCTACTGTTTTGATTTTTTTCCCTAATAATTTATTTTGAATTTTGTAACTCTTAAGTGTTATTAGGTACAAGAGTTTTCTAGTAGGCTCTTTTTGTGTCTTCAGCAAATAGGGGTAGTTTAACTCCTTCCTTTCCTATTTTTATCCCTCTTATGTCATTTTCTTGCTTAACTGCAGTAACTAAGATCTTGAGCCTAGATCAAATAAGAGCGGGGCAAGTAGACAAATTGGTCACATTCCTGATTAGAGAACTTTTAATGTGTGTTTTATGAAACTGGGGACTCCAATATTTGGTGTCTAAATATGTACAATTATTTTTACTATCTTCTTAAAGATATATTCTTATTGTTGTATGACAATATTGTTATATCTTCTTAAGAAATGGCTCATTTTTTAATTTTTAAAATTTTATTTTACATTTTATTGGTGTTTTTCCCTTTTTGCTTGTTTTTGGTGTTCATGTCTGTGGGAGAGTGTTGGGTCCTCTGGAACTGGGGTTACAGATAGTTGTGCGATGCCATGTGGGTGCTGGGGATTGAATTTAGGTCCCGTGGAAGAGCACCCAGTTCTTTTAACTGCTGAGCTATCTCTCCAGCTCCAAATTGTTTCTTTTATTATCACACAGTGTCCTTCTTTTAAAATCTTCTACATAGTTTTGCTTTGATGTTTACTTTGTCTGATATAAGAATAGCCATGTGCTGGAGAGATGGTTCACCGTTAAAGGCTGGGCTCACAACCATATATGTAAGACCAGCATGCCTGCTTGTTTACATGTATTCTCTTAGTAGTTTGTTTCCTATCTTTGGTATCGAGTTGTTCAGTATCTTTGCTACCTAAGTGTGTTTCTTGGAAACAAAATAGCAGTGATTCTCAGTTTTTAGTCCAGTCTGCTAGTCTTTTGTCTTTTCAGTGGTGAGTTGGAGCCATTTAAGGTTATCATAGAAAGGAGTGTTCTATTTTCTCTAAGTTAGGCAATGTTTTGTTTTGCTGATTATTGGTTTTTCATTCTCTTCTCTTGTGTTAGTTTTGAAATTTTGCTGAATTGCTGTGTTGGACATGGTTGTCATACCCAACATGACATGACTTTTCCAAACCTAGTTTATCCGTTGTTTTCATGAAGTGTCCACTTTGATGTATTCATATGAAGAAGGCTATCCTTTTTCCCCTCCTTTTATTCTATCAAGTACTTGCTGCAGTTAAAGAAATTGCCTTAATTTGTGCTTGTATGTAAGCTGATGTTTTTCTCCTGGTTTTAGGATTCTTTATTTTGCTTTGACATAGTGATAATAAAATGTCATGGAGAGCTTCTTCTCTGGTCATGTCTGTTCACAGTTCTAACTACCTCTTGCTTTAAGATGCCTACATCTTTCTGCAACTTGGGAAGTTTTCTGCTAAAATTTCACTGAATAGTCTGTTTCCTCCATTTGATTTTTCTTCTGCTCCTTCTATACCATGAATTCTCAGGTTCAGTCTCATGAATGTATCCCAGACTTTCTCAGAAAGACTGGGATACATTCATGCTCTTTATTTTTTCTTATGTTTGTATCATTGTCCTGATTTTGTCCTCTGCCCCTGAAATTTGTTGTTGTGCAGTGTTTTGTCTGTTGATATTTGTCGTGTTTTTATTTGAGTGACCATCTCCCTCATTTCAAGTATTTCCATTTGATTGTTTTTCAATGTTTCAATCTCCTTGCTAAATTTTTCCTCCATATTTCAGTCTTGGGCTCCAATTTCCTAACTTTTACATTCACTTTCTTGTCAAAGTCAAAGGATAAATTCCTCTATTTGTATGTGTTTGTCTGGATCTTCTATAGAAGATTAAAAGCCAAAACTGAATTATTTTTCAGACATTTCAGGTGTCTCTGTAGTCTTGGATTGCCCTTATGAGGAACTGGTTGGATGGTTGGTTGGAGGGAGGTCACAGGTGATGCTTATGTCATGTTCTTTGTGTTTGTCATGCTCTGCATATCTGTTAGAGTGGGCTTGCCATCAGTTTTGACTGATGGCAGTTTTGTTTTCTGATTCTTCCTGGAGGGATGCCTCCATGAAGTTCAGCTGTGTGGACCACGAAAATGTTAGCAGATCCATCATGGCCATGTGCCAACAGGACCAAGGGTAGGGCTGTGCACAGGGCACCATGGCGACAAGACACAGTCCAAACCCTAGTCACTCTCAGACTCTATGAGCCTCCTGAAGGTGGGATACATGAATCCCACTGAAGCCTGTCTTCTAGCTGGTGACTGTGGCTAGAGCCATGGCACTACAGACACCAGATCCTGCAGCGATCACTGAAAGCTCAGAGCTACAAACCCCCACACCATTCCTAGAGGCCAGAGGAACCAAAGTTCCAGCCTTTTGGGGAACCCTGGGCATACAAGAGCCAAAGCTTAGGCCCTGAAATGACCTCTGGGGCAATGGGATGGAGTCCTGGTCTCAAAGTGCTCTGTAGTTCCAGAAAAGCTAGTGGTCTCCTGATTGCCCAGTGCCCTCTGGTGCCCTGGGATCTGGAAGCCCGGTCACCAGGTGATTTCTGGTCCTGTTGGAGCCAGAGACCTGAACACAAGGTGTTCAATGGATGAGTCTGTCTTTCCTGAATCCCTCACACAGAGAGGCTGACCATGAGGAAGCAGCTTGGGATTCAGAGAGCCATTCTTGCCGCCCCATCTCAACATAGCTATGGGGATGTCTGGTCCCCTTTCTACTGGGGAAAAGATTGATGTCAGGTAGTTTGGGGAGGCTGGCCAGCATCTGTGATCCAGCCTCCTCCCCTGAGGTGTTTTGAAGGCTGCAGACACTCCCCACCCTGCCCTATTTTCTCATCAGCCTGGTGGTTCTCAGTTCAGTACCCAATGGTCCTGCACTTTGTTTTCCAAAGCGACCATTTATTTGTATAGTTCCCTTGTAACTGGAGAAAGGTGAAGATGACTCCTCAGCATGCCCTTTGGCCTCCACAGCACCACTTTCACTTCCTAGAATTGCAGCACGATGATGTTCATCTCTATAGCAACGTGGGCCATTCTGTCATCCTCCTGGCAGTCATGAATCACTCCTGGGCACCTTTCCTGGACCCAGCAATTGTGGGTTCAGAGGCAACATTCTAAATTCCCACTGAAGAGCAGAACAAAAAAAGTGTTACCATTCAGTGAGTTCGTTTTCTCCACCCGTTGAAGAATTAAAAGGCAGGAACAAAATTTCAAGTACAAAAGGTAGCAAAGGGAAAATTATAGGTGCATCACTAGACTCAACAGATGAAAAAAATACTGTTCTGGAAGGTGAAGAAGCATGCATGTACACGCACACATACGCCTATGCATACATACATGTAGAGTGCACATGTGCATGTATGCATACATACAGGAAGGGACTCTGAGAGAAAGCTTCCCCTGCACAGCAGAAAGGGAAACTTGGGAAGCCAACACCTGGTTTTACGGGGCTCTCACGGGCTGGAATTGGGTTCTTCCTACCTTAATTTGGGGCTGCTTAGTTTAAGCCAAGAAAGGGAAGCTGATGAGCCCGCAACTTCGGATAAAGGTGTGCTGTGTCCTGGTTGGCCTCAGACTTGTGGGACTGTCCACCGTCAGGGGGCCTGACTGGTCGGGAGACAAAGCCTGCTAGGATGGAAGGGTGAGGAAGAAAGAGGAAGACTGTCATCTCTGTCATCTGTCTGTGGTTCCCAGCTGACTATCGGGGATCTGTCTGAAACAAATGCTTCCCAACCTTCCTAAGGCCGTGACCCTTTAATACAGCGCCTCCTGTGGTGGTGACCCCCAGCCATAAAATTACTTTGTTCCTGCTTCATGCCTGTAATTTTGCTACTGCTATGAATGGTGATGTAAATATTTGATATGCAGGGAATCTGACGTGTGACCCCTGAAGGGTCATGACTCACAAGTTGAGAACCACCGCTCTAACTCCTTGTCTCTGATTTCCTCCTCCCAGAGGTCACCCTAACTTGTGTTAGGGCTTCAGGGGTGTGCTCTGTTCTAAATCCTTCAACACGAGAGGAGGGTGCGGTGGGAAGGGGTGTTTTAAGACCATTCGGGCTGCCAAAATTAATCACTCTCTTGTTACTGTCAAGGCCAGTTTAGGATCTGGTCCTCAGGGGGTCCCTAGGGCTAGAGACAACTCCTGGCTCCTCTAGCCTGCCTTTTACCTCCATGTGAGGGTAAAGCAAAGGGCTTGGCTGACCAATCCTTCACTTGGAAGTAGGGTGAAAATATGGCTTCTGTGTTGACAACTAGTTAGAGTGGAATCGCCATGGCCATCCTGAATGAGAGAGCAGGTGACTGCCCACAGTTTCAGGGTGCTCTAGAGGTGCTCACAGTCTCCTGGGCTTACTGTTTGAGCTCAAAAAGTGAGTGGGTAAAATTATTCTCCCCTTTTCTCTCCATGACCACATCAGTACAGACCTCCAAGCCTGGTGGCTGGATGCCCAAAAGGTCCTTGCAACAGTCTGCTACTTTTAACTACGGTGTAATATTTAGAGAGAAACATTTTAAAATAAATCTTGATTAGACATACATTTTCTAAAGTCAGTACCCACAGCTGTTAGCAAGAGTAGATAACTTAAGACAACTCTATACTTATTTAAGCACAGTCCTGATATTAATGTTCCAAACTTTGACCTTAGAATTTTTACTATCATATTATCATAAAATCTCTGTGCCATCTTCTACATAACTTTAATTATTTACTTAGACCCTGTACCTTACATAAGCTTTCCAGCTTCCTTTCCTATTCTGGAAAAAAAAAATCCAGCCATCTTAATTTTCATATATAGATCTTTATTTACTAAAAATATTTTCATTTGTACATCCTAATATCTTACTGGCTTCTTAATACCATGACAACATAATAATGCCAACAAATATGTCTACTGCCTGTTGTGAGAATTTTTCTCCCAGAGAGATTAAGCCATAAGGTCCCAGTGACAAACCAAAGTAGGGGACCAGTGAATTTTCAAGCCTCACTTACAGAGGATGGATGCGCTCAAAGCAGTCATTCTGGAAAGCCTTTATCAGTGTAAACGATGTCTTTCCCATAGCCACATAGCTGGAGCCATTTGGCCTTAGGGTTGCTAGAGTCTGCATGTCTGCCCTACAAGGTTTTGCTGTTTTTAATGAGTTCTGGGTGGACATAGGGAATTTCCCTCTTGCTTTTGGTTCTAATTAAATGATGGCATTATAATTAAGAGCCCTCCCCCACCCCAGGGGGCCAGCTTTCACCATCCTCCAGAGGGCATTTAGGCCTCACACAAGCTGAAAGAAAGTCTAAAGTTTTCTTCCTAAGCCCTTGGGGGTTTAATTTGCCCCAGCTGTCCAGGTCAGCAAGTGGGAACCTGAAGAAATCTCAGTGGCTTCCACCCCCATCTGGGGAGCGAAAACCTGATTAGGAGAGACAGAAGTCCCCCCATACTCCTAAATCTCCAACCCAGCATCCGGAGAGGCATACTGTAACCAACTGAAGGGGCGAGGCGGTCAGTTTGACCTGACAAAACATCCCAGGATCAGTGCCCAGTGTGTGGCTGGTTCATTCTACGCCTGTGGTCCTTGTCTCCACCACTTTTCTCTTTGGTTCCAGGGATCTCTGATGCTTTCATTCCTGGAAGGACACCATTCCCTCCACCCACGAAGGGAAGAAGCCTACAGTCTGAGAGAATTCCCCACCCCCAAGCTATAAAATGGCTTAAGGACCTGTTGTTTAGGGTGATATAAACTAGAGTAACCTCTCTCTCCTGTAGGAGAGTGGGTGGGACCACAGCACATCTCAAACGGTAGCCTAAGAAAGGCAGGGACGGCAAACGTGATATTGCTAGGCCCGACATACGCTTCCCGGCTTGGAGGTAAGTGGGGAGGTTTGTGCCATTCCAGGTGAAATAGAAAGGGAAGAGATCCCTCTGCCTTCTCGCCTCCCTGATCTCATGTCTCTTCTCTTAATCTGTCAGCCCATATTACGTCAGATAGAAGCAAGCATGATAAGGAGGCCTGGCGACTTTGTTCTTGCTGAAAGAGGGCTGTCTGGAGTGGGAGGTCATCCTTGCTACCCACCAAATGTAACCTGGACTCAAATCACTGTGAGCCAGAGAGCACTAAACGCAGAAAACAAAACCGGACATCTGAAAGACCTCAAAAGGCATGGCATCAGGCTGTTACTCATTTATTTATTTTAAACGTTCTATGTTACTGTCACTGAAAAGCAAAAGCAAAGGCATCCAGTGTGTAGCGGGGATAGAAACAAAACCAAATTTGGAGCCATGGAGCCTTGAGTGGGAAAGGAAGACCATTGTGCGTCAGAAAACAAATAAAAAACTGGGGCTGGAGATGACAGGCAGAAAGACCGAGTGGAGCTGGCATTTGCAGCCTCCTGCCTGCGGGGAAGCATTTGATCACAACGGTAGCTTTTCTAGCACCAGGAAAATTTATCCTCTGGGTCCCAGCTGGGATCTGTGCTTCACCAATATCTGGCCCTGGGCAGCTGCAAATCTCAAAGAGCGTCAGCTTATTGTTAGTAAGTTGGTATTGGGGCACACAGCTGGGAAACCTCATTAAGTCCTCCTTATGATCCCGTAACTACATCATGAAACACAATGTGTCAACATTCAAGGAATCAGCAAGGAAGGTCTGCCATAACCTCTGGTCTGGTAACGTCAGTAAAGCGCCTTGGTTACTTCCTGCCTGTAATGAGCTCAGCTCCCTGATAAAATGAGCCCATCCTGTCCCAGGACATGAAGTACCCCGAGATGCCAGCATCTCACAGATTAAATGTGGACAGTCACCGCCTTTCTTTTTCAAACAAACATCCGAGTTAGATTGGCATGGATATAGCAGAAGAAATTACCCACGGGTGTGGAGAGCAGGGTAGCAAAGTAAAGAAACAGAGGAAGGAATTCCATGGTCTCGGCTCAAGGAAGCCGTGAGACTGGCTAGAATCCTGCCTGGCTTCTAGAGAGGAAGAAAACAAATTTAATCACCATCCAATTTTTAGGCTAAAAACAATAGTGAGCCTGTCTCTTAGGATTAGAGAAGACACAGTAGAAGGATGGGAGATACAAGCACTTAAAACCAAAAGGTTTGTGTGCCTCATGGTGGAAAGTGACTCCCCAAATCTCCTTAAGGGGTGTCCCTTCTTCAAGCGTCTGGGATCTGGTTTCACCTTGAGCGTGGTGAGGTAACATCACTGTGGAACCTGCCTTAACAGGGCAGTTTCTCTCTGTGCACAGATCTTAAGTCACGGGAACACTTTAACTTCCTATGATAACAAACATTAGAGCAGTGATTCTCAACCTGTGGCTTACCACACCCTTCTCTCTCTCCTTCCCTCCCTCCCTCTGTGTGTGTGTGTGTGTGAGAGAGAGAGAGAGAGAGAGAGAGAGAGAGAGACCCTCCTTTCACAGGGTCACCTAAGACCATCAGAAGAGAGATTTACATCTTGATGCATAACAGTAGCAAAATTACAGCTATGAAATAGCAATGAAGATAATGTTATGGTTGGGGTCACCACAACATGAGGGATCATATTAAAAGGTCAGAACATCAGGAAGGCATTATCGAGAGAAGCCTCGGTGTCTAACAGGACGGTCCTTGTCAGAACCTGGGACTCCAGCATTCCTAGAATGTGGGGGTTCCCTCCCCTTTCCAGATGGCCACACCTTCCCATCCTTTCAGGGTTTGGTGTGGTGTCCACTGACCTTGAGTGAATGGTTGGTCTTCTGAAGAAATCCTGAACAGCAGCCCTTAAACACATTACCAGCTAGGGGTCTGGAGGAGGTCTATTTTCTCTGCCAGTTAACAAATTAAAGGGCAGGGGAAAAAAAATCTTGAGCACAACAGGTAGCAGCAGGGAAAGTCTGAGATGCAGCAGCAGAATCAGCAGGTGAAAACAATTTTCATTAGAGGGAAGAAGCACACAGCAGGACACGAGGAGAGGACCATGTCCTACTGAGCAGAGGGGACTCCGGCTTCTCCTGGAAGGCTGGGCACCTCAAGGCTCTTTGCTGGTAAAACACCACAAAAAGCTCCATGGCTTCAGAATGCCCTTCTGACTGTAGAGATGGTCACTGAGATCAACAATTGGGGGCTGGGAGTGTGTTTGAGTGTGGCTGTAATCTAGCTGTGTCATGGTTTTATGGGTGAGTTAATTAGAATCTTTATTCTCTATGTAATATATTTTAAGTATGAATATATTCTCCATGTAGAATAAAGTGATTTTTTTAAAAAGCTACAAATACACTAGCTTACTTATATACTCATAATATACTTACTTATGTACTTACTGTAATATAGAGGCTGATTTTGGGACGGGTGACTTTGTCCCCAAGGGACAGTTGGCAGTGTTTGCAGTCATCTTTGCTGCCATGGCAACCAGGGGTTTCTGTAGCTTCCTAATTGCCCCTGTAAGAAAGAACTACCTGCTTTCTGTTTGAGTGAGCAGTGCTGAGGTTGAGAAGCCCTGGCCTGTGCGGTCGGAGAGGGATTAAAGCACGGTTGTTGTCCTTTAGGAATTCATAAGCTATTTTTTCCAGGGGCTTTTCCTTCATTGCTGGGATCAATCCCAGGGCCCTGTGCATGCCTGGCAAGTGCTGTGCCATTGAGTCACAATCGCCAGCTGTAAGCTGGGTCATTTACAAAATACTGTGTCACCCTTTAATCTTCCACACGGCTTCACCTTGCTCCTACCCGGGTTGTTTCAGATTTGTGGGAAATCAGCAGTTCTCCTCTCCTGAGCCGGGCGTCGTGGGCAGTGACAAAGCAGGAGGTACAGTGAAACCGTGGCTGCGGCCGCGGGTGGCTAACCCTTCAGTGGTTAGCTTGAAATCTGTGCCGTCTTGGGGTACCTTCAGGGATACCTGGCAGTGATTGTGGTTCTGGTTGGGAAGAGGTGACCGGAGGGCAATGGAGCACAGACCAGCCATCGGCCGCTCCCAAGCCGGCACCTTTGGGAATCGTCTTCCGGGTGCCTGTGATTGTTTCTTCCCTGACTTCCTGTCCCTTCATGTTCCTGGGAACTCACACCTCTGGGCCAGTCTGATGCGCTCCCATCTCTGCCACGTTCCGCTCAGTGGCTTTGCCGTGGGAGGTGGGGGAGGGGGCTCTTGGGTTAGATTTCTCAGTCTGCGAACAATGATATCATCATTGAAGAGAAGAAACCTCTACGGTCAAATTTGGAAATAACTTGCGGATGAAAAGAAAAGATGCTTGGGACTTGAGAGTATTCCGGAGGGTGGGTGCGAGGAGACAGAGCGGAGATGATAGCATCAGGCCTGCTCAGAGTCCCGAATGACGGTCTGCAGGCCTTTATGTTATCAGTCCCTGTGAAGAGTTAGAAGCCGTGCCTGGCTCTCGGAGCTGCCAGGTTCGGCTCTCCTTTGGAGGGTGTCTGAGCACACGCCTGGCAAACATTTCTCCTATTTTACCTGAATCAAGTTATTTAGATTCTCTCTGCAAAAGTGTCTGGGGAGGAGGAGTGGCAAAGGAAGAGGTCACAGCATGGCAGGTCTGGAGGTAGCTACCGAACAGTGGATGCTTATGACTTCCGGACATGTTCCGGCTGCCTCACAGGTATTAACCAGGGGCCCAGGAGGCTGTGTCACAGGCTACGCTGTTTGGAATCGAAACTGAAGCTGTTTTCTGGACAATTTGCCTCAGAAGATCATTCTCTGTCCCCCTCTGGTTCAACCACCCACCCCGCCAACCTGGGGAAAGGATCACTCAAACACCTGAACACTGGGTTCAGCCTGTCCTCTCACCCTTTTACTACATTCCCCACACAGGGCAGACCCAGAGCCTGGCCAGATTGTAGTTTTTAAAAGCCTTTGAAATATGTGCAGGGCTGGAGATGGAGAGACAGGAAGTGAGGCCGCATTATTTCCTTGGACACTTAGAAGTTCTGTCCAGAATGCCCCCACAGTCCTGTCTGCTTCATTTTACTTTGCAAGGAGGTGTGTGTGTGTGTGTGTGTATACATGAGTGTATGTGTATATGTATGAGAGAGACAGATGGTGAATCTAAGGCCTCCCAAATACCTCAGTCTACTTATGCGAAAGAACACTGGCAAAAGTGATCAGATTCAATATTCAATTTCTTCTAAACCTTGGAAATCAAAGACTTTCAGAAATCTGTAGAACATTAACTAAAACCATCAACCTCCCTCCCCCTGCCATCTTCAGTAAGAGCTGTGAGCTGTATGGTGTTTTGTTGGAAGTGGGCCAGTTTAGTATGGCCTGGTGGATCATAGCTACTTGAAATACTGAGGCAGGAGGATTGCAAGTTCAAAGCTTTCCGGTTCTCTAGAGAAAGTTCGAGGACAGCTGAGGTAGATTAGAAACCTTGTCTCAGAAAAATTTAAAAACAAGCCAGGTGTGATAGTGCATAGCTTTAATCCAAGTATCTGGGAGGGAGAGGCAGGTGTACCTCTGAGTTCAAGGTCAGCCTGGTCTGCAGAGTGGGTTCCAGTGCTACATAAGAGACCTTTTTAAAAAAGAAAGAAAGGTAATATGTTGAGACTATAGCTCAGCAGGATAATGCCAGCATGATTGAGGCTGTAGGTTCAATCCTGACTGCTGTGAAATAAGCAAGTTCAATGAAGTTACAAGACACAGAATTAATACACAAAGTAAACTGCATTGTTGCACATGAGCAATGAACAGTGAAATAATAAAATTGAGAAACCATCACATACATAATAGCATCGAAGGAAAACAAATTAGGAATAAAATTTAAAAGACCTGCACGCCTCATAGATGGAAAACTATCAAACACTGAAGAATGCAATTTTCCTCCCACATGTTTAGGTCTTTTAAGATGTTTTGTATCAGATGGTGGTCCTCTCTGCAGTGATCCAGGGTCAATGCAAGACGTTCTCAAAGTTTCTCAGAACCACTCTGACTGTCTCACCCCCACACACAGAAAAGACAGAGCCTGATAGTAAATGGAAATTCAAGCTTATGTGTATGCCCCTCTGAGCTGACTGCGGTAGCTTGCATGAGCTTGGCTGGGGGTCATATACCGAAGGATGGGCAGTTGACCAGTGATTACACCATGAAGAAAACGACTCTGCCTCCCTCAGCAGGATTCACTGCCAAGAACTCCTCAGCCCCTCCCTCACCCATGCTGGGCTATTGACAGGCTCAGTCATGTGAAGGTTATAGCTCCTCCGAGTTCATGGATGCAGCAGCTATATCCTGTCCATTTCCTCAGTATCCTTTGGCTCTTACTTTTTTTTTTTTTAATCCCCCCTTTCTGTAGTGTGTTCCTTGAGTGTTCAAAGAGGTGATAGAAATGTTCCATATAGGGATGAGCACTCAACAGTGACATTTCCAGCACTCTGGCTAACTGTGAGTCTTTGCATTCATAGGCCCTTGCCCACAGCAAAAGAAGTTTTTCCAGGCAAGACACGGCAGCATGGTCTACAGATAGAAACACAAATAGTTAGAAGGCGGGCCAAGACAATTAAACTGGGAACCATCTCTTCAATAAGTGGTGCTGGGAAAAGTGGATAGCCATATGTAAGAGAATGGAATTTGATCAATACGCCATCCCATGTACAAAACTCAACTCAAAGTAATCAAAGATATAAACATAAGCACTAACACTACACTCTTATTAGAAGAAAAATTTAAAAACCTCTTTTGTAGGTTTTTAGGATCTATGTGTTTTATTGGGGGGCGGGGAATCCTTTCTGCATTATGATTTTTTTCTGTCTTTTCCCGGAAAAAATTATGTCAGAGTTATTTCCATTTAGGAAAAATAACATTATTTGGCCACTATTTTGAACGTTTCTTAATGCTTTGGAGATCATTGAGCACAGATTAGCATGTAAACTAGAATATTATGGTCTTGTACTGAGCCATGCTTTCTTGGATAAACTAAAAGCACAAGTGGCCAGCAAAATAGACACGTTCAATCATTTTAAAACTCAAATCCAAACTTTTAATTTTATTTTAAATTCAAATTTAAAAATATGCACCAAGCTGGGTGTGATGGTACACGCCTTTAATCTCAGCCCTTGAAAGGCAGGTTAAGCTCTCTGACTAACCTGGTCCACAGAGTGAGTTCCAGGGTGGAGAGAATTACATCCTGAGATTCTGTCTTGAAAAAAAAAAAAAAAAAACCAAACAAACAAAAGCGCTAAAAACATTATCAAGAGAGCAAGCTGGATGAAGTGATTTACACCTGTAATTCCATCACTCAGGAGACTGAGGCAGGAGAATTTCTATAATTTCAAGCCCAGCCAGGACCACAATAATGAATTTCAGGCCAGCTTTGGCCATAGTCTGAGACCCTGTCTGTATCAAAGAATATGGAACACAACCCAAAGAATGAGAAATGTATCTGCAAATCATTTATAATGGTCTAGTATGCTCTAGTATAAAAGATTGTGAATAGAATTCTCACAGTTTAATAACAGACACATAACAACTTAGACACAGGCAAAGTATATTTTATTTGTTTTGCATTGTTGTTTTGCCTGCATGTATGTCTGTGTGAAGGTGTCAGATCTTAGAATTAGAGACTGTTGTCATTTGCCATGTGGGTGCTGGGAATTCAACCGGGGTCCTCTGGAAGACCAGTCAGTGCTTTTAACTGCTGAGTCATCTCTTCAGCCCCCCGCCAAAGTATCTTTTTTTTTTAATTTTAATTTTATTTTTATTATTAGTTACATTCATTAACTCTGTATTCCAGCTGTATTCCCTTCCCTCACTCCCTCCCAATCTCACTCACCCTCCCTCCCTCATCTCCTCCCTGTCCCTTTCCAAGTCCATTGATAGGGAAGACCTCCTCCCCTTTTATCTGACCCTGTTTTATCAGGTATCTTCAGGACTGGCTGCAAAGTCCTCCTCTGTGGCCTAGCAGGGCTGCTCCTCCCTTGGGGGGTGGGGAGGTCAAAGAGCCAGCCATTGAGTTCCTGTCAGAAATAGTCAGGGAAAGTATCTTAATAGACATTTCTCCAAAGAAAAATACCCTCCTGTCTGTGTTGCTGGGAACTAAAAAACCCAGGATTATCTGTGTGCCAAGCAAGTCTTTACCACTGAGCCATATCCCCAGAAGATACACAAGCGGCCAATAGACATATGAAATGATATTCCGTATTGCTGGCCACTAGGGAAATAACAAATTAAAATGGCAGCGAACTACGCTGATCATCTATTAGGATGATTGTAGTGAAGAAGACGATGGTCAAAGAGACTGAAACGTCCTACAGATCACTTGTGGGAGCGCAGGGTGGTCCACCTCCTTCGGGAAACAGTTGGACAGGTCCTCTCCTCAGAACATTAACCAGAGTCGCCATCTAACTCGAAATCCCACTCCCAGTACTATACCCAGGATAACTGAAAACACATGTGCACATAAGCTCACACACGAGTGTTCTTTGTGTCAGCCAAAGATCCACCCGTAAGAGCGAATAAACAAAATGTGATCCTTTCATACAATTAAATATTACTTGCCCATAAAAAGAATAATAAATATAACATGAATGATATGAAAACATTATGATAGATGAAAGCAGCTTATATTGTATGAAGTCATTTATATGAAATGTCCAGACAGGAAAACCCACAGACACTAGACTTGTGGTGCCAGGGACTGGAGAGGGAGCAAGGGAAAGTGGTTTCTAGGCAGTATGGAGTTTCCACTGGAGATAATAACAATATTCTGGAATTAGACTGCAGTGATACATATTTTTGAATATATGTCAGACCACAGTATTGTATACTTGAAAGGAATGAATTTAATGGTGTTTTAACACAAAATATTGGGGAAAGACTTCCCCAGTTAATACAGGAGTTATGATGTGGATTCAGTGACTATGCTCTTGAGGACACATGCCATTAGGCCTAGCTAGGCAACATGCTCTCTGGGAACTATCACAGGTATTCACAGAAGAATGGCTTCTTCTGGGGGTGCTTTGAGGACAGTGAGCTGGACATTCATTCCTCTCAGAGACCCAACCATCTCTGACCCTGTTACAAAGAAGGTTTTGTCACAGTCTCAAGCTTGTGTGCCTGGCTCTGTTTCTCTTGGGTGGAATCATTTCCAGGTGGTTAGTCAGCTCTCCCATGGCTGCACTTGGGGTGGCCTGTGGGGCCACTTGAGAAAAATACAGTAGCATTATTGCTTGGGCTAAAAGTGTAACTCTACTTATGCTTCCTGACTAGTATCTTATCACTGGTGTTAGTAGGAGTCTCAGGAATATCCTTCCCCTGAGTTCTAAAATAGGGTAGACTTTACTCTTCAGTTCATCTCTCCATTTACTTGCCGAGCAGCTACTCAGTCATTTAGCATCTACTCATCTATTTGTAAACATTAACTCATCCATACACCCACACATCCATCTATCCATCCATCCATCCATTCATCCTTTCACATACACATTTATTCACTCATCTATTTATCCATACAACCGCTCACATGTCTAACCATAGTCTTATTTATTCATGTTCCATATATCCACCCACAGGTCGAATCATCATCTATCCATTCATACTGCATCCATCCATCCATTCATAATATACATTCATTCACCCATCTATACAGTCACACAGCCATTCATCGTTATTCTGTTTTGTTCATTCCTTCCAATTCATTATTACCTGTATGTGAGGCTCTTTATAAACCTGAGTTTTAGAAAATGAGCCAAGTAATTATTTTTTCCAAGTCTTGTAGGAATTGATTATTTTGTAATCTTACTGGGAGGTATAGAGGGTGGAAATATTTGAGAGCCATGATGACTCAGTCAAGGATTCCCAGGCAGTTTCACAAAGGCTGAGCTTCCCCACTAATTTCCTTTCTTTCTCTTTTCTTTTCTTTGCTATGAAGCAAGCCATTTTCTCCAAAAGAACGTGCAAATGTGCAAGCTCTTCCCTGAGGGTTCCTCTGCACAACACAGACCCTTTCATCACCAATCTAACTTGTAATTTGGGGGAAGAAAGTTCTCCACTTACTTTTGAGACAGAAAAATGCAAGCAAAACACAATGGCCACAGCATGAGGCATCCCTAAGGCTTGCTGTGTTGTGCTCTCATTACTCTGGGCTCCAGGCAGGCCGGAGCTCCCTGCTGCCTCCCACCTCACCCCTGACTGGCCAGGGTTAGCAGCAGCGCAATCCAGGAGGCTGGCCTGGAGCCTCTGAGCAGGCTGCCTAGACATTCTTGGCCATGGAGTGGCCGCCAGAGAGGGAGAACTGTAATGTCAGGGCTGCCCACCCAGCTGACTCCAAGAGCATGCCAAGTGCAGGCTTCTGAACACACTACCCTTCCCCCTCTACCTTCCTATGAGATTCCCTGAATCTTCCTGGTTCATCCAAATCTTCCTGGTTCTGTTTGTTTTCTTCTTCCAGAGGCAGCACAACTTCTGTCTCCTGGGACCATGACACCTTTGCATCCCACAGCTATCCATTCACTCAAAACACATTCAGCACCTTTTTCTGGTCAAGCTAAAGACAGACGAGCGATGGCACCTGCCTTTATTCCCCAGGATGGGAAGAGAGATGTGGACCCTGTTGGGGGGCATGCTGAGCACACATGACTGCTGCCCATAGAGGCTGGGCTGGGGCACTGCTGAACACCATTTCTGCACATTTCCTTGATGATGTGTCCTCTCTCCCCAGCTGGTCGTAAAAGGAAGGTCTTGTTGTAGTTTACCTGTCTTTTCCAAACCTCATGTTGAAATTTAATACCCACTATGACAGTATCAAGGAGTGGGACTTTTATAAAGTGATGACCTTGCTGGTCTCTCGAGAGTTAGATTAGTGCTGTTCTCATAAGACTGTGCTGGTTATTATGATTGGGTGAATTACTGAAACAGTGTTTCTGGTAAGAAGATTAAATTCGGCTTCTTACCTTCTGCCAGGGGCTGGTGTAGCAGGAAGGCCCTCAACAGACGTCACTAGCTTGAGCTTGGACTTTCAAGCCTCTGGAACTGTGAGCAAAAAAGTTGGTGTGCTTTATAAATGATCAGTTGTGGTATTGTTATGACTCAGAGAGGGAGCAAGCCCATCCATGAGGGCTGGACCTTCGTGTCCCAATCAATCCCCAAACGCTCCATTTCCCAATATAATTAATCACAGGGGGGTGCATCCCAACATAGGAGTTTGGAGGGTATAACGACTTACAGCATCCAGGAAATGAGGCTCATGGAGGCACAGCTATTAGGGCTGCATCGGTCCACAGATTGTGTCCCCTGAATGCAGGGGAGGGGGCTGTAGTAGGGCCTTTAGTGAAGAGCGTGCTACTGCTACACTTCCCAAGCTGGCTAGGCGCAGGGGGACCTGGGAGAATGCCAAGGCATTGTGAGTTTCCACGAAGGCGGGTGGTGTGCCTGAGTCCCTGGAAGGACCACATCAGACATTGGAGACAGAAACCATGGCCCACGCTAAGATCATTGCTTCACCCTCCAGACATCAAGTTAATAGAATGGGCTTCCATTATGATTAGAATATAAATACCAGTTTCATTGAAATTTGGGTGAAGTGAGTTATGTAGTTTCCAGGCAAGAGTTAGCTATTATTTTAATAATGATGCTACATGTTCTCTGCCTACATGGCATCCTATGCTTAGTCTTCATATATATATAATATTCATATGTAATATTCGCATATATAATATTCATATATATAATATTCATATATTTTTTTTCCCTCAGTTCCTGCCAGAAAGGTTTGACTAATGAGACCAATTCTTTGCAGCGTATCTAAATGATTATCTAGCTGAGTCAGGGGCGCTCCTGCTGGGCTGAGAAGAGAATGGCTGGGAGGTCATGTGGAATGGCGTTGATTATAGTCTTTAAGATGGTCCAATTCTCTCAGCCTCCTGAGGAGGCCCGAGCTTACAGTGCAAACTGCCTGGAGCCACATCCGAGCCATATCCAAGACAGACAATTTGACCCTACCCAGGGTAGGCCACCACTGTGTCCTGGAGAGAAGTGAAGTCCCAGGATCTGGCTGGCCTCAGGTACCTGTCCAGACACCCTCCCCCCTCCTGCAGCTTTTCTTTGGTCCTGTACCTCACTCACCCTGGGAGAAGAGGCCATTCTGGGCTTTGAACTCGCTCTGAGCTGTTTGATCAGGATGTCATGGTTCCCAAACAAAACTGACGAAGAGACGCTCACATACCAGGGGTTACCTTGCACCAGAGGCCTAAATTAAAATAAGTCTCGCCCCAGGCCTGTCAACGGCCTTCCCACAAGAGCAAGACTCTCCAAGGATGGTCGTCTTCTCTCCAGAAGTGAAGAGAAACAAAGCACAGCATCGGATGCAGAGTCTTGGTCTCCAGAGAATGGACGAGCGATGCCAGGGTGCTGTAATGTTGGGGTGACAGCTGGGCACAAGCGCTGATCTGGGCGCAGAGGCCTGGTCCCTAGTACATGCCTGAGGTATGTTAGCATGCTGTGATGGCAGTGTTGGGCCAATGGCACATGCGCTGATATCGGGTGTTGGCTGCTCCACGGTCCTGTGGTTCTAGGAAGAAACGCAACGCATCTGAAAGGGCGTTCCACAGCTCAGTCACAGTGCCGGGACCGAGGTGTGCATGAAAATATTTTGGGGACAAACTCCAAATACCTCTTTGCCCAGGGGTTTATGAAGAAGTCCTTTTGGTATTTTCAGCCCTCTGATAAACAACAGATAGGGCTATTGTCCTCATCTCAGGGGTGAGGAACCTGGTCTGTGAAGAACTCTGTGTGGGGTGTCTCAGGTGGCCATCGCTGGCAGGGGCTGGGCAGACTAAGAAACTGGGAGTCTTCTCAACCCAACACATCACGGCTCTCTTTCTCCCATGGTTCAACCCTTGGAGAAGCTGCCTTAAAGAACGTACCACACAGTCCATTCACAGAAGACTTGTGTGGGCCTATGCAAGACACCTCATATTCCCTAGATGGATCTACCCTCCGGTGAAGCCTCCCTGGCAGAAGCAGGGCCATGCCAGCCCCGATGGGCACCCTGGCACCATGGTCTATGGGGATCTTGTGGAAAGAGCTTTGGGATTCCCAAGCTCTAGCCTGGTGAGGACTGATCTGAAATAATTCGAGCCTGTTAAAATTAGAGCACGCTCTTCCTGTTCCAGTGAAAGGAAGCGGGATGCTTGATGGCACCTCCTCTACATGGAAATACCTTTGGGTTTGGGGTTTTAAATCTTCATTGTGCATATTCATTTTACATGAATATGGATAAGGATATTTTCATAACTTAAATTTTGTATCTTACATTTTGAGTGTAGTCTGCTACCACACCCCTGTTTTGTTTTGTTTAGTGAGGTTGGCTGCTGTCTTGTTGAGACGGGTTTGCTTCACAGCCTAAGCAGACCTGGAACTTACTACATAGCCCAGGCTGACCATGAATTCATATTCCTTTCTGCCTTGGGGATCTCAGGCATCTGGTGTCATATCTGACTTACTAGAAAAATTTTGGAAGTATCCAGCCTTTACAAAAACATGGTTTTATGATAGCTGGACAATTAAAAAGATCAGACACCTCCAAAAAATTAACATCAGCTTTAAAAAAAAATAGTTCCTGGGTTGTGGAAGTGGTATACTGGGTATCAGGCAAGCATGAGGACACAAGCCTATCCCAGCACCCGTGAAAAAAGCCAGACATGGTGGCACACCCACAGGAAACCAATGACAGAGGTAGCGACTGCTGCCGACTGGCTGTAGAGTCCAGCTTATTTATGAGTGCTAGCTAGCTCCACTGAGAGATCCTGCTTCAAAAACAAAAGGGAGCAATGAAGAAAGACACCTGCCATTGACTCGCTGGCTTCCGGCCCGTGACCCTCCTCAACACCCGCACACACACAGGTGAATACGCTATGTGCATGCAGAAATAGTTAACTTTTCTCTTCCTTGCTCACTTGGCTACCTCCTTCCTGGTTACTACCCCTCCCAGGTACAAATGCAAAGCTACAAAGCGACAGTGTCATTTCCCCACCTGAAACTATTTTGGCTCTTCTCCATGACAACCCAATGTGGCCTGGAGGAAGTGGGTCAGGAGGCATGTTGACTCCTACTGCCTCCTGGCTTCCTGGTCTACCACACTGTCCTGAGGCCACAGTCTGAGCTGATCTCTTATCGTGATGGGCTGAAACCCTCTGGAGCCATGAGTCCAGACACACCTTTCCTCTGTTAAACTGTTGCTGTCAGGTATTTTGGCCACTATGACACAAAAATAACTGAGACACCCCCCCGTTCTGTCTACACCCCAACCACAGCCCCTCTGCCTTGAGGGCTTTCAGTTCCCAGCTGGTGCTAGAGGAGAGCATGTGGATGAAAGAATTCCAAGCAAGAAGTGTATGATGGATGGCTGTGCAGGGGGCTCTGCATTCAGAAGGAGCATCCCCTCCTGCTAAGATCCACCAGTCCGAGGATGGGCTTCAGACGCTGGGGCACAGAGCCAGGCCAGCTGCGTGGAGCTGTACGCCAGCCAAGCAACTGAATGTCGGCTTTCAGGCAGTCTGAGGAACTGTTACAGTCCTCCGCCTCTGCTGCCGAGGGCCTGCCCTTCTCCTCCAGTGTCTAAGAAAGGTCACTGGGAGAAAGATTCTTTAGTTCTAGCATTCCACATTTGGTACCAAATCTTTGGGCGAGAGCCTTAATGGACTGTGCCTGCTTCCTCCATCAGCCTTGTTCAAAAGTCTCAGAACAGAACCCTAAAGGAAATCTGCCCAATGGGGACCCCTTCTCTATCAACTTCATAATAAGCATCGTTATCATTTAACCTAGAACATACATTAACTATCCTCTTGCCTTCCCTGTGTATCATCTGCGAGTTCTCTCTCTCTCTCTCTCTCTCTCTCTCTCTCTCTCTCTCTCTCTCTCTCTCTCTCTCTCTGTGAGTGTGTGTAATCTGTGCACCCTGGCTTGGATGCAGGCTCCTCAGGAGTGGCAGGCTTGGTGAAGCTCACTCCCAGGAGGTGAGGCCAAGGCTGTCTAGCCAGGCTGTTTCCCAGCTTTGCCACACGTGGTTTCTGTCAGGATGGTGTAGAAGCACTCACAGTATTGCTGTTTCCAGGGCTCAGTGTCATGTGGTCTGTAAGATTTTTTGTAAAAGGCATGGACCAGCCAGTCTTGTTGAGATCCACTCTGTTTCTGGAGTTCCCACCATAAAACAGCTTCTAGTGCTCGAAAAAAGTAACGGGCACCTGCATTTATACACATAAATATCCAGGCAGGAAAGCCCAGCTTGAACACCCTCTAGATAAACACACTATTTTTCCCTCAAGTTTTTTGGTCAGAAAGACTCCATGAATGGTCTGGTGTCATAGTAAGAGACCAGCTACTCGGAGTATCCCATACGGTCCTATGGTTCATATGATCTCGCATATTCAGACCTACAAAAGCACACCTGCTCCAGAATGTCATCGTTCCCTTCCAGTCCTCCCAGGTCAATGCCCGTTACTGTGCCCAGCTTCGTCTGGGCTCAATGCCAATAAATCCCCTGTGCTGGGACTCTTCCGAGATCACATCCCCGTCTTTGGAGTCTGAGCTTACTGACACACTCTGGCCACTCCCTGGGACTTTCACGGGAGCCTGTGGTGTCGGTGCCTGTGGGCCACAGGGGAGGGCGGGCCTTACAAAGAGCCGCACGTCCCCTGGGTAAGATTTCTCGAAGCAGAACATGATGTTCTCGCCACCCCCAGGAGCTAAAATACTTTTTAAGAGTGCTGCACTCTGCGCTGAGTGCCCAAATACCACAAGCGCTGCTCAAGTTCAGTGCTACGTAACCCGGGCACGCCAAAGGCCACGCGCGTGTGAACAGACGCTGCTCGGGCTCCTCCTCCACCTGAGGTGTTTGGCAAGCATGTCTCCCCTCCATAGCAAACCGTTTGCAGGTTTCAACACAGGCAGAACTCGCATAGATGGAGGGAAAGGGCCTTTTTTATTTTAATGGTGCTTATGCAAGGGACTATTCACGTTCAGTCAGCAACGCTGTGAAGGGGCAGTTGATACAGACGCCAAAATCCTGTGTGCTGGGACACGGGCTGCCATTTGCCAACTATGCTCACAGGTTACTGAAGTGATGAGGCTCTTCCCAGAAACCGGCAGCGAGTCACCTAGTTCTGTAAACGAGTTTCTGGAACACACGACTGTCGTTTCAGTCATTCTTTTCTTCGCCCCCCCACCCTCCCAGACAGGATTTCTCTGTGTAGCCCTGGCTGTCCTGGACTTGCTTTGTAGACCAGGCTGGCCTCAAACTCAAGAGATCCACCTGCCTCTGCCTCCCTGAGTGCTGGGATTACAGGCGTGCGCCATTGAGCCAGGCTTGTTTTTGAACATTTTAAGACATTAACTCACACGGGACCCAGGATGGCTAGCTCAAGTTTTACACAGGTATGTAACGCCAGTGCGGATCTAGAACCTCTTTACAGACTAGTTCTAACTAGAGTTATAAATTCTCTTAGATCTTTACCCCACATCCCCGTCCAACATGTGTACACTGTCTATGTTACTGGTTGGCTTTTAAAGTGGACTGCGACACTCCAGACACTTGGTTTCAGGATCAGGTGCTCATGTGTGGGGGATGGGCTTAGAATTCGGGGGACTTCTGCTGCATTTGTTGGAAGCGAATACGGATGGACGGATGGACGGAGGATAAAGCAACCGTTTGCCGTTTCCCTCGCCCTGCAGCTCTGTGCTGGGCTCACTGGGGCAGCGCATGCTGGCTGACCTGGCAGACCCAGGAAGGGGCCAGGTGTGGGGAAGGTGGGCTCTCCAGAGCAGGCCTTTGGGGCACTCTGACTCAGCTATGTTGAGAAACCCACTTCTAGGGGGGGCCTTCAAAGCCTCAGGGTCGGCTTTGAGAAAATCCTGCTGGTGATCGGGGATTTCTCCTCCTCGGAGGGTTCCCAAGAACGGGGGCGGGGGGGGGGGAGAATTAAGTGATTCATTCCTGACATCTGATCCTCCTTTCAAATCCTCCCGCTCTGACCCACTTCTGTGGCTGTGCGCAAGCCACCCCATCTGCGATGAGGTCATCTTCTTGGGGGCACACAGGATTCCAGGGGGAGCACCCACCACAGACTGTGGCTATTCACAGCGCTCCTTCCTCCCGGCTGCTCCAGACTAACAATGAACCTTCTCAGCAGTTCATGTGCTTTCAAGGGAGACTTTCTAGGGTTAGATGTCTTTCAGCGCAGACCCCACAGGCACACACTGCAGCTATTATTACGTTCCTGGCTCTAATGAGGGCCTGGGAACAGCTCTCGGCGGCCTGGAATTACGTACATTTAATAATAAATGCACACCCTTCTTAGGTAGTGTGAGAAGTGAAAACAAGGCTGCTTTCGCCTCCTTCATCATCTTCCCCTTTTACAAATAAGAAAACACAGAAGTCTATTTTCTCTTTCAAATAACAATCACAGAGGATGTCTGGCTAGCGGGAAAGGGAAACTTAATTACTGGAGAACATTCTTTCCATGTTTCAAAAAGAATGGCTCTGCTTACTCAGGTTGTTCTGTGTGCAGGGTCTGTGAAGGGCCGCCTCCTTGAGCTACTTTTGTATGCTCTTTCCAAAGGCTGCCAGTGACCTTGGGGCCAAGCTGCCCCTTGATGGGTGTTTCCTCAGGTCACTGCTGTTCCCAGGAAGAAAGGCGCTGTTTGACGATTCTTCCCAGCAGTGTCCCAGGCCCTAGTCCCCACACCTCTGAGTGCCTGAAAACACCCAGTCAGGGAGGATAAATCAGAGTGAAGAAGATGGCTCTATGAAGCAAAGACAAACTGCAAAAAGTACTGGAAGAAAGGAAGGGAGGCGGTGGGAGCCGTCCACTGATGCCAGGGAGTAGCAGTGTGGGTGAGGGGCTCACCAAAGCACTTGCAGGTGAGGAGGGCCTCTGGCTTTGCCCACCTGCCTGTGCCTGTGGACCTCTCTAAGGCTCCATGTCTTCATGTGTAAAGTAAGAGTTGGATGAATAATGTAACGTCTGTGGTCAGGACTCTGGTGACGAGTCCTCTGAATGGCACTTTGTGAGCTTGTGCCCATCTTACAGGCCGTGAGGACTGAACTGACACACTGCACAGAACCATTTCATGTACTCCCAATGTGCAGGGAATCACCAGCAACTGTGGATGCTGATAATTAGTCATGCGATTACATTTTTTGAAGGTGCTTACTGAGTTGGAACTTGGTGTATTTGGGGATAGTCAAGCACCCAGAGTAAGCACATGACTAGAAAAACAAACCACTCGAATTCCTTGGATGGTGACATCAGATTGGGAAGCTTTTATTTGACAGTAAGAAATGGATGACATTTTCTCTGTCCTATAACTAAATAAAATGAATCTACAGGCCTGTATGGTGACACATGGCTAGGGTAATATCAAGACTGGGTTTTCAGCTTACAGTAAGCACACACATAACGGTTGCCTCAGCACTTCTGATTCCACTGCCAGCTGAGAAGGGGAGCAGTTTATTAGATCAGTTGAGAGAGAGTTCTGTTGGAATATGAGATTTTTAAGGATGTGAGGAGGTATTCTCGGAAAGACAAGAGAATTGGGCTGAGAAGAAAAGTATGCTTTTCCTTAGTTAAACCTAAAGAGATCTCCAGGCAGCATTCAGTCAAACACACTTCTTTGAACTTTGTGTAACTTGTCCAAGTAGCATTTGCCACTTTCAGCGCTGTGATTTGGACAGCAAAGTATGTTCCACTGTGCAACTCTGGAGAAGGGCAGAAGGCAAGCTGCAGGGAACCTGAGGCAGGACAGCCTCACCCTTCAGGGCGGGCAGGACATCTGTTCTTTACCATCTCAAGAACTGTTCAGAGGCCATGTGGGAGAGCAAGCGCCCCAAGGATTTTTCGGTCAAGAGAATGGGCTAGTGAGAGAATCAAACACTTTATAAAGACTGCTGTCCAAATACTTTCCTGTGGGTTAACTGCTGTAAAATTGTTTGCTGGGCAAGACACATTGCGGAGAGAGTAAAAATAACGATAGACAGGAGCATGTTGGGCGGGGCTGGCAGGCCTGTCCCTTCGTGGCAGGCTACGGGCTTAGAGGCTCCGTTTTCTGGAATGGCATCTGGTGGCAGATGACATATTAAGGCAAAAGTGGGTATTTTTTTTTTTTTTTAATCCTTTGAGTTTGAAACCAGACCAAGCCCTCCAGTTCCTGCACCTACTTCCTTCAACCCTGACCTTTTAAGAAATGCAGGTCAACCCGTTTCCTCCAACCCATCCAGAGTACATTTCCATTCACAAGTCTGCTGGCTGCTGGATGGGAGCGTCCGGCCACCACACAGCTCAGCTCGGCTGGTGTCTTTTCAGAGTTCTCTCTGCTCTCATCTTGCTTCCAGTCCCGGGATGGGAAAGGGCCCTTCTTAGATACTGGACAGCATGGTGGAGGTGAAGATCTGTTGTAAAATCTGAGGTATCTTCTTGGTGTCCATAGCAATGAAAGAGCGGCCAGCTGGCAGCGTTCTCTGAAGCCTGCCAGAGGGAAGGGAAGGAAGGAAGTCACCACTGCAAACCAAGGCTCTATTCCAGTGGCTGCCCCTGGCCAGCGCAGTGTCAGAATGTGTTCTTAGGACGTTTTCACTTTCTCATACCTTGCCTGAACTTGAATTGGCTGTCACTGAGTAATGGAAGGCCTGGGAAAGCATCAGGGGAAAGCAGGGAGGCGAGAGGAAGAGCTTTTCAGTGAGAAAACGAGTGCTTTTGAAGTTCTATGTTTCCTGAAATGTTATATTCCCTTGACAGGACAGTGCCCGAGGGCCCCATCTGGAATTAGCTCACCTGCATCTGGCCAAGTGTGCTGGCCTCAGAGCGTACTTGTAAAAGCCTCCCCCCTTTTTTAGAGAACAGACCTCCAACCCACTGCACCGCCAAGTCCCCAAGTGGCTCTCTCGCTCCTCCCCATCACACAATGTGAAATGCAATCTGCATTATCCGACGGCCACTTTGACGATACTGAGGTTGAACAGACTTACGGTAACTTAAAAAAAAAAAAGTCAATTTATCATTTGGAACAAAAGGCCATCTTTGAAGGCAATAAGAAGGCAATTCACAGATGTATTGAAAAGAACGGTGCCTTTCATTGTGCCAACAAAGTTTGGTTTTGGAATGACATTTAATAAAAATCAGGCGTTCTGTGCAGTATCGTGTATTTGGCATGCTGGGCAGGGCAGCTTTTTGCCAGTGAATGTTGGACCTTTTCCCCAGGAAACCACAAGGGTATTATTGTGCTTTCTTAAGTATTCCAACAGGATCTGTTCACTAGAAAGGGAAAAAAAAAATTGCTCCTTTCAGTTCAGCCAGCAATGTTGAGCTTGCCGTCTGCCTAGCGCTGGTGCTGGGGAAATGTGGATAGAAAAGGCTTCAAGAACGGAAGGTCCCAGAAAACGAGACGTGCATGTGGTCAGCTGCACTAAGTGACCACGCGCCCACAATACCAAATCTGTTCTCAAGCCCACTGTGGAAGCTGCAGACCCACGGGGCTGAAAACTCCTTTCTGCGAGTTTGTGCCACACAGCAAAGCATGCGGAAGAGGCGGAAGAGGCGGAAGCAAAGGCAGGCCATCCAGTTGTATATTTTCTCTTGAGATGCACTTTCAGTTGTGTTTTCTGCCTTTTATGAGTATTTTAGGCAGAGAAGAAGAACATGAATGCTTTCTGTCAGTGTGTTTAAGTTATGGAGAGTGTTTCCTGGCTTCTCCTCTTGGGTCATTCCAGAGGCACTTATTGTCTGACTATAAACTCATACAGCTACATGCTACAGTGAGCAGACTGCATGGTAACTATACATACATACACACGTGTCTATATGCAGGCATATACATATATGCTTGCATATATACACATGTCTGTACACACTGTCACTTATGAGAGTTTGTTTATAGGGATATGTATGTCTGTGTGCATGCATGTGAATATGCGTATGTGACTCTTCATATGTCTGTGGTAGTTTGAGTGAGGCTGGCCCCCATAGGCTCATATGTTTACAGGCTTAGTCCTCAGTGGGTGAACTGTTTGGGAAGGATTAGGAGGTGTGGCCTTGTTGGAGGAAGTGTGCCAATGGGGGTGGGCTTTGAAGTTTCAAAAATCCATGCCAGGCCCAGGGCGTCTCTCTCCGCCCACTGCCAGTAGATCATGATGTAAAACTCTTACTGCTCCAGTGCAATGCCTGTCTGCTTCCTACCCTGGAGATCACAGATTAACACTGACACTGTACACAAGCCCCCAGTTCAATGCTTTCTTTATTTAGAAGCTCCCTTGGTCATACTGTCTCTTCATAGTGACAGAACAGTGCCTGAGACAATGTCTTTTTACACACCCAATAGACACTCTTCATATGTCTGTGGACATAGACACGCATTGCATGCAGACGAGTACAGTTTCTATTATTGCTAGGGATTTATTATTGCTGGTTTCCTTTATTTTTTATTTTTGGCACTGCTTGGGATTGATCCTGGGGCTTCACACATGCTAGGCAAGTGTTCCACCTACCCCTCAGCTACAGCACCAACTCTATATTTATTATTTTTGAGTATGATTTGAACACAAACTGATGAGAGTGAGCTTGGGAGGGTCTCTGTAAAGTACCTAATGTATAAAATACTATCTAACCTATTAGTGGATAAATCAATTTGGTAATTATTTATTTTATAAGAACAATTAAAATGACAAATTCTGGTCCAAAAAACTGTAGAGCATCATGCTCCCTCAAAACTACAACTTCTTGCCCAAACCAGCCAGGGCATTGTGCATGCGAAATGTGACATTAGCTGCTTGGGGGCAGACACGCTAACCCTGCTGTACCTGCCCTTGCCAGCCCTCAGGGTGAGGTCTGAAGAATGACATGCCAGATAGTATCATATCCAGCCTCTCTCGTGACAACGCTTACCTGGCTGCCTGATCCCCCAAAGAGCCGATGAAGATGGCGAAGGCATTTACTTGAGGGTCGCTTGTCAGGATCTGGGCAAAGCGGGCTGGGTTTATCCCGTATCGGGATAGATTTGCATCACTCAAGATGATGACAAAGTACTCATCAGCGTCTTCTTTGGTGATGTCCTTGATGGCGTGTTCCGCCCCCTCTAGCGTGTGGTCCCCACTCATGCAAAACTGAGAGTGGGCATGCATTGTCTGGAGGTAAGAGTCGGGGCACAAAAGCCATGGTGAGCAACTCCTTTCAGCATACATGATGATTGTTCTATGACAGACTGCCTGCCTTTTGATCTACAGACTGAGTGACAGCAGCACACAGTGATAGGTGTGTGGAGTTGACTTTCCTTAGAATAGGCAATGTTGGGCTGGAGAGATGGCTTCTCTTTCAGAGGTCCTCAGTTCAATTCCCAGCAACCACATGGTTGCTCACAACCACCTATAATGTGATCTGATGCTCTCTTCTACATGCAGGTAGAGCACTCAAATGAATAAAATAAATAAGTAAACCTTTATATCAGCTGAGCATGGTGGCACAAGACTTTAATCCCAGCACTCAGAGAGGCAGAGGCAGGTGGACGGTTTTGAGTTCAAAGCCAGCCTAGTCTACAAAAGCAAGCCCAGGACAGCCAAGCCTACACGGAGAAACCCTGTATTGAAAAGCCAAAAAAAAAAAAAAAAGAAAAAAAGAAATGGGCAATGTTCCCAACTGACACTTTTACAACTCAGCTTTCTATTTAAAATAAGAAAATATGTAAGTTGGCGTCATCCCAGAGAGAAGCAAGATGCAGGAGAAAAATAAGGAATGGGTTGAATTTCCAGTAAACAAGTCAATTGGTGATGCAGAACACTGTTTCCAGTGGTAAAAGAGAAAATCTGTTTTAAGATCATGATGTCTACTGTAGATTTAAGTTTGTGAAAGTGAATTTATCATTCAAAATTACAAGAAGAATATACAATTTGGAATACAGAGTACCCAAGAAAAAGGTCATTCTTTCCTTTCTACTGAGCATGTCTTAGTATAAAGAATTCTGATCATAGATGCTCAAACCCAACAGAACACTGAGTGCTCTGAACACACGCAGGGAAAACATGGATTTAGATGATAGAAAAGGGATTTTAAGCAGGAAAGGTGGTTTCTATTCAGTGCTTGAAAGAATATGAGATTCACTGCTTCGTCAGTGAATCCTAGCTTCTATCTAATCTGATAGAAATTCTCACAATGGAGAAGGAGCAATGTATTTATTTACCTTCAGAACTTCTAGTCTCTGCTTATTGTCCTTGGGGATTTTGTTAACCGGAACAATCTTGATGTTGTAGCCATCTCCCGAGTGTCCAGCGATGTCGTACTGCATGCAGGAGAGTTGGAGAGTTAGGAAGTCGGTGAGGAACAGAATGATCATTGGTCCTATGGATTCCCAACTCTGGACTGTTCCATGTTCCACATGTGTCCATAAAGCGACACAGAGAGACAAAAGAGGAAGATGTATGCTAGCAACAAAGGTAAACAAATTTTGGACTCATTCTGTTTGGATCCACTACCTTCTGAAAGAGGTAGAAAGTATGATGGAGAACTCAGAGACTACCCCAAACTTTATGTGGACATTTCAAGGGACACTTTGTAAGAAGCACACACACGATATTAGACAGAATTCAAAGGGCTCTCAGTATTCCAGCCTTCATGTGCAGGCTCTCTACACAATCCCCATAACTGTGGTCATGTCTGCTAAGCATTAACAGGATAGCACCTATGATCACATTAACTTTCATGATAAAGGGGACTCAGCTGATGTAATTAAGTTTACTCGAGTCTGAGTTAATAAAAAGAAGTTACCTAGTGGGTCTAGCCTAGTCACACAGTGCTCTTTCAAAGCAGCCTTTTCCTGGAGAGTTAGAAAAAAAGCATTAGGGGGATCTGACATGAAGGCGTTAACTGTGATGGAGCTGGAGGGGGGACCATCAGTGGTCTCCAGAGGCTGGGAGCCTGCAGGAAATTGGGGACCTCTGTCCATGATTCTGAGCAACTCAAGTCTACCAACAAGGTCACCCTGAAGCAGACCCTTCCCCAGAGCCCCACAGAGAACAAGTATACATGTCTAGTTTTCTTCTATTTCTAAAGGTAAAACATACTTGCAGAAGTTAAAGTACAGAAGGCCAACACTATCTACAGTCATGTTCAAGTTAACCTCTGAAGATATTGTATGATAGATGCTCTTGGCCATTTAGTTCTTTCTAACAGACACACCAAGCTGCACAGTCACAAACACACCAGCATCAGCATGACTTTTGGCTGATATTGACCATGTGACCACACAATCTGCTTTTCCACTTATTAATATGTCATGTATCTTTCGATGTAGGAAGCTCTTTGTAATTCTGTATTTTTTGGGCACACAAGACAGTCCTGACTGTTGAGAAGAGGCCAGAGTTGGAAGTCTGGTGCCCCTCTACAAAATTTGCAAAGAAGCCAGAGGTAAACTGGGTGAGGTCTGTCTCTCCTACTATCCCTCTCAACCCTCCCACCTCTACTTGAGACATTTTGTGATGACATGAAAGTCAGGACACTGGGGCAACGGAGGTATCTGCAAGGAAAATGGTGTGCATCTGGGGAGGAAAACTTCAGGGAACATTTGGGATGTCTGCTAATCCGGTGTTGATCAATAGCTGTTCTCCACACTCCTGTCCACCCTGTACTAGCTGTTACAGGGGACTGGCTCCTGTAAATCAAACCTTTGCCCATCTGTGCCTTTGCCGGTGGTAAGTCCTTACGTGCTTCATCTCTGCTCAGTTAGTTTCTGTGCGTAGATACCGGAGAAAGGCTCTCAGAGACCTTGCGATCAACTTGGAGCAAGAGGCAGCTTGCCTTTTGTTGGGCTACGTTATTTTATAAACAATCTAGAAAGCAGAAGGCCATTTTCCCCTAAGCCAGATGACAAATGCAATCTAACATATTGAGGCTGGTGGCCATGTCTGAAATGGGAAGTAGAAAGATTACTGGTGAAAGTGTCTGGCTCCCTCCATTAAAAACAGGAAGTGGATGGAGTTATCTGGGAAAGATGAACTCCACTTTGGAGGGGCCCACATTGTGTACTGAGGAGACGAGGCTTGCAGGAAAGACCTAGCACTCATCCCCAGGAGGAGGACATAACCGGGGCTCTATATAGTTATGTCTACACCTTGAAAAACTATAAATCCGGCTACAAATTTCCAGATTAAACATGCTCTTCTATCCTACTTTGATGTTACATCTTAATGATCTGTGAGCCAGGAACAAATTATGAGTATGTGGCTTCCTTAAAGCTTTTGGAACATCGCAATGTGGGGAGAGTTCTTGCCTCTGGTCCAGCCTGGCTGCTCCTCAAACTGCTAGGAAGGCAGACCTAAGAAAGGCCCACACAGGACTAGAGAGCAGAGGTGGATCATTCATCAGTGTCGTTAGGCACTGTGAGAAGACCTGGCCCCTTGGTCCATGTGCACCTCCCCTGGGAGGGCTTGGACAGAGGAGCACTAGAGCAGGGCTGAGAGGTTACTGTATGCCTGCCCTCCTTTTGTAGTACTGGCGACTGAACCCAGGGCCTCAAGTACACTAGGCAAGTACTTTTCTATCTCCAGTCCTCTTTTTATTTTGAAAAAGGGTCTTACTAAGTCTTCCAGGTTAGCCTTGAACTCACTGTGTATCCAAGGTGGCTCTTGAACCTGCAAAGCTCCTGCCTCAGTAGGTGGACGCAGGCCTGTCCCACCAGGCTGCTTTCATGATGGGCTGCTGAAGTAGCTATAAAAGAGGCACCTACACAGAGGACAAAGCAGATTCCCATGTGCACTGAGTTAAGAGGACTGAATGACTCAGCCTTTTCCTCCCTTTTAAGGGATGTCTGGGAATCCTATCAGATAATAATGGACACAACTGAGTAGGCCTTTGCCCTTGTATCTTAACATGTTTAAAAACAGTAATACGCTTATCCTTAAAACTGTCTGAGTTCACGGGAAACATACATGAAAGAACTCTGTTACTATCTGTGTGAGGTTATATAGCCCAGGCTTGCTTCAAACTCATGATCCATCAGCCATGCAGTTCTAGGACAACAGGAGTGTGGTATTACAACTAGCTGGTCTCATTTGTTTTTATTTTCTAACTCTTGACCCTGCCATTCACCCAGGCTGGGCCCTGCAGGGACCATCATGTAATCAGCTGGGAGAGGCCACACACGCTTCCACAGAGCGGCACAGGACTTTAACAACAGCCTCATTGTCCCTGCCAACCACCGACATTTAGGCTGCAATTTTTCTATGGGGCTTACAAAGTATCCTGGAAATCTCTGTGGAGTTTTGATTTTAGCATTCAGCATAAATATTAAATGACAGCTGTTCAGAAACCCCCAAACAGAGAAAGAGCCTTCTCTAATGCTTCTCTGCTCTACAATTTGGTTAGATTCCCCTTAGCTGGTTTGTTTTGAAAACCTCACTCCTTTAGAGGAAGGCATAACAAAAAGAGTCTCAATCAAGACAGGAATTTACCATCCAGTAGGAATTTAAAGCAGAATGTAAAAGAAGCTTCTCAAAATACAGAGCTATTGGCACATTTATGAATACGACGGAGGCTTCACCTTCTATTAGGAAGGAGTATCATGTGCTGGTTTGGGGATAGGTTATGCTTTATTAGGCTTCTGATTGTAAGTTGGTATGTGGAAATCTTCCCAGGCTGTTGTGAACATGACATATGAATTCTGTGTTCTAAAATCTAAATGCACCATTCTAAAATGGCACTACTGTGGCCAGCAAGGAGTTAGATGAATGAGTGATAGCAAAGGTCTAGGGAGGTGCTAGCAGAGCCCTAGGGCATAGGTGAGTTACTAATCTACTGTACCCAGTTAGCCCTCTTCCTGTCATGGAAGTCAGCATAAAGAGTGCTCTTAAAGTCAAGGTGAAGACATGGCTTGGACATAACAAGCCTTTTGATTTAGGGCAAGGTGCTTAGCCTTTCCAAACCTTCTGCTACCTTGGAAGTGATGCTAATGTAGATGACCTCTGATGGCACATGCTTGTAAATCACTTGTCCTGTCTGACCATGTCCCAGAGTCATGGAAGGACAGCACAATCCATTTAGTGATGACGATGGTCAATCTTACTTTGTCCTCACACGCACAGCATCTTCATAAGCTCATCTCTGATTCTGTGAACTAGCTTTGCTGGAGGTGCTAACACTGATGCTGGGAAGGACCATCAGCCTTTGCTGAGGCAGACGTTATCACTGGCTCTCTATTCTTGTGTCTGACTCTTCATGTTACTACAGAGAAAGGTGAGTCCTCAAGCTATTCCTCCATCTCTTAAGCTTTTTGTTTTCATGGCTAATAATTCTACATCAACTACTGAGCCAATTCTGAATGGACTCAGCAAATTTTGTGTACTTTTTTTGGGAGTCCTATCTCTGAGTAATAGTATGAATATATTCAAAGCCTAAGACCGATAGAATGACTGGTCTCCATATTTAAACTCAAGGAACATTCTTAAGGCATTGGGAAAGTGGTAATTACAGATACTCAGCTAAGTGTCTCTCTCTGAGTCATGCCTTTCTATAGCCTTCTGGGAAGTAATGGAGCCTTCCTCACGAAGATACCTTCAAAGAAACCATCCTATCTATCATACCACCTTTACATGGTGGGATACAAAGACTACAGAACAAGATTACAGAATATGTTTACTTTTGAATGAATTTTTGAAAATACTGATTTGGCATAAGTTCAGGCATAAATAAAGCAGATCCAAGAAATAAGATATAAAACAAGTAAGAAATAAATATCCCCAATGTGGGGCTAGAAGTCCTGGCATTTCACTGTCTAGCAGTGTGACCTTGGGTCAAGTATTTAACCTCTTTGAGTCTTAGTTTTCTGTAGAAAGAGGTTGGTGAAGATTATTGCCAGCCACAAGGTTCTATGACAATTTAATACTCAAGAAATGGAATGAAAAGCTGGCTTCTCCTTATTTGAGGGGCACACGTGTCTTGCAGTCTCCTGTCGAGGGGGGAGTGATTTATACACTTGAAGTGAGGACCAAGGACACCTTCTACAGAGGGAAGGACTTCTGAGTTGGTAAGAAGCAAGAGTCCAGTATGGTTCTAGAACAGTGGGTTTCTTTTTCAACATCCCCCCCCACCCCCGCACATCTTCTTTTGTCGTGTTAGGGCTAGAACGTAGGGCCTTGTACAGGCCCTGAGGTCTGGTTAGAGTTTATCATTATCCTAGGAAGACAGAACCTCTGTAGCTCAGCCTGGTCTGTAAGAGATTGTCCTGACTGATGAGAGAGGACCCAGCCCACTGTAGATGACTCCATACCTAGATGGGTGGACCTGGGCTCTATAGGGAAGCTGAGCATGGGCCAGTGAGCAGTGTTACTCCCTGGTTTCTGCCCTGACTTCCCTGAGTGGAGAGGGACCTGGAAATGTAAGCCGAGTAAGCTTCTACTTCCTAAAGTGCTCCTGGACATGGTGTTTGTTACAGCATCAAGAGGAAACTAGAACACTGGGCATTCTCTTTACTGCCAAAGCCGCATCCCTAGTCCATCACAGTGCTTTTCTAACTCTTTCTTGCATTAAAAAAAAAATATTTTTTAAAGCAACGGAATCCTTTCTCCAAATGAATCTGTATGAAGGCCATGTTATGCAGCACTGTGCAGCAGCACTGGAAGGGGCTGCTGTTTTACTAGTGCTGAGAGAGTCAGGGCAGAGCCTGCCTACTCCCCTAACCTCACCCACTCCCCACAGGCTTCCTTTTCCACGGCTCATCTCAGAGCATAACTTACATGCCTTCATAGAAATAAAGTAATATATTTTACGTTCTTGTCTCTCCAAAGCCCAGTTTCTGAATGAGAAGAAACCCATTTTCTGGCACCATTGTTTGAATGCTTAGTGGAAAGATGGTCACCAAACTCTTTGGTGTTACTTTGAAGAAACCTCAGGGCATTAAAAGCTTTTGAGAAGAAAGTCTATTAAGATGACAATGAGAACGCCCAGGAGCTTGGAGAAGAGAGCAAACTGGAATGAAGGTAAAGGAGAAGAAGCTTCCTGCCAAAACAAAACGGTTCATGTAACCATTTGCTGTGTGTACAGTGGGGATGAGAGAGATGACTGCCAGTAACTTGTGCTGTTTGGGAGTATGTGCAGGCAGGCGGCTGAACACTTTCAGGGGCTTGAAAGACTCCAAGCGGCTTAGCAAATGTCATGCTGCTGAATTACCTTTCCGTCTCAGTAACTCTCATGCTTGAAGGTCCCTGTGGTTTGGCATGCATTGTGCTAATGTGGAATAAAAGCAGAGGCGGACTCCATGCGAGGCTACCAGAACAGACTGTAATGACCCACAAGGCAGCATGGAGCTCTAGCCAAACACAACACAAGCAGATGCCAAGAGGGATGGGCAGCATGCGGACCACCTCACCAGGGGGCTCTTCTGCACGCTGCAAAGCAGAGGGGATACCCTCACAGCCCAGGGCTAGCTGCGGGAAGACTGAATGCAGGACTGTCTGGAACTGGGGTAGGAGCGTTAGAGCACATTCATTCCCGAAGACACCGCGTGATGTCATCCTGGGTACCCCATGCACCATCATCTGCTCACGAGTCATTAGTTTATATTTTCCAAGCAAGTTATGGCCCCTCAGGAGTTCCTGTGAGTGGACCTTACTCTTCTTTCATAAACAAGAAATTGAAAGCACAGACAGATTAAGTGGCTGGGAAAAATGATGACATTATGATGAATAATTATGAAATATCAAATGTTTCTAAAAAGATCAAAAGTTCGATGATGCAGTTGGAATCGAGAGGGAACAGATGGACTTTCAATTCCTCACCCTTGCTCCTTTGGACTACGTGTACCTCATCCTCATGTACCCTCAAGCACCTAATTAGAAAAGGCTCTCACAGCATATTGGACGCATTCCTCTTTTGGCCTCTACAGAGGGCCCTGGAAAGCCCTTGCAGAGACTGGGTGGCCTGTGGCCAATCGAATCTCAGGCAGGGTGGTGGCTATATGCAAGCATGGAGGGAAGACCTGGCAAGGGTATATGAAACAAGGGGGGTGGTGATGGGGCAGGTTCAAACCCAAAGGTTTTTGAACATTAGGTGAGATGTGGTTATTTATGGCTGTCTTGACTACCCATTGGCCATCAGTGATCAAATGACTTGAACATTTTTTCAAGACAGGGTTTCTCTGTGTAGCCTTGGCTGTCCTAGACTTGCTTTGTAGACTAAAGTGGCCTCAAGCTCATAGAGATCTGCCTGCCTCTGCCTCTCTGAGTACTATAAATAGGCATTTTCTATAAAAAAAAATCAAGATGCAATCACATATTCGATATATGTCAAGAGATGGGAAGGTTGACAATCCTCAGTGCAGACAAAGCAGGTTCTGCTTCATTTGCTCCAACAGGAGTATGCTTTAAAGGGCTGATCTCTCACTCCACAGAAGGAAATTCTTTGTCTTACAAGCCACATGCTAGTCAAGAGCAGAAAGTCTCTTCCCAGATCTCTCCACGTGCCCCATCCTCATCCTGTTAGGGGGAACCTTTGATTTGGGCTCTGGGGTTCCTGGCAACTCTAACAGAGCCAAGGGGAACTCTTTAACAGTTCCATGGTTCTCAGTGGCTACAGGGGTTGGCCCTCCTGTTGTGAAGGGAAGCAGAGCTCCTTCTCACCTAAGCCATGTGTTACATCCATCTGAACCCCTGTACTGTGAACAGTCTTGCAGCCCCACAGTATTCAACTGCTGGAGGCTGTTCATTCCTCACCACGTAGCTCTCAAGGCCTTTCTCCCAGTGGGCTATGTGCTTCACGGGGAGCCTAAGTAAAATGACAAGTCAATTTGTTTGTGGCATAATACAGAGTCGTGGCATGTGATGCAATCTTAAGGTACAGGTAGGGTGCCAGGCTGCGTGACAACTGGCTTGAGATTGTGTGTTCCTCAAGGGTTCATGCAGCACAGAACTGGAGTTCCTAGGCATAGGCTGTGTGTCCTTCCCAGCGTCCGCACAACACGCCTCTCCCAGCATAAGCTGATGTTCAGACTATCCACTGCGATGCCAGTCCTGTCACAAGCAGATGAGTCAGCTCGCATTGGCTGGCAACACAGCATCGTGCAGATGCCCTCGCCGTACTCAAACCTCTGAGATGGGGGACTTAACAGAAAAATGGACAATAACAAGCTGGAAATGGTTTAAACAGAAGGCAGCCTTCTCCCAGGGGTGCAGGTCTTTGTCAGCTGGAGACTCCTATTGTCATGTAGACACTGAAGGTGGGAAGGGAAAGTGGAGCAGTGGACAGACTGTTGCCAGGTTGGGCACAGACCCTGGGTGACAGGGTGTCAATGCTAGAGACACAAGGGTGAGGATGCCCAGGGAAATGACAACAGACTTCAGTGGTTCTAGGAGACGCTGGGGTTTACCCTCACCCAACTGGCACACTGGGAGCTTTTCTCCATGGAACCAGAGGTTACCACTTCCATTACGTTACTATTAGAACAGGAGAGCAGTGGACCACTTTCCCTGTTGGCGGAGGATGGTGCCGTGGACTCTGCACCCACCTCTCGGCTGCTGACCCTAGAGGATCAATGGAGCTCTAGATCCCTAAGTCGTGCCATTACCTTGAACTTCTCCTCGTAGTTCTCAAAGGCTTCCATGACCATGCACACCGCCTCCATGGAGCGCTCCAGCCGGCCATCCACCCCGTTGAAGCGGTACATGCTGCCGGAAACATCTACCACCAGACGCAGGCGCTTGGGCTTCTGCTGTGGGCTACCCAGCTGAGGGAGAGAATGGCAAGAAAACTACGGTCAGCTGCCATCCTGGGTTCTCGACCGGGCTCTGCAGGGCCAGCCCAAGGTGCGCAGATCTGCACAGGGCTGTTCCAGCAGGTGGAGGGGATGACTGTGCCCCAGTAAGTACGTGTCAGACTGGCTGCAGGAGCCCGGGCCAACGGCTTCCTCTGGAATACAGTAAAAACTGCCTTCTGGAGGCTGACAACCTGAAAAGTAATAATCTGGAAGGATAGAAGCCCGTGTTATTCGCTCTCTGCCTCAGCGCTCCCCCAACCCCCAAGAGAGCACGATAGTTGGAGGGGAGCCCGCGTCAGCCTCACACTGTTAGGCAGCCGCTTGAGGATCATTTTCCACCTAGGATGAAGAAAGGCCAGATGGCTAAAACACGGTTATGTGAAAGGGAGTCTGGCCAAGAACTTAAGAAAGCATTTTCAGAATGTCTCGGTTCTTTAGAGCTTTTGGGTTTTCTTCTGGTCGATGAACTAGTGTTTCTTTTTTCTTTTCTTGGCAATTAAAGTGGCACTGAGCTGCTATCTGGCAAGAAATATGGATTAAAATGTGAAATCTTATGAGATCAGTTTGGGGCCCAGATCTGTCAATGTGCAAAATTTTTTTAAAAAAGTTTGTCAGTAACGATAAATAAGAAAAACTCCAGATTATTCTATGATTATATGCTTGCTGACACGCATGCAAAATAATGGGCAGAACTAATAGTTTCAAGAAAATACTGTAGGGGGCTGGGGAGATGGCTTGGTGGGTAAGGTACTCACCATCAAGCCTGACAACCTGAGTTCAATTCCCAGGACTACATGGTGGAAGGAGAGCACTGACTCCCACAAGTCGCCCTCTGACTGCCACGTGCCTGCTGTGGCATCCACAGCCCCCACACATATATAAGATAAATAAATAAAAATGTAAAGTGCCATAGATGTTTAGAGGATAACGGCAGGAAGTCAGTTTTATATATTCCTTTAAAACCTGGTAAGTCTGCCCCAATTAAGAGCAGTAAGGCACACATGCCTCCATGACTAACTCACAGATGAGTCCAAACCCTCGCTGACCACAGTGAGTCAGTAAAGAAAGCAGCTGTTGACTCATGGCAGCGACCCAGAAACAAGAACTTCCAAATGACCACCAGCTCCACTCGGGGTAAACGTTTAAAGAGTGTGACACTCATGCTCTCTCTCATTGTACCCCTGCTCTTAGCGGCCTCTCAAAGTTCACAAGACTTAGTATTTGACCATGTTGCCACAGTAAGGGGAATGCTAGTCTACAATCAGTATGGCTTAAGGGAGAGTTCCTTGTGTCCTAGAAACTGAAGGCTCCTAAAGGTCCAGGAGAGTAGGGAACCACTGAGATCGCTCTTGGGTTTCCTTGAACAGCAGTGTCTCCCATCCCCCAACGCACAGAGTACCCATGCTGCATCCGGGCAGTGGACCTACAGGTGGCCACAGAGCTGGCTCTTGGTTTTCTGAAGGTTCTGATGATGGGGGCTGGTGGTCAGTATTTGCTCTCTATTTTCTTCTCTGAGGTGGGCTGCGCTGGGAAGGTTGGCTTCCCTTCCACTAAAGACTATAGCTCCATGAACCACTTTTTCTAGCTCTATTATAAACTAGCATCTTCAGGTTTTAGTGTTTACTCTGTTGATCTGCTTGGTTGGACCTCAGGTCACAGTCAGAACCCTGCTGTCAAGTTCTCTAGATTTGCTTAAAGCTTACCCCACCTTTGCAAATGAGCTTTGTGCTGATTTTGTTTTTGTTTTAAGACAGGGTGTCTTTCGGTTGCCCTGGCTGTCCTGGAACTTGTTATGTAGATCAGGCTGGCCTCCATCTCTCAGAGTCTCTGCCTTCTGAGTACTGGGATTAACAGAACGCACCACCATGCCTGGCCCTTGTATTGACTGTTTTTAATATTATCCTATTTTGTGAGTGTGGTCCATGTCTTAGTGAGACTATTTTTTTTTTTTTCATTTATCTGTCTTACATAATGCTTTCTGTAGCTGCATATTTTAAATTAATAGTGTTTTGACACAGCTCATGAAGTCAACAGAAGGCTGAAGTGCGTGGCTCTGAGGCTCAGGGTTCCTCATTATTTACCTGGGGCTCCAGGTCACCCCGACGTTTGTAGATGGCTTTTTCTCCGGCCAGCCCGTCAATGATCTTAGCATCGTCTAGTTCTCCAGTAGCTTGGTGTCTTAGCCACTGTCTCTCTTTACCTTTGGCCTGCAATGGCACAAACAAATGCATGTGAGTCTTTGTGCACCTAGTGCTGTAGTTCTCTGACACACTTTTTGCATGAATAACAGGAAACACCCTAGGATCCTAGCAGTAAGCCACAACTCTGCAAGGGTGTAATCACATGCTCTCTGCTCGCCTTACAAGAAAGGCTTACTGAGTGTGTTTGTCAGTTATAATTGTTTTAGCACCCAAAACAATACAAAAGAATTGCACAAAGGACATATGAGCAGGAAGACAGTATGCAAATGAGCCCCAGGGGAAACGTTCTGGAAAAAAGATGTCTGGAAATGTAATGATAACATATTTCTTATGGATTTTCTGTCACAGTGAACCTAGAAAATTTATTAGGTAACAAAATAATCAGCTTGAACTTGTTAACAGTAACAGAGTCTGAGCCAATCTTCAGCGGTCTCCCTCTGGACAGGAATTCTGCAGCCAAATTCCTGAGCCTTAATGTGCAAGCTGAAACAGCTGAGGACTGTGGGAGCATTCTGTGCCACACATGCATGGTTCTTTCTCTGCCTCTCAAGATCTGGAAATCCAAATTTTCGAAAGCTATTTCCACAGCATGCTTTTCCATAGTAATGTACAACTATGCCAGGTGGCCCAAGAAAAGAGTTAAGAGACAAAGGACTCTGCTGGATGGTTTTATGTCCATGGAAACACACTGGGTCCTTAAGACTAGACTCAAAGCTGGAGGAGAACTTGTTGAGAGAAAAGGAGTTCAGACGGAGTGGGGAAGCAGGAAGGTGGTGGGGGAGGTGGTGATATGATCAAAATACATTATGCACATGATCAGACTGTCAAAGGATAAATATTTTTAAAGGGTAAAATCTTAGTATCTGTATGCCTCCTTTATCGAGGTACCTGGTCAACTGTACATGTGAAAACATGCCCAACATTCTACATCATTCGGGAGCTGCAGATTAAAACAGCTATGAGATACCACTCTATGCCTAGATATGGCCAGAATCCAAAACCCTGACAACACCAAGTGTGGGCGAGAATGGGAGGAGAGGAAAGCTCGCTGCTCGTGGAAATGCTACAGCAACTTGTGAAGACAGCTTGGCTGTTTGTTGCAAAACAAAACTCACTCTCACAATCCAGCAACGGCCCGCCTTAGTATGTACACAGTAAGTAAGAAACTTGCATGTTGCAAAAATTTGTACATCATGTCTTATGCGTAACTGCAAAACCTTGGAAGCAACCAAGATGTAAATGGATAAACTGTGGTATATTCTGGCAATGGAATATTATTCAGCATAAATAAATAAGTAAATGAACCAGAAAATTTGTAGTGATCTTGCTGTAAAAAGTGACCAGAGCAACATGGTTTCTTATTTTATATATTACTATACGGGGCTGGAAAGATGGTTCTGTGGCTAGAGTACCTAACACTCCTGCAGAGGAGTCAAGTTTAGTTTCCAGCACCCACGTCAGATGTATACAACCACCTGAAACTCCAGCTCCAGGGGATGCCCACTTCTGGCCTCTACACGAACTGTACTCACATGCATAAACCCACAAACACACATATAATTAAAAGAAAAAAAATTAGTATAGTGTGATTATACTTGATTAAATAATATAAAGATATTTACTTACCAGGACCAAGATCTTAAAAATTCTCTTTAGTAGGACTGTGAGAAAGAAATCTTATTTGCCTTAGTGATCTTACAAAATGAATTTATGTATGGTGCGTCAACATTTGGACAGGCTGGGGAGGCCAGTCTGTGCTACAGGGCTACCTCATTTAAGAAAAATTTAAAAAGACATTTACTATGAGGCTCCCCTCAAGACCACAAAGTGAACCAAAGTTAACTTTTTTTAAATTTAATTTTATTTTATGTGTATTAGTGTGAAGGAGTCAGATCCCTTGGAATTGGTGTTACAGTTGTGAGCTGCCATGTGGGTGCTGGGAATTGAACCCAGGTCCTTTGGAGGAGCAGACAGTGCTTTTAACCACTGAGCCATCTTTCCAGCCCCCAATGTTAACTCTTACGTGAGTGATGTGAAATCAATTTCCAACAGAATTAGAACCTAGAATTTACAACAGGGACAAGAAGGAAATTACTAATCATAGGTGCCATGGATCTCCGATATTGAGAGGAAGTCCTGTAGAGTCACGTGATTCCAGAGGCTTGATACACAGCAGTGTGAGGAATTTTCCTTTCATGCTAACGATTATGACAATTCTTTTTAAACATGATAAAGGGTTCCCGCTTAGACAAAGACTACTGTTACTGCCCTTGATAGAGAGGGTGTTTTCCTCTTAGAATATTGTAATTGGTTTCTCTGGGTTGGTCATCCCATAAGAGTGTGGCAGGTTTAGTCTTAATTTTCTTGTGCTGGCATTCTTTTCCTCATGGCTGTGCTTGCTACATCCTGACAATGGAAAAGTATCACTCCTTTTGCAGGCACCTTCCTAGCTCCTCAGAGGTGACAATACAGGTAGTCTTGCTATCTCTGTAGTGTCTTCTCCCATTGTCCTCAGCCTCCAGGCCTACCCAAACATTGAGCGTTAGTCATGCTGGACTGTGCTCTCTTCTCCATGTGGCCTGGGGGCCAAGTGAGTCCTGCTCTCGGTGTTTCTTCTGTCTAAATGACTGCTTCTGTTTGTGACTGTCAGTGATGTGACAGGTCACAGGGAGTGACAGCATTTAGAAACTAGCATAGCATTTGGACAAAGAATTTGGTGTTTGAATCTTTCCCTTTCTTTTTCTTTCTTTTTCTTTTTCTTTCTCTCTCTTTCATTCTCTCTTTCTGCCTCTTTCTTCACAACAGGGTTTCTTTAACAGCCCTAGTTGTCTTGGAACTTGCTCTGTAGACCAGGCTGGACTTGAACTCACAGAGATCCGCCTGCCTCTGCCTCCTGAGTGCTGAGATTAAAGGTGTGCCTCATCTCCACCCAGCAATGATGCTTATAAGTTAAGAAAAAAACAGGAGCCTGAAGCTAGGAGCTATGCATGCCTATAATCTCAGGATTTAGGAAGCAGAAGTGGGAAGATGGCAGGTTTGAGGGCAGCCAGAGCCTCAAAAAGACTCTGCCTCCATCCCCCCTCCACCTGTATTCAATTTTAATAAAAATTTCCTAGTAACTTCATTTCTATTGGATATTATAAAAGCACGAGTCTGTGCTGAATGGAACCAAATGTATGTGGTGGGCCATCTTGCCAGTTTCCAGCCATACTTTGTTCACTCACCAAGGAAACACCATGGTTACTGGGATTACACAGAACTGTCCAAACAACTAGAGGGTTTTATTACTCAGTCACACAGGATTGGCCAAAGATCCCAGGAAAGAGCCAATTAGAGTCTTCTTGCTTTAGTCACAATCTGCAGTTTTATAGTTTATACAAGGCCTCATCCATCCTTGGCCAGTAGCTATGTTTTTTAAGCAGCCTCATGACTGTGACTTGGGGATTAGAAGACCTGCCTGAGAACAATTCCCCTGTGGCTTACATAAAGATTCAGCAAGGGAACATGTGCAAATGCTGTGTTAGCATCAGGCGGATGGTACAAATGTCTTGTAGTCATATGTTAAAAGTTACACATAGGATGAACTAACGGAGTTGGAAGAAGGTAACAGGGACCTGGCAGATAATAGGATCCTGCCTTGGGCTCAGACACCTGCTTCATTGGTCATACCACCCCGGAAACCACACTACCAGTGCAGTCTTCAGTTTCCTTAGTTATAAAATGGGGACAAAATATCCACATTCCATGGGCCTGTGATGACTGCTGACCAACTCTCACATCCTGTAGGTTTTGAAATTCGGTATCTGGTTAATAAGGTGCAGATCTCTTTCATCTGGACAGTGAACTTTCCCTCAGGCCTTGGCACAGTTTAATTAGATCTTTTTAAAAAAATGAAGACTCAGGCTGGGGAGATGGCTCAGCAGCTAAGAGCTGCTGATGCTTTCCCAGAAGACCGAGTCCAGTTCCAAGCGACACACCACTGTCCCAAGGGATCCAACGCCCTCTTCTGGTCTCGCTGGCCACTGCATGCCCATGGCATTCATTCAGACAGACATACACGCATACACGATAATAAAATGATAATAACAATGAAGTCTCATGCCGGTTGCAGTGGTGCACGCCTGTAATCTCACTTGGGGAGGCAGAGGCAGGTCTCTATGAGTTCTAGGCCATCCTAGTCTACAAAGGGAGTCCAGAACAATCCGTTTTGGGTTAAGACAGAGGATTAAAACGGCACCACACACTCTAATATCTAGGAAAACATGATAAACACTCCTTGAAAAGAACATTTGTGAATACCAAAGAGTGAATTGAAGGCAACAAAAGCCAAAAGCTCATGAGAAGAAAATGTAAGCCTGCAGAGCTGGACAGGGCTCCACATCCCCGACCCCTTCCCTGAGGTGAGGCTTTGCTCTTTTTGGACAAAATAATCTGATTTCATGTGTCATTTAGGGAATATGCTGAGTAGAAATAATAATGTCTACTTAGGAGATACTGAAGTATCTTAACATTTAAAAAAGCTGTACTGGTGCCCATTGGTCCTGAGGCATCGAGGGTATTGTGAAACAGCAAAAAGCAGGGGCAATACAGGGTAAGGGGAAGACAGGAAGAGGTGGTGACAGAGGATATAGAGAAAGCACACTTTGCCTGACCGAATCTGTTCCTTTGCTCCTTCGGTGGCAGGAAAATGATTTGTAGGGAGAGAGTTCTATTTGTGAACTACCAGCAGAGGTGAGATGTACACAGATCTTCCTAAGGGGAGTCAGGAAGTCACTGTCTGGCAGGGTTACTGGTAAATTACTGCTTCCTGGAGAGGAAGAAAGGTTAGATCAGATGGTTCTCTCTTGGAGAACTTCACTAAGAAAATCACAGGATGAGTCCATAGTTTATGTGTCAACCATGAAATGACTTTTTCTAATTGGCCGATTAGGGCTCAAATAACTTTCTCCAGAAGTTTTGGTTTAAGTCCAGATTTTACCTAATTGCCTGTTTGTCCACAAAGAAAAGTTACCTGTAGGTTATCCAGGATGATTCGGAGGGCGTGCACCTGCCGCTGGACAGCTTTTGAAAACCTTTCATAGGTTGCAGCGTCATAGTCACTCATTTGGATCTCCTTTAGCCTGAAACCAGAGGGGTGACAGATGACACCAGCTTACGCCAGGTTTATGTCAGCCTTTTACACTTGCTTATATACTGACACAACTGTAACAACTTCTTGGTGACTTATACTGATATTGAGAAAAAAAAAGAGAGAGAGATGACATCATTAGTGATGTCCCTAGAGTCAAAGGACAGTAATGCCCAAAGTGCACTACAGGTAACTGATGAAAAAACTGTCCCCCGGGACAAAGGAAAAAGCCCTGGCGTTTATCTTTATATCCATATGTGATGGCTTCTCTCAGGCTAACAGTCTCGCCAGGCGGTTCACAACTACCTGTAACTCCAGCTCCAGGAGACCTGATGCCTTCTGGCCTCAGAGGGACTTAATTACAAATAAAAGTACAAAACAAAGCACAGCCACTTAAAGCTACTCCTAAGTAGGGGGTTCTTTTCCTGAGTGAATGTCCTTGGGCTTTCCAATGTGATAGCCATAGTGCACTAATTTAACACACATTTTCATGGATGTCTATAAATAATAAAGGTGCTGATACCAGGACAAAAAAAGAAGGAACACATATCTCAAAAGCCTAAGCATAACACAATCTTGTTAATATTTTTTGTGCATGTGTAGACATAGAACCTATATGTGTAGCCGAAATTATATATAAAGTATATTTATATTTGAGAAGAACCTCAAATGAGAGAACATGAATGGTTTCTATTTTTCCTTCGCTGGGAAACACACACTCAGAATGGTGGAGGCTCATGTAGGTATGTATGCAGTAAGAGCACATCCTGCTTTTGAGTCCTCAATACTCAGCACGGTGCCTGGTACACCAGGCTGACAACAATGCATGCTGTTGTGTGATGCTCTGAAAGCACTGGCTATCAAAAGGTAAATACAGACAAGGCCACGCTAACAGCCAAATGCCACCCCCTCAAGGTGACACACCAAGATGCCCTTCTGTATCCTATTAACTCCCTGTTCTCAAGAACAAAAAGGAATGTGTGCATGAGATTTCTCCTCCTAACAATGTCACTTCTGCTTAGTTTTGATAACCTCTGACTTCTCTATAAATTTCCTTAGGTTAGGTTATACCTGAAGCAGAATTTGGGCACAGTGAACTGTGCTAGATATGCCACATGCCCACTCCATGGGCCTTCTCTAAGAACTCAGATGAGTACTGACTGCGAAAGTGGACCGAACTTGTCCTGGAGCAGGGTTGATGGGAAAGGAGCCAGAAGAGGGAATGAATACACACAGAGAAGAGGACTCAGAGCACAGTGGCCTTTGGAGAGATCAGAATCAGCTTTAACTATACAGCTATCTCTGGGGTGATCGTCTTGCACCCCTAAACATCACATGTGGACTTAATTATGAGGAAATCTGGAAGCCGTATTTCAGGTTATGTCAGCCTTCACTAGAAGACTCAGAGGACACTCACAGTGGCTATGTCCTGAGCTTTGAAGACTGAAGCGGGGAACTCTAAGCCTCCCCTTGCTGATATTCTCAGGACCCCTCCAACTATCTGAACATACATTTTTCTGCTTCCTTTCCCCTGAGCAAAGCTGTGGGGTGCAGCTGCCCCACCTCCTGGAATCACTGTGGACAAAGTGCATGTTGTAGGCCCGGGACATGTTTGAAGGGTGTATTTATCATTATGTAAGAGTCTGGGAATCCGAGTCCTTATTTTACTTTTTCTATACGTTAGACTTAAATACTATAATTTGGATCCAAGTATGAGGAAAACAAACACAAGCTGAGATCTACTGTGTGCAGCTCACTAGTTAGGCAAGTGACGGTGGGTATAGCTTCCACAGCTGTTGTTCACTGGACGGCTTTTCCACATTTGCACAAACACACACTCGACGTGACATTTCAGGATGTGATCTACAAGTGTCCCTCTGTAAGTTGGCCTTAAACTGATCAGTTCCTGATGTGCAGGGCTAATACCTGACTTAAATCAACGCTAACTGAATGCTGTGAATGATGCGAGGAACCCATTGGCCACATTAGGTCCTTTGTACCAGGGAATACTTTTAAGGAATGTGAGGACTGCTGAGTTTCAACCAGGACTGACAGGGGATGCCAGACAGGCAACCCCCAGATCCATAGCTTTCATCGCTGTAGAACTGCTTCTCTACGAAACAAACAGAAGAGAACTGAGTATATAGCGGGACATGAACCAGTCCACCATAGACACCAGGACAAGTACTTACAGGTGATAACCAGTCCCTGCATGCACACGTTATTTTATTCTCTGTGAGTGTTTGCTCCACCTCCAGGTTCTGTCCTCATGGGGCTTACAGCCAGAGGGGAGAAGCAACTACTCACACCAGTGCTAAGATGGGAGAGCGTGGTCACCATGATGGAGACAAGGTATAGCTGCTGTAAAAGCATCAGGACCTGACCTCATTGTGCCTATGTCTCATTCTGTAATCAAAAGTAATCTGATGACAGTAAAAACCTATTGCTATAAAAGTAAGTTTATGTATAAGGCTTAAATGTGCGTTGGTGTGATTTTTGTCTTATTTTCGTTCTTATGTGTAGAGATACAGTCTGCAATGCTTATGACAAGATCAGATAATAGCTTGCATTAGCTTCAAAAGAATGAAGAGCAGAGAATGGGAATGGTATTGGGGGCAGAGGTCCATAGTAAAAAGTTAAAGACAAATTTCTGGTAGTACTAAGCAGATAACTCGTCACATGGGCTGCAAGACCCGTTTCTAAAGGAGCATTGTCTCCTTTTGCTGTGTTGTCTTTGCCAGGATCTCTGTGTTTTATTTCTTCCCTTTCATTCCCTGCTGTGCCCTCCCTTTCACACCTTCAGGTCTTCTCTTTGGCTGAGCTCTTCTCTTCAGGCCTGGAGGTTTCCCCTCTCCTGTAGTCAGTACGTTCAGTTGTCTTGGGATCATAGGTGACCCTTGGTCCCTTTTCCTGTAGGTTCTTAATAGTGTCCCACTCAGCTTTTATTCTAGTGGCAATCAGAGAAGAGGTGGCTTAACTGTGGTTCAGTGCCACGGTGAAGGCACACTCGTGTGCCAGGCCACTCTATATCCCTGCAGGCAAACTCAGACTGGATAATCACATGCAAGGGCCGGGGCATTAACAGCCATTCACTAATTGAAGAGGAGAATGATGCATGCCTAATTATTTTTTTCTTAAAGGAAGCTTTATTATTCATATGAAACGTTGAGCAATATTTTAGTTCTAATAAGACTCTGTTATGACATAACGTCCCTCCCACAGTTTTTGAGAAATTACTGCTACTTTGATCCCGAAAGAGTTAGCCACCTTCCCCACCTCTCTTAGAAGGGTGGGGGAAGCCCCCCCCTCCGCCTCCACGGAGTGCAGTGTAGCATAGTGAGGACAGAGCAGGTGCCCGAAGTCCGAGGCAGGCCAGGGACCAGGCAGAGGGCAACGCCCACGAGCGGCAGGCACGCGTTGTTTACCTGCTGTACCCACGTGCGTCCCGTCCCGAGGCTTGCAGGACGTCCCAGCCTGCGGGTGTGGCAGGCTGGACCTGCATTCTGTCTCTATTGTTCTCTGCTGTTTACTTGTAGGACGTGAAAGCACGGCATGTAGTAACATACCAGATGTTCTACGTGGGAGGAATTTCGTAGCTCACACACACACTTGAGCACGTTTTCCTCTAGCTGTCCCAGCTCCTCCACCGAGCACAGAAATGCAAACCTGCTCCCCACACCTTCAAAGTCCCTCAGTTTGAAAGGCTGTTAGAAGCGGCTTTGTCATCTTTTCACTTTTGCTGAAGAGCGCATGTGGACATCTAGTGGAATATTCTGTGGGGGCCAATCAGAGAAGTCCAAAGCGGCCGGGGTGCACCTGAAGCCTGAAGGCTCACCGGGCTTGAGTTTCCAGGCTCACCCTGATGACAAGCCTCTCCACCCAGGTCCATTTCTCTCTCCAGCTGTTCCAGGCAGACAAACTGGTGCTCTCCGCCACTGAAACCTGCCTTTCTGTCACTGCTGTCTGCCCGGGTGATTCCTCGTACGTTTTCTTTTCTGGAGTGTTCTAGCCCTTATTGCCAAATCCCAAATGACTACAGGCTTTGTCTCATGTTGGCCCAGATATCTGCTTTTCTCAGTTTCATCCTAGGACATAGTCCTTGTGAATTTAGCTTTGTGTGTGTGTGTGTGTTGTGTGTTGTGACCAGGGGGTGGGTGGTCGCACACACACACTAGTCACCTGTGCTGCTCTAGATGCACAAGGCACACTCACCTCTGCTGAAATGCTCTCTGTGCCATCTCTCTTGCAGCTCTCTTGACATGCTCAGGAACTGCATCTTTCTCAACCTCAGACACCTGGTACACGGGGTGGCCTGCATCCAAGCGATAAGGGCCTCCTTTGCCACCAAGACCTGCTGTGTCTCTTCCCCCTGGAAAGAAGACAAGGAACATAGTCACGTATGTGTAGAACCTGGCCACAAAAGTCAGACCATGGCTCTAAGATGGTTCTGTGAGGAATATTAATTGAACTAACTAGTAATGACCACTTCACACCACCTTTGCCCGAACACAAAGATACTCCTGTTTAGGGTAACTTTTCCTGTATGTTAAGGTTCAGTCCAAATTCAACTAGGACTTTATCTGGCGTCTGCCTCGCAGGGATCAATGGTTTTGTGTACTGTTTGCAGCCCTTTAATATTTTTCTTATCAGTTGTACAACAGCTGGGATAGCTTTGTTTTTCTACACTAGAGGAGTGGCTTTACCACAGTGACTGCAGATACTAATTAAAGGGGCAGCTCTTCTTCTAGTTACCTGCTTTCCCTAGAGCACCAAGACACTTAAGTTACAGATGAAATTTCTTTTGTTTTGAAAATACTAAAGCTGGGCACGGTGGCGCATGCCTGTAATCTCAGCACTTGGGGAGGCAGAGGCAGGCAGATCTCTGTGAGGCCAGCATGGTCTAGAAAGTGAGTCCAGGACAGCCAAGGCTACATAGAGAAACCCTGTCTCAACAACAACATATATATTTAATTCACAGAGATTAAATTACTTCTCTGTGACCTCATATCACTTACTTAGCCAAGAGTCAAAGTCAGTTACTGTGTAGATTTTGGCTTTCAGCTTTGAATAATGCACAACACATAAACATCATTAGCTTCAGATGCTTTTTTCAATATAAGCCCAACCTTACATGCCTGTAAGCACATGTCATGGAATGCTGCATGAGCTATTTATACTAAAATGAAAGTTAGATGCCTATGATGCTAGGTACATAGTCTTATAAAGTGATAGAGACGTTGGCAAGTTACAGAGGAATGCTTAATATATGTTCAAATTTAAATTATTTTAAAGCACTGTATTGACCAAAGAAAATATGTATACCTTACTGGCTACATCTAGCTTTTGAAAGAATGGTTTATTATCTTTGTTCTTAGATAACTAGCAACTAGGTCCCTTTGTTTACCCACATGTAACATGGGAAGCAGTGACACTGCACAGCTGAGCACAGAATTGCAAGCCAGCTGCATAATTAGGACAGAATGCCTGAGTTTGAATCTGGTTTTGACTCAATAGCTGGGTCATCGGAGAACTTAACTGTTCTGTGTCTTGGTGCTCATCTATAGCACGGGATGGCAATTCCTGCCTCATGAGAGTTCCACAGAGCTGGGCTGTTTGGGGATATATCTGGCGTGCAGTAGGCACTATGTAAGTGACTGCCCTTGGATAACTATTTGGTTCAGTGACACAGAGAGTGAGGTCATTTCTAGATTCATATGGTGGAAAATTGGAAAGCTTTTAGACTTTGGATAAATTATGTTACTCTCCACCATTAGAGCTTTGATTTGTCTAATAAACGAAAAATGAGAACTTGGCATGAACTCCTTGCCTTATAAAAGTCCAGGGAGGTCATTTCCTTTGGGCAAACATCACGAGACTAGTAATATCTATTAACCACAGAATCTTAGTCTTTTGATTGAGCATGTCTTACTTCATTTAGAAGTAGAGGGTGGAAAATTGCTTCTACAGTGTGCGTGACTCCTGGTCTGCACTGCCAGCAGGTGTGTGGTGGAGAGGAGCGCTGGCAGGCAGTGACAGGGTGCTGAGGGTAGAGAGCTGTGGCCTGACCCACTCCAGGCTGGAGGTTCTCCTTGAGCATGGGTGGAATGTGACCTGTGCATACTGTTTCCAACCACCCAGAGTCAACATTTTGGGGAGAGAAGGAACGAGGGATCCACAACTGTCAGAGATAGTGTGAGTGTGGTCAGAATGGGTGGCATGGCTCCTCAGGAGTGTCAGCTGGGATGGAGAGGGCATGAGGAGAGAAGACTTCTTTTCTCTGATCCACAGTTCTAAATTCATATTATTTAAATGAAAAAGGCTTACAGCTGAACTTGGACTCACACCAACCTCTCCATAAGACAGTGGTGGGAGCACAGTGGGAAGAAAACACTGTGATGATGTAAATGACCAGATGACTTGCCGGCCCAGAGCAAGGTTTAAAGTAGAGAATTCCGAAGGGCACAAATGACAGGCAGGAAAAGACAAGTTGAAGTCCAGAGCTGTGATCAGCTGGAAGATCCAAGGCTGGGACGCAGACAGGACGTTTGGTCTCAGTAGGTGCTGGAACTAGTAGACTCGCATTTAACAAGTGAAACTCTGCCTCTGTGGAGGCACAACTGGGAAGCCAACATCTGGCCAGCTCGTTCCACGACACATTCCATATGGATTAAATATTGTTGGCTTGACACTAACTTCCAGATCAAAGGACACTTCTAAAAATAGCCTTTCTTTAAAGCTGGTGCTTGATGAATAAACAGAATAGGCAAGAAGTCCCGGGCTTATTTGATAGCATATTGTCTCAGCACAGAAACCCATTTCCTGCTGAGGTCTTCAAGGCCAGGAGGCTTAGACCATCCTGGGGGAAGGTGAGGGCCTGAGCTGTGCCAGCACTTCTCCTGGCTGAGAGAGCCAGACAGTGCGCAGTCTGGCCCTGTTCCTGTGGGCCAGCACATGTGTCTGCTGCAGCTGCTGGGAGGAAAAAGGAAGACGGCAGCTCGGGAACAATGGTCTAGGAGGGCAGCCAAGAGGAAGGAATGGCACCCAGCCATCAGTGCAAACCACACCAACCTTATCTCCAAACTGCGTACCTCCACACTCCCCCTTCTCAGATGTGGACAAGGGCTATTTCTTCCCTGGCTTAGTTGTTCAAGAACTCGCTATAGATTTCTGGCACAATTCCAAAGGCAAGGAATGGAAAAGAAGGGATCAACGCACCAACGACTCTGTTCTTTGGCCCATCCACTGTGCTCCATGCTCAAATACAAACCAAGTTAATCTTTAGCATAGCCTCGTGAAGCAGGGGGTGAGTTTTAGGTCATAGTGGCAGAGTCTGTGGGGTTCCCAATGCCGGGCTTTCTGTATGTCTTAATGTCATGCAGCGGCAGAGGGAGAGGCTGAGAAGGACAGCTAGTGCCTGGGCTATCTCAGAGGTGGCATGTCGGCCCGATGGACTCAAGAAAACTTGTGAAGACCCAGGAAAATGTCTGTGCTACCAACCTGTTCCGCCGGCCCATGTGTTGCCACCCACATGGGGTATGTTGTCTGGGTCCTCCTTGCCGTGCTTAGGGGCGCTCACGTCTTCGTCACTGTCTCTTTCAATCGTTATCTGAAAAGGAAGAGTTGAACCACCATCACTATCCTGCGAGCATCAGGTGCTGCGTGACTGACAGAACTGTGTCCCTCTCAGCTCACGAGAGGATGGGTCATCACAGCCAACATCCATTTGGTTGGGAAGGAAAATTAGTTTATTAAAAAGAAGTTCTTCGAAAAGAGCAGAGCAGGAGCTGAGCTGTTTCCAGCTATAGAGTTCTGACGCAGAACATGCTCTGAACATTTATGGAAGGCCTGCGATCCACCAGAAACAGGAACGCGGATCCAACCATTTTCCCAATGGGTTAAAGGAACCGGAGCCGCCTCACTGATCTAGCCAAGTCACCACATACACATCAACCCATTTCCTTCTCAAAGATTATTTGAGCAATGTCACTTTATAAAAATGAAATCTGAAAAACAAAACTCAGAAAATATATACAGACACATGCAATAGATCTATGTTTCACACACACACATATACATATAAAAAATTGCTTTTATTTTTTAGATAGCTGAAATGTTATCATATTGTTTCCTAATTAACCTGTTTTTTCGGACTGTATTTATGATTTGTGGGATTCAAATAAGTGACGTCTCAGCTCTACCTGTTACTGTCTGCCTTTGCTTTTCATATGCCCTCCAAAGTTCTTTCGTTGTTTTAAAATGACATGCCAGGACATGCACGTGCGCATTCCTGCCCAAATGAGGAATGGTGATCAGAACTGTTCACCCAATAAACTACAGACCATTTCTTAAACTTTCGTGGCCATCTTGGCCAGCACCGACAGCTGTGACTGATTCAAGGAGTCCCAATGTGGTAAATAAGCCAACGGGGTGGTGTTTCAGTCCAACCCAGGTATGGCTAAACAAGAGAGACACCAGTTTGCTTATAGGGACTTTGAGCCTTCCAGCAGCTCACTCTGGAAGCACAGTTCTGGGACTGGGGTACGGCTTACCATGTGTGCTTGCACGAGCACTCCATTCAGATCTCACTCTTGCCAGCCACTTTAGCCAATGGCTGGACTTCAGGCTCAGTGGGGGACCTCGTTTCAAAAAAAAGAAAAAGCTGAAGGGTTGTCCTAGTGGAGGTGTCTGCTGCTGAGACACCTTGGGGAGGAAGGGCTTTACTTCATCTTTCAGCTTAGGCCATCAGGGAAAGAAGTGGGGGCAGGGATTCGAGGCAGGAACTGAAGCAGAGACTCTGGAGGGATGATGCTTGCTGGTTTGCTCCCCATGGCTGACTCAGCCTACTTTCTGTTCCCACCCAGGCCCACCTGCCTCACGGCAGGCAGCACCTGCAGAGGATCCTTCCACATCAATCACAAATCAAGAAAGTGCTCTACAGACTGGCCTGTAAGCAGTCTGATGCAGGCATTTTATCAATTAAGGTTTCTATCCCAGGTAACTCTAGCTTGTGCAAAGTTGATAAAACAACAACAAAAAACTAACCAGGATAATTTATCCCTCATCAATGTGACACATCAATACAACGCTATTCAGTTGTAACTTTTCTTGTTTCTCCCCAAGATCTCATCTTAGTATCACAATATAAAATACAGTATAACTTCAAAAGCTCCCAGTTTTTTAAAAATTGCAAACGCCTGAAAAGTCTGTTGGAAGGTTGAAAATCTCTCAACTGTATGCTCCTGTAAAATAAAAACAGGCTACACACTTCTTCTTCTAAGAGGGAAGAATACGCACATTTACAGCCCAGTCAAAGAAAAACAACAACAACAACAAAAATCTGTAAAGAGCTCAGTGTCCACTGGGTCAGGATCCTATGGGCTCCAAAGGGCTTGGGTAGTTCCACTTCTCTGCCCTGCCCTGCACAGCACATGAAAAGTTTGGCTCAGGCCAGCTCTTCTCCACCACTCCACACCTACTGCCATTCTTGGTGGTCCTGGCATCTCAGATATGCTGGGGTCTCCACGGGCTTCACCTTCACCAATGGCCTCCTGGCCTCTCTTTAGGGACTCTGGCCTGTTACATGGTGCTATGCCTTAGCCCCTCTCCACGATCCCTTCGATCATTCGGTCTCCTCTGCAACTGAGGCTGAACCTTCACCAACGGCTTCTCTTGGCCTTTTACAGTGCCAAGTCTCAGCTGCTTTCTATGACTCCTTCACAGCTACAAAACCAGTACCACCTGGGAGACTTGCTTACATGACCGGGTTCAGCTGCCTGCAAGCAAGGCAGCCAGCCCTCCTCTCTCCTCTCTAGACCATACCTTCTGTGTGCTAACTCTGGGGAAACGTTCTCAAGAGGCTGCACCTCAATGAGGCTGGTGTCTTTTCATCCCCAGCTGACCACCATCAACTGTCCCAGTAAAGCTTTCACTTCAGTGGTACAGGTCTCTTGTGGGTTTTTTTTTTGTTGTTGTTGTTAATTACAGTTTATTCCCTTTGTATCCCACCTCTAGCGCCATCCTTCTTCCTTCCCTCCCTCCCTCTTCTCCACTCATGCCCCTCCCCCAGTTCACTGATAGGAGAGGTCTTCCTCCCCTTCCATCTGATCCTAGTCTATTAGATCTCATCAGGAGTGGCTGCATTATCTTCTTCTGTGGCCTGATAAGGCTGCCCCCCTCCCCCCCAGGGAGATGATCAAAGAGCAGGCCAGTCAGTTTATGTCAGAATCAGTCCTTGTTCCTATTACTTGGGAACCCACTTGGACATTGAGCTGCCATGGGCTACATCAGTGCAGGGGTTCTAGGTTATCTTCATAAATGGTCCTTGGTTGGAGTATCTATCTCAGAAAACACCCCTGTGTCCAGATTTTTTTGGTTCTGTTGCTCTCCTTGTGGAGCTCCTGTCCTCTCCAGGTCTTACTATCTTCCCCTTCTTTCATAAGATTCCCTGCACTCTGCCCAAAGTTTGGCTACGAGTCTCACCATCTTCTTTGATACTCTGAAGGGTAGAGTCTTTCAGAGGCCCTCTGTGTTATGTTCCTGTCCTGTTCCCTGTTTTCCCCCTCTTCTGATGTCCATCCTCTTTGCTTTTCTGAATGAGGATTGAGTTTCTTATCCAGAGTCCTCCTCCTTGCTTAGCTTCTTTAGGTGTACAGATTTTAATATGTTTATCCTATATTATATGTCTAATATTCACTTATGAGTGAGTATATACCCTGTGTGTCTATCTGCTTTTGTTATTGGTTCCCTATACTTAGTGTAATGCTTTCCAATATGTAATATGAATCAGTTCATTTTTGTGGCTGAAAATATTCTATTGAATTGACCATAGTACATTTTACTTATAGTATTTAAATTGGTGGACAGACAGACAGACAGATATAACAGTGTTACTTCTTTTCTAATTAATTAACTTAATCACTTTACATCCTTGTAGCAGCCCCTCCTTCCTCTCTTCCTGTTCCTATCCTCTCTCTCTCTTACTCCTCCACTTCCCTTATTCCCCAGAAAAGGTGTGCCCTCTATACTCACCCACACCAGCTCATTCAGTAGCATCAAGACTGAGTGCATCCTTTTTCACTGTGGCCTGGCTAGAGAGCCCCACCAGGGTAGGAGTGATCAACAAGCAGGCAACAAAGTCCATGTCAGAGACAGCTCCACAGATCTCTTGTTAATCCAGCTGATTCTTCTGTACCAGACACCACTGATTCTCAATTCAAAATACATCACGTGAAGAGTCTAATAACAATCTTTGAAGGATTCACAAATTCCTCTCAGAATTTCTTAAGCAAGGCCCCCATCACCTGCAATGCTCTCAGCATTATTTTTCTAGTTCTATGACAGCATATTAAGCTCTTTCACTCAACGGCTATTCCAGCCCAACGTTCTAAACTCATTCTACAATCCTGCCAAAAACAACATTTTCAGATCTGTCATAGCAACACCCCATGAACCTGCTACTGATTTCTCTCCTAGTAACGTTTCTGCTGCTGTGACAACATGAAAAAAGCAATTTGGGGAGGGATGGCTTATTTCCAGGTCACACTCCAGTGTAGGAATTTAAGGCAGGAACTCAAAACAGGCACAGGTCTAGTGGAAGAACTGTTTCTGACACTGGCCTTCACTTTGGATTGTTTGTGTCCTTTCTGGTTTGTTGTTCATTTTAAAATAAAGGAGGAAGCAAGAAAAACAAATTTCTATGTGACAAGAGGCTTCACTTTGATCCAACATTCGCTCTCTCCTGCATACAATACATACAATTTAGACAGTCTGCTGAGAATTAAGTGCTAAAAAGATGGCAAGGCAAAAGAGGCCCCTCTAACAGCCTGCTTAGGAACCCCCAAGTCATGTTTTTGATATTCCAAGGACACTTCTAATGGCTATCAGTGAGGCAGATAGTGGGCTAATTGCTTTGGGCAGAAAGGAGTAGCATGTTCTTTGCCACCGCCAAGTGTTATCAAGGAAGGGGATCTGTTCACACCGCCCACAAGCAAGCCTCATACCAACTCAAAAGGAGACATTTCAAAATAGGCCAATTCTCCATAGAACCAGCCACCAAACCTGATTTATTTCACAGAAACACATACCGTGAAATTCCAGGGATATTTAATTAGAAGCAGGGCATCTGGGGAGTTTATCTAACTTGGAATCATGTTATAAATGCCAGTAGTCTCACTCACAGGAGCCTATTTCTGTAGGTGGAACAGGGCAGCCAGCTGCTCCTGCAGACAGAGGTATGCCAAGGGGCACTGGCTGCTGAGAAAGCAGATAAGCTTCTGCCTTCTGCCGTCTTTCATGAATATGCTAGAGTGCAGCTGAAAGGCGTGTCCCCAGAGAACTGGGCGCATCTACCAGAAGCACAAGCAAGTCACTCCAATGAGTGAAATACACACTGCTGAAGTCATACAAGGGCGGGGGAGGGGGGACCATTTTCCCCAAACCAGAAAACAGTCCCTCATAATTTTTGGTGTAACTCAACACGTGTTAAATCCCTTGACATATTTCTCACAGTGGATGTACTTTAATTCCTACTAGGGAAGTGTGATATAATCCTAAGAACCATTATCCTCCTACATATGAATTAAATGGAAGAAAACATGGATGTTTTAAACTGCGACACATAAAATGTTCCAGAGTGAAGTAATGAGAAGCCAGACTCGAGAAGGGACATGACTCACCAAAGCCCTATAATTCTGGGAAAGGCCCATATATTTTAGGCTCCTCCTTGAGTTCATAATTAAAAAAAAAAATTCAGTAAGATGATATGAATAGCCAGATCATAATTCTCTATGAAGGGTGACTCCTGGAGGGATGACTGGACCACACAGTTGATTATCCTTTCCATATGGAGATGAGGTATGGCACGGCAGACACTTCTAGGTCTCTTCCCAATAGTCCTTCCCTTTCTTCCTTTCGGCAGAAGCCAGCTGAGTTATGGGCAGCAGAATTAAGCCACAGCCTTTTCATTTGGCCATACCATTGACTGGACTAGAGATGGGACCTGAGATGTCAGAGAAAGTAGCAGGAGGCTACTGAAAGAGTTTCCTCCCAAGTAAACAAGGGTGGTGCGGAAATCCTTCCACTACTTGGTAATGCATTATCCTCACCATCCCTCAGCACACATGCATGCACACAGAGACACACATGCATTCTCTTTTTCTTCCTGCCATCAGACCCACAGTTCATTGGAGACATGATGGCTAAGTGCTGTGGCCTCTGCCTATGTACTACATGACTACAGAGGGCGGCAGTAGAGAGGAGACCACAGCACTCAGGTCATTATCTAGCTCTGACCTAGTTACTTAGCCCTGATCTTCTACATGATTTCCTTGTTTTTAATTGCTGAGTAGTATTCCATTGTGTAGATGTACCACAATTTCTGTATCCATTCCTCCGTTGAGGGACATCTGGGCTGTTTCCAGCTTCTGGCTATTACAACTAAAGCTGCTATGAACATGGTTGAGCAAATGTCCTTGTTGTGTACTTGAGCATATTTTGGATATATGCCCAGGATTGGTATAGCTGGATCTTGAGGAAGCACTATTCCTAATTGTCTGAGAAAGTGCCAAATTGATTTCCAAAATGGCTGTACAAGTTTACATTCCCACCAGCAATGGAGGAGGAGGGTTCCCCTTTCTCCACATCCTTTCCAGCATGTTTTGTTACTTGAGTTCTTGATCTTAGCCATACAAATAATATAGGATAATCATACTAAAATCTGTATACGTAGAGAAGCTAAGCAAGAAGGAGGACCCTGGGTAAGATGTTCAATCTTCATTCAGAAAGGCAAATGGGATAGACGTCAGAAGAAGGTGAAAATAAGGAACAAGACAGGAGCCCAACACAGAAGGCCTCTGAAAGATTCAGCCCAGCAGGGTATTAAAGTAGATGCTGAGACTCAGGCAAACTTTGGGCAAAGTGCAGGGAATCTTATGAAAGAAAGGGGAGATAGAAAGACTTGGAAGGGTCTGGAGCCACAAGGAGAACAACAGAACCAAAAAATCTGGGCCCAGGGGTCTTTTTCAGAGACTGACACTCCAACTAAAGGACCATTCATGGAAATAATCTCTGCACGGAGGCAGCCCATGGCAGCTCAATCTCCAAATTGACACCCTAGTAAGGGGAGCAGGGGCTGTCTCAGGCATGAACTCAGTGGCTGGCTCTTTGATCACCTCCCCCTGACAGGGGAGCAGCCTGACCAGGCCACAGAGGAAGACAATGCAGCCAGTCCTGATGAGACCTGATAGGCTAGAGTCAGATGGAAGGGGAGGAGGTCCTCCACTATCAGTGGACTGGGGAAGGGGTATGGGAGGAGATGAGGGATGGAGGGTGAGATTGGGAGAGGGGATGAGAGTGGGGCTACAGCTGGGATACAAAGTGAATAAATTTTAATAAATAAAAAATTATAAAGGACAAAAAAATATTTATATTAAAAAAAAAAAAAAAGACTGCCCCTCTCTCACCAGTAACTTCTGTGTGTCCAGATTTCCATCTCTGGCAACGCTGTCAAGTTTGCAGTTTGTGTTTAGTCCTTGTCTGATTTGGAGGTACATCTGTTTTCACACATACACAGTGACCTTCTGTTCTGTTACCTCTCAGCTTTCCTAAAAGTAGACTCTCAACTTCTGATCACTAGTAACCACGACTTTCACTGCTGCTGTAGTATGCTTGCCTAGCATGCTGGAGGCCCTAGGTTCACCGCCTCTGGACAGCCTCCCACCAAATCCATGATGGCATTGGCACAGCAATCCCAATTACTCCAGTTGTCTGCTCTTTAAGAACACCACAAGGCAGCCACACTTTAAGTACTGTGATTAATGATAGTTCGGGTCTTTTTTTTTCATCCTTTGATTTAAGGTTCTGGAATAAAAAAATCAAGCAGAGATACAGGAAGAGGATGGGGTGTGTGTGTGTGTGTGCAGGAGGCTGACATGCTTGGCTGTGACATTCTGGGTGAGCGGCAGTGTGCCTGGGCCCTCTTCTGTCCCACAGAGCCCTATGTTCTGGTGTGAAAGAATTCTGTCCTTTTCCTGTGGGATTTTCCAGATGATCACCTGGCACTTTCCTCTTGATTCTGGGCGGGACCCCTTTGTTTACTTCCCCAAATGCATTCCACCTCAGCTTCACATTCTTTCTTTTTCCTGCTAAGCACCCCTAGGGGCTTTTGCAATTTTCATTTGGGGCTCAAGTGATGTGCTTGGTACATATTTTAAAATGTTGGAAATTATAGACCTAAACACCCTTTCTCCACCTAGATGTTTGGAATATACCCTATGCTATTTCAGTATCTCAGTTTACAGAATCTTTGGCAAAGAACTTTGTCCCTGGGCCTCTTCTCCAGGAGCCATTTCTGTGCAACAAAAATAATCATTCAAAGTAAAACGAGTAGTATTTTACAGATCTCACAGAGTTGAACTCAAAGGTGAGGAGAAGGATTACCTTGCTAAGGTTTCTGTATCTTTCATTCCCCGACAGTGTAGCCAAACTGTCCTTGTATGTAATAGGTACCTAATGAACACGCATCCGAGCTGCTCAGAGACAGACTTATAAGAGTTAACGTTCTGCATATAATTTCAAATTAATTTTTTTTAACTTCTCAAGTAAGTAGATGATGGGCCTTGTCCAGTCCTGTGGGCCAGCCCATAACTGGAACATGGCAGGGCCACTGGCCAGCAGATACCTTCTAATAGGCAAGAAACACTCCTGCCTGTTGGCTCTCAGTGGTCCTTAGATTCAGATCCTGTATATCCTCAGCTTGACTCTCATCCCTCTGGCCCAGCTTCCCATGAAGCACTGGAAAGGCTGCCAGCCACAGCTTTATGAGTCCATGGAGATGGTCTCTACACTTGCTACCAGGCCCAAACAAATGATCTGAGTGGCTGCCCAAAATAAGACAGGGTTGCAAAATCCTCTGCCCAAAGCTATTTCTCACTGAACTTTGAGTACCCTGCTTGTTCTCCTAAATTCAAATAGGAGTAAGAGATGGAGAAGATTTTCAGAAAATCTGGAAATACAGAATGAAATGTGATGGAATCAAGGTGATTATTATTATTATTATTATTATTATTTTTTGTGGGGGCCTTACTTAAAAATAAACCTTTGAGGGGAACTAGATGTTTTTGTCATTGAGTGCAGGTGAGTGCCAAAAAACAAAAAAACAAAACCCAAACATGAGTATGTAACAAAAACTGGCACAGCTGCAGTTTACTTGCATAGAAATGCTTCCATCCTGCTGCCACCATGTAAGAGGACAGCCAGCATTCTAAACAGCCACAGAAACAACATGCTAGCTAAATTCTGAGGCAGGAGGGGCAGGGCAGACGGTCACTCCTTTCTATATCCCACCTCTTCTATTTTTGCCTGGTATTTTTAAGAGCCTTCAAAAAGTTGACGTTCAACACCACTGGTCTCCAAAGTCAAGGGGAAGAGTAGTGATGTAAGGTCACCTCAAACGTGATAATGTTTTGCTCTGCAATATGAAAGGTGGCCCTGGCAGTAGGCCCTTAATGACCTGCATTGTTATTGAAGCTAAATGGAGTTTATGATTAGGTTTATTTTAGAACAGAAAGCAAAATGTATAGCTTCTCCACTCTCCACAGGTACAGCTTTGTGAGGTGCCAAGGGCAGCCAGGAAAGAGAAGGGTGAGTGGAAAAGCCATTCCTATCACCACAAGCACAAGGTGGTTTTGATATGCCCCAGTGTCTAGAAAACTTGGAAGCGACCATCACAACTATGTGCAAAAGCATTTAGCATGGGGAATTCATTTATGAAAACAGGGTCACTAAGTAAACCAGAACAGGCAGGTCATTGCTGCAGATCTGGTCCCTGTGGGGAGGTATTTCTAGTGACAAACTTGGCAACCGACTTTCTCTTTTTGATGTTTCTGCTGGAGCCAGGCTAACCATCATTTCTTGTAGGTACACCATGATGGCTCACCATCTCCAGCTGTAAGCATGTTTACAAAACCCCTGCCTACTGTGCTTACCCCTGACTTCCCCCCAGTTTCCCCTAGGTACCGGGAGTCCTTATGAAGAAACCACATGGTGACGCTCAGAGATAACAATCTTCCCCTTCCCCACAGGCTCAGCATGGTGACTTGCGCACTCTTTCACAGCCACTCTGGGTCAGGACGATCCATCAGCATCTAACATCCCAGTAGGAAAGGCAGCAGCAGGACTAAGCCCACTGCACAGCTCAGGGGTGGAGAGCATCTGCGGTTTGGAGCTCAGTGCTCTCGGGGTGAGGAATCTTCCACGCTGCTCCCTGGTTCAAAGCAGCACCCAGGCATGTGCAAAAGCAACAGATTAAGTAATAGCATAGACACCTTTATTATAGCATACTTACATATGCAGTATTTAGTACAGAGATCCACACATACTTTTGTATGTGTTCATGTGTGCTTGGAGGCCAGAGGTTATAGCTTTGGGTGTCATTCCTTATGTGCAATCTACCTTGTTTTTTTCCTCCTTGGTCTGAACCTCACTAACTAGGCTAGGCTGTTTTGTCTATGTCCAGTTAGCCACTTGTCTCTGCCTCCCCAGTGCTGGGATAACATGCCACCACTCCTGTCCTTTTTGACAGAGGTTCTGAAAATCAGACTCAGGGCCTCACACATGCACAGCAAGCACTTTACCAACAACACTTTCTACATATATATTTTTTAAAAGAAGATTTATTTATTTACTGTAGGTAAGTCTTTTGCTTTTGTGTATGCATGTGTACTGTTTACATGCCTCGCTTCTGTAGAGGTCAGAAGAAAGTGTCACATTCCCTGAAAGTGAAGGTATGGATAGTAGTGAGCCATCATATGGGTGCTAGGAACTGAAGCCAGATCATCTCAAGTACTCCTAAGTGCTGAGTCATAACTCTGTCTCTAAACATACCCTTTCTTTCTTTCTTTCTTTCTTTCTTTCTTTCTTTCTTTCTTTCTTTCTTTCTTTCTTTCTTTCTTTCTTTCTCTTTCTTTCTCTCACTTTCTCTCTCCTTCCTTCCTTCTTTCCTTCTTCTTTCTTTCTTTCTTTCTTTCTTTCTTTCTTTCTTTCTTTCTCTTTCTCTTTCTCTTTCTCTTTCTCTCTTTCTTTTTTTCCAAGACAGGGTTTCTCTGTGGCTATCCTGGACTTGCTTTGTTGACCTGGCTAGCCTCTAACACACAGAGATCCACCTGCTTCTGCCTTCTCCAAGTGCTGGGATTAAAGGTATGTATCACCATGCCTGGCAACATACATATTCTTAAAAGAAACTATTTTTTGATAAACTAGCTCTAGCACCAGCCAGTGCTACAGGACATGAAGGAGGATATGACTTGGGTCCTACCCTTGTATTGATTCTGGGTGAGTACTTAGAAGCCAGGATGATGACTGAGGGACAGGCACTGCCATTAGAGCCATGTCAAGGCTACAGAATGGCTGCAGTGCTGGGGACTTTTTAGTAGGAAGGGAGTATTACCAGACTCAATGAAAATACACTTTAGTTCTTATTTGAAGGCCCCTTACTATGTGAATAAGTTCAGAACTCTACATATCAGCAAGTAAAGCTCTCCAGTTACAGTTAGAGCATTGTTAATAAGATACAAACTTGTGTAAAGTATCATTGGTATGAGCTACCCAGTGATCAGAAACAGTCAGTACAATGGCCAAAACTAACCACGGGCTTGAATAAGTAAGCAGGTGAGTAGGTTATCTTCTCTTTCATTCAGTTCTAAAGTATCGTGAAAAGTGTATGTTTGCCACTTCTCACTTATACCCCAGACTGTTTCTTTTCCTAAGAAGACTAGAGCCCTTCTGCTTTTCTCTGCCTCCTGCATGTCTCTGAGTTCCTTCAGCAGCACTGGTCTTGGGAGGTTCTGGGCTTTAGGCAGCACAGCCTTTGGAAAATGGCACTGGGTGGGTCTGGGCTGAGGGTTCCATGGCGTGGGTCATACTGAAGAGACAGAACACAGACAGGGGCTTGGTCTAAATGGGGTGAGTAGGCTAGCACAGACCTTCCTTCTTCTGTATCCTTCCAGGGTCTATCCTGCCCAGCAATTCTTCATGACACTTAGGGATATCTTCCTGTCTGTCTCCTATGGATACTGTGGTACTCCAGGAACGAATGTTCCATCGTATCAGGGCTGTGTTGCCCCATGAGGCAGTTTAACAGAAACACAGCCTCTAAGCCACTCCTGTATCATTTTGGCATGATTTACTGCCGTTTTCCTAGGTGAGGCATGGAGAACTAGGGTGGGCATCGTAAGCACAGATGCTAGCCAGGGAGGGGGCTGACAAGTCCTAGTAGTATTAAAGCAGGCGGTCACAGCAGACAGTAAAGGGGCTGAAGGTGAAACCCGACAGCCTCTTACGGCTCCGAACCTGCTGAGTGACTCTGGGCTCGCTTTACCCTTCTGGGCCTTGGTGTTCTCTTTTTCCAAATAGAAACTCAGACTATGTCCTTTCTAGCTGCAGACTCTTGATGTGGGTCCTCAGCTCTAGCACTTCATTTCTAGGTCATGGTCCCAGGAGCCAAGTGAGTAAAACAAAGCTGAGCTTACAGAACGGCATGGGATTGTTACTTAAACAAGCAGCTTTACTCCAGAATGGCTCACTTGGGTTTACAGTTTTTCCCCCGTGGCAGCTTGATGTCTTGGCAAAGAATGCTTAGCAGGAGTTAGAAAACTGCCCTTTCATAGTATTTCTGGCACTAACTGGAGAGTTGGTTTTGGCTGAATTTCCTTATCTTCCCTTAGTGTTCTTGGAGTGGAAAGTGAGAAGGCTGGCCGCCAGCATGTACGTCAGGTGCAGCTTTGCTGAGTGATCTTGTTTCCCGTGGTTATACAGTGTGAATCAGGTGCAGGGGTCAACTTTAGTAAAGTTACAGGGAATGTGTGGTTCATGCAGTGGAGGTAAGAGCCAAATGATGAGCTTCCATGAGGGAAGGCAGAAGAGGATGCTGTAAAGAAAAAAACCATGACTGTACAGAAACATATAAGCAAGCAATCTGGGAAAAGACAATTCAGTGACCACAGAAAGGGGCTTTCTCCTGAGCTCTGCGACATGACGGGCCCCACAGACTTCAGTTTAAACTACATAACGTAGTCATGCTGAGGTAAAGCGTTATGTGCCTCTTTGTTCCTTGCCAGCAGGTATAGTGGTCTGCCCTGAACCACAGAGCTGTGCCCCTGACGGTCCCTGCAATCACAGACAGAACTGGCCTATATCACACAGAACTACAATAAGGCTGGTAAATTAGTAAAAGATGAACGATAAGAACCAAAAACAAAGAGAATAACTGTAACAAGAGGCTGCAGTCAAGTTTCCAGTACTATCACTCTTGCACTTAAAGACCATAATTAAAGGTTCCCTGAAAACGAGCACTGTGATACCACAGCTGACAAGATGACCAAGTGACCTATGGGTAGCACAGACTCATGTCCTCAATGGGACACAGTGGGACAGTGCAAGAATTCATGGTGCTACCTGGGGCAGAACGAGAGTTTAAAAGTTATGAAGCATTTACATCTAGAGTCTTTTATTAGCTATTCTTGGATCACGGGAAACTCTGGCAAATGAAGCCCTGGGTAAGACCTAAGGGTACCACTGCAATTTATTTACTAAGCATTGGCTACGAGTCAGACACTCTGCTATGGACTTAAGGATGTAAAGCTCAGTGAGATCTGGTTCTGTACTTTGTGAAGTTTCAGCCAGGAGCAGGAGGGAACTGTATTCAATATCTAGTGTGGAGGGTGGGGAAGAGTGCCAGTCCAGAAGCCAGCATAATATACAGAGGGAGGTGGAGCCAATTGGCAAGAGGTCAGGACTGGAACAGGCAATACAAAAGGTGATTTTGTAAGAAGGGAGTACAGAGGGTGACAATTCAGGCAGAAGGAGCAGGCAAATGCTGAGCTGCAAACAGGCCTGAAGTTGACTGAGAGCATGAGAGCCTTTTGCCTGGGATCACGCAGACCGGCTCTGGCACCTAGCACAGTCTACCTGCAAACTAGGTACCCACAGAGGTTCACGAGGAGATGAGGCACCTTAGCATCCACTCTGCTCACCCAAACAACCCAACTCAGTCCTTGCATACAAAATACAATTTGTATAATTTAGATACAGTAACTTCAAAGTTGCCAAGAAGCGCTCACATGCCAGCAGCCTAGCAACTCCTGGAACCTTTTTTTTTTATATATATATCTCACCCTTTAGCACTTCTTAATATTAGTCTGTACTAATTGCACAAGATAATGAGTTTGTTATGACATTTTCGTGCATGTGCGTAATGTATTTGATAATGATTACTCCTTGCTTCCCACTCCTGGTTTACTCACCTGATAAGTAAAAGTAAAGGCATATGCCCTTAGGGAGTTGTGGGTGTCTGAACAAACTGACAAGCTGTGACTCGGGAGAAAATGCATGAACTCTCTGGATGTCAGCTTCTGAGTCTACAGTGAAGAGGCTGCACTCTGACATACTGTTTTGCATTGTTTCCATACTTAAACCTTTTCTATTTATGTGATGGTATCTTGCCACATTTGAAGCACCATCCAAATGTAAGCTACAATATGAAATAGGAGAGAACTGGTTTGATTTTTTTTAGTGCATTTTTGTAAATTCCTACAATTTATATGACTATTTTATTTGGGTGTGTATTTTTTTTTTTTGACCAGCTGAAAGCATGAGAGTAAATACTTTAATTGGAAAGCATGCAGGAGAGTCACCCAAGTGAATAATGTGCCATGAAGGAGCCCAGAAAGAAACGGACAAGATAGGCAAAAGAGAGTTGGGGGCTGAGGTTCTTGCAGAGCTGAGAAGGCTGAATAACAGTGCAGAGTGAGGAATTTGGTCAGCACGGAGCAAGAGGACAAACTAAAGGCCAACTGACTTTGAAATTGCAGGGAGGAGGGAATGAGCCAGAAAGGGGGCAAGGGGATGGAGATCTGGAAGTAGAGCCAGTACAGGCAGATAAGGACTCATGTTTTTTAATTCTTAAAAAGATTTTTTTTCTGACTTTATATGTCTGAGTGTTCGTCTCTCTGTGTGTGTATGTGCACCACATGTGTGCCCGGCACCTGCAGAGGCCAGAAATGGTTATTGGTCCCCTAAAATTGAAGTTACAGATGGTTGTGAGCTGCCATGTGGGTGCTGGCAACTGAACTCGTGGAAAAAGCCAGTGCTCTTAATCATGCAGCCATCTCCCCAGCCTCATTAGTAAGTATTCTTAACCAGCCTCGAAGACAGTGATTTTAAAGCAATAGGCTAGAAACCACGCAAAGTTAGGGTAAGAGGAGCCTGATCTGTGGAGTTCTGCGAGCTTTCAGAGTTTGTTAAACGCTGCTGGAATGATCCAATAGAAGAGAGAATGAAGAACTGGAAAAGGAGTCGCTGGGTACAGTGGGGTGCCTGTCAGGGTGGAGGTGGACAGGAAGTCCAGACAGCTGTAGGAGGCCCTGGTGCTCTAACTGGACAAGCCGAAGGGCCTTCTTTCTAGTAACTTCTTTGTTATGTGGGAACACAAAGAATACTGCCTGAAAAATCTGTGCGTTTGGGGAGGGGGGGTTTCAGGTCTTAAGAACATGTAGACCTCACAGAACTCCTTAGAGAGACTGGGCTTAAAAGGCATTTTCAATCTCAAAAGGATTGCTGAAAATCTGCATACGTACTTTTAAACGAAGGTTTGCAGAACATGGCTGTCTGTTTAGAGGTAGAGATAGTTTGCTGGGTTTGAAAAGATCAGGTGAGGTTAGAGCAACACAGCCTGCATTCTGGATGAAGTCCAAGAATGTGGAGGCGAGGGAAGCCACCATGTGAGTGGCCTTCCCAAGAGTGGGCCTGGTTTCCACACAGCATATGCTTTTGCTCCTCTATGTCTCCCAGCATCCTGTCCCCACTGTCCCCTCAATCCAGGCACTTTATCCATTGCTAACCTGTCCTCCCTAGTGTGTGTATGTGTGTCTGGGGGAGGGGGCATGTGAAACCATGGCCACAGCCCACAGCCAAGCTGCACACTGTGGCCTTTCATGAACATAACCTTTGGAAAGGTTGCTTAAAGGACAGAGGCCTTCCAGATCCTGAGGAAGACTGGCATACATTGAGGTATCTCCTTGAGAACAAAGACTCTCAGATCCTAACAAATGGGCGGGTCACCTCTGGAGTGGACACAGCCATTCTGTTTTAGGGAGCCCAGTAAAGAAAATTCAAGGAAATGAAACAGCACCCCTTCCCGTGCTCCTATTCTTCTTAGATAACAAAAGACAGATACTTATCTAAAGTGTTTCTCAATATGAACAAAATGGAAAAGTGACCTTTTCATCTGTGCCTATTCACTGCAGTGATCTCAGCAGCGGCCAGGCGATGGCCAGGCTTGGGGAACACTCAGGGAGCCTGTAGCTTCCCAGCCCGTCACAAATGCCATGAATACAGAGAACTAGTTTAACAGGCAGCCAGACCTAGATGGTTCACCATCACCCCTAGGGAGTGATAAATGCTCCTGCTGGTAGACTTACATAAACTGAGCTGCAATGACATTTTTTTAAAAAGATATTCCCTGTGCTCAATAACCCTGAATGTTTTAAGCCTGAAGGATGGCTAGCCTAAGAAGGCAAATAAATCAATCTGGCAAGAAAAAGCAATCATTTGGAGTGTTGGTAGATTACCCTCAATGTACAGGGCACTGAATTCAGTGATTTAGAAATCACATGCTTGCCAGCTGAAAATCCCCACTTCTAGCTTTATGCCATTTATAAAATGTACATTTGGGGTAAGAAAGGTTAATGATGCTTTGAATATGATCTATGTATATTATATGCATGGATGAAAATGTCAATAAATTATTATTTTGCACAATAATATATACTGCTAAAAAGCACATGAAGCACTGTGCGGCTGCCGGGGCTACTTAATGCTGCCCAGCAGCTCCAGCTTCTGTCTCACCTGTTTGTATTGAAAAGAAAAGCTGGGGGCTGGAAAGATGGCTCAGTGGCTAAGAGCCTTGGCTATTCTTCCAGAGGTCCTGAGTTCAATTCCCAGCAACCACATGGTGGGTCATAACCATCTGTCATGGAAGCTGAGTGCGTCTTCTGGTATGCATGAAAACAGAGCACTCATATGCATAGAGTTAAGAAAAATAATCAAAGAAAAGTAACAGCACTGTGAGGCTTTCTTCAGGCCCACCCATTGTCTCCTGGTGACAGCAAAGAAAAGCCATTCAACCCAGGGGAGTACCCCAGTGACAAATGAAAACTTACAGGAGTTTTTGAGAAATGACATTTTGAGCTTGTTGAATCAAAATGCCCAAAGAATTGATTGCTTTATTTTACTTGAGAGGAAGAAAAACAATCAAAGAAGACGTTAGAGCCTGGACCAGGGGAAGAGACTGGGGCATCGTGTGAGGACTCCATCCACTCTATCCATGCCCTGTCCACAGTCTGCTAACAGAGGCCACTTTCCTTTCCCAAGCCCCCTGCTCCTCCACCCTGGCTGGGAGGTCTTGGCCTTTAGCACCTGACTTCATGGAGTGCATGCAGGAAGCAATAGTGTTGTTTGTAGGCAAGATGCAGGTGGAAAACAGGGTCGGGGCACTTTCAGGGAGGGAAGACGTACAGTGAGTACCTGAAGTAAGAGCAGTAGCTTTTAGACAGTACAGTAAACTTAAAAAAAAAAAGTTTATTTTTCACCTCCCTTGACCCCCAACACACACACACGCCCCACCTGTATGCAGGGGCCAGAAGAGGACATTACGTCCTTGAGCTGGAATTATAAGTGGTTGTGTGTCACCTGACAAAGATGCTGGGACCTGAACTCAGGTCCTCCGGAAGAGTAGCAAGCACTGTTAACAATTGAACCATCTCCCCAGCTCCTTCAAATCTTAAAAGCTAATGAAAAAAAGACCTGGAGTATTAATTCTATAAAGATAATTGAGTCCAAAGCAGTTAGAAACTCTCTCTCCCTTTGTAACTGATGTTTCAGATAAACAGCTTTCAGATATGTTTAGAAATGTAATATTTGGGGCATCTGTTTCAGCTCACACATAGTATTTTTGGAACTGGATGGAATTCTGACCTTCCTGGCATGTATTAGGGTACCAGCACTGCTATGTGACAGAAGATTACTCATAATCACCATTCAATCCTATGTCTCTCTGTGCCTAGGCATCCCCAGTTAGTGCTGGTTGTCTCGGTATTGTAAAAATTATCATTATTTGTCATCCAACCATTTTATTCAGAGGCTGAAGAGGTCAGTAAGATCTGATATACTTGGCAGGGCAGAGCTTCCTGTTCCTATCACTAATAATCCCATCAGTTGATTAAAAACTCTGCTTTCAGCCCTAACATAACTGCATGCTAACTCTGTCATGGCTGAACATGTGCACACAGCTTAGCCCTTTGGAGGAGGGAACTGTGCTATTTGGGCATTGAATTAAACCTTGTTTCTTAGCAACAATCAACAGGAGCAACACTCACATTTGTTGAGAGACTAAGAGTGAGACTCCCTGGAAGGCAGGCAGACGGGGAGGGGCCAAGGCTAGGGAAGAGAGACGGTGAACGGTGAACTTCTAGATGGCTGGCTTCTTCTGTAGCCTCCTGACTTGAAACATAAACCTGACATTTTAAAACAAAGGCCTTGTAGACTTTGCTCTCCTACCAGCAGCAGCACCCCCCCTCCCCATCCCCAAGATGGACTGGTTCAACAAGTTCAAGGCTGAATTGGGACTTGTTACACAGCAGCTGTGGGCCAATCAAATGTCCCATTCAAACTATCCAACCCTCAATTAGGGGAGGAAATATACCCTAACCCCAGAGAAGAGACTGGAGTTTTTGGCCTCTGCTCTTCAGAGGCCCTTTTCTCTGTGTGTCTTCTCCATGTGTGTTGTTTCCTCGCCCCAATGATCACTGTCTTCAACTGTTGATTCTGTGTGCTCCTGTTGGTAGTGTCTGAGATTTCCCTACTTCTGTATGTTACGCTTGAGATCTGTCCTGCTTTTCTCTGTTAGTTCCTTAACTAACAGAGAAAACGAACCCAGGACTGTATCAGAGGCATCCAGGTTTACTTAGAAAATGTGTCTATTCCAAACCCAAACCATGTTTCTTCAATGTTCTTTCTTTTAAATTTAGGAAAAAAATTAAGATCTTGAGTTTGTGTGTGTGAACGTGCATGCACGTGTGTTTGCAAGAGTGTACATAAGTAGAGGCCATAGGTCAATGCCAGGTGCCTTCTGGAGTTATTCCTCCCTCCTAGTTTCTTTGACACAGGGTCTCGGTGTGTGAGTCTGAGCGACCACACTGCCCAGGCTCTCTTAGAGAGAAGCAGAAAGACAGGTGGGTCTTGGTGATTTAGCTAGGCTGGCTGCCCAGCAAGCGTCCATGAATCCTTACTGTTCCCATCATCCTCTGCACAATTTTGTCTTCACCAATGCCTTGCCCTTTCTCTTGAGATCAAGTCAGTGGCCTCATATTCCTCTTTTAGCAAATGGATCTACATTTTGATTCTTTTTGTGAAGTGTAGGTCCACCCTTTCCCTGATGCTGAGCCCGTCTACTGTCAGGCACCAGACTCCTGACTCCATGTTGCTTACGTTCTCAACAGTGAGGAAAGACACCAAGGGCTTCTCCTCTTTGAATAGCTAGCTCCTAGTAAAATGTCTGGTAGGCAGTAGGTTTCCAACAAATGGCCATTAAGTGAATCGTTAATGCAGAGACTGAAGCTTCCTCCTCTTCAGCTCCAGCTCTGTTTCCTTCCAAGTACTGCTTCCACCCTAGTTCTGTGTGTGTGTTTGTGTGTAAGTGTGTGCTGAAGTCCACACACTGCAGGATGATCATGCTTGTAGAAGCATCCTAAAGGAAGCAGCTTTCAGGACTGCTGGGATGGCTCAGTTCCTAAAGTGCTTGTTATGTGAGCATGAGAGCCGGGGTGCAGATCTCATCTCGGCACCCACATATAGTTGGGCAAGTATGGTGGCTCCTTTGTAATTCCGGTATGTGGGAGGCAGAGACAGAAGATCGCTGGGACAAAGTGCTAGCCAGACTAGCCAAACTGGTGGACTGTGGGTTCAACTGAGAGGCCGTGCCTCAGAGTGATCAAAGCTGACACCCAACATTAACCTCTGGACTCTGTACCAAAGGATGTACACATGTGAACATATGTAAACAAATGCATGGACATAGCATGCACAGAGAGAGAAAGAGGCTTTTATTTTTTAGTTTCTATTCTCCTTCCAGCTGGTTTGTCTAGGGAGGGTTGCATTTGTAATCCATCCTTCTACTGGAAGTCCTTTTTCTAATTCTATGTAGTGCTCATGTGTGCTGGGAGGGGCTCTAGAGGCTGGCACTCCCACACATTATGAATAAAATTTTGCCACATGTAACTCTAAAGAATCAATCATCTGGAGACGAATAAATCTACATGTACCTTTCTACTTCTTACTGCAGGCAAAACTGAACATCTCCCTTCTGTAAGTCCATATAGATAGACACAATCAAAAATTGATGACTGTGTGTTGCTGTGCATTATTTTAAAGCAAGATTTCACCAAGGAATAGAGGTATAGGCCGTGGGAGAATCATTGGAAGGCACTTGTCCCCCAGGGTCACTGTAGGGACTAGAGCAAACTACACAGAATCACTTGGACTAGTGCTTGGCCACACCAAGGATGATCTGGGCTGTCCATTATTATTCTGTTATTTCTGAGAGTGGAAAGTATGTCATAGTCAAAATCGTTCGTTTTTTAAGTAGACATGTATTAGACATGTATCATGGTAATATTAGCACCATATATAAGTCATGATTTTAATAAAAAAATTTTTGTGAAATTTGTGTTATATAAAATTACATGCTCAATCAAAATCCTTTAACACTCATGGCTTTCCTTGGGAAGTTCAATGTTACTGCAGGTATTATAAACATGAAGCTGACACTCCTAACTTGGGCAGCTAGGCCCAGACTGTACTTTAATATCTTTGACTTGTTTGCTTGTCAACTTAAAAATATTTTAAGTTAGATAATAACAGATGCAAAATTTCTTATTTATTTATATATTCCTGGGATGCATCTAAAAGAAAGAAAACATGTTACCCAAGCTGTAAAGAAGAGAATTGCACTGTTTTCCCTCTCATAAACACTCTTAGGAGAAGTTTCTTGTTTTTCATTTGTAGAGCTGGAAATGAGAATGAATCTGGCTGCTGAGGAGCATGCAGTCCTGTGTTAGCTCACTTAGCCCATAGGGCCTGCTGCTCAGTGCTGGCCACAGGCTCATATGTTAGCTCACTTAGCCCATAGGGCCTGCTGCTCAGTGCTGGCCACAGGCCTGGGCCATGCATAGCACAGCACCCTTTTTACAAATAACATTTCTAAGATTCACAATTCCCCATATTGAGCCTTGTTATTTCTGCTTTGCAGGGCAGGAAAGTAGAACTCAGAGAAGAAAACAGCTTACTCACCTGAGCTGCTAATGATAAGGCCACTTCTTGCCACCCTAAGAGCCAGGAAGAGCAGATCCATTATGCTGCACTATACTGGTAGAGACTATGTAGAGAATTTGGTAGAGAATATGTTCTTGAAAGTCCTGGAATTCATGTTTTCTAGAGTGCACTGTAGTTTAGGAAAAGCAAGAAATGTGCCTAAGAAGCGCTAATGTCTGCCCTTTCAACTTAGGTGTCAGACCTCCAGGATCTACATACATCAGTGAGGAGGCTTTGCAGAGGGCCACCACAGCCCCCAGAAGCCCAGGAGCAGGTGCTGCTTACACACAGGCTGAACTAGCTGTTTATCAGATAGCCATGAGCAGAACCATGAGCAGACTCACCACCTCCCTGTGGCTCAGCTCTGAGAAGGTGATTTCTTTGTCATAGGACACCGGGAATATTATATAATCCCTCACAGGAAGTATTTTCTCATATGTAGATGGGACCACCGGCCTGGGTCATGAGCGTGTTACAAGGAGGAACAACGCTGCCAAGGAAAGGTCTCTTTCCTTCCCCACGCCTAGGATTCCTGACAAGGGCAGCAAGGCACCCAGCGCTTCTCAATTACGGAGAAAAATAGTCCCATAGAAATACCTCAGAGCAGATGGGTCACTGACTGACGTCCTGCTTGCCATAAAACCTGGACCTAACTGCACATGACAAGCTTTTACTTAAAAAAATGTAAGCCAGCTTTCAGGTAACTGGAGAAGGATTTGGATAAATGATCTCCAAGGCACAGGTAACCCACTTCTGCAAATTCAGTAAGGGTAAACGAATAGAGAATAGAAGCCACTCAAACACCAGACAATAAGCTCTTCTTAAATACATCAGAATATGCGCATTAAAAAGGTTCTTTTTTAAAAGATTTTTTTTAACCCCCAAACTGTCATTTGAAGCTGTCACCTGACCTTACTTCAGACATTCTCTTAATAGATGTTGAGTGGGTGTAAAATCAGTTTGGGGATTGTGCTGGCCCTGGACTTGTGGTGAGGAACAAACTGGCGATTTCGGTATTAAACAAGTGTTAATCAAAGACTTTAGGTTCAGCTGGCTGAGGAGAAGCTCATTATGAAACCTGGGCAGATGCTGACTGCTGTCTTTCTTAGAGATCTGCATAGTTAGCAGCAAAGGGCTCTCAGCACAACGGGGGGAGGGGAGGAAGGCCTGGGTCCCTGCGTAGCACCCCCTGTGCAGCCCAGCCTCAGGTTTCCTGAGCCTGATGGCTGCTAATTAGAGAGATAAAAAAAGATTCCCCCTTTTTTAGTCTTTGAAAACAAAACAAACCACAACCTAAAGACTTTTGGAAGCTTGAGCTTATGATAATTATCTGGTTCAGGTTTTAAAATATTTCTGTCCTGTGTTCTCCCCGCCAACCCCCCCACTCCCCTACCCCCCTTAAAACTAAGCTTTCTTTTCCCCTGGACAGTAATGGTGTTTCTGAAATAGCTCTTCCCTTGACATTACTGGGGAGGTGAGCATTATTTCCCCCAGAAAAGTAAACAAGGGAATAAAAACAAGGTGACTCAAAGGATGAGGAAGTATGTTTTTCTAGAGAACAAAAGATTCTTTCACAGTATGTCAAAGACTTAACTGTGGACTTTCCTGAATGTAAACACTGTTCAAATGGCAAAAGGAATTTCATCTATGCCTATAAAAGTTCTCAAACAATAGTTCTTGCTTGAAGCTACATTTAGCACACAGTAAAACAACCTTTTCCTCAAATGCTCTGCCCACAGACCTGCAGAGTTTAACTGGCCCAGGAGAGGAGCAGTTCTAACTGCTTGCAGAGGGGCAGTCACAGCCTGTAGATGAGAACGCACCCAAACTGAGTGACCAGTGATGGACAGCGAAGGACAGACTTCAGGGATCAGGAAAGCTGAGAGGTGGCCTGATGCTTTCCACTCAGTCTGAGTTTATGGCCCACAGAGCATATGGCTCAACTGTCATCATTACATGCGAGGAACATTAACATTTTAAACCAAAAGGAATGATAGCAGTTAAATGAAATATTTCCTATTATTTATATATCTTTTTGTTGTAAATTAAAATGGGCACTAATCATATTTAATGGAGCTATATGTCAATGAACCAAATTACATCATTACAGAAACACCAAAGGTCTTTCTTTATCCATCAGATTCTGCAGACATCTTACTACCACTAAGTCAGCTCAAATCCTACACAGGCAACCTTGGGGTTCTTCTCTAGTGTATATTCCTAGGGAATTCTCTATAGGGTTTAACAACAGTGTCAGAGATTGTTTAGTGTTGGGGTGACCTTCCTTCTCATTGAGAAGGTGTGTCTCTGTATTTTCAAATGTTGGTTACTGTACTGGCAGAGAGCTAAATACACACTAGGGAGCAATGAGAGAGAGAGAGACACAGAGAGAAAGAGTAAGCGAGTGAGCGAGCACAGAAGAGGTAGTACATGGCTGGGACACCAGCCAGGAAGTTGGGTTAAGTTAGAAGCTAGCTAAGAGGCTGACCAGGGAAAGGTCAAAAGCTTTAAACTATATAGAAGTCTTAGCATCTTATTTAAACTGTTAGTGGGATCTGCCTAAGCCCTGCAGTAGTTTAGATTTTATGTCACATTTTCTATTTTCAAATAATGTATATCAAATTAGGAGATGTTCTATGGCCTCCATTAGGTGATGTGTGTGTGTGTGTGTGTGTGTGTGTGTGTGTGTGTGTTGGGGTAGGGGGCAATAAGAGGAGACAGTCAGGGTTTCTGTGTCTCTGAAGTCAGCTTCTGTGACATTCTCTTTTGTGCCTCTATCCCAGGGTGTGAACAGGGTCAGCTTTTCTCAGATCACAATGGACACTGGAGGCATCTACGTTCCTAAAACGGGTGGCAACCAAATATCAGTGTTATCCACTCAGTGAAATGTATCCTATGCATATTTCATGTCTCATCACTTCTCATTTCATCTGAAGAATACTGAGGCTTGTACTGTGAGCTGCTGTGACCACACAGTGCATGCAGCAAGGCCAGGATTCACTCCCCTCTGTCCAGTTACAGCTGGGTCTTTCAAGAGGTATGGGCTACCTCTGTCACGATTTTCATGGTAATAAGCAGGCATGACATACAATGAGCGACTGGTTTGATTTTAGAAGAATAAACCATATGCTAAGTATAGCTTTGTGCCCTATGTGAGAGAACAGGTGTGGCCTCAGAGTCTGTCTACCAATCTCCCTTCATCTGGAAGGGAAGATTTGCCAGCCTGGCTGTGAAAAGACAAGAGTACCCACTGTCCTCCACAGTTCAAGAGGACAGGACCACTGAGTATTACATACACTGCGTGGCCTGGGTAGTGTCTACCTTGGCTAAGGGAGCAGCCAGGTGTCTCACGCATCTCCATAAAGAAGACTCAGACATGCTTCCTCCTGCTCTGCCCTCTCCGGTCTAGGTCCCTCCAACCCCTTCTCAGTTTCTACTCTTTCATTAACAGAAACTGAGGACTGGTTCATTTACGAATACACACATTCAAGTATATTGGTATTTTGAGTGGCATCTGATTAATCATCTATTTTTTTTTAACGGTTTCCTTGAGTAGAGAAAGTATTAATAAAGGGTAAGCTCTAGGTCGTAGCCTACACCATATATCCCTAACACCTCAAATTGTCTAGACAACGTAAGAGACTGTACTAGCAACCTGAAAGCCTTTTTCAAGAGGTCAGTGAGATTGCTCAGAGAGGAGAGGTGCCTGCAGCCAGGCCTAACAACCTGAGTTTGATCCCCAGAACACATGTGACAGAAGGAGAGAACCAAATTTCCAAGCTGTCCCTGAGCTGCACTTACACACGTGCACGCGCGCGCGCGCGCACACACACACGCACACGCACACGCACACGCACACACAGTTTAAAACCCTATTCCTCAAAGAAAACTCAAGACCAGATAATGTCACCTCTAAGGTCTCTCAAACATTCAAGAAACAAGTCTTTAAAAACCGTTCCAAAAAGCAGAAAGAGGGCACTTGTCAACTATGAGGCTAATATGACTCAGATGCTGAAACCAGAAAAAGACATTATACTAAACAAACTCTATAGACCAATATCCATTTTTTTAGCGTAGGCATGAAAATCTTTCAACAGAACTGAACCCAGCACTATATATCAAAACAGAATTATGTATAATGACCAAGTGGGCTTTAAGCTTGGAATGAAAGGATGAGCTTATACATAAAAATATATTAACATAATTCACATTAATAGAATAAAGAATAAAAATACATGCTTATCTTAACAGATGCAAAAATTGCATCTGAGAAATTCTTGACGAAACTGTTCAACAAATGAGAAATGAGAGAGAATCCAGCAACCCAATAAAAGTCAGGTATGAAAAACGTAAAGATAACACTTAACAGCTGCCATATCACAGCGTAAGGGCTTCCCCCTGCCGAGAAAGAACGAGATGAGGGTATTCCCACCAGGTGTGGTGGTGCACACCTTTAATCCCAGCACTGGGGAGGCAAAGGAAGAGGCAGCAGCAGGTTGATCTCTATGAGTGCAAAGCCAGCCTGATCTAGAAAGTGAGTCCAGGACAGCCAGGGCTCTGCTACAGAAAACCCTGTCTTAAAAACCAAAACTAAAACCAAAACAAAACAAAGAAAAAGGTGAGGCTCTTCCCACCATGGCCACTCAGCATGGTACTAGAGAGTCTTACAGGACCAGGCAGAAACAGAAGAGGTGTTCAGACTGGAAAGAAAGGTACACAGCACAGTCTGGTATAAACAGAACGTCCCCACTGTGTGTGGCACCTTGTGCTTGTAATCCCAGCCTTCAGGAGGCTGGGGCAGAAGGCCGCTGTGAGTTCTAGACCAGTCTGGTCTTCAGTGAGATTCTCCTTCAAAATAGTCAACCAGGTAACCAACTAACCAACCACAAATACATAAGAAATCCCACGGTAGCCACTAAAAGCTATTAGAACACGTTATCAGAACAGCATTGTTGCAGAACAGAAGACTGAAAACGGAACATTATTTTCATATGCTAGTAATGAACATTCAAAGATAAAAACTTTAAGAATTCATTTCCAACAGTGTTAAAAAGAATAAAACAAAACCTGTGCTCTGAAAACTACCAAACATTCTTGAAAGAAATGTAAGCACCTCAATAAGCAAAAGAAGATGCATATTCATGAATCAGAAGAGTTAATGTTGTTAAGGTAGCAATATTCTCTACTTTGACCTAAAGATTTCGTGTAATCTTTACTAGTATCCTGCCTGGCTTCCTGGTAGAAACTGATAATCCAGTTCTAAAATGTGTATGCAAATGTAAGGGAACCAGGACAGCCCAAACTGTTGAGGACTCATGCTTTCTCGTTTAAAAACTTACTACGAAGTCACCGTAATCAACGTGGTGTGCTACTGACATAGGCTAGACAGTGACCGAATGGAGCGGAGAGCCCCTTGACTGCATTGTCAGATGGCTTTGCACATCTACATATACCAAGACAATTCAATTGTTTTTACAGGGTAAAAAAACAAAAAACAAAACCTGCTATGACAACTGGATCTCCACAGACAACAAATTAAGTTAGGATACCTATCTTATACCATACCAAAAAAAAAAAAATTAACTCAAAATGGGTCGAAGGCGTAGATCTAAGTCCTAAGTCTATACAGCTCTTAGAAGAAACAGAGATAGATATTTGTAATTTGGGATGAGGCAATGGCTTTTTAAACATGACACCCAAAGTATAAGTAACTGTGCTAGCTAAATTTATGTCAACTTGACACAAACCATAGTCATCTGAGAGGAGAAAACCTCAATTAAGAAAATACCTCCAAAAGATCAGGCTACAGGCAGGCCTGTAGAGCATTTTCTTAATTAGTGACTGATGAGGGAGACCACAGCCCATTGTGAGTGGAGCCATCCCTGGGCTGGTGTCCTGGGTTCTATAAGAAAGCAGGATGAGCAAGCCATGTGAAGCAGGCCAGTAAGCATCCCCCAAGGGCCCCTGCAGCAGCTCCTGCCTCTAGGTTCTGGCCCAGTTTGAGTTCCTGTCCTGACTTCCTTCGATGATGAACAGTGATGTGGAGGCATAAGCCAAACAAACCATTTCCTCCCACGACTTGCTTTTTAGTCACGGTGTTTTGTGGCAGCAACAGAAGCCCTAACTATGACAGTTACCAAAGGAAAATAGGTACTATTGCGTATATCCAACTGGAGGCTTTTAAGCTTCTGTAGTACTACTAAGAAAGTGAGACTAAGCCCACAGAAGGAGAACACGTATTGCAAGTCATGACTGGATAGGAGCTTTTATATAAAGAGTTTCAATAACAGAACAACAAAAAGACATACCAAACGAAAAATGGGCAAGGGATTTGAACAGTTATTTCTCCAAAGATACACAAACAGTCAACAGATACACAAAAAGAAAGATGTGCAACACCATTAGCTATTGTGAAGGGCAAGTCAAAACCATGAGATACTACTGCTCAGACACAAGGATGAGACAGACAGTAACAACTGCAATCCAAGATGTGGAAAAACAGGAACCTGTGTATACCGTGGAGGGAAGAGAAAACAGGATGTCTGTTTTGAAAGACAGTCTGCAACCTCCTTCAAGAGTTACACATGAAATTTCCTTATGATGCAGCTACAAGCACCCATGTGCATATGCAAAATAACTGAATGCCTATGTGCATACAAAAGCATGCACACAAATGTTCACAAGGCCCAAAGGAGAAACAGCACATATATCTGTTAATGAACAGCTAAAATGAGGTATACCTGTGCAATGGCACATTATTCACAAATGAGAGAAACTGGAGCAGTATAGCATGGACACACCTTAAAACCTAAGTGAATGAAGTTTGCCATAAGACCTACGTAATATAGGCTGATGGCTACATGAGATCACAGCATAAAGTTCCTGAAGGTTTCCTGTGAAGAAGGGCATGTTTAGGCTGCTAGTTACTGTTATTGAACTGGGCAATTTAATAGACCAGAGTAGAGGAGGGAAACTCTAAACTTGGCAGATTTCCCTTGTCAATCAAGGCTTAGCTATTCCACCATTCATAGAAAACTACTTTTATCTATGTATTTGGGAACCTTAGCACCCCTAATCTGGAACTCTGAAATACCAAATCTGATTTTTTTTTTTTTTTTTTGGTGCGTTGACTTGCTTGCTGCTGTGGGTAGAAAATTCCATGCTATAATCAATTGATGGGCACAGTCAATACACTAAAATTACTGTATGAAGTTGCCTTCAGGAATTGAAGCTCATGTTTGGATTTGAGTACCATTCCAAAGAAACTTCATCATTTACACAGACATTCCAAAATCTAAAAGAATTTCATTTAAAGTCTGGATTCTTCTTGAGAAGTCTTCTCTTGAAATAGTAAGGACAAACTGGATATTCATTTTCAGATGGCAACACCAAAGTACTCCTTCTTTCCAGGTGGTACATGTGTCTTGCTGGCCTGAGACCCTCCCAGCCTGTACCCCACACTTATCTCACCAATTCCAATGTGTGTGCACGCACTCAGACTCTTTTGCAGTCTTCTCTGAGAGCACCACCTCTACTTACACTAGTCTTTGGGCCTTAGGGAAGCTATGTGGTGGGAGAGGAATAAAAACAAGGTGTGATGCTTAGAACCATCAATAGGATCTGGGCCAGTGGTTCCCAACCTTCCCAGTGCTGCGACCCTTTAACATAGTTCCTCATGTTGTGGTGACCCCAACCATAAAATTATTTTATAACTGTAATGTTGCTACTGTTATGAATATAATATAAATATATAATATGCTGGATATTTAATATGCGACCCCCCCAAAGGGTCATGACCCAGAGGTTGTGAACCACTGATCTAGACTCACCAAGGAAGAAACCTCTTCTGGTGTGTCTGTGAGGGGTTGGTTAGGTTTGGTTAAGTGAAGTGGAAAGACCTATCCTTAACATGAGCAGCAGCACCCCATGGGCTGAGGTCCTAGACTGAGTAAACAGGAGAAAGCAAGCTGAGTACAGCTTCTCTTTCTCTCTCTCTTCTTCCAGACTGGGGGCTGAATGTGATCAGTTGCTTCATGCTCTTGTTGCTATGACCCCCCCCCCAAACAACTGTATCCCCTTGAACTGTAAGCACAAAAAATCCTTCTCCTTAAAGGTGCTTCTTAAGAAGTCAGACATTTTGCCATAGGAACGAGGAACATGACTGACACACAGGCTTCTACAGTAGAGCGAGAACCAGGCTGAAAGCACAGCTTTGTCCTTTGCTAGTAGAGCAAGTTACTGAAGCCCAATGTCGGAATGAAAATGCTCACACCTGAAGCAGTGGCTGTCATGATTTTTGTGGTTGTTTTTTCAAGACAGTTTCTCTGTGTCATCCAACCTTGACTTCTACACGCACACACTTGCATATGCACCTCCCACAAAAAAGACAGCTCATTTCCAAGGGACAGAAGCAGGTTAGAGCAGGTGAGCAGCTCAAAATGGCCCAGCTACAAAGGAAAAGCGTTATTGGATTTAGGGGTCGTGGCTTGTGCACCCAACAAGCCATGCTTGGCCAACTAAAGAAGCCAGACTAATAGCAAAAGCAGAAAAAAGGCATTATTCAATGTGGCCACCCTGGGATGTGGGACGGTGGGATACACGACTTCCAAAAGTCTGTCTTCAGGGATCCTGATAAAGGGCAGCTTAAACAGGAGGCAAGAGGTGTGCACGTAGTCCAGCTAAGGAAAACGTCGGGAGAGTAAAATAACTCTAGAAGCTGTTGGAGCCTCCCCCTGTGTCTGGAGTCGACTGACTGTAGGTGACAGAAAGCCCCACAGTGTGCCCTTTTTAATCCTTTGCGGTTGCCATATTATTACCATCCTCAGGTGTGCCCCGACAAGCCAGTTTCAGGCACCCCTCCTGATAACACAGCTAAGGGGCCTAGATATCCGTGAAAGCAGAAAAAGGCATTTGTTCAGTGTGGCTGCACTGGGAGGAGTGACAGACTGCTGAGCCTCTCCCAAGTCCAGTTCTTCAGAGACTAAAATGACAAGAACTGCTCACGGTTGGAATCCTAACATTGACTTGGCTGAGATAGTCCTGTTCCAAGCTCACTGACACCCCCATGTGGTCGGCAGTAGTAATAACTTTAGTCAAGTGAAAATCTGAAAGTTAATGCTTAAATATAACAAGATAAATAAGTGTCAAATAACATTTTAAGAGGTCATATTATTTTAGGCTCTAGCCTGTGCTTAGAGGCAAACATATCTCTCAACTCTTTGGTGAGACAGCGAGGTGCTAATGGATGCTTTTCTTGGGTCTTTTCTGTCATAATTAAGAATAATACTCAACATGTGTGGTAGTCACCTCACCATCACTGGCTTTTCTCCAGTACTTTCAGTTCTCCAGTACTTTAGGCTTTTCTCAGAAAGACCATTCTGAGACTCTCTGCATGTCTGGTTCGTGGAAGGATAAGATTCCTATCTGGGGAGAGTGAGTTACCAGAAGCTTACCAAACACAGAAGCCCTGGAATGAAGGTGTGAGGACACCTATGGGAGAAGCTGTGAACCTGCAGTTCGGTGAAAATAATTTTAAGATGCCTCTTTTGTACTCAAATGCTGACTTAAGTAAAAAGTCAGGGATAACTCAAAGCAAGGAAGGGTAGTCATACACCTCAGCCTGTCAACCGAAGCTGACAGCCAAGGGGCCATATAACACAGAGAGAGAAGGAAAGAAGGGTTTCCTAAGTTAGCGTGTGAACCAAGGTGAACAGGAGGAATGACGGAATAAGATGGCGCCACTCAGCAGCCACTGCAGTAACGATTAGCACAAGCCGAGGATGACGAGACTAAAAGGTGAGTATTGACAAATAAGACACTGATAGTTTTTAATATGCAACCACATGTATGTGCTGATCATAAAGGGACACAGCAGCAGCTTCAGGTGGAAAGAATGCCCCCACCTCACCTTCAGCTGTCGGTGCCAGACAGGGCACAAGGAAAAGAACGCTGTGATATTCCTGCTGAAAGTTCATACTCTGGCCCCCAAATCAAGGGATGTTTTACTGAACAATGGGCTTTGATCTTCTTCAAAATGCCACGGAGAAACAATTATGGAAGTCAGAAAAATGAGGAATTGGTGAGACAGGCAGACACCAAAGAGGCACACTCTTCACTTGCTTCCTTTTCTTACTGGGGTATCGGATCTGAGCGACAAGGCTTGCAGCTTCCATACTGTATTAACCTCACGCTCCTCAGTTTGAGGCCTGGATGGAGGTCACGCAGGACCATGTGCCTATGGCACACTCTAAACTTGAGTGCTTGGAGATAACAGAAGATGTACAGCTTACTCTCAAGCAGTTCATTAAAAAGATACATAAAGGCACATGCATCACATACAACACACACAGAGACAAAAAGTTAGAGTTAGACACACAGAGTTTATGAAGGTTAAATTACTACGGGGCAGAAATCATGAACAGTTTGAACGTAAGATTCTAACGACCTAATGCTTGCGTCACCCCTACCCCTGCCCCACTTTCATTAGAGAAGTGTCTTATGAACACAGACTCCCCTCATATTTAACAAAGATCAGAACACGTAGTGATAAACTTGGAGGTAAAAGCTCAAGATCTATTTTTTAAAGGAAATTCTATTGGAGTTTTAGAAAAAAAATCACATATATAAATAAATATCAAAATACACTCAAATATGCTGCAATTCACCCATCCATCCACGCATGAATACATGCATTAGCCATCTGTCCTGGAGCCGGGCATTGGTGAGAAATGAGCTATTTTCAGAATGGGTAAGCTAGCTCCTGTCATACTTTTACAGCAAACCCAAGCTTATGCCTACCACCAAGCCGGAGGCACAAGGGAGACATGCTGTTGTTTTTTAAACAGCTAAATAATCCTGGGCTACAGGCAAAGAGGAAGAGAGCCACAGTTGCAATGATGGATCCTACTGTAGCCATGAGGCAGTTCTTCCACCCTGGGCCTCTCTAGTGTAGGACACAGCGGTTTGTTTCTGGTGTTACATCTTCACCAGAAGGAATTCAGTGTGGCTGAGGGGATGGCTTGCAATTGAACACAGTGCTTTCCATTTGGGTTAACACAAGGCCTATGTAAGTATGAGATTTCCCATGGGGGCTACCCTGGAGGGGGAACAGCACTCATCATGTTTACCCCTAGAGCTGCATACACACACTCTGGGATTTCTTGGTACTATGAGACAGGAAATTACCATTTTTAACTTAAACTAGTGTGAACTGAACTAGTGCTTCTGTTAAATATCATCTTACATTCAGCCTTTTTTCCTTCTGAGAAATGATCTCATGTAGTCCAGGCTAGCCTCAAACTGTGTCTGGCCTGGAATTCCAGATCATTCTTCTACCTCTAAATCCTAGAGTAGAGGCATGCCAGCACACCCAGCTCTGCTTTTGTTGTTGTTTTTGTTTTTGGTAAGACAGGGTCTCCCTCTGTAGCCCAGGCTGGCCTCACTGATATGTAGGTGTCTGCTTCCATACCTTCACCTTGCTCATCTTTTGATTCCACAGTGAACCTGGAAACAATGGAGAATAGCTTTTCTCTTCAAATGTATAAGGACAAGTAACTGTTTTAACCAGCAGCTGAAACCTATTTTTTTTATCCTATGAAATCCTAAGTGGCATGTAACATAGCTCTATCATGAACCATAATTACAACCAACATAAAGGGCTCATTCTAAGAGTCCTTCTAGAATTGGCTATTTAATAAAATATTTTTTTAAATAAAAATAAAATTTGAGGGCTGCTGGGTTAAATAAAACAGTTTTCTTTGCAGTGGGGATTCCCAGTGGCAGATATGCTAACTGTAATTTAATCGCTGAGTGTTTTCTCAGTTGTCGTGTCCTGCAATGGCTGGAACACAGACTCCCTAGAGGACACAGTTCCTGTGAAGCGTGTTTGGAAACAGCTGACTGGGCACTTTCAGATCTGCAGCTTCCCACTGCCTGCACATCCTGCTCTGCCTCTCCCCCTGCATCTAACAACCCCTAACAACCCTGTGGCTTTAAATGCACGTCCCTGGTCAGGATCATAACTCACACTAGCTTGAAGCTCTGGCTGCCAATTTTCCTTTCTTTCTTTCTTTTCTTCTTTCTTTCTTTCTTTCTTTCTTTCTTTCTTTCTTTCTTTCTTTCTCTCTCTCTCTCTCTTTCCTTCCTTCCTTCCTTCCTTCCTTCCTTCCTTCCTTCTTTCCATCCTTCTCTTTTTTTCATTTTCCCCCTCATTTACTTTATTCACTTTACATCCTTGTAACCCCTACCCTCTTCCCCTCCCAGTCTCACCCTCTCTCCCTCCCCCCCTCACCTACTCCTCAGGAAAGGGGAGTTCCCTTTGCCATTCACCCCAGCTCATCAAGCTGCATCAAAACTGAGCATGTCCTCTTCCCCTGTGGCCTGGAAAGGCAGTCCTGCCAGGGAAAAGTGATCAAAGAGCTGGCAAGTGAGTCCTTGTCTAATGCAGTCCCCGATTCCCTTACTAGAGGACCCATATGAAGCCATCTGCTACATCTTCGTAGGGGGCCTAGGTCCAGTTCACGCATGGTCCTTGGTTGATGCTTCAGTCTCAGCAAGTCCCTCTGGGCCCTGGTTAATTGGCTCTGCTGTTTCTTTTGTGGAGCTCCTGTCACTTTTGGGTCCTTTTCTCTTTCCCCCCACTATTCCTCAAGACTCCCAAAGTATCAACCAATGGTTTGCTGTGAGTCTCAGCATCTGTTTTGAGATGCTGCTGGGTACAACCTCCTAGAAGACTCTAACAGGCTCCTGTCCTGGCTCCTAATTTCAAACAGCAAAACACTGTCACCTGAGCCTCGCCATCATAAACAGTGTATTCAAAATGCTCAATCCCCATTTCCAGCATCCACACTGCTTCAGTGTGTACCATTTTGTCAGACACCAAACTGCAACTGTAATTTCTGCCCAACCCTCACCAGCCAGCCTTCATCAGCCCACACCTGACCATTACCTGGGCCTCAAGACTGCCTGGCTTCACTGGATGGGGTTGCTCCCACATTGCCATTTGCTACCTAAGCCACCTTCCCACTCAGCCTCTACCCAGTAATCTGCTGCAACCCCAATCTCAGTGAATCTGAGAACCTCACAGGGCTTTCACACAGTCTGGTTTCTCCTTAGCCCTGGACTCCACTTGTTAGGGAATCATTTGCTCGAGTCAGGCTTGCCTTAAAGCAGACAATGATAACCAATGGCTGCTGGGAGGGTGAATTTCCTTTAAACTGTTTTGAAAAACATTCTGTGTTTGTCAGACTGTATGTAACCTAACCCACACTGTTTCCTAAAATCCCTCAGCTCATGTGCACAGCACACTCCCATCCCTCCTCGGGATTGCTGGTTCTGAACCTGGGCTTGCTCTCTGGGCCTTGTGCTTGGCTGTGGCATTGGCTCTCTGCTTCCATAGCTTCTGTGCCTGGCCATCCCTGGCTTTGTGGCACAGCTCTTCCTCTTGCTGAGAGAAAACTCCATACTAATTTTTACAGCTATGCCTGCACCTGTGGGGTTTACAGGCCTGGAGTGAACTGTTCTGTCTAGTTACTCAAACACATCCATTTAAAAAGCCAAGCCTTAGCTCAGGGGTAGAGAGAGTGCTTGCCTCTCATGCAGGAGGCCCTGGGCATATTTATCTGAGATCCCAGCACCATAAGCAGCAGCAAGAAATGCCCAGCCTAACTGTCAGCTCGTTGGCTTTTACACCTCACTGTCACAGACGATTTTCCTCTGAAGTACACCGCACGGGACTTGCAGTCCTCAGCTACTGCTGAACTATGTACTGTTTGGCATCAGCTGGCTCCTGGCTTCCGTGCCATGATTAGTGGCCGTGCGGAACAAGCTCCTAGAGAAGGTGGGTCCCCAGGAAGTGCTTCACCAGAACCAGCTGGCTAAATGAGTTTCAAAGGCCCCACATACCTATTGTTTGTAAGTCAATGGATGACAGCCTGCCAATGGCACAGCTTGGATCACATTCATCTACTTAGGAAACTGGTTTGTTGAGCTTCCTGAAGACAGATTTGATGACAAGCCCTGTTGTTGTCTGGTTATTAATAAACTAGAAACATGACAGGGGCGGGGCAAACTAACAGAAGGTTAAGGATGAGAGTCCAACGATTAAGCTCTTAAGACTGCAGATGTGACGGTGTGACAAGAAGTCATCTTATCCAGCAAAAACTGATTTATGGTGATAAATACATAATTTGGGTTTTTTTTTTTTGGGGGGGGGAAGATAAGTGCTGAGGATTAAATCCTTGCTTCTGTTTTATGATTAGCAGCCATGTAGAATAAACTTCCTATAGAAGGTGCTTTGACAATGAACCTATATATATATATTTTTAAAATCTGATTACATATAAGCGCATTTGGATCTCTGGCATGAACTGTTGTTTGGAGTACTAGTAGCTACTTATTAACACACAATTTTCACTAAAGCTGTACTCAAGAGTTTTCACTATATCCACATGACAATAATTACAAGTTGACCACCTTTTAAATGTCAGCTACTTCATGAGTATACAGGCATAGCATAAAGACCATACTTGACCAATCGGAGTGAATCATGAGAACAGGGCACTCTGGAAAAGGATAGCTCTTCCCGGTGACTGAGAGGCCAGATGCTGTGAGGCAGAATGAGGCAGAGCCAGGCCCCCGCTCTATCTAGCAGCTCAGGGTGTCACTCCAGTCATGGCGTACTCTTCTTCTCATGCTGCCTCATCCACCACCTTCAGCAGGATTTTTGGTGAAAGCAAAGAACAGTGGTGGCTTAGCTACTGGCTCTAGATCCTAAAGAGACATGGGCTACATCTACCTTGAAAGTGATCACATTTCTATTTTCTTCCCGGTAACTCTTCTCCAGAGTTACCATGAAGAAACTGAGCTCTCATGAAAGCATGGCTAGGAAATCAGTTTAACCCTGGTCAGGTCTGGACTTGTTACGGCTTAAATTCCTCTGTAACAGCAATCTTGAGGAGTAACAGTATTAGGGAGTGAGGCACCTGAGGGATGATAGGCCCCGAGGGGTCTGGGAAGGGAGGGAGAATCAATACTGCTCTTAAAGGTTGAATGCCGATCCCTTTGGTGTCTTTGCCACAGGAAGTTTGAGGTGCCATGTTGAACTCTGTTAGTCTGAGATTTTGTCACTGACTGGATAGTGGAGGGAAATGATTTACAGGAGCATTTATTTAGCTCATACCTCTGGAAGTTTTAGCTGTGCTTGGCTAGCTCTGGTGCTTGGGGTGCGGGAATGCGGAGCATCATGGCTGAGGGGTGAGATGGGGCAGAGATGCTTATGTGGTTTGTGGCAGCTAGAAGATAACTTGGGCGTTGGCTCGCCCCTTCCAGCATGCAGGTGCAGGGATGGAATGCATGTGGTCAAGCTTGGTGGCAAGTGACTCTACCCACCTTCATATTCTTCAGATAACAATGCTAGGCTATTTTGAGATGGCAGCTATCAATTTTATTTCTACATTTTAAAATGTTTTAATTTTTTATTATTTTTATGTGTATGAGTGTTTGCTTGAATACATGCATGTGTATCACCTATGTGCTTGGTGCCTGTGGAGGCTCAAAGTGACCTTCCTGGAACTGAAATTATGGGTCTTTGTGAGCTGCTGTGTAGGTACTGGGAACTAAACCAACGTTCTCTGCGAGAATAGTAACTGCTTTTAATCACAGAGCCATCTTTCCAGCCCCAAAGATTTTATTACTCATTCAAATAATGAATGTATGTGTATCTGAGTGTGTGATGCCCATAGAGGCCAGAAGATGGTGTCAGGTCCCTGAGAGCTGGTTTGCAGGCATTTGTGAGCTGCTTTATGTGGGTGCTGGAGCTGAACCTAGGTCCTCTGCAAGGGCAGCATGTGCTCTTAACTGCTGAGCTATTTTTCTAGCCCCTTAAATCAATTTTTTTAAAACAGGCTTTCTTTATTTATTTTTAGTTGCTGTTGTTCTGCATAAGGCTGTCCAGTTGTGGCTGCACTTGCTGACCATCTTTTCTCCATTAGGGTGCTTTGGGGGCCTGTTACTAATTGGTGTTATGTCTCTGGTCTATTCCTGGACTTTCTATTCTGTCCTATCGATTTGTTCTCTCATCCTTTTGCCAACATCACACCACCTTCATTATCATAGTTTTGCAGTAAACCTTAAAACTGGCAACAGGATCTCCCAGTTTTATTCATCTTTAGAATGTCTGTCTGGGCTATGTTAATTACATAAAAATTTTAGAATTGGCTTGTTTTCAGCTGTTAGAAAAAGTCCTGCAGAAAGGCGCTTGGAGTTGCATAAATCTATAGGTCCGTGCAGAAACGTGGAAACCTCCCTCATGTCCATTCTGACCCATGAACTCCGTCTATCTCTTCACGTACTCAGTTCGTCTTTCTGCTTTGCAGTAGTTGCCACACACATCATACACAAGCCTTGTTAAACTCTTACCTCAGCATGTCCTTCTCAAGAGCAGCCACTTAGAAAATGTGTTGTGTGATTAGCACTGTTATGATGGTTGCTGACACAGGCATGTATAACTAATTTTGTCAAACTTAGTAGTTCTAAGTCTTTTATTGAAAAATGGATTTTCCAGGCAGGCAGTTCGGCTTTTACTTATGTTTATTTCCTCCTGGCGCTAACACTTCCAGTGTGGTACTGGATAGTTTGGTGAGCACGTTCATCTGTGCCGTACTCCCCCTTAGGGGAGAGGCACTCAGCCATCTGCCACTGAGTGTGGGGCTGGCTGTCCACAGTTGGTGCTAGTCGGACTCCTACTGGGCAGAGGAGCCTTTCTTTTCACAGCTTTCTGAGGGCAGCCTTAGCTTTACAGTCTGCCTTGAGTCACGGCCAGGTCTGGAGGGGTTTTGAGGAAGGCCAGAGCTGACTCAGTGGTAGCTCAAATTCTGGTTCTCCTCCTCAGTCCTAGCCTCTTTCCTGTAATGTTTTTTGTAATGTTTTCGGGGCTTTACTAGCTGTGTATGCACCTGTATGGGGTTTCTGTCTGCATTTGACGGTAAAGACAGGGTATAATGTGTTTCATCTACAACTAGGACAGATAGATTATTTTTAAAAATCAGCCTATTATTTCTTTGTGTACACATGTGTGTGTGTGTGTGTGTGTGTGTGTGTGTGTGTGTGTGTGCGCGCACGTGCCATGGCACTACTGTGGAGGTCAGGACAACCCTGTGGAATCTGTTCTTTTCTGGAGCCTTCCTCCTTTCTGTGGGTCCTGGGGAATCAAACTTAGGCCACTAGACTTGTGTGGGAAGCACCTTTACTGGCTGAGTCAACTCGCCAGCCCATGAGTTACGTCAGCACCCACCCATGAGAACACATGCCAGAGGATAACTTGTGAGAACTGATTCTTCTTCCACCATGTGGGTCCTGGGGATCCGGCTCAGTTCATGAGGCTTGCTGGAAGTGCCTTCTTAACTGGATGAGCCATCTTGCTGGCCCTTTCTCCACATTCTCATACTAATGTTCCTAATTTCTGACATTATCTACTGACTCCCTGCTAGGGCAGCTGAGGACTGTTTTACTGTCCCCATCTCTCTCCTCAGAGAGAACTATGGGAGGGCAGCACTGCTAACCTTTTTATTGCTGTGTGGGAGTCAGTTTCACCAAGTGTCCCAATGTGACAAGTATTGCTACACTGCTAGTGTGTAATTACTACTCTGCTTTTTCTATCCCCACTAACCACTGTTCTACTAAATAGCCATTTTATGTATGTCACTAATGAATCCATAGACTCTCCATCAGACCTGCTCATTCATTTCAGCACCTATTTACACATTTCATATTACTAATCAGCCTCTCTTTCCCTCCCTCCCTCTCATTCCTCCTATACTTTTCTGTCTTCTCACGTCCTCTTGGATTAGCTGTGTTCAGGTCTCCTACATAGTACTATCTTGATGCATTCCTTCATTGTCACTTCCAGCATTAGTGACCTTTGTCTCTTCTACCCAGTCTTTCAAGGTTCACTCCCTCTTTTTGGTGAGAACACACAACACAGTAACTTCCTGAAAATTCACCTTCTGAGGTTTGCACATTTGCTAATATCTTTAGAGTACCCACTACTTCCTAGTGTGGCTGGATATAAAATTCTGGACTGGAAATAATTTTCCCCTTTGATGATTCAATGCCAAGTGCCATTATGATTCCTACCACATTTGAAAACATGTACTCTGCTCACCACTCCTCTCAATTTATAACCTTTGAGGAGTTTCATTATCCGTGGGGTTCTGAACATCCAGGTAGATAATACATAAGTTTGTGCTTTCTATTTGTTATTCTGAATACTTGCCAATATTCAGTTACTTCAGTTACTTTTTGGTGTGATTTTCTGCTCTTTCATTTTCTGTTTCTGTAATTTATATTAGAAAAAAACTTATCTTTGTTTTGTTATGTATTTTTTGATGTTTTTTTATTTTTTTGAGCTAGGGTTTCTCTGTGTAGCCCTGACTGTCTCTGTCCCAGTTAGATACAACTACCTCTGCCTTCTGAGCATAAGGACTAAAGTAGTGTGCCATCACGCCTGACTTTCTTCTTATTTTCAGTGTATATATGTGTGCATGGTAAGCTTCTTCTGGGATACTAATGTCTATTCTCTTCTACTGTTTTTATTTCTGCCAACACCCCCCACAAGAGATCACCTCAGTCTTTGAAGATTCCTAGGTTAATCAGGGATACAGTTTTGTTTTGTTACATAATTTTTCTTACCTCCCTAGGTCCAAGGGAGTTGAGTCACTTTCCTGGTTTCACTCTATAATATGTTTTTTCACTGTATATAGCACCTCTTTTTTTCAAAGTTTATTTTTCTTTGCTTATGTGTTTTATTTCCCAGTTTTAGATAAGAGGGATCCATTGATAAAGCATTGGTAAAACAGTAAGGAGGTAGAGAGAGAGGGAGAAGAATAGGGAGAAAGGGAGGGAGGAAAAGAAGGAAAAGGGGGAAGGAGAGGAAGAAGGGAGGGAGGGACAGAGGGGGGAGAGAGAGACTGTGTGTCTGTTTGATTGTATAAAGCTAGCATTTACCAACATGTGGGTCTTTGTACAGTATTCTGGGAGGGGCTGCTAGATCTTTGCATCGCAAATATTCTTCCTCAGTCCTGCCAACTTCAGACAGGGTTTCTCCTGTTTCCTGTCTGAGGAATGTAAGCATGGAAGCTGACTTCTGAGGACCCCGGTAGAAGGTGGATTCTCCTGTATTCCTCTCTTAGTCTGTGCCAGTCTCTGACCACTCCTACCTTTTGTAAGGTAGCAGAGAGCCAGCTTTGGGGAGCATCAGATGGAGGAAGAGGACTACAACTAAATGCCCCTGTATAGGCTGCGAATTTTTACTCCAACCTTCAGGTTTATGCAGTGCCTTCAAGTCCTAAAGCTGACAAATGCTAAATAAAAAGGGGGTGGGGGCTGAGAAAACACAGTTCTGAACCCATCTCACTCTCTGTCCCCTGCACTTGGGCTCAGGCACATGCTGTATATTTTGCTGTGCATTTTGGCCTTGCTCTAGCTCGTCTCTTGAATAACTAAACAAGTATAATCCTCTACTGACCATTGTCCTGTCATTGATTTTCTGCTCTTCTTCAAGCTGACAGGTTTAAGCAAAGACTATTTTTTCAATTCCTTTTTTGGGCCTGACAAAACTTTTTCTAAGCAGGATTATAAACAAAGCTTACATTTAATACCAGGGCAGACGATGACTTATAGAGCTCACTGGGTCGTGATTCACTAGTGGGCATCTGGGTAATAGCACTTCATTTTACAGTGGCTGTGTCTCCACATAAACATTCAACAATTCTGTAGCCCAATATTACTTAAATGCTAAGTTTCTAATTCTTACTGTTTACTGAGGACTTACTCTGTGCCAGGAATAAAGTATTTCATTCTCACAGGAACTTTGTAATGCACAAACAGCATTATCAGCCTGTCACAAGTAGGAGGGGAAACTTGAAAAGCACAGGGAACTTGCCAAAGATCACACACAACATGAGACACAGACCTTAAGTCAGGTTTGACTACTCCAAATATCACGCTCTTAAAAACCTGGCTATACTACTTATGGGAGAAAATAATTTTATTAGAAATGTAATGGTAAGAAAGTTTATTTCTGAAGCCCCTGTGATGCACTGGCCACATTAACTACATACTAAAAATGCCCAGCCAGAACACTTCTAGAGTGGATACTGTCAGGCTACGTGACACCTTAATACATCACAGGCATGTTTTAGATCTGCTTCCTCATACTTTTAATAAACACTGCTAACACTGTTCCCTTATTTACCAATATAAACAATATGCACTGTGGGAGCAACAACATAAAACAATGTCTTAAAGCTTGGCATGAGAGAAGGGAGTTGAAATAGTACTGATGGTGATTTGAGGAGAAAATAAGGAAGACTTCCTTAGGCTTTTTCCAGAGTCTGGAGGCAAGACAGGATTTCAATTTTTGATAATTCTTTAGAATTGTTACAGCCATAATTTTCAGTTTATATGGCTGTCTCTCTCACTGGATATGCAGTTTATATGGCTGCCTCTCTCTCACTGTATATGCACAGCTTATATGGCTGTCACTGTTGCTGTATCCATACGCACAAGGGTAACTGAAAACTCAGAGCCCCTCAAAAACATCAACTTCCTACTTCTTTTTCTTAGAGAAGTGGTTGTTGATCTAACTGCTAAATTTAACTACTTAACTAATTCTGATGCTATGATGGATGGAAGGATGGAAAACTTGAGTAGCAACTGTTTCTGAACTACAATGTGTGGAGTGTCACCTGAAGGCAGACTGCTTTCTAGTTCTTTCCTCAAACCCAGATGTTGCTTCAACAACATGAATAGTCTGGGGATGAAGTTCAGAGTGTTGCCTGGCATGTTTGAGGACCTGGGTTCAATCCCCAGCACTAAATTAAAAAAAAAAAAAAAAAAAAAAAAAGCTTTTCCCCCTCCCAAAGACATTGCTCTCTGTAGCTGGCACACTGTGGTTTCTATATTTTTCGGAGAGAGCATTACACCACGCTTTCAGTCTTGTACTTTTTAAAAATAAAAAATCACAGTTCTCAAAGGGTTGAGCATAACGATAGTTCAGCAAGTGGCACACTGGAACCAAACCTTACCAGCTTGTCAGAGATCACTGCAAAATATTCCAGAATTTTGTAAGCAGACCATTAACCTCTGGTAGCTTGAAACCAGCAGGGAGAAAATATTTACACCACAGAACTTGGTATACATTGTTAGCACCGTTTGCCAATTATCGGCATGACAGCTGCCTTATCAGCATATCCTGGGTACACTTGCCAGGAGGCCTTACATTTTTAGAAGTTAACTACTGAAAACCTTACAGAGTCAAAATTAATTTCTGTGGATTTCTCTAGTGGGAATAAACAATAGAAAAAGAATTCTAGGCATAGCCCAGGGGTTATCACACGGGCAAACAGCTGGTCATGTCAGTAAAAGCCAAGTGTGTTTGTACATGACTAGAGATACAGCAGGGAATTGCAAAAGTTCATGAAAGGCATTGGGTTTCTGGGAAAAAGAGATCCCCAAAGATATAACATGTTTAACAATCCTACAAGCCTTGACTCCTCTGTAACAATGACACACGGAATCAGGTTGTTTCCAGAGTTATTGGCCAAAGCAAAGAACAAAGCATAAAAGTAGACTAGGCTTCCTTGGAAAACTGAACAAAGAACTGTGTAACACTAAAACATCTTCAGAGCTTGTATGCTGGAGGAAAAAAAAATAAGTTTAATATAAGAGTAGCATTACTCTGAAATAGGCCTTATCATCCAACTGAAATCTTAAAACTGCAAAGTGACTGAGCTAGTGGCTAGAAAAGGCCAACCATTAACAACAGAACTGTCATTTATACGTGCTAGGAAGGGAAAATCAGTTTGTTTTTGTTTTCTGGGACACATGGGCAGACCTCATGTTCAGGAGTGGTTGAACAACATATAGTAGAGTCCACAGGTGTGTGTGTGTGTGTGTGTGTGCGCGCGCGCTTGAGTACTTTTTATTTGGTTACACTTTATTGGCATTATTTTTCTGTTTGAGTGTTGTTTTATTTTGTTCTCTTGGTTTTGGAGGTATTGTTTTTTGTTTGTTTTGAGAAAAAAGCTATAGTATAGTTGGGTGGGTAGGGAGGGGGAGAAGATCTGGAATGACGTGGGAAGGGGAAGAATATGATCAAAATAAATTTAAATTAAAATGGTTTTTAATAATAAAAGTATACAAAAGTAACTTTTATTAATTTTTTTCACAAAACAAACAAAAAAAAAACCAAACTGGCAACCATAGTTAGCGACTGGGGTTTGAATGAGAGTGGTGCAAGAGGCTCATACATACTGTTTGGGAAGGACGAGGAGGTGAGGCTTAGTTGGGGGAGGTGTGTTATGGGGCTGGGCTTTGAAGTTTCAAAGGCTTCCAGCCATCCGCAGCGCTCTCTCTGCCTCTGGCTTGCAGTCTGAGTTGTGAGCTCTCAGCTGTACCTGCCACCGTGCCTTCACTCCAGCATCATGGACTCTAATTCTCTGGAGCCATAAGCTCAATTAAACACCTCTCTTTGATAAGTTGTCCTGGTTGCGGTGTTGTGCCACAGCTACATCAGTGTACCTATGAGTAAACTACATGATCCCAGAGTGTTTTCTTCAGAGGGACAGTGGACCAGTGGTGCTTTCATGCAGCTCAGTTATCTTTCACCTGCACCTCCTTCCATGCATCTCTCTGTCTACACTGACCATGTGCCTCCCTCACTGCAAGGACACGTGGTTCCAGTCCCACACTGTGATTCAGAACGTCCATCATCATATGTGGTTAAAGGAGTGCTCCGCACAGGCCACAGAGCCCCTCTTAGTGCCATCTGGAGATCTGCTGTCTGAGTCCCCTGCTGTAAGTAGAAAACCTTGCCTCATGAGAACAACACGGACAGCTTTGCAGAGATGATGATTTCAGTTTTGAAGAAAAGGGTGCAGACTTAAAAAAAAAACTGTTTGGAGGAATAAAAATAATAAAATAAAAAAACAAGTAACACTGTAAAATGTAACTGGATGAGTTTGGGATTATAATTAATCCGTGCTTCTGAAAATATAGTCTAAATGTAAAAACAAGTGATTCTAGGCACTGCAGTTGTGGTAATACTTTCATATGGCTGATCACTATAGGAAAACACAAATTCTTGTCAGAATTAATGAATGTATGCTAGATGAAGAGTTGGGAAGTACTCCTTTGGGTTCTCATTTGAAAACATAGCAAAGAATTCACTAACAAAATTTCAAGTAAGTATGGCTTCCATGCTAATGCTGCTAGATGGCGGAAGGCAGCAAGGACACCATAGTTTGTCCGTGAGTGTAAGGACAGTCCGCCTGCTATACTCAGAAGAATCAGGGATGAAGCAGACAGTTTGAAAGATTATTTCCCAAGCCTTCACTACTGACCTAAAGGAGCATCCACTACCCAACAGAAACCACATAAAAGACTGCAGAAATCTCCCAAGCAGAGGGTTGACTCCCCAAGTGCTGGGGTGCAAAGGTGAGCTTTCATTTCAATAATGTGTAGTACACACAATGGCCACTAGATGGCGATCAGACCCCTCCACCAGAGTCTGTGAAAGGAGCTGGCATCCAGGATGTGAATAAGGCATCAAGAACTAGGTGTCTTTCCTCACTTCTGTAAGAGAGATTTCCTAAGCTCCAGAATCAGGAGCAGCACTCTTCTGAGCACTGCTGAGTAAAGCGTTCACAAATGAGGTGGACTGAGTGTTGACTAGAAAGGGTTGACCAGAGGACAAGTATCACTTCCTGTTACTGGCAGTGACTCCTGCAAAGATTTGGCTGTACAATCTACTCTTGAATTACAACATGAGTAGGCCTAAATAGAGTAGGCAGTATTCCACCTCGTTATTTACCAAGAGATCTGACCAAAAGTTCAAACAATGGCAGGTTATCTGGATTATTCATTCTGGCCACTGGCATAAGGATGCATACTCACAATTTGTTTTTCTAACTGTGTATCCAAGTAACCATGCTTAGTGTCAACCATACAGACTGAGAAACAACAGAGCAAAAGGAGCATGCTGACTAACATAGTTTTCCCAATAAAACACAATAAAACACCTTTTAATTCGATTTATATTATTTTATTACTGTTTGCCTAGTTCTGCGCTCTGAACTTTGAGCTGAGGACAGAGTTGTACATTTCTGAGAAAATAGTGTGATTAGAGGAAGTTCAGATAATATTTTGGTTATTCTTGAGATAATTTTGATTATTTCTAGCGTCACTATTTAGCTTCAGTTGCCAGTGTCATTTACTTGATACAAGCTTGAGCATAAAGGAAGACAGTAATTGTTGTGTACCCATTACTTAACTAGGGAGCTAGAAAAGCAAAGATCTGCAGTATATTCAGACAAGTGCCGGGAAGAGAAAAGCTACAGGATAAAGACACAAATAAAGAGGGGTTAAAGATTTAAACAGCCAAGAACCATTAGAAAATGATAAGTAAACATTTTTTCAAAGTTCTTTCCGAAAAAGAACTAAGAGGCTTAATTTAGTATTAAATATTCTAAATATTTAATTATTCTAAATATTCTAAATATTCTAAATATTCTTAATATTTAATATTCTAAATAATTAAAATATTTATATTCACAAATATTTTCTTTCCCTTCCTTCTCTCTCTCTATTTTTTTGCTTTTGTTTTACAAGACAGGGCTTCTCTGTATAGTTCTGGCTGTCCTGGGAACTTACTTTGTAGACCAGGCTGGCCTCAAACTCAGAGATCTGCCTGCTTCTGCCTCCCAAGTGCTGGGGTTTAGGGTCTGCACTGTCACACCTGGCCCCCTTTTCTTTCTTATTTGAGACAGTGTCTTGCTCCAGAGCCTGGATTATCCTTGAACACAGCATATGGTTCAACCTTGTTGGGATTTCACATCACCAGTGCCGAGGTGACCATGCATGCCTCATCATACCCAGCTAGACTCCACATCTTGACCATAGGGAAAGCATGAGCTTTGATTTCCACATTAAGTGAGAAATACAAAAGAAAACACATTTGACGTTCAAACACAACTGTTAGGCACCAGTGAAAACAGAAGTGAAAGAAATTTAGTTCAAATAGAGTGCAAACTAACGTTTAGAGTAATTCTGAACAGAACCATAGGTCATGAGTTCCCTAAATATCGTTAAGCACAGCGGATGGACAGGGGTCACTCTGCTGCTGCGGTGGAGCAACCAGCTTACCAACATCTGTTTAGAGCAATGCACTTGCTTCAACCTAACTAAATTAATACATTTATGTCTCTTCAAAAGCACTGGAAGTCACTAGCCGATTTTGGTTTGAGATTTTCAAGAGATTCCTGCAAGCTTTAAAAAAATCTACGAGAAAGGTATATTATATATTATTCATTTACAAATATACTTAAATCTCTTTTAAGGAAAAATCACATAAAATAGTAATAACTAATCAATGACTGATAGAATAATAAGTGGTAATGCCTTACCTTGTTAATGGCTGTTTGCAGAGTGATGGGGCTGGTAGCAACCTGCTCTTCCTCCAATTAATTTTGGAGCCTACCTTTCTTTTTGCTATATAACAATGATATTTGACAAGAAAAGATTTGCTCTGAAAACTGCAAGCTGACGGTGTTAATTTATGCATACATGAGTCTGCAGCCTGCCTTGTTCCTCTAGTTAGTCCTAGACAGCACCAAGAACAGACACTGACTGCTTCATCTCTGCAGCTGGGCTTCCTTGCGCTCAGAAGGGCTGTTCCTTTATCGCTCAGTCAGAGCTGCACCTGCTCATAGTGCCTGCTGGCTTTCCACTGTTGGCAAATAGGTGCTGGCACAAACTCCATGAGAGGCACATTTCACTGACTTTCTCCCGTCCAGAGCCTTAGACCTTAAAGGGATATGTTGTACACAATAGGCCCAGTTTTTTGTTTTTTTTTAACTTTTCTAGGCAGCATGCACAGATGTTAACAACCATGCTGATACAAGAAAGAAAGATGCAGAAAACCAGAGATGCTTATGGCTAAAAACTGCAAGTTGATTATATTTGCATATTGTGATGTTGGTAACCTAGACATTTAAGCATTGGCAGAAAACTAAGGCACAGTCGTAATTTGCCACCCTCAAGACTGTCTTTTTTCTGTTACGAGTCTAAAAATAATTTTTAGCCATTTAAGCAGCTATTGGAGTAGCTAAACCAGAAGTTTCCTCAACGGCGGCATTTAAAACTAAATTAATTTGTGAGAGGAAAGGTCAATTCAAGTGATACCTGCATATGTTTGTCACTGTCTTGTCCAATCATGTTTCTCCATTCCACGAGCGACTGCTGTAGACGTTCAAGTCCAGTCTCCCAAAGCCTGACACGCCCTCCCATATCAACAGTCACAACGCCATTTTTGTCCCACTCAGCCAGCAGAGCATCTGTGTCCGAAATAGCAGATATCCATGCGGTGTATGGCGAGAGAGATTCTGCACTAAAAAAGGAGCCCAAAGTAGAGATCAGAAACCATGCAAAGCAGGCAGGTGACACCTTAACATGTGTAATGCTGCTCCCCACCAGAAGTCTGTCCTTTCGGCCTTGGTGAGCGGCACCTGCTCTTCTCCAATGCATGGTTGTTTACTGTCTGCTCTAACCCGTCTCACAGCACAAGAACATCCCAAGGACACATGCAATGAAGGTAGAAGAACAGACACAGTTTACAAGCCGAGGAGATAGCTCAGTGGTTAAAGTGCTTGCTGTGCAAGCATGGGTATGGGAGGGGCTTCAGTGGGCTGGGCTGGCAGCCTGCGCAATTCCAGCTGCAGAGAACATGTCAGTACTGTGGGGAGGCAGGGCTTACTGGTAGAGCACTGCATATTCAACCCTCAGCACCCCAAAATAAAAACCTAATCAAACTCAAATATATGAGACAAAAACTTGAGGAAAAAAATGCATTCATTTTGGCTCTGCAGTTACGCAACTCTGCTACGTTTTGTATTATTTGACGTTAGCTGTGGTGGTTTGGATGAGAATGGCCCTGTAGGCTCGTGTGTTTGAATGCTTGGTCCTGGTTAGAGGAACTGTTTGGGAAGGACTAGGAGGTGTGGCCTTGTGGGAGGACATGCAGCCCTGGGAGTGGGCTTTGAGGTTTCAAAAGCCCATGCCAAGTCCAGTCACATTCTCTCTTTGCCTCCTGCCTGAAGATCAGGACGTAGGCTCTCAGCTAAAGCTTCAGTGCCATGCCTGCCTGTCACCGTGCTCTCTGCCATGAGGATAGTGAACTGACCCCTGTACAAATGGAAGCAAACCCCCAATCAAAAGCTTCCTTTCAAAAGCTGTCTTGGTTGTGCTGTTTTATCACAGCAAAAACACAGTAACCAAGAAAGGCATGTAGAACATTCAACACACACACACACACACACACACACACACACACACACCCATCACCTTAAATTTAGATGGTTCATTCTTCTCTAATGTGTACCAAATACAGCAATGGCTAATTTCAACAGAAAGTCAGAATGTAAGAACAATGATCTCAATTATGTGACACGTGAAATGTTTTGCAGGTGTAAAATATGTACTAGGAAGAAAGGATCTTTTTTCCCTTTTTTTTCTTTTTGAGATAGGGTCTCACTATGTACCCCTCGCTGGCCTGAAACTTACAGATACCCACTTGCCTCTCTGTTCTGAGTGCTGGTATTAAAGACACACACAATCATGTCTAACCTACGTTAAAATTTTTATATTAATAATATCTCAAAAATATTGTCTTCGAGATATTGGTTAAACAAAATATATCATTAAAGTTCAGTTTACCTCGTTCTTTTTATTTCCTGGTAATGGGGACCAAACCCTGGGCACTGCACATTACAGGGCGTGTACTCAGCCTCTGAGTACACCCCACTCCCTTGCTTATGTTCTTTGTGTGGCTCTGACTATATCAAATCAGCTGGACTGCACTGGTCAGACAGCTTCAGTTGGGAGGAATGCCCTGTGTGCCCAGCTAGCACTTGCTGAGCACTCTGATGCCCTTCCAGGACCTCCTTCCTTGGCTAGTAGAATGAAAAGCTCATACAGAATGTAATGAACACAGACACATGCAGCTCATGGGGAACAGTGGAAAAATGACCATTGCTTTCGAAATGCTAACAGTAGTTAACGTTGATTTTGACAATGTGACACAAACCTAGACCCATTTGGGAAGAGAAACCTTAACTGAGAAAAATGCTTTCATTAGATTACCTGTAGAGAAGGCCGTAGGGCATTTTGTTGATTCATGATTGATAAGGGGAGGGGGCAGCCCATTGTGGGTGATGACACCCATGGGTAGGTGGTTCTGGGTTCTATAAGAAAGCAGGTTGAACAAACCATGGAGAGCAAGCCAGTAAGCAGCATTCATGGATTCTGTTTCAATTCCTGCTTCCAGGTTCTTGCCCCAACTTCCCTCAGAGAGAGCATTGGCCCAAGACTTGTTTTTGGTCACAGTGTTTGTCACAGCAATATAAACCCTAACTAGACACTACAGGGCATTGTTTGCTTTGATTCTTGAACTAATTGTGTATTTTAGCGGAAGTATGACTAAGATAGAATAAGAAATTTTCTTAAATGATTAAAAGACAATTCCCACTAAGCCAAAATATCAAGGTATTCTAAGAAGCCATATGATTAGAGAAAGTAAAATTACCTCTCTGGATAATAATTTCATTTCTCATAGCTGTCAAGTCTGATTAAAGGTCACGAGAAAGGAAGCGTTTGCTGAGTGCTGCATTGCCATGCCTCGCTGTTTTCTTTTAGGGGTTGGAGGAGGGTAAAGGGACATGGCCCAGCGCTGCACTGGGTAGCCTACAGATTCTGCCACGCCTGCCTGACCCCCATCTAATGCTAGAGAAGGCTCCAGATTCTTCTCACTGGGACTTCCGGCAAGGCTCTACCCACTGTGTTGTGAAGGGGTCAGTCACATGTGTCAAGGCACATCGAGGGAGGGAATGTGATCTTAATCTAGGTTAAAGTAGAGGAGAAAGACTAGGAGGCGGCTTTGGGCTGGCAGTGAAGAAAGGACAGAAGAGGAACATAGTCACAGTGGACCAAGGCCTCAGCTAGAACACGGGAGACTAGGCAGAGCCTCCGGGGCTGCAGGCGAGCGGGCACACGGGTGTTCTCACAGTGGAGAAGAGAGTATGCGTGCTTAGAGCACACATCTCCCTGCTTTCCAGGCTTTGCTGGCAGGGCTGAACAACGATGGATGCCGTGGGTGGTAACAAGTCCCACCCTAAGTCTCTGGGAATTGTTCCACCACAGGGCTGACAGGACTGTAAATATACAGTATCATCTTTAGAAACAATGTAATAATAATGCTGGCTGAAGCCTTGGGCATTTTGAATCTGTTATTTCAGGAAATGAGTGAAGTTAATTCAGTATTAAATTAAAATTTTTGCAGTACTGACAGTGTTGTCCCTGGTACAGAAAGTAAGAATCAGAACAGAGTACTCAAAGCAGAGCAGGGGGCCAGAGGCCAAGGGCTCATGCCTACACACTGTGTTTACAAACATTTGAGCATTTTTCAAAATGAAAATGTCATTAACACATGCATAAGAGTGGTGAAATTCAAACCAACTCTAAGTGGGAGGGGAGAAAACTTGCTACTTTGAGACGCAGAAACCGTGCATTTATTCAGAGTGCACAGGAAGAACTCTCTTGTTTTCACACAGCCAACCAAGGTAAGGAGAGCAGTGAGATAGATTACCTGGGGACAGGGAGGTATCGGAGTTTCTTTGCTTGGAGATCAGTGACCTCTATGTAGCCAGCTGTCTGTGGTGGGGTAACCCCTGTAAAGAAATCACAACACAAGCCAAGTGTTAAAGGGGTGCAGATGCCAAAGTGGCCCCGAGGGTGGAACTCTGGCAACTGCCTGGCAAAGAACTGGTCATGACTAGACAGTGAAGGGCTCAGGGTAGCAGCAGAAAAAAAGCCACGAGGTCTCTGCAATTCTGGGGTTAGCCTTCCAGCAAACTCGAGAGCTTGATAACTACAGCCCCACTGAACAAAGCCTTGGCCATCAAAACACCCCAAAAGCACAGTGAAGCAAAACTCACCTGTATTAGACGTGTTTTTTTTTTTTTTTAAAGATTTTTGTCTGCCTGTCTAACTACATGTTTAGCTTCTATCTTCCTATCATTCATCATTTTTATTACAGTTTGGACTAGAACCAAATGTCCAGCATGTCCACACTGTGTCCATTGAGTATAGTTCACAAAACAATAACAAAAAACAAACAAAAACAAGAAACAGCAGTTGTTTATGTCTGCAGTTGAAGAATTAAAAAACAAACAAACAAACCAAAAGAAACAGGCTTTCTAAAAAACTCAAGTTGAAGGGTTTTTCTACAATGGGCTGTCTAAAATCCTCAGCGCACCTCTTCGTACTCTGCAAGGGTAAGCGGGCGCTCACTTTGCAGCAGACACGCTGACTTGCATGGCAGGGCATGCTTCTGGAGCTCACAGCGTGAAGAGCAAAGTTCTTCCCTTTGTCTTTTCTTTTTCTTTTTGAGCCACTGTGGACCTCTGGGAACTGAGAAGATTCCAGAGGTGGGGAGTGGAGGACAGTGCCAGGGCTAGGGCAAAAGCCTCGAGAGAAAGGAAGAGGCGGGGCAGGGACAGGAGGGTCAAGGAAAGGGGGTAACATGTACTCTGCCCACCCAGCGAGCAGCTGTCCTGGGGGGGGCACTTGCACAAGTCACACATGCTTACCGCAAGTCAGGCTGTCTGTCTTGTACTTCCACGGAATAAAGCCTATCTTTGATAAAGTTGTGCACTATATAGAAAATTTTTGACAATGTCTGCTGCTAGCTCAAATGAGTTGAATTTACACTTGGTCTACAAATACGTATTTATCGACCAAGTTTTTTTTTGTTTGTTTGTTTGTTTGTTTGTTTTGTTTTGTTTTAGTTTTCTAAAAAGGACAAGTTATTGAAGCTAGAGCTGCTTATCTAACTAATCTAAACATTTTGGTCTGTGACTAAACGCACACAGCATTGATGGCAGAACACTGTAAGAACAACATGTCTACTCGTTTTTTTGTTTTTTTTTTCTTTCTTTTTTTTTTTTTCAATGCAGTTTATTCAGGAACCTTGAACAATCATCTGACCCTGGGGAAAGCCAGCCCACAGCTTAAATAGCCTCTGGGTAGCCAACCCAGGCGTGCCACGTGGGCAATGCAGATAGGTCCACATACATGAAAGCAAGCCTGATCCTCAGCCTTAGCCAAATGTGGAATTGTTCGTGACAGAGAGCACTCACCATCAGGAAGGTGGAAGGCGGAAACCAGCTCCATCTTTAAGGCACAGCATTCCGCAGCTCTCTACAGTTCCCCCTTTTTGTTTTAGACGCATCAGGCAAGAATAGAGGTCTGATCTCTGATATTAGAAATAAATTGGGACTTTGTACCGATGTTCATTTAGGTGTCATCCACCCAAAGAGCATCAGACCTGTCCGATACCTTTTTCTCAGAGGCGGGACCTGGGGTATCAACCAGCATGCAATCAGACATGCTCTTCTCTGGGTCCAAAGCGGCTGACCCTGACAAGTTATTGAAGCTAGAGCTGCTTATCTAACTAATCTAAACATTTTGGTCTGTGACTAAATGCACACAGCATTGATGGCAGAACACTGTAAGAACAACATGTTTACTCGTTTTAAAATATTTTTCTACATCACTCTTTCTTTTTGTCCACTTTGCAATTAATTCCACAGGCAGAGGAGGATAAAAATATAGCAGTGGTTGTGTCTGCTCTTCAGTAAGGAGAAAGCAAGAATTGATACTGATATTAGGACATTTCGTGCATCAGCAAAAGGACTCCATGGTTACACAGGTACCTGGCAGTGTTGTGGCAATCGTGCTAATAAGCACTTAAAAAGAATCAAGAGTAAAATTTACTGACCTAAAAATAAACCAGAAGACAAAAACATTTACAGAAAGAGCCTTATGGTTATCCCTGAGTGGAATTCATGGATGGATTAAGGAAATGTATCTGTGGCCAGGTTTCTCTCCAAACTTAGCCTTATCCATCCATTTTAAACACGTCCATACTTAAGAGGATGGAGGCTCAGTATATTTTCACTGTGGTTAGAGCCCAGGTGGATTTCAAAGATAGGTACAAACCGTGTTTAGGGATTAGTCCATTAACCATTAAAGGGAAGTCATTGCTACAGTGTTTATCCCTGAGTTCCCACGAAGAGTGGAGAGTTTATATGCTCAGGGCCAAGGTTAGGGACAGAAATAAAAACTGTCCTGTAAAACAACCAAGAGAGTCTGCAAAGGCAAAAGAAGTTACTTCACAAAATTCACTCCTTTTGGAAATGTAATTAGAGGTACACCTGTTGGCCAGTAGCATTAAGGCTCTTCCATCTGTATTCACAGATTAAAAGTGCTATGTGCTGTAGTGAAAAGTTTGATTGAATGATGTTTTCCAGTAACCTTCTTTATGTATGTATGTGTATGTGCATGTTCATGTGTGTGGGCGCACAGGTGTGTGTGCATGCGTGTGCAGATGCATGTGGAGGTCATCGGCAAGAACCCGTCCACCTTGTCTTTTGAGAAATGATCTCTTACTGGCTAGGGTTCACTGATCTGGTAGGCTGACTGGCAACCGAGCCCCAGGGATCTGCCTTTATCTACCTCCCTTGTATGGGATTATGAGTATGTCCCACCATGTTTGGCTTCTCTGTGTAGGCTGTGAAATCTGAACTAGGTCACATGTTTGCACACGGGCTTTATTGGCTGAGCCACCCCTTCCAGGCTTCCAGGAGCCTCCTTTATGCTGACAGAACAACTTCAGTAATTTCCTCCTTCAGTACGCCAACACTCTTGTCTATGCACAAAAGGCAGAAACAGTGTCTACGCAACACCACGCTGTATGATAGCAAACAAGTGCAAACACTGAAAGTGAACTTGCAAAGAAATGATGACTAAATTGTGGCACACAAAGCAGTGAAAATAAAAGGGAAATTCAGGCTGGCAATGAGTTTCTTCCCTTGACTGAGAGGACCTACTGAGGTTCTTTCTTTTGAGTCTTGTCTAAATGGGTCCCAAATGGGCCCTGACTCGAGCTTCTGTGTTTTCTCTTATGTCATTTTGCATAAAAACCAAAAATTAAGTCAAAAGGGACCATAAATCTAAATAAACAACCCAAAGCTACAAAAATCCCAGAGGAAATAGGTCATCTGCCTTTCATTATAATAGGAGAAAATATGTCAAGTATTTATCTAACACTGGACTTGTTTCCAGCATTTATAAAGAGCACATTAAATTCTGGACACTTATGAATGTGGTTGGGTGGTAAAAACAAAACAAAACAAAAAAACAAAAATTAAAAGCATAATGAGGGTTGGCAAGTTGGTTCAGTGGGTAAAGACACTTCTTGCCAAGCCTGAAAATCTGAATTCAATTTCCAGACCCCATGTCTGGAAGGAGAGAACAAGTTCCTGCAAGCTGTCCTCTGATCTCTTCATAAACAACAAGGACAACGCATGCCCCCTCCACACACTGAACAAAAGTGCAACAGAACTTAAAAGCCATAACAACAATGACTATCCATCTATCACAGGGATGAAAAACTGACAGCACCATGTCCTGGCAAGGATGTGGAAGAACTGGAGCTCTCACTTATTACTGAGAGAAATGCGAATGGGTCTGGCCATTTCAGAAAATAGTGTAGCAGTTTTACTGTATGATATATATATATATATATAAAAACCAAAAACCAAATCAAACAAACAAAAGACAAAAATAACATTCCTAAGTAGTTACCCAAGTAAAGCAAAAACTTCGGCCCACTGAAAAAAATATGTACAAATGTTCATAGAGGCCTTATTCATTACATTACTGTATAAAAACTGGAAATAATCTAAATATCTATCAATTTATGGATGGATACCAAATGGTAGCATACTCACATGATAGTGGTAGATAGAATAGATTAGGTAGGTAGGTAGGTAGGTAGGTAGGTAGATAGATAGATAGATAGATAGATAGATAGATAGATAGATAGATTACCACACTGTAATAAGGAGACAGAGTATACTGCTTTTTTTGTTTTTTTGTTGTTGTTGTTTTCACTTAACACAGCTCAAGTCACTTTGGAAGAGGGAACCTCAACTGAGAAAATGCCTTTGTAAGAAATCCTCTGGGGCATTGTTTTGATTAATGATCAATTGTGGAAGGGCCCAGACCACTGTAGACAGTACATTCCTAACCAGCTGGTCCTGAGTTACATAAGGAAGCAGGCCGAGCAAGCCAGTAAGCAGCACTCCTTCATGGCCTCCACTTTGGGTTCCTGCCTTGTATTTTTGCCTTTGCTTCCCTTCGTGATGGTCTATACGCTGTGGAGTGAAACAAATCATTTCCTTCCCTACTTGTTTTTGCTTATGATGTTTTATCACAGCAATGGAAAGCCAAACTAGGGCAGACAGCATAAATGATTCTTGAAGGCATTATTAAGCGAACGAAGCCAGATTCAAAAGACTACATTTGTATGAATCCATTAGTGTACTGTCCTGTTAAGGGCAAATTTTTAAGGACAGAAATTAGGTCAGTAGGGACTGGAGGTAGCTGGAGGGGTTGACTACTGATATGGAGGTTTGTGGGCCAGGAAGATTTTTCTTTACTAACTGTTGACGATGGCTAAGCAACGGTTTGCATTCATCAGCTGTAGAAAACAATATAGTAAAAACTGTGAGCCTTATTGTCTTCAATCAGAACGAATGCAAATATTCAAACTATCACTCTGCTAAAGGCTTGGAGGGCAAAAATGAAAGAAGCAGTTCTGATGGGGCCATGCCAGTACTTGAGGGGTATCCAGGATAGGATGCTGGCAACAGGACTCGGCGGGGGAAAGACGGAATCAGGGTGAGTCAATAGGATCTAATATAGCAAGCACTACTGAACTATGTCAAAGAAACAAGATGGATGAAGGAGGGCTAGATATGGGTAATGGGCAGTGGGGGGCGGGGATCAGGGTGAGTCACATGTTTCTGGGTGGATAGAAGAGCACTGTGCTCTGGTATAGAACACTTTATAGTTCCCTTTTCACTCAGGGCCCCTCTCCTGTCATTATTCCTTCATTTCATTAGCTCTCACACATCTTTCAGGAATCACTTAGTTGTCACAAACCTGGGCCATAAGCTGTTTCTGTGTTTATATATCACCTTGTGAATATTCCTACCATAGCACATGCTGTGACACACTGCAGCTGCCACGTCATTCAGCTGCCTCTTCGCCATGCAAACTATGTTAAGGAAATGTTGATTATTTTCCATGAGCTTCAGTTTGGAAAAAACAAATTCTAAGCATGAACAGGACTTTCAAACTCAGTAACAGTTATAATACATTTAGCATTATATACAGAAAGGCCACATTAACATAAACAAATATGGGTACAGGATAACAATATTACCACATGCAAATGATGGTTCTTATAATGGCCTGCTGAATGCTAGTGCAGTCTGTAGAATAGGTCGTAGGAGACCTTGGCACACATCTGTACTCTCGAGGCCACCGCTGGGTGATCCCCGATTAGTTACTTTCTCTCCTACACCTGAGTCTCAACACGAGCTAAGTGAAGAAGAAACCACTAAGGTGGTGAAGATGACTGGACGGACACAAGAAATGACCAGTGCCACACTTCTTACATGGTCCTCAACGTGAGTGACTTGGAGGGCACAGTCTGCATACTGAGTCCCTGCACGCAAGCTCTCAGAGGCCGAGCGCTATGCAGGTCATGGCGCAGAAAGACTGTGGCTGCAGAGCTTCAGCTGCAAAGCCCACAAGTAGCAGCAACGTGGAGTCCGCAAACTTTCAACATGCAGAGGTGGTTTTAGCTCCGTTAGCTGCCAGATTGGTTTGCACATGACGATAAGCTAAACATCTCCCTACAAAAGCGAGCTACCTTTGAGCATGTTGGCAAGCTGAAATGGCTGCCCACCTTTCGGGTAGATGTCTTTTAGAGGGACTTCTCCTGGAGGCAGGATCCTGACCACCTGGTTGGTGTGTGTGAGAGTCACACAGTTGCTGTGCCTTGGGGTAACACTTGTTTGCTTCCCGCCATAGATTCCTTTGTTGATGACACTTGGTTTTCCCAAAGACGAAGACCTCTTCCATGAATAAACCTCACTGGGTGACTTAAAAAAAAAAAAAAGAAAGAAAGAAATTACAAGAAAAAGGAGAAGCAGAGCTAAAATCACATCTATTACATTCAGCACAACACTTAAATTCTTCTGTCATTTAAGCTAGTGCTGGTAAATTATGCACATTATGATTTTCAGGTATGAAATTAAGATAGTCCCTATTTTTTTTCAAGACAGGGTTTCTCTGTGTAACAGCTCTGGCTGTCCTGGACTCCCTTTGTAGACCAGACTGGCCTCAAACTCACAGAGATCTGCCTGCCTCTGCCTCCCAAGTGCTGGGATTAAAGGCATGTGCCATCACTGCCCGGTTTCCCTAATCTTTTTAAATATGGCAGAGGGAATGTGTATTTTACCAATAATTGCAACTGTCTATGCAAGTACAAAAATTTTAAGATACTTTTTAGATTATAATTGATAGGAAATGTAGCAATATAGTTATTTTTAAAAATAACTATACTACAGGTAAAGGCAGCTGTTGCCAAGCCTGATGACCTGAGTTTGATCTCGGGAACTCTCAGGGTGTAAGAACTGAGTCTTGCAAGTTGCCCTATGATGTCCACGTGCCAGAAGGTCCACAGTGCATGTACATACAGGCTAGAGTGCACACATGCGCATGCATGAACACTATCAATGTAACTGAAAATCTAAAGTCGAGGTACTAAGATCTATACCTCTACTTTTTGCAGAAAGTAAGAAGTATGTTTAGACTCTTGAAGCCCCTGGAGTGTCCTTCCTGGTCCAGATTTAGCTCCTCTGGGATTTTGTGGGGTTTTCCCCTCATTGTTTTACTTAACAGTTTTTCTTTATGCATTTATCCTTTCCAAGATTATAAACTATCTTTGGCCTCTGTTTTCTCTAAAGGTTTTAAGGTATTATCTTTGCACTGAAGTCCAGAACTCATGAAGAATTTACTGTCACTCACATGTGTGGGGAAAGGACTCGTGTTTAACCTTTTCTCATATGGACTACTTACTGTCCACACACCATTGCCCACTGACTTGCCACCATGAAACATAGTCCAACATATGCACCTGGTTTGGAAACTGCATTCTACTGTGCTGTGTGTTTTATATCCTGGGCCAACACATACTCTCAGCCTTGGTTAACTGCTTTTCACACTCATGCTTCGCTATTTGTCCTTGCACTCTATGAGACTACAAGAGATGCACGGCTCTGAGCCTCCTTCGTACTCAGTACCAGGTACCCAGTACTCCCTACTCACTGTTGTCAGTATTTCTATTCCAATGGCTCTGGAGTAGCATCTCTTCATGGTTTCAAGTTCCTTACCAATCGATAATGACTCCGGGAATCTTTCATAAACTTACTTTCTATCTCTATATCCTCTTTGACCTAGTATATTTCATGATTTTTTGCCCCCTTTTCACACTTACCATTAGTTTTATTTTTAAATTTACAAAAATATACTGAAACTACAACATAAATACATAACATTCCAACCCAACATCTACAGGCTGTCTTTACAGGATCTGCAATTCCCTTTCCTGATGGCGAGAAATCTATTTTCTTTGTCCTTAATACATCAGTCAACTATTTTTGATATAGTTCATTAATCTACCAATATTTAATTTCTTCCTCAAGTCCATAGTATGTGGCCAGTCTCCCACCTCCACCAGTAAACTCACCTCTGAGGCCAAGGCCCTGCTTTTATTCCTTGGGCGGCAGCAGCCCACAGGAGGATGCGCGTATCCATGGGTACCCCCTGGCCTCACCTATACTCAGATTTTACATTCTAGCCCTTTTCACCATAGCACTGCACTGGACTTTAACACTGACATCTTGAAGCAGAGAAAATTGGTGAAGTCAGTGTTTAGACAGTTCCAGTTTCACAGAAAAGCTCTACTGCTTTTCTGCTTATGTAGTGAGCGTAGCAGAAAGCTTATCAACTTGTCTCTATTATTCTCTATTATTACTCAAGGCTGCTGTAGACACTCACTGCAGCAACACACTGAAGTCTGAATTACACAACGTGGGAGCAAATGCTTTTTACTCAACAATTAGTAAAGCATATGGCAAACTCCTAAGCTACATACTATCTGCTCAGTTTTGGATTTCAAATGCCTTATATTCTTAGGTACTCTTGTTAGCTGAACTAAAACTTTGAAACACGTGAGATTGGTGCATCAAGGAGAACCCATATCTATCTATCTATCTATCTATCTATCTATCTATCTATCTATCTATCTATCCATCCATCCATGTGTATCTTTAACTGATTCTATCAGCTGAACTTGGAGCCACAAAGGAAATTATTTAAATTAAATGTTTACTCACAACACAAAGCCACATTTTAGACTATCTTATTGCAACTTGTCCTGGAATACTCTTTCCTTTTCATGCCCTACATCTACACCAGGGGAAGATGGGGCCTACTTTTACTTAAAGACAACTAAAAATCAATTTAAACAGAAATTCTAGAAGCCACAGTACTTGGATCAGTCTCAACTTGTTCCTCTTGTCAGAGTTCATGAGCACACATTAAGATGGTGTGATAAGAAACTCCCTATGTTAAGCACTGTGTCACGTGAGCTCCCAGATGTGGACAACCATTTCCCTTACTAGATTATATCACGTCACAGTTTAAATGCTATTTTTAAAGTAAATGAAGCGCTATAAGTAGAACAAGGTTTTGGTGACTGACTTCAAATGTAGACTTAACTGAAACTGTTTACCAGAACATTACTTTCGGTTACCCTTTAGACGGGCTGAAATATACTAGGCTTCACTGAGAAGAAATGTTCAGGCAAGGAATTTCACAAGCTGGTGTTTACCATGAGATCCGGGAAGCCAACAACTATGGTAGCATGGTTCTTTTCATCTGAGAGAATACGATTTGGAGAGGCAATCTTCTGGCCCAAAGCAGAAGTCAGGTTTTCAGATGATAGCTGGTCACTTGAAACTTTGTGAGGTATGCACAATTCTGTTTCTGAAAAACGTCAGATATACTTTAGACATGATATAATCCTAATACACTCCAGAAATTATTATCATGGTTATTCTTTTTTCCAATATTTCATTCTCAACAGCTCAAAGAACAATGGACAAAGTTTAAAAAAATACTTTAAACTACATCTGCCAACTTTTGTCCAAAAAAATGGTTTTAATCATCAGAGCATCTTCCCAACATGATTCTAAGCATTTATGCAACCCAACACTTGCCAACAGGAGCTATCCTCCTGCATCCAGAGCTCCCTGCACCGAGGCTGTGACACCGACACAACCCAGGCTTGGCAGACTGTGATGAATGGGAAAATGGCAGCTCAACGGGGAAAATATGCTAACCCAGGCTAGACATGGGACCTAACTACAGTAAATAGAAAACAAACAAACAAACAAACAAAAAACTATTTAGCAGTTACATAAATCTCACACAGAGTTTCAGAGTGTGGCTTCCTGATGGAGGTTTAAAAGTGGAAGAGTCTGATTTCCTCCTTCTGGCATAGTGTCTAAGAGGTTTCATTTGGTGTTAGCTATCACACAGATAGATGCTCCTGCCCTGTCAGTCTGGAGGGCTGTGTATCTGTCTGATCTCTTACAGTATGCACCCCCGCAGCCCAGGCAACACAGCAGCTACCTTGTGTGACCCCAAATCCTGTGCTAGGCAGTTCTTCTTGCAACTTATACAGCTGGCAAGCCCCAGTGTCTTCAGTGCGGGCAGGCTTAGTCAAGATGTACTTCCTGTGAACAAACAAGATGCCTAGCTGAATTAAATCTAATTTATGTTAAAAGTTTTCTAACAATCATTACGACATATTGAGGAAAATTAGCTTTTTTTTCTCTCAAAACCTTTAAAAAAAGGCATGAGCATAATTTGTACCTTAAATATTTCATCCAAAATTATAAAAAATATTTTCAACAATACTATAAAGAGGAATACCAAATGCTTACATAGTAAATACACATTTTAAAAAATCACATTTCCTAGTCCAGGCACACCCAGCTGTGATGAGGCACAGACCTACTACCATGGAACCCCCTCTGTTTTGGTTCTTGTGGTGTTTTTGGTAACATTATTAGCTCAGGCTGACCATGAACCCCTTATTTTCCTGCCTCCATATTCTGAGTGCTAGGACTTCAGGTATGCAATGATATACCCAGAAACAGAGCTCCCTTTGGATATGAGTCTTGGATTGGGTGGCTAATAGGGGTATGACCTTGGATTTGTGACCAGCTGAGAAACAGAAGTGCTTGTGTAATTATTGGAGTTTTTATTTGCTTTTAAGATTTCTAAAACATAGATCTATCAGTATCCAGAAACCGTTTTCTGGAAACCACTTTGCTTATCAGCAGAAAGAGACTACACTTGGCTAGTGAATGTAGCACATAAAAGAAGAACGTGAAATTTACCATGCAGCCTTTATAAGGCAGGTGCCGAATACTGCCTTCCATAGGAAGTGTGTAGCCAAGAAGCAGACAGCACCGTAACTATACCCAGTAAGTACACAAGATGAAAAGAAGGCATGTCCAAGGGTGTGGGTCCTGTGACAAAATGGCAACATCTCCAGGATGGTGTTTTCGCTTCTCAGGGGAGAGGATGAACTGAAAGTGTGACTCTGGTAAGAACAGACTGAACACTCAAGGTGTTACTCTGAAAACCCCAAACACAAGTGGGTCATTCATAAAAGCCATCTTTTTTTATTGTTAATTTCCATGTCACACTCTGAGAAGAAACACAGAATCTGCTTTAACTTTTCCCTCACTGTGTTCTTCTACCCTCATTCAGAGAGGCTGACAAACAAAGAAACCTAAAAGATAAGGGAGACCAACAGTAACTGAAGCTGGTCTTCGGCATACTGCATGAGCTAGTAGACAATATAGGTTTACCCACTGATTTGTTTTGTTCTCCACGAGAAGCCATCTGTCCTCCGCTACAAGGAAAACACTGTTGAGGCTGATGGGAAGTGAGATGGTGTGAGTTAGTCCTTCTAAGACATCCAGGACAGTCAAACTATTCCTGAAAAAGAAGAAAATTATATCTGAGAGGAAATGATGAGGATAATGGCTAAGTAGTTGTGGTGTAATCATGTGGTGTAATCATCAATAATACACAACCCTAAGATGAACGTATTTTAGACTAAGCAATAATAAAGGAACATGTTAGTTTAGAAAACCAATGTACAAAATTCTCAATATGTATGAGGTAGGCATGAGACAAACAGCAAGAGACACCTGCCATGTAGCAGGGGCTGCTACATAATCACACATCATTTCTTATACCTGTTTCTCAGCACTCTATGATTTTCAAAGGGTTATTTTTAGAATAAGATATTATTTCGTTTGTTACATTTATCCTAAACAAGTATAATTACAGCAGGTAACAGAATGAACAAAATAAGAATCCCAGTTTAGAATCTTCTATAGTAAATCTCCTATAGCTTACCCTGTTTCTTTGTAGAATACTACCCAGTTTTTATGTGAAAATTCTTTACACATTCTGTAAGGTTCCTAAAGGAAAAAAATAAAACAAACACATCAGTGATCTCTTATGTAACCCATGCAACTCGCAGAGAAGGCATTTATCCATGCCAAGACTTTCAGGAGATGGTAGATTAAACTATATTTTAAAATATACCATGTTATATATGGAAGCTCTTTAGGCAATTTTGGGGTTTTGTTCTGAGTACGGAGGCTTGGACTCAGGGCCTTGTGCTTGGTAGGCAAACAGTCTATCACTAAGCTACTAAAACCTCTTTAGAATAATTTTTAAATAGTGCCAAACAAGGCTGGAGAGATGGCTCAGCAGCACACCTGCACTCTTACAGAGGGCTTGGTTCAGTTCCCACCACCTACATGTTTGTTCACAACCATCTACAACTCCCATTCCTGGGGCTCCCACACCCTCTTCTGGCCTCTGCACCAGGCACTCACATAGTACAGACATGCATGCAGGCAAAACACCCAACATTTAAAAATAAATCTTTCAAAAAGTGCCAAATGCTGATAAAAATAAATATGCTAATTATCGGTTAATTGTTGAATTTATATCATAATATAAGTATACAGGAAATACTTTGTTTCTTAGCTCTTAATTCAATTATGACAGTTAAAAATACTTCCTCAGTCTTTTATGAACTATGTATGCTAATTTGCAAAGCCCTGGATAAGCTTTACTTTATATCTAAATGGCAGAAAAATATTTCCTTGAGTTAGGCTACATGGTTTAATTCAGTTAATAGATTGAAACATTTATCTAATAGTGGCAAATCAGTTGCTGCACTTAAAGATTTTAACATATAAATCCGAAGTGTAACTATGTGATTAGAAAATAATGAAGCTGACCGCATAATAAGAATTTGCTATGACTGTCACACTCAAATAGCTCTAACGTTCCTTAATCATTCAGTCCTGGCAATCTTCATGTTAATATGCTGGCTACTAAAGGGACCTCCTGATATTTATCTGTACATCTAGCTATATAGACTTAACATGTTAAAATCTAAAATTGCGTAATAACTTTTGTGCCTTATAGTTTCTGTTGTTGTTTGGCGCTGGGAAGAATACACAGGCACTCATCTTTGCAGTTGGGAAAGTCCCTGGCAGTCAATTTGCCAGGCAAATTTGTTATGCCTTACACCTTCCTCCTTGCTCCACCAGGAAGATTTCTTAGATGTAAACTCTTCTCCAGGAAGGATGAGACGGCGAATGGCGCGGCCAGTGGTGTCTATCAAGAGGATGGTGTTACTCTGGAAATACAGAAAACGGTGTGAGAGTCAAGACATGTTCCACTCTCCTACCCCCTCCCACAAAACGCACAGCGCCTAGGAATCTAAGAATGAAGGTTACTGTGATACACTAAAGGGAAGACAATGATGCTAAAATGGGAGGTATCACGAGGCAACTCAGTGACGTTAATACACAGAATAAAATTTTGGTTAATTTACTAAAGATTTTCTAATTTGGTAATTATGTCATCTTCTCTTTGAAGAGTGTCCTATCAAAGGTACCTGCTCTGCAGTTCTGTTTATTTTATAGTCAGAAGGGAGTTAAGACTGCACTTGGGGCTGGAGAGATGGCTCTGCATTAGAACCCTGGCTGAGGTTCAAACCCTGGGTTTGATCTCCAGCACCCACTTCGTGGTGTACACTGCCTGCAGCTCCAGTTACAGGGGTCCAACACCCGCACCTGGGCTCCATGAGTACCAGCCATACACACAGCACACAAACCTCCATGCAGAATTGCCCGTGCACACATGTGCGTGTACAAACACACACACACACACACACACAAATTTTAAAACCAAACCAAACCACCACCACCAGCATACCTCCCCAGGCTTTGATTAATATTGGATTGGCCTGAAATGCTTTTCTGTGGTGAAGCCAAGGATGTGCATTGTCTGAGTGGTGATCCTTAGCAAGAACTCAGGTTGTAGGGAAGGGCCCTGTAGAGCTACATCTCTGCCCCTGCCACTCACGAACTTCCACTATTGTTATTACAATAACATGCAAGCAAGGTTTCTGTAGCATCACTAAGAGCTGGGCAACAGAGGGACAGAAGTCAGGGAGTTCCCTGGTGGACAGGTAGACAGGGAAAAGAGGCTCTAAGAAGACTCATGTACTCTCCACTTAAACATTTAAGATGCCCAACTTCTGGGTTCTTCTCCCTCTGTATGGCAAAGCCTTGGTGGGCTTTTTTCTCCCCTCTGAAGGGAACTATTAGGAGTGAGGAACTTGCAAATCTCGCACTGGAGGCCCCTATGGTAGAACCTATAAGCTTATGTTTCTTTCTTTGTATTACCCAGTTTTACCTGTGATCACCCGAGCCGTTAATTCTAAAGGAGAGTGGGAGCTCATCCCACACATACTCCCCTGCACATCTAAGGAGACTGGGACACATCCTCAGGACCCCTCGCCACCCTGGGGAGCAGGCCCTGTCCTTTTACATGCTTTGCTCTGTGTGCACGCAGACCATGCCGAGGCTTCCAGTAAAACTTGCCCAAGTGCTGAGATCCTGCTTTTCTTACCCTTTACTCTGAATTAGAGGGTGGGGGGTGGGATTCCTGGAACCCATCCCAATGGCATCACAATGAAGCAGCAATCTCTCACTAATTTTTTTTTTTTCAAGAAAAGAAATGAACCCTAAGTATTGAACTTACGAACTGGGCACATAAAATAAGGATTTAAAATTGAGAAAGCTAGAAAGGATTAAATATTTTCAAGAACTGCAAAAAAGCTGTTTTTTCTAGTTAAAATATAAAAGCAAGCCACTGAGTAAAAAGGACATCTACAAGTTAGGCCTCATTGTTTCATAACAGTGCAGTTTCCTTGTTTTAGTTATGGTCTAGTTGTCCTCGTCCCTGAAAGTTCTTAGAAAAAGGCACCAAGCACCCAACAACAACAGACACCATAAAAGATGCAGAAATAATGAAATATGGTATGTTTGCTCCATTACTCCACAGTATCAGTTAGATGGTTTATATTTAAAGCAAAGGAAAATACAATTCTGATTTAGTTGTGGCTTCTGTCCTCTACAATGCAGTCTAGTCAGAGAAATTTAAAATAATAGAAAAATATATTTAGATAATTTAATTAAAGCACCCCAGAGGTAAAACAAAAATTTTACCTCAGAGCTTACTGAACACCACAGTCTTTTTTTTTTTTTGTAGTGTTATTATTTTTTAGTAAACATGCTGATAAAAATCTAACCACTTCACAAATAACATCTCTGAATAAAACTTCCTGAAAAGAAACTGTGTCTGGCTGTGAACATAAACCTCCTGGAAGGAGTCTGTGTCTGCAGAGACTTATGGAGTGATTGGAATTGTGGAAAGATTGGAATTTTACAGGTTCAGAGGCTAATTTATCTTGGGCTAGTTTTAGCTTCTGGAATAGCCATTCCCTGCCCCACTCTATCTCTAGACTAACATCTCGTAACAATTAATAAAAATCTCTTAGAAGCTATGAACTTAGCAGAACACTAGCTTCTACCATCCAAGAGCTATGAGCATCATCAGGTAGCACCTTGCTGTCCCTGTTTCCCTGCTGCACCCACCAATGCTTTTCAAACATGTCTTGATTTATGACTTTCTTTGTTCTGTAAAACTATAAAAAGTCACGAAACTGCTTCCATGCTGGAACATGGAATCTTGGAAAAACCACATCTGTGTTCCCAAGTCACAGTCACCCATAATGCCTCCAGAATAAACTCGCTTATTCTCTTTAAGATGGGAACTATAGTTTTACCTTGGCATAGCCTAAAATCACATCATTTTCCGACTCTGTGTTAAGAATATATGTTCAGTATCTTCTTTAGAAAAACATCTAGCACAAGAAGTTTTGTTTACTGGTATTTGAATGTTTTGAAGACGGTGGTGAGAGCATAGAGCTTTTCCTTCTGTAAAAGTGAAAACCTGAGGAGACAGGTCTGTGGGAAGAGTGCTTGGTCAACAGGCACAAGGAGCTAGAGTCTGGATTCGCCAGGCAATCTAGCCAGCTAGACCTGATGAACATGTTTGGATCACGTGAGAGACACTGCCTCAATATAAATACATTCAACTGTCATAAATCCTCAGCTCCTAAGTAATCTGTGATTAAAGGAAGTCCTAAGATAGTGCTCTCCCCTAAAAAAATGAAGAATAAACAGATGATCACACAGACAATTCAGTGTAGTCCTCTTTTATCTTCCTTTTCTAGGTTCTAAAACGTGTATTCTCCTAACGGGGCATACGTGACCTGAGCAGCATCCCACTGAGTCTCACACACACGCACACACGCACACATAGTCCATGGCCCAAGTACACTGCCCTATGGGCTGAGACTGGGCTCTCCTGACCCTTGGCAGCAGGAAGGAGCTCTGTGGCTCCATCCTTTTAGATGTTAATGGGTTCCTTCTGTAAATGACTAATGATATATTCTGCCTGTGCTTAAAAATAGAATCTCACGTCACACATGAGTACAAGAAACTGTGGCTTTGGCACTGCCTGGGGTGGGGGCAGGGTGGAGAAGCAACCGAGCCATTTTATTATGCTTGTATCTGACTGGGAGAAGAGTAACCTCTGGATGACCTCTACGCCCCAAGTCTGAAACACTAAATGCTGTGCAGATGTAATAAATAAGCCCATGAGAACAAGGGGCTGGGGAGAGGGAGGGCTTTATTTTTAGTTTTCCTGTCCTCACTTAAGATTTTATTTTAGCAAGGAATTTTTGAACAACTTTCCAACTAACCAGGAGGATACATCTACCACAAAACTTTATTTTAAAATGATAAGGGACAGATTTATTTGTGGCTGCACTCTGTCCCTTTCAACTTTGTCTTCAGTTCTACCAGAACCAGGAAGAAGGAAGAAAGGGCAGCCCACATGTTTATACCACTTGTTAAATTGCAGAGCTTTGCAGTGCTGGTAATGAATCCACATGTCTATCACCCTGACTGCCCCAGCTTTTTTCTTTTCTTTTCTTTTTTATTTTTTAAGACAGGTTTTCTCTGTGTAGTCCTGGCTGGCTGTTCTGGAACTCACTCTGTAGACTAGGCTGCCCTCACACTCAGAGATCCGCCTGCCCTTGCCTCCAGCATGCTGGAATTAAAGGCATGTATCACCATCGCCTGGACTGACTGACTCTTCTATAAGAGACAGCTGGAATAATTTCTGTGAGGAGGGGAGGAGAGCAGCTTGAGGAAGCATATGGATACTGCGAATGTCTGCTCAGGACGAAAAAAGTCAGGTGGGATCTGAGAATGCCTAGCCGTAAGGCACAGGAATAAAGCTCAGCTCTACAATGAAGACCTCATTTCCTCAATGAAAGTCATTGTCGCTGAACAGAGATTTAGTTTACAATGTTGCCAAACAATTGGCTCTTTTGAGAAATAAAACATGCGCTTAGTATCCAAATACTCCAATAGTTTTACAGAATTTGTATGTGTAAATTTCTGTTAATGTGACAAGCTGAAAATCTGGTGAGACTGTTTGAATAAATACTTCTAATTTTGAGTCTCACCCAAATTTGATTAGCTTATTAAATTCAAATCTACCCTGACAGGTGATTTTTATGATGGATTCTTCAGGTTGTAAATGCAAGATCAATGGCAGCATTGATATTTTATAGGAAATCTACAAAGTAAGAGCCTCATTCCAATTTGCTGGGGAGAAACTTGTATAAACATCTGGTTTGGGATGAACTGTGCTTCCAGTAGACAGCAGCGGAACCAAAGCCTGAAAACTAAGTGAGACAAAAACAGGATTTAGAATTGTTTCGGTAAGAGCTCGTGTTGACGTCTTCAGTGGACTATGGACATGTTATTTAATGTTTCTCTTGATTAGATATACTATAGAAGTACTGTTTCTACATGTATATATGGCACATGTATGTGTGTAAGTGTTCGTGCACATGTGTGAAGGTAGGGATGTGTGAGAGGGTGGGGGAGGTTGATGTTGGGTGTTCTCTTTTATTTCTCTCCACCTTATTTTTTGAGGTAGAGTCTCTCACTGACATCAAGCTCATCAATCTGACTTACTACACTGGCTGGCCAGCAAGCTTCAGCGATCCTTCCTTATCCTGATCAGTGCTGGGATTACAGACATGCACAGTTCTATAACTGGGGTTATTTTGTTTCTTAGTTTGTTTGTTTTTAGGCAGGGTCTTATTATGTAGCTCAGGCTGTCCTGGAACTTTTTATGTAGACCAGGGCGGTCTCAAACTCAGAGATGCACTTCCTCTGCCCCTGGAATGCTGGGATTAAAGGTGTGTGCCACTATGCCTTCACACTTATGCAACAAACACTTCATTGACTGAGCCATCTTCCCAGCCCTGAATGCTTTGTTTCTTTGGAGCAGGTTCTTTAAGCACAGTTACTGGCACTGCATTTTGTTAACATTTTCTGTTCTGAATTATTTTTAAAATTACATTCATTTAGTGTGTGCACATTGGGTTTGTATGCACGCACATATGGTGTGCCACAACACATGTGTGTATGGAAGTCAGAGAGAGGAAAATCTGTAGGAATTGTTTCTCCCTTTCTACTATGTGGGTCCTAAGGACAAAACTCAGGTCATCAAGCCTGGCAGCAAGGATCTTTATGCACCAAGCCATCTTGCTAGCCATGTTATGAATTATTTAGACTTTTCAGCTTCTAATACTCTTTTCTCCTAAAGCAAAGTGCTTGTCTAGTGTGTTGAGGGCACTGGTCATAAGAAAACTTATAAGTGTAGTGAGTGAGTGGATGAAGTTTAATTCGGCCAGGGTTGATGCAATTTGGTTGGGTATCAGTCCTATTATATGTTTATTGGCAAGAATAAACTCTCAAAGTCTGGTTTTCTTCAACACAAATGTAGTGAACAGAAACTCACTGGGCAGCTTGAAGAACAGTGTAAGATGGCAGGTGCGATGGCTCCTCTTCTGGACGGGATGAACACTTGCCTTACAGGATGTCTCATTGTCTTCCAGTCCCCTGCTTCCCCAGCCACCTGTCTCAGTTCCTGCTGGTGATGCATTCTCATCTCTACAATATCTTAGTATTTCAGTCTCCCAGGGTCTCTACAGACATTCTGTTCCTTGGTGGCCTTGTCCAGTCTTCTGACTTTAAATAACATGCCAATATGCCAGTGGCTTGCAAGTTCAGATCTCCTGTCCTTACCACTTCACTGAACTCTATGCTCATTTCTGCCTGGTTGCTTAACTCACACTTCAAGTCTAGCACAGTATTTTCCAAGGTTCCCGTCCTCATCTTAGTTGATGGGAACTCTATCCAGATTGCTAACCCCCTAAATTTTGGCATTGCCTGCTATAACTTCCTTTACCCCATATGTCTGCTCTGTTGGGAAGTCCTGCAGCCTTTTCTTTCAAAATTCATCTAGGGTCTACGATCACTTATGACCTTCATCATCCTCCAAGTCACCAGTATCTTTTGGATGGCTCACTGCAAGAAGCTCTTAACTGGCTCTTTCATTCTGCCCCATCACTCACAGATAACACAGAGCAACCAAAGAAGTCCCTTTCTACCATGGCAGACCACACCCCTGCTCGCCCTCTCCAATGCTTCCCCTTTATTCTTAGGGCCCAGAACCTTCCATTGCCTACAAGGCTCTAAGCAATCTGCTACCCACTGACTCCTCTACCTTTCCTCTGCTCCCACTCACTGGATGAATAACCTTTCTACTTCACCTCTTCTCATTCTCACCCTCATTCAATCTTTAAAGGGAAGATTGAATAGCTGTTTGCGGTGGCATGCACCTATAATCCCAGCACTTGAGGAGACACAGGCAAGTGGATCTCTGTGAGTTAGAGGCCAGTCTGGTCTACAAAGCAAGTCCAGGACAGCCAAGGCGGCGGCAGCAGCTTAAAAACAACAAAGGAAGAGGGAATGATCTAGCCTCTGGACTTAGAACTCATCATTCCCTTTGCCTACTCTTTTCTTCTTGGTTTCTATGCTCTGTCTACCTCCATCAGCCAGTAAAGCCATTCAGTCTGCTTTATTTTAAACTTCATTCTCTTTCTCTTGTTTCTTGCCCTCTAAGCCAAGATATAATTTAATTAGTGATTTATGTTTCTAATTGTCCATCCTGGACCAGACCATGAACTGAGAACAAAAATATCTGTCATCTCTTTTTAGAAAAGATTTATTTATTGCTTTTATGTGCATGTGTGTGCACTTGCATGAGTTTATGTGTATAATGCTCAAGCCTCTAGAGGTCAGGAGAGGACACTGGATCCCCTGGAACAAGAGTTACAGGCAACTATGAGATGCCATATTGGAAAACTGGATCCTCTGCAAGAGTAGTAAGTGCTCTTAACCATGAAGCCATCTTTGGTGTTTCTCGCGGTATTCCCAGCAGTAGGCATGAGATTTGTAAAATGAATACTATGCCTCGTACAACACCTGGCAGACGGTAGGTACAAAATAGGCACATAAAACCAGAGCACTTTCTGTTGGTATAGTGCAGCTTAATTAGAGCTTTGAATTTCCACTAATTGAAGCAGAACTCATCTTTTATCTATGTCCTCTGTTTGGAATGACTTTTAGCCTGACGCTAGCTAGCTAGGCATTTGTGCTTCTCATTAAGGAGAGCTTAATTTACCAACCCGTAAACATGATGGCTAGACCCTGAGCATTACTAGACACACAATGATCCCAGTGCATTCCATCCAGTGGATGTCTGTGGCTATCTCTGGATAATGTCACTTAGAGTTCAGATAAAATGTCCCCCTCAGAGGAGATAACTTGCCTCTTTTAAGAACCATTACCTACTTCATCTCCAACACACTCTCTGACCTCGCCCTGCTTCTACACAACCTGGAAGTGCTGTATTGTGTTGTTTACTAGTTTTTTGTCTATCACTTTAAAGAGACGGAGAGTTTCTAAACTGTCAATGGCACTAAGGTGGAAAACTGACCAGTGACCTGTTTTCAGACTTGCAGGTTAAGAAGACAGTAGCCAACCTTTGTGATATTGGTACAGTATGGTCCTTGGCCTTTGCCAGGCCCTGTCCGGGATCTTTATGAAAGCATAGGTTTTTTATCATAGCTGACATTACTTTTGATGTTTCCTTCATAGCGTTGACTCTTCTCATGGCACCTTGTGAATGCCTAGAGTGCCTTACCTGCTCCTCATGCAGAACAACTTGACCCTTGAGTGGACTTCCCAGTGGTGCTACTGTCACAAATGGACGCCAGGCTCCACTGGCCATTCTCGGGAAGATATCAAAGAAGTCCATGGAGAACCCGTTTTTCCCAGTCATATCCATAAAGTACAAAGAAACGGGATTGCATGCAGCTACATACAGCATATGTTCACCATTTTCTGAAATGACAAAAATATATTCATTGTGCAGTTTGCGAACAGTTTTCTGGTTGGCTAAGGGTTCCAGCACAACTGAATCTTGAGCCTGAGCTCAGGACAGAAGCTCAGCACATGGTTTTTAGGTTTATGACTGAAAAACTCTGCTTCTAGCCTAAATGTAGATAGAGTGACACTCATGTATGTAGCAAAGATGCACCTATGTGGGCTCCCAAAGAATTCCACAATGTCTCATGATAACCCCATTAGATATTTGACAGTCTGTGATGTCAGGAAAATTTTCACCATATGGTAGCAAAGGGTTCTATGATCCAGTATTTTCCTGTATCATGCTATTGTTCTTTCAGGACACTTTGCCAGCATCTTCTATCTGCTAAGCTTTCCTCTTTTCAATAGTTATTAGGTTATAGGATTTTCTTGCTATAAATAAGAAATTTGATTTTTAAAAAAAATCTGAGCTCTGTGCATCTCTCCTTCCCCAGATATGGTTATTAAGATTTAACTTAAGGCAATAAACATGCTAAGGAAGAATTCTACCACTGAGCTAAACCCTCATAGCCTAGCACTATGGATTTTAGCTTCCAAACTGATGTTCAGATCTGAAAATTTCTTATGCAATCTCTCTTAAATCTAGGCACTTGCCTACATCTGGCTTCTAAAGTATATAGCAATGCTTTTATTCACTCCATTCACCTGCAGAGCTAATGAAAACACATACACTGAAATAGTGGAGCTCAAGTAGGCTGTCACATTCTGTGCTTTTAGCAAGTTCAAAAGGATGCCAAGGCTGCTGGTTTGAGCGCCCCTCCCCCTTGAGCTAACTGGGCCACAGTCCTTGGTACACCGTGAGGCAAGAGTACAGCTGCTTTTGCCTGATGAGTGCTTTAAGCATTGCCTGTCTATCGGTTATTCATTTTACAGCAATCATATTTCCTTAACCTCAAATTGAGATAAAAAGGAAGACAGTGACATATATCGAAGTTTGGGACAATCCAAGAAAATCTGGATCATATATGTGTATGAGTCATTTCTAAAATATTTATACAAATATGCCTAAAATATCAGATATATAATACATAGATATACACTATAAATAGTAGATAAAAAGATATCTTTAATTTAAATAAATAAGCTAATATCAATAAAGAACATAGACACCAGGCAGGGCCTTTAATCTCAGCACTTGCATTTGAGTTTGAGGCCAGCCTGGCCTACATAACAAATACCAGGCTAACCAGGACAAAATAGTAAGATCCTATCTGAAAGAAGAGAATAAAGAGAAAGAAAAGGAGGAGAAAGAGAAGGAGGAGGGAGAGAGATGAAGATGTATTATTATTATTATTATTAATTCTTTTGAGATAGGGTCTCAGGATATAATGCTGGCTGTCCTGGAACTCACTATGGAGACTAAGCTGGTTTTGAACTCACAGAGATCCACCTGCCTCGGTCTCATGAATGCTGGGATTAAAGATGTGTGCCACCATAACTGGCCTGTTGTTCAAGAGATGATATAACCTAGGCTGTAGCAGCTCCAAATACCAGACAGAATAGTAGAATTTGTAACTGGTGGGCCTTTTAAATGTATCCATTATGAACAAAAAGAAGTCCAATTTAACATTTCATGAGCACTTTCCTGCAAATGAGAGGGTGGAAGGGATACAGGAGGAACACTGGCAAAAATGCAAACAACAGTATTATCAATTGTTCTCATATTACAGGTATTAAGTGCTGTCTGGTCACTGGCTCAAATACATAGATATATAATTAACTCCAACTCCCTTCCAAGAAAGTGGGTTTTTCCCCCCTCTGAAAAAAATGAAGAATAGATTTTTAAAAAGAGAGCAATTAAAACAAAGGGGAAGTATATACCAAGTATGTCTTTCTGCTTCTGGGATACCTCACTCAGGATGATCTTTTCTAGTTCCCACCATTTGCCTGCAAATTTCATGATTTCCTTGTTTTTAATTGCTGCATAGTATTCCATTGTGTAAATGTACCAGAATTTCTGTATTCATTCCTCAATTGAGGGACATCTGGGTTGTTTCCAGATTCTGGCTATTATGAATAAAGCTGCTATGAACATGGTTGAGTAAATGTCCTTGTTGTGTACTTGAACATATTTTGGATATATGCCTAGGAGTGGTATAGCTGGATCTTCAGGTAGAATTATTCCTAATTGTCTGAGAAAGCACCAGATTGATTTCCAAAGTGGTTGTAGAAGTTTACATTCTCACCAGCAATGGAGGAGGGTTCCCCTTTCTGTACATCCTCTCCAGCAAGTGTTGTCACTTGAGTTTTTGATCTTAGCCATTCTGATAGGTGTAAGGTAAAATCTCAGGGTCGTTTTGATTTGCATTTCACTGATGATTAAGGATGTTGAGCATTTTTTTAAGTATTAGTCTGCCATTCTCTATTGAGAATTTTCTGTTTAGCTCTGTACCCTATTTTTAAAATTGGATTACTTGGTTTGTTGCTGTTTAGCTTCTTGAGTTCCTTATATATTCTGGAGTATATACTCACTTATAAGTGGATATTAGACCTATAATATAGAAAAATCATACCAAAATCTGTATACCTAAAGAAGCTAAGCAAGAAGGAGGACCCTGAGTAAGATGCTCAATCCTCATTCAGAAAGGCAAATGGAATAGACATCAGAAGAGGGAGAAAACAGGAAACAAGACAGGAACCTACCACAGAGGGCCTCTGAAAGACTCTACCCGGCGGGGTATTAAACCAGATGCTGAGACTCATACACAAACTTTGGGCAGAGTGCAGGGAATCTTATGAAAGAAGGGAGAGATAGAAAGACCTGAAGGAAACAGGAACTTCACAAGGAGAGCAACAGAACCAAAATGTCTAGGCCCAGGGGTCTTTTCTGAGACTGATACTCCAACCAAGGACCATTCATGGAGATAAACTAGAATCCCTGCATAGATGTAGCCCATGGCAGCTCAGTGTCCAAGTGGGTTCCCTAGTAAGGGGAACAGGGACTTTCTCTGACATGAACTCAGTGGCTGGCTCTTTGATCACCTCCCCCTGGGAAGGGGGCAACCTTACTAGACCACAGAGGAAGACAATGCAGCCAGTCCTGATGAGACCTGATAAATTCAGGTCAGATAGAAGGGGAGGAGGAACTCCCCTATCAGTGGACTAGGAGAGGGGCATGGGAGGAGAAGAGGGAGGGAGGGCAGGATTGAGAGGGGATGAAGGAGGGGCTACAGCTGGAATACAAAGTGAATAAATTGTAATAAAACAAAACAGTCGCAAATATGATTTCACTCTGAGAGGAAAGGGTTACATTTTTTCTGGGAAAGCAAAAGAGCATCTTTTCCAAGGCAAACTGTGACTGCCTGCTGGAGCAACCTCAAGTGCTGTGTGCAGAACAGAGGGGCCAAGAGCAAATTTTGAAGTGTCACAGGTGATTTGCTGTCCTTCCCACATGTGGCAGAGTGTCACCGTGCACTCACAAGTGCCGAAGTTTAAGCTTCATCTGTGGACCCTCAAATGCTCTCTTTCCTGTTGAACGCAGTGTGTCCTGATGAGAGCACCCATACCTTACCACGAACAAACAATCATATGATCTTTTACATTATTCAGAGTAGCTGACATAAGGAATAAATAACATCCACAGAATTTACAGGAACAGAAGCAAGACACTGAGTCATTCCCCTCAGTAATTTCCAGCTCAGTCAAATTAGTGGCTCCCCCTTTCTTCTCCCTAGCTGCTACTTCATATCGGTTTAGTAACTGACATCAATGGAGGAACTTCTGTCCAAAGCGGCCCAGGGTCCACTGTACAGAGGAGGCAATAATGGCACCCAGCCAGAAGAACAGAAGCTGACAACTACCATACTTTACCTGCATCCTTGACAATGAAAGGCCTAATGATGGCAAGTCTCTCTAAGCCTCACTGCTGTGGTTGACGCAGTCACGAAACTGGAATCCCACCCTCCCTCCCCCAAATCCAACGTTTTTCCTTTTTTCTTTTTCCCTTCTATTTTTAGCACACGTCTGGGTGTGTTTAACTTTGTGCTACGACTGTAATGAGAAACAGACATATGCATACCAACTCGGCAATGCTTAGGGTTCACAATAGCATTTTGTGGGGTTGTTAGAGAAAATTAGTTCTAAATTATATATAATTGCTATCTGGATCTACCAAGTCACTGGCCAAGACTCTCACAGAGTTCGTGATGGCTCAGGATTATTTTAATCCCCCTGTTTTAAAATCAGTACAGAAAGAGAAGACTAAAAAAATTTGACATACCATGTGATACAGCAACATCACAGATTAAATTAACTTCATCTATTGGAACCCTCCAAGAGGTATATTCTTCAGTAAAGTTTAGGAATCTTGCATCATGTTTTTCTATTGGGTACTCTTCAATGTTCACAAGCACTGGACCCTACAACAAAATAACAGTCTTAGTGATGATGTCTGGGTGGTAACCAAAACAGTTCTTCCAAAACATCAAAACGTGTTCGTTAATATTTAATATCTCAACATACTCTACTTTGTCACTTGGCATAGAACTTAAAACAATAATAATACTATATACTCACTGTCATTGAGTGCGTTCATGTGTTGTAGCTCACTCTATTTGTCACTTCCTTTTAATGAAGTACCCCATGCATAATGCACTATAAGATTTTTCATGCCTAAACCTCTTCCTAAACCAAGAACCCATTCTGACCTCCAAAGAAAAAGACCCTGAGCGATCTAAACCAGTAGAATAAAATAAGTTAATGAACCAGAGACTAATATATTTCCATTGTGAAGAAAGATTGTGAAATCTTTATACTGAAATATAATGGCTGAAGTTGGTCTTTTAAATGAAATGTTAAAAGAAATATATATGTGCTTTTAAGACAAACCAAAAAAAGCTCCTCAAATGACTGATAATCATTAGTGCTACTTATAAAGGGTAGAATATTTCACTTGTGGCTCTTCAACATAAACATAAGCAAAGGAACTAACTTGATCAACCTGTGAGTATCCGTGCTGGGTAGCTCCCTGGAAAATCCTACAGGCACAGCGAAGCTTTCAATGGTGTCTGTGCCCTTAACCTAGGGTATTTGGGCTAGATATTGGTGATCATGTCCCCTCCTATCTAGATCGTACCTAGGGAACAGAAGTCAAACAGTGTCCCTCTCAAAACCTTGAAAATCCACTTCTGGAAGTGGTTTAGACTCTGTGATCACCCACTTGGAGGGGTGCATTTGGGAGGCAGAGGGGCGGCCGCTCTGACAAGGGCCTCTGACAAATGCGAAGAGTCTATGCTCCCGGGAGGGACTGGCTGACTAGGACTTGCTCCCTGATTCTCTAAATACTACTTTAGTGGAAGAAAACATCTTTTTGTTTATGTACTGCCATGACTGTTATTGTGTTACAATAACAATTTCATAGTCGCAACAGAATCTTTATTGACCACAAAATCTACTATATATACTCTTTGGCCATTTACAGATTAGGTCTGCTGATGCTGCTGTCTGTGTAGATGCCAGCAGATAGAAAAACATCTATTTTAAAACAGTGAGTTCAGTGTTGTCCCTGACTTCTGTTCCTAACTACCTAGAGGGCGGCTCTTTCTACCTCAAATGCTTAGAATGATTTTGATGGTAACTAATGAATAGGAACTCTTTCCCTTCCACAGGAAGGCAGTGTCAACAATGCATGGTATTAAAAAAAAAAAAAAGCAAAACAGTTTAATCTCCTTAGTAAACCTAAGTAAAGACAAATACCACAAAGTAACTTTGCAAGGAAAATAAACAATATACCCGACTCATTGTTCTGAAACACAAGACCGGCTCTTGGAAGTTCTGTTTGGCGGGTAGCAACTGCACACATTGAATTCCTAGGAGGTCAGATTGAACTCTAAGTTGGCAAAGAAGCTAAAGGGCCAGCCAACCACTAAGCCATTTCTCAGACTGTATAGAGCATTTCTACAGAAGATTTGAAAAGCCTGTAAGATTCAATGTTAAGAGGAAATAATAAGGATAACAACCTTTATGTCAACGTGATTCGTTTCAGCTGGACACAAGATCTTTTGCATTCCATTTCCCGCCTGACCAATTATCCAGTAGCCCATGAATGTCTGCTCTGGTAGAGGAAACCTGTGAAAGATGATTTTAAAGAGTAAGCATTTTTTCCTATCATCAAGTGTCTTAGTTAGAGTTACTACTGCTGAAAAACCATGACCAAAGCAACTTGGAGAGAGAAGGGTGTATTTGGCATAGGCTTCCACATTACCGTTCATCATTAGATGAAATCAGGACAGGAACTTTGAGGCAGGAGCTGCTGCAGAGGATATGGAGGGGTGATGCTTTCTTATAGAACCCAGGACCACCAGCCAAGGAATGGTACCATCCACAGCGGGCTGGGTCCTCCCCCACCAATCCCTAATTTTAATGCCCTACAGGCTTGCCTACCGCCTCATCTTACGGAGGCATTTTCTCAATGGAGGTTCCCTCCTCTCAGGTGACTTCAGCTTGTGTCAAGTTGACATAAAACCAGCCAGCACACCAAGTCGCGGGGGACATGTTCACCATCTATCACCAGCAACACACACATGTATGAAGAATGCTTTATTTAGTAGTGAGTTCTGCTCCATTTTGTTTAGAATGCAGTCTATAACATCACGTTTAGGATGCACATTAGGATGAGAAAGACACTCCACTTTAGACACTCAGAAGATGAGACCCTACCTATTTCACCTTTATGACAACCATAGTTAAGGCGAGTGTATTTTCCACTGGAGTTGAGAAATGTGTAGTAACCTTACATGCAGATTCCTGATAGAGTACAGGAAGGCTTAAAAGAAATTGAAGCAATTCATTTTATTTTCATTTTTTTTAGTCTGTTCTTTTAAATTTTGAATCAAGTAGCAACCAGGGTACACTAGCGCTAGATCCTTGTTGGAATGTTGTAGAGGAAAAGCCCCACAGACTGTAGTTTGGTGATAATATGTAGTATATACACAGAAATAGATACATAAATGTGTTACCTAGTGCTGAAAACACCCATGTAATCAATAATCAAAAACCAGGATCCAGAAGTCCCTGGAGACCACATTTCACTGCTACCATGGAAACTACACCCTGACTTCTGATGGAAATACTTTGTATCTGCTTTATTTTATTTAAAGAAATACAACTTTTTGTTTGTTTTGAGACAGGATCTCACTATATAGTCCAGCTTGGCCTTGATTCCCTCAGTCTTCCAAGTACTAATACTACAGGCATGTGACACCCTGCCCTGTTATAGCAACTTTTCATTTCCTTTTTGTGATAGGATCTTGAATAGCACTGACTGACCTAGATTACACTATCTAGAACCAAGCTTGTTCCTAACTTGTGGTATTCCTTCTACTCTGCCACCCAAGTACTGGACTTACAGGCATGCAATACAACATCTGGCTTAGGCAATATTTAAGTAAAGTGATTCATATGCTAAAGCGAATATGACAGCAATAAAGAAGTGAATGTCAGGCGAACTTGAGAACAGAGCTTCCACTTCTTAATCACACACCTTTTTACCTGAACCTTTAAAAACAGGACCACTGATCTGTCCTTTTCATTTAACCATATTTCTTATTCATGATATGGTAAAACAAAACAAAACAAGACTCAAAGAGTTCAAAGTTCTTTATGTGGCCATAAAGCAAACTATGTTTAGAATGAGAATGGCGAACATTAGCAGAGCACATATTGTATTGACAAGTTACTTAGTTTTCAGTATCATATGCATTTCCATAAGCTTAGTAAAACCATATAGCTTTGATTACTCTTTGCATAAAACAAGGAGCTAAGCACTCTGGCTGAGTATGCTTTTTTTCCCTTTGAAACATGAGAGGAAGAAAGGGACTTTACAGTGAGTGTTTTCTAAGGCATATGACACTGTAATGCCTGGCTTAAAAGAACACATTGGAATAAGTTATCTAAAATACATTTTAAGGGACTGAGATGACTCAGATGTTCAAAGCACTTGCTGTTCTTACAAAGGACCTGAGTTACACTTCATCCACCTTGGTTCACAGTCACCTCAAACTTCAGCTCCAGGGGATCCAATGCCCTTTCTAACCTCCATGGCTACTCCGTCCCCATACACATCAATGAAAATATGCAGCTAAATCTTAACAACATAATAAAATAGATTTTAAGTACCCAGACCATAAACCTTGATTGAGAGTAGAAGGTGGCAGGGGCCAAGTTGAATAAGAAGACTGTTGTGCTCTTTTAAATAAAGTAATAAAATATATTTCTGCACTAATAGGGCAGACCTAGGGTGGAATCTTCTATCTCTTCTAGTTTAGGGAACAAACTATATTCTTCAATTGTCCTCCGAAGTTCACCGGTCTCCAAATGCAGAAGGTAAAACATAAGGACACATTAAGTTTTTTTTCTTAGCACAGTATTGGTGAATGTAAAGCTATCTGGGTTTTGTTCCTGGTTCTCTTATTAACTACCTATGCAAAATTGAAAATGGATCCCAGCTAATGTCTCAGTATTAATTGTTTTCATTTATAATGAAGGGACTGATCTATACAGTCTTTATGGCTTGGAAAATTTGTGACAATCATGGAAGCCAGAAGCCAGAACTGTCAGTGTAGTTTAAAGGGCTTGCATTAACTTAGTACTCTTGAGTGAAAGTGATCCCTCAGAATGAAAATGTTTGTACCCATCAATCAGATGGGTCCCTTGGTCAATAGGCTTGCTTTCTCAAAAAATAAAGAGTCTCTAAATAGTCCCACTTGTTTGAGGACAGTGTTTCACATCTTGATATAGTTATAGCTGGAGAACTACTTAATAAAAATAACCACTGGTATCCCAGCATAAGAAATGCACACCGGGCTGGGGCTACATCTAAATTGCAGAAGTTTGCCTAACACAAGCAAGGCTCTTGGCTTGATATCCAGCACTTGAAAGAAAAAAAAAAAACACTAATGTAGTCATTAATAATTTAAAAAATGATACTCAGATGCCAAGAAAGAAAAAAAAATGAATCCATTTGAGAAAAAGTGACCTTTCTCAGATTCCAGTTCCTACAGACAATTCCAAAGATGTTCATAAGTCTGCTTAGAAGTTGCCAACTCATTCTAAATAATAGTCATGGAGCTCATAGCCTACCCAGCTATCTGAAAAAAAAAAAAGAGCTCTGTCTGCTTGGCTGGCAGAGTATGGGATGGCCCCTTAGATAACCCACAAAGGCTGCATCTAGAAACACGTAACCATGGTAATCGTCTATTGGCAATGTCAACTACAGCTGAAGGTCGCATTGGCAGATGTCCTGGGGTTGCACATGCACACACCATCCTGTTCCCTGGTTGTTCCTGGACCCTGACAATAGCTGGGAAACCATAGCCCCTCATTTATTTCCCATGAAGGCTCTCAGAAGCTGTGTGTATGTGGCTAAGACCATACTAACTTTCTTCCCTTCGGTAAGTTAGCAGTCAGAGGACGGGGGAGCACTGTGCTTGGGATTTATGAGCAAGCTTTGGAATAATTGACAAAATGGTGGCTGCAGGGGTGGGGGTCAGGGGTATTACCCTGATAAGTAGTTAGCAAAACGGCCTTCTTTTCTGTTACTGAAATGCAGCATCCAATTCCAACCACACTTAAGTTTTTATGTTTGATTTGATTGACACAATAATGACATTTTCCATGATTTGAAGATTCTGTCACTGTGATGTTGAACTGTGTTAAAGTCCTGGCTGGAATGATGTCTGGGTTTGATTTTAAGTGGGAGGAGCATGAACTCAAGGCCTATAAATAGAACCACTTTTTATTTTCAGTGTCATTCATGAATTTATGTGTTTTAAAACAATGCTGTATTTTAGTACTCGTGTTGTGATATTTCCTAATCCCTTGTGGAAGCGGTGACAAAGATCAGAGACAAAGAGTTTTAAGTAAGAGAAAGGTGCATATCAAAATTATGACTTGGGTCAAATTATAGTCCTTTGAGCATGGTAGAGAAAGGAAAAGGATTTGCTGTTTTTAAACACACAGACAATCCGTAACACGATACATATGGACACCAGTTAGGTAACCGTGTCTGAAGGAGATGGGAGTGTGCTGTCTCAGAAAAACTTCCAAAAGGAGAGGGGCTGCGTTTTAAAAGCACATGCTTTGGCAAATGTCTGCTTTCTCTGAACCGCTGCCAACACTATTTCTGGAGTCTGAAAGAAAACACATGAAAAAGATTTGGATCTTTCTAAGGCCATTATGCAATTGGGAGTTGTTGACAGACCTATTACCAACAACTCCGAAGACATTTCCTTACCACAAGAACTACCAAGGTTTATGGGAATAATGGACCCCTTCAGGGTAGTTCCCCCAGCTCAGAAACTCAACAATTATTACCATCTTTGGGGAGAAAGAGAGCGACTCCAATGATAGTGGCCTCACTCATCCCTACCATCTGAAAATCTCAGAGGACTGCACTGCACGCTTTCACAGACCATTCCTGACAAACACTTCCCACTTGGCTCTCATCCCTTCCTCTCGCTCTAGGCCAACCTGTAACTCGGCCTTACCTTCAACCATTTTTTGCTATTCCCTCAACATGTGCATTTTAACGCTTCCTCAAGGCCATCTCCTCCCTCTAGAATTCCATTCTGCAGATGCCTCTTCAGTGAGCTGTGTCCCTTCCTCCTTTGAGATGGGGTCTCAGGGAGCTAGTTTTGAACTCACTGTGGAGCAGAGGCTGACCCTGAGTCCTAATCTTACTGCCTCTACTTCCCAAGTATTGGAGTTGCAGCATGTATCTCCAACACTCAGCTTGGAGGGTCTTCTCCTTATGCCGCAACCCAAATAGCATTGTCCGTCCTCATATTTCATTCCAGAGCGGGGGTGGGGGGTGGGGTGAGGAGACCAACCTTTTGCCTTTCTGGGTTTCTATACAAATTTATACATATGAAACTCTGAAGAGCTTTATAGAGTCTCTAACTTTCTAATTTAAGGGAGTAGAGAGAATACAGTTTTGGAGAGAATAGATTAGAAATACATCTAGGAGATCTTTCATATTTTTTCACTTAATAAAATAAAAAAAGTCAACACAAGGCTGAGTACGGTAGCCTATGCCTACAATCTCAGCACTGAGAAAGTTAAGGCAGGAATCTGAGCTAGGTCAGGCTACCTGGAGTCTTACAGATAAGCCTGGGTTATATTATATTGTAAGTTTCTCTCTCTCTCTCTCTCTCTCTCTCTCTTGCATGCACACACACACATACACACACACACACACACATTCCAGTCACATGCTCAACAGAAAGAAAGCCTATTTAAACATAAAATAGTAGTAATGGTACTAATTCCCTCCTTTGCCAAGAACTTTAAAATCTCCTTCCCTCACAGCCTACAAGTCTCGGGCAAGTTTACATTGTTTTGCTAAACACAGTATGTACGTGAGCATGCTTGTGTATTTCCTTCTCTGTTCCTGATTCTATATTCAGTCATTAGTTTCATTTATGATGTGGACCTCTGCCACCCAGAGCCTGCTGAGGTCACAGAAGTGCAGTCATCTTACTTCACGAGATGGAAAGATTTGGGTAAAGCTGCTATTTTTGGCTGGCACTTCCTAATACACCTCCTGCTCTCAGGGTCACTGAGACCCTGCCTTCCTGGAGCCAAAGCAGATGCTGACAGCTTGAGCCACACTCTCTGGCTCTCTCCCTCCTCAAAGATGCTGCCAAGCTACAGCAGCCTTAAACTCTCAGGGGATCTGACACTCTCATACAGACACACTGGCACTCAAAACACCAATGCACATAAAATTAAAAAAAATAAATTATAAGAAAAACTTTCCTTCATCTTTCTTCAAGTTCCACTGGGAAGAAAATGCTTTCCCTTCCTCTGTCATCTGTTCTACTTACTACATCTTAGCAGTTTCAAATCCCGTGTTCTTTTCTTTCCTAATCATCTCTGAGAACGCCTGGGCATGAAGCTCCAGCCATCTTCACTGGGAGTGTAGAAACTTCCTGATTGTCCCACAGGAAAGACTCACGGAGGGACAACCCTACTGAGAATGAAGCCCACCGAAAGTAACATTGCCAATAGCACGTGTTTCTGATTTATTCATTGAATAGGGTATAGGCTTTATTCAATTAGGAAGAGTTCATTTAGGGTCCACTGACTTGCCACCTCACTCTCTCAATGCTGTCCTTTCTTTTCCATTGCCACGTATAACTAGGTCGCCCTTCATTAACGAAGGCATTCCTGCAGCTGCTTCCGAATGAGATGTTCTATGCTCAGGTTCACGGCCAACCAGTCTGATCATGTTCAGAAGTTGAAGAGAGCCCTTTTCTGCCATAACTTACTACTGGCTCTTCTGTCTTGGGTCACCACCCTGCATCCCATCACTTCGCCCTGTCACTCACACACACTCTGCAGCAGCTGTGTGAGAAATAAAATGTGATTTTAAAACCTATTAAATTTCTCTGCTTGAGTTGTTCTCCCCGCCTGCATGTATCCAAGAACACAGAATAACACTGCATAGCTTCAACTTCCTTACCCTCATGGACTCGCCTGAAGGGCACACGCCTTTTCCCACTGATATGTAGACACCTACAACACAACACACAGCACTCGTTCCTTGACTACTTTCTCGGTGACCTGTGACCTCCTTGAAGACAATATTGAGTCCTCTTCACTTTGGAAGCTCCTGCTCCCACATACCCCCATTCCGCACCCCCACGCAAAGCTTGGAAAGTGTCTGTTAAATGAGGGAATAGAGGGATACATTAAGGCTACCACTATTTTGACCTGTTTGTTTTCTCTTCTCAGAGGCAGATTTCAATTGACAAATCTTCCCCAGTGTTCTGAAGAGATGTCTCAACATTTCCTTCATTTGGAAGAATTTCAGCAAAGGATGCAGTCCACTTGCAATCAAATGTGAAAGGGGCTACAACAGGCTTTTTTTTGTAAAATATTTGTATCTGGCCAGGTGACAGGCCTTTATAAAGCCTCACTTACAAAGCTTAAAGGATTAAAGGTAATTATGTAACACTACTTAAGATGCATACATCTCAGAATTTCTCTGGAGTCTGGTCACATTTAACTCTTTCCCCCATTCCAATAAAGGAATCAAAACTGCAGCTTTTTTTTAATAGTATAGCAAGAGAATATAAAGCAAAGTCCTTGGAAATGTGACTGGTAAAAGTGCTGAGAGAATAAGTGACAGTCAGCGCTCTGCCATGACTGCAGTCTTCACCAACACCCCCCACCCCCACCCCACTCCACCCCAGCTCGGGAATACCACAGAAGAAGAGGTGAAAAGAATAGAAAAGTTAAAAGACATGGAAGAGTGCTGTACAATGCTGTCTTCTGGACATGCCATGGCTTTTGTACCCATGAAACTGTAGCTATGGTTACCTGCACAATATCAAGACAGCTGAAACACCAGCGTGGATGGGGTAGGAACCCACAAAGCCTCACCCCTACCTGAGGAGCAATTAGCAGCAGACAGCAGCTGAGGGGTGGAGGGAGGAATTCTTCTCTAGCTACTGGTAGGTTGCCCATATTCCAGTGGCTGGTTTCACATTTATAAATAGACGGATAACACTGACTGGATTTATTAGGTTGTTCAAAAAGAAGAGGGACAGCTGGATGTAGGGCCTTCAATATCAGCAGCTGAGTAGCACAGACAGGCACATCTCTCTGAGTCTGAAGCCAGCCTTTTTACACAGTGAGTTCCAGGCTTTCCAGGGCTAAATGGGGAGACCCTGTCTCATAGGGATGTATGAGGTCAGAAGGGGCATGTATTAGAGGGACTTGGGGGTGCTTAAGGAGGACACAAGGACAGATATGCTCATTTCATTGTATATATGCATGATGTTCTCAAGGAATGAAAACTTTTAGACTTCCTACATCCAACTTCTCTACCAAGCCAGGTCCTCCACATCCTTTTCTAAGGTCTGGAAGAAAATAGAAAAAAAATTCTATAATTCATATGGAACCACAAAAGGCTCCAGATAGCAAAAACAATCTTGAGAAAAAAAGAACAATACTGGAATGATTACCATTCCTGATCACAGATATATTACAGAACCACAGTAATAAAAACACTGGCACAAAAACAGACATGTAGACCAATGGAACAAAATTAAAGATCCAAACATGAGTACAGATAGTTACAGCCATTTAATATTTGACAAAGATGCCAAAAATAACCACTGAAAACCAAAGTACCTTCAAAAACTGGTATTGGAAAAACTGCATGTCCGCATGCAGAAGAATGAAATTAAGACCTGTATCTATCACTTTGCACAAAACCTAACTCCAAGTGAATAAAAAACCTTAATGCGAATGTGAAACCTGAACCAATGAAACTGCTGGAAGAAAACAGGCAGTAGCCCTGACATAGATGAGGGAATGGGCTTCCTGAGTAGGACTCGTTTGCCCAAGAATGAAGGCCAACAACTGCCAGTGGGCTTCATGAACCTAAGCAGCACCTGCACAGCTAAGGAAACAATCTGGAAACAGGAAGTCCACAGAACGGAAGGAAGTCTTTGTTGGCTATACATCTGACAGAGTATTAACATCTAACATAAAAAGGGGTAAAAAACAAAAACAACAAATCAAGCAGTCGATTCATTCAAAATAGAAAAATGTGCCTGGGATTTGAACAAAGAAATCTCAAAAGGGGGGGAGGGACAAAGGCCAAGAAATATCTCAAAAAAATTTTCATTGTCCTTAGCAATTAGGGAAATTTCTTTGAACAACTTTGAAATTTCATCTTATCCCAGTCAGAATGGCAGAGATCAATTAAAAAAAAAAAGAACAACAATGACAAAAATGAACAAATGGTGGAAGGATTTGGGGAAAAGGGAACACTCATTCACTGTTGCTAGTTCCATTCCCTGGCCCAACTACTCTGAAAATCAGTTAGGAAATCCTCAAAAACCTAAAAATAAATCTACCATGTGACCTGTTACACCATCCCTTGCATACACCCTAAGGACCTGACATCCTGCTTTACAGATACTTGCTCAGCTCATTACTTCTCTTTTCCCAATAGCTATGAAATGGCAACAACCTAAATGTCCTTCAGCTGATGAATGGATAACGAAAACATGATACCTCTACACTATAGAATACTGTTCAACAGTCAAGACACTAAAATCATGAAATTGGATGGTAAATACATAGAACTAGAAAAGATCACATTGAATGAGATAATCCAGACTCAGAAAGACAAATGCTGAACCTTCTTTCTTATTTGAAGCTTTTCTTTTCAGCTCCAAATCCTCAGATAGATGCTTAATTCTCACCCCTCATCATTGCATCAGATTGGGACCATTACAGAAAACCACACCAACCAAAATGAATTATTGTGGAGCCCAGTGCCTATGGGTGAACACACAGCATAATACCTGCAGCACAGAAATCAGTGGTCAGTGCAGAAAGAGAGGGCGAAACAGTAAGAGCCAGAGAAACAGGGAGGTTGCTATGAGACTGTCTTCTAGAAATGCCAGAAGCTTTGGCTACTGAGTCTCACCAACATGACTGCCTAAACATTTGCTGAACAAGACATGCTAACATGGATGGGGGAAAGTTCATGAGGCCTCGACCCTACACGAAGAACTACAGGCAGCTAAGGAATGCCTAGGGTGGGAGAAAGTCTTCCCCAGGGAAGAGCACACCAATTGGTTACCCAATACCAAATGACCAGCCCTGAAAACATATATACAAGTAACGTGTGGATTGAGCAGATTGTATTTATGTATTCTGGAATATATAATATTGTATAAAATATACATTATATATATTATACATATAGCAATTAAAGAAAAAAAAAAAGAGGCCATGAATTTGAATGACAGAAGGGAGGGTAGGGAGGTTGGAAAAAGGAAAAGGAAGGAGCAAATCATAAATTACAATCTCAAAATAATTTTTTAAAGTTAAGCCATCATGTAAGACCTTATACTTTCTGAAAACTAAAAACTCTCCTATGGTGAGGTGTGGTGGTGCACACCTTTAATCTCAGCACTTGAGAAGGCAAAGGCAGAGAGATCACTGTGAATTCTAGGTCAGCTTGGTCTACAAAGCAAGTCCAGAACAGCCAAGGCTACAGAGAGAAATCCTGTCTCAAACAACCAAAAACAAAACAAACAAACAAAAAACCCCACAAACAAAACCCCACAAACAAACCAAAAAACCAAACCAAACCTAACCAACTCTTCTATGGAGTGAAAACAGACACAGAGGGCAGAGATGCTTATATTAGAACTCCATTGTCAATACTGTGATCTTATTTTTAAAACACTCCTTCCCCCTCCCCCAAATAAACCTATTCTTATATAAAAGAAACATATTACCTAATACTTTGTGGAAAGAAAAGGGACTCAAAACTGTAGGCAGAGAACGGTTTCCTCAAAGGAGATAAACAGTGAGTTAACAGTCATTCTAACTCTTAAGTAGAAAGCAAACTACTGCAAAAGCAGACATGGCTGGGATGCTCTTTCTGATGCTTCTGGGACTTTCAAGACTCCGCCGCTGCTCTGTTAGAGAAACAGCACTTGCTGTTGCTAGCTCAACTACACAGAATAAGTCTTCAAAGCAGAAAATCAATTTCAGACAGCCTTTCAAAGGGAACCAATATCCTATCAAAGAAAAACTTCAAAGGAAATGGAGCTGTCTGTCAGCAGGTACATACACCTGGCTCTGCTCTGCAAAGCGAAATAAACACCAAACACAATCCAGAAGTGCACACCACAATGGCACACAGACGGCTTTGTGACAGGACACTTTGAGCAAGCTTTCCTGGAAGCATTGCTAATATCTGCTAGAGTGGGAAAGTGACCTATGGTGACTGATCCAGAGCAAAGAGTTTCTGCCCTTCAGTTTCCCATTTAATTAGGGATAGCAAATCATAAAACTCGGACTTGGATGACTCAGAAAGATTACTTCATTTAGTGCTCCCTGTTTGAGTAACCTCAAGTATCTCCCCAAAGAAGTCTGCCCAGAACCCAAGCGGCAGAAGCTTTCCTGGGTAGTCCCCGGCCCACACAGGCGCTCCCGGCCTCAAGAGAGAGGCTACCTCTCTGAGCTGCAATGACTTAGAAACAAGTCATAGAGGCAGAGATGATAGGCAGTGATGTAGACTGACCAGTTAAAGATGACTACTTTACTAATTGTAGCTTTGAAGACAGAGTACCGAGGAATGGATTCTATGTTGAGGAAACTTTTGTCTTCATTTTGAAGAATTGGTGGGCTTGGCCAGTTAAAAAAAAAATCCTGACCTAAGGGAATTTGATGGTATCTTATTGAAAGGGCGCTTTTATTTACTTCTAGAAGTGATGACAAACAACATGAAGTTGATTAAAATATATTAATTCATATGCACATATATCTTGGAATACATTCCAGAGTGAACGGAAATAGATTCTGAAAGGCAAGTATAAAATTTCCAAAATCTCTGAAATCTTGATAACCAAAGGATACTGAGAAGTAGACAGGGTGTGTTTGAATGCCCTATCCTGCTATTTATTAGCTACATAAATTCTCACATTACTTAAGGAACTGAGCCCTGGTTCCTTAATGTGTGAGACAAATTCCACACGCATGCACACTACGTAGCTTGAGGGAGTTGAGATTGGCAATGTTCTTAGGAAATGTGGTCAGGAGTTGAAAGATACCTACTGCTATCATTTTTGATGCTTTAAAGATGAGTGGTATGGGGTTGGGGTGGGGCAGCTCAGTGGTAGACCTTATGCCTTGCATGCAAGAGGCCCTGGGTTCAGGCTCTGGGTGGTGGATGAGGGTTGGGGGGGGATTCTGTGTGTCCTCAGTTGACATGTCTATGTCAATGCAGACTGATCCCAAACCTACTGAAACACCACAGAGGGCCTGGCTGGCTTGGTCTCTCCTCTGCCACAGACCAATGTGTCAGTACTCTGTCCTCAGAGGAGGTGATGTAGTTTGACCAACGTTTTATACAACAGAAGCGAAAGTCCCCCAAAATAACAATTTCTAAACAGACCTTTACTTAACTTTTAAAACAAAAAAACCAAAATGAAAAATTTTAGTGTTAACAGAGTAGATGCTTTAAAAACAAAATATAAATATATATCACATACATATTATATATATTTTCTAAAACTAAAACAGTACATAAAGCCATGCTCAAATCAAAGGTAGCTACCATGGCATTTTAAATTGTTTAAAGTGTAGAGCATCAAAAACTCCTAATAAAACCATGGATTAATATGCTCCTGTAACTCACCAACTCAAAGTTATATTATTTTGCTTAAAAGAGATCTTATAATATTTTAAATAAAGCATTTGAAAGTAGTAGGAGAATGCCTAGCAACAAGGCATCTGAATGGTCACTGAAAGGCTCTAATAGGGCTTCTTCAGCAGCCATGGGCACTTCTAAAGTGTAGTCACACAGAACAGTCATTTTTAGATGTGCAGGCTGTCTAGTGAGAACATTTGTGTATGTCTGGAAGCAAAAATGACATTTAGCCATAAGCAAAAAGTCACAAAGGACTGATATAACTGGCTTTCTTTTTCTTTGGAGAGTCTCTCGCATTTCCTACAAATCTGTTCATTGTGGTTGGAATGAGTATCTTAAGCTTAAAAGCCAAGGGAAGGAAATGAAGAAAAAGGAGGGAAATATTATACATAATTAAATCTCTCAATTTAGTTATTTTTATTTTTTAATTTTTTTTCAAGGCAGGAATTCTCTTTGTAGCCTTGGCTATTCTGGACTCACTTTGTAGACCAGGCTGGTCTTGAACTCACAGAGATCTGCCTGCTTCTGCCTCCCCAGGTGCTGGAATTACAGGCCTGCACCACCGTGGCCAGGTGTTATTTTTATTTTTCAACAAAGACACTTGAGAATGAAGTGTTTTAGAAGGAATATCTTTTAGGAGCATGTGTACTCCTAAGAGAAAAGCCTCAGAGAGATTAAAAATGACTGGAAACAATGATGGCTCAGTAACATGACACAGCATATGTGATTATAGAAGGTCCCATGGGTGCAGTTATTTCTGGGTGCTGGTGAAACAGCTCAGTTGGCAGAATGCTTCCCTGTATGGCATAGACCATGCAAGGCGACACATGCTCATGGCCCAGAGTAGGCCAGCCTGGGATACAAGAAAACAAGGTTCAAGCAGCTATTTCTATAGGGCAAAATTAAGGCGGTCTCTGATTTTATTTGTCTACAAACTAGTAAGAGGAAAAGTGGCTTTACAATAAGTGAAGAGGCATGGAAAGAGAAACTGAATCAAGGGCAATGAATCTGGATCAAAGAGAGTGACCACTAAGGTTTCAAGGTTGTGTATCACAGGTAGGGCAAGAAGCAGAAGCTAGGTCTGGGAGCTGGGGTAACCTGTTTATGCTTTTCACAATGACCATGGCCATCTTGTGTTCTGAGTCAGGAGAGAGAGAAGATCAGAGATTATCGTTCAGGGTTTTATTCTAAGATCTTCCATCATGTCATGAACAGAAAAAAACTTATGAGTATATGCCTGTGTGTACATAGTACAAGAATATGAAACTTGGACAATGGTGATTTCCCAGTTGAATACTTGAAATTCATGTTTCTTTGCTTTTACTTTGTAAGATCCTTTTTTTAACAAACAAACAAAAATAAATAATTTTCAGCCTCTAATAACTATTTTTTTCATATTATCATTACAGTTGAAACATACACAGCATGCAGGCGCAGGCAGACACTCTCACACACACAGACAGCAACCCCGTCCCTGTTCTAAGAGTCTCTGTCTCAAGTTCCTTATCTACAAATGCAATTTTGTGCATAGTATGTGGATATATGCGTATGTGTGTATAATAGGCTTATTATGAAAATTACTTTTAAATCGTGTAGAAAAAACTGCCTAGAGGAGTACATGGCATCCAGTTATCTACAATTATCTGTGGCCACCATCTAATATCCCATTATCATTATCACATTAGCATGACAATAAAAAGGCTATACTCATTGCATTCTACAGTATTTGAATTTTATTTTAGATTTGTGAAATGGCAGTTCTTTCATTTTAATTACTCTTACGTATAAAATAATGTGTGTCATTTAAAATGGAGGTTGAAAAATGGACTCCCTCCTTCATTTAAAAATGTCTCCACCATGAGAAATACCATAAATTATCTAAAAATAGACCTTTAATTTGAAAGCATTGATATGGTAGCAGACTATTTACTCTTAAAAGGGACTTCGGAGTAAGAGCTCAGTTGAGGAACAAACAAGCAATCTATGCTTAGAAAATGTGTAACTATATGCATAGGTACCTATGTTTATAGCAGATGGTATGGAATGTCTTTGGATGTTTAGAACTAATTCTGTCATGTATGTAATACATTGTATACATATATAATTAAGTAGCAACACATACACATAACACATAAAAACAATGGTAATTAAAACTAAGGCATTTAGTTTTAATCCAAATACTCCCATGTCTGCACATGACCCTAAAGCACTCAAATTTGTATGGTTCCATATGGCACACACCCCTGATTACCCTTAACTAACTGTTTCACTGTAGAACAAATAAAATAATGAAATTTAAATTCCCTATGAAGCATATTTCTGTTTTGAAGAAATTTTCCCAATGTGACTGATTTGATCATATTTATCATTTCTTTGACATGTCATTTCTCATGTATTAGAAACTGCAAAAGAGACAGATAAAACCAAAACAAAACCATGCTGAGAAGGTCACAGTGGAAAGGGGTAAGGGCAAATGGAAGTCTGAGCATCAGTCCTAACCCAATGCCAGGATCTGGGAATGTGTTTGTGGATCAAGAAAAAGGGCTATTTGTGACTATTGTGACCAGAACAAACAAAATGTAATGAAACAAGACAAAAAAAAAAAAAAAAAAAAAACCCCAAGCTAAACCTAACAGGTTTGTAAAGTTTTATTAAGCAAGGCAGTTAAATTCTTCTTATCACACTAGTCTTACAAAAGCTGTACAGAGAGGCCTGGATATAAAGACTCTGTACTATTTAAGAGGAAAAAAAAAAAAAAAGGAGGGAGACAGCACTTTTCTTTTGAGTATTTCACCATTTCACCACAGGGCACTAAGTAACAAAGCTTTTTTTTTCTTTGTTTCTGTTTTTAGATAGGTTCTTACTATGCAGTCTTGGCTGTCCTAGAACTCATGTATAGATAGGGTTGGCCTTGAACTGAGAGATCTACATGCCTCTGCTTCCCACGTGCTGCTATTAAATGTCTGGCTTGACAACACCACTCTTAAACATACCATCTGTCTTCTGATTTGGATTGAGGAAGGAAGACAGCTGTGGCTGGGTGTCAATACCATGTAAAAACCTTCCTCTGCTCCAGCATCTGTCTCTTTTGAGCTATATGAGAAGGTGGCTAAAGTATCTTCCCACCCTCATCTTCAGTGTAGCTATGACCACCTTGTTTAAACTCAGTGTGACTTTAGCTCCCATCCAATCAGGATGATGGTTAATTACATAACAAGAGAATTAACAGGTTATAACAGGAAAGTTTATTCATGGAAAAAAGATACTAAAGTATTCGGAGCATTTTTACCCTTCTACCTTAAAAGTGGAAATACAATGCCTTCAGAAGTCTATGCAACTGGAGAAGCGCTGTATTGACCAAGGCTAGCTTTCATGTGAAGGTCTGACAACAGAGCTGGGGACTTAGATATTTGAATATTTGCATGTACATACAATATAGAGATGAGGCCCTAATACAAACATTAATTTTCTTTACACATAATTTATTCACATGGCCTAGACCGTTTTAGACATTTGTGGTACATCTGTGTGCCACAGATGTACAAATGAAGCTTGCCATTTAAGTTCAGGTGTGCACTGTTTCCATGTCAGTATCTTTAGTGTTTGAAATGGGGTCTCTCAACACACAGTGTCCACTTTCTCTGCCTCCCGAGTGCTGGGATTAAAGGTGTGGGCCACCATGCCTGTCTGTGGCATTATTTTGACACTCACAAGTCTCAGATTTGGGATTTTCAGATTGGGATGCTCAATGTGTATTACTTGTTACAAAGTTTCTGTTTGCTTTTGCAGACAAGAGAAATAGTAATATATGCTAGAGGGCAAAGGCTGTTAGACAAGCAGAAGGCCTAGTGATGAGCTGTGTGAGGATAAGCGTGTATTGCAGCCTGGACCAGTCTGAAGTCAGATCTCTTTTTGCAGCTGCTACCAATACTTCCTCTTCCATTCTCAAAAATGCCCTGATTTGAATAGCAAATTCTGTTCTTACGTTTTCAATAATAAAACCCTCTCACTTTTCCCAGCATGGATCCCATGCAGCTAAGAAACTTCTCCAAATTCAAATGCCTGAAGTGAGACTCGGAGCTCTCCCAGGGCAGCTGTGTCAGATCTACGCATGCAGGATGACTAGATGACAGACTACTGAATTCCCAGCCATTATCTTGCTGACTGTATCACTTGTCTTCTCAAGCATAAGGCTGGTAACCTGAAAGGAACAGTCTTCTGGCACCCATGGGTTTTATGGAAGGACCCAAAAAACATCACCACCGCCACTGACCTACTGAAGTCAGTGCAATTTACAGATAAAAACCCCTCTTTGAATGACCATGCAAAATATACACAATACAGTCACCTCTACCCCAGAAAGATTGACTTTCTCTCCACATCTGCTCTCAGCTTATATTCAGCTCTATGCAGTGGTGGATGGCTGGCTGCTTCTACCCCAACCTTAAGGTCACGTTCAACCCTCTTGTTTCCAGGCCTCCACTCGGGCGCACCACACATAACAGTCGCTTCCCTGGCAGTTTTGAATAGGCTGTGCCAAGAGCTGCAGTTTACAACAAGCATGACAACAAGGAAGCCAAACCACTATTCTGCCTTCCTTCCAAGAGGAACCTGCCAACAGTTTTCTTACAATTGATGCGGCAAACTAATGAATGTTTTAATCTTTAGATTATACACAAACATTAAGAAATTAGCTGTAATTCACAAGCCTACTTTCCACAGAGCTAGAATCCTAATTGCATACACTTGTTAACAGTGATAAAACCATCGCATCTCCAAGTGAGAGATAAGCATTTGTAAGAGAGATATTAAAAGTGTTAGTGACAGAAGCATCCCCGAATATAGGAGATGTTACACCCAATAAATTAATTTGTTCAAAAATGCCCATAAGGACTGCTAACCAATCACTAAAGTAATATTGTATATAAAAATGCAAGCATAAGCAATTGACTCCCACTCGTACTTCTTGAAAGAAAATTACTCATCAATAAGACAAATCAGTACATTCAGAATGTCTAGCGTAACACGATCTTGTGCTTTTATCACAGAAGGGAAATATTTGTTTCTCTTTGAGAAATTTTTGGTATGTTAGTAATTTGTTTTTCTTGGCTTTTATTATGATGTTTTTATAATGATTTCAAAGAATGATAATATGTATACTTAGGAAAATATATACTGCCAAACTAATGACTGACTTAAACTTAACCTCATTCTTTATCGTGCCTCCCATAAGAGAAGAAGGTCTATCTAGTAATTTTCTTTAAGAATTGTAATTGTTTTATGTGAATTTATGATCATCTACATTTTGTAGACAAAGATGGCATAAGATGCATTATCACTGACATCATTTTTCAGTTAATAAACTCTGCCAATTACCTTCTGGTCAACAACATATTTGGTTTCAGCATATAAAAGGTGTGCTAGGAATATCATTTTTCTCACTACCTCTCTCATCTATAGAGTTAAAATAAGTACCTTCTGATCTTCATTAATCTGCTCAGTTAAGAAGCCTATCATAAAAACAGTTATACGGTGACTGAAGTCAGAGCAGTTTGGTGAAGGAACATCACTCTGTGAAATTTTCACATCTGTACATTGATTCGCATTGGATTATGAAATAACCAGACCCACAGTCGTTCAACAAAAGGACAGAGACTGATAAGGAAACAAATATTTCCCTTTATTTGAGTGTGTTACAGCTACTGTGGGATGTTCATAATAACTGAAATCCTTAATTTATAGGACTATACCCGACGCTACCTAGCTGAGAACCAGCCAGCAGACAGTAGCACCTGAAGAACACTACTCATGGAGGGTTTCCCATACCAGCTCAGCTTAGTAGTGTCTCCAGTAGATTAGAAACCATCAGCTTCTAAGAGTCAGAAGAATAATGCTCAAGACTAGTTATCAACAGTGGGTTTCCTTACTCCTTTGCCAGCTGCACATTTGTAGGCTTTGCTCCGATGGGGATCCCATATTTGTGCAAAGTGTTCATTAAAATCTCCCTCATGTCGCTGTTGTAGGAATCAAAGTCAAATACATTCCGAACCACACTGGCGAGACCTTCGGTGGGAAATTTCTGTGTAGAAAAAAAATTTCCTCATTATACATGAGATAAAGCATACAACATTAAAGAGGTCTATAAAGCTGACAGAACAACAGTGTGCTAATGAGCTTCAGCACAAATGCACTGTGTTTGATAGCAGGACAGAAGTACACACACACACACACTCAGGTTTAGCAGTGACTGAGACAGCTTATTTTTCTTTTGAGATATACAACAGAAATGGTGGAGGCGCAGCTCTTCCTCTCAGGTGTCAGGACCTGCTTAGATCCTTTGTTGGCTTCTTAAACCTACTTACTGTTGCACTATTCACAACTGCCAAGACACGAAATGAACTAGATGCCCACAGAGAGACGAATGAATTAATATGGGGCGTGTACATATATCAGGATTTTATGCAGCTACAAAAAAAAAAAATGCAGGAAAATGCATGAAACTGGAGATCATGTGACATGATGGAAGCCAGAAGCAGAGAGACATGCATTCTGTGTTTTCTCTCATATGTGAAATCTATTTTGAAAAAACACACAGAGGACATGAGAGTGGAAGGGGGATAATAGGTGACAAGGAAGAGGTTTAATATGGCAAGAAAGCAGGGGGAACAAGTGGGTGGAATGGAATCAGTTTGAGGAGAAGAGGAACAACTGGGAAGGGCAGTAAGGGAGGATGGAACAGAGCAAACACCATGCCGTATATGCACAAGTGTCTCATAATAAAGCCCAAACAACTTAAACATACCAGCTAAATAAAATGTTGAATGTTAGCACACATGTCTAGAAAATTCACAGTCTATGAATGAGGGAAGGAAGAAATTAAGTATAGGAAGTGGAGAATGGTGGCTGCCTTCTGCTCTCTAGAGCATGGAAGTAAAGAACGCACGAGCCAGCACAGCTAGACATATACTGATAGTTTCTGCACTGACTGTTTTCATTGTCTTTTGGTGCTAGCACCCAAGCTGGTATCCTAGACTTAGCAAGACCTCATACACAGAATAAGTTCTCCTTTTCCTTCCCATATAATTATATATCTATTATATATATAATATTATATATTATATATAAAACATATACATATAAAATTATATAATAAACATATTTAATATAATAAAATATTTTTCAAATCAGTTCTCAGACTTCAGGATAGAACGTGATATTCCTGTATGTGTATATGTTGTAGTGTAATTAAAGCATGTGAACTGACCTCTTTGTCACTTTGTGAATTATCTTTAAATAGGGGTAATTATTTAAAATTTGCTTTCTTAGCAGCTTTGAAATGACTGCTCCATTATTATTAATTGCTCTTCAGTCACTGTACTGTGTAATAGCATGTCTTCCTCTGCAACTGAAGCTTTTCTCCATTTAAAATCTCTCTCCCTTTTACCTTCCAGCAACCTATTTTTTCAGTAAGGTTTTCTTGGAGGGTTAGACACAGAAGAGAGAATTCAAGAGTCATAAGGCTGTGGGGATTGGCTGGGGATCATTATTTGCTATACAGAGTTTACATGTTCTTTTCTTTATCAAGTGGACTATACACTGTATACAACCACAGAAACTTTATTCTCTTGACCATTTATCTTATTCTGACAAATGTTGCATTAGTATATTATCAGTTAGCTCTTGTTCTGCTTTTTTCCTTCATGTCACTTGTAATATTTCCTACCCAGATATCATATGCTGGTTGTAAAAAGCCAAACAATGGAAACATTTCTTTGTTGTTTAATTTCTCTCTCTCTCTCTCTCTCTCTCACACACATACACACACACACACACACACACACACACACACGTACACACGCATACATGCAGCCCACGTATCAAAAACCAAACCAAACCAAAACCAGTCCATCAAATTTTTTTATCTGATTGGTAATAACCACGGCACAAAACCTTGCCAAGGCCAACTCAAAGACTAACGTGAGAATGCCTGTTGGTCTTCCAGATTTACTACCTGCATTGTGCATCCTTCACATCAGGCTGCCTGGCTGACCAATCACAGAACGGAGACATCAGTTATAGACTGTACAGTCTAGAAGACACAATGGTTTTCCTAGACACCTGCGCACAGGTGTCTACTCACCTGTAAATGCTTGACAATGTTGACAACTTCTCTGGTAGAATAAGGATAGTTGATAACCCCTTGGTCAGCCAAGTTCCTCAGCTCCCCAAAGGCTGCCACAAGCTTCTCAAGGACGGGTTCAGGCACACTTGGGCCATACTGCTTGAGCATCTCAAGCTCCGAATGGGGCTTGGGGTTGTCAATGGCATGACAGCTAAAAATGTCCCCTACAGAAAAGCAGGAGAAGAATAATATCCAGTAAGCAATCAATTCATTGTAATGGTGCAGAGCAAACTGCAGTGCTGGTTTAAAAAGCTAGGAGCTGCTCAGAAAATCCCAGAAAGCCCATTTAACAACAGGACTATCCAGAGAAAAAAGAAAATGCCTGAACCAGAAGAAAACTAAATGGTGTGTGCTTTCTTCTGCATGAGTTTATTTCTATTAAAAGGTATGTGATACCTGAATACATGCTTCTTGGGAGATATTAAAACCTGCTGGGGCAGACTCCTTTTTCCTTTGCAAAACACTCAGTTGTAATGTGTCAGCCTAGACCAGCAGCAACAAGACCTTATTTTGATTTAGGAACCATTTAGATAAACAGTTATTGTTTGTGTGCATATGTCAGAGTGCCTGTGTATATTTAAAAGTAACAAAACAGACAGCATCAGAACTTTAAGCTTCATCTCACAGACTGACATTTTCAAATATAAACATGCAGGGTAGCTTTGGTTTTTTTTTTTTTTTCATTGAAAATGAAAGTTATCCTCAATGTAAAAATGTACTTGGTCCCCCTACCATGCAGTCATCAAATAATTACTAAACATCTTCCAAACACTAAGTACAGCCCTGGGTAAGATAGATCAATGATTTAGAAAGCTTCCATCCCTGTGGAGTTTACCTTCTGTTACAGGGAGATAAGCTGGTATGGTACATGACAGTACAAGTGATTGTGAGAGTGGGCTTCACCGAGGAGGTGAAGCCTGAGAAAATGAGGCTATGTGGAAGAACATTCTAGGTGGCTGGTACAGCCAAAGCAAGTATATGTGGCATACAGAAGGGTGAGGCAGGAGAGTTGGAGAGACAGGATGTAAGAAACATCACATAGGATATTAGAAATCTCAGCATTTTGGGAGCACCGACTATTGATTTTTAAAAAAGTGTTTTGAAATAGGGTCTGACATTAACCCAGGCTCACCATGAACTCCCAAACCTCTGGTCATCTCCTGGTGCTGGTGTGCAGCACAAAGTGCTCAGTTTTTTTAACTGACATGAAATCGTGCAGGCTAACTTATTGGGCAAAAAAGAAAGGTAAAACATTCACAGATCATGACAACAGGAAAGAGTGGAAGCAAGAAACCCATTAATTAGTGTATTATTATTATTATTATTACAAATAATCCGAAGCAAGAAACCCATTAATTAGTGTATTATTATTATTATTACAAATAATCCGAAGCAAGAAACCCATTAATTGGCCTATTATTATTACAAATAGTCAAGGTGAGAGAGGGTGGTGGCTCCAACTAAAGTGATGGCCAGTGTTGGTGATGCTGAGATAATTTGAAACCTATTTTAAGAGCCAGTAAGATTTCGTGGTAGGTGAGAAAGAAGGGAAAGAAAAGTCAAGAAAGATTTTGCTGTCAAGAAGGATGGAGTTATTATCTTAAATCAAGGGATTAAGAAGAAAAAAAAATCCATTCAACAATTCAATTTCATACTGTGGAAATACTAGATCCAAAGTAAGGTGCTAATAACAGGCAAGTTGGAAATAAGTGTGTTCAACAGGGAACTGGAGAGCCTGGCTGGAGAGAAATTCATGGCAATAACAATCATTTAATTGGTACTGTAATATGACATACTTTGATTTTGCCAAGGGAATGAATGTAGATAGACAAAACGTTAGAACATTCTAGGAAGGAGTCAATGAAGAAACTGAGAAAGAATGGTCAACAGTGTGGGAAGAAGCCCAGAAAGCACTTGAGGAAGGACCAGAAGTCAGGTAAGGAGAGGACAGTGAAAGTTGTACTAAGTGCTGTTGATGATAAAACACAGCCAGGGTACCCATCCTGGGTTTAGTCATGGCGATGGCTTAGTCAAGAATTGCTTCTGTGGGGTCATTCAGGAAAAGATGTGATTAGAACAGACTTGAGAAGAGTGAACAAGAAATAGAGATTGGAACTGCAACTTCTGAACAAAAACAACGTTCAGAGTTTTACTACAAAGCAAGCAGAACAAATAATAGCAGTTGGCAATAAATAAATAAATAAATAAATAAATAAATAGAGATCCTGTTTCAAACAAAACAAAACAAAACAAAACAAAAACTTTAAGGTGCCAAGAGGCCAGGGATTCAGAAGACCCAAGACTGGGGGAGGGACCGTGGAGCAGGGACATGGAGGAAGTAGGGAAGTGGAGTGGGAAGGGGAAGAGGATGGAAAAGAGGGGGAGGTTGGAGTGGGTGACAAGGAACAAAGAGACAATCAGCTGGGAATGAGAGTGACTACATGGTACATGGCAATGGCAGACCAAGAAGGAAGAGACAATGAGCACCCTTGCAGGCCTTAGAATGAATGTGAGAGCTATGAAGAACCTGGGCCTGGAGAGAACTTATACCTTGTTATATAGAGAAAACTACAGGCTTGCTCTGGAGTGCTCACATGAGCACATTTGTAAGAGCAGCAGTAATGCAAGAATCTGAAATAAAAACTGCAGAAACAACATGAGTGACTGTATAGTATACACCAGTCCCTTCTCAAATATATAGACTACCATCCTTTCCATGCCTAGTGTTTCAATTAATGTTCTGGCAACTGATTTTCATTTCAGCATGCTGGTGTTACTTATATTTCTCTTCATAGTGGCATATTACTCTATTGGGTAGATATGGAAGAATTTCTTTATCTAGTCTCCTCTGGAGGGACAGTGGGTTGGTTTCATTCTAGTTACACAAAATGTACTGACTGCCCTTGAACTAAAATGGTTATGTCGGTAAACTGCTGGAACAAATCCCTTATATGAAATGGCCAGATCATGATCCTAATAAGAACATGGGCCTGCTTTGTACTATGTATGAGATTCCAAAATAGAGGAATACTCCTTTACGGATTATGATGATGATGATGACACTGAATCTCCTAGAACCTCTCAGTATGAACCAGACTCCGAACAGCTGGCCTCAGTCTTTTTCTTTAGAGGAAGTGATAGAAGTAGTCACTAACAGCCAATCATTATGGAGTATTAAACACTGGTGACGTACAGTACAACTGCTTAAGAAGAAAGGTGCTAAGTCAGTCTGGTACACACAGCCCAGCTCCTCCACTCATTAGCTAAGCGATCACAGAAAATGCCCTGTGAGTGTCAAAAGCTCTCTTTCCCCCAGGTGGTCAAAATGAGACACATCCACGGTTGAGTAATAGTGGCCACGACAGCATTGCTGTTGAAATGATTAGCTATTTTCACAGTAGCTGTTTTTACCTAAAGTTCCAAAGAAGTCATTGCCCAAGAAAGGGAAGCCAGGCCTGTTGGCCAGAACCACCATCCTGAAGTCAGGATGAATCACAATAGCGTTTTCTCTTCCATCCACATTAGCAGCATCTGAAAAACAAAATGGGTCCTTTGTGAGACTTAGCTCAAACAGCTTCAGGTGTTCCTGATTCAAACCTCATCTACAAGGCTGTGCTAGAGCAAATGAGCAGTATCAACGAGGCACTGGTTCAACTCCCAGGAAAGAAAGCCACTTAAAAATCACACTTGAGTTTGAAAATTATTATGTTCTTCTACTTCTACGCTAGCCTTCAAAATCACAGGAGAAGACACAGAGGGCCAGATACAGCCAGGCTTGGTCACAGCTTGGTGTCTTCCCTCTTGCTACACCAGCTTTGTGGTGCTATCATGTCCAGAGCAAAGGAGCAGGCTAAGGTCTGACCCTTGAGAGGCTCAGGGATCCTGTTAAGGGACAATACTTCAGGCTGAGGCTCATTCTCATTTTTCATAAACTGTGAGAGTGGAATGACAGAATGCTGTTACTGGTGCTAAGTAGGGGCCTGGCTACAACATCAGAGAGCAGCATATCTATGGCACTGACCATCCTAACAGAGCGCTCTGCCATACTGATTTTAACAGTACTGGCTGTCTATTTTCTGTGGTTATACATTTTTCAAGTGTTTCAGGAGACAAAAACTGAAATCAACATCTTGCATTATATTTGCCAAACTTAAGTTGCCTTGCAGCTAAATTTACTTGCACTGGCTAGGTTTTGTTTTGTTTTGTTGGTCAGCTTGACACAAGGTGGAGTCACCTGGGAAGAGGCAAGTCTGTGCAGCATTTTCTCCCTTAGTGATTGATGTGGGAAGGCCCAGCCCACTGTGGGGAATGTCACCCCTACTCACGGGGTCCTGGGATATATAAAAAAGCAAAAGAAGAAGGCTCTGAGGAACAAAACAGTCTGCACTGTTCCTCCATGATTTCTATCTCAGCTCCTGCCTCCAGATTTCTGCTTTGAGTTCCTGCCCTGACTTCCCACAGTGATGGAGCATTGTAAGCAGTAAGCTATAAGCTGAAATAAATCTTTTCTTCCAAAGCTGCTTGAGTTTATGCTGTTTTATCACAGCAATAGAAATCCTAACTAAGACAAGACTGATGAGATTTTCTTTTCTTTTTTTTTTTGTTAGTAAATACTGGAAAAAGAATGTGTGTTTGGGGAGGAAGACAAGAAAATCCAAAGCAGAGAATATACCTCTTCCTGAGTGAGATATACATACAGACATATATACACAAAAATGTACATATACATACAAACATACACGTTAAATAAAACTTCCAATTATTTTTCAAATGTATACAGCATTTTGCCTGCATGTATGTATTCCATGTGTGCCTGCTGCCAATGGAAGTCAGAAAACATCATTGGATTCCCTGGAACTAGAGTTACAGATAGTTGTGAGCCAACATGGGGGTGCTTGGAATGGAATCTGGAGTCTCTAGAAGAGCAGCAAGTACTCTTAACCACCGAGCCATCTCTCCAGCTCACA